>NC_140585.1:290238916-291456416 GCF_964204655.1 Triturus cristatus
TTGAATGATCTCCTTGATATTGCCACATTTAAGATTTGCTTTTTAATTCTATAATCAGAAAAGTTTATTAGGATGGTTCGTGGATATTTAGGATTTGCAGGTTTATGTGCAGGTACCCTATGGGCTCTCGTAATTGTGAGGTCTCCTTGTAATTCAGGTATTACCTTTTCAACGGAGATTCAGTCCATTTCACCATTTCCGCACCTTCCAAGCCCCCCGCTATTCCCGCAAGGCGCTGATTGGATCCCCTGTTGTAATTCTCTAAATCTTGTAGCTTTGATTCCATCTGGCTCTTGTTCTTATTCAACACCTGGAGATCTTTTTGCATAATGATGATGTTATCTTCCGGGGCTGAGACACGAACCTCCACCTCAGCAACCCTTCTGAGTAAACTGCCTAGACGTTCCTCCATCTTTGTTAACCTATTATGCAGCTGTGATATTTCGAATGCCTGCGAAGTCTTCAAGTCTCGTAATTCCTGCAAAATAGTTGTAAGCATTTCTTGTATTGAGGTGTCTTGCTTGGATCTTTTATTACCCAAACAAACAAACTATGTGCAGGAAGCCAGGACCTCGGTGTATAGTGGTGTACCAACCTATCACCTTAGTGCCCAAAATCCCAAACCGACTATCTATAGTGTCTCATTCGTTCTCTGACCAATAGCGAAGCTACCAATGATTAGACAACCCAGAACACAACACTCCCGACTCTCTCAGGAATCGCGGGAGCAAGACAACTCTTGTCCACAATAAGAGTAATCAGAGACACGGTATATGTTTATTTTAACTGACGTGCTCTATGGTACAGTACACGTGCCACTACTAGCAGCAAAATGCATAAACCCAATATAGTCAGCATTGTTACAATTCCATAGAATACAAACGGGGATATCATTATATAAAGACAGTGGAAAGGGCTACAGTGCCTCGCCACCCTCCCCGTGATAAGAACTAGTTTATTATAAAAAAGAAGATCTCTGGGGTTTGTCAGCAGACCCCATACCTCAAGGCCTAGATGAAAGGTTTACATCTTCGGACAAGCACAGCTCTTTTCTCTGGAAAGGTGTCTTTCCAAGTGCGTGAATAGCATGCATGCCCTCAATATTAAAAGCACTCGACTTTCAGTGGTGCAGCTGTGCGTCGTGTTATGTCTAGGTGCGAGGGACTGACCAGAACAGAATAACAAGGGGCATTATTTTTTGACCTTGTACATCATGTGCAGACTAAACCCCAGAGAACAGCAAAGAACGCGAAAGGCCTACAGTTCTCATGTGAAAGGCAGAAGCAGAGTTTTGCAAAAACAAAATCATGTAGTAACGTGCGCAAAAGCAGCAACATGGCAGCCAAGCTTGTGCTAACTTAGCAATATCGACAATGAACCTACCACCCATACTACACAACTGTGCTTCCTTGCTCCCAGCACCCTCACCAACCGAGACCCCTGTTGGGAGCACCTAGACTTGTCCTCAAGACCTCCTATGAAGCCTGATCTAGGTGCCGCTCACCACTCCTTTGGAGTAGTGCTCAAAGCTACCAACCCGACCAGCACCTCTGCACCCGGATGCTCCAGAGCAGGTAAAGACTAACTGCTGATGGTTCTTTTGGACCTTGCCCCCCTACCATCTTAAGTGCTGAAGGGGACCCGAGGAAACCTATTGCAAGTAACTGTATGCAGTATATGCCTTTTTCCCCATAGGAAAGCATTGCCGCGTAAAGATGCATTTAATTGAACATTTTACCTACCCGTAAATATCAATATCTTGAAAAGTAAATATGTGATACAGAAGTTCTTGGTGTTAAAATCTGTATAAAACTATGTGTTATTTTTCTAAATTGGTCTCAAATTTATTCTTGAGTGTGTGTCTCATTTATTATCTCTGCGAGTACAACAAATGCTTAGCACTACCCTCTGATAAGCCTAAACTGCTTGCCCACACTACCATAAAAAACAGCATTTGGGTTTGTTGCTTGTGACTCTGTAAACCAATAAGGGTTGCCTGAACTCTCTGCACAATGTACCTCATTTTGGTGCACTATATAGAGAGCCAGCTTCCTACATTTGGTTTTATGGTAAGATGACCTCATAGCATGGAGTCAGGTCATATCATCTTTATTCAATTCAGGATAAAGAATCATAAAAGAATACTTTACAGTAATAAAAAATATTAGTCACAATTTAAAAACGGATACCTTAAAAACAGACAGGGATCAACATATTTCAGTAATGTCTTTCTTCTAACAATCATAACTCTCAGATACCTTGCTCATACCACACATGTAAAAAGATTTGGGAGAAGTTGTAGAAATAAGTACGCCAGTCTGCACTGTCTAAAATTTAGAGTTTTCAATAGGGGCCTAATAAAACTGGTTCTTAAATCAGTGTAAAATTTACAAAAAAAACAATACATGGATGGTCGATTGGCTGGACATCTTATCACAGGGGCAACTAATTAATTGACGTGACCAAATGTTAATATTAGGAAAGCTTGTCAAGTGATGAAAGATATCTAGCCTGAAATGCGTCAAAACAAACCTGTGTTGGGCATTTAAAACATTGAATAAATATGACTGCTTTGAAAAATTGGTCAAAACCATTTGATTATGCTGTATAGTTGGCTTGACCATTTCCACCAACAATCTTTCTTCCTCTAGGATTTGTAAACATTCTCTTTTTAAAACATTCTAATAATATGCTTTAGGGTTTCAGGATTCTCATAAAATTCAGGGTGTTCAATGTCCATCATAAAATTCTTAATGTATTTTAGCCACGGTACTTTCAGAGCGTACTCAGAGCCACAACAATCCTGTACAATTGCTCCATACAGTTTGATGTCCATAACTTGTGCCAGAGGAGAACAGGCTGTACCGTTATCAGACCTGCTAAATAGGTTACTCCTAATTCCGCATGACACATGAAATTAGAACTTCTGTTTGGGAGCCTGAATTTTTTTTTAAGAAACCCATTTTCTAACAACTGTAATGAGTCCACATTTACATGTCCCCACAGCTCAGAGCCTTGCATTGCAATTGACCTACATTTAGTGTTATAAATGGTCAACATTTCTTTAGGATGTTTACGGCCAAGTTTTCTTGAGAAGTTACACGGGCCCGTAATTGATCTATGAAACTGCATCCTTCTTGATTTTACTGCGCTTCTCCAATTCCCTATCCCATCAAATAAAATTCCCAGGTACGAGAAGGTGTCTGTTTGAGGTAAAATCGTATCTCCTATTAAAATATTATGCCCATTATACAACTTTCGACCCGCTTTCATAACGTAAGTTTTGATTATGTTAATTAATAAGCCCAAATTCTCCATAAAATGAACAAAATGAAGTGCTGCAGGGCCATGGGAGTGCGGGCCATAAGCACTGCATCGTCCGCATATAGCAGAACTGGTATTGGTCGATGACCGATTTGGGGTAGGTTGATACATTTATCTGCAATGGTGCTAACCAGACTGTTAATATATAAATCAAATAAAAATGGAGTGAGTACGCAACCTTGGCGTACTCCTTTTTTGATATCAACAGATCTTGTACATTCACCTCTTATACCAAAACGAATCTTAGCAGAGCTGATTGGGTATAAATATCTTAAAAAATTAATAATGGCTCTGTCAACACCCATAGAGGTCATTATAGACCAGAGTTAGTCGTGGACAACACAATCGAATGCAGAGGTCAAATCCACAAACACCAAAAACAAGTTGCCCCCCTTAATATGCGTATATTTGCTCATCAATAAATTCAGGTTAATGGCCTGCTCGGTAGTCCCAATTCCCTGGCAAAAACCATATTGAAGGTCAGACAAGATGTTATTACAGGCTTCCCACTCCTGTAGTCTACTTAAAAGAATACAGCCCACCACCGTAACTAAAGAATCCATCAAGGAGATGGGTCTATGATGTGCTGGACAATTTCAGGCGTCCTTTTTAGGTCTCGGCTGCGAAGGCTGCGCTTGCGCAGTCTCGCTCCGAGATTTGGGAGAAGAGGGGCTTGAACCCGCCCCTCTTCTCCCCTGTTCTCCATTGGCTGGCCTCGTAAATGCTGGCCAGCCATTGGAGAAGAGGTCCCGTCACTCCAATCATGCCCCGTCCTTTTCGGATCGGGGGGCGTGTTTTTTGCGAAAAGTCTCAGGGAGGAGACAACAGCAAAACACGCCCCTGAATCCGAAAACGACGCTGCGTTTCTCCGAGGCATTTCTTCTCTGCCTCGGAGAAAGGCGGTGGTGTGCCTGACTGCTCCTCCGATCGGGCTCGCTGCTGTCACTCACTCACCTTCTCTACAGAGGATGGTTGCCTTTCACTGAGCGCCCTTTGAATCTCCCCCGTTATTCATTCTCCGCGCGCATTCATCGAGTTTGCGACCTGACCCGCTGACGCGTTTCGCTCCCCGGAGGATTGTCAAGGATTTGTGATAGCGTCAGCTTTAGTCTGTAGCATCAGCATATGGCTGTTCCTACGTGCAGACGTCTACGAAGGGTGGGACCTAAAAATGTATGGGTGTTTGGTATGACGGTCGTAACACCCGAAAGGATACGTTTGGGGTAACCTTTGCTCGTGGCAGTGAAAGGACAACTTGCACCATGGTGGTGTGCGAGGCGGGGTCACTGGGGTGCACCAGCAGCGCCTGCACACACTGCCTGCAGTGCGAGGCGGGGCCACTGGGGTGCACCAGCAGCGCCTGCACACACTGCCTGCAGTGCGAGGCGGGGTCACTGGGGTGCACCAGCAACGCTTGGCCCACTTAGCAGTGCTCGTGCACCGACGCACAGCAGACGTGTACATTAATCACATCTTGCCATCCCACTGACAGCGCGCCATTTATCATGCAAATGGGGTTGCAGGTCTGAGTAGAAAAGGCTCTTGAGTATTCACAAATGCCCCTCATAACAGATTACGACGTCATATCAGAAAGTGCTCGAGCACGCGCTGCACGCGCAGCACATTTTACGATATGAATTCCTAAGACAACAGTCTGTGACGAAATAAAGTACTTACATATTTTAATTCTGTTCTTAGCAAGGGTTGCATGGTGGTGAGGGCACGGAGCTGCATTGCAGAGCAGCGAGGACAGGAGTGAGTGAAGGGTTGCATGACGGTGAGGGGACAGAGTGAATGAATGGTGGCATAGCAGTGAGGGCACTGAGTCAGTACTGGGTTGCATGGGCGGTGAGGCCACGGAGTGAGTCAAGGGTGGTATGGTGGTGAGGCCACGGAGTGAGTGAAGCACTGCATGGTGGTGAGCGAACGGAGAGAGTGAAGGGTTGCATGGCGGGGAGTGCACAGAGTGAGTGAAGAGATGCATGGCAGGGAAGGCACGGAGTGGGTGAAGAGTTGCATGGCGGTGAGGACACGGAGTGAGTGAAGGGTTGTGTGAGTGAAGGGTTGCATGGCGGTGAGGACACGGAGTGAGTGAAGGGTTGCATGGCGATGAGGACACTGAGTAAATACGTGGGGGGGCAGCTTGGAGCTGGGTCTGCATGGGGGCTTCGGCCGGGACTTCCTCAGAGTGAGAATGCATGTATGTGGGGACCGGTGGAGAGGGTCGAGGGGGCGGCTTTCATCCATTTGTCTGAGGCGGGAGTCCGACCCCTCCTCTCTTTGAATATCTGGGGGTTGTGTGTAGGGTGGGATTACAGGGGTGCGGGTATAATTTCTCTTCTCTTCACACCTGGGGCTCCCTCTCACAGAGGTGACCGCTGAGGTGGGCGGGGCTTTGAGACGGCTTTCACTCTGGAAGGCGAGACATCCCTAATCCGACACAAATATGTGCTAAACCCGCTCAGAGCTGCCCGCTGACCAGGGCGATTAGACCTTTGTCCCAGTGCCCCACATTTACACACAGCCTTGGTTTACACAGGGGTTACCAGCCTTTTCTGTGCCCCACACACCCTAGGAAATGTTTGATTAATGTTCGCATCGCACCTCCTACAAAAGTAACATCACATTTCCTATTATGCATAGAGTGTCGCACCCCTTGAAATGACATCTCGCACCCCCTGGGGGGGGGGGGGGCATGCCGGGTTGGGAACCCCTGGTTTAGCAGAACATCTCTCCCTCACTGCCCTTAGCGAGGTAAAAGGTGTATGGGCCTTGGCAAAAGGGGCTGGGGAGGGGGGAGGGGGGGAGGGCAGGAGCGATTCAGAGCGAGGATTGGGGCGCCCATCATACATGTGCCCACCCTCAGTACTTCCTCAGTGGTCGCCAAGATGTTGAAGCTGGCACCCCATAGAGTGATGCTGTGAGTGGGTGCCTTGGGTGCTGGAGGTGGGGTGCCGTCATTCCCCAAACGCCTCCGGTTCCAGTATTGTTTAAGGGTTCCTATATCTTGCAGGGTGGGGTGCCCTAGTTTTGCAATAGCAATAAGGTGTCTTTCTTTCACATCTGGATGAAAGAGCCCCAGATCTCGGGGTGGGGGGAGGGGGCTTTGCTGCACATATGCATCACGTCACAGACGGTATAACTCTGCAATGGAGCGGATGGGGCGCAGAGCGGCATGTCTGGAGTATTGCTAGTACTGGGGTCTGTGTACCCCAGAATTGGCCTAAGGTGGGCATAGGGGGCGTTGAATCATTCCCATACCTAGTCTAAAGCCATGGCAAGGGGGGATGTATCCCATATCCGTCCAATCCCAGTATGGGGTACATATCATTCGCACGAGTCTATAGCAATACAAAGTCCGTCATTGAGAAACCTTTAAAGAGAGAAGATGAAACAACAAGCATTTACAATGCAACGCTCTCGGCATTGTTAAAGTTAGAGCTATTGGCATTGCTCATGACAATGCCGTTTCTTTAAATGTTTTAAAAACAAAAAACATAAACAAAAATAATGTCATGAGCAATGCCAATAGCTCTAACTTTACCAATGCCGAGACCATTGCATTGTAAATGCTTGTTAAATATTGGCACAATATGGGATTCAGACCAGGAGCTTTGGAATCCAGCACTCCGGCAGGACCTAAGAACCAAAGTCAGAAGCGGGCCCCAAAGGTCACTATTATATTTAAAAATATCGATCGGGATCCCGTCCGGACCTGGTGCTTTACCTCCCTTACTTGAACCCAGTGCCCGGTTCACCTCCTCCAATGTAAATTAAACTCAAAATATTTCGGCAGGAATGTGGACCCACAGGGGGTGTCTTCTGACCCTGGCCCTGAACTATTTTCGGCTACCCAGTCATCTTCCGTTATTGCAATCCCAAGTCTGGGCTTATCTTCATTGCTAACAAACGAGAGTTTATGACACACAGAAATGCTGTGGTGTCTTTGTTAATAAGACTGGCCTCATAAAGGTTGTCCCACGCCTCTTCTTTTAGGCTTTTTTTGCGATTTATTTTCATTTGAGCCTGTAGGCCCGCCTGCAGTTCTGTATTTCTATGGTTTTCCTAGGTATCTCTTTCAATGCCCCCTTTAGTTTTTTATGGGTCTGAGTGCAGGTGTGGTCGAACCAACCTTAGGTTTTCTTAACCCCTCTTTTCTGGTTGGTGGTCAGCCCTTCCTAAATTCCCTTGCTAATTTGTTTAAAAGCCTTGATAACCATTTCAGCTTCTGCTGCCTCATCCAGACAAACTTCGGAAGCCTTTCTCTGCTGACTAATTGTTCTTCAAGACTAGACGGATCAACCATGGACCACTGCAGGGTAAAGCCATTCAAACGGGAGATTACTATATTCTCCGCAGCCAAATTCCCTACCCTTAAGGAACTGGTATCCAGCATTAGATTCAGGGGGAAATGATCGCTCATTGCGGTATTATGTAGTAAAAATTTATTGACCAAGGTAGAATAACGTTTAGGAAAGAGTAGGAAGCCGATAACACTCTTGCTGTCAGGGATCGGGTACCGCGCGCCTGCCTGGCCTACAATCCCCAGAATGCCCGAGGACCGGGAAGGGGAGGAGCCGCGTGCACAAAAGAAACAGAACACGCACAGGACGTCGTGCGTAATTCCGGAGTGCGAGTCAGTCCCGGACCCCGTGTGAAGAAGGAAGTGCCGTGAATCGTTTCTCCTCCGCTGCTGGAGACATCGAGCTGACGAGCTTATTCAGGACTCTGACTCCCTTCTGGTGCACCGTAGAAGCAGCGAGTCTGCTGCTGAAAACATTTCTCCGACGCTGCAACCGGACACCGTGTCTGTAACTGCCAGATAAGTGTTCGGTGTTTCCGCATTAGGCGGGTGGTCCGTCCAGTTGCTTTCCTTTCCTGCGACTCCCTCTCGCACGGCGTGCCAGCGGACTCCGACGCTGAAGGCGCTGTGATTTGGTTCAAAGTTTTCTTGTTGGTGAATCGGATATACCTAACTCCCTTCTGAGACATTGCAAAGGGGAGCTGGGGGGGATCCCCGTAGTTCCTTTATTGAGTATGCGCATTTCACTGCGGTGAAGCAACCGTGTGTGAAGACTCTTAGGGTTATCGCACCGTGTATATCGGGGGATTCTCTGAACCCTTCAGAACACTGCGTGAGGCCAATGAACGCAGAGAGAAGTCAATAACCTAGTGCATAGTACCTGTCCTCTCTGGCCTTGTCGAGACTGTTCAGTCATTACCTTGGTGGGACTAGTGCAGCGGAGTGCCTGCTGCCCTCTTAAGGATTCTCTGAACCCTTCAGAACACTGCGTGAGGCCAATGAACGCAGAGAGAAGTCAATACCCTAGTGCATAGTACCTGTCCTCTCTGGCCTTGTCGAGACTGTTCAGTCATTACCTTGGTGGGACTAGTGCAGCGGAGTGCCTGCTGCCCTCTTAAACACACCCACAGGTCCCTTCCAGTGTATCAAAGAAAGGGAAGGGGTGTTATTTAGTCCTCAGCTGTTACCGTGCCACGTATGAATGTGCGGTGCGGGGGGCTTGGCTCTGGATGAATTGTCAGTATGAATATGAGGAAATATTGGTGCTAACAAAAAATAGTAAAAGGAGTACCAGTTTGGTATCCAAACTGAAGGTGTATTCCTTTCTAGTGAGAATTTAAGAGAGTAGCTTTACATGCCTATGTAATTGTATGTGTTTGTATGTTTTTTCTTTTACAGGTTCTACTCCCCGCTGTACCCTTCCTTCCCTTCCCTCGCTTGATTGCTCTAACCTTCCGTGCCATTAGTGCAGGAGTTGGGGATGTCAAGAGGTGGAACCCCTATTGCATCGCCAGAATCCTGAGGAGAATCGGACTGGGGGACGGAATCGTAACAGAATTACGCACCCAAGTATTGAATCTCCTCCCGGTTCTGGGGGGTGCTGTAGGGAAGCATTATGGACGAGGTCTTGCAGGCACTAGCCACAGTCCAGCAGAACTGGCGGCCTCTAGGGCAGAAACAGCTGCGTTACGGGAGAGGGTAGAAAGGCTGTCGAGGAACCCTTTTAATGCGAGCACAGGGACTCCTCCCATCCAGGTCACCGTGCCCCCCCCATTCCGTTAGCCAACCCCGAAAGATATACCGGGAACCATCGGAAGATACAGGTGTTTTTGACCCAAATACTGATGCATTTTTCTTGCAGGCCGTCTTCATTTCTGAATAATCACTCCAGAGTGGCTTTTGCCATCTCATATTTGGCGGGCGACGCAGCCAATTGGGCGGTGCCGCTGGTAAGAAATAAAGACCCTGTCTTGTCCGATTGGGACGAGTTAAGAGCAGCCCTGGAGGGGGTGTTTGATAGGCGCACAACTACATTCAGCGCAGATAGGGAACTTTTGGAATTAAAACAAGGAAAGAACGAATTGGTGACATATCTGACATCCTTCAATAGATTGGTGGCTGAAGCAGCCTGGCCAGAAGAGAAGAGAATGTCTCTTTTCTACCAGGGCCTATGCGACGAGCTCAAGGATGTCATAGACAGAATGGACCCACAACCTCGGACGTGCAACGATTTGGTCAGCCTGGCCTTGAGGTTGGATGGGCGCCTCGCACACCGAGGAGGTGAGAGGTTCAGAGGAGATAGAGCCAAGAAGGAGGCGCCTAGTAGCGAATCGTTCCCAGAGCCCATGGAGGTGGGTGCCATTCGTGCTCCACTGTCCCGTGGGGAAAGGGAGAGCAGGAGAACCCAGGGGCTCTGTATGTACTGCGGAAAGAAGGGACACTACGTCCGGGAATGACCCGCTCGACCCAAAAGACCAGGGGGAATAACCGGAATCGAAGGTCCATAGCCACGGTCATGAGCCCTGATATGCACAAAGTATCACCGGGTACTCCCGCGACTACAGACGACACTCATTGGAAGACCCCTTCTCTTGCTACTACCAGTCAGGGAGACACAGAAAAACATATCGAGATGGTAATGTGGTTAGATAATGGTCACCAACCATACAAGGTTAAGGCCATGTTAGATTCAGGGGCCACAGGAAACTTTATAAATAGTGGGTTGGTAGCACAACTAGCCATAAGAAAGGTTTCTCGAGAGATCCCTGAAGAGGTGTTGGCGGTGGACGGAAAACCGCTTACCTCCGGCCTCCTCATCGAACAAACAGAAAAACTCAGGCTGACTATCAGAGTAGGAGAGGGGCGCCACATAGAAACCTTGGCATTAAACATCATAGAAGCCCCCCAGTATGAGGTTATCCTGGGGATGCCCTGGTTTAGCCTCCACAACCCGACCATAGATTGTAGAGAGAGAACAGTATTGTTCCTGTCCGAGGAATGCCAGGAGCATCTGGTTCCAGGATGGGGGTCATGTGCGGCGGCCTTGGCCTGCCCGTTCGTGGCCGCTACAGTCGCAGAGAAAGTGGATCAATCCTGTAGCTTACAAACTACGACTTCCGGGCTCTCTTCAGATCCACCCTGTCTTCGTGCTGCAGTCTTTTGAAGCCGGCCGTGGGGGGGCTGAAGAGCAAGCCACCGGCCATAGCCACGGAGGCAGGTCAGGAGTATGAGGTGTGTCGCATAGTGGACGCCAAATACAGGAGAGGAGCTCTGTGGTATCTGGTCTCATGGAAGGGGTACACCTCAGAAGAGGATTCATGGGAACCCTGTGACAACGTGCATGCACCGGCCAGGATTCGTGCCTTCTACCGTCGGCACCCGGACAAGCCCGGTTCTAGGAGGCGCTGGGAAGGGGGAGATACTGTCAGGGATCAGGTACCGTGCGCCTACCTGGCCTACAATCCCCAGAATGCCCGAGGACCGGGAAGGGGAGGAGCCGCGTGCACAAAAGAAACGGAACACGCACAGGACGTTGTGCGTAATTCCGGAGTGCGAGTCAGTCCCGGACCCCGTGTGAAGAAGGAAGTGCCGTGAATCGTTTCTCCACCGCTGAGGGAGACATCGAGCTGACAAGCTTATTCAGGACTCTGACTCCCTTCTGGTGCACCGTAGAAGCAGCGAGTCTGCTGCTGAAAACATTTCTCCGACGCTGCAACCGGACACCGCGTCTGTAACTGCCAGATAAGTGTTCGGTGTTTCCGCATTAGGCGGGTGGTCCGTCCAGTTGCTTTCCTATCCTGCGACTCCCTCTCGCACGGCGTGCCAGCGGACTCCGACGCTGAAGGCGCTGTGATTTGGTTCAAAGTCTTCTTGTTGGTGAATCGGAATTACCTAACTCCCTTCTGAGACATTGCAAAGGGGAGCTGGGGGGGATCCCCGTAGTTCCTTTATTGAGTATGCGCATTTCACTGCGGTGAAGCAACCGTGGTGTGAAGACTCTTAGGGTTATCCCACCGGGTATATCGGGGGGTTCTCTGAACCCTTCAGAACACTGCGTGAGGCCAATGAACGCAGAGAGAAGTCAATACCCTAGTGCATAGTACCTGTCCTCTCTGGCCTTGTCGAGACTGTTCAGTCATTACCTTGGTGGGACTAGTGCAGCGGAGTGCCTGCTGCCCTCTTAAGGATTCTCTGAACCCTTCAGAACACTGCGTGAGGCCAATGAACGCAGAGAGAAGTCAATACCCTAGTGCATAGTACCTGTCCTCTCTGGCCTTGTCGAGACTGTTCAGTCATTACCTTGGTGGGACTAGTGCAGCGGAGTGCCTGCTGCCCTCTTAAACACACCCACAGGTCCCTTCCAGTGTATCAAAGAAAGGGAAGGGGTGTTTTTTAGTCCTCAGCTGTTACCGTGCCACGTATGAATGTGCGGTGCGGGGGGCTTGGCTCTGGATGAATATGAGGAAATATTGGTGCTTACAAAAAGTAGTAAAAGGAGTACCAGTTTGGTATCCAACTGAAGGTGTATTCCTTTCTAGTGAGAATTTAAGAGAGTAGCTTTACATGCCTATGTAATTGTATGTGTTCGTATGTTTTTATTTTTACAGGTTCTACTCCCCGCTGTACCCTTCCTTCCCTTCCCTCGCTTGATCGCTCTAACCTTCCGTGCCATTAGTGCAGGAGTTGGGGATGTCAAGAGGTGGAACCCCTATTGCATCGCCAGAATCCTGAGGAGAATCGGACTGGGGGACGGAATCGTAACACTTGCCCATACTACTGTCAAATGTACAAGAAACATCTACTGGATTTTCTCCAAATTCATTACCAAAACCTAAGTCATATTTAAACAAGTAAGTCATTAAGTTTCTCTCCATACCCTGAATAGAAGAAGTGAGTGACCCCATCACCACTAGGGGAAATCATGTCACAGACTTTATTAGCTAACAAGGGACAGGGTTGAATGTTAAAGTCACCCCCCATATCAGAATTTTATAATTTACTCCCTTGTCCATTATTTCTTCCAACTCCTCGTCAGAACAGCATAAGATATCCAATATATCTGATTTGCATGCATTATTATAAAGATTGACTAGGACTATGGAAAAGGAAGCTGAGAAATCAACCTGAACAATTTGATAAAAAAGATTAAATGAATTAACTGTTACGTTAATGGAGGCTAATTTGTTAGACATATATATATACAAAGGCCACCCTTCCATCTTCCGTGTCTAGATGGAATGGCTGCAATGTGAAAAGTCTTAAAGCCGTTGAGATGGATGCGCTCAATGGCCCATGTTTCTTGTAACAACATAATACTAAAGCCTGTCGTAAATTCGAACCATTCTGGTATATTTGAAAAGAAGGCAAGGTTAACGGCGGACTCCGATGACTGCACCTCCTTACTTTGTTCCCAATGTTTATGGAATAGTATTAGTTGATGACGGTGTGCATACTAACACCCCTGCATCCGCCGTTAGTGGATGCCAACTGCCAGGCAGATCAATGAGTTTCAAAAAGGGGGTTCGGGGTGGTGCACCACCAGTTTGTTTGTGAGTATATTACACCAAGTGGTCAGTAGTTGGTATACAAAAAGTCTTTATTTTAAGTTAATAGTCCAAACAGAGCCTCAGCCAACGCGTTTCGTTCAGAGTGAACTTCGTCAGGGCATAAGTAGAAGTGCGAGTGCAATCCAATGATATAACCGAAGTAAGTGTAGACCAGTGACCGTCTCTCGACGAACTGTGAATCACGTTGTATTTTAGTTTGGTAAGCAATCCTGATTGAACTTACAGTGCCACCTTGATAAGGGCACTGTGCACGTATCTTTAACGTGACGGTAGTCCGTGCTCTCCCCTACGAGTGTCCCGCACTTCTACTTAGGCCCTGACGAAGTTCACTCTGAACGAAACGCGTTGGCTGAGGCTCTGTTTGGACCATTAACTTAAAATAAAGACTTTTTGTATACCAACTACTGACCAATTGGTGTAATATACTCACAAACAAACTGGTGGTGCACCACCCCGAACCCCCTTTTTGAAACTCATTCTGGTATATTTTGCTTACTCCGGAACCCCGCTACGTTCCAACATAGAACTGTAATATAGATCCCAGAGGTCATAATAGAGTTCATACTACTCTCAATTCTCAAGGGGTCTGTACCACAGGTAATTGCTGATTTAATGGCTCCTTATCCATCTGTTGATCTCTATCACTTACAATTGATGTTGTAATTTCCTTCCCTGCCATTGGTCCTAGTGGATTGTGCCTCACATCTTGAGAAGAGTTCGCTTGTTCTGCTACTTCTACTTGGCAATTGTCAGGTGACGAAGATGTAATTACGGTGACAGATTTATCGTAATTAACCCAATTTGATACATCTGGCCCAAGTCAATCTATCCCAGAATGGTCAGAAAGATTGTAAGTGAGAAAAGGATTGTATGGAATCAGTCGGGTGGTTCTGAGATCGTAAAGATGGTTGGTAAAAGAATCCCAATGGTAACACTGAAATTTGATTTGGGTCCAACCATGCTGGACTAAGCTTACTAATTAAGTCTTTTACCAGTAATGGGGTTTTGAAGGAAAGTACCACACAATCACCCTTCAGTTTTTTCTGGGCCTCTACCAACCCACCCAATTCTTCTGACCATTTTGAGATCTGCAAAGTGTACCCCGCCCATCCCAACTTTAGTGTTTAGTCAGTTAAGTGATTTCTTAACTAGTCCCAAGATTCTTCAATAGATGGACCTATGGTTGGGACATTTGCTAAAATTGCCACATAGGGAGTTGTGGCGGTCGGGAGGTCAAGTCTGTTATCATTAGTCCTAATAGGAGCGGAGCCAGCTGTTGTACCCTGATTGTTAGGTGGAGTCATATGAACGCCTCTATTCTCGGGCAACCTATTTTCTATTGTTTTTTGGGGTAAAGCCTCTGGATTAGATACTACACAAGCAGTTACGTTTGGGACCTCTAAAGCAGCATGTCGTGAAGTACTATTGATTGTTACCAAGCAACTAGTCATTTGACCATTAGTAGTGTGTTTAAATGAATCACCCAGATTAACTGAACCCAAACGTTCTACACAAATTTGCACGGCAGACTCAATGGCCTTAAGTCTATCCGCTATAGAACAAAAAGTAGAATTAACAAGATTGGTTAAAGCTTCTACATATTCGACCACTGAAGTATAGTTCGAGAGTGTCACTGACGAAGCAATTTCCCCGGCTTGGGCTAACTTAGTAGTGTCTGTTCGCCTCCGTACAGGGACCTTCTTTTTCATCTTATTTGATCCTTCAGATAAGGTCCCGATATCATCCTCACTGCGTTTCTTAACCAGATCACTATTTTGTAAATCTTCAGGTTGGACTACCCAAGACTCCGTAGTTACTTGGACAGAACACAATCCCTTTGAACCAGGGCCAGGGCCCGCACCATCGTCTACACAAGTAATTAGACTTAGTGATTCTTCCACGTTTAAGATCTGTTTCTCAATGGCCCCCATGGTCCCTGTGATATAGTTCATGATTGACTGACGTGATCTTGGAGGGTGTTGGTTAATATAGAGCTAGTGTGTTTCCTATTCCCCATGGTTTATGAAGCTCAAAATCCCAAGCAATTAAGCAGTCAAGTAGCAAAAAAGTCAAGTAATTTACAAACTCCTCGGACTTGTTAATCACCTGGAGCCACAGGCATGGCAATGGGCCCTGCCCTGCCTCATTCTGCTGCAGACGGGCGCAGACGGGCCCGGGCACGCCTGCATGCCTCCTACGCTGCGGAAGCCCGGTTCTGCTTAAAAGCGCTGCCTCGTGCGAATCCTGATGACGTAGGCGGCTCCTGCTGCCGGGCGATGTGGGCCTTGGAGTCCTTAGCCGCGGGTAAAGTGCTGCGTGCAATGCCAAACATCCAACAGGGGATCCAGTGCTGCGGGAGCCCGATTCCACTTAAAAGTGCCACCTGGTGTGAATCCTGATGACATAGGCAGCTCCTGCCGCTGGGCGATGTGGGCCTTGGAGTCCTTAGCCCCGGGTAAAGTGCTGCGTGCAATGCCAAACAACCAACAGGGTCTCAATCAGTCAGTCAATCAAGCTTTATTCGATTTAAATTTGTCATAAGGGCACATAAAACAACAATTCATCTCAAAACACATTAAAACAGAGAATCTTGACAAAAAAAATATAAATTAACAACCCCCAATTTCATTTGAAACCAAGCGAGGTATGGACCGACACCTGCCCCATTAACCATATTTCTTTCTGTTTACAATTGCTCCTTTTATAACATTTTAAACTGCACAGCAAATGGCTATTGAATCCAAAGAAAGTAAGAACCTATATCCTTCACTAAGAGAACAGCGTCATAAAGGCTTTAAAATTGGAAATAGGTTTTTTACTCTAACAGATTTATACAATAGACAAAAAAGTATAAAATGGAAAGTGCTTTGCGCCGTAAAGTTGTCACATGGGCCGGGACATAAATTATTCAACTAAGTACATTGCTGAGGAAGAGCCACCAAAAATGGACAAGGGAAAGGCAAAATCTTGTGAGATATGTTGAAGATTCATCAAATAAATATGATAAAAATGAGGATGATGAGACTTAATAGCTAAATCTAAATGGCTCACTGATTTTAACTTATTCAGTGCCTGTAGATGATGTACATTTGTCGAAGAACAATAAGCATTTTTTATGACAGCTTTAGCTTGATGAGGCATGTTTGTAGGGTTATTAAATAATTCGCTCAAACCCAGCTTCAATAACATACTCTTAAGATAATTAAACCATGAAATACTTTTGAACATTGGAGTGGGCAAGACAATCCAGTATGATGGATCTAGAAAGTTCCAATTCCGGATTGTTCCAGAACTTAGCCCATAATAAGGGTGTAAGACCTACTTGTTCTTCCACTAGCTCTAGCCCAGGTTCCAGATGACAAAAGAGTGTTCTAGCACTTTTAGGGGCCATCAAGAGTCTTCTAAAAAAATCATTCTCGACTCTTTGGAGCTTAGCACAATTTGCATGTCCACCCACTCCCACCCTATTAGTGGCAATAGCGAAACACTTAGCCCTGTATAGCGTTAAAAGATCTTTCACTGGCTTCTGGACAAGCTGTGCTGCAAATCTAAACAGTGCCTCTACTTCTCTCGTTGTACAGCGCTCTTAAGGTTAATAGTGAGTCCCATGATATTTGAGCATTAAAAATGGGCCACACAACATTATGAACGACTTTTTGTAATTTACTCTATGACCCAAAGAGGCCATATAATCTACAAAGACACGCAGTCAAATTCCAGACAAGAACTTGAAAAATCCTGGTCAAACTGTGAAATCTAAAGACAAATAAATGTGGAAAAAAGGTTTAGCAAATATGCACTCTAAGCTAAAGTCAAATTCAGACACAGACATGATTGGTAAATAGAAGATAGTGTGATCACAGAATTCTGCCTTCTCAGTATCACTGATATTGGAGCAGGTTCTTGTGCCAGCTCCCCCTGCAACAGTACTCCTGGCCAGCGTGTCTGGAGTCTGCTGACCTCTGCTGCCTGTTTACCTGCTGTCCTCTGTTTGTGCCTCCTCTGCTCGTTTCTTGCTCCGTTTTGCCTTTTCTGCTTGTTTTTCGGCCCTCTGTTTTGCCTTTTTCTGCTTTTCTTTTGCCCTCTGTTTTGTCTTTTTCTGCTTGTTTTTCTGCTCTCTGTTTTGTCTTTTCTGCTCATTCTTCTTTCCTCTGTTTTGCGCTCTTCTGCTCTGCTTTGCCTTTTCTGTTCCTTTTTCTGTCCTCTGTTTTGTCTTTTCTACTCGTTCTTCTTTCCTCTGTTTTGCACTCTTCTGCTCTGCTTTGCCTTTTCTACTCATATTTCTGCCCTCTGTTTTGCATTTGCTGCTCGTTTTTTTGCCCCTCTGTTTAGTCTTGTCTGCTAGCTCGTGTTTCTGCCCCTGTTTTGACTTTTTCTGCTTGATTCTTCCCTCTTTCCGCTGTTTACTCAAAACCTGGCTTTTCGACTGAGACCTCGCACCCCAGCACCCAGACACCACAAGGGGCGACAGTGCCGCACTCTACAAATGCTGATTGGTTGATTGATTGATTGATTGATTGATTGATTGATTGATACCAGGAACAGTGTTTTGAAGGAGGATTTTGAGATGGTTGACATGGAATGATTTGCTGTTAAAATTCAGACACCACCATTCCTAAGCTACAGTTTATGGTTAAGATCGAATACTGGATTGAGTCTTTAGCATAAGCGGAAAGTAGTGCAAACTTTCAGCCCATGGAGACTAAGGAGTGTGAAATTAAGTTTTTGTGGCAGGCGATGGCACTGAAGTCAGCCCATTGAAACCTATTCTATTTTTAAGGATAATGGGGTTCCCTGGGTGTGATCCCGCACACCCACTGAAGTTTCTGGGAAGTATTAGTTTGGCTAGGAGTGTGATAAAAAGGTGTGTAAACAGAGTGATGCCTAAGTAGATATATTGACCCTTAGTACCTGTAAGCATTACTGTCATTCAACCAATCCCAATACTTTGCATGCAAGCTATTAATTTGAAAGTGTTATAAGAGAGGTAAGACAAAATAGGTTTTTAGATGGTGTTAGTAGATGCAAGTCAGTATATATCAGATCACCTGGAATTATAGTAATATAGAACACAGTAGTCAAGAGGTATGTTAGGATGTTTATAGAAGAAGGAGATAGTTGTGAGTGTGAGGTGTATGAGCAGTATCGAATAATTAACATTAGTCATGGTAGGTATTGCTACCTCAAGAATATTGGTAATGATAAGTGCAGGCTTTGTCAGTGGATAGGAGAGGCAATCAGCACATAGACTTGTCAGAGATTGCCTACAAGCAAACAAGCAGACTTGGAACGAAAAATAAAATTAGCTTAATAGATTATTAGTGTTGACAAAAACTAAAGGTCAGGTTTATGTGATACTTCAAATGGAAGATCTAATAAATGAGTTGCAGATCTGCGAGGAGAGGAAAAGCGTAAATCAAAGGTTCATTTGTAAGTGCTGCAGGTTCTTGATGACGGTGGCAGCTTCACTGGTTTAACGAAGATCGTTGTTTTTATTTCATTTATTATTTTAATTGTGGATGGCCCTGCAAAGGAAAAGGGCATGTTAATCAATCTTAGGTTTCTTTTATGCTAGGAATCCCTTCCTGTGAATTATGGTGGCTTTGCAGTCTTGCAAGAAACAAATGTAGGTTTCTACCAGCTTATTGCTTTCATTTTCATCACATAGACCAAGATCGCTTTGGAATGTTGGTAAGAAAGTGACCTGAATATCCTGGGTATAGGATTTTTCGAGTAAGCCATGGGTCTGGTGGGAATTCTGTGGGCTCTCCCAATCTTGAAATCTTCAAAATAGTAGATACCAAGGACCTATTGAATCTGTGAATCCAACAAGGTTGTAAAAGATTTAGTGTTCTATTTTCTCTGTTCTCCAGTCGGCCAAACAATTCTTAAATCTCCCTTTCTATTTCTGTAGCTCACGTTTGTGACCTTTATTTCCAGTAGATCAACTTTTTTTTTTTTTAGACATGCCATCTTTTTTCAGTAGCCCATTTTCAATTTCTTCTGTTCTGCTTTTTCTTAGTTTGGTCTCTTCTATTGAAGAGAGCTTTAACATCAGTTCTCAGGTCTAACATTTCACCTTGCAGAAGGTCTGTTTTTGTTTTGTTGCTCTGGGTTAGGTCATGGAGTAAGTTCAGACGATATGGGATCAAATCTGGAGTGGCATTGTTCTTTGAATTACCTTTAATAGGGAATTCCGGTATTGGATGTTCTGATTTGGCTGTCTTCTGTCCCGCCTTTTGACTTTAATGTCCTTTGGTTCCTTAAAAGTCTTCTCTTTCATCTTGGTCATTTCAATGAATAGCCTTACAGTACTGTTTGGGTTACCCCTGGCTGTTCACTGATAGTCTTGTGAGAAATAAGTTTTCATGAAAAAATTAATGCTTAACATAGGTTTGGTTCGGTTAGCATAACCAGGCCGCACTAGTCCACAGTATAAAAAGTGCATGTCTAAATGTTGCGTACAAGCATTTATTTTCATTTCGCTTTTCAGAAAATCATTGAGATTCAACTCCATTCATGGTCTGTCTCTCTATGTCAAGTAACACTGTTTCTGTAGCTTCCTCGGCTGAAGTTATATGCTTATGAAATATTACAATTTCAGGAGCTAAACCTTTGTTTCTGAATTAGTAGTCGCGGACGGTCCATTGTATTAAGTTGTATTTCGCATGCTAATGTCCAATTAAAATAATTTTCTGGTATGTATTTTGGAAATTAGCAGTCAATTATGGAGAGAAAGCTTGTTTCAGTGATATGGGTCAAGGTAGGAGAATAACTGTCTGCCGTATCTTGAGGTGCAAATGTGGCATGGAAACAGCATCAATTTGTCCTTTGATCAAAGATTTCTGCTGGAGTAGTAATGAGTTAGTTATTCCCATAGGTAGGCCGGTCCCATGGAACCAAGAATTTGTGAGTGAGACAAAGAAGCTTGAACAGGGATCGTTTTCTCACTGGAAGCCAGTGAAGCTCTTTCAGTGTAGGGACTCACTGTGAGCATGGAGAAAGCTTCATAACCAAGCAGGCAGCTGTATTTTGACCAACCTGCAATTTAGAGAGGAGCGATTCACTAGCCGCTATCAGCAAGGCGTTCCAGTGAGCAAGGCGACTAATTATGAAAGCCGGATTGACCTCAGCCAGAGCCACTGAAATACTATTTTAATCTGGTGCATCGTGCCAAACCAGCCACCACAGACATACATAACCTGATCGCTCATAGAAAGATTCTCGTCAACCAGTATGCCGACATTTTTAACTGCCCTCCTGGGGAAGGGGCTGGGCCTAGTTCAGACGGCCACCAATCATCCGACCAATAGGCCTGCACCTTACCAAACGACAACATCCCAGCCTTATCTCTTTTGAGTTCTAAACAGTATTGAGTCATCCAAGTGGCAATTTTCCTCATGCAGTCAGTAAACCTGTTTTAGGCATTTTGTGAATTGTGCCCCAAAGAGATGATTAATTAGGTATCATCTGCGTAGGATATTATTTTGAAGCTACAGGATTCGACTATCTGGGCAAGGGGTGCCACATAGATGTTAAAAAGAGTGGGGGCCCCTTGTCCAGAAACATGTTATTAGATTTGAAAAGATCAAGTGCGTCTGGGTCCTGTTTGCCAACAAATCTTCAAACCAGTCCAGGGCCCTATCTCATAGAGTCTACGGACCAAGATGGAATGAGAGATGGTATCGAAAGAAGCTGACAGGTCAAGTAAGACCAGCGTGGATGGTGTGCCGGCATCTAGTGATACTCTGATGAAACTGACTACAGTCACCAGTGCAGTTCTGGTGCTGTGAAGAACTCTAAAGCCTGATTGCATGGGGTCCAACAGGTGGTGGTCATCCAGACAGGAGGAAAGTCATTAGTTCACAAGGGCCTCCAAGACCTTGCCTAGAAAAGGGAAAAGGGAGATAGGTCCGTAATTGGCAAGCTCGTTAGGGTCAGCATAACGTTTCTTTAAAATAGGAGAAACCTGCGCAGGTTTCGACTCCAGTGGTATTGTTACTGGGTTCACTCATAGATTGAACAGAGACATGATGGAAGGCGTAGGTAAAATTGACAAGGTGGCCACTATGTGGATAGGGGCAAGGGTCAGAAGGAGAACCCAATTTAAGTTTGATAAGCATATCTGATACTTGCTCTTGAGTAATGGGCCCTAGCTTCTCAAACAATCCTGGCGGATTTACTGTGGGAGAATTATAAGTAGATGTGGCAGCAGGTAGTGATGTTGTATTGGGAAAATTCTGATAGGTTTTCATGATTTCCTATCAAAGAGGTCCACAAGTGAATCACACAAAGCATGTGAGGCTGTATTAGCAGATGAACAGGCCTGGGGCTTAGTAAATTTGTTTAGCACCTTGAACAGCCCTTTAGCAGAATTGCCGGCATGGTCAATCCAATCACTCGTCAACGTGCTTCTCTAATCTTCCTATGATAGATCCCCAAGGGCTAGCTTGCACACCTTTTTTTTTATCTAAGGCAGACTTCGTAGCACGCCTTCTCCTTTCCATACTTCTCCAGGTTGATTTTTCAGTTCTCAGTTACGCTGAGTCCCGTCATGTATCGTGTCTGACGGAACTGGGAGAGCCCTGTTTAAGAGGGGCAACTACATCCAAAGCCTGTGAAAGAGAATTCTGGCATACGGCTAAGGCAGTATTTATGTCTTGAGTGTTTTTTATGTCCGGATCCTGGAAAACTGTTTTGAAGGAAACAGGGGTTACCCGCTTCCAGGGCCTCACATTTCTTCTTCCAGCCCTCTTAAACTTGAGGTAACCACCCTTGCTCAGGAACGGAATACTAATAGAATAATGATCAGTCCATATCAAGGGTTTGGGGGGGATCAATATGAAGGTGCTGGAAGTTTGTAAACATTATGCCCAATGTATGGCAGGCAATGTGCATAGGGCCAGCTACTTTCTGATGTAATCCTAGCATGTCAAGGTCAGTGAGCAGATGAGATACCTCCATATCTGAGGCAACTTCTGCATAATAGTTAAAACCCCTCATCAGGAGAAAATGATCTATGGGAAGTACAAGCTGCGCCAAACATTCCTATGGCTCAAATCTTTCTTAGAGCCGGGAGGGCGATACACTAACGCGCCCTTCCAGATATAACCGTAGAGTCTCCCTCTTCAAAACACGTAACTCTACCCAGTCGGAGAGTAAGGAGCCAATTATCTCAACCTTCAGAGAGTCCAAGAAAGTAATAGCCACTCCGCCTCCGAGTTTCAATTCTCTGTCTAGTCTAGCCATCATATATTCTTTTGGGAATGCCATGGGAGCACGGGAAAGGGCTAGAGGCTGTAGCCTGGTTTCTGTAATGAAAAAGATGTCAGGTTGATGGGAGGCAAGCAAATCCCAAAGTTCAATTGCATGTTTAGGAATGGACCTTGCATTACTGTAGAGGCCTTTTAGTGTTAGGGGTTCGCTGGAAATTTCAAGATGAGAGTCTTTAGGGTAAAAAGAGATCTTCTTTCCCCTAATGACCGACCGAAGCTAGGTTGTGCCCTCCCCTGTTACTGGATACCACAGAGTGACTGGTAAAAAGAAGAAGCCACAGTCTGTGCAGGAAGACGGGCCCTCCAACCATGGGGGAATTGAGAGGCACAGAGCGTATTTGCAGCCTTATGAGATACAGCCAAGTCCTTAATCTTTTTAAGATTGAATTACAGTAGTGTATTCTAGGTAAATAACTTGCCTCTCTAGTCGGAGATGCAGTGGTCCTAGTGCCTGGCAATGTTTGGGCGTGGACGGGCGCAGACGGACGTGCTTTGGTGCGGCTTGGGTCGTGTTAAAGAGGGAGCCAATTCCAGAAGCTGGAAACACTAGACTGCTAACCATCCTCAAATGACGGTCTAAGCAGTCCAACCAGGAAGCGACTGATAACAGTTCCTCTAGCTCCCTGCGCTCCGTCCAACCGGGATGGACTGGGGAACCAGATAATGTAGTGGAAAAGCATGCAATCAAAGTCCTAATTATCAGCAAAAAGAGCTCCGTCTTTCCCTATGTAAAAGAACCTCGGCGTGGAACTAAGCAGACCCCAGTGTTCAAATTAGCTAGGTAACTAAGGGCACAGAGGGCAATAAAATACAGAGCTTTAGATTAGAGTTAAAACACAGCTAAAAAGGGCACTAGTATTCAAGGATAATAATGTATTGCCTGTAATCGCAACAAAATTGTGTGCTGTCTTTTTCTGTAACATAAATTTTTTTTTTTTACATCTTTTTATTAACATTGCTCATCTCATCAAACAATGCAGCACAATGATCATAATGCATGTGATGAAATTGCAATTGGTAATACAGCATAAGATCTCCAATGACACGGGCTAGGCACACAACTGTCAAGATTACGGCCCCACTCCTCCCCTCAATTCCCTGTACTTCCACCATGGCCCCCATATTTTCCGCCATTTCTTAATGCATCCCCTGCCTTTATAAATAGTTTCCTCAGCCCTCTGACACCAATCCAGGTCACGCGCCCACTGGTCCCACCGTGGTGGGGTCTGCGATCCCCAGTCTTTTGCTAAGTTCCTTTTAGCCACCCCTGCCGCCAAAGCAAGCCAGATCTCCTTATGTCTAGATCAGTCCGAGTCCTGCTGAGAAGCAACTTCCTAGGCTCCGGCGGGACCGGCGAGCCTACCACCGCCAACATCGTGTCAGCCACCTTAGTCCAAAATGGCACTGACACTCCCATAGTATGTGGTAGAAGGTGCCCTGCTCCCGACATCCCCGTGCACAAAGGGCTGACTGACTCCCTCCCCAGGCATGAAGGTGGATGCAGGGGTAGTATACTTGGTGCAGGATTTTGAGCTGCACTAAGCGGAACCTACAGCGGATCACTATCTCTTGTGGACTTTGTAGGGCGTCCTGCCAATCGTCATCTTCCAAGTCATCAATGTCTCCCACCCACCGTGCTTGCAGTGAAGTCAGTGGGTCTGGCATATTGTTTATGAGTTTGCGGTATATCATGGAGGTGGGTTTCTCAGTGATCGGATCCAGGAGCAGCCAGTCCTCCAGAGGGGAGTACTCCGGGATTGATGTGCCTCTCATTATGTGGGCGTGCAAGGCATGTGAGAGGCGTACGTAGTGATAGTGTTGCGAGTCATGTAGGTCATATTCTTTTTGAAGATAGGCGAAGGAGCGAAGGGCAGCCCCGCTCCAGACATCTCCCAGATATTCTATGGCTATGAGCTTCCATCCCGGTCAGACAAGTCACTTCAGTCAAGTGGTCTCCATGCCATAAGGGGGATCTACTAGTCAGGGAGCCCGACCACCCCAGGTATCTATTTGCCTCCCTCCAGCATTGGACCACCACTCTCGTGTGAGAAGGCCAATCTTTACCCAGCCTCCGAGCATAGAGCAACGGGCACGCAATTCCCTGCAGGCATGACCAGTCGGTCCACTCTATAGGCCGGTTCCAACCGGTCCGTGTAAACCCAATCATTTACTACCTGCAGCTGCGAAGCCCAATAATACAGCCTGACGTCCGGGAGGGCCAGCCCCCGTCGTATAACCCCCTCGTCAGCTTATGCAATGCTATTCTAGGGTTGCCCCCATACCAGAGGAGAGTCCGCTGAGCATGCGCAATCAGTGCGAATACCCCATGTGGGATCGGGTATGGCATGTTCTGCAGAATGTAGAGCAGCCGCGGCAACGCGAGCATCTTGAACATTGCTGCCCTGCCCATGAGAGAGAGAGGCAGCGATCTCCAGTGGTTCACATCGGACCTGAGGCGCGCTAATTGGGGCTCTAGGATCCTGGCCAGGAACTCCGCCCTATCTCTTGTTACGTAAACCCCAATATATTTAAAGCCATCTAAGGCGATGGAGGCAGGACATCTAGTTGGAATCCGCGGGGGAGGACCAGAGAGCGGGAAAATCACTGACTTCGCCCAGTTAATGGTGTATCCTGAATAACTACCGAACAGGTTGAAAAGGTGTAGAGCCTGCGCTATCGAATGGTACGGTCTGGCCATATAGATTACTATGCCGTCAGCGTATAGGGATATACGCTCCTTCCAGTCGTCGTTTAACGCCAGGCCCCAAAACGACCTGTCCCTCCTTATCCAGTGCGCCAGCAGCTCCAGGGCTAGTGCAAATAGGAGGGGGGACAGAGGGCACCCCTGTCTCGTACCCCTTTGCAGAGGGAAGGCCCTGGACACTGTGCCATTAACTCTCACCCTCGCTACCAGGTGCTCGTACAAGAGCCGCACCCAGCTGCAGAATGTGGGACCAAACCCCAATTGCTGAAGTAGCATAAACAGATAGGGCCACTCGATACTATCGAATGACATCGAGGCATCCAGTGCCATCAAGGCCGTCTGGGTGGACCCCACATCCTCTGTCATATATAACACTCCGTACAGGCGGCGCAGATTGTGCCGGTTGCTCCTGCGCGGCATAAACCCGGACTAGTTGACATGCACCAAGTCCGGCAGAACCGATAGCAGTCTGTCTGCCAGGGCCTTGGCCAGGACCTTCGCCTCCATGTTGATTAGTGAGATTGGATGATAGGACGAGCATTGATCAGCCGGCTTCCCTGTTTTGTGGATCACGACTATCGTAACCTCTCTTTGGTCTGGAGGAAGACATCTCGCCTCTCTTGCCTCCAGGTACATCTGGAGGAGAGGTACAGTGACGATGTTGGCCTGCCGTTTGTATAGCTCCACCGGGAGCCCGTTCGGCCCCTGCGCCTGCCCTGATTGGAGGGAGTTGAGGGCCCTACCTATTTCTTCCCCAGTAAGGTCTGCCTCCAGCCGATCTCTTTTCTCTTGGGATAAGGTGGGCAGCGTGAAGTCGCGCAAAAACTCCGCACAATCTTGCTCAGACCAGGTGCAGACCGGGGTATATACCCCTTCGTAATAAGACGCAAAGGCTTCCACTATGTCTGCACTGTTTGAGGCTAAAGAGCCTGCCTGGTCTCGTATCTCGGCCACCCAGGAGCGCTCCCTATTCCTTCACTCAAGTCAAGCCAGCAGCTTAAGAGCTTTATCCCCCACGTCATAGATAAGGTGTTGGGTGGCGATGGAGTAAGCTTGCGCCTCGCTCTCAGCTAGGGCCCGGAGCTCTCTGCTTAAGAGCCAACGTGTGATGGAGATTGTCCGACGGTGCCACGTCGATTTCTTGTTCCATCCTCTCTATATCACCCTCAAGCTGACTGACCCGCAATGACTCCTCTTTCTTTTGGGCCCCATTCAGGGTCTGGGCTTGTCCCCTCAGTACAGTTTTGAATGACTCACAGAGCATGATACTAGACTCCACAGAGCCCCTGTTCTCTTCAAAATAAAGCTGAGAGCTCTCCCGGAGCTTTTCACTTACGGTATCATCACGAATGCGCCATGGATCAATTCTTGGGAAGGAGGCCCTGCTCGTCACCGGACCCTTGAGCGTGACCACAACCGAGAGTGGTCCGAGATTCCCCGGGCCAGGATATGAGGATCCGTAAAGGTGCCCAGCTGATCAGTACGTGTGAAGAGGTGATCCAGTTGGGAGAAGGATCAGTGGCTGGCTGAGTAGAATGTGTATTGTCGTTGTGCGGGGTGCACCAGATATCCCCGAGCCCCATGGCTGAGACAAAGTCATGTAGCCCATATTCCCCCCTGGATCCCTGCCACCGCCCAATCGATCCCAGTCCGAGTCCAGCATGACATTTACGTCCCCACCTAACAGGAGGGTACCCCAGAGGAGATAAGTCAGGAAGGACCCCAGGCGTGCATATGTGGAGGAGTGGAGACCAGGCGGGACGTAGCAAGAGCCCAGAACTAGAGTCCGCCCCTCCCATCTACCAGCGACCGCTACCATACAACCGGTTTCCTCCGTCCAGGTGCCGGAGACTACTATTGGCAGGGTGTTGCGAATTAGGATGCCAACCCCTCTTGATCCCGATGTAAACCCAGAGTGGGCTACCATTTATATCCAAATCTATCAAGGGCCTTGCATCTGTTGCCCCCTAGATGTGTCTCCTGGAGCAGGACCATGTGCGGGGAGTGCCATTTAAGGTATTGTAGCACCAGTGTGCGCATGATCTTATTGCCCAGCCCATTGACATTCCACGTCCAAATTTTAATGCGTGCCTGGTCTCCCATCTTGGGCATCAGACCTCCCCCTCTTCCGGTCATTTGTGTCCCAGCGTGTCCTGATCGAACAAACCCCACATGCGAAAGTACTGTAGCGAGAATGAGCATAACAAACCCCCTTTGCAAAAACAACTTCCACCCCCCAGCCAACTCCCCCCACCCTGCCTCCCTGCGCAATGGGACCACAACCTCCCACCTTTCAAACATGCAGAGTGCCTGTCGTCCCATCCACCCCATATCAAACCTGAAAAGGTAACGTGAGCTTGCAGTCAGCAGAGGACGCCATACATAACTGACAGAAATCAAACCCATTCTGACGAAAAATAGTCAAGCAGTCCATAAGTAACTCTCCTAGCTCCGCTTCCCACCTCCTCAGACCACAACAGATCAACCCCATCAGAACCCCAGTCAATAATCAAAACTTAACTGGACAGAGTTCCCAGAGTCCTATGTCTCATGGCATCCGAGGGTGCCCACGTGTATCCGCCAGGCACCGGGATCCCTACTGGTCTTTCCGTCACACAGGACAAAAGCACCAACCATCACCTCGCCGTCCCCTGTTACCTGGACCCGTTCTGGATGCTACCTTGACTGTCAGCAACGTGTCTGTCCATCCCAGTTCCTTCTCACCCCGATGGGCGCTGTTCGACTCTGCGCGGGCCTCCAGTTCTGCCCACTGTCCGCCATCCCTCCAGCCAGTCGCTGGCCTCCTCCGGCGACTCAAAGAAGTAAGACTTGCTGCCATCCAGAATCTTTAGTCGGGCTGGAAAGAGCATCATATACTTCACCACCTGATCTCGGAGAGCCCTCTTTACCCCTTCAAAGGATCTTCGCTGCCGCTGGACGTGAAGGGTAAAGTCCGGAAAGAACCGGATGTTAGCATTGTCGAGCTGGAGGTCCCCAGCAACCCTCGACGCCTGTAGGATAGCATCTCAGTCTCGGTAGTTCAAGATCCAGGCGATGATGGTACGCGGAAGGGCTCCAGGCTTAGGTTTCCCCCCAGTGCTTGGTGGGCTCTTTCGACCGAGAAGAAATTGGACAGACGCTTCGGTTTCAGGTGGTTGAGAATCAAGTCCTCTACAAACCAGTTTATGGACGGCCCTTCCATACCCTTCAGGACCCCCACTATGCGAATGTTGTTATGCCTTGCCTGACCCTCCTGGTCCTCCAGCCGGGCATAGATATCTGTTTGGTTCTTCGTTAGGACGGCCACTTGCTCTTCCAGTCATTATGTCTTGGATTGAAGACTGCCAATCCCTGTCTCCGCCACGGCTACCTTCTCGGACATCTTTCGGAAATCGGCACGTAGGAGGTTTACCTCTTCAGTCACTGAGTCCAGTTTGGGCTCCAGGGTGCCGCGCAACTCCCTGATGGCCACCATGATGTCCCTGAGTGACGAGTCCGGGTCGTTGTTGACCGGCTCCCCCTGTTGGCTGCCACTTGGATGTCCCTCGTCCTTCCCCATAGTCACGGTGTACCTGTCTATGTGGTTGGACTGGTTCTGTCCCAGCGGTCTGCTGCGGCCCATAGCTGGAAGGGTAGGCTTCTCTGTTGCTGGTGGGTTGCGTCTGCTACGGACAGGATAATGACCGAATGTCTGCGATGGCCCGTCAAGCCTGACCTGTGGGGCTCTGTTGACGGTCAGCGCTGTCTCTCATGCACTTCTTGCCTTCAATACCAGTCAAATGCGATGGAATGCCCCCGCCGGGGCACCCCCAGGGCGTACACCTCCTCCGTCAGACCCGCAAGGCAAGCCGCAGCCCTTTCATGTCCCACCTCACCATCGGTAAGGCACCCGCTACGGGCCTCGAGGCAGACCTTGGCGTCCCTGCACAGTCTGGGCCCAATGTGCGGCAGCCTTGGACCTACCCGGTCCCGCATGATGGATTCAGCAGAGACTGCCCGCTCACCTCTGATCTCGTCCGGACTCCCGCTCGGGGAGCCCGCCACTCGGAGGCCTCACAGTCGGGGACACTGCTTGGTGCATGCCGCTCCGGCCGCGGCCCGCCTGGCTGCGATCCCCTCAGCTGTTGTAGCGCCAATCGCGGGGCTGCGAAAAGCACACAGTGGGACGCCTCCCGAGGACTCTGCAGTCTCCTCCGGTCCCCAGTTCCGCTATTGCCGGCCGTTTAGTTAGCGGGCACCATTTTGTTGAGTCCTGGCCGGACAAGCCGTGCCACCAAAGACAAGCGCCAGAAGGCCGCCACTGGGTACCAATGGGCCTCACCGTCTCCTGACGTCCTCCGACACGGGGGCTGTGTTGGCTGCTCAGGATTCTGTCGGATCTGGGTGAGTTGGCGCCGACTGCTGGCGCAGCTCGCTTAGTGCGCGGCCATCTTTGGTGACTGCAAGCCACGCCCCCTAACATTTTTATTCTGCTTGTAAAAGAGGGTGCTAAATGATTTGTGGTCCTGTTGTATTAGGGCTTAATAATATTAATTTGATTATTTTCTAATGTTCGGTGGCTACTTAATTTCTTAAAGGCATATTTCCTCCTTGCATATATTAATTAAGTTAGTTTCTGGTTCTGACTGTTTACTTTCTGTAATGATCTCTGTATCCTTTCAATACATCTATAAACTGAGAACTGGAAGAAGCCTGATTGTGTATATTTTTCCTTAGCGGTTTTGGCTAATTATTTAAGACAATGATTCTCCCTTTCCCGCAGATTGACACTCCTTTATATTAATTGTGTGGTAGCATCAACAGTTTTGGTGGAGAAGAGTGGGTGATGTAATTAGTTAAGGAAATTATTTAAAAAATGTGAATAGTAGATAACTAGACCCTCTTGGAGAATCCTAAGGATATGAGATCCTTGGACAAGTGGACTGCCCTATAGTGAAGCGGTCTGGCAGAGAGGTTATCAGGTGGTTCAGTCAGAAGGACTGGTGAGTATTACTTTGTGGTGATGTGGCGTGTCTAGCATGGTGGTTTTGTGACAGAGTTTGCTGTTGGTGATAGTGCCTGTGTTGTATTATGGCATTGTGTTTTTGGATATTATGTTTTGCGTATGAAAAATTATCGGCCATTAGTGATGGTGCATGTTGTGATTTATTTGTCTTGACACACTGTACTTTATATATAGATTTTGGAAAATTCACAAGTTAAGTATAGTGTCTAAGGAAGTTTAAAAAGGGTGTGGCGCCAAGGCTTACGTTTATGATTTCCTTAATAGTTTAGTGTAAATGTACTATTTTTGGAGATGAATAGTGGTAGTTTACTGTGCACAAATAAATGTTAAAGGTAAACTTTTCCCAGTCCAACGGTAGGTCATCACCGGTCGAATACTATCTTGATGTGTGATTGTGCAGTGCCTTGAAGCATTACTGCTCGAATGTGGTGAGTTTGATTTCTGTCCCCTTTCCTAGTACATAGACACAGGTTTTATTGTCTTTTTTTTAAATGAATTAATGTTTGAAAATGCTGTGCTGTGGTTATATTTGTGTTTGATCGTGTGGTGTATTGTAAAGACTGTTTAAACATACAATGGGTGCAAATTTAGTCTAAATCTAAGTCACAAGCAAAATCACAATCCCCACCGCTAGTTGGAAATCCTGAATAAGAGATGCTCATTTATGATGGGATGCACACTTGCTTATGGCTTAAAGAATGGTACAAGGCTACTGAGAATGATACAAAAAATCTACAATTATCACAGAATGGCACTTCTGAATGTTAAAAAATTGCTTACTTGAAACAATGTGTATTTAATATAACTCCACACGGAAGGCCTACACAGTTTGTAGCATTGAATTAATGGGAAACTAGATCCAATATGGAAGCACATCAGAAAATGTTGAAGGGTCAAGTTAGTAAAGCTGTTCATAACTGAATGGATGCAGTGCTGAAATGATGCAAACTATTGGTGCATTTCCTGTGGTAGCTGAGAGTCAGGCAAAAAGTAAATCGAAGGAGCTTATAAAGAAAAAAGAGAAAAATAGGGACTCTGATGGAGAGGATGAGGTATTGGATGAATTATTAACAAGGAGAATGCCACTGTATAGTGAGGTTGGCGAGTTAGAATATAGACAAGAGGATGGAGACTCAGAATTTGGAGAACTACAAGTAACAAAAGCTGCTCATGATGGAGCTTCAATGAGTAAAGTGAAGCAACAACTTATTGATTTGAGAACTAAGGGGCACATGCATCAAACCATTTTGCGATCGCAAATAGTGCGAATCACAAAATTCGGCCGTTTGCGATCGCAAAATGGCCTTTTGAGATGCATGTACCTTTTTACCAATTCGCAATTAAGGAATTCGCAATTTTTTGCGATTCCATAAATTGCAAATGGAGTTAGGGAATCGCCAATTGCGATCCCCTAAATGTGATGCATTATGCAATCGCAAATTGCGTTTTTGCAATTTAGAATTGCAAATTACCATCAACTTCAAGTTGATGGTAATTTGCAATTCCTTTGAAAAATGCAAAAAATGCATTTTTCAAAGTGCATTGTGGTACACACACATGCCCTTAGGGCATATGTGTGCACCACAAGTGCATACCTATTGTTTGGGGGGCGTGCTTCAGGGTGACCTTTTGGCCCCCTTGCACCCTTCAAATTGCATGCGCAATTTGCGAGTACCTATAGGTACTCACAAATAGCGCATGCAATTCCCATTCATTCCTATGGGTCTACAGGCATATAGGAATGAATGTGAAGCAATTCCTTAAATGCGACTCGCAATTTGCGAGTCGCAATTAAGGAATGTTTAGAAATCGCTATTTTAATATTTTGCGAGTCCTTAATTGTGATTCCTTAATAATCGCAATTAAGGACTCACAAAAGCCTACCTTGATGCATGTACCGCTAAATGTAATACGATTTTGACTTTTGATGAGATGGTGTTTGGAATTTGGAATCATGAAAGAGAGCTTGGTGTGCATATGGGAAGCTGGCCAGTGTGGCTTGTGAACTAGGTGTGAATTTGCACAAAACAAGGATTTGTAAGTCTTATATAATGGTGATGATGAAAGATGAAATGAGAAAAGAGACAATTATACAATTGTGGACAAATTTGATAAAGATTGTTAAGTTAATTCTAGAAGAGAGAATGTGGAAAGACACAAGAGAGTATAGACTTCAAAGCCGCTGAAGAATGAAGATTTGTGAGCGATTCTGAGTGTGATGTTGTTGAAGTGGAATTCCAGTCGAAAGAAGTGCTAGTGGTTCAACCTATTTTATGGTCTATGTTATTTTACATATATTTCTATGGAGCACATTTCACCTGGGAGGTATCCTGACGCCTAGAGAAGTAGGCATGCCGGAGCCTTAATGGGGCCTGGTTAAAAAGCCAGGTTTTGCGTGTCTTGAAAATCTCATGCAGGGAGAGGTCATTCCAGGATTTAGGAGCTAGGTACGAAAAAGCTCGACTGCCGGCTCTAGCTCTGAGAATGTGGTAGATGTAAGCCAGCATGAGGTTGGGCAAACTGAGGTTTCAGGTCTGAGTGTGGAAGCTGATGCGGCTATTTAGATAGGCAGAGCCAAGACTGTTTAGCACCTTGTATGTGTGAGTGAGCAGTTTGAAAAGACAGCATTTGTGTACTGGGAGCCAGTGTAGATTTTTGAGGTGATTGGTGATGTATGTATGGGGTGAGATGGAGCACGACTTTGGTTGCTGCATTCTGGATAAACTGGAGATATTATGTGAGGTTAGTGGTGATGCCAACATTGAAAACGTTGCTGTAATCCGATTTGCTGTTTAACAGGGCCTGGGTGACTGTTCTACAGGTGTTGAGTGGGACCTACTGGAAGGAGAGGAGACATGGAGATCCAACAGCGCTGACTTGGCTGGACAAGGAGAGTTGTTTGTTCACCATGATGCTGTGGTTCCTGGCTTAACTGGAGGGGTTGGTTACTTGTCTGAGTTTGGCTGGCCACCAGGCTGGAGGCCACAGAGAGTCCTTTCCGAAAAGTACCAACTGAATCTTGTCGGAGTCGAGCTTAGGACAGTTGACCTTCATTTGTTTGACAACTTAAAACAAGCAGGTGGTGAAGGTGAATTGAGTGCTGGGTGTGCCGACAGAGAGGAAGAGGGTGAGTTAGAAGTCGTCTGTGTAAGTGATTATGTGGAGTCTATGTGTTTAGATGATGCTGGTGAGAAATCATGTATTTGTTGAATAGGTGTCAGGCTGAGTGAAGATATCTGAGCAACTATACAGATCGGGTTGGTGGCCATAGGAGTTTATGATGCCAGACTTATCGACTGGGTACATCCCTTAAGGAAAGAGCTGTGCCATTGGAGATCAGGTCCTCTTAAGCCAGAGTCGTGGAGGCATTGGATGAGGTGGGAGTCTGTGTCAAAGGTAGCTGAAAGGTAGAGCAGGATCAGAATCAACGTGTTTCCTTGGTCCATGATCATGCAAATGTCATCGGTGGTGGTGATGAGGGGGGGTTTTGTGTTGTGTTTAGGCCAGCAGCCTGATTAGGAGGGGCTGAGAAAAGGACACTTCTCTGTTGTTGAGGTGGTTTGATAGTCATCTGATGAGGTTTTCTAGGAGTTTCGCTGCATAGGGAAGCAGAAAATTAGTTTGCCAGTATCTTCAGATCTGCTGAGGGTTTCTTTAGGAGGGAAAGAATGGTGGCATGTTTTCAGGCTTCCAGGAAGGTGGCAGTGGTGAGGTAGTTGTTGATGATTGGGATGAGTGTAGAGAAATATCTGGTTCAGTCGTCTGGTGAGGATGAACTATCTCTCCATGCCACTGGAATCAAGCTATCCTGGCTGAAGAGGGATGAAACCCCGAAATCGGTCCTAGGATGCTTGTTTCCAGTCCAGGGAGGACCTGGCTTGGCAGTTCGGGCTGGACTGGTTCCCATAAGGCACAGGGTCAAGACTGATTTGCATATCGCTGGCTTCAAACAGGAATGGCATGGTGAGCAAAATAATGATGGATTTAGGCCCAGATCTCTGTACTGGGGTGAATGTATGACATTGTTCTGCATTCTGTCCATCAACTGTTGTTTTTCCATTTGTCACCCCGAGTGGGATGGGTATGCTCGGACGTGAGTCCCGTGCTCTCCATGCCACTGGAATCAAGCTATCCTGGCTGAAGAGGGGTGAAACCCTGAAACCGGTCCTAGGATGCTTGTTCCAGTCCAGGAAGGACCTGGCTTGGCAGTTCAGGCTGGACTGTTCCCATGAGGCACAGGGTCAAGACTGATTTGCATATGGCTGGGTTCAAACTGGAATGGCATGGTGAGCTAAAAAACGATGGATTTAGACCCAGATCTCTGTACTGGGGTGAATGTATGACATTGTTCTGCATTCTGTCCATCAACTGTTGTTTTTCCATTTGTCACCCCGAGTGGGACGGGTATGCTCAGACGTGAGTCCCGTGCTCTCCATGCCACTGGAATCAAGCTATCCTGGCTGAAGAGGGGTGAAACCCTGAAACCGGTCCTAGGATGCTTGTTCTAGTCCAGGAAGGACCTGGCTTGGCAGTTCAGGCTGGACTGTTCCCATGAGGCACAGGGTCAAGACTGATTTGCATATGGCTGGGTTCAAACTGGAATGGCATGGTGAGCTAAAAAACGATGGATTTAGGCCCAGATCTCTGTACTGGGGTGAATGTATGACATTGTTCTGCATTCTGTCCATCAACTGTTGTTTTTCCATTTGTCACTCCGAGTGGGACGGGTATGCTCAGACGTGAGTCCCGTGCTCTCCATGCCACTGGAATCAAGCTATCCTGGCTGAAGAGGGGTGAAACCCCGAAACCGGTCCTAGGATGCTTGTTCCAGTCCAGGGAGGACCTGACTTGGCAGCTCGGGCTGGAATGTTCCCATGAGGCACAGGGTCAAGACTGATTTGCATATGGCTGGGTTCAAACTGGAATGGCATGGTGAGCAAATAAACAATGGATTTAGGCCCAGATCTCTGTACTGGGGTGAATGTATGACATTGTTCTGCATTCTGTCCTTCAACTGTTTTTCCATTTGGAGATCAGTGGTTCGGTCTTCTTCTGGGATTTTGCTCTAGTTGTGTTGTGGGGTCTTGGGGGTTGTGGTTTAGTGATGGTGGGGGATGTGCAGGTTGAAGCTGACAAGAGAATGGTCTGTCTAGGTCATGGGGTGAGTTTGTGCACTATTATGTTATCAAAGATCGTAAAGATGAGGTCAAAGAGATGTCCTGTGGTGTGGGTGGGATCCTTTATGCATTGGGTGAGCCTGAGTAAGCTGAGGTCGTCCAAGAGGTTGATGGTGTTTGGATCTGTGTGGTCTTCCAGGTGGAAGTAAAGATCTCTCAGGAAAATGAAACAGCTAGAGTTGAGTTCCGTGATGGTGTTTTTTTAAATTGGCCTTTGGTCCTGGTGGTCGGTAGAGGGCTCCATCCAGGGTGGTGTTGGAAATGTGACATTTAAAGGCCTGGTTCCAGTTTGTAATTGGACGTCGCACAGTAGTTGTTTTCTTTGTGGATGATGCTAAACCCTCCAGGTTTGCCAGTCTGCCCACCTTGTTATTTTGAAGCCGGGGGGATAGTCACAGTGATGTCAGGGGGGCAATGTTGATCTGAGCATGTTTTTCTTCATGAAGAGGAGGTCCAAAGAGAAATCTTTCAGGAGTTCCCAGATAGCAATGACGTGTTTGAGGAGGTAGCAACTGTTGAGGAGGAGGCATGTCAGTATGGGGAGTGTGTTGTCCATGAGAATGATGTGTGGGGTGAGTTTGTGAGTGTGTTGTGCAGGAGTAAGCAAATCTCAGATGAAGCGGCAGGCAGCATAGGAAAACCTGTCTTTGATGTAGGTGGGATGCCACAGTAATAGCGACAGAAATATTTTCCCTCATTCAGGGTGCGGAGGTCTGAGGCAGAGTAGAGCTTGGAGCTGCGGTGGGTGAGAAGAGGACCATGGTTCGTGGCCTTGGGTGCGGACAGGCACAAACAGGCTTACTTTGGTGTGCCGGTGGCACACCCACTGAGTGCATCCTCTGCAGAGCCAGGAGGGGAAGGACAGATGCGTTAGTGGGTGTGGCTGGGTGGGGTAAGAGCGAACATCAGGAAGCAGAAGGGTTCAGCACAGGGAAAGAAGGTGTAAAGGCCACAGCTGGGCAAAAAGGGCACACAAAGGCTTGAAACAAGAGATAAAGAGAATAGAAGGTGTCAAAATGAAGGCAAAAAAGGAGGACAAAAAGAAGCGAAAGGAGAAACAAAACAATAAAGATGCAAAAGGAGGAGGAAAAGGCAAAAACTGCAGAGCAGGTGGCAAAAGAATGAGAGCTAAAAGCGCATGAACGCTTAAACAAGCACCCACCTGTGTGAGCGATGCTCTGCCTGGAGTATGGCGTGGGCCGGGCACATCTTCGGTATGATTCGCTGGAGGAGCCTTAACTCATTATCTGTGGTCTAACACATCTTTTCTCTTGCATCCCTCTTTGGTTCCAAGTCCTCTGGACTCCTGTCTTCGGTGACTCTTGATTCCTCTAGCGGCCAAAACCCCTCTAGATCCTCTCTGCCCATGTCTGCTTCCAGGTCTTTTTCTGGGTAGGAAAAACAAGCCCTTCTTCTGTATCTGTTCTCTGTGTCTGTACGTTCTTTGTCCTTCCTTTGTGTCATTCTGCTTTTCTTTTCTTCCAGGTTGCACGCATAGGGGAACTACAAGTGGAAGTTCAGATAAGTTGCTTTCCTGAACCCACCTTCCGTTATAGTAGTATTTCGTAATGTATATGTAATAAAAGTACTCTTCATTTTGAAAAGAAAAAGCTCTGAATGGCCAATAATTTATGGAGTGCTGTTCTTGCGTGGAAACAAAATGGGATTGCAAGTCCACACCAGCTCCCCTCAGTAGGTCATGGACTGCTCTGCTTCACTTCCCTGGGAGAGTCAAGTGCTACAATAGGGTGCTTGGTTTCTAGTAACAAGACCTTTGCGGACAAATTACTTGTGAAGGACTCGCATCCTTGCAACTAATAACCCAGTTCTTTACAACAAGCTTGACAGGAGTGTGATTGGATAGGATCTGAGCTAAGTGGGGAATATCAGCAGTCCATCCCGTTATATTTCTCATGGCCAACCAGTAGTCAATTCTAGTAGAAGTGTTATTGTAACGCTGACCAGTCCTCAGGATCGGTTTGATGAATGAGTGGTCCACCTCTTGATCTAACCAAGCCTACAAGCCGTAATGGCACAGGTCATCGGAAGGATCAAGTGGGGGAAGGAAAGGAAGGGAACAGCGGGGAGGGAGATCTGAAATGAGAAAAAATAGAACATACACTGGTAAACATTTCCTTCACATAGAACACATTGTGCGAAAGCCGGGTATCTAAGCCAGGCCAGGTAGCTTAACCTTCTGTACCTGCAAAGTAAAAGAATCATCCAGGTAGGGATTGTGATGGAAACAAAAGTAGAGGGGGCGCCTTCTGTAAGGGTGAGCTTGTTCTGGTATCTCTACAGGAACGAGAGAAAGAACAATCACTATGCCTGCACGATCCCACTCTTTCTGATTCAGTTTTGCCCTTCAATATTCAAACACAGAATTCTTGCCATGCACCTACCCTCCTCTAGACTCCACCGTTCCTCACAGGGATAGAGCGTAGACCTCTACCACTCTTACCAACCCCTGTTAAAGATAGAGCCAGAGATAATACTGTTAAACAAGACTGTGGATATGTTACCATCACATAACACAGCAAGCCACATTCATCCAGTCACATCTGAACATCCCCTTAATTGTTGTTTGGCTTAGTAGCGTAGCTGTCTGTGATCCATACGACCTTTGGCTGTATGAGGTTCCAGTGTAATGCTTCTTACACGGACATCTGTGGGACCATGATAACCAGTAGTACCCGGTGAGAGAGTTCCACACCCTTAGGACGCGTAGAGGCGAATCCCCCCGCCGGCCGACAATGCTGGCCGATCAAGACTCCCCCCGCCGGCCGACAATGCAGGCCGAGTAAATCCTGAGCGCTTCAGCGCTGCCAGTCAAGAAACGCCAGCCTCCGCACGAGCAGCCGCTCACCAACGGAGGATGGCTCTGGGACAAAGTAATCAAGTGGTGCAATGCACCCTTACCGGACCAAGGCTTCAACAACAGGAACTGTGGCAGCAGAAGAGACGCCCAAAGCTTTGAATTTCCGACAGCGACACGAGAATCAGCTTCCTGTTTTAAGTCGTCCTCTCGCGACGTCGGCGTGACGCGCGAGGATTTCTGGGTAGCGTAGTTCACGTCGGCTCGGCGGACGGCCGGCGACGTGTTCCGTCTCTAGAGACGTGCGCTCGCAGGGATGGGGCTATGACAGTTATGCACCGAGGAGTTAAAAGTAATCTCTTTAGTGGTGTGGTTCCTACACCACCACTGGTATAACAACTGGTGATGAATACATAATTGAGGGAGGGTTTTAGCCATGGACTTGACAGGGCAGTAAATTGAGCCAAAATGTATCTATTAAGGGATCAACACCATATTAAACTCTCCTCCCCATATTATTGCTTTCAATGCTATTTCCTGACATCCATCCATTACACAATGGAAAAAGGATGTCAATTTTGGGAGCATATGTATTCACCAGTGTTATGTGTTCACGACTAGTATGCCTTGCATAACTGCATATCTTCCCTCAGTGCTGGATATGGAGGATAACAATCGAAAAATGGTGTGTCTTTACTCAGTTATGGGTTTGCCACTTCAAGAGGAGATGGGAATCAGATTAGATCACAGGGCTGAGCTACATCTGTATACATGATAATTGTGTCAACTGCCCATGAAATAGGAAAGATTATTAATGAAGCACATGAGGAACATGTAGGCAGGCTTGGCACATAGAGACTAGGATCCAGGAGTATCTCTGGTGACCTGGTCTGGATACGGTTCTTGACAGATAAAGCTGTTGATAGATAGGTGTAATCAATTCAACAGAACCAATTCATTTGCCAATGTGTGGAAAATCTCAAAGAGATTCTATAGCATCTCCTCACGCACTTCTCCAAGTTAGGAAAGGTTCAAGGTTTGAAGGTTAAAGCTTCCATCATACTAATACAAAAGATGGCAAAGACATCTTTCTCATTTCAGACCGATATCTTTAATAAATACTGAATGTAAATTATACAAAAAAAATTGCCAAAAGATATGAAATCATCTTACTACAGATAATCCAAAGACCACAATCCAAATATTTGAAAACAGCTTCTGTGGCAAGAATAGAAGTTTTGGTCATGTACCGGAGAAGGTTAAACTGGTGAACTCCCTGGAAGGGGGAAGTGGTATCAGAGACTTACCTACCACATGAGGATCCCTCGCAGGCAGAGAGCATCCTGGGACTGAGAAAACAAAAAGAGAAAGAAGACAGCATCAAAAAAGAATGGAAAGAGAAGAAAAACAGGAAGTAGGAGACGAGACAATAAAGCTGGACAAGAAACATATAAAGGAAGAAGAATAGGAGGTCCGTGAGTTGGGCAGAGGAAGAGGAAGACAATGAGAGAAAGAAGTGGAGGAACAAACCTGAGACAGAGTGGAGGACACACACATCAAAAGACAAACCTGGAGTGATGACAGCACTGTAATGGCACTTGAGAAAGAAGGATGCACCTTATAGGGAATGAGAAGATGAGGATGAGGCGTGGATCAAAGAGTGATAGGCTTCTTCCACGGCAACCCATGCAAAATCACTTGCGACAATCCTGAAGGATTGTGACCAGCCAGGTGCAAGAAGGGAGAGGGGTTATCAGTAAGTCTAGGCGGTGAACTCAACTCCACTCGCAGAGTTTTCTGCACTCCGCGTTACGAGGAGCTTGTGGAGTTCCGAAAAACCTCCTCTCGTCTAAGTGGAGTTTTTTTCCACGTTCTCACTCGTCAACGTCAAGTTGGCAAGCACGAGCGATAAAAATCCACCTCCCGGCGAGATTTTTCCTCATTCGCGATTGTCAACGTCAAGTTGGCGAACGCGAGCATGGAAAATCAACCTCCCGGCGAGATTTCTCAACGCGGGCAGTCGTATTTCTCATTGCGAGTGGTCGTGTATGCTCGCGACCGCTCACGTTGAGAAACCATCTGTTCACGTTGAGAAAGCTGGCACGCGAGAACAAATCTACTCAAGCGGCAGAAAGGAAGCATTGCCCGCTTGCACTGTGCATGGTGTCGTTCATGATGATTGCACAGTGCGGACAAACACCCGGCACTGAAAATCACCACGAACTGTATTTATCTAACGCACTCTGCTGCTTGTGGAGCTCCGCATAGCTCGGCAGTTTTTTTGCACTTTGCGGAGTTCTGCTACATGGCACTCCGCAAAGTCTGCCCCGGCTTAGTTATCAGGAGTGGAGGAATGTACAGAAGGAACCATAAGTGCCCCAAATTTGGGCTTGTCTCCTGCTCGATGCAGTGAAAGGAACTGAATCCAAAGGAACCAGGACCTGATAATAAATCCTAGCAAAACTGCTCACGTAGATGACTGTACCCTCCCTCCCGACGGATTAAAAACCTGTATTTCAAACAAAACTTCCAAACTCAAAATAAGAATGAGAAATGTTCATGAAATTAAATTAACCAGTGATCATCTATGGGGGACAAGTACTAGGAGAGTACTGATCACATTGGGAAGGGAAAGAAAGGAGACCACAAAAAGTTTCAATAGGAAGTAAATTCTTTGTTGTACGTAGGTATTTCAGCACTACAATACAATTTATGTGAAAATACCAAAAACACACAATTGTGCACTGATTGTGCTAGTGATAGTGAATGCGCAGTGACACAACGGGGTGAAAAAACAGCGTGAGTTGGGCAGGGATTATATACAGAAATAGTGGTCAACACCAGCCGCGGCCGGTGGAGGGAGTTCCGTGGGGCGGTAAGGCGGGGCCGGGGAGGGGCAGGCTGGGGGGTTCTAAAAACCGGAATATGGATAATTGCAGGTAAGTAAACAATTAAATAAATAAAACGAATTTCGTAGCGCGCGCTGCATCGCAAAATGCGATGCAGCGCGCGCTACGAAATTCGTAATTCACAGACACAACTGAGCAGTTTGTTCTGTGGTAGCCTGCCTGTTTTGTGAAGCTATGCCAAAGGTTTCTTCACGAAAGACGCACTGTAAAGTGTTCTTATTTCCAGCAGATTAACTCCTGGTTCAAGGTCACTTCTGTCTAATCTGAACCATGACCAAATATTTAGAATGTTAAACTTTCACTGCCCACCTAGCTTTAATCGACATGAGGCCAGGAATTTTAAAGGCAATTAAAGCATCGTATGGTAACGCACTGTCATTTACAGACAGCACCTTTTCCATTGAAATGCCCACAGTATTTGCACAGGCATACAGTTTTGCTGATAAGTCTATACTGCACACAAATGATAGTGTGTGAGAATCGTGTTTCAGTGAATATTTCTAATTGTGCATCACCAAGTAAAATACCTTCATTTTTTTTAATCACACTTCAGAATTATGTGCTTCATTTTTGATTTAATGATTTGCTGAATGTGTACAATTAATTTACAGGTATTTACATTTTGCTTGGTGTTACAAAACATGACATCCTACAGCCCTTCTTTTCACACTCCCTGTATCACAGCATGATTGTCACATAATTCACTTTATGTTTATTCCTTTGACTTCAAAGTGAGAGGAAATCTGTGAATACCAATTCCCATGTTAAAAAATAAGCAACAATTTGTCAGAAGACACAGCTTATCATTTGAACTGTCTTTAAAGCACAGCAAATGTGACAAGATAAATACAGAATTTAAAGGCAATTTAATGTATTTGCTTGGACTTTCGCAATCCACCAAAAATCGTCTTGCGACCCACAGTTTGGGAAACCCTGGGGTAATGTATTTATAGTTGCAGTAGTGAAAATGGTTGCTGAGATTTGAAAAGGTCTCAGAAGACTGCCACGGTCCCAGCCACCAAGGACCATAAAAGATCTATTGCCCCAGCTGCACTGGACTGTGACAACTATTCAGTCCCAGGCACAAAGGACTGCAAAATCACCACAGACCAAGCCGTATCGCCCTGCCCCAATGTGAGACTATTCCCGACCCCAAGCATCTAGCCAAACTCCAATGCAGGCTAGTCCTCAGAGGAGCATGCGTCCCCACACTTCGAAAAGTGTTTCTCCAGGTCCACACTTTTAGCACCAAGAGGAGGGGATAACTTCTGCCTCCATCCCTATCAGTAGCTACAACTTCCAAAGAATTCGACTAAAGGGAGCCATATATTTGTCCTTCAGCTTTTTTTAAAGTTGCTTCTTGCTAAGGGCCCCAACTGAAATAAAACATCCTTTATCGTGACTGCACTACAGAAAAAATGATGGAGGGTGAGGCTTGGATGAATTATTTTTCTATGTACTTGACAGTTGTTGGTGCAGGTCAGTTCAAAACAGCTTCTACTTTTCCTTTGTTCATGGTGATTATCTTTGCTGAGATAGTGAATCCCAAACTGGAGACAGTTGAAGATTCAAGTTCACATTTATCTAATGTGGTATACAAATGACTTTTGTCATAATCGAACACACGAGCACACAAGGAGACATGATATCCTTGGCCAAATTGCTAATGAGAATCTGTGTGTGTGTGTAACCACATAGTATCTAAGATGATGGAAACTTGTGTAACATTCCTCAATGTGAGGGATGTTCCATCCACAGCCCGAATAGGCTCCGCTCATGTTTTGGGAGCCAAGGTAGCAAGGTCACATAAGCCAGCACCATTTGTATCAATAAAAACACCCGAGGCTCCAGAATTCAAAAGAGTTGCTATGTAGAGCATCAGGCTTGACAGTGCCAACACAGATAAACAAAAGTGAGAAGAGGAACTAGTAGGACTAATGAATATGTGTATCCTCAATCTTTGCCTACTATTGAAGACCAAGCAGAGCTATTTCCTCACAAGAGGGGACAAAGTTTCGACCTCTTCAATGGTAACATTTGTAGAGCTGTAGCAGCCATCCACTCTCAGCTAGCCTTTTGGGGGACACTACCGCTGTCGGTCACTGGTAGGATTGCTCTCACCAAAATGGTGATCCTCCCCCGACTACTTTATTATTTTACAAACTTGCCACTTTATATTCCCCTTTCCTTCTTCAGTAAATTTGAGAGAACGATTAGAGATTTCTTATGGGGAACCTCCAGGCCCCGTGTCTCTGTCAGAAACCTGTACTTGCCCACAGGCCAGGGCGGACTTGCCGCTCCTAACTTCGAGCACTATTATCTGGCTGCACAATTACAAAGGATTGCCAGATGGCTGGCCTCATGTCATTTAGCAGACACGGCCACTCTTCACCCTTCCATGTCACATCTCTCTCGTATCTGTTCCATCCCTGTGCGAGCTCCGCAGCCGTTGACTCCCTGCATCTCTTGGTGGCACGTGAATGCTACCGTAGAATCTTATACATTACCCACCCCACTAAACCATATGCCCCTGCTATTCCCCTCTTGCGGACACTCAGAGGCCCAAGGATCAGCACGGCAGCGGAATTGCGCAGCTGGAAAGCAGCCGGCATCTACGATATTGGGGATCTCTTCTGAGGTGGTACCCTCATTCCATATGCTGAGTTAATCTCGAACGAGGGACTTCACCCTGGTCATTTCTTACTGCATCGATTCCTTATTGCGACTCTAACAGCTCGATGGGGTAGCCTGGCTACAGAACCCCCTTCACATCAAGTGATCCAATACTTGCACATGCTGGGCAAGGGTGGTCACCTGACTCAATGGTTCTCCGCCTCGCTTCGGCAACATACCGTGATTCCACTGGACTCTTTAAGGCACCACTGAGAAGCGGACCTGGAGCGCCCCTTTTCTGACCTAGAATGGACTTCTTCCCCCTGGTGACTCCAGTTCGAATACCCCGCAACCAGCGCTTTCGTCAGTTCCAATTATTTATTCTGCACCGTGCATATATTACTCTAGCAAAAATTAATGAGTACTTCCACCGTACGGACTCGGTCTGTCCCAGATGTAGCTCACCTGAGACTGACCTCTAGCACATGCTATGGTGCTGCCCCACCCTTACAGAGTACTGGACATCGGTAGCTGCTTCCCTAGCCTGCTGCACTGAGCACAGTGTACTATTCCACTCAGCTCCTCCTCTCCCTCACCAAGGACCCACGCACCGCCAAAACCAACATCCACGACGGAATGAAGGCCATCGCCGACTGGATGAGGAGCAGCCGGCTGAAACTGAACTCGGACAAGACGGAGGTCCTCATCCTCGGACCCAACCCCTTGGCCTGGGACGACTCCTGGTGGCCGACCACTCTGGGGACAGCACCGACACCCACTGACCACGCACGCAATCTAGGATTCATTCTCGACTCCTCCCTCTCCATGTCCAAACAGGTCAACGCCGTCTCCTCCTCCTGCTACAACACCCTCCGCACGCTTCGCAGGATCTGCAAGTGGATCCCCACCGAAACAAGAAGAACGGTGACACAGGCCCTCGTCAGCAGCAGGCTGGACTACGGCAACGCACTCAACGCCGGACCCCAGCCAAACACCTACGACGACTACAGCGCATCCAAAATGCCTCCGCCTGACTGATCGTCAACGTCCCCCGCCGCAGCCACATCACCCCCCACCTGACAAACCTACACTGGCTCCCCGTCGACAAGAGGATCACCTTCAAACTCCTCACCCACACACTCAAAGCACTCCACGACACCGGACCAGCCTACCTGAACAGCAGACTCAGCTTCCACACCCCCACCCGCCAGCTCCGCTCCGTCAGCCTCGTCCTCACCGCCGTCCCCCGCATCCAACGAACAACCTCCGGCGGCAGATCCTTCTCCTACCTCACCGCCAAGACCTGGAACACCCTACCTACCCACCTACGACAGACCAAAGACCTACTCGCCTTCAGAAGACTCCTCAAGACCTGGCTCTTTGAGCAGTAGCGAAATTTCCCCCCCTTTCCCCTCTCAGCGCCTTGAGACCCCTCACGGGTGAGTAGCGCGCTTTACAAATACTATGATTGATTGATTGATTCCAGTGGGAGGTCTATCTCTTACACGTATTCAGTGGAGGCAAAAAGCACAGGGTCACCTCTCACTTCTTAGATTTGGGCATGGCAGTGGCTAAGCAACTTATAACTAAGAGATGGTAATCACTGGTGGCCCCTCCTGCTGTGGCATGGTACTGTTCATTTCCGATTTGGGCAAAATCGGAGAGCATCACCCTGCATAGAGAGGACTTGTTAGGACTCCGCAGACTCCCCCTAGCTGTCAGTTGGGTTGCTATTGTAGCCGACCTACAGAGATTAGACACGCTCCCAGCAGACAATCCCATAGAGGGGGGACAGACTGTGGCCACATAATGAATGGGACCTCCCTCTTAGCCCTGCTTACCTGATGTACACTTTGATATGCTTCTCTTTCCTCAATCAGTGAGCTCATACCTGCGCATGTGACATTTACCCATTTTACAATTAGGTATAAGCGGTGCACGGGCTAGATGGCCCTGGTCGGGGGGGGTGCTTTACAACAACGCACCACTAGTGGTTACTCTCCCTCCCTTCGTTTAATTAATTTGTCCTCCTTTTGTTGGACCCCACTCCCCTGTCTTGCATCAGTTCTACGTTTTACTTGCTTTGCAAGTGTCTTCAAGGGATCTGTGATGGCACCTCCTCCATAATTACTATCGACATTAGGCTCGCATATAGAGTCACGATGGCTATCCTACATACCGCACAGTATGTCCTGGTAGATTCAAATCGCATCTTTCAGCGGTGGGCTCTTAAGTGTTCCCGGCAGATATGCCGGGTGCAGGTTTTTGCTGTCCCAGGTGAAATAGGCGTTACCGTTATTTGCGGGTTATCACAACTTTTGGCATAATCCTGGCTGGACGAGATATGTTGCCTATTTTTGTTTAACTTTGCTTTTTATTGTTTTCAACATATTTGCAGTTTACAGTGCATTGTTTGATCTCTGTGAGTAATACAGTTCAGATCAGAGCTTTACAGAAACAGATCACTTATTGTCATTTAAACTCTAGTCAGTTACATCTGTTATAGTCTGCCTGTTACGAGATATGTTGCCTGTTATCCATTGTATGTTGCTACATACTTACACTAATGTTGTACCCATGATTTATGCTCTGCAAGCACCACTTTTACCTGCTTATTTGCGTCTACTTATCTGACATGTGTTACACCTTGGCTAATGCTTTAGCACAATTGTTTAGAACTGTATCATTATTGTTGTGATAATGCTTTGTTTACAGCCTATTGACAAAATTTTATTAAACAGATTTAAACAAAAAGAGGGGACAAAGTTTCCAAAAATGCCTGGCTTTTTCACGATATAAACATACGCTTTCTTTCTGTTAACGCTCTCTCAATTCTTGTAGCAATTGTTGTCTTATGTTTCCCAACTGTATTGGTTCTTCTATAACAGGAATTAAATGGTTCTTCTGTAATAGGATTTGTGGGCAACGTTTCTGTTGTGATCTTAGGCACAAAATAGGATCATCTCCTTTCACTTTTCTTCTCTTTGCATCTACTGGTCGACTGGTGATCAATCTGCAATACCAAATCTAATATGTGTCTTTCAAGTCTTCTCGTAGCCCCTGGTAGATTGTCGCAGTTTCATTATTCAGGAGCCTAGTCATGAACTATATTGTGGGGTACTTTTAGTAGTACTATAGCAGACCAACTAAAGTTCTACAAAATGTTATTAGTAGGCTTTCCTGTTTTAAATGTTTATTTTCTATGGATTCCAGAGGCATTTTCTCAGTGTTTTCCAAACCTTTTGAAATCAATGCTTCTCAGTGTTTATCCAGCTGCCTGCCCCCTAAGAAGACAGAAAACGTGTTTGACCAATGTTTACTAAACATGTTTTTTGCAGATTGTTTAATTTAATTATTGAATTATTGAATTTATTTTTTTTATTTAAAGGAGAAGTAATGTAGGGTATGTAGTGCCTTTCCATTGGCAGTGTGTCCAATGGACTGATGTTACGACTGTTTTAAGCAGGAAGTCTGTGTATTGCACTCTCACTCACACTCACATTTGATTCCCCTCTAACAAATTTCCTTACCTCTCTCATTCACTCTGTCAGAACTCTGTTTGGTTTACAGGACTATCAATGGATTAAAACAGTTCTATATTCAACAGTTCTTGCTACAGTTTGGGGCCATTCACCTTTTCCTTACTGAATAATATGACATTTTAGGGGTGGCCAACCCTGCCAACAGCACAGTACCTTGTGAAACCTTTAAAAGTTTGAATTATATCCGATTAATTTGTAGCATTGCAGTCTCATGCATCTGAAAATTGGTGCCTTAAGCGAGCTTGATACTTCTTTTCTGCACTCTCTGCCTGATGACATTAAGGTGATGTTGCTGTTGCTAGGGTATTCATAGACGCTAAGGGCCCGATGTACGACCCTATTGTGCATGCAGAAACGTGTTTGGACCCGTTTGCGCATGCAAAATACAATAGGGACATGTACAACCCCTATTTAGCGAGTCACAATTTTTTTGCAACTCGCTAAATAGGATTTGCGACTTGCTATTATGAAGAGGCGTTCCAAGGGCGTCTCTTCCTAATAGCGACTCGCTACCCTATGTAAGAATGTTTTGCGACCGCAATTGCGGCCGCTAAACACTCTCAATTTACCGCCCTCTTCAAGAGGGTGGCAACCCATTCGCAAATGGGAAGGGGTCCCCAGGGGACCGCTTCCCCTTTGTGAATGCAGGGGAAAACATTGTTTAGGGTTCAGACAGTGGTCCCAGGGACCACTACCTGCCCTTAAAAGATTAAACAAAAACATTTCATTTTAATTTTTTTAAATGCATCCCGTTTTCCTTAAAGGAAAACGGGCTGCATTAAAATTTATTTAAAAGCAGTCCCAGACATGGAGGTCTGCTGAGCTCAGCAGGCCACCATCCCTGGGACGGCCAGCCATTCCCTATGGGGTAGCAAATTGCGAGTGCCTCATGAATATTCATGAGACATGCAATTTGCGACCCCATTGGGAATCGCAAACAGTGTCTCAGACACTGCTGTACATAGCAATTTGGGAGTCACAAATTGCGACTCGCAATCGAGCGCAATTTGCGAGTCGCAAATTGTCATGGTCGTACATCTGGCCCTAAGTGTCCCCATTGCAAATATCTCACTTTAAGTCAGTTCAGACATTTTAACAGACATCATATTGCATTCTGGGACTTAGAATTTTGCTGCTAACATTGTAACTATGGTCTCAAATCCGAACAGAAAAGTGCAGTTGGGTAAATGCCAGGATTAGCTAAGGGTATCCCTTGTAAGGCTGGGATATCCTGAAGCTATTAATATAACTGGTATCTGGAAAGTCTTGTGTCATATTTTCAACATTATCCCATGTGCATGGTGTCAGAACTCTTTTCACGGGTACCTGTCACTTCACCTTGCATGGAATGATTAACGCTTTGGGTGCTTTTTTTCCCAAAGCAGAGTTTATTAGTATATTTTCAGTATTACATCATTCCTTGCAGGTACATACAGGCATTATCGTATCATATCATTTTAATAATACAATTTTACAACCAAACAATCCCAATGCACTAGTATGCAGCCTTTACATATACTGTAGTTAGATATTATCCAAAATTCGAGAGTCTTGTCTCGGCGTGTACATCACTTCTGTGCGTCATTTGACTGAATTTCAGAGTCAATAGCATCGGTCATCGTTGCTATCCTTGGTAGGACCAGCCCATGGTAATCTACCCATCTTTGCCAAATTTTAGGGTGCTTCTGATGGCAATCCCAAGCCAGGAAAACAGGGATCTCCAATCCCATACAGAAGTCCATTCCATTTTTCCAGGCCCTAATAGAAGGAGGTGTTTCCGATTTCCATGACCTAGCAATGTCTAGCTTGGCAATAGTAAGGCCAAGCCAAAGAAGGTGGCGTTTATATTTGTTACCACCGATCGTATCTGTTATGTGTAGTAGTGTGAGTCTAGGGGATCTATGCAGTTCCCATCTAAGTATTTCGGCTGGGCATGTCAATACACCAGACCAGAAGCTATCCAGTGCCGTGCATGTCCAAACTGTGTGTATGAAAGAGCCTTCTCCATTTTGACATCGTAGGCATAATGGGGAGTCAATCAGGCCTGCTCTCCGAAGCCTGTGCCGTGTATAATATGCCCTATGTAAATATTTAAACTGAATAAGTCATAGTCAGGAGGATATCGCTGCTCCTCGGGGAAACTCCAGGGTCTTGGTCCAGTCATCTGTGTCTAAGGGGCCAATGTCTATTTGCCAGGTGTTTTTGAGTGTCTTGAGTGTTGTGGCACTGTGGGTGATGAGAGATTGATATACTTTAGATATCTTGTGCTCACCTAGGTCTCCCATGAGAAGCTTGCCCTCTAATGGATTAAATTCTGGGAGTGACTCGAGTTTATCAATGTGCTGCGTGATAGCGTGGCGAGCTGTAGATATTTATAGAACTGGGAATTATGCATGGAGAATTTGTCTTTTAGGGCTTGGAATGATCTGTGGACTGTGCCTTGCATCATATTACAAAGTGTAGAGGATCCTATACTATCCCATCTGCGAAAACCCTAGAGTCCAACCAGTTGGGATAGGAGTTGATTATGCCATAGTGGAATTTCACGAGTAAGACGCCCTCACCAACCCATTCTTTGAAGAGACTGGCGCCAGGCAAGGACTACTACTCTAGTAACAGGCAACAAAGAGCGGAGATTCAATCTACAATAGAGATAGGATGAAATAGTCATTATCCAGCGTTCTATTGCGTATGCCGGATCATCACCAGGCCGATAGTGCCAATCATTTATAACCTGAAGGTGCAATGCTGCATAATACACCTGCATATCCACTCTAGCGATACCACCACAGTACATTGATTGAAAACACGTGCAAAGCACTAGCAAGGATGTACCTCCCCCCATAAGAATTGCCCCAACATGGCGTTGATATGTTTGAACTAGGTGGATGGGATAGGGTGTGGGTGGTTCTGTAGGTGGTGAAGCAGCTGCGGAAGAGAAACCATCTTGAAAATGGCGGCTCTTCCGTATAAAGCCAGGGGAAGTCCCACCAGAGCTGAGTGTTGGATTATACTTTTTTGGGTGCAACACCCAGATTCCGGTCCCACGAGGTTTGGGACGGTTCTCAGACAGGAATACACCTAAATACAACAGTCCGTCCATTGCCAGTTTGAGCTTTTCGGGCCAGTTGTTGAGTCCCAAGGTATCCCGCAGGGGCCAAATAATGGACTTCTGGGGGTTCAAGTAGAGTCCTGAAGTCTCCCCGAAGATCCGCATGATCTGCAGTATTCCAGGGCCTGTGAGGAAGAATAGTATATCGTCAGCGTGTAGTGCTATACAATCTGATATGTCTGCCGTCCATTCAAAACCCAGAACCAATACATCTTTCCAGACCCATATAGCCAGTGGCTGAATGGCCAACGCAAAAAGGAGAGGGGACAGAGGACATCCCTGCCGCATTCCCCGTCCAATTGGGAAGGGGTCTGAAACGTAATTTGCGACTCGAACTGTAGCAGTCAGGTCTGTATATAAGAGTTTGACATATGCTATAAACTGTGGGCCAAAATTATAACGTGGTAAGAGAGCAAATAGATACTTCCAGCTAATAGAATCAAAGGCGTTATCCATATCTGCCAGTAGTAGAGCTGCTGTACTATCTAGATGATCTACTGCTGCGATTGCATTGTGGGTCCTGCGAATGTTATGGCGGGTAGAGCGATGAGGCATAAAACCCGCTTAATCGAGATGGACAATATCTGATAAGTATGGTGGTAGCCGGTTGCTAGAATTTTGGCAAGGATTTTCGCTTCGATGTTTAAGAGAGATATTGGGCGGTAGGAGGAGTGTTGTTCAGGAGGTCAACCCGGTTTGGGAAATACCACAATTTCTGCATGCCGCCAATCTGATGGCAGTCGTGTCATCTCGGCCATCTCCTAAATAACATTGAGGAGATAATGGCCTAACTGTGATATGAACGCTTTGTAGAACTCACTAGGATAGCCACTGGGACCGGGGACTCGGCCCGCCCGTAACTCGGATGCTGCTGTCGTTCAAGGGTGATGGGTGTGTCTGAAGATACCCGCGCATCTTCGGGAATGGTTCGCCGTGGTATGTCACCCAGGAAACTCTCGATCAATAGAATATGTGTAACCTCTCTTGGTCGATAAAGGTCCCCGAAAAAGTGTGTGAAGCTACTAGCGATTTATGTTGGATCTGTAAAGGTCGCTCCCTGTATAGGGGGAAGAGAGATGGACACCATGGTCTGCTTACATAATCGATACAATAACTTGCTGGATTTATCATCCCACTGATATATTCGACTCTGATTTGCCAACCAGGTTCGTTTGGCATCCTCCATTAATTTGCTCTGATATTGTTGCTGGGTAAGCCGTAGATTCCTGCAAGCAGTATGGGCTTCACCATCTTGGCAACGTCTTTCTAGCAAGGTTATTTGGGCTTCTAGGTGTGAGATTTCAAGCGTCTGGAGTTTTCTTTCCGCAGCGGTGTAACTAATGTCTACCCCAAAGATTGTGGGTTTCATGGCTTCCCACAGTATCTCCAAAGAGGAGGCAGTGTCAACATTGTGGGCAAAATATTCTGCCACAGCTTTGTGCATATGATCTCTGTATTTCCAGTTGTGCATGTGCCATGGGGACAGTCTCCACTGAAATGGGTGTCGATGTGGGCCGAGTAAAAGTGTTGTCATGATTGTGGAGTGATCAGATAGCCTGCGAGGCAGAATTAAGGCCTCAGTTAGTCTCTGCATATGGTTCCCTTGAATAAATAAATAATTGAGCAGAGAGAAGGTGTTATGTACGGAAAAGTATTCTGTATAGCCTGTGTCGAGTGGATGAAGCATCCTCCATGTGTCAACCCATCCCAACATGTTTACAAGGGAAAGCAGTGTGAACTCCTTTGGCCTCTCTGTGGCCCCAGAGGGCCGCCCCCTATCGGCGGAAACATGAATTAGATCGTTCCAGTCCCCACCCATGATTGCAAGGCATTCCGGAAGGTATACCCATATATCCATTAGGCAAACCATGAATGTTTGAGACAGCGAACATAAACGCTGCCTATTACTATGTGTTTTCCATAGACAGTACCCTGGACGATAATGTACCTCCCATGTATGTCTGTCAATTTACGTGTGCATATGAATGGTATTCGGTGATGTATCAACAGAGCCACCCCGTGGAGCCCCGGGCAAATCCCACGTGAAATACTTGACTACAGCCATAGCTGGCTAAACAGGGCATCTTGGTGCCCATAAGATGCATCTATTGCAGCATTACTATGTTGGCTCTAGACCGTTTTGCTTGGCGGAGAACTGCGCCCCGTTTCACTTTTTCTAGCAGGCCCCTGACATTCCAACTCATGGTACGTAGTTAACCCTGTAGGGCTTCAGTTGTTGGAGATGACATTGACATATATGAAACACTTATATGGATGGAATCGCACAGTAAGGATCTCTCTAGCGCTACAGTGTCTAAGCATTGGGTAAGAACAAAAAACAAACTAAATAACAACCCAACACACCCACCACCCCAATAACTCAGAGAATTTGAAGCATCTTTTGCGGCACAAACACCATATCGACCCCAACGGGAGAATGACGGTGCATTCCTCCAATGGATCAACGAACACCCATAAGCCATAGTGGCAACTGTTAAGAGAGGAGGTGCAGGTTCAAATGTTCCAGCCCACAAGTAACAAACAGTTGGTGCGTTGATCACAATAGATACTTTTCGACTCAGTTCCCATTAGCCTAAGTTCCGGTTCATGTGTCCTGCATTGGAGCGCCCGCCGCAGGCTTGTCCTCGTTTTCGTCGTCTTGTTTCTTGGATCTCCATGTGGACCTGAAGCGGTGTCGCTGTTTGCCCTTGGGTTGCGCTCGCCGGCGATGTGATTCACTGGACGAAGAGTCTGAGTCGTGGTGAGGAGGAGTGTGGGGTTTAGTTCGTATCTGTTTATCTGTCCAACTAATTACGGCTTCTGGTGTATCAAAGAACAGAGTACGTGAGTTATAAACAACTCGCAGTCTAGCAGGGAAATGGAGCGAGTATATAATTTTAAGCTCCCGCATCCTCTGGAGGTTTTGTCTTTAGTCATGGTGAGTAGATAGAATAGGGCATCCCTGGGAGCGTTGATTATTCGAACCTGTTGTATAGTAAATAATGTGCTGAGGGTCACTCCCCTACGTCACAAGCGGCACCCGACACTAGTCCGGCCGCCTCCGTGAGCGTAGGGTGGTGCCCTATCCCCTATTGGGTGCCTCCTGCAGATTTGCCTCTGGGTACTGGTGTCCCCATATGGGGGCGACAACAATAGTTCAGTTCTTATCGAGCCATCCGATGGTCTATTATATGTGGCCTCTATGCCGATCCCAACCAGGGCCGTACAGAAAGATTCTCCGTGATGGTCTTCTATATGCTGCCGCAAAGTGATATGGCTAGGTCGTCGTTTTCCGCAGTGCCAGCCGAACCCCGACAGGCAATCAAATCGGGAGGTAGGCGCGGAGGCCGAGCAGTCTGCACCAAATGGCGGGGGCCACTCCCTGGTCCGCCCTGAGCCTCCTCTGCACAGCCGTCGTCACGTCCCCTCGATTATATCGTCACAGTCCCCCGGGGGGTCAGGATCCACCCCGTGCCCACGGCCAGTTTAGCTTGGTGCAAGCATGTCAGATGCGGCAATATGCAGAGGTCAGGCCCCGGTCGGCGAATCACACTCACCAGTGGTTCCAGGCTTCGCCATGGCCCGGGTCTCACTGCGTGTCCGACGCCACTGCTCCTCCGTCCTGTTCTTTATTTCGAGATTGCGGCTGGTCCGAGGGATGCCCGGCTCACGGCTCGGCAGCCGTTTGTCCTTGGCCTAAGCAGCTCTTGCTTCTGCGCCAGCCACGGGCTGTAGTTTAGCATCCCCCAGCGTGTGCACTCCTCACGGCTCTCTTTGGGCTCCCAGCTGCCGCCGTCGAGTCTTACGGGAATACACAGCCCACACCTCTGCGTCTGTGTCACTTGTGGGTGTAAGGCAGCCAATTGTCACGGATTCAGGCAGATTTTGTACAGGGCTGGCGGAATTACTGTACATTTTTTATTTTAGATTATTTTTAACCATTAAATTATACTTATTTACATTTACAATATTTTAAATAATTTCATTTAATATTATTTCCTCTAAGTTTTATTTTAAGTCTTCATTATTTTCTAAGGGTGGCAGTTGCAGTATTAATGGTTGGCCATGTATGGTGCTGGACTTACTACTGTTTCTTTTTTTTTTGGCTGTAGTAACTTACACCAGTAAATTTGGCTCCACCTCCTTTTTTCAATGGGTGAAGACATGTAAGTCTACACTTTTGAGTAACTTTACACTTGGATTTTGTGACTAGCCCAAAGTAGTGAAGTTAGTCAAAAGTGTAAGAGTAAATTACACATGTAAATTACTCACAAGTGTAAATTACCTTTGTGAACAGCCTCCCTCTACTTTTACTCAGATAGCAATTGTTGGAAATGAGCAAAAGACAAGCTCTTATTACCTTGCTTAAGAATAAGCAATTCCATGCGTGCGACTTGTGTTGTGTCTCACCTCTCAATGGCTGCCTTGATTATTGATCAAAAACTGATTTCATTACTATATAAAAGAGATCTTGTTTGAGAACTAAATGAGCGGCTCAAATTAAAACATCCTTACTTAGAAAGGAGAGCATAAATATCACTTTTGCTGAGACCAACTCAGAGTGGAATAGTCCATTAAGAAGCGTGTTGCTGGATTTGTGCTAACAATGCTTAGAACTGTTTAGGGTCTCCAGTAAATGTTTCAGGGAGAGCCATAGTGATTCCAAAAGTTAAAAGAGCTGGTGTTGAAACCTCGGAAGTACTAAAGGTGCTGGTTCCTGTATTATGTATTGAATTAACCCAAATGTAGTGGTTTGTGAGTCATCGGTATGTAGCTGGTTTACTTGATTAAACAGTCAAACTCTTTTCGGTGAGAAAGTTTATTAATTTCTTCAATACCTTAGGCAAGAACTGACAGGCTATCAGCCTATATTTTGGGCTGGCAAATAGTCCGGAAACAGAAGACCCAAGGACAGACCCCCCCTGCTGCTGACCCTTGTCTGCAGTTATCCTCTAGTGCTGGGCTGATATACCAGTACTGGGTTACAAGATCTTGGAGATACAGGAGGAACAAAACAAGGGAAGAGGGAGTGTAATCAGATTCTGGTTCACTAAAGAAGACCTAGTGGATTGCATATTGAGGCATTGGTGATATAACCTTTTGGAGTACAAAATCGTATCCACAATTAGGTTGTGCACTCTCTTCTTGTGTCCTGTCAAGGGGCATAGAAGCAGACAAAGGCAGTTTTCAGTTCAGTAAAGGGTCAGGGGTAAGACATTGGTAGAAGGCAAATGCAAGAGACCGAAATAAAAAGTACACAAGTACAAACATGCAAGTAGGGAGTGGAGGAAAAATCAACACAGTTACACAGGGGAGGGTGGCTGGGAGTGAACACAAACCAGAGCAAGGTAAACCTACCAACACACAAAATTGCCAGGTAAAGATTGAATGGAACCTTTGCCTCCTATACTTTTAAAAACAATTGTCCCCTGGAACATGAAGTGAATGCAGATGGCCGACAAATTGGATAGAAAAGATATCTATAGAACATGATGATTTAGACAAAATACAATAGGGCCAACTTGCACTGAGACATGACCTAACCTTCTTAGTCCATATCCTGATCAGTGATTACCTATTTAATTAGTATGTCACCGACAGGAATATATATATGTATTTCTTTAAGCTAGTCTTTAATTTTCTGTCAAAGGGGGAAAAGCCCATAATTACAACTAAAACGTTCAAGTTGAAGAAAGAATAGGGACGTTTAAAATCAGAGACTATAAATTGTTCCGAATGGCTTTCCTGATTAGAGAAGGTATCAACTGGCTCCATTCTGAGGAGTCTGGGCTTCCAGACTAGGTAGTGATTTAACAAATACTTTTACACCTGGTTCCAACTATGTCCCTGTTGCTAAAATCTCAAACAACATCCCTCAGTAACATCAGGTATTGAAAGACACTGCCCATGCCCTTTTGAAGTTGGATGGAAAATTAGAAGTGAAAATCAAGATGTTTAATTTACAGCAATTATAGAGGAACAAGAGCATTAAGATTGATGGAAGGAGTATAATTGTGAAACTTGGATACATAAAGCAATCTTCCTACTGTCTGACTTGAATAATCTCTCATCTCCGATGTCATATGGGAAATTACAGCACAGGTTTAAATGGGATAATTTAGAATTTATGAATTTCTAAAATTAAAAAAATAAAATTTTGAAGCTAGGAAAAATGTGAAGATTCAGTATTAACTATCCTAAACAACCGAAGTAAGGACATGTATTTGAAATGAATCAAGGATTCCAAATTGTAGATACACAGGGAGCTTTAATCAGCATACTTTACAGGGAGGCAGCCACCTCATAGGGCAGGAATCGTCAACTCAGAAACTTCCAAATGAAATATGCATGTGAGGTTCCATAAATGGAAAGTAGTACAATGTCAGCAAGATGCCACACATCTTCCCCCCTGTGCTCGTGTTGGCCCGGTTAGATTCCCCTAAAGCTTTTTTCCATGCATATACAGAGAGGCGAGGATACTCTTTTTAAAGAATTTTATTAGTATTTGGATGCAAATAAGGTAGAGGCTTACGGAGGTCTAGCTGGCTCCTCTGGCTCTTCCTAAACGTTGTCCTCCTCCTCTGTCACCACGATGCAGATCTCAGGTGGAGCAACGGGGTACCAAGGGAAGAAAAGAAAGGAAAAAAAACAATCCTCAGGCTATTGCTCTTACTTGGAGTTTAGAAGGGGTTGGGTTTGTGCACACCTCCACCAATACCGTACTATTTCAGTGCCTAAGTGGGGGCTGGGTGGTTTATTTAGGTGCAACCCGCAATCCTGCCCACTAACCCTTTAATGTGAATGAATGTGTACTAGGCACTTGCCTGTATCCACGACCCTTCTGGGCAGTGGTGAGGGGAGAACCAGCCTTCTTCCTTCCTTTGGGAGTACCGGTCTCGGGCACAGTGCTGGGTGAGCATCGGTCTTTGACTTGTTTGTCTTCTGACTCCTCGAAGATCTCCTCTACCACCTGTATACTCCGTTTTCTCTCCTCCGCATCTCCAGTCTCCTCGTGTTTCCTTCGCGTCGTCGCTCCTCCTCTTCCTCGAGCTCCAAACGCCCGTGCCTTCCTCTGTCTTTTTCTATCCTCCTCGCTACCAATGCTCTCCCCACAGCGTAACTCCGGCACTAGAACGCCCCCCCTCACTTCCGGTTTAGCGTAGTGCGGCCGCCCTGTTGGAAGTCCCACATTCGAATCGGGACTCATCACATTGCCTTTCCCCTGAGAATGGACGAGTGGGCCATTCAGAAACAGGAAAGCATGACAGGTAGTCCACATTAGTTTGTAGCTTCCCCGGGACATGCAGGGTTTTGAAGGAAAAAGGCTGTAAAGCACGAAACCAACAAAGTACTTTAGGGTTAGAGTCCTTATGTTGAGACAGCCAGGTAAGAGGGGCATGGTCTGTGAGTAGGAGGAACTGTCGACCCAAGAGATAGTATTGCAGTGCTTAAACTGCCCATTTAATTGCTAGGCACTCTTTTTCAATCGTGGCATACCTGGTCTCCCTAGGGAATAGTTTCCGGCTAAGATAGAGAACGGGCCTTAGGTCCCCAGCATCGTCTGGTTGTGAAAGGGCAGCCCCTAGACCCCTTCCTGAGGCATCGGTTTGGAGGACAAAGGTCTTCTGAAAAATAGGACACATGAGGACAGGAGCGTTACACACAGACTCTTTTAGATTATGGAAAAAAAATTCCTGGGGTCCTGACCAATGAAACTGTTTTCCTGTGTAAGGTTTTGTGAGGAGATCTGTGAGGGGGCTTGCTGTGGTGGAGAAATTTGGAATGAACCTCTGATAATACCCCACTAAGTCTAAGAAGGAACGGATGTCTTTTCGGGTCTCGGGACGTTTGAAATGGCCTCTAATTTGTTTACTTGGGGCCTGATTTTCCTTGCCTGTATGTCATATCCTAGGTATTCAATGTGGTCCGCACCAAATGTGGTTTTCTTTGGGTTGACTGTGAGTCCTGCTTGTTGTAGGGTGTGTAGGACATTCTTTAAATGAAGTATGTGGGTTTCCCAATCCGGGTTATGGGTGACAATATCATCTAAATAGGCGACGGCATAAAAATGGTGGGAAGACAGGATGACGTCCATCTGTCTCTGAAATGTGGCCTGGGCACCATGTAGGCCAAAGGAGAGTACCTTGAAATGAAACAACCCAAAAGGGGTGGAAAAACAGTTTTCACTCGTGCTTCAAGGGATAAGGGAATCTGCCAATACCCCTTAGTGAGGTCTATGGTGGTCATAATCCTAGCATCCCCAAGGCGTCCAATAAGCTCATCTACTGGGGGCATAGGATAGTCATCGAATTTTGAGATGGCATTTAATTGGCGGAAATCTATACAAAATCTGATACTTCCGTCTGGTTTGGGTACAAGGACCACTGGGGAGGACCATGCACTGTGTGACTGTTCAATAATATCCGCTTTTAACATCAACTGTATTTCTTGTTCCACCACTTGCCTCCTAGCTGCGGGGATACAATAAGGTCTCAGTTTAACAGGTCGGGAACTGGTGGTAGTAATATTATGTTCGACCATGGTTGTTCTCCCGGGTGCCTCAGATATGACATCCAAGAAGGAAGCACATATGGATTGTAGTTGTTGTTTTTGTTCCTCTGTTATTTGATTCCCCAACTGAAGGGGTACCGTTTTTACTGGAGTTTTTGGCACCAGGTAGATCTCCAATGGTTTATCCACCACGACATGGTGTATGAGACTCTTTATGCACAGTGATGTGGGTACAGGGTCATCCCAGGCTTTTAGTAAATTCACGTGGTATATCTGACCCATTCTGTTTTTATGTGGTACCGTTACCCGATACGTGATTGGGGTGACCTTTTCCAATACTCGGTAGGGTCCCTGCCAAGTGGCCAGGAGTTTCTTCTCAATTGTGGGTAAGAGAATTAGTACTCGATCCCTCACCGTAAACTCCCTTAGGTTACTGTTCCGATCATACGACTATTTTTGTTGGGCTTGGGCTTTTTCCATATTGGAATGGACCTCTTCCCATAGCGCAGACAATGTGTCCTTAAGGGAGGCACTGTACTGAAACAAGGGCTTCCCTTCGTCCTCTTCTTCTGTCCATTGTTCTATTGCCATATCTAGGAGGGTACGGGGCTTCCTTATGAACAAGAGTTCAAAGGGAAAGAAACCTGTGGTCTTCTGTTCATGTGTTCTAATGGCGAGCAACACTAGAGGTAGTTGTCGGTCCCAGTCTCTTCCACTCTTGTCTATACTTTTTCTTAAGATCGTTTTGATTGTCTTGTTGTACCTCTCGACCAACCCATCTGTCTGAGGGTGGTATACTGATGCACGTATATCTGTTTTATCCCTAAACTCTCACATACCTGCTTCATGAGTTTAGACATGAATGGTGTACCCTGATTGGTAAGAATTTCACGGGGAAACCCTACTCGAGAGAGGATTGTGATCATTGCCTGGGCTATCACTGTAGTGTTAGCTGTGGTCAAAGGAAAGGCCTCTGGGTATCTGGTGGCATAATCCACCAACACGAGGATGCAGTGGTGCCCTTGTGCGGAAGGAATCAGGGGCCCCACTAGATCCTTCCCCACTCTTTAGAAGGGAACGTCTATGATTTGGAGGGGTTGGAGGGGTGCACGTCGAAGGGCAGGTGTATTGACTAGCTGACATCTAGCACAAGAGGCACAATATCTGGCTACTTCCTGGTACACGCTCGGCCAATAGAATCGGTCTAGTAGGTACCTTAGTGTATGTTCTTTCCCATAATGTCCAACCCCCGGTTGACTATGGGCAGGCATAGGGCCTGTTCCCGAAATGCTTTAGGAATCAACAACTGTTCTTTAAGCTGGTTGTTTTCTCGGGATATCCGATATAGAAGACCTTTTTTTTGTACAAAAATACGGACCTCCTTGGGGTGGTCCTCTTGGATCTGTCCCCAGGCATGTTGTAACGGGGGAGTCATCTCTCTGGGCGGTACGGAAGCTCCTTCCTGGTGTTTGTAGCTCATCTGAGGAAGCAAGGACATGAGTAGGTATAGTGTACAAAAGGGAGCACTTTCCAGCCAGCTTAACAAGGAAGTCGGGGGTTTGAGGGCCTGTAGGTATTTTGAAACCTAGGGAGATCGGTTCCCAAGAGAACTGATTCAGGAAGGGACATTACCACTCCAACTTTCCTCAGTTGGGGTTCACCATCAATCTCTAACAATACCTCAGCTACGGGATGCAGCTTCTTTTCTCCATGTACACACATAACCTGTATATATTCCCCTTCAGTGTACTGTGTTTCGGGCACTAGATCCTCAGCGACAATGGTGTGGTGACACCCTGTGTCCAGTAAGGCTATCACCTGTTTCCCGTTGACATGTATCTTTTTCCTATACCCTGCAGGGGCTTCTCCTGTTATCAGCGCCCTCCCATGAGTATAGCTGATGTCCATAGGTTCTGGTGGAGGCTCAAGGGGATTGGCTGCCTGATAGGCGGCTTGTAGCTCGCCTGATAACAGGGGGGCTATATATTGTCCCCATCGTTCTGGTTGCCAGGACGAGGTGGAGGCGACCCGCTCAAAATTCACAAAGAAATAGTCAGGGTCATCTCCTGCCTGGAACCTTTAAAGGACAGACCCCGGTACGTTGGGGTGTACTCATGCACTCAAAATGGCATCAGTCAAGCGGAGTATGGCAGTGTCTTGTACCTGTTGGTTGGTTGCTAACAGGGAGGCTTGATCCTTAAGGGCGGAATGTAGAACTTCTCTTTCTTGGGTCGCCTGTTTGGTCTGTTGCTCTAGTACCAGTTGTAAATGGCATTGGCCCTCGGCTAATTGGGTTATTATCACCTCCATGGTGAGGAGTTGGGTCATTTACGACTAGACTCTTTATCCCACTTCTGACACCACTGTGCTCATGTCGGCCCGGCTAGGTTCTCCTAAAGCCCTTTTCCACGCATATACAGAGAGGCGAGGAAGTCTTTTTAAAGAATTTTATTAGTATTTGGATGCAAATAAGGTAGAGGCTTGTTGCACAACGGAGGTCTAGCTGGCTCCTCTGGCTCTTCTTAAACGTCGTCCTCCTCCTCTGTCACAACGATACAGATCTCAGGTGGAGCGACGGAGTACCAAGGGAAGAAAAGAAAGAAAAAAAAAATCCTCAGGCTATTGCTCTTACTTGGAGCTTAGAAGGGGTTGAGTTTGTGCACACCTCCACCAATACCTTACTATTGCAGTGCCTAAGTGGGGGCTGGGTGGTTTATTTAGGTGTCCTGCCCACCAACCCTTTAATGTGAATGAATGTGTACTAGGCAGTTTGCTGTATCCACGACCCTCCTAGGCCGTGGTGAGGGGAGAACCAGCCTTCTTCCTTCCTTAGGGAGTACCGGTCTCGGGTGCAGTGCTGGGTGAGCGTCGGTCTTCGACTTGGTTGTCTTCTGACTCCTCGAAGATCTCCTCTATCGCCTGTATGCTCTGTTTTCTCTCCTCCGTGTCTCCAGTCTCCTTGCTCCTCGTGGTTCCTTCGCGTCGTCGCTCCTCCTCTTCCTCGAGCTCCAAACGCCGAACTCCCGTGCCTTCCTCTGTTGGTCTTTTTCTATCCTCCTTGCTACGGATGCTCTCCCCGCAGTGTAACTCCTGCACTAGAACGCCCCCTCACTTCCGGTTTGGCGTAGTGCAGCCACCATGTTGGAAGTGCCGCATTCGAATCAGGACTCATCACACCCTCTTAAAATCAAAGAAAGAAAAGGTATCATACAAAAAGGAGATAACTCTATACACAATGTTTAATATGTACATCAAAGAGTATACTATCAAGAATGAAGATAATAATATAAACACCCCATGTCAGATGATGCAACACTTAAGATTACTGGAAACAAAAGCTAAGGTAGCAAATAAATCTTCCATTGAGGCAGTTTTTTCTGCTATCTTGCACTGAGAGTTCTTCAATCACCATTAGTTTCTTCCCAAATTCAGCCTTAGGCACTTATCTACTTCCCCACAGTGAAGCAAAGACTCTAGTACTTTTTTCTTCCAATTTCACACATTACCACCACTCATCTACAATATAAACTTTATTCATTCTTTTAACCACGAATAGCTCTGAAAAACAGGTTCGCACTTTCCTGTCTACCTTTCTTCATTATAATCCAGTCATCAATGTGGATCTCACTCCTGGAACCACCATCCACACACTTACTCACTGCAACACCCTCACTTTCATTCCTGATCCATCTTGACCACAAAAGAGCCCTTAGTTTATTACCTCTTATTATTTCAGGTAGACTTTTCACCACATCCTTAACTGGAGTAGTGCGATACGCCAACAAGAGCTTTCTGATTGAAGCCCTCCAGTAACTCTTCGCAATGTGCCAAGTGTAAGCCCTCCTTCAACACCATGTTCTATCTCCGAACAAGTCCATTCCCCTGGGGGTAGTAATGGATATGTTCAATACCTCTCACACTGCGGCATTCATTTATTTCTTTGAAAAGTATTTGTATACCATTGTCCGTCAGAAATATTTCTGAAAGGCTGTCTCTGACAATCAATTCCAATAAAAAATCAGTGATAGCACTGGTGATAACCTAACAAATTTTACCTCCAGGCAATGGGAGTAATAATCTACAATGGCATATCTGGTCATCCGTGTCCCCTCAACCTGCTAATTTGGCTAGATATATCTAAAGCTGATTTTCTCTATGGTCCCTCAACTCTTTTAGCTTCAACAGGAGGGTAATCAATAGTTTGCTGTGACTTGTGGCACATGCATCAGGAACATAATTCTATATCAGGACCTGTAGCAAGGATTATGCGTTGTGCTTTTTCCTTCGCTTCAATATAACATTTCAACAAACAGCAGCCATTTTTAATATCAACAAAAATGTAACTACTGTTCCCAGAAACACACGGGAACCATAACAAGTCCATTATCCAATCAGGCAACAGGAGTCCCAAACATAGTCCATCGCTGCTGACCAGACTCCCTATTTCTTCGCTGCTCAGCAGCCCCAGTTATGTCATGTTTCCTGCTCTCTGTGTTTCATTGTGTATAAATTATATATTGCTGGTTTAGACCTGCATGTTAATAACTGTCAGTGATTAATTTCCTTTTTAGATTCCTTTTTTTCTGGTCGAGGGACCGTAAATATACTCCTTATGTGACATATTTCCCCGTTCATCGTGGACACTGCAGTGCCCCATTAAAAGGTCTGTATTTCCCCAGAAATCACTCTCCGATGCCCCCTTGGGGGCCCATATTTGCCTAATTTGTGACGCCCAGCAGGGTCGTATTGGCAGTCGTGCAGGCTGGGTTTGGGACATGGTTTCCAGGCAAGTCCCAATTTAAAATTAATGAGAGAGTGTTTTGGGGCTTACACCCTTATTATTGTGCAGCCACCAGCCCACCTACATCTACGGGGTCTCCCAGTGCACTGGGTGCATCATAAAATGGCTTAGCCCCCATAATACTGAGTGGCCTCAGACCCCTACAATGACTTGGAACACCAGTTTAGTGCAGACAGCACAGCACTTTTAGAGACCCCAATTCCTGGGCTACCATCATGCAGGCCTCCCAGAGTGCCTACAATGAGGAGTACTCCCTGTCCTTCCTTCAGTAGGATGAGGAGTTCTATGAGGCAGTAGACGTCTCCATTTACCGTGCTGTCAATGAGGCCATGGGTCCCCTCAAGCAGCACCTCACACAGCAGAATGCACACGAATGTGCCAAGCTACAAAGGTCTGATCCCCAACCTGGGTCCCCAGGGCCTGCCACTCCCCTCCAGGATGCCATGAGTGAGATCCCTCTGCCCCAAAAGAGAAAATGCGATACGGGGTTGGATCACAACACATTTGCATGCCTCAAGAGGGTCTTCCTGGCCCAGGTGCTCCCCACCCCCAGAAAGGCCAGCTGAGCCTTCCAATGAATACCCAGGGCCTTCATGACTGGATTCCCTGGAACAGCAGAATGTGGGGGATTCCCATGGGGACTCGGATGACGACAATGGCCCCTCCAGGTCCTGGCGCCAGATTCTGTTCCCAGCTCAGCGGTTGCGTCGGACACGTTGGATACCGACGACTTCATTCATCCCAGATCTGTGGAGTGGTTTACTGCAGATAAGGTTGTGAATTACATGGCAGGGTATATTCGCAAACCCTTAGAAAAGGATGCCCATAGTCGTCTAAGGGCATAGTGTCCCCATCCCTGCTTAGAAGAAAAAGTTGCCCTGACCCCATATATAGACCCCAGGATGGCCACCTTCTTGGCCAGATTTATGAAAGGTCCTAAAAGGGACATCAATAGGTTGTGTTGTTCATGCCAAGACAAGTTATTAGATGTTGTAGGTGCCATGACAAAGATATTGGATATGGCAGAAGAGGCTAAGGCCTCGGGCTCCCTTATCCCTCCTGATGTCCTTTCCGGGTAGGCACAGCGTGCAATTATATTCTTAGGGAACTCGAACTGCACACTGTCCACCAAGCCACAGATCATTGTTAATCAAGATCGACCCAAATTGGGAGACCTTGCCTCCTCAGAGCTGGGCCGGGTGGCCCAAGGAGGACTGTCTGGTGACCCCTTCGTGAAGAAGTTGGGGAAGTTTGTGGCCACATTTACGTCACGTGACAAAGCGCAGACCAACATCAAGCGCAACTTTAGCCCGCAGGATTTCCAAGGAGCCTGTCATGGTAGGGGCTGCACAACCCCCTGCTTTTCTGGGGACGAGGTTCCGGGTGTGGCCAGGGGCAAAACAGCACTTGTTTCACCTCCTTCGACCCTATGAGAGGCCAGTGGTTTTGCAGAATAGGTGGTTTCAAGAGCCAAGCCAGCAACTTCTCTACCAACAGTAAGTGCTCTCGCTTCTTCCCAACAAAGACTAGGAGGCCTTCTGGCAGTTTTTTACCAAACACTTTAAGGCTCATCGTCTCTTTGGACGACATTCTGCTTTTAGCACAGTGCCCCCAAAGCTATCCTATCAACTCCAGACATCAGTAAATCTTTTGCAGGATCTGAGTTTTGTCATCAACGAGAAGAAATCGGTTCTGTCCCCATCTCAGAAAATGACCTTCCTAGCGTTCATGATCGATTCTACCATGGCCTTTCTAAGCCTTCCATCTCGAAAGATGGCAATGATCAGATGCAAGTTATGACAAACACAAGCCATCCCTCACCTGACTCTCAGACAGATTATGCGCCTTGTAGGTCTTCTTTCGTCCTCAATTCAAGTGATTTTCCCGGGCCCTCTTTACGATGGGGCTCTGCAGCATCTCAAAGAGGAGAGAGGGGAGGGGGAGTTGGACTAACGGCTGGAACGGTCGACCTCGAATCTGGGGAACCAGGTTCGAGTCTCGGCACTGACGCTGAACATCCTGTGATTCTGGGCAAATCACTTAATCTCCCCGTGCCTAACAACAATGAATGCGTCCTCATGTAACGCAACTGGTGCTATGTAAAGCGCTCTGATACCCGGTACTGGGTCAAGTTCGTGCTATATAAAACTCTGTAATTAAAAAAAATTTAAAAAAGCACACCACATGCGGAAAGATCTAACCTATTCTCAATTAGTGCCACTGTTAAACGAAGCCAAGAAAGAAATAAACTGGTGGCTTACACACATGGAAGAGTAGAACGGGAGAGTGAGTTTCGGTTCCACCCCGACTTGGTCTTAGAGTTCGACGCCAGCAGGTCAGGCTGGGGTGCCAGGAGTGGGGACTTCTCCACAGGAGGAAGTTGGTCACCACACTGACGAAACTTACATATCAATTATTTGGAGCTCCTTGCCGGTTCATTCACGGTGCAGTGTTGGATGAAGAACAGGATTCAATCTTGCATCCTTCTAAAGATGAACAATGTTTCCACGGTCCGTTATATCAACTGCCTGGGCAGCACCAGATCCAGAGCTCTGGCAGAATTGGCGAAGAATTTTTGGCACTTTTTTTCTGGAAAATCGTATATCTGTCAAGGCGGAATATCTTTCGAGTCAGGCGAACCAGGGTTGGACTGATGCTAACAACATTTTATAGACTCAAGTCAATGGAAGTTGGACCCTCATGTTTTCCTAATGCTCTCGGACAGGTGAAATCCATTTGCAATAGACCTGTTTGCCTCCCGTCTCGATCACCATCTGGCCAGGTTCTGCAGCTGGAAGCCGGACCCTCAGGCGGTGGCGATGGATGCGTTTCTACACGATTGGAGTCAGTAGAAGGGCTACGCACGCCCCCTCTTCAAAATGATCACCTGAGCATCGGCCCAGGTGAGGCGACAACAAGCGGAGGTGGTCATGATAACGCCCTTGTGGAGGTCTCAAGTGTGGTTTCCAGTTCTGATGAAACTTTCCTGGAATTCTCCAATCCGACTCCCCCTATTTCCGAACTTTCTGCTGAATTCGGAATTAGCCCCACATCAGTGGTGATGGAGGGGTCTCTGATAGCCTGGTGGATTACAGGAGATGCAGATGCTCCCAGGGCTTTTGCAACACTCTGCGCTCCTCCTGTCCAAGGCCTGGGCTGACAGCATGACTAAATGATACCAGTCAACCTGAACACGATGGATACGTTGGTTTTTGTGACTGGGTGTGGATCCCGTGAGTGTATATTTAGTTCAGATGCTTAATTTTTTGTCCAGCCTGGCCGAAGAAGGGCTCGCCTATCAATCCAGTAATGCCTTTCGATCAGCCATTTCAGCAGGTCATGCTCCCATCGATGGTGCCCCGGTGGAGGAGCATCATTGTGTTGCCAGTAGTTAGAGGAATTCGCCTTTGCCTTCCACCAAAACCCCACTATTCCACCCTGTGTGATGTTAACCAGGTCATAAATCTTTTTCTGTCTTGGCAACTAAACAGATTCTTAGCTTGGAAAGAGCTGTTGGCAAAATTGACCATGCTCCTTTGCCAGGTTTTGTGCAACAGGTTTCCGATGTCAGCGCCCTTGATATTTCTGGTAGGGTGTTTACCCCGGATGGGATTTCCTTTACTGTAAGCAGACAAAACAAATCTAACAGTCACAAAATCTCTTACCAAGCTTTTTGGGATGTTCCTAAATTGTGTGTGGTTCAATGTCTCAAGGCTTATGAGTTAATGACGGAAGAAGTCTGCCCTCTGGGCGGAACTACAAAAACCGTATACAGCGGTGTCCTCTCCTACGATAGCCCGATGGGTTCATTGGGTAATGCAGGAGGCTGGTATACCAAGACATTTGGGGCATATTCAGCTAGAGGGGCAATGGCCTCAAAAGCTTTTTGCTTGGGTACGCATTTGGAGGACATAATTAATGCAGCTTACTAGTCCTCAGACTCCACATTCAAGAGGTTTTATTTTAATCCGGTCCTGGATGTGGTTCAGTTGGTGGTGAGTAAGCTTTGAACTAGCATAATTCTGACCTCTGGTCCTGACATAGAATGAATATTTGCCTAGATTTCATAAGGAAAGTTTCAATTCTAATAAGGACACAGAGGTGAGATTATCCCATCCAGCGATGAATGCCATATGCTTTCCCTCCCTGTTCTGTAGTACGCAATACATTTTTCCAATTAGTCGACACTTACTTATGAGATGTTTGTACCTTGTACGGTCATGGTTACTCTCCACAAATTTTGGTTTACTGTCACTGTTGTGATATGATGAGGGTGGTTCCTGAGACCGGTCATTTACAATGTTTAGTTCGTTATAGGAACTGTTGGTTTGAAACAGGACACATGAATATCGATCTGGGGTGTGATTTTCACAAAGAAAGGGGGAGTCTGGACAGCAACGATGGACTATGTTTGGTACTCCTGTTGACTGATTGGATAATGGACTTGTTATGGTTGCCTGGTGTTTCAGGGAACAGCAGTGTCATTTTTGTGTTGTTATTAAAAATGGCTGCTGTTGAAATGTTATATTAAAGTGAAGGAAGAAAGTAAAAAGCATAATCCTTGCCTTGGTGTCCTTAATAGAATTGAAACTTTCCGTTACAAAAGCTAGGCAAATTTTAATTCCTGACCTTATTCTCTACCTCATAGTTAACACCAGGCCAACCAAAACTCTCTATTGCTTTGGTTTGATTTGCTTCCTTTATTCCAGGATTGCTGTCAAAATGGAGTTCACCATTTCTCATACTGGCTTCCTCCACACTGGCTTAGGTTCACTGTAGCCTGCCATTCGGAACCTGCTACACATAACACTGAGAATCACCTTTTTTATAAGATTATTTCTGACTATGAACTGCAGTAAAAATGTGTGTTCTCATACCTATAATATACACTTGATGTTAATCTGTAAGAACACTATGTAACACCAAGAAAGACCTTGATGCTCCAGCTGTCTCTTCTCTCTCACTCCCGTTCCTTCTTCCCTACAGCATTTGGTCCTGCTATGTGTGCTTACTCACATACAGGCAAGACTGTACCCTGGGGAATGGGGAATGGGGCAGATTGTCATCAGATTTTGCAGTTTTAAGATTTGCAGATTCTGAGAAGACCACTCAGTCTTAAAATCGGTAAAACCAGTGTTTGAATGGTGTCTTGTTTCTATTCATCTGCCCCAAACACCATGATATCATCTTGGAAGTAAGCCATGTTTGAGATTTCCTTGAACAACTGATGCATGGTACGCTGTACTGCAATGTCCACGGACGGTAGCCCGAATGGCATAGGTTTATACCTGTAAGGTCCTTCATGTGTGACAAAAGAGGTACTCTGTCTGGATGCAGGGTGGAGAGATATTTGGTGATAACCTGATGACAGATCTAATGGGGAGATTATTTTGGTACTCTTTATTGTCATGAGCATCTCTTCAATGTCGTGTATGGGGTGTCTACCCATCCAAATAGTGGTGAGATCACGCAGACCTACACAAAGGCTAAGCTCACCATTGGCTAACCATTTGGAAGCCTAAATCCCCTGTAAGGCATCTTCCTTGCTCACCTCATGAGCTCCTTATGAATTACCTTTTAGAATTATCCTGTGAGAAAATACTTTGGGAAATGTTTTTACCCAGTTACCAGATAAGACTATATTCTCCACAGCATCGTCTTTACGAGAACTTTTTCCAGATGGTTGTGAGAAAGGCAAATGTGCAAATCCTGTTACTGAACCCATCGTTAAAAAAAAGACCCACTATGACTACATAGACTTTGGATTTTGCACACACTCTCCCAAAGCATAACTCGGCTTCGGATTATTCCAGGAGACCTCAATGGGCTATTTCCCCACGCTATCAGTCTTGAGTCAGGAAAATTCTGTGTTTACCCATCAAACAAGGGACATTGATTTTCACTAACCAGGGTGTACCATGCCCCTGAATCTGTCATTACTTTAATTCTTTTCTCCTTAGTTCCATTTAAAAAGTTGGTGTTACCCTCCTCCTTACAGCCCACTAAAATAGCTTGCAGAACAAAGTTCTCTTTAGACACATGGTAATCTCCTTCAAATACCTGAGTCACTTTTCCTCTGACTCTGTTTGCATTATTTCCACCTCTGCAAATGCCGGTGTAATGTAATGTCCTTTCATTTTTCATATGCATTATCTGACCTATTGAAGGACAACATCTATCCAAAGACAAATGTCCTTTGATACAACATTTGAAACAAATGAAGTCTGAATTATTTGCAGCCTTACAAACTCCTGTTGCTTTTTAGTTCTCGCCTGGCGAACGCAGCGCGAAGCGCTGCTGTCGCCAGCGAGATCTATTGTTGCTGACTTGCCTCGGAAGGGGGACAGGAGATGTGCACGCGCAGGCTTTTGGCGGATTTGAGTTGGTGTACGCGCCTACAGCCACGCGGCGTGCACATCTCCTGTCCCTCTTCCCTCGCAAGCCAGCATTTAGTTTCACTTTCGACATATGGAGAACTCACCCGGTCTGCGGGGGGAATCCTTCTGAACGACGGCTTCCGGAGCACTCCAGCTCCACTACTGCCAGCACGACGCGGGGCTCTCTCCTTATGCATGGGAGCCCCGCACTGCTATCTGCCGCTCTTCACCCGGGCCCCCTCCTGGGACCCGGGACTTCAGCTCCCACACCGGCTGCACGCGAAAGTGACAGGTACTGCGCATGCGCGGGCAGCCCTCCCAGGTCTCCTCCCCAGCCCGGAGCTGCTTTCTGTTTTGCTTGGTATTTTGAGAGGGCGAGTACCGGTGTTCCGTCGTTTCCATCTCAGTTTCATGTTTCCATCTTAAGCACTGGAGTAGCCTTGATGGTGAAGCGGAAGAAGTTCAGCAATTTCTTGTTTGGTACAGGTTACAGAAGCACAGACAATTATTAACAAAATATCCGATTTATGTGAGTGCAAGTGTAATATGCTTACAGAGCGGCACATGGGAAAGGTCAAAGGTGCGGAGATGGGACTGGAATGGAGGCGGGCGCAGTATTTGAGAGAAGATGTTTTATCTAAGTTCTCTTCTGAACCAGAGTGACAGCATCTCTTGACTTAAACTATGGCAGCAGCAGAATTCCCAGAGGCCTTTAGTGTTCGGCTGCTCCTGTGCGGGCTGCGATGGATATCTCGCTCAACACTTCGCAGGGCTGGCTCTCGGTCTGCCAGGGCTTGGAAATAAACATGATGTAGTTTTCCTGTGGCCTGCGGAAGGTTTCCCTGCATGCCGAGCTTGATAGCATATTATTGTGGTGTTAAATCTTTCTGCATTGTGTCTTGGTGAGCCTGTGTTTTTTTTTTTTTTTTTAAAGGGTCTGACAATTCACTACTGGGATCTCAAGTAATGATTACGTCGATGAGTCAATGAGTTTGAGTTAGCCATTACTTCAGATTTTTTTTTTCTTTCAGCTAAGTCCGGATTTATGGGTTTTTTTTGCCCACGTAGTTCTCCTGTTTTAGGTGTTAGAAAGTAAACTAGTGTGCTGTGGCTGTGGGGTCCGAGACAGGGGTAGCAACACGGTTTTATATCTCTACATCCCCCAGCACACTTGAGGCAGGAGTAGCCATCGCAATGACAGTAAACTAAAACAAGCATTTGCAATGAAATAGGTCTCGCATTTACGCAAGTTTGAGCTATTGGCATTGTAAATGTCATTGCCTTTTATTTACATAGATAAAAGGCATTGTCATTTACAATGCTAATAGCTTAAACTCTTGCAAATGCGAGACCTATTGCATTGCAAATGCTTGTTAAATATGTTTAGGTTTATTGTACAACTCTCTGTTTACTTCAGCTACAAGTCCTGAGACTCCGGCTGGCATTTTTAGCCCCTGACTTGAATTTTCCACTCTCTACATATCATCTGTGGCTTGCTGTAAGGCCACATTCTCTGTATTTAGAAACTTTTCCTGTACCCTTCTTTAAAAACAACTCCTGTACCAACTGGGCTCTAAGCATCTCGTCTTCAAGACTTGTGGTTACACCAAATGCCTCAGAGATGCAATAAAGGTCTTTACCGTGTCCCTATGCACGAACTTGAATGTTTCAACTTGATTTTTTTCTTACCATGGTTATTATCAAGTGCTGCTACTTCCAGTTCAAACTCATCAAATCCCTCTTCTTCACCATCATCTTCCAGTGATGAATGAAGTTGTTTACTGCAATCAAAATAATTAGGGGTTTGCCCAAATGACCCTCCTATACCTGGGCAAGGTAACATCTACGGTATATGTACAAATGGTATAGAGGGATAGATCATGTTTACTTTCTGCACAAGTGTTTATTAATTACCTCGGCAAAAAATCAATTTCTTCTGACAAGATTAAATGATTATAATACAGGCACAAGTATCTATCGGTGAACATCCAAACACATAATGTAACACAGTACAGTCAATACATCTAATACAAAACAATTTATATTTACACTACAGCACATATATACAAACTCATATACAAAGTAATTCAATCAAAACTCCTTTCCCTATTGGCTCATTCCATCAAACATGTGTGCACTTAACATTGCGTAGTGCTACACCGGAGGTAGTCCTATCAGCAATACACAGATATAGTATTTCCTCTAGGTTTGTAATGCCAATACAATTTATGTATTTATTCCACAATACAGTGGACTCCTCCTTTGTCAAGGTGTCGACGCGTTCGCGTTTCAGCCTCCTACTTTCGTTACGGCTTCCTCAGGACAGGGATATGATCTGTGGGTTCTAATGGGGCAACCTGGTCTCGTGAATTACAAGGTCGACTTGTACTCCGGTCCCATACGTCAGTTGGAAGCTCCTCGGCACTTGTATTTTCTCAGGAATTCTCGGTCTCTTCGATTCCTTCGAGCAATTTTCAATCAGTGTGTTATACGTCCTTATCACCGACACTGTGCTCCTTCGGCGTCCGTCATCTCCACGAGTTGGCGAAGTTGTTTAAGCACTCTGTAGTCATGCGCTCCTAGACAATGTTTTAACACTGCTAATTTCCCTAATGCAGTAAATAAATATCTACCTTCAACTTCCACATAGGCCTCAAACACTTCCTTCCATTCCTCTCATTCAAGAATGGGTTTAACCGGTTTGTTAAAAAATGCTGTGAGTGCCACCATTCCATTCATAGTTGAAAGGAGGAAAATAATAATTACTTGTAAGTAGATGTCTCTGAGAACATGGTGCAAAGAATAAAAGACCATATTCTGGATGTCTTTGATAGAGATGTGCCCCTTGGTTTTCATGTGGTACACTTGAGTCTATGGCCAACTACGACATATGTAAGATTAACTTAAACTGAAAAATCCTTGACTGATCTGATGTTCACGATTAATATTAAGGTGAAATTAACTGACTGGAAATTGACTGTGTCTAATTGATGTGGTAGGCTTGGCTGCACCTTGTAAGGAGTTTGGCAAATGTATTATGCTATAATACCATCTCGAATACAACGGCATTGCATTGTGTTATGATACTATTATCTTATGTGACAGGACATCATGGTCTAATCTTGATTTTCATCTTTAAAAAGTTGAGCAACCATAATATAGCTTTATGCAGATTTAGAAGAATGTAATTCTACTGAATATTTGGGATTGCTAATTGGATTATAGGCTCCTCCTTGACCATAGCCTATGACAAATACTATTGTATTTGAAAATGGTATGTAAAGCATTGATGTCTTCTCCAATGTTTATGCTTTGAATGAGTCTGTTCTGTGTTCTGATTTTTTTAAAATTTCTTTAAGTTCTTTTACTTTACTGTACTTCAAATGATTTTCAAACATCCCGGGACATCTCTCTGTTTCAGCAGTAAACAAATATATTTGTGTTACCAAGAGCAGTTAAGGTATCTACTATTAGTTTAAATGAACAAGTTTAAATCTATTGTCATTAATTGTTTTTTAAGGCATTTGAAGATTCTTAGATGGCCAGTTGTATGAAAAATGTAATGATTGTAATATTGGGACTGACAATTCATTATTTGATTTGTTCAAGCACTGTAAACCAAAGTTTGATTAAAAATGTAATAAAATATCCGAAATCTAAAAAAAGGACGTATGCTTTCCCTTTTCACTTAACTTTTCACTTTTTCAAAAAAGATATTTTTATATTTTATACCTTTATCAACTCAAAAAGAACTGACACGTGAAGCTCATATTTATTAAATCCAGCTGACACGCGATGCTCGTATTTATTAACATAGTGTGTTAATTTAGGGTATGAAAAAAACGATTTCTTTTTATGGTAAAAGGGAGATAGGTGATATTTGAGTGGCTGAGTTGTAAAATGCATATGAAAAGCCAGGTTCAAATAGCCCGCTTCCCCTTTTGACCAAATTGATTTTCCCTTAGGCAAATCAATTAACTTCACTGTGGATCATTTGAATGAGTATCAGATCTGACAGCAACTTGAAAAAATGCAGTACAAGATATGCATGTTACAAGAACCTTGTTTGAGTATTGTTTAGTAAGTAAGAATGTTGCTGCACATTTGGCAATCATACTAGGCCATATGTGGAAGGCGCATGACAAACTGCTGGCAACTGGTTCACTCATGGCAGTTACATGATATGTGTCCTTAAGAGAATCTAAAATTGTTGCATATGCTAGAAAATGTTCTATTTTATGGCAGGAACGGAGGATCCGATTATGCTGGTTCAAAGCTGACATACCACAACTGCAGAAGCATGCACAATAAGCTTATATTTTATTTATGTTTTTTTTAAATTTATTTGCAGAGTTTTATATAGCGCTGGCTAGACCTGGAGGTATCAGAGCGCTTTACATGAGGATTGGCGAGTTACAAAATTACGTCAGTTACAGGGGCCTAGTATAACATATGAAAGAAACAGTGTTACACAGTAACATGAGTTACTAGAGAATAGCTTAAACATATACACACATCCTATGGGGTATAGAAGTAAAGGGGAAAAGTAACATGGGGTTAGAATGAAGATCGGGTAAGGAAGGACCGGAAAGGGGGAAAGTAATTCAGGGGAACCAAAAAGACAAACTGAAAGTCAAACAAGCCGGCTGATTCGTAGGTGACGGCCGAGGGGGAGATCCACAGCCAATCTCCTCAATAGCTACCTAGGTAGCCCCGCCGGGCTTCGGCCATATTGCTAAGTCTCTGCGGTCGGTAGAATATTCATGGATTCCTGGGAAGTTGCTGAGGTTGGTTTCAAATTCAATCGCGGGAATTGGAGAATAAAACGTTTTAAAAATAGAATGAGAGGACCAATCAGCAGCACATAAGATATCTTCCAATCTGGAATCTAGCACAAACGCTTTGGAGGCTATAGCCCCCCCAAGCAGAATGAGCCCCATAAACAGGCATATCAATGCTAGCCTCTGCTATGACCCAACGGGCCAGAGTCACTGCTGATACCGGTTTAGGTTTAAGATGTTTTTATTATTATTGCAATGCATAGAAACAAACAATACGACACATCGAGAGTATCCGGGTACAGCGGCGAAGTCAGATGCCGGGCTGGAGGCCCTGTAGTGAACATTCTAATAATACAGTAGCCCGCTGTAGCCCTCGATGATAAACAGTGCCGTAACAGTCAAAAACAGTCCCCCCCCCTCCCGAACCATCCTCCCCTACCCCTAATTCCCATACCCCCACCCCAAACCCTGCCCTCCCCCCGTCCAGTGCGTGGGTCTGATCCTCTCCGTCTCCCCCTCCCTGTCTCTCCCAGAGGGACTCCACCCCATTACCAATTAAGAGGCCGATTCCTCCAGCGCCGTAAGCCGCAGGAGGCGAAGATATCTCGGGCAGGTCAGTTCCCTAAATTCAGTAACCAGCAGGGAATGAAACGGCTGCCAGAGATCATTGAACTGCTCTATATCCCCTGCCAGTGTAAGCGACAATTTCTCCATCCCCAACACATGCCATAATCTGTGAAGCCAGCCCGTGACAGTGGGGAGTGTCTTGGAGCGCCAGTGCGCGAGGATGTTCTGCATCGCCGATCCCAGTGCAATAGCTATCTGTCTACCCCTGCGGGATTTCAAGGGATACATCAACCCGTTTGGGAGGCCCAGTAATATGTATGCGGGGAAGCGCGGCAGTTCAGTGGCAAAATGGGAGTCGATATCGTCTATCACCTCCTTCCAATAAGAGTCGAGGAGCGGACAGCCCCACAGGATGTGTAGCAGCGTGCCCACCCGCCCGCATCCCCTCCAGCAGTTAGCGTCTCTGCTGTGATCCATGTCGTGTATGCGCTCCGGGGTGTAGTACCAGTACGTCGAGACTTTGGTGAACGTGTCAGGGAGTCCCATATGGTACGCCGAGTGCCTGGCCCTATATGCCACCTGCTCCCATTCCTTATGGCTCAGTGACCTGCCCAATTCCCTCTCCCAGCGCTCCCGTCCCGGATTATAGAAGTGTGAGGAGGGTGTTTGTAACAGCTTGTAGAGATCGGTGATCAGCTTCGCGTCGGACGTGCGAGTCAGAAGCCATCGCTCATACGGGAGCAGTCTCCTATCAGCCGTCTCTCGCACCTGTGGATGCAACGCCCAGTGGCGAGCCTGTAGGTAGTGCAACCTCTCGGTCTCCGGGAGCGCGTACTCCTGTCTGAAGCGCACGAAGGGGATGACCCCTTCCGGGTCATACATATGACCCAGGGCCCGACACCCCGCCTCCCGCCAGAGAGCGAAGGCCCCCCTCTCCAGTCCCGGGGTGAAGTCCGGGTTATCCAGCAAGGGTGTGAGAGGTGAAGGGAATGTTGTCAGGCCGTGCACAGCGTTGGTAGCATCCCAGACCCGTAGGGGTACTCGCGTGACGAAGGAAGCATATAGATTCGCCGGGCGGTGAGCCCTTCGAAGGAACGGCACCTCTTGCAAGGGCCTACCCGCCACCGCTTGATCCTGAAAAAGCCAGTGCTTGTCGGATTCCCACCTACTCCACTCCACCAAGTAGCGTAACTGCACTGCCTGAAAGTACCTGCGGAGGTCCGGGATCCCCAGCCCCCCGGCCTCCGCTGATACCGGTTTAAAACGCTTTTGAAGTGTTAAAAGCAGAGGACTAAGCGGGTCCGTCTTACAAGCCAATGTGTGTTCCTCGTAAACTTTCAAACATTTATCCACATGTAATTTTACATTATGGGGAAAAGCCGGGTAATCATTAGCCCGGGGCATAGTCTTCGTCCTCCTTGAAATAATAAAAGCAACACCATCAGGGAAAAACAACCTACTTGGCAAGGGCTTTGACAGCAGACACCCTTCGACAGGAAACCATGCGAAGAAGCATGGTCAATTTAGCCGGACAAATCTGTATCATTCGGTCAGGAATCAAAAAGCTTGCCTGAAGTTTTTTACTGACCTGTAGCGTAGCAAAGACTCAGCACCCCCAGATAGAAAATTGAGGATGTCTTTCAGCTTGGGTCCCTGGGATCCACATCCTGTTGAAGGCATCAACCCACCCACTTCTTCCATGCAGAAGAATATTGCTTGTGGGTGGAAGGAGCCCAAGCCTGTCATTTGAAATCAGCATCCGCCATTGAAATGCCTTCAACTTGCCCACGTCTCATGATATTTTTGAGGCCATGAGAACCAACAGACCTTGGGGGGAAAAGATGGTGTTGCGAACCGACCATATCAGAGAGAAGACGTGAGAAGAGGGGAAGAAGAAGAGGAAGCAATACAGACATCTCTAGAAGGGCCAGAAATCATAGTTGAGTCTTCAAATCTAGAGTTATCAGGATCAAGATTGCAAGCTGCCTCCGGCTTGGGCTTCGACTCTGGGAATCATGGCAAAAAGGAACCCGTAGTTCACTTGAAAGGCCCAAATCTGCTGAAAAGCATCCACGGTGAGGATTGCTGAGTCCGGTCTCCAACTGTAAAAGTCTTTCAAATGACAGTTCAGTCTGGATGCAAAGCGATCCACCTGACATGGTCCCAGGGAATGCAAGATCATCCGGAAAACTCGGGGGGGGGAGCTTCCCGTTGTAATCCACTAGAAACCTTTAGTTTCAATCTGCCACCCAGTTGTCTTTGCCTGGATGGTATTCTGCTAGCTTTGTGATCTTCTGACGGAGGCAAAAGTGCCAAAACTCCATTGCGATGTTCACTAGAAGGCAGGACCTGGTACCCCCCAATCTGTTGATGTAACGAACTGCTGACACATTGTCCTTCCGGAGGATACAGCAATTGCTCTTCTTGGGGAAAGGGATTTTATGGCGAAGGAACCAGCAAGATGCTCCAAGCAATTTATGTGAAGACCTAGCTCTTCTGATGACCAGTGACTGATGGTTGAAAATTCCCTGCACCTTGCTCCCCAGCCCCAAAGGCTGGTGTCGGATTCGATGATGACATGCGAAATGGGCACAAAAATGGCTGTGACATTCCACACCTCCATGTAGAGAAGCCACCAAGGGAGTTCATCTTGTGCTTCGGGAGATGAAGAAAACTGATAATCGTAGGTCAAACCTCTTTGGGGTAGAGGATTTTCTAGCATTGTAGGGCTCTGTAATGTAATGGGCTAGGGAAAATAGCTTGAATAGAAGAAGCTAAGAGACCCATGATCCAAGCTAAGGATCTCCAAGATACCCTCTGTTTGGACAGATTTGTCCTCTACTCCCACTTGATGGGTTTCACCTTTGGTGGCAGAAGAAATATTTGGGCTTTGATCAAGTCTGCTTGAAACCCCAAGCAATCTATCTGTTGAGATCAAATCATCATGGATTTTTGCGAATTGAGGATAAACCCCAATTGTTGCAGTAAGGTCACAGCCCAAGACAAGCGTGTCAGGAGATTATATTTATCCTGCGCCATCAAAATTTAGTCGTCCAGATAGACGATTATCCAAACTACCACTCCCTTAAACGTTCTACCACTGGCTTCATGAGTTTCGTGAATGCCCAAGGGGCTGACAAGAGCCCGAAGGGGAGGGACAGGCATTCGTACCACTAATTCTGCCACTGGAGTTGAAGGAAACGCCTTTTGTGGAAGGAAAATGGGAATGGTGGGGTAGGCTTCTTTGAGGTCTAGACTTACCATCCAGTCCTTCTTTAGGAGTAAGTCCTGCAGAAGGTGAATACCCTCCATTTTGAAATGGCGGTAAACCACCCATGGGTTGAACTCTCTGAGGTTGGGAACAAGCCTCTGACCTCCACCTTTTTTCTGAACCAGAAAAATATTGCTGCAAAAACCACTGGGATGGGGGATAGTTGGGGCAATAGCCTGTTTCTCCAAACGTTCTTGAATTTCTGAGTCTATGAAACTCATGTCTTGTAGGAAAAAAGGAGGGGGAGAGGAGGGGTCATTCGAACAGGTACCTGTGAAAGTTCTATATGATAACCTTGAACAGTGTCTAAAACCCGACAAACTGTAGAAAGTTCGGCCCAATTATGTGCAAAGTGTTGCAGTCTGCCTCGCAATGGAATGCCAGAAAGAGGAATTGTTACCTGCAGATTGGTTGTTGGAGGCCTGATTTTCTCTGTTGACACCTTTATTGTAATGGCCTCTGAAGCCCCTGGACCGGGAAGGGAAGGAGCCTGCCTGGGAGGCGTATTGCCAGTTGCCTCTACGGTGATAGCGGAAACCTAGCTGAGGACGTTAAGAGTTGAAACGACAGACCGGTCATCCTCTGCCGCAGCCAGCCCACCCAAAAAGGGGTTGAACACTTTCCTTAAAGATTGGGCTTTATCCAATGAGGCGAAGGTCTTAAAGAATTTGCCATGTCTTAGACAAACCTGTTTCCGAAGAGCTGTCCTACAGTGAGGGGACCAGCTTCAAATGTGGCAAATTCCACCAACTAAGGATCAGTTCACATGAGCACAGACTTACATTTTTCAGAGGCCAGAGTGCAGTTGGTATTGCCTAGAAGACAGATTGCACGTTGGGTCCATCCTGCTAAGACGTCAGGATTGATAGGGGAGACCATGTCTTGTGCTTGAGGGCCAGTTGCCAAATCTTTGCTAAACAGCCATATACATCTAACAACTTGTCTTGGCACGCCCTGAGGGCTCTGTCTATTCTCTTCTTGGGATCAATAACAGGTGTTCGCGCCGTCTTATGGGGAAGGTCTGCCCTTAAGTACTCTTAGTCTGGACAGAACCTCCTTTTTGAAACTCTTGCGGAGGTGTTGTTGCGTTTATTCTGCAACTGCGGGGGCAGGAACCCACTCTGAAGATTTGGGGTGGATGAGGTCAGAGGGTTCCAATGTAAAGGGGTTAGGTGAAGGGAGCTTGGACGGAAAGAATGATTACACTTCTTGGGACGTTTTGCTGGCCTCGGACAGGGAGGCGGGGGAGCCATATCAGTGTCTGGGGTGAAAGGTGCATGGGCGTGCTTCGGCGCCTCTTGGTGCTACAGGTATGTTCTCCCAGAACCTCTAGAGACAATTTTGCAAGGGTATCAGAATGAGCCATGGGGTATCTGGACTAGGGTCAGGAGGGGGCTGAGAGGAGCCCGAGTGTGAGGTATGAGAGTGGGCAGCAGAGCGGCCAGAGATTTCCTCAAGGTGCTTAGTAATGGACTGAAGCAAGACCCAAATCAAGTGAGCGCTGGACAAAATGATCAATCGCTTCCACTAGCCAATCATCATAATAGTAGTCTTCATCTTCGTTAGGCCTGTAAGCTTCAAAGCCTTGCTCAGATGGCTCGTACTCAGACATGGTAATGTAGAGGAGCTAAGCCTCACAATCTGAAAATCCCCATAGGGAAGCAACGGTCAAAGGCAGTGAACAATTGAGGAAAGGACCCTGAGAATAATTGTTTCAGCCCTGGAGGACTCTGCAAGTAGGGCGGAAGTGGGAGCAGTAAGCTGGCAAGAGGCCACAAGGAAGTGTTATTAAAAGTCACAAATTAGGTTTTCCTAAAGGAATAAACCATCAAGTCTGTAAAATCCTTACATTTACATAAAGAGTTCAAAAGTCTCTTAAATTCCTGCAACATTTCACCCCCGATGTTGCAGCCCGAGGGAGGTGGCATCAGCCCAATGTTCTTGGGAGCCTGCTGAGCGCAAGAGATAGACGCATCGGCAAACTTTCGCAGGGTGTCTTAATTGAATCTTCAGTTACCGCATAACTAACAAAAACTCTCATTATTTCCCCATTATCCCACCCAAACTCCCTCCCACCAGGAAGAAAGAAAGAAAAAGTAAAATAAAAAACCATCAACTAAAAGCACATGGGAAAGCATATGGTGTGCAGTGGTAAGTGTGGTGTGTTCAAGATGTAGCCTGTTCAGTCTTGGGGTGTACCCAGGGGATTTCTGGCTCCTCTCTCATGTCGCCCTCCGGGGACCTCTATTAGTATTGGAATAAGTGTAGGGCATGCGTTCGTGTCGGGCATGCGCATAGTGGCAGTCCCTGAGAGAGGTAGGTGACTAATGGGTCCCACACATATTTCAAGTTTTTAAAGGTGTCCGATAGGATATCTGTCATGCGTTTTTCATTGTGAGGGCCTGCCACAGGCGAGAATGCCACTGGGTTAATGATGGGGCTTCTTTCCTCTTCCAGGCTGCCGCCACAGCTATTTTAGATGCCCCTAAACACAGACAGAGATTTGATCAATCTCCTATTGTTTTGCATTTAAAAGATTTATCACGCAGGCTCAAGAGCACAAAACCTGGGTCTTTTGGCAATGGGTATTCCAGAATTACCTTGATCTGTACCAAGACTTCAGATCAAAATGTTTGATTTTGATTTGATTTGGGATTTGTATAGCGCACGATTGCCCAAGGGCGTTTAGGCGCTCAGCGGAGGGGGAAGCCGGAAAGGTGCCTTAGTTTGAGAACAGCCATGTCTTTAAAAGTTTTCTGAAGCCGAGCAGTGTTGGGCAGCTTTTGATATTTGGTGGAAGCAAGTTCCATAGCCTCACAGTACCCAGTACAAAGCTTCTTCCTCCCCAGCTGGCTTTCTTAAATCTGGGTGTCTGGAGGAGTTTGCTCTGTGATGAGCGAAGTTGCCTTGAAGGATGGTACCAGATAAGGTGCTGTTTTAGGAAAGTTGGTCCAATTCAGTGTACAGCTTTAAATGCTATGCACAGGGCCTTAAAGTCTACCCTTCTCTTAACAGGAAGCCAGTGGAGTTTTTCTAAACCCTCAGAGACAGATTAAAATCTGGGGATGTCGAGCAGCAGCCTGGCGGCAGCGTTCTGTGCACGCTGAAGTTTAATCATGTGTTGTTTTAGAAGACCTAGATAGAGTGCATTACAATAGTCCATTTTAGCCAAAGCTAGGACTATCACTAGCGTCTTTACAGCTTCAGGGGGAATGAAGGAACGCATTTTGTGAATTGCTTTTAGGGTGATAAACACTGATGAGACAACTTTGTTGACCTGTTGCTTGAAGGTCAGTCTGTTATCAAAAACAACACCCAGGTTCCTTACTTTCTGGACTGGAGTAGGGGCAGCACCCATACTGGGGGGCCACCAATTTTGTGACCAGAAGGAAGTGTCGGAACCCAGTAGGAGTACCTCAGTTTTGGAGCCATTAAGCTTCAAACAGTGAGTTCCCATCCAGTTATTGATGTGGGACATACACTGGTTAAAGCGCTCGGCTGTCCCCTCTGGATTGCTTGAGATGGACACCACAATTTGGGTGTCATCAGCATAGGACAGAATCGTGAAGCCGAATTGCCTGACGATCTTAGCCAGCGGGGTCACGTAAAGGTTAAACAGGGTGGGGCTTAGCGAGGAGCCCTGTGGCACCCCTCTTCTGATCGAAAGTCCCCTATCTGAACGTATTGATATCTGTTGTTCAGAAAGGATTTGAGCAGTGTCTGGGCAGAGTTCTTGACTCCAAATTCTTGGAGACTCCCAATTAAAATATCATGGTTCACGGTGTCAAAGGCCGCCGACAGATCCAACATGATCAAGGCGGCCTTGGCACCCGTGTCCAGTATGGCCCGAATCTCTTCTGCCGCCATAATCAGGGCAGTTTCCGTGCCATGACCTTGTCGGAAACCATACTGAGAGGGGTCCAGTATGTTTGCCGATGAGATAAAGATCGTTAATTGGGAGTTAAGTATTTTCTCCAGGATTTTGGATGGAAAGGGGATCCTAGCTATTGGTCTGTAGCAATTATTGTCATTGAGATCTAGATTGGTCTTTTTTAGCAATGGAAAAATAGATATTAGTTTCCACGCTTCTGGGAAGACACTTGACCTAATAATCTCTTTAAAGAGAATGCTAAATTGTTCGCTTATTATATTGGGTGCCATTTGGTATATATTGGGGGGGCAGGGGTCAGATGGAGCTCCGGATTTGATAGAACTCATTACCTTCTCTATTTGCTCTATGCTCGGTGGTTCAAACGAGTTAAAGACAGTGGGAGGGGATGAGAGTGTTGTGGTGGGCTTTGCTACCATGTTAACTTCTGTGTCTAAGAATGATTCGAAGATGATTTGTACTTTATTCTTAAAAAACCCTGCTAATTGGTTACAGAAGGCTGCGTCAATGTCTTTTTTTGTTGGTTCAGGAAGCTTGACCAGCCTTTTTAATGTTGAGAATAGTGCCTTGCTGGAGTTGCCAGCCTGTAGAATCTTGTTTGAAAAGTACTTGCTTTTCTTTTCTAGTATCAGTTTTTTATAGGTACTCAAGGACTGAGAGTATAACGTTTTTTCCGTTGTTGAGTAGTTTTTTCTCCAGCACCTCTCAGTCTGTCTGCAGAGTTGTTTCTGTTTGCGCAAGGCATCGCAGAACCAGGGTTCAGACTTTTTTTACACGTTTGCTAGTTATGTTTTTTTCTGGTGCCAGTATGTTCACTGCGGATTTAATCCAGTGGGAAAAATTATCCGTTGCTCTATTTGTATCGTGTTTCAGGTCAGGTAAAGAGGAAGACAGAGTATGTTGCCTTCGCTGGGGCCCAATGTTCCTCCAGTTGCGACCTCTGGTTGTCTTAAGAGGTGTATGCGCCTTTGGGATATGATGTGTGGTAGTTATCGTGAACAGGATTGCTCTATGGTCTGACCAGGGGATTGGCAGGATTTCTTGGATTTGGAGGTGCGGGTTAGAAGTGAAAAGCCCGTCCAAAGTATGACCGGCTTCATGTGTGGGGTGCAATACTTTCTGTTCCAGGGGGCAGTCCTGCCAGATATGCCTAAAGTCACCCAATATGCCGCATCCTCTGCAACACAACTCTTAGGTGGTAGGGAAAATTCTCTTTAGTTTGCTAGGATAAAGGTACCAGTCATAGAGCACCTTATAGTGGGCTTCCCGTATTCACATTGAGAGACTGAACTTGGGAATGTCTCACCATGGCTTGTGCCATTGCTCATTAGAAATGTCTTTGCCCAGCGTCTGGTCCCAGAAGGTTATGTGTCGTGGGCAGGTTGAGATTAGTAAGGAGTATAAGAATGAGATGGCACCCTTAGACCCCCACCCTACCCAGCACAAATCTCTCAACAGGGCTGAGATCTCTAGTGGCCACTACCGTAATTTCTGCACCTAAAACCTAGTGCCAAAGTTGAGTATAATGATAGCGTTCTGAAGCCGGAAGCGGAATGTTTCTTTGGCAATGTTCAAACGTTAGGATGTCCCAATTGTGGAAGAGATCTGAAACAGTTAGGAAACCCCCCTCCCGCCATGCATCGAAAGCTCCTGGGTGCAAAGCTGGGGGAAAGGCAGGATTATAATGTATTGGAGTGTGAGGGGAGGGGAAGGCGGTCCACGCAGCTGTGCGATTTACCTCAACCCAAACTTTAAGTGCGGTCCTCATGGGGGTGCTCAAGTATGCGCAAAGGGTGGTCCCTTTTGGGTTTCCAGAGGAGGTTCCAAATGTATCTCCCCACCATGTCCCTGTCCATATGGAGCCAATGTTGTCAGATTCTCTTACCGACCACTCCTGGATCACTCTTACCTAACAGGCTTTGTAATAAGGATGGAAGTCAGGTTGTGCCAGGCCTCCCACGGACTTCGGCAGACGGAGTTGCTTATATGGGAAACATACTCTTTTATCCTGTCAGATAAATTGGATAACCATAGAAAGCAGGTTAATCAGGAGCCCGCCGTCATGCTCAATCAGCAAGCCCTGAAAAAAGTACAATAGTCTGGGAAGAGAATTCATTTTTATGGCGTGGATATGGCCCAGCCATGAAATATACATGGGTGCCCACTTTCAAAAGTCAGATTTTAATTGGTGAAAAAGTGGGGATAGTTGGCATTAAAAAGGTCTGAGATCTTAGGGGTTATTTTAACACCAAGATAAGTAATCTCTTAGCCCATTGGAAATGGATATTTGCCATCACTAGCTCAATTTCAGACTGCAGTAGGTTTAGGTTAAGTAGGAAAGATTTGGTTAGATTAATACAGAACCCCGATACTAATTCAAATTGTCAGAATTCCATCTGTAGGGCTCTCAGGGTAGACACTGGACTGGTGATAGTCATCAGCACAGCAAAGAAAGAGATCTTACGTTCCTCTCAGCCAAAGGTGATGCCCCTAATAGTGGGTGTTGAATGAATCTGTGCCGCAAGGGCTCAATACTAAGCGTGAACAGTAATGGTGAGAGAGGGCACCCCTGCCGTATTCCCCTTTGTAAATTAAAGAGGTCAGAGCACACTCCGTTGACCAAGACCTGAGCACAAGGTTGTCCATATTTAGCTTTGATCATAGCATTAAAATGGTCACAAAAACCGAATTTGGTCAGGGTATGAAATAGGAAGGACCAATCCACCCAGTCAAAAACTTTCTCTGTGTCTAATGCCAAGAGAGTTGCTGGGATTGATTTTTCATTAAGATCAAAGGGGTCACCCTGTCTCCCTTGGAACCTGGGTTTACATACAGAAAGCTACCAGTGTTTCAGTTGGGTAAGCACCATGGGGTACTATATCAGAACCAGAAAACCTTTTAAAAAACACTGTTATAGTGAAATGTACCATACCTACAATTATTTATCAAAAATAGATTCATTTATTGATATCTTTTCATCTTTCTTTCAATTTTGGAGGCAATTTATACAGAAAATAATGAAGGCTGTCACAAAAAGGGGAGGGGGAAAAACACAAATAACAAATACGGAAACCAATCAATGACTGACTGTGGTGACATAAAGTGAAATGAGTGACCTTTCAAATTTAAACAACATACAAAACAATAACATCAATTCACTGTCCTCTTAGGTCTTTCAATCTAGCTTCAAATATTTAATAAGTTCATTGCTACAGTAAGCCTGGACATGAGATAGTTGTATGTCGATGTTTCGACCCTGTAGGTATATGTGTTTGTGGATACATCAAAATAGGGTCTTCTTCAGGACAAGAAAGGACTAATGACAGCCCTAGGTGGTTTGCTTTTCAAAAGAATGGATCTACTCCTCTGAGCCCGGATGGAGCTTGTCAAAACTATATTCCATTGGCCAGTAATAATTGTCCTTGTGTTGTCTTTCGTAAGTCAGTCAATATATTCAATAGGGTACTCACTTCAAGCTGTATACCCCACTGGACATGCGCTACCGCCTCCAGGGAGTATATGAAGCTGTACTGCTTGCTCTTTTCCAAACTGTTGTGGCTTATTCAACCAAAAGGTGCCCAAGTCTGGAAAATTCTGCTTGGATCACTCTTGACTTCTTTAATTACTCAGAAGTTGGGTGTAGCTGCCATGCATCTCGCCAGGTAAGCTGCGATTTTTCAGTAGCTTTTTCGACCAGGTGGATCACCGATTGCAAATTATTTTGGGTCTACCTGCCTGTGATGAATCCAGATTGATCCGAGTGGATTAAATCTGGCAGTAGGACCTCAAGCCTAGAGGCTATAATTTTCATGTTTAGTTTGGTGTCCAGATTAAGGAGTGCTATCAGTCGATATGAATCACATTTTGAGGGTCTTTCCCTGGTTTTGGAATTACAGATCAGAGCCTGGTTCATGGAAGAAGTAACCTCCTGTCCCTCTGCCACGGAATTAAAAAAGAGGCAGAAGATGAGGAAGTAACTCCGTGCTAAAAGTCTTATAAAATTGTGCTGTTCGTCCATCTGGAACCGGGGACTTGTAGAGTTTAAGTTCTGTGATTGCCTTACGTACCTCTTCTTCAGTTATGGGCTCTCCCATGCTTGGGTTATCTGTGGGAGTTCTACCCTTTCTAAATAGGCAAGTTGAGGGCCGCCTTCTCATAGGTCTCCACAGTGTAGAAGTTCCCTTAGAATTGACCAATGCTTGGTCCTTTTCCGGCTCTGTGACTTCCCCCGCCCCCATCTCCCATGTCTCACTGGAAGTCCTCTATGTACTCTTTCTCCTTTTTAATCCGCAGTTGCCTAGCTAGATGTGAGCCTACTTTGTTCCCCTGTTCATATGAGGTGCGTTAGAGTCATAAGAGAGTGAGTTCACCGCTATTATTGTACTTAGCATTAAATTTACCTCTAAGTGCTGTAACTTTCCATTGAAGGGACAACATTGGCTTCTCTTTATTTACCTTTTCTGAATCTTGGCAGTCCCCCCTAACTCAAGCCTCTCTCTTGTTCTTTGTTTATTGAGTGTCGAGGCCAGGGCAACACATTTGCCTTCGAAGTACCGCTTTAAAGGCATCCCAATTATTTGTCAGGGTAGTGTCATGTGGGGCGCTTAGGGAAAAATAATCCCTAATGGTCTTTCTCAGAACAGTCTGCAACAGTTTGTTGCGAATAAGTGACCCAGGAAAGAACGAGCGACAGTGTCCTGCCTGGGCTGTATCCCAGGACATATTTAGTGTTGCCGGGGCATGATCAATTGGAGGGAGGCAACCTGTAGTGCTGGTGTGAGGGCCTGATTTACTGATATATATTCAAATCGGGAATAGGTGCAGTGAGTATGTAAAAAGAAGGTGTAGTCTTGGGTTGTGGGGTGTATAGTGTGCCATGCATCCACCAATCCCATGGATTTAAACTCTTGTTTCAGTGTCCTAGGAAAGCTACCACTGTTGGCTCTATGTGGGTATGTGCTAACCATCCCCGGGTCCCAAGTGAGATTGAAATCTCCCATGAGTATCAATCAATCAGGGGTTTGTAAAGCGCACTACTCACCCGTTAGGGTCTCAAGGCGCTAGGGGAGGTGTCTGCAGTATCACTTCTCCCTCTGCAAATTCCCCCAGTATTGACAGCTTTGATCTCAGAAACTGTCCCTGATTGATATTGAAGTATACATAGCGGCAAAGATGCACCATACGGCCATGGAGTCGTCCCTTAACCATAATCACCCTCCCTTCTTTATCTGATTTACAATCTTCAGAAATGGAAGACGAGGGCAACCCCATCATGTTTAGAGGGTGCCGAATACTTGCATATTATGGGGTAGGCCCTATGACGTTGGCCTATGGTTCTTAGTCCGTTTCATGTGCATTTCTTGTAAAGCTACCACATCGTGTCTCTGGTCCAATAAGTATTTTCATAATTTATGTCACTTGGCAGGGGAGTTAAGTCCCTTAATATTACTTTTTTTTTTACACATTTTTATAAAAAAGTTCAAGGCAGTATAAATCTATAGTAGCATTGTTTCCATAATTTAGCAAAGTACATTTACATTTATCAGCTCTATGAACAGGTTATGGCATCGTTTTGCATACGAAGTACAATAAACAATGTTGATTTCCGGGTCTAGGGGGACCTGTATCCTCGCAAAGAAAAGCCTCGCCCTAATGGTGAAGAGAGGGTGGGCAGATCTTAGGGGTAGGTTCACAGTATTAGAAGCGCAATGGGAGGGACAGCCACTAAACATTGTCTCGGTGTACATACCGCCGGCGTTGGGCCCCCTGATTCTGGGTGGAGATTTCAACCTGACAATGAACGACCTGACAGACAGATGCCCGCGTAGAGAAGGGGCGAAACCAAATGTACTAATGGGCGAATTTACGTCAGCAATGGGAATGACAGACATATGGTGTTTCCTACAGCCTGACGGAATCAAATACACATATTTTTCCAATGCCCACAAAAGTTCATCCCGAATTGACTATTTTCTGACATACACTACCCATGTTGGCAAGTTCCCCAACCCTCATGCCCTTCCGAGGGGCATATCGGACCACTCCCCGGTCAGTATTGAATTTACTCATGGTGAAAAACGGCCATTAACCCTTGGATTTTGAGAATCCCAGACATAAAATCGGAAATGCACACCCAGACCGTAAACTATTTTAAAGAGAATGTAGGATCGGTGGAGTTATCAGTAACTTTGTGGGAAGCATTTAAGGTGGTCCTAAAGGGGCAGGCGCGCGCACTACAGGCTGGATACTCTAAAAATAGACACCAACAGATAGTGCAGTTAGAGAGTGAGCTTCAGCAACTGGAACTAGATAGCGTTACCACACCCACGGATGAGGTCTTCCACCGCCTAGCCCTTAAAAGGGAGGAGTACAGCATTAAAACTAGGGAACAGACAATGGCCAAAATACTTCACACCCGCCACAGAGTATACAAATTGGGGGATAGGGCGGGCAAGACCCTTGCATGGCTAGAGAGGCGGGACCAAGGGGGCAGGTGGGTACCTAAACTGACTTTGAAAGATGGCACTCCCATTGTACACCCTCATGATATAGCAGAAGCCTTTGCAGATTATTTCGAAACCATCTACTCCTCCTCCATGACCTTCACAGCAGAAGACTCTCGCCAGCTTCTCTTAGATAGTGATATACCTTCTCTCTCTGAGAGAGACAGAGACACCCTTGAGGAAGATTTATCAGATGAGGAGATCCAAAAGGCCATTGGCAGCATTCAATCCGGAAAAGCCATGGGACCAAATGGGGTACCCATTGAGTTTCTACATCTGGTGGCGTCCCATGCAGCACCGCATCTACGATCAATGTTTGAGGAAAGCTTTGAGCAAGGGGTTCTGCCTGAGGACCAGAGATTGGCATCCATAGTGGTACTCCGCAAGCCAGGGAAACCGGCTGAAGTATGTAGCTCCTACAGACCAATATCTTTAGTGAACGTGGAGGCTACGGAATTAGCGAAAATTCTGGCCTTGCGTCTGGTTGGGGTCATTTCCTCTTTGGTTCATCCGGACCAATCCGGCTTCATGCCGGGGAGGAACACAGCACTTAACATCCGACGCCTTCACAACGTGCTGGCTAGGCGGGACAGCGTGGAGAAAGATGCTGTGGTGTTGTCCTTGGACGCCACTATGGCATTTGATTCAATCGAAGGGCCATTCTTGTTCGAAGTCCTAAACAGAATGGCCTTTGGACCGAAATTTTGGGGGTGGGTAAGACTGCTATACACCGACATAAAGGGCCAGGTGCGAGTCAATAATTGCACATCATGAACGTTTACACTAGGAAGGGGCACCCGGCAGGGATGCCCCCTCTCACCGCTGATATTTTCCCTTATGCTGGAACCACTGGCCGCATGGGTGCGGAGAGACGTCATGATAAGGGGCTTAAAATGGACGGATGACCACGACAACCGTATATCGCTATATGCGGATGATATTCTACTATATCTTGCCTCTCCCGACAGGTCTCTTCATGGGGTGTTAAATATTTTTACAAATTTCGGAAAATACTCCGGCTACGCCATAAACTGGAGTAAATCAGTGCTGTTTGTACTCGGGGGCCAGTCCCGAGACTCCCCAGAGGATGTAACGTGGAAGTAACCACAGTAGGGTTCAGATATCTTGGGATGTATATCACCACAGATCCCAACCTCTTCTATGAGCGCAACCTGGCACCACCGCTGGACAGACCGAGAGCAGACGTAAAACACTGGAGATCTCTGCCTCTTTCCCTCCTCAGCCGAGCAGCCCTCTTTAAAATGTTAGCTCTCCCACGGTTTCTGTATGTAATGCAAAATTGCCCACAGCATATCTCAGATACCTTATTATAAACAACCGCAATGGACCGCACTCCGCTAGCTCCTCCTCCGGGTCGCCCCAAGGGAAGCTGGTACATGAAGTTCTTGAGTGGTTCACCCCAGTGGGTGCAAGTAAGTACTTGTTGAACTGATGATCTCTGATGGAGTTCTTGAGTGGTTCACCCCAGTGGGTGCAAGTAAGTACTTGTTGAACTGATGATCTCTAGACCCGATACATGTCCCGGGTTTTAAAATATCGCCCGAGACATGGCTCGGGTTTCGGGATAACTTCCCTCCTCAGTAGAGAAAATAGTTAGGGGTGGAAGAGAGGGCCACCAAGCAACCGTCAAGGGCCTCAGTGCCCGCACAGGCACGCAGGTGTGTCGTCCAGGAGCTCGTCAGCTCAAAGCTCGAGGGAGCCATTTTTATAAACAACCGCAATGGACCGCACTCCACTAGCTCCTCCTCCGGGTCGCCCCAAGGGAAGCTGGTACATGAAGTTCTTGAGTGGTTCACCCCAGTGGGTGCAAGTAAGTACTTGTTGAACTGATGATCTCTGATGGAGTTCTTGATTGGTTCACCCCAGTGGGTGCAAGTAAGTACTTGTTGAACTGATGATCTCTAGACCCGATACATGTCCCGGGTTTTAAAATATCGCCCGAGACATGGCTCGGGTTTCGGGATAACTTCCCTCCTCAGTAGAGAAAATAGATAGGGGTGGAAGAGAGGGCCGCCAAGCAACCGTCAAGGGCCTCAGTGCCCGCACAGGCACGCAGGTGCGTCGTCCAGGAGCTCGTCAGCTCAAAGCTCGAGGGAGCCATTTTTATAAACAACCGCAATGGACCGCACTCCGCTAGCTCCTCCTCCGGGTCGCCCCAAGGGAAGCTGGTACATGAAGTTCTTGAGTGGTTCACCCCAGTGGGTGCAAGTAAGTACTTGTTGAACTGATGATCTCTGATGGAGTTCTTGAGTGGTTCACCCCAGTGGGTGCAAGTAAGTACTTGTTGAACTGATGATCTCTAGACCCGATACATGTCCCGGGTTTTAAAATATCGCCCGAGACATGGCTCGGGTTTCGGGATAACTTCCCTCCTCAGTAGAGAAAATAGTTAGGGGTGGAAGAGAGGGCCGCCAAGCAACCGTCAAGGGTCTCAGTGCCCGCACAGGCACGCAGGTGCGTCGTCCAGGAGCTCGTCAGCTCAAAGCTCGAGGGAGCCATTTTTATAAACAACCGCAATGGACCGCACTCCGCTAGCTCCTCCTCCGGGTCGCCCCAAGGGAAGCTGGTACATGAAGTTCTTGAGTGGTTCACCCCAGTGGGTGCAAGTAAGTACTTGTTGAACTGATGATCTCTGATGGAGTTCTTGAGTGGTTCACCCCAGTGGGTGCAAGTAAGTACTTGTTGAACTGATGATCTCAAGACCCGATACATGTCCCGGGTTTTAAAATATCGCCCGAGACATGGCTCGGGTTTCGGGATAACTTCCCTCCTCAGTAGAGAAAATAGTTAGGGGTGGAAGCGAGGGCCGCCAAGCAACCGTCAAGGGCTTCAGTGCCCACACAGGCACGCAGGTGCGTCGTCCAGGAGCTCGTCAGCTCAAAGCTCGAGGGACCCATTTTTATAAACAACCGCAATGGACCGCACTCCGCTAGCTCCTCCTCCAGGTCGCCCCAAGGGAAGCTGGTACATGAAGTTCTTGAGTGGTTCACCCCAGTGGGTGCAAGTAAGTACTTGTTGAACTGATGATCTCTGATGGAGTTCTTGAGTGGTTCACCCCAGTGGGTGCAAGTAAGTATTTGTTGAACTGATGATCTCTAGACCCGATACATGTCCCGGGTTTTAAAATATCGCCCGAGACATGGCTCGGGTTTCGGGATAACTTCCCTCCTCAGTAGAGAAAATACTTTGGGGTAACACGCTGGTAGGACTAGCAGAGTGCGGCCAATCGGATTTTTGTTTACATTCAGGCTCCCTTGAGCCGGTGGGGCTGACGAGCCCATGGCTACGCACCTGCGCGCCTTGAGTGGTACTTTACCTGAGAATATTTTTGGGCAGCCTACGCAGCAACCCTACACACATACCTACTCCCTGCTGACGAGAGGCAACTACCTCGAAACACGTGTCCAGGGATGGCTAACGCGACACTTATTTTCATTTTAAACTTTTGGCATAGGCGTACCCGCCGACGCTACTTCATGGACCACAATTCTTTGGGGTAACACACTGGTAGGACTAGCAGAGTGAGGCCAATCGGATTTTTGTTTACATTCAGGCTCCCTTGAGCCGGTGGGGCTGACGAGCCCATGGCTACGCACCTGCGCGCCTTGAGTGGTACTTTACCTGAGAATATTTTTTGGCAGCCTACGCAGCAACCCTACACACATACCTACTCCCTGCTGACGAGAGGCAACTACCTCGAAACACGTGTCCAGGGATGGCTAACGCGACACTTATTTTCATTTTAAACTTTTGGCATAGGCGTACCCGCCGACGCTACTTCATGGACCACAATTCTTTGGGGTAACACGCTGGTAGGACTAGCAGAGTGCGGCCAATCGGATTTTTGTTTACATTCAGGCTCCCTTGAGCCGGTGGGGCTGACGAGCCCATGGCTACGCACCTGCGCGCCTTGAGTGGTACTTTACCTGAGAATATTTTTTGGCAGCCTACGCAGCAACCCTACACACATACCTACTCCCTGCTGACGAGAGGCAACTACCTCGAAACACGTGTCCAGGGATGGCTAACGCGACACTTATTTTCATTTTAAACTTTTGGCATAGGCGTACCCGCCGACGCTACTTCATGGACCACAATTCTTTGGGTTAACACGCTGGTAGGACTAGCAGAGTGAGGCCAATCGGATTTTTGTTTACATTCAGGCTCCCTTGAGCCGGTGGGGCTGACGAGCCCATGGCTACGCACCTGCGCGCCTTGAGTGGTACTTTACCTGAGAATATTTTTTGGCAGCTTACGCAGCAACCCTACACACATACCTACTCCCGCTGACGAGAGGCAACTACCTCGAAACACGTGTCCAGGGATGGCTAACGCAACAGTTATTTTCATTTTAAACTTTTGGCATAGACGTACCCGTCGACGCTACTTCATGGACCACAATTCTTTGGGGTAACACGCTGGTAGGACTAGCAGAGTGCGGCCAATCGGATTTTTGTTTACATTCAGGCTCCCTTGAGCCGGTGGGGCTGACGAGCCCATGGCTACGCACCTGCGCGCCTTGAGTGGTACTTTACCTGAGAATATTTTTTGGCAGCTTACGCAGCAACCCTACACACATACCTACTCCCGCTGACGAGAGGCAACTACCTCGAAACACGTGTCCAGGGATGGCTAACGCAACAGTTATTTTCATTTTAAACTTTTGGCATAGACGTACCCGTCGACGCTACTTCATGGACCACAATTCTTTGGGGTAACACGCTGGTAGGACTAGCAGAGTGCGGCCAATCGGATTTTTGTTTACATTCAGGCTCCCTTGAGCCGGTGGGGCTGACGAGCCCATGGCTACGCACCTGCGCGCCTTGAGTGGTACTTTACCTGAGAATATTTTTTGGCAGCCTACGCAGCAACCCTACACACATACCTACTCCCTGCTGACGAGAGGCAACTACCTCGAAACACGTGTCCAGGGATGGCTAACGGGACACTTATTTTAATTTTAAACTTTTGGCATAGGCGTACCCGCCGACGCTACTTCATGGACCACATTTCTTTGGGGTAACACGCTGGTAGGACTAGCAGAGTGCGGCCAATCGGATTTTTATATCTCAGATACCTACTTCGCTGGAGTAGAGAGTGAAATCCGGACGCTGCTATGGGACGGGGGGCTCCCCGTATAGCTCTAACAAAACTGACAAAGGGGTGGTGCGGCGGGGGAATTGCCCTCCCGGACCTTCGAATGTACTACTGGGCGTCGCAACTGGTGGTGATAAATCACTGGATGTATCGCTCCCCGGTTGATCCAGCGTATCAATTGGATAGACAACAAACAGGAAGATTGGGATATTTGGGGGCTCTATACTCCAGGGCTGGAAAAAACAGATACTTTGGGCCCACCTCCCACACGGTCAAGATATGGCACCAGGCAAATTCCAAATTGGGGTGGTCCAATAGAATAACAAAACACACACCCCTGTGGTATACTCAGCAACTAGGGCTCCTGTGTCACCAGCCAGGATTTGACAAGTGGGACATAATAGGGATATCCACAGTCGGGGACCTAATTAACAAAGGGTCACTCCTCCGGTTCGGCGAATTACGGGTAAAATATGAAATGAACCAAGGAGAATGCTTCCGATATCTGCAAGTCAGACATGCCCTCACAACGGCGATACCAGACCTTCAGGACATGCCAGACTCGTCCCCACTAGAGGACAGATTGCTCGACGGACCGCTCCAGACGAAAGCGATATCACTAACATATAGGAAGATTTGTAATAACCTACCAGACCCATTTAGCAAGCTAAGGGAGCAATGGCAGGGAGATGTGGGGATAATGGATGACCAGGACTGGCAGTCGGCACTAATGTCCCCCAAAGAAGTAGCAATTAACTCCAGATTCAAATTGATACAACTTCGCATTCTCCATAGGTCCTATATGTCGGGCACTACGTTAGCAAAAATAGGGGCTAGATCAGACATGCTTTGTCTTAAGGGCTGCTCACAACCAGCGACTTTCTTCCACATGATTTGGGAATGCCCCGGGTTGAGACAAGTGTGGGAGGGGGCAACGACGCACATACAAAGTGCCCTGGGAAAAGAAATACACCTTACTTCACGATCGGGACTCCTTAATATTTGGCCCCCCACAGATCTCACAGAGGTGGAGCAACAACTTACCTCGCTGGGATACACCCTGGTCAAACGAGAGATAGCGAGAAAATGGGGGCAAAAGATATACCTTCCCCCAACCTGTGGTTGAAAGAACTAGATAGGTGCATGGTCGCAGAGACGGAAGTTTTTAAAACACGAGGGTGCCCAAAGAAATGGGACAGGAAATGGGGGAAATGGAATGAATACCGAGGTATCCTGTGTGTCTCCCCATCGAAGGAACTGGAAATGCAGAGTAATAGAGGAAGAGATTCGGACTCATTATGAATGATCAGACTGTTACCTATCGGTGTCAATGTAATGAGAACTGGAAAGACCGTGCTGCACTATATGCCACATGTATGTATGCTATTGTTGAACTTAATAAAAAGATTATTAAAAAACAAAACAAAAAAAAAACAATGTTGATGAAAAGACTGCAGTATGAAATACTTGTGACTATCATTTTTAAAATTTACAAAAACAAATAATATTTTGGAGCTAGACGCACACTTCTATAGTGGACCAAGAGGGTCTTTCAGACAGATGTGTCTGACAAACTGTCAGCAACTTCCCGCCAATACTCCTGCAAGGAGGGGAAGGACCATAGCATGGGAATCAAATCAGCTTCAGGCAGGTGGCAATGGGGGCAGTCTGAGGGGGCCAACGGGTACATTGTATGGACCTTATATGGTGTCAGATATGCCCCATGTAACAATGACAACTGTATAAATTTGAATCGAGCATTGCGAGATACTCGTTTGGGATATGCAAGGGTAGTTGCCCATTCCTTGTCCGTAAGGGTGTGTGCAATATCCGTTTCCCATTTCTGCCGAAGAGGCAACAGCGGAATTTCAAAATGCTCTCTCAGGCCCCTGTATAACCATCTATCTAAATGGCTCCCGTGTCCGATTATGTGTAGTGCTTGCAACAATTGGAATGTAGGGGGCTCACATTGCTCAACGAGCCAATGCTTATGGACAAAGTGTAGGATGCTGGCATGGGTCAAAAATAGTGTATTCGATACGTTATAAGTGCGTACAAGCTCAGCGTGAGGCATTAAAGCTTTATCATTAAATAAGGAGCCTACAGTCATGATTCCATCATCTTCTCAAGGTGCCAATCTGTGGGCTGATAAAGGTACTTGCGGTGTTGGGAGACCACAGAGAGGAATGTTCAGGGCATATAGCGTGGGTGTGTTAGTGTACCTCAGTGCGACTTTCCAATAGTGGAGCGCTATCTGAAGAAGTACGGGGATTTCTTTTGGTCTCCCAAGTTCTAGGGAAAGTAGAGATTGCAGTGTTCCAAGTTGTAATTGTGCAGGTGTCTACCCAATTTCCAATAAGTTATGATCAGCAAGCCAATATGCCAGCCACTGTAATTGACCAACTATACAAAACACCTTAAAATCCGGGGCTCCCATACCCCCCTTGGTCGTAGGTAGTTGCAGTTTAGTGAGGCAAATCCGGCAGCGCCCCAATCCCCATATTAGGTTTATCAACAAGGAATTTAACATCCTGAATACCCATGCTGGAACCACCACTGGGAGGTTGACAAAGTAATATAGGTGCCTCTGTAGCATCACCATTTTACCTGTTGCAAGGCGTCCTGCCGTAGACAGTGGTAATTTAATCCAAAAGGCCACCTATGATTTCAGAGAGTTAATCGTATGGATCAGGTTTCCTTTCAATGTGTCGTGGGTATTCCTATAAATCTGAATGCCGAGATATTTAAAGGTGATCATCTCGACCCTAAGGTGCTCTCCCACAAATTTCAGGGTGGGTAGGGTATATGTATCATAAAAGGAGTATGCTACGGATTTCGAGGCGTTCTAATGAAGCCCCGACAGAGAGCCGAAGCGGGCTAGAAGGATCGCCAGTGGATGTAGGTCCAACCGCATGTCTTTAAAGTATAACAGCATGTCATCAGCATATAGAGATACTGAATGTGTTTTCGGGCCAATTGGTATACCATATGTTCTAATTGCCAGACGCAAGTGGTGGGAAGGGGTTCTAGGGTCATTACAAATAGAAGCGGTGATAGGGGACAATCCATACGTGTCCCCCGAAATATGCAGTTTGCGGAAGAGATGTTGTGGCCTGTTTTTGCACGTGCTGTCAGTGCGGTATATAGCAACTGTACCCAGCGACAGTAGGTGAGGGGGATCCCAAATTTCCAAAGAACCGCGAGCATATATTGCCAGCTCAGAGAATCAAGGCTTGCTGAATATCCAACGACAGACATCCCGCTTGCCGTTGATGGGCTTGGGCTGTGTGGAGCATGCTAAAAAGACATCGTATATTCAGGGAGGTGCTTCAGCGGGGAATGAAGCCACTTTGGTCGGTGTGTATAAGGCCATGGAAGAGCGAAGGAGACGTTTACGCCAATATTTTACTAAGTATCTTATATTCGGTATTGAGAATGGACAGGGGTTTATATGAGGAGAGGTCCGTAGGTGGTTTACCCGGCTTTAATAAGGAAGTTACTATTGCCTCCTTGGTTGTGGGAGGCAAAGTTCCCTCCTCTAGAGATGTGGTATATAACTGCAGCAACTTAGGAACTAGCTGTGATGCGAATGTGGAGTAAAATTCGATTGGGCGCCCATCGGAACCCGGCGTTAATATTTTTATATTAGGTGAGTATAATAATCATGGAAAGCCTTATTTACCCCGATCTGCATGTTCACTAGCTCATGATTGGTAGAATGTACTGCCAGTATGGGCATAGGGGAAGGTTGGGGCAGTATCATTCGGGCCAGCAAAGTGCCAGACCTATCCGCTTCTACATGCGTTCGGACTGTATAGGCGTTTAGATCAATTAGTCGCAGATGCTCTATTAGTTCTGCATATTTTACCCTGATATCTTAGTGCATCTATCTGGGCCTCTATCTCTAGTTTTTGCAATGTTGACTCCAATTCTGTGATGTCCCAGGAGAACTCGCGCCTGGCTCCCACCACCACACCCCTAGATACCCCACGGATCGTTACCTTAAAGGCTTCCCATTCCGTTGACCTTGTTGTGGCTGTTCCTTCGTTAGCAATAAAGTAAGATGTGATTGATGTGGCTATAATATTTCTAAATACCAGGTCTTCTAAAAGTAAAGGCTGTAGGTGCCATGTTGGTATTGGGGATGGTACATGGCACCAATTACGGGTCAGTTCAAGTGGGTTGTGGTCCGAAATAGTCTTGCCTAAATAAGTAGTATGTGCTAGAGTCTAGAGAAGGGTTGGCGTACGAAGAAATTTATCTAGGCGGGAGTGCAAGCAGTGGGGATGCGAGAAAAAGGAATATTCACGCATGTTTCTGTTATGTAAACGCCAGATGTCCTCCAAGTCCCACCCCAACATCCATTGTTGAAGGGCCTTAGGTTGTTGGATCGTTATTGTTCCCTGTAATGAGGGGTGTGAGTGGTCCAGCCCCACATCGAGGACTGCATTAAAATCTCCCCCAACAACCAGGGATATTGTGTCCAGTTCGCCAAGGCGAGTGATAGATGGGATAGAAATGCTTCATGGAAAGTGTTGGGTGCAGATATCACACATAGTACTATCTGCTTAATGTCTAAGGTGCCATGTGGTAGTGCATATCTGCCTTGTTCATCAATTTTGCTGCCTATTAGAGAAAATGGAACCCCTGCAAGAATCCACACAGCTGCCCAACGTGAAAATGCTGAATAAGTAGTCGCATACTACTGCCCCCTCCACCTTTTTTGCAATTTGAGGGTCTCCGTAGACACCAAGTAGACACCAAGTGGACACCAAGTGGGTTTCCTGACGGTATACTATTTGAGTCCGGCGTCTATGCAATTGGGCTAGAATTCTATGTCGCTTTTAGATTGAGCCCATACCAGAATATTCCAAGCTATGAGATGTAAAGTTTAACCACCGATGCCATTAGGGATCAATATGCAGTAGAGAAATTCCCACCCACGAGACCCCAAAAGGTCCCCTCCATGTACAGACCCACAGATCAACATCAAGCGTGTCAAATAAACAACTTCCCAATTCTCGGTCAATTGAGTCAACATCATTCGACCAAACTTGAAACTTAAACCAAAAAGAGGGTGGCTTTGAAGCCGACTCAAGATGGCAACGTGAGCTTCGACGTGGAGCTTAGTACAAATTTGTGGCCTCTTCTGTATCGGTTCAACTTCATATGGATGCGGTCTGCAGCCCCTTAATGCCGGCGGTGAGCCCACATGCCGTTTTGCACCATGAGGGTGCGTTTTGAAACCTGCGTGCTGCGGCAGTGATTTTCTCCTCATAGATGCGAGTGCCCGCCATTTTAGACAGCGTCGCTCACATCACACCTTTTTTTTCCTCTTTTTGATAATGCTCCCTCTCTATGAGTGTTTCCTAACTTAACTGGGACCTCTTTACTGACTAATTTTTGGACCTGGTTGCTGCAATCGGTGATTTTATTCCGTTGGTCTGATGTTGGTCTGCTGTTACCTGTGAAGGTATGTCTCTTCAGATATGTCGGTTTAATTACTTTTATTACCATAACCTGGGTCTGCCTCTTTGATAGCCTTATTGTGGATATATTACTACAACCCTTCTACAGAATATGGGAGACCAGGTTTTTGTGACCTCCTATTCGCTTCACTGGGCCAGTCTTGTTCCTTTCACATCTTCAAAAAACGTTCCTCTCATTATAGCAAGATAGCCAGTGATTTAGATATATCTTCCAAACTATCCTCTTCAGGCACTAAACCAAAAAGAGCGAAACATGACCCTCCTTCTCCTATTTTATCATCCCAGAATCCTGTAGTGGACTCCATCCTAGATAAAGTACGTGGTCTGCAACCATTTATGGTTACTACTGACGAAAAATTGTAACAAATTGAGGATCGATGGATTTTTATGGAGGGGAAGATGTCAGAGTTGGAACCTTCAAGATGTAACTACCAAGATTCCAATGTTAGAACAAGAAATTCAGAAACTTAAGCTTCATACTGAGGACCTCGCAAATCAAAACAGACGGAACAATCTTCGCCTTTATGGTCTTCCGGAGAACATTGAGGGTCCTGATCTTTTGGTCTTCCTGAAGAAATTTCTTTCAAACCTCCTGGATCTTCCTCCTCACCACCCCTTAACATTCAGCGTGCACACCGTTTGGGACGTCTTAAACCTCACTCATCCAAACCATGTGGCATTATAATGCTCTTTCTGGAATTTACTGATTTGATGCGTATCCTGAAGGCTGTTAAAGTAAAACGACGTCATATTTGGTCTGGCCATAATCTGTTTATCTCACAAGATGTGTCCAACGCAACCAATGCCTGTCGTAAACAATTCTTAGCTCTTCACCCCAGATGAGACATTTGAACATTCAATATGGTATTCTTCATCCTTGCCTTTGTAAGATCACCTATGAAGGTACCTCGCGGTCTTTTGATTACCCGGTGAAACTGAAAACGTTTCTGTAAAGTATACCAAACCACAATATGGAGATTAATCCTTGATATTTTCCAAGATGTTAAATTTTCTTCCACTGATGTTTTTTCTTCTTTTTCTCCTCTTTGTTTGCTTTTGATTTTTACTTTTAATGTGCACTTCTCTATCACTAATCTCACTTTTGGTTTTTCTTCTTTTATCTAACTATGAATATTACTAGCATTCTTATTTTCTAACATAGTTATGTTTCACTTTACCTTTTGTTTTTCTTTTTTCTCCATGTTTCACTTTAATCTATGGCTACTTACTATATAACTTTTATAGTCTTTTTTGCTGCTCCTGTTTTCGACGTAATCATGTCCTCAGCTTACCCTTTAACCTTTTCAATTCAGATCTGGATTTTTATCCTGATCTAGCCTTCTTTTCTTTCTTTCAAACTTCCTTCTCCTCAACTCTCCTTCCCCTTTATTTGACTTCTTTCTTCCTGGTTTCCTTCTATTACTATCCTTGCCTCTACATGAGTGTTTTTCCTTTTCTTGGTTTTCTTTCTATCATTACTACCTTCTTTTTTATATTATTGATGGTCGATAAATGGTGTCTCTTAGACTTGTTTATTGGTCTTGCAGCCCGTTGTTCCTGTTCTCGTATGTTTCCCATACCCCACAACATGTTTAATGCTGTCTCGTGGAATGTTCGTGGTCTAGGTCATCCAGTCTAGCGTCAAAAGGTACTTTCTCATTTATCCAAGCTTAACACACCTGTTGCCTTTTTACAGGAAACGCACTGTAATGATGTTGAATCACTTAAACTTAAACGTCAATGAGTTAATCAGGTTATTTTCTCTCCTGCTGTTAATCGTTACAGTGGTGTTGCTATTCTATTCCACAAGTCATTGAATATGCACATTTTATCAACTGAATGTGATTCGAATGGACGATGGGTTTTGGGTGATGCGATTATAACTCAAAAACAAGTCACTCTCTGAAATATTTTTGGCTCTGTTAAATCTGACCCCGAATTTTGGCAAATCATTAAATCAAAACGTTCTTCTATCCCTAATCCTAATATAATTGTTGGTGGTGATTTTAGTGACTGGTTAGACTCATTTACTGACAGAAAATATAAGTGTAAGTTTAAACCTGATAAGTCTCACAAAGCCTTTCAGTCCGCCATCTCCTCTCGTCCATTCTTTGATGTATGGAAAACATGTAATCCTGATATATATGAATTCACATTTTTTTCTGATGTACATCATACTATGTCTCGTATTGATTATATTTTAGTTTCCAAATCATTACTCCCCTCTAATCAATCTTCTGAAATTGGTTCTATTTTTATTTCTGATCATGCTCCTGTGTTATCTTCTTTTGATATGTCTCTCAATACCTGCAAGCAAGGCCGTTGGCATTTTAATAATTCCCTATTTTCAGACCAAACGTTCACTTTGGAAGCCACCTCTTTTATTAATGAATTTTTTCAATTTAATCACTCTATAAATACCTCTATTCATAATAATTGGGAAGCTTTTAAGGCTTCCTTTAGGGCCTTTACTATTGCTTACTCTGCCAGAAAGAAAAAGGTATTAAATGCTGAGTATCTCTCAGCTCTCCAAAAGATAAAGATTTTAGAACATACTTACTTCTCCTTTAAGTCCTCCTCAAACTTACAGGAACTGATTAAAGCCAAGTCTGCCCTGAATAAAATTGCTACATTCGACGCTTGTAATGTCTTTCCTAAAATTAAATCCAAATACCATGGAGGACAAAATAAGGTGGGTAACATGTTGGCCAATTCTTTAAAAATCTAATCAGAACGGAAAACTATTGGTCCTATTCTCTCTGAACAAAGTAACAAGATGTTGTCCTCCGACTTTGAAATTGTGAATACCTTCCAATCTTATTATGAACTACTTTACAAAGAAGATAAAACTCCTTCCGACTGTGATATTAAAACATTTTTCAGGGAATTACTAAACCCCCTCCCATTCCTGATACTCTCATATCCCTTGAAAAAGATATTTCTCTTTGAGAAATTATTGATGCTCTTAATTCTTTAAAAAAAGGCTAAAGCCCCTGGCCCAGATGGTTTTTCCATTGAACTCCTTTCATCCTTTTCCTCTATTTTTGCTCCTAAATGATTAGAACTTTTTAACTCTTTTTTATCTAGCTCTAAATATAGTGGTTCCTTTTTGGAAGCCCTTATGGTCATTATACCCAAACCAGATAAAGACCCGGTCCTTTGTAAAAACTACCGACCCATCTCGCTAATCAACTACAATTGTAAAATATTTGCTAAAATGTTAGCATCTCATCTGGAGAATATCATTCTACTCCTTATTAATCCTGACAAAGCTGGTTTTATTAAGGGCAGACTTACATCCGACAACGCCAGAATGTTTTCCAACATCCTTGCCCTTGGGAAAAAATACTCCTCTCCCCTAGAAGACTTGTCACTTGATGCTGAAAAAGCTTTTGACCATATAAATTGGCAATTTATGTTTTCTACACTTTGTTCGTTTGGTTTTGGTCATAAATGTATCTCGTATCAAATTGATATATATTGAATCACGTGTTTGTGTATTTGTTAATGGTCATTTTTCTCCCTATTTTAAACTACACAGGGGCACCAGACATGGTTGTCCTCTTTCTCCGTTATATTTTCTCCTTTGTTTATAACCTTTTCTTGAACGTTTCAGGCATAACCCAGATATAACTGGTTTTAAACTCAATTCTCATTAAATTAAACTCTCCGCATATGCAGATGATATCCTAATTTATATGTCCAATTCCCTAGATCCTTTTATACAAGAGTGTGTTTTGTATTCCAATGTTTCTGGATACAAATTACATTTCTCTAAAACTGAGATTTTACTGCTAAATTCTTCTTGTTTTCGTTAACATGTTTGATAAGACTAATTTTACTTGGTGTCCCCATAAGATTAACTACCTGGGAGTATGGCTCTCCTCCACCAAACCTGATACACTAGTTCATAACTTCACCACTTTAAAACTTAAACTTCATAAGCTATCATCTTCCTGGTCTCCATTATTTTTATCCTGGTGGGGTAGGTTGGACACCATTAAAATGATGATTGTTCCTCATGTTCTTTTTATGCTGTCGGTGTTACCCTTTAAAATCCCTAATTATTATTTCTCCCAGATTACTTCTATTTGTACTAAATTCCTTTGGAATAATAAACGTGTCCATATTGCTTTATGTAAACTAATTCTTCCAAAGACGGAGGGTGGTGTACGATTTCCTGATTTTAAGTTATATCACAATGCCTTCTTAATTTGACAATTCTATGCTCTGTCTAAAGAATACCATGATTCTCCTAACCCAATATGGGTTGTTTTTGAACTTTCTTTATAACATTACTTTTCTTTTCAGGATGTTGTTTTTATGTCAAATTGTACATTCATCTCTAAATACTCAATTTAAAAATACTCCCATAATTTATTACACACTCCATTTACCCAAGGACTTGACTTTTTCCAATAATTTCTTGCTTCCTCTATCTGGTATAACAAATTTATCAAATTTCGCCTTAAATCATTTTACTTTGGAAAGAAAAGGGTATTTTTTAAGTGTATCATTTGATATCTAATAATTCCATCATACCCTTTCCTCAATTGCTAGAAAGATATGGCCTCCCTGATTCCTGCATTCAACAATATAACCTATTATTTCTCGTACTTCAAGCCTTTTTGCTAAACAATAACATTACATCCGATGTTACTACAGTTACCTCTATGACACCTTTATACAATATCTCTATTGATTTTTCCCCTAGAGCCTCCTTCGTATATAAAACTATGTCTTCCCCTATTACTACAAGGAACAAATCCTCTATTGAACTTTTGTGGGAAAATAATTTATCCCAATCACTTTCTGTCCATCCATGGGATTAAATGTGGCGAAAATGTTTTAGTACTCTAAAGCTGCCAATATTACACAATCTTTATTTTTTATATACAATAGAGGGGTTATTACTCCCTCCTTTCTTCATAAAATTGACTGGATTTAGCTTTTGTGCGCCCCATTGTCTTTGATGGGTCAGACAAGGTAGGAATAACACACTGAGAAATTGGAGGGTTCACTCACAGGCATTTCAACAAATGTAGGGCCTTAGCTGATCTAATCTAACCTTTGTGGCTTTAATCACGAGCCCTTGCGTCATCGATCAGGTACAGTTGCATGCAGAGGTTATGCCCCTTGTCGGGAGAGAGTTTTTGAGAATTGACTGTGAGTCCTGTCGCCGTCTACGGCCCTTAGCAAGCCCTGCTGCTGGTTTCAGCCTTTAAAGGTTCCTCTCCCCACTGCCACCATCCACTCAGGCCATCTCACCCCTTGAGACATGGTGCTGACTCATTCAGTGTCGCGGGTGATCAATCCAGTGCCCAGTAATATTCTGCAGTTCGCCAACAACCCATATGACGCAGGTGGGCAAGGTCTGTCACCAATAGTAGTGTATCGTATTATAGGTGAAGGGGGTCTGTGCACAGATAAGATACAGGCCAAGTGGAGAGGAGGCCATTATTCAGTCCAGATAAAATTAGTGTTTGCTGCTAGGGAGAGGGAGCAATTCACCTAACTGGTCCCGCAACTTGACCCTGGTCCCACGAATTGGTAATATCTTCCTCGCTCCCCGGGTGACCCCCAAGTGCACCCGGCAATCTCACCGCTGCTACAACAAAACATCTTCATGCACAGCTTGAAGCATCCATTTTAAAGTGTGAGGATATTGAGAGCAGATCCCGACGAGAGAACATTCGCATCTGCAAACTGGAAGAAGGTGCGGATGAACCGAATCTGGAGGCCGAGGTCGTCACTCGAGCCCGAGGCGCCATCAGTCCCAGTGCCGCAGGCAGGGCAGCAGTTTGCCAGGCAGAGCGTAGAGCCAGCAATCTTCCCCAAATTCGGGTGTGCGCCGATTCCGCTGCGCTACTACATTTTTTAAAGTAGTATCGGGACCGTGGATGTCACTAGGGCCTGTTACATGCAGGGATATGTAGCAGATTTCTTGCCGAGGCCCGGGACTCGTCGCTTATGCGACCGCCATCTTAGACAGCTGGCCATGCCCCCCAAGCCCTTTAATATTCTATGTCAGTGAGTTTAGGTATAGTATGACAGAGTCCTCTTATGGGTGCCCCGAAAACCCCAGGGAAATATGTGAGCCTCCCTTCTCTGCCCTTTTCGTTGTACCCACTCTTCATTTGGTCCCTATATAGCCTGGACGATTACAGGGTCATAGGTACTGATGGAGCAAGGGTTCGTAAAAGAAACTTGCTTGGATTCAATCCTCTCAAATAACATGTACTAACGTAACCAATCTGCATTGTGAATACTAAAACCACACTACATCACAAACATTATTTTTATCTAGGGGAAGCTTTCCTATGTGCATTACTAACCCGTAAATTGAATGTCCTAAAATGGCTGACAAAACGCAGGATTTCTATTTCGCATGCGTCAACTGCATCTACGTAGTATGACACTATCGCTTTTGGTGGGAAACTTTTGCAGCTGTGCAATGGCACTAAAAATGGCCGCTTTGAACTCACATGCTAATGCACCTGCTGCTGATAAACTAAAACTCGTAAGTCATATTAAACACTGATGCAAAAGATTTAAATAAGTAGATGGGTATAAAGTAGAGATAAGTGGTGTACAGTGAAATCATTTGTTTCTGTGTTCTGATGTGTCTTTTTCTGACTTTGTTAATAGTTCTTATTTGGGCCTCGGAGGGTGACTGGGATCCCTACTACACGCATGCTCATAAAGATTGGCCGAAAACAATGACGGCACCCATGTCACTCAGCCAAGGACACCGTGAATGAAGAAGCATGGGAAATTCAACTGATGACCCCAGCGAAAGCAACAATGTTGAATAAAATGTGAAATGCGTGTGAGAATAAAGCTAAGGGAAAAGAAATTTAAGGGGCGGGCACATAGACAATGGTTCATGGAGAAAACTTTAAAATTCTAAGTGGTGTGATGAACTCACCTCCTCATTCCAACAATTCAGACTAAGGGAAAACATAAGAATTCAAACTTGGGGGGTACACAAATCAAGAACAGTATAATTGAGGTAAGATAGCTAGAAACCTTGACCGACTCACTCTGGGCCTCTCCTACACCGCTTCACCAACTCTAAGTCCACTAGACCTCACTGAAATTGAAATCCTGGCCATCCTCCGAGATTACAACTCCACCACAGCTACCCCGCTTCCCCTTGACGGGAATGCTGAACATGCCATCCGCTCGGTCACTATCAACCCCAACAGGCCAGCCACCCTCCGTAACAGAGCTGTGGTCATGAGCAATCTATCACCTGTCCACCTGTCTGGCCAGACTCCTGAAATTCCGCCCAAATCCTCCCTGTCTGGTCTTTTAATCAATTGCCGATCGGCAGCAAAGCACGCCGCAGATATTGCTGATATCATCCTTTGCAAAAACTTCGACTTAGCAATCCTAACAGAATCATGGCTCAATGAATCCTCATCTCCATGCCTGGACCCCCTAGTCCCCCCTAACTACAACATCGCAAGGCTGGACAGACAATCTAACAAGAAAGGAGGAGGCATCGCCTGCATCTACCGCTCTAACCTCCTTGTCACCGAACTTCTGGCGGACACCACCGAATCCTGCGAATACCTCGCTCTCGCTATTTGCAGCAACTCCACCCTTCTATGCAACCTTCACATCTTTTACCACCCCCCAGGCAGGAATGACTCTTTCACCGACCACCCCATGGAAATCATCACTGCTAAGATTCCCACCAACACCAAAGATATTTTCTTAGGCGATTTTAACTCACACTGGAACGATCCCAAGGATCCACAGGTCAACACTATCAAAGACCTCCGGGCAGATCAAGCCCTGACCCAAGCCTGCTCACTACCAACTCACTCAAAAGGGGCCACCCTTGTGTGGATCATCCCCAAAGAATCAACTGTCAAGCTTATCTCTATTGACCCATGCGATTGGTCTGACCATCATGCCATCACCTTCCATCTACCTGGCACCCACAAGACAAAAGCACCGCAACCAACGATTCCTAAACGCTGGATCAGAGACACCAAGAACTTGGACCGAAGTGAACTTGTGGCCCGATGTAAATCCGACCTCCCTCCCCTTCGCATATCACAACAGTCAGTGACCTCAATGATCACTACTCTGCGACCATCTCAAACATCCTGGATGATCTAGCCCCACTAAAACTGAAAAGAACCCAAATCAAAGACAGAAACCCCTGGTTCACGGGATCCCTTAATAATGAGAGGAGAGCCCTCCGGCAAGCTGAAAGATCCTGGAGGCAGCAACCCTCTACCGCACATCTAAAACTCCTCCGCCAGGCCAGAAGTGCCTACAACAGGAACATACTCAACTCAAAAAAAGACTTCTTCCGAACGGAACTTGAGAAAGCCAAGAACAGACCCCACAAGCTCTTCGAATTGGTCAAACACCAATCTAATAAACTGGCCAAAACATCAAAAGAAACCTCCAGATCTCTTATATCCTCAGAGGAATTCTCCTCTTTCTTCACTGACAAAATCTTGGCCCTTGGAAACGAACTCAGCGCCATCACACACCCTCAACCCCTTCCTGATCCGCCTCCTCCCACCGCGACGCACCCACAGGCTCCTCCCAAAAATCACGCTCACTGGTCTGTCTTCAAAGACTATGACGAAGACTCCATCTCTAAAATCCTGTCTACCTTAAAACCGAACAACCATTTCAATGACCCGCTCCCTGACAACTGCCTCGCGGTCATCGCCCAATCCATTATTCCCAGCTGGACTACAATAATCAATGCCTCCCTCCAGCAGGGAACGATGCCTGACTCTCTAAAAGCCAGCCAAGTCCTCCCCATCTTGAAAAAGCTGTCACTGGATCCAGCCTCCCCCGACAACTTCAGACCCATCTCCAACATCCCCCTCTTAGCCAAAGTGCTGGAGAAATGTGTGCAACAGCAGCTAAGTCACCACAGCAACAACTTCCACCTCCTTGATGACTTTCAATCCGTATTTAGACCAGGGCACCTCACTGAAACCACCAGGCTCCACATCGTGTATGATGCCCTCCAAGCCCTCGACCAAGGCAAAACTTGTCTCCTAATCCTCCTGGACCTATCCTCGGCCTTCGACACAGTCAACCATGAAAAATTACTCGAACGCCTCAAACTCAGAATGGGATTGGATGGCACTGTTCTAGATTGGTTTAGGTCCTTCCTCCACAACCGGTCACAGAGATTCCTGATCAACGGCAACCATTCATCACCATCCCCAGTCACAGTTGGAGTCCCTCAAGGATCAATCCTGTCCCCCACCCTCTTCAACCTCTACCTAGAACCGCTTACCGAAGTATTGCGCGCAGCTAATATCTCCTATCATATGTACGCTGATGACACCCAGATCTACATCAAAACCTCTTCTCTCGAAGAGATTCTCTCCCTGAACGAAACCCTGAAACTCACCGTCCAATGGCTCACATCCAATCAACTCAAACTCAATGCAAAGAAAACAGAATTTCTCCTGATCCCCCCCTCCCAATGCCAACCTAGAGATTTAATCACGGATTAAGGCTATCACAGCCTTAAATTGCCCACCGAACATTGTGAACTCTGCAAAATCCCTGGGAATTACCCTTGACACCAACCTTAACATGCGGGACCACATAAACGCTATGGCTAAAACAGCCAGATTCCATCTGAACTACCTTAGTAAATTGAAACCCTTCCTTGATGCTCCCAACCTAAAAATGGCAGTCCAAGCACTCGTCATCTCTAGTCTGGAAAACGGCTGCTCAACCCTCTCGGGTTTACCCAAGATCTCCCTGGCACCTCTTAAAGCCTGCCTCAATGCGGCTGCCAGACTACTTACCGGCACAAGGAAATACGATCATATTTCCCCACACCTGAAAGCTCTCAACTGGCTTCACCTGGAGGCAAGAATACAGCTCAAACTAGCATGCATCACGCACAAAGCTTTATATTCTAACTCCCCTGCATATCCGACACAGAAACTAGTGATCCCCAGAGGAACCAGAAACTCCTTATCTGCCAGAGATTTCCTGCTCCAACCTGCACGCTTTCGGAAAAAAAATACTTACAATCGGGTCTTCTCAGGGGCTGCTCCAAGAATATGGAACTCTCTCCCACCCGACATCAGAATAATCCCCTCACTGACTCACTTCAAAAAGGATGCCAAAACCTTCCTTATGGGCAAATTTCTTGTCTAATATTGCCTCAACTACTTTTATGGCACGACCTATGGCGGCCCACTACCTCCCTTCTGACTACCGGGTCACCCAAAACATCAGAACCTTGGGACCTGGTCAGAATAATTGAAAACATATTCTGTAAATAAGGCATCTCGCTTTGAGTAATTGGTTATGTAAATTGTAAATACATGCTCCTCTTTACCCTATGTATCCGGCACCATATTACTAATCGAGCTGTAACTGGTCGATTCTAAATCTGTCTGTATATTGATTTGCTCTTCTGTAAAGCACTCTGATACCCTAACGGGTCAAGTTTGCGCTCTATAAAACACAAAATAAAATAAATAAAAAATCTGTCATTCCGACTCGTCACTGACCCAACGCGTTTGCTACTCCAGTTCTTGTCCGAGATGCTGTCTCAGACCTTGCTGCTACCAGAAACTCTGTCCGAGAGGTTGAGATACCGATCGATAAATCTACTCATCTAGAGGGATTGCGGAAAAGGGACACCCGAGGAGAGTAGTGTCAGAGAGGGGTGCAACGCTGGCGTTGTACTTTAGAAGAAGCTACCCTTCCAGATCTGAATCTGCCCGATCTTCTACCAGAGACCTGTCTTGGAGATTCTATCTGGCCCTATTACGGAGTTGGGTTCATCTTGACCAATAGGTAAATATAAATAGAAAATCTGTCTTTTATGCCTATTCTCTCCTTACCCCCACCCCTTCTTCCCTTTCAGGAACCGTCATCATTAATCATTTGGTCTTGCTATGAAATTATTTAGTGTATTATTGCCTCTTGAAGTGAAGGTGGTTACTGTAATTGAATTTTGACTCACAAATTAATTTAGATAAAGGTTTGAAAACTTCTTGAGTCTGTGGTTATTTAGAGTAAAGAGGTAAATGTCATCCTACCTTAAACTAACTTAGCAACCTGATTCATTGAGGAAGGAAACTATATTATTAAATGGGAAAAACCTGATAAAGTGAATAACAAAGTTACAGGTACTTTTTTCAAAACTGATGCCAGTGGGGTTTTACTAGCTCACTATATGAATGTGGTTTGGGTGAATGTGTGACCCCAGCTGGTGACCCGCGCTCTATCAGTACCACCAAACTGTTAAACAAAAACCCTAAAACGTAAACTAACAAGATAACAATATCTGAATTTTACCATCTTCTCCAAGAAGAGGTATATCATCTCGGGCGGATGGGTCATAGTCCGCCATTGGATGCTAGAAATGGTTTACCACAGTCAGGCTGTTACATAAACTTCTAGGGTTCATAAAGAAATTGCTGAGTGGGGTTAGTGCATGCCAAACAACAGACTGTACGCCCCATATTCTTCCCATTTCCCCCTCCCTGCCTTATATTTTGAACTCTCCAGTAGAGTTTGGCATAGCCGAGACAGGGCAGAGTCACAGCAGGGCGATGTGTGTCAGTGGTCAATCAGCTCGGATATTCAGGGATCAATAGTCTTCTAACTCTGGTGCCTCAGCTCTTCCGTCGTTGACGTGGATGATTCTGGGAGTGCCATTGTTCAGAGCCTCCCTTTTCCCTTTCAAGCTCTAGGAATCCCGGCCATCGTCTCCAGTCAGCTGTTTATACGACAACGTCAGTCCCAAGATTTTTGCTGCTTCCTGGAGGGTGACAACATGAAGATTCTTATCGGGGAATGCGAAGGTGAGACCAAACGGGTATGTCCAGCGATACTTGACTGAGTCTTGTCTTAGTTTGGCTGCAATAGGGCGGAATTGCTGGCGGCGAGCCTGGGTAGTGGGAACTATGTCTTGAAACAAGGAGAAGGTGAAGCCCTGGAAGAAAGCCTACCTGGCTCTTTGTACCACTTGAAGGATCGCCTCTTTCATTTTTTTTCAAACATATGTTTATTGGCATTTATAAAACAGATGCAGTGAGGGTCACAACAATCACATTAGTAATTTCACAGAATGTAATACACATTATCACAAGGTAGCTAGGTGGAGGGTGTGGATATGATTCCTGCTGTACCCGTCTGCTGAAGGGAAGTCTACATTGAGACGTACAGTTTCATTAAAAAAGTCCCAGGTACAGCATGGCATAGTCCCCCAAGAAGCTGGTCGAGAACCATTGTGTCGTGACCGGTTTACAGTCGGGACTTCCAACTGGGAAGGTCCGTTTAGGAGAAATCATAATCTAACCAATTGAACTGAAAAAAGAAAAAACCCTCTTCAAACCCCAACCCTCCTCCTCCCTCCAAAAAACTAGGTGGTCGGTGGTGACATTGTGGAAGAACGATGTATATTCGGCTGGGCATAAAGATAGTGTTGTTAGAATTGGAATAAGTGCATGTCTCTGATCGACGGGGGGCATACCGCTAAAGGCAGGCCCTTCGTAAGAAGGGCAACTAAGGGACCCCATTTATATTCAAAGCTTTAGTAATCGTTGCGGGATATGTCCGCCATCCTTTCCAAGCAGAGGAGTCACCATAGTTGTGAGTGCCATAAAGAGAGGGAAGGAGCTGTGTTCTTCTTCCAGGCTGCTGCGATTGTTACCTTCGGCGCACCTATGCAGGTCCACATAATGGCTTTATCTGCCTTGGTCTGATGTTCTAGAGTGGGATCTCGGAGGCCTAGGAGGATTCCCTCCATAGTAGTCGGTATAGGGTACCCCGGGATAGTTTTAATTTGGGCCAGAATTTCCTCCCAAAAGCGGCGAATGTGTTGGAAATCTCCTAGTAACCCACAACACCTCCAACAGCGGTCAGTCGTGTTCGGGAAAATGCGTTTAAGTTTGGAGGGAACTAAATACCAGTCCATTATAGTTTTTTAATGTGCTTCCCTAAGTTCTAGGGAGGGATTGAACTTTGATATATCGGACCATAGTGCCGTCCATTCTATGTCCTGAATCTCGCGCTGCAATATCCCCTCCCACATAGACATGTAATGGGGTCGAGCTGAATGTGTGTTGGAGAGCAGTTAGTTATAGAGGAAAGAGATCACTTCTCTCATGGAGCCCACCGTCCTAACATATTTTTCAAATCCTGTTTTCTCCCTTGTGGCCAGTTCATGTATGTGGGGAGTGAGTGCCTAGTGTCTCAGCTGAAGGTAGTGAAAGTGTTCCTTTGGTTGGAGGTGGAAGTCTCATCGACAATTTTCAAAAGTGAGGATGTCGTGGTTGTGGAACAGATAGTCAAGCATGAGACATCCCCTTTCTCTCCAGGCGTCAAATGGGCCTTCATGGAGAGCAGGAGGGAAGGCCGGGTTAAAATGAATCAGGGTGTATGGAGAGGGGAATGTGGTCCATCCCTCGCCCCCTGAAACAGAGTCCCAAACTTTCAAGACGGTGCGGGTGGGGGTGCTGATGTATGCATTCGCGGGGCGGTCTTTCTTGGCCTTCCAAATTAGATCCCATATGGTCCTCCCTGCCACTCCCCTATCCATATGGAGCCAATGTTTCCCTGACTCCCTTTTAAACCATTGTCACAATTCGCAGCTGAGTAGCTTTGTAATACAGCCCGATATCTGGTAATCCCACTCCTCCTTTAGCTCGCCGGTGTTTGCAGGATGTCAAAGGATAGGCGAGCCCTCCCCTGTTGCCAGATGAATTGTGTAAATAACGATCTAATTTCAGGGAGAAAGGTGGCATCAAGATCGATAGGTAGGGCTTGAAATAGATATAATAGTCTGGGCAGTAGTGTCATCCTAATCGCATGAATGCGGCCAAGCCATGAAATAAATAGAGGCTTCCACCGTTAGAGGTCTTTCTCTATTTGACGGAGGGCTGGAGGGATGTTGGCTTTATATAGCCCCTCCACCCGTGGGGTCAGCTGGATTCCCAGATATTGAAGAGAGCAGCTAGTCCACTGCAGGGGGGACTGAGACTGGAGTGTCCATGCTGCATCTTCCGGCAACATAAGATTAAGGACATAGGATTTGCCTAAATTTGCTTTAAAGCTGGACACCACCTTGAATTTGGCAAGTTCGATTGCTAATGCTGAAAGGGATTGAGATGGCTCCGCGAGCGTGAGGAGAACATCGTCCGCAAAAGGGGAAATTTTGTGGTCCTCTCCTCCAAAGGGGATCCCCTGAATCTCCACATTGTTTCTAATAGACATCGCAAAGGGCTCAATGCTTAGAGCAAAGAGCAGGGGTGACAGGGGGCACCGCTGCAGTGTGCCCCTTGTAAGAGAGAAGGGGGCTGATGTCACTCCATTAACCTGCACCCGGGAACGGGGTTTTGCATAATTTGCCTGGATCATGCGAATGAATTTATCGGCAAAACCGAAAGCCTTCAGAACGCGAAAGAGGAATGCCCAATCCACTCGATCGAATGCCTTCTCGGCATCGAGCCCAACTAAGACCGCTGGTATATCCCGTTTGGTGGCTTTTTCAATGAAATGGATTGTGTGTCTGATGTTATCATGTGTTTGCTGGCCTTGTATAAAGCCAGATTGATCGAGGTGGACCAGATCCGGCATTAGGTCCTGTATTCGGTTTGCAAGGATAGTAGAGTAAAGTTTTGCGTCTAAGTTTAGGAGTGCTATAGGGCGGTAAGAGGAACACAGTTGTGCGTTTTTCCCAGGCTTGGGGATCACCGTAATTACCGCCTCGGCCATCGAGTGGGTCACCTCTTCCAGTTTCGCCATCTGATTAAATAGGCGTGTGAGATGGGGAATGAGATCGAGGGCAGAAGTTTTATAAAAGTGGGCTGTGAGTCCATCTGGTCCCGGGGCTTTATGGAGTTTAAGAGCTGTAATCGAGTCGCCTACTTCTTCTGCAGTTATCGGGGCCGTGAGTTGATTGGTCATGGTTTGGGAGATACGAGGGAACCGCAGAGCCCGGAGGTAGTTATCTTGCAAAAGTGGATCATTAGGGTCTGCGGTATATAGTAAATCAAAGAAGGAGCGAAAGAGGTTAGCTTTATCTCCGTCCTGGTGGGTCTGCTCACCATTCCCATCGCGGAGGCCACCAATATATTCCCTCTCACTTTTCTCCCGGAGATGACGGGCAAGATGTCGGCCAATTTTATTCCCCTACATAAAGGAGGTATGACAAAGTTTTAAAAGGGTGTATTCTGCCCTATTGTTATAAATTGCTTTTAACTTGCCACGTAGAGCTGCGAAGGGACGCAAAGTAACCCTGTTGTTTTTGTGAGCTAGTTCCGCCTGTTCTAGCTCCTTCTCCAGGTTTTCCCATTCCCGCACACGTTGTTTATTCAGGGTGGAGTTGAGCTCAATACATTTCATCCTTATGACCGCCTTAAAGGCATCCCAATTATTGCTCGGGGAAGTGTCTTCAGGTCTATTGTTTTAAAACAATTCTGTGATCGTGTCTCGTAGCTCAGTTCGGAGTACCCTGTCACGTGTTAGGGAAACAGGGAAGTACCATTTAGGATTCGTGGTGGAAGTTGAGCCCCAGTTTAGGCAGATTGCTATCGGGCAGTGATCTGAGAGGGAGAGGGGGAAGATCTTAGCCTCCTGAAGTGTGCCCAGAAGTCTTTGATTAACAAATATATATTCAAGACGGGAGTATGTGTGATGCACATGAGAGTAGAATGTGTAATCTCTGGTCTGTGGGTGCTGGTGTTGCCATGCATCGCAGAGGCCAAAGTCAAGCATTCTTTGCTTTAAGCCAGCGGAGAAGGAGCCAGTGTCAGCCCTGTGTAGTTGGGTACTATCTAGATCTGGTTGCCACGTGAGGTTAAAGTCCCCAATCAAAATCATAGGCCCTTCAGCAAAGTGATCTATTTTATCTAGTAGGAGCTGGAGAAAGCCTGTTTGGTTTCTGTTAGGTGCGGATGTAGCAATAAGTACATAGTGTGCCCTGCAGGGTACCCTTGACCAAGAGCATTCTAACTTCCTTGTCGGATTGGAGGTCGAGAGGTTGAAACTTCGTTGAGGAGTGGAAGAGAAGCGCCACCCCTCGGTGTGTGGTGAGTGCTGATGACCTGTAAATAAGGGGATATTGTTTGTGTTTGAACCTCATTTCGTCGGCTCTCTGGAGATGTGTCGCTTGGAGTGCCACTATATCTAAGTGGTGGTCCATGATATATTTCCATACTTTCTGCCTTTTCTGAAGTGAATTAAGGCTCCTGACGTTCCATGATGCTCTCGTGATTACCATCTTGTTAAAAGGAAATAATCCCCTCCGCCCATGCCCGCCCATCCGCGGTCTCTCCGTATGCATATTGAAGCCATGACATTCCCACCATAAGCCACTATAGACATGCAACTGCCCCAGCCGTCACCCAAGCAATAAATGTGTAGTGGCACCACCTGCAACCCATCCCTCCCTCCCACCCAATGAAAAGAAAGAGGAAAAAATTAAACAGTCCCCAACAATACCAACTGGAACTTATGTTGTGAAGAAAATAGTGTCCAGTCGTAGGTGAAGTCACCCACGTCATGTGGTTGGCGGATGGCTTGACCCTTAGTCCCATCCGCGCCCATCTCGGGGGCGCTGCACTGCAGATCAGGTCCTTAAGAGTGCCTAAGTCGGTGCTTGCAAGGAAACCAAGCGATCCAGCATGGAGATTTCTGAAGGTCCAAAGACAGAGTAGTCTCCTCAAATCAACCAAAGGAGTCTTCCAGACTGGTGTCCGAGACGGGTAGGTTAGAGCGATGCGAGAGTATAAGAGATTTGGGTACTATCCTCATTTGTGATTCCCTCGTGAGGTTGTGGCTCACCCCGCCGAAGAGGTGGCTCCACGACTGGAGCCCCGTGTAGTGTCCGCTTTAGGGTCCGGGTCAGTGGCAGGGAGGCCCAGAAGGTTCAGGCCCTCCTTCAGCTCGGTGATGTGGTGCTGCTTGTTGTGCCATTCAAAGCTTAGGCCGAAGGGATAGGTCCATCGATATCGAATATTGTCGTCCCTTGGTTTGTATGTAAGGGGTCAGAACTTCTGGTTCTGAAATAACTTTGCTGGCACCACATATTGAAAAATGCTGCATTCGTGCCCCTGGAAGGAGATTGAGGACTTTTTTGTCTGCTGGCTGCAAGGATGATGTCTTTAATCTTGTAAGAGTGAAATTTCGCCACAATATCTTTTGTGCGCTTCCGGTCCCTAGTTGCTGGGCTCCCAACCCTGTGAGCCCTTTCAAGTTTGACTTGTAGGACCTGCGGGCTAACGATTTTTGCAAAGAGACCCAAGAGAAAGGCTTCTAGGTCGGGCCCTTCTGCCCCCTATTCCAAGTGTCGAATCCTTAGGTTGTCTCTGCGTGCCCTATTTTCGAGGCCCTCCATTTTCATTTAGTTGAGATGTAGCTGGTCCTGGGGAGCGTAGATCGTATCCTGCAGTTTAGAGGAGCATGTATCAATTTCTTTAGTCTGCTCCTCCAGCTTCACAACCCTAATTCCTACAGAGTCCACATCTCGCTGGAGGGAGGCCATGCGGTCGTGTAGGTCATGTTTCAGCTGATCGATGGAGCCCTGAATGTCTTGGCTCAGTTCTTTTCGCAGCTTCGCTTTAAAATCTTGCAATGAAGCCATAAAGTCCTCTTTAGTAAAGGACATGGTGTCGGTGTTGTCTTCACTGTCTGTGGATGGGGGCTTTTCCGCTGGAGCGAAGAAACGGATGACCTCAGTCGCCGCTTTGGTGACAGGTTTCCGGGTGGCATAGAGGCAGGCCTCCCAGACTCCCCTCGTCCAATGCCCCAGCTCCTCGCCTTCGATGCGCTGTAAATCCCTCCAAACTGATTCAGAGCAATCGTATACTGTCCCAGTGTGTATGTCCTTCCAGTGGCACAGTCGTGCCGTGAAAAAACCTAGCTTTAGGTCTCCTTGATTATGTGAGGTTCGGAGGAGGCCTCATCCCACCATTCAAGGCCTCGAGCTCTTCGTGTGCATGTCTTGTGGCACCCCTCCACGAACCCCAAACGCTGCGCACATCTCTTACCTGGCCATCTTCAGACTGCCAGCACACCCTTTCCCGGTGGGGTCTTTGTCCGTAACGTGGCGTTATGTGGGGAACTCCTCAGAGATCAGTCCCGACTGTGTAGAGTTATGAGGGATTGTCGCTGTGGCCCCGAGGAGGAAGCTCTGTAACCTCCGGTGGAGAGCGGAGGCCGGTGGCTAGTACTGTGATGTAGCGGTTGGGGACGGTACAGAGAGCCCCACTTGGCTCTCAAGGTCAATTGGATAGTAGGCCCCTCCGGGCAAACGGCGGCCATCTCAGGGTCAGGCATCGGCGTTCTTGCAGTCTCCTCTCTGAATCGATCTTTTGCCTCAGAGCTGCAGGGTAGGAATAAGTCGTCCTCCGAATGCGTGCATGGCATAGCGTTAGCAGCGATTGGCCCCCACACCGTCCTCCTCACCGTATATGTCCCGAAATGGATGCCGAGAGTCACCAGGCGCCGTGAGAGGACCTAAGATGGCGGCCAGCGCTGCATCTCCAGAAGTGCCGCGGCGATGTCCCAAAGCAGGCTCTTGCTACCCTCGGAGCTTCATATCGGGATACCTCGGGCACTCGAGATGTTGCAGACGCCTCCCGCTCTTACTTCATGGACTGCAGGTGCGTGGGGCGGCTAGAAATTCCCCGAGATACTGGCGCGGATCGGGAGCCGACACGGATCACGTCCGTTCGGCCATCTTGCCTGGCCACGCCCACCGCCTCTTTCATTTTAAAAGAGTGGAGTTTTTACTATCATTCCGGAGGATTCTAATATCTCCGAAAACAGGCCTATTATGAATGCCTCCAGATCCGGTTCATCCGCGCCTTCTTTCAGTTTGCAGATGAGAATGTTCTCTCGTCGGGATCTGCTCTCAATATCCTCACACTTTAAAATGGATGCTTCAAGCTGTTCATGAAGATGTTTTGTTGTAGCCTCCACTCTGTCTGCGCGTTGCTCAAGATTTTTTGTCCTATTCTCTAGATCCAGCATGCGGGTGCCCTGAGTCAACGTCTTGCTGGAGTGACGTAAGTTTGCCTTGGATGCCCATATGAAGCCCCTCCAGAGATATATTCATGTCAGATTTCATCTCTTCCTGTAATTCCTTCTTGAAACCCTGTAGTGACACGAGGAGGTCCTCCCTAGTGAGTGCCATGGTGCTCTCCGCACCCCCAGTGGAGGTGCACCCACTCGCCTCCGCTGTCGTAAAGTAGCTAGAAACATTTTGTGTTGGCTTTTTTGGGAGGCGTAAAGTCGAGAGACACATCCAGTGAATGCAGTCATGGAGTAATGGATCAGTGCCTGGTCATGCCAACTTGTTTGGCATTCAATGTTCCCCTTCATCTAGCGCAGATTCCATCTTCCTTTATGATGTGCGATAGCAGTACCAATCAAATGCTTATTCTTGGTTTGGAGCAAAATTCCCAGACTTATAATAGTTCCTCTAAGCCTCCTCTGGCCATTGTGTCCGTGGTGATTTATGATGCCCGTAGACGGTAAAGCGTTGTTCTCAAAGTTCCCTCAGGGAGCGTGCCACTTGTGAGATCCACTGGCGGTGCCAATGGTATGTCAAACACCCATTCAACCTATTAAGGAGAAGATCTGTGCGGTCGCTTTGTAAGTGATCAGGCATTAGGGAGATCAGGCCCCCACAACTAACAGTGTGAGATCTAGGTGGGGGCCCCTGCCAGCATCGAACTTGACCATTTATTCTTAGGAGAATTCTTCCCTAGTCAAGAAGGGGGTCAGCCTCACCGCTTATAGTGGAGTAGCGTGTCTCATTCTGTCCTTGTCTCACAGCACTGCCATCTTGAGGTCAGGCAGCTGGTTCCGACCGGGCTCTATTCTCTGTGCTTCCCTGGGCTGTTCTCTGGGTCTTACGTGAGTTCTCCTCCACTTTTTGGCCTCTACAGCCACTCACTGTGCCATCGACTTTCCCTCCTGAACCTCTCCAGCCTCCTCAGGTCGAGCAGGAGTGGCCGATATAACGTGGAGCCCTCCTGTCTCACCCATGGTCACCTGCTCCTTCGGTGCTGTCGGGTTCGGTTTGTCTTCCTCTCCACAGTCAACCACCGCTCCTCACTTGCACCCCTGAGTTCCACCATTATCCCGGGCCTTGCAAGGCCAATCAGTGTGTTCTATCTTGTCTCTGTGAGAGAGTGCTCCTCTCTTCTACCTGTGTTCCAGGTTGTGGAGAGTTGCATTCCTTTCCGGGGTTCTCGGGTTGCTGGGTGATGGGTTTGCCTTAGTGGGGATCTCAGAATGTTTATGTTGGAACAGGACTACAGTTGATGCTAACTTGTATTTGGTGGAGCTGCTGTTTGATGCTCCACAGCCGTGTAGCTACTGAATAAATACTTCAACTTACCTTGGCTACGAGTCCATTACAACACAATGTCACAGCACAGGCTTCAAATAAGGCTACATTTACCTCCATCGAAGTTGCTCATGAGGCAGTCTCTGTTTCCAAAGAGTGTCCTGCATGAAAAGTCCCAAATGCCACTCTGGGGCTCAAACTAGAGGTCCGTGTCAAGGGCCACTTCCCACACTTACAGCCGAGCCCTCGTGGATCACGTCCACTCTGCCATCTTACTCATTCATTTATTTTTTAGTTTTATATAGTGCTATCTAGACCCAAAGGTATCAGAGTGCTTTACATGTTATGCAAAGAAATTTTGACTTGTGTGAGTCGCAACAGTCGACCAAAGAATCTAGAACAATACAGCATTAAGGTAGTCACAGTCAAGAAAAAGTAAATAACAATACAGCATTAATGTAATTGCATTAGTGACAGATTATAGAATGCATGAGCCATCTTTGCACTGGGTCTGGACTTTTCTGTGCGCACCCCTTGTGCTCAGGAAAGTAGAGTTCATCCTTAACTGTGAATTTATATGGCTGTGTTCATATCACCACTAAAGTGAAAAAGGCCACAAAGATGGAATGCCTCCCCAAAGTATATTATCCTGAAGCCAATCACCCTTCTCTTCGAGCACCTTGGTGAAGGAGCTGTGGTACATAGTCAAATGTAGTAAATTTTAATTGTGAAAAAAGTTTAAAAAATCAGCTCCGACATCATCATTTCAGGAATGGAGGTTAAAGGAACAGCTGATTGTAGAGGTATTTCAAACCCAAAGTCAGATCAGCCTGCCCATCTTGGATCTTTATTATGGCCATCTTTGCTAAAATCAGCACATCCACATCTATTGACACACCTATACAAAACAGAATACTCAAATGATTATGGTTAACTTCTAATCTGAAGTTTGCTGGCTTTAATCCTTGGCCTTCCTTGGGAAGTCTTGCCCATTTAGCCTACTGGTTACACCAGGAGGGTTCCTAGCTCTTAGATGCATTTCATAATTTAATGTAGAACCTCTAATGGAGCCAGACCGACTCTAGTTTGGTTCAGTTGCCTTTGCACATAAAAAAGACCTATATAGAAAATAAGACTGTTCCCCAACAGACAAGGTCTTTAGCAACACATTTTCACTATCACCACAAGAATTCCTCTGATTAAATTTTAAATATATCCATGTAGTGTGACCCTTTCAAAATTATTATTATTATTTTTTGCTTTTTCAAAAACCTTTTTTTAAGGAGAAACAACATGTTACATTACAATCTTTCATTGCAGTACAAATGTAGTCACAATTCCAGAACCCTTTACATTACATGACAGAGATAAAAAGAAGTGTGTCCAGCAAGGCACATTGTACGGCCAAAATAACCATGCGAAATTTAGAGTGGGTCATTGGGGGAATGCAAAAGCAGGTGAGGTGATGGTGGCTTAACGGCAGCACTGCCAATGGCGACCAAAGAGGTCCTATTGGGGGAGTCTGATAATGGACTGAGCGGGGTAGCTTGGCGTTGTAGGTAGGAGAGGAGCCCAGATATCAGGTGGTCTGCTGGCAGCCGGCATCTGTGAGAAGTTGGCCTGGTATATGATGCTCACTAGTTAAAGTGATCACCTTGTACCATGCCAAGCAACCCTTATGGTGTGGTTGTAAGTCAACCTTTTCGGACTAGCTGCCCTAGTGGTAGCGTAGGCTAAGCAGTCTTTGAGGCTAAACTCGTGAAGCGTGTTAAGCCAGCTGTTTTACCAAATGCAACCCCCTTTTATACCAATGAAAGGACACCACACAGATATATATTCAAAATATATATGTATTTATTTCTCAAAGTAACCCCTAGTCTCTTTATGAGCACAGGAGCACAAATCGTCAAACAAGATTACAGTAGAATACACAGAAGTTGCACTTTATATGGATAGGCCCTGGTGGCCGCTCGAACCATATACTATAATAGTGGTATAAGTACCACGAACAGAAAAGGAAAAAGGCCTAGGGCCTCTAGAATCGCTGGGCCTACAAGGAGCTAACTTCAGTTAGTGACCCGGAGGTCCACGGGTGGCGTGTGCAGAGCAAATAGTCACACGCGTGCTCCCATAGGTTTCAATGGGTGCGTAAAAAGTACAAAGTTACTGCAAAGAGGATCTTCCGGATGGACTAGGAACTCAAGATTTGGAACACAGGCACTAGAGATGTAATACTACACTTGGGCACAGGTGTGCCAGCTTTACCTCACCCACAGGAAGCGGGTGCATAGGCCTCGAAGTGCGTCGGGTTTCTTCTATCTGTTCCGTGGAGCCTGAAGACAAAGATGCTGCAGGCGGTCGGTCCGGGAGAGATGCAGTGGATCCAAGAGTGGATCGGAGATGTTGAAGACCTGTAAGCAGAGGGGACAGTGTTCACAGTCACTAGCCAGTGACCAGCGTGGCACCAGGTGGGTACCAGGCAATGTCGGGTGCAAACAGGAAGAAAGGTGTAGCTTGTCTCTGCAGCCACGTGGTCCCTGGAGGTCGACGACGTCCAGGAGTCGGTTCACGAGCTGTCCCACGCAGGCTCTCGCTGTCGGCGGTGTCGGCGACTTGATCGAAGCAAACAAGCCTTGGCAAAAGCAATTGTTGTAGGAGATGAAATAAGCTGATGGTTCTGACCAGCAAGGTCAGAAGGACTGCTCCTTTGGAGGGGAGCAAGGGCCAGTCTGGAGCAACCAGACCAGCGGTGTATTTCTTGAAGTTCGTCGCCAAGATGGCTACTAGCCAGCGGGCCAGCAACCGGTTAGGCGCGTCGAGTGGCAAAATGCAGAAGGGCCCCACGCAGATCGTGGAGATGCTGGAGGGCTCACCTTTGGTGCAGATGCTGCTCGGGTGTTGGGCTTCTCAGATCCCAAAGCACAACTTGGAGGGAGCCTTGGTTGTTGCACTTGTCAGCTTGTCGTAGTCGTTCCAAGATGGCTGGCTCCACGTGTCTCGGTGCCTCCACGGGTCCCCTCTTTTCAGGGACTGTGGATCGGGCGGTGAGAGGTCTGGAGGTCCAGGTCTTGTCAGTCTCTGGGCTCGGGCTCCGGCGGGAGGCGGCGGCAAAGCAGACGTTGATTCGCTGGATGGTGCTTGCGTTAGCAAGGTGGTCACTCCCTGACCACAGGGGAGATTGGCTTCAGTCCTCTGTGCGGCAGAGCGTCGAAGTTCCCGTCTTCTTCTTAGTGTTAAGTTGATTCCAGGATGTCTGAAGTCTTAGGACACAGCTCCTACCTTTAAGCGGATTCTAGGGGCCGGACTACCTGCTAGGTCCCTCCCTATGGGTGGGACCAGGAAGGGGGGTGGTTACACCCCCAATCCTTTGTCCAGCTCGCCCCAGGCCCGGGACTGGTGTGCCCCAGGACCGGTTTGAACTGGCATATGCACCGAGGCTCCTTGTGAGCCACAGGCATGTCTGGTTTCTTTCAAGCCCTACCTGACCAATACACAAAATCCTGTCTGGGGTGGTGCACGCACCTCCCCTGGCAGGAAACCCTTTGTCCACACCTCCCAAGCTGGCAGGACTCCCAGCAGCAGGAGGGCAGACTTGTGTCTGTGGTGGCAGCATCCATTTTGTGGAGCTGAGGCTATGTCTGATTTTACCCGGGTTTCAGGTACTGTACATGTCGTGTCCCTCTAGAAGGGTGGAATGCTAACCCCGTCGCCAGAATTGGCGAGGGGTTAGTATTCCAATTCGTATGACACCTTACTCGACATGTTTTGATAAAGCCAAACCAAAGATAGCATTTAACCGCGAGGTTCATAATGCACTTAAGAGTATATGGTATGACGATATCTGGAAACAGTAGAAGGAAGTTGTTCCGACCACTGCAGACAGGCTCAGCTCATGCCAGAGCACCATCTCACATGGAACCAAGCACTCTGCCTTCAGGATTGTTAAGGCCTGCCATAGGAGTGACTTATAGGTTACCATGTGTCCCATTTAAGGTTAGGTATAGGTATACTACACCTTAGTAAGAGGTGATTACACCAACTTACCCCAGCTGAGTGATCAGCCAGTTGTGTCAAATTGTTAGGCCAAGCCTGGGGTGGCATAATACATGCTTCAGCCCCTGGCAGGCCTTGGGTACACCAATGCCCTGGGTACCTAGTGTACACCGGTACAGGGGCTGACAGGGTGATCCAACCAATTGGGTATGTACCTAGGGTACATGGAGTCCATTTTAAAGAGAGAACAGCCAGGCTGAGATCCTGAATAGCAGGATCTCAGGCCAACTAAGTCGAAAAACCAGCTAGACACTAGGCAAAAAATTTGGGGGTAACCATAGTCAGATATCCACCTTCCTACACAACCCCCCCCCAAACGAAGGGAGATAAGGCTGACCTTGACCAGGTAAGCCTATATTGCCCAAGTGGCCATATAAGGAGGAACCAGCACTGGCATGGTTACCCCCTGTCTCATGGTCCACTAAGCAATCCCTCACCCTAAGGGTATCAGAGGGTCTCCACCATAGGGAATCTCTACCTTTGGTGTGTCTTGGCAAAGCAAAAGGCTGGTGTTGAGATGGAGTACTGAAGTGAGTGTCCTCAAAGTGAGGCCTCACCTTCCTCCAATCCCCCTCCACCATGGATGCCTTTCTTTCCTTAACTGAGTTGCACTGTGCTCTCAGGGTCAGCCTCTGGCTACCTAAAGCTGGAGGCTGGGTCCCTTTTGTGGGCTTACTGGAGGGACAGGTCAGGTCTGGGGCCCTAAGGTCCCATGTTTGCCTGTACCCAACAGAATCCCTCTGGGGGAGGTCCCTAACTACCTGTAAAGGAGATCCCTCAGGAATGTTTTTACCCATCACCTGACTAGGGCTACTAGCCAGGCAATCCTCATTCTTTTGATGGGGGGGTTCTTGTGGACAGGGGCCCTCTTGGGGTCCACTGGCCTCCCTGACCTCTGCAGCCCTGGGCTGACTGAGGCAGGGTAGAGAGAGGCAGGCTACCTGCACCAGACTGGGTCCCACCTTGGAAGGGGCCACTGACATCAGAGGCTCTGCCAGGCCAGGCCTGGCTACCTCTGGGGCAGTTCCTTCACAAGGGGTGAGGTCAGCTCCCTGAGGAGGCTGACTTTTTCCTAATGTCTGGGGAGAGGGAGACTTTTCTTCCTCCCCACTACTCTCTGTTTGTGTGGAGTGATCCATAGTTTCAGGCTTCACTACACCTATGTCAGTCTGAGTATAGGCTGAGACCATTACAGCCTTGCCAACCTTTTCAGGGGGGCACTCAGTTTGTGTTTGAGCTGTGACTGTCACAGCTCTGCCAGTCTCTACAGGGAAGTCTGTCTGTGCCTGGGCTGTGGCTACCACTGCCCTTCCAACCTTTCCAGGGAGAAAATCTATTTGGACAGGGGTTGTGAATGGCACAACCCCACTACCCTTTTGTGAAAGGCCTACCATTTTAGAATGGGTGTCTTGTTCAACTCCAGCCCAAGCTGAGAGTTCTAAGTCATTCCCCAGTAAGCAGTCTACAGGCAAGGTTGGGGACACTGCCACCCTTTTAGGGCCAGTGACACCTCCCCAGCTGAGACATACCTCTGCCATGGGATGACTGTTCTGTTTGCCATCAATGTTGGTCACCTGGTAGGAGAAACCAGGCAAAAGCTGCTCAGAGGGAACTAGCCAATGGGCCACCATTGTGATGCTAGCTCCAGTGTCTCTGTAGGCCTCAGCTTTTGTACCATTGATGTAGGGCTCCTGTCTGTACCTACCCAAAGTGTTGGGACAGGCAGTGAAGTTGGCAAACCCCATGCCACCATCACAGACAAGAGTATCTGCTGCAGGGGAATTGGCTAAGCCAGGGTCCCCCTGTGTTCCCCAAGTAAACCCACCCAAATTTTTGGGGGCACTCCCACCACCTGGGGGATTACTGCTGACAGTAATAGGTGGTGTGACAGGAGTAATTGGAGGAACAGTTTTGTTTGTAGCCCTTGGGCAACTGCTGTCAGTTTTCCAATGCCCAGGAGTTTTACACTCATGGCAGTAAGGCTTTTTACCTGTGGTAGAGGAGGGAGCTTGGGACCCACCACCCTGTGTGGAGTTTTGGGGCCCTGAGGAAGATTTCTCTTTTGCCTTATCCCCTCTCTTCTCTTGAGGTTTGGTGGTATCTTTCTTTTGGTCACCACCCTGATTCTTAGGCCTGATCCTGGTCCTGACCCATTTATCTGCCCTCTTTCCCAATTCTTGGGGAGAGGTCAAATCTGAGTCTACCAGGTGTTGATGGAGGAGCTGGTTTTGACAGTTACTTAAAATCTGTTCTCTCATCATCAAATTGTACAATCCTGTATAATCAGATACCTTACTTCCCAGCAACCAACCCTCCAAAGCCTTAGTGGCACATTCAACATATTCAGACCAGTCCTGAGTCTGTGTCTTTTGGGTGTCTCTGAACATTAACCTGTACTGTTCAGTGGTTAAGCCTAACCCATCAACCAGAACACTCTTCAGGACTCTGTAGTTTCTGACATCCTCTTCTCTAACAGTGAGGAGTCTGTCTCTGCCTCTTCCTTCAAAGGAGAGCCAGAGGATTGCTGCCCACTGGTCTTCAGGAACCTGCTGTACTTTGCAGGCTCTCTCAAGAGCAGTTATCCATTTGTGGATGTCATCCCCACTTTTGTAGGGGGGCACAACCTTAGACAGGTTCCTATTATCAAAGACCCTATCTTTGTCCTTAGGGACAATGCTGCCACCAGTGGGTATAGACCCACTCTCTCTAGGTTGCCTAGCCTTGTTCAGTTTTTCTTCCATCAGGGCTACCTCTAGCTCCTGTTTCCTGATCCTCAGCTGGGCTTCCTGCATTCTGGCCTCATGTTCCCTCCTCTGAGGGGTGGTCATCCTTTTCCTGGAGTGACCTTGAGAGCCTCTAGAGCCATGAGAAGCATTGGAGTCACCTGAGCGATTCCTTTGCCTCCCAAGCCCTGTGTTAAGTCCACTGGGGAGATCCAATGGGGTAAACCCACTGTCAATCCCCAATAGCCTTAGTTTAGCTGGGCCAAGTATAACACTTGGCACTGGGCTAGTTCTCCCTTCATCATCACTACTTTCTGTATCCTCACCACTTTCCTCCCCTGTAGTATGATTCTCATCTAAGGGATGGCTATTGGAACTGGGTACCTCTGTAGCATCTTCAGAAGGGGGGCCTCCTGTTCCTGACCCTAAGGGGGCTAACTGGGAAGCTTTCCTGAGTTCTCTCTGATTCTCATCATTTTGTAAGAGTTCTCTGAGCTCAGCAGAGGTAGGGTTCTTGGGCTGTTTAAGGCCTCTAAGAGTTGCCAAATGCCTGAGCTCATTCTGGTTAAGGGTAGCAAAGCTGGATGGTGCCCTCTGGGGGTCACTCTCAACAGAGATGGGTACAGTGGACCCCTCTGCCCCGGCCATTGCTCTTAAGTGTGGGTGGATGTGTTGCAATCTACCTACACTTGGGTTTACCTACTAAACCTATCTAGTAGTTGTAGTCAGGGTGTGCTACTCCCTTTGCTCTACAACAACTAAGTTCAGTAGAACTTATGTATATCTAATCTTGTTTTATATGTACCTACAGGTACCTATGTGATCTTTCAATTGGTAACCAAGAGATTACAATGGTAAAACACAGCAAGCTCAAATCCAACCGCTGCTCACCAATGTGAGAAGTTGGCCTGGTATATGATGCTCACTAGTTAAAGTGATCACCTTGTACCATGCCAAGCAACCCTTATGGTGTGGTTGTAAGTCAACCTTTTCGGACTAGCTGCCCTAGTGGTAGCGTAGGCTAAGCAGTCTTTGAGGCTAAACTCGTGAAGCGTGTTAAGCCAGCTGTTTTACCAAATGCAACCCCCTTTTATACCAATGAAAGGACACCACACAGATATATATTCAAAATATATATGTATTTATTTCTCAAAGTAACCCCTAGTCTCTTTATGAGCACAGGAGCACAAATCGTCAAACAAGATTACAGTAGAATACACAGAAGTTGCACTTTATATGGATAGGCCCTGGTGGCCGCTCGAACCATATACTAAAATAGTGGTATAAGTACCACGAACAGAAAAGGAAAAAGGCCTAGGGCCTCTAGAATCGCTGGGCCTACAAGGAGCTAACTTCAGTTAGTGACCCGGAGGTCCACGGGTGGCGTGTGCAGAGCAAATAGTCACACGCGTGCTCCCATAGGTTTCAATGGGTGCGTAAAAAGTACAAAGTTACTGCAAAGAGGATCTTCCGGATGGACTAGGAACTCAAGATTTGGAACACAGGCACTAGAGATGTAATACTACACTTGGGCACAGGTGTGCCAGCTTTACCTCACCCACAGGAAGCGGGTGCATAGGCCTCGAAGTGCGTCGGGTTTCTTCTATCTGTTCCGTGGAGCCTGAAGACAAAGATGCTGCAGGCGGTCGGTCCGGGAGAGATGCAGTGGATCCAAGAGTGGATCGGAGATGTTGAAGACCTGTAAGCAGAGGGGACAGTGTTCACAGTCACTAGCCAGTGACCAGCGTGGCACCAGGTGGGTACCAGGCAATGTCGGGTGCAAACAGGAAGAAAGGTGTAGCTTGTCTCTGCAGCCACGTGGTCCCTGGAGGTCGACGACGTCCAGGAGTCGGTTCACGAGCTGTCCCACGCAGGCTCTCGCTGTCGGCGGTGTCGGGGACTTGATCGAAGCAAACAAGCCTTGGCAAAGCAATTGTTGTAGGAGATGAAATAAGCTGATGGTTCTGACCAGCAAGGTCAGAAGGACTGCTCCTTTGGAGGGGAGCAAGGGCCAGTCTGGAGCAACCAGACCAGCGGTGTATTTCTTGAAGTTCGTCGCCAAGATGGCTACTAGCCAGCGGGCCAGCAACCGGTTAGGCGCGTCGAGTGGCAAAATGCAGAAGGGCCCCACGCAGATCGTGGAGATGCTGGAGGGCTCACCTTTGGTGCAGATGCTGCTCGGGTGTTGGGCTTCTCAGATCCCAAAGCACAACTTGGAGGGAGCCTCGGTTGTTGCACTTGGCAGCTTGTCGTAGTCGTTCCAAGATGGCTGGCTCCACGTGTCTCGGTGCCTCCACGGGTCCCCTCTTTTCAGGGACTGTGGATCGGGCGGTGAGAGGTCTGGAGGTCCAGGTCTTGTCAGTCTCTGGGCTCGGGCTCCGGCGGGAGGCGGCGGCAAAGCAGACGTTGATTCGCTGGATGGTGCTTGCGTTAGCAAGGTGGTCACTCCCTGACCACAGGGGAGATTGGCTTCAGTCCTCTGTGCGGCAGAGCGTCGAAGTTCCCGTCTTCTTCTTAGTGTTAAGTTGATTCCAGGATGTCTGAAGTCTTAGGACACAGCTCCTACCTTTAAGCGGATTCTAGGGGCCGGACTACCTGCTAGGTCCCTCCCTATGGGTGGGACCAGGAAGGGGGGTGGTTACACCCCCAATCCTTTGTCCAGCTCGCCCCAGGCCCGGGACTGGTGTGCCCCAGGACCGGTTTGAACTGGCATATGCACCGAGGCTCCTTGTGAGCCACAGGCATGTCTGGTTTCTTTCAAGCCCTACCTGACCAATACACAAAATCCTGTCTGGGGTGGTGCACGCACCTCCCCTGGCAGGAAACCCTTTGTCCACACCTCCCAAGCTGGAAGGACTCCCAGCAGCAGGAGGGCAGACTTGTGTCTGTAGTGGCAGCATCCATTTTGTGGAGCTGAGGCTATGTCTGATTTTACCCGGGTTTCAGGTACTGTACATGTCGTGTCCCTCTAGAAGGGTGGAATGCTAACCCCGTCGCCAGAATTGGCGAGGGGTTAGTATTCCAATTCGTATGACACCTTACTCGACATGTTTTGATAAAGCCAAACCAAAGATAGCATTTAACCGCGAGGTTCATAATGCACTTAAGAGTATATGGTATGACGATATCTGGAAACAGTAGAAGGAAGTTGTTCCGACCACTGCAGACAGGCTCAGCTCATGCCAGAGCACCATCTCACATGGAACCAAGCACTCTGCCTTCAGGATTGTTAAGGCCTGCCATAGGAGTGACTTATAGGTTACCATGTGTCCCATTTAGGGTTAGGTATAGGTATACTACACCTTAGTAAGAGGTGATTACACCAACTTACCCCAGCTGAGTGATCAGCCAGTTGTGTCAAATTGTTAGGCCAAGCCTGGGGTGGCATAATACATGCTTCAGCCCCTGGCAGGCCTTGGGTACACCAATGCCCTGGGTACCTAGTGTACACCGGTACAGGGGCTGACAGGGTGATCCAACCAATTGGGTATGTACCTAGGGTACATGGAGTCCATTTTAAAGAGAGAACAGCCAGGCTGAGATCCTGAATAGCAGGATCTCAGGCCAACTAAGTCGAAAAACCAGCTAGACACTAGGCAAAAAATTTGGGGGTAACCATAGTCAGATATCCACCTTCCTACAGCATCCATTCCCAAAATTCTCCCAACACTGTCTGACAGTGGGCAGAGTCCTCCAGCCAGTTCTTAACCTTGGGTGCCGGTTTCCGCCCCAAGTGGATTGATACCCTGCGCCTAGCAAGAACCAGAAGCATGGCGGTGAGTTTGCGGTTCGCATCAGATATATGTTTCATATAGCCCAAAAGGCACACCAGGGGATCGGGAGCTACGCGTTCAGATGTGATGTCGCTGAGAGCTGCGCACACGTCCAGCCAGATAGTTGGGGGATAGGCATTTGATCTGGTTACAGCAATGTAGCCAAACATCCTGGGGGAGGTCTCTGCCCAAATCCTCACTCCAGAGCTGTTACAGTGGCGGTTGCTCTTTTTGACTAAACCTCTACTTTTCTCCCGCACAAACGTGTCTTACCTTAAAAACTTCCCCGCCTCAATCACGTTCATTACTGACCATGCGCTGCGAGTAATACCAACTTTGTTTATGGCCTCATTATTTTTTTTATTTATACCCCTGAATCCCTCACCGTTTTCCGCTCCACTTTCACGTGGCATGGTGTTGGTTAACAGACCAGTGTAGGGCAACATTACTGACCGCTGCCTTTTTCTTATTCACTTTTGGAGTATGCTCCAGGACCCTACCTGCACCCTCAGAAGCACTAGAAGGTTCTTTGGACATTTCAGAAGGTTGACCTCCAATCAAGACACCTGAAGGGACAATCTTCACCACAAAAACCTGTGCTGTAACAGGCTTATTCCCCAATAACCTTTATGTTCATCCTCACATAGAAGTCTTTATCATTATTGAGCTGTGCTGTTTGACGCCAATAAACGCCACAATATTGATCCTCGCTTCTGCTTCCGACCGTCCCTCTGACAGTAAGTTTGCCTCTAATCTGTGCCAGGGTGTCAGGGTTTGGGTCCGGGGACAGTTGGAAGTCTAGGGTCTTTATTTCCTTCTCCAGATGCTCCAAGGTGCCTCTAATAGATCGCAGCACCTCAGACTGCTTAGAGATGCACTCTCCCTGGATCACCGCCTTGAAGCCCTCCCAGAGTGTTGAGGGAGAATCAACCGAACCGACATTGTCTTCGAAATAGTTTACAATGGCACTGCATATCTCCTCGTGGAAAGCTGTGTCGCGGAGTGCATTAGGGGGCAGGCGCCAAGCAAACATGCGCCGCGATGTGTGTGGAATTTGCAAACGCAACTACATGGGAGCGTCGTCAGAGAGTGTGCGGGCAATGTGATTGACAGAGGCGACCCATGCATCGCGGGTGGTAATTCAGAGGTCCAGCCGAGACCAGCATCCCCGCAAGTCCGTAACACATGTACCCTCGTGCCTGTCTGGGTAAGCATGACGCCAATCATCCAGCAGGGAGTTGTCGGTCATAATGGAATGTAAGAGAGAGGAGGCGCGTGGGTGCGAGGCATTCTGACCCGAGCAGTCGAGCGATGGTGAGGGTGTAATATTGAAATCACCTCCCCAGAGGAGAGGGCTGGGTCCCAAAGAGATGAGCTGCCAGACTTGTGCAAAGAATTCAGGGTTATCTGAGTTAGGGCCATAAATTGCGGCTATGATCAATGGTTGAGTAAGAAGGGTACCAGAGAGGATTACATATCGACCCTCGGGGTCAGTGATGGTCTGGGCGGTGCACCATGGAAGCCCCCTACAAAGGAGAATGGACATCCCACATAAATAATTAGAATAGAAGGCTGAATGGGTCTCGCCCCAGTGCCTCAAGTGTAGCCTGGAGGAGGTGACAGGAAGAAGGTGAGTTTCCTGAAGGAAGCAAATGTCTGTTTTGTATCTTGTGAGATGAGCGTGCATAAGGCATGCCTTGCGATGGTCATTTAGACCCCTGCCGTACCATGTCCAGAGCATAGTGTCTGTCATTCAGGGGTGCAGTGATATTTCATGGCAGATGGTGACGGGTGTATTGAGTAAGTGACCACTGCAGGTGGTGCGGTGCTTGACAGATAGCACGTTACAGTGCACAACATGTAGCAAAAAAACAAAATTAAACAATAAAAAAAAAACTCTATTGGGAGGCAACAATCCCTTGAGTAGCATGCCCCCCCAACCCACCACCCACTCCAACCCCCCAATTAGGTTTAGCAACCAACCCCATCCCACCCAAGGGACCCCAACTTGGAAGGGGAGAAGAGTAAACTGAGAAGGGAATTATAACAAGGAGGCATGTCTCCACCAGGCATACGCCCCCGCCACAAGGACAGGGTGGCCAAGCTGAAATGATGTACGGACATCGTTTGAACATTTCAATGAGATACACAAAAGCACCACACCGTCCAGGGGGATGCAGCTGTAGACCTATAGGTGGGCCAGGCGCCGAGTTCAAATGTCCCCGGCGTCAGTCAAAAATAATAGCGGCACAGTGAGAAGGCCAAATGTTCTGATGGCTGTTAATTATGGTGCTATGATCAGGTCAAGAAGCGAGGGCTTCAGTTATCGCTCAGGGAATTAGAGGGTGGTGAACAGGGGAGACATCGGGCGGAGTAGCGTAGGAACATTGCCATACCATAATAACCAAGAAAAGTGGCCAGAGTGAACAGGGTGAAGAGGAAGTGGGCCCTACTAGTCATTTTCACTTGCGCCATCTCCATCAGCCTGCTGCGAGTTGGAGGTAGTGTGGCGCAGTTGCCTGTCCAGCTTTTTCGCAAAGGTCATGGCAGCTTTAGGGTCGTTGAGGATTTGGGTTTGAGACCCGTTCTTGACACTCAGTTTGGCTGGGTATACCAGGGAATAGGAGACATATTGCTCTGAAGCAACCGCTTGGCTGGGAGGAATTCTCTTCGTGCGGCCTGTACCGCCAGCATGAAGTCGGGGTAGAAAGCAAGCTTGTTTCCTTGGTGGCACACCTCTCCCTTATCGCGAGCAGCATGCAAGATCGCGTCGAGATCGCGATAGTTTAATAGTTTAGCAATGATCCGACAAGCGCGCCTGGGGGATGCCGCGGTCCAAGAGAGCAGTGGGCCCTCTCAACAATGAAGACTGGAGATAGGACCTCGCTGTGATGCGGATGTTGCTCCTACGGGAGCGTGCTTCCAAATCCTCATTCTTGCTTTTAATTATTTCCAGAACTCTGTCCATTTGGAGCAGCTTTTGGCGGTCCCCAGTCAAGGTGACCTCAGCATTCGAGACCCGCGACTCCAGCTGTGCAATCCGTGCATCGTGCGAGTCTACCCTGGCTCTTACTGTGTCCAAACTGGCGGACAGTTTGTCCAACTGAGTAGCAATGCCGCTGACGCTGGATCTGATGTCTAACATGATCGCCCTCAGGTTGTCTTCACGCGCCGCATTCAGTCTGGGTGGCGAGCTCTTCCGTCTCTGGCATTGCCCCCTCCTGCCTGGTCTGTCTGAGCTGCTCGAACGCAATCTTGGGCTGTTTGGGGTCCGTCTTCCCCATGGTAGGGCCAGGGCAAGCCCACCCCCTGTCGCCTGTGTTCCCAGAAACAAAGAGGTAGCCGGTGTCTTTAACGTAAGGCTGCAGGGAGCTCAGGGACAGCAGAAGGTATAGTGTCTGAGAATCACCAGTGTGGCCCTGCGGGTGGAGAGGATTAAGCCGCTGGGGCAACAGTTGCATGCTGCAGGCTTGGGGTTAAATGTGTACGTGTCGCCAGGTGCCAACTTCGCAGGATAGAAGCGCCGATGCACTGGCAGCAGGTTTCCAGAGAGCAGCGGAGATGACCCTAGGCTTCAGGCAATACCCCAGCTGATCAGCAGGCCCGTAGAAGGAGGGAGGGAGCAGCGGCAGCAGTTGAGGAGTGGTGGCCTGAGGCTGGTAGTGGGCCAAAGCAGCTAGGATTTTAAGTCCCGGCGGGCCCGGATGCAGAGGGGGCACAGGAGGCTCAAGGAGATACGGTCCCCTGCGGTTAGCATCCCCGCACCAGGAAGCAGGGAGAGAAGAGTCACGACGGGTGGAGGCCGGCTAGGGGCAGATGGCAGCTGGGATCCACGGGGGGCACACCGCCCTCATCGCAGGGCCATGGGGGGTGCCGAGGGATGCCGGAACTGGTCAGAGCGAGAGCGAGCGCTCAACTTAAAGCCTCATGGCCCCGGGCCCTGCGGTGCGACATGCATGCCCCCACCACGCCGCTAGTGACCCCCGGCGCAGCAACGCACTCACCCGGTCTTCAGTCAGGCAGCAGGCTCTGCAGGTATACAGCGCCGGCAGATGTCACAGTAAGGTTCCCAAACAGGCAATGGGAGTGCTCCGATCACAAAAGGTGCCTTCCTCGACACCAAGCCAGCTGACAGGCCCAGCGGCCGCACGTCGGTGATCGAACTCGTCCAGTAGAATCCGCCCTTGTAGCGGCGTCAGAGCAAGTCCGTGGTGGGATGGATGGTGCCCCTGGATGCAGGAAGCCAGGATCACTGCGTGGCGAGTTAAGACCATGCAAGTCCCCAAGATTTAGAATGGATTTAGGGCTTGGCCGGCAGAGCCCACTAAAGTGCAGTCATCTTGAAGCTGGCTAAGCCACGCTCTCCCAACCCTTTCATTGTATGTCTTGTTCTACTTGCTCAATCAGCAATGAATAAAACTAATCTGGAATAAGAAACTGCAAGACATCCAGACTACCTTCTATTCCACTGACAATTAATTCAGTTACATCATGAGGCAAATGTTCTGTTGTAGCCAGACACCATAATGCATGGGTCTTTAGATGGAGACAAGGATGCATGGAACCAATAACTCTAAGGGTGGCACCATGCTGACCAGCAAACATTAGCATAGACTGATTTTGAATGAAATAAGAATGCTCAGTGGATCACAACTGGATGCCGCACCCTCACTGTTATCTCCCCAAAGAGAATTTATAAAAGCAAGAGTCTGTTTGGAAATATGTGCACTCCCTGTAGACACTCTCTGCCAAAAGAATGCCAACTAAGGTTAAGGAAAACAGATAAATATAGAAAACAGTGGTACGCCACTTTTGCAATGTCTATGTTAGTGCAAAGTATATCCACAATATTCTAGAGGTCATTAGAATTTTTCTCTTTATTGTAGCTTCATGAATATGTACCAAGGAAAACCAGCCAACGCATTTCGTCCATATGAAAGTGGACTTCTTCAGAGAACAGAATATTTGGGAATCAATTCATCATCCAAAGATAAGGATTCTAGGTTTGTCCAATACTAGTCTCGGAATGGAAATATAATTCCTACAATGGTCCATCCAATAGGAGAAATACGAGGAGAAAGACTGTAAGAAATTGGTTGCCACACACCCCAATTTCCATGCTTATTGTAAAAAAAATTGTAAACACAAAAACCTTTCCTGAACAGTTAAAGCAGACCTTAAGTTGCCCGAGTTACGGGTGTATATAAATGCCAACAATCTGTAATTAGGAAACTAGATACAAATGTGCTTAACTGTCAATCAAGACTGTTACAGCCCGGCACAAATTTTACAAGTAGTTACGATTTCCTGACTGACTCGCCAACGTCATCTATCAGCGAGGAAGTATAGGACAGTGTTTATACAATGAGCAGCCACAAGCGGACTCCTGGCCAATGAACACTTCCAGATTCTGTTCGGCACGCTTGTATTGGCTCAAGAGCAGACAATGCTCAAATCCTAGGTCACTATACACATTTCGTGTTCTGCCTACACCAAAGAATATGTTCAGACAAGGGATTAGTTGAAATGCGACCCGGAAGTGTTGAAATCATGGACAAATGCCTGTAGGAAGACCAGTATGGACATAGGACGCTGGATTGAATTTGAGAATGGCCCTTGTAAGTAGTGTATAGGTGGTCTATTCGCCTTATCGGTGTGCAAATGATTGGCAGTGCATTTGCTAGAGTGGAACGTCAGCTGTTTGCAGGGACTTAAAAAGATGTTGCATTTCTGTTAGAGAAAGCAATTTCCCGATTTTATTAAGAAAAGGTGATGGCTGAATTATTTTCTTTTTATATATTTTTTATTTGAAAGATGAATGGGCTTTGAGGGTTACAGAATGGTCGCTTCTCACGTTGATCTTGCCTAGATGGAAAAAGATGGTTAGGATGGCAGTGTCATAGCAAGAGCGTCAAATTCCTTATTAGAAGCTAGGAAAATGCCTACTGTCATTCGGGTTGATAGTAAGATATAGCCATAATTTTGGTGCACAGAGCTACCTCACACCACTAGTTCCTGTTGCCATTGCACCTCCTGCACCATTGATTTCTACAGCTCGTAGCAACAGCCCAATGTCTGCTGTGCAGATTGAGTGCCAGACCAGGGTTGTAGAGGGCGTGAGATTTTGTGTGCTGAGCAGGATAGTGAGGGAAACTGAATTTTACCAGAATGACCAGTATTTTAATGCCCCGAATGGTACAAAAATGAGTAAAATCACCTTGAAATAGGAGCAGGAGGTGGTAGAAGAAGGTAAACAAATATTTCTGGATTTTTTTTATTTTACATCAATTTTATTTATAATAATCAGTTAACATGTATATTATGATAAAATGTTCAAAACATGCTAATATTGATTCCACTTGATCAATTGTATGTAGGGCCAATTGAATTAGGCAGCAATGGAGTATGCATTATTTGGCAGGATTCTCTAAACCATGCAGCTTGGTAAAACAAATTATGAATTTAAAGAATGCAAATTACACAGCATGTTCTGTGAAATTTAGCTACTTGGCATTTTTAAGGGGTTGCAGACCAAAGCAACTTAAAACTTTACATACTTTGTTTTCAACTGTGCAAAGTGAAATACTGCAAAGTAATTTAAAAAAGAATTGCAGCTTCAGCGGAATTCTACGGCAGTGAGAAACCATTCCTACTATGGCAACTTACCATGGTGGGCTGTTGCCACTTGGCTGTGGTCTCCATCTGAGAACCTACCTGAAACATGTTTCCTAATCAGACTCTAGAGTTGAACATTATACACCATCTCCTGCTATCGAGCTATGTAACTTGGTCTTACAACCCTATAGACATTGCTTCCAGAGCTTGAGCGTCACCCTAGTCCCCACCTTTTCACTGGCAAGTGTTCCACCTTGGAAAACAAAAAGACTGGAACACACTAAGCTGGAATCTGTTGCCGAAGCCACTAACTTGTGATAGATCTCCAAGCTCAATCCACAGGAGCAACGAGGATTTCCTCACACTCCCAAAGCCTGCCTATGGGTGAGAAGATTTCAAGATACACCCCTCAGATTGACTTTCGGAGATGTGGGGATCAGAAGCCTGGACAACTATACTTCAACTCCCTCAGCTGATTCCCTCCCTCTGAATGACCAAAGAAGAGGACAACTTGCAGAGGAAACAAGGAAGAGCACATTAAGAAACGTCCTCCCCTCCCTTATAACAATAGATATCAGGAGAAGACTTATGTTTATGTTTATGTTTATGTTTATGTTTATGAGATTTTTATTGCGCACGAATACCCTGGGGTGTCTAGGCGCATGCAGGACTTCCCAATAACAAAAGACAACTGAGGAGATTACTGGTTGAATAGCCAAGTCTTCAGGAGCTTACGGAACATCATGAGGGTGGGGGAGGTTTTTATGGCCAATGGGAGGGAATTCCACAGCCTGGGAGTTGCTACCAAAAAGCGTCTGTCTCCCCATGTAGAAGTTCTGGTGCGTGGCACCGGAAGCAAATGCGTGAAGGCTGATCGTAGAGTTCTGTTGGGAACATAGATTTGGAAAGCGTCCTTCAGGAACTTAGGTCCTGAGTCATGAATGGCTTTATAGGCAATGCATAGAGCCTTAAACTTTATCCGACTCTTTACTCTCAGCCAATGCAGACGGTGTATGGCCATGGAGGTTGGGTGACGAAATGGAATGTCGAGCAGCAACCTGGCTGCCGCATTCTGTACTGATTGCAGCTTGGTTAGCACCTGCTCCTGAGCATTGAGAAAAAGGCCATTGCCATAGTCCATTTTTGAAAAAACCAGGGTGGTAATTAAGGTTTTTCCTGCGGTTGAGGGAAGATATGGCAATAGCTTCTTGATTTTTCTCAGCATATAGAAGGAGGATGCCGCCACAGAGTTAACGTGATGCTTAAAAGACAGTTTATTATCGAACATGATGCCGAGATTCCTGACCTTGGTTACTGGAGTGGGGGGGGGACCCATATCGATGGGCCACCAGGTCGAAGACCACTCAGGAGAGAGCCTGCCAAAGGTCAGCACCTCGGTCTTATCCGAGTTCAATTTTAAACTATTGTCCGCCATCCATAAGCTAATGGCCATCATCCCTTCTTGGAATTTAGCGGCAACTGCGGGACCATCTTTTTGAACAGACAGCACCAGTTGGGTGTCGTCAGCGTAGGTGGTTAGCCGCAGCCTGTGAGCTTTTATAACCCTTGCCAGATCCGCCACATATATATTAAATAGTGTGGGGCTTAGCGAGGACCCCTGAGGGACCCCGCAGGGGAGCGTGAAAGTGGGTGAGTAGAAATTACCCAGTTTCACCGCTTGAGTTCGATTGGCCAGAAACGAAGTAATAAGATCTTTTGCGCGATGAGTTACCCCCATGGATGTGACACTTAGTGCTGGCGTTATAGAAGACACACTGTCCCTTACCGGCTGGACATCTCCTGATGTCAAAGGAAAGTCTCAATGATTCAGCAGTGCAGGTATAACATCAAGTGTTTAAAGCCAGGGCAGGCAGACAAGGTATAGCAGCCTGGGGCAGTGATCAAATGAGTACTGTAATGCTCTGTTAACACTTCTACACAGAGCTTTACATGAAGCGCTTTACCCTAAAACACGAGGGGGAAAGGAAAAGGGCAGGCAAGCGCTCTACAAAGCAAAGTAACTGTAACCCCCTTTACAGGCTTTAAGAGTACTAAAATAACAAACAATCTTGCAGTGAGAGCCACAATCTACACAGTACGTCAGGCATAAATAAGGAGTGAAAAACGCGCACCGCGCGTTTAAGAAATTACCGTACAACTAGCACTGCCGGGAAACTGGATACAATGTATCCGACATTGCAACAATGAAGAATTGACGCGGTCGCGTTTTCATCAGAACATAGGGCGCGGCCGCGGGTTCAGGATGTATAAACACCCGGCGAAAATCAACACTCGGCCGCAGCGTGGGGCACGTCAGCTGTGGCTCGAGATTAATAGAATGCGGTCAGCCACAAGACATGGCCAACGAGAAGGGAAGGCAACACACGACGTTTGGGAAGCGGTAGCCAGCGATTTAGGGCACAGCTACAGGGAGAGGGAGCAATGTTCAGGATACAGGAGGAAGGGGCGTGGAGTCAGGTTGCAGGAAATCGAAAGCCAAGCACCGAATTCTCGGCGAATCAGGATATTTAAAGGAAGGGAGTGTTTACAAACTCCACCTCCCTGAGAGTGGCAAGGGACCTGCTACAAAGTGTGTTCCACTACAAGGCAAGCACTCCGCTCTCCCCGTGACTTCAAGGGACTATGCAGGAGGCCTGATGTCTAACAGTTCTCCCACCCAACGGTCTATTCACAGGTCGAGGCTTTGTAGGATGTAGGGCATGAAATCTACGAACTAGGACAGGAGCGTGTACATTTTCAGCAGGTTCTCATGATCTGTCTTCTCGAGCATACCCTACCCAATCGATCACATACTGGAGCTTACCCCTATACCTACGGGAATCAAGAATTCTCTTTACTTCGTATTCCGTTTCACCACCCACTATGACAGGGGGAGGAGGTTCTTCTGGATTCTGAGAGGGTTTATACTCCTTAAGTAAGGACACATGGAATACTGGATGAATACGCATTTCTCCAGGTAACTCAAGTCTTAGTGACACAGGAGTGATTATCTTGGTGATTCTATAAGGTCCTATGTAACGGGGTTGTAGTTTGCAGGGACCCTCTAGTCTGAAATTCCTGGTAGTGAACCAGACCTTGTCACCTACTTTATATTCTGGAGCAGGACGGCAGTGTTTATCAGATTGTAATTTCATAGCTTCTTTGGCCTTCTGTAATTCACTTTTGGCGGCTTCCCAATTATCTAAGATGATAGCATGATGTTTTTGGACGGCAGGGATGTTGTCTAAATGGATAGGCACAGGGAAAGGAAGGAATCTAGGGTGGTGTGCATGGGCAAAAAAGAAAGGAGAAACACCAGTGGAGGAAAGAATGGAGTTATTGTATGCAAATTCTACTAAGGGCAGGGCATGTACCCAGTCCGAAGTGATGGTCGATAACAAGCACCGCAGAAATTGTTCCAGGGTCTGGTTGGTCCTTTCAGTTTGCCCACCTGTCTGCGGATGGTACGCAGTGGATAATCTGTGGTCTATTCCTAGACAGGCACACAATCCCTGCCAGAAACGTGAAATGAACTGGGCGCCTCTATCGGTTATTATCACAGAAGGAACACTGTGTAGCCTAATGAACCGCAATGGACCGCACTCCGCTAGCTCCTCCTCCGGGTCGCCCGGATTTTTGATTTTTATTTTTACTGTGTAGCCTAATGATCTGTTCTGTAAACACCTGTGCCCATTCCTTGGATGAAGGCAGTTTTTTCAGGGGGAGGAAGTGAGCCATCTTTGTAAACAAATCTACCACCACTAAGATAGTATTGTAACCTTGTACTCTAGGTAAGTCTGTAATGAAATCCATACTGACTATATGCCAGGGGACTGACGGAATGTCTGTAGGATGAAGTAATCCTGTAGGGGCGGTATGCAAAGACTTTTGTCTAGCACAAACAGGACATACCGAGACATAAGACAAAACATCTTTACTCATGCCCCTCCACCAAAACCATCATTGACAGAGTTGTACTGTCTTTTCACCACCCGGTTAAGGAGGTGTTGTGACACCATTTAATTATCTGTTGTTGCAGGTCTACAAGAGGTACATATATTTTGTTGTCATGGAGGTACAACCCGTCTTTAATAGTGTGTTGTGGGTCCTTCAACCAGTCAAGAGGAGATATCTCAAAAAAGGCATTCATTAACCGAGTCAAGAAGGTAGTGGGTTGATTTCCCATATCACTTACTCCGACAATTTTATGACATGGAATGAGAGGGGGATGCTCATTTGTTTGTATGCTCTTATCAGACCCCAGCCTGGACAAGGCATCAGCTTTCCCGTGTTGGGGTCCTGGGCGATAGGTAATAACGAAGTCGAACTCACTAAAAAACAAAACCCATCTCATCTGTTGTGGAGTTAACGCCTTGGCAGACTTAAAAAACTGCAGATTGCGATGGTCAGTGTAGATGGTAACAGTGTGTGGGGACCCCAATAAATAATGCCTCCATTCTTGGAAAGCCAGTTTTATAGCCAAGAGTTCTCGCTCTCCAGTGGTATAATTCTGTTCGGCTGGGAGAAGGGTCTTAGAAAAGTACACTACAGGGTGTAAGCAACCAGTTGCTGGATTACGTTGGGATAAAACTCCCGCAACCGCATATTGGGAGGCGTCTGCTTCAACATAATATGGCTGAGTGTTGTCGGCATGACGAATGATGGGTGCTGTAGTGAATCTGTTCTTGAGTTGAGAGAAGGCAGTGGACCAGACAAAAGCATTCCCTTTGCAGAGCAGCCGAGTAATGGGGGCAATCAGATCTGAAAAGTGATTGATAAAGCGTCTGTAAAAATTCGCAAACCCGATAAAGGATTGAACCTCTTTTACATTGTTAGGACTAGGCCATTTAACCAAAGCGTCTATCTTTTTTGGATCCATATGTATGCCTTCTGGTGAGATGACAAAACCCAAGAATTCCACTCTATCAGTGTGGAAGGTGCTTTTGTCCAGTTTAGCGAATAACTGATTGTCCGTCAGTTTTTGCAATATCTTTTTTACGTGCTCCACATGTTCTTGTTCAATATTGAAGAAAATCAGAATATCGTCTATGTAGACGATCACGAATAGGTCATGATATTCACGTAAGATGTCATTGATAAAGAATTGAAAGGCCGCAGGGGCATTGCAAAGACCGAATGGCATGACGCAGTATTCGTATAATCTCAATTTAGTACGAAATGCAGTCTTCCATTCGTCTCCTTCCTTGACTCTTATCAGATGGTAGGCCCCTCGGAGATCTAATTTGGTGAATATCTTGGCCCCTAGCACTTGGTCTAATAGGACTGAAATCAGTGGAAGGGGATATTTGTTTTTTATGGTCACTTTGTTTAATGCGCGATAATCAAGACAAGCTCTTAATCCCCCTTCACGTTTAGGAATGAAGAAGAGGGGAGAGGACACAGGGGAGGTAGAATGTCTTATGAACCCTTTATCCAGCATCTCTGAAATACATTTTGGGAGATATTCCGTCTCAAGCTCAGTCAGCGCATATACTCGACTCACTGGCAGTTCGGCCCCAGGAATTAAATCAATCCGACAATCATAACTCCTGTGAGGAGGCAAGGCAGAGGCTTTTTCTACATCCAAGACTTCACTGTACTCCCTATACATATGAGGAAGTTTCCCCTCCATCACTTCCATGGCACAGCAAAATGGGATTTCCCACTCTTGAGCTTCCTTGTAGCAATGCAACATACAATAATGGGATTTTAAGGTAACCTTGCGAGAATTCCAATCTATGTGGGGGTTGTGTACTTGTAACCACGGCACCCCAAGTATGGCCCCAAAATTTGGTGTGTCTATTAGATCGAATACTATCTTTTCGGAATGTCCGTTACTGCATACCATGGTCATTGCCGGAGTATGATAAGTTATTAAACCAGAAGACAGCTCTGTTCCGTCCACCGCCCTAATGGGCTCTGGTTTTGCTTTGGGCAAAATGGGGATCCCCAGAGTTTGGGCAAGGTGTATGTCTAGGAAATTACCCGTCGCCCCCGAATCTAGAAGGATAGATAAGGCCCTGCGACTTTGAGTGGATACAATGAGAGTAACATATAGTGTAAAATGACGCACCACAGGAGTGGTAATACTAGATACTTCTTGAGAGACCTTAAGAGTTTGACAACTTGAAGAAACGGTCTCTTCATTCCTCAAGTTCTCTAGTTTCCTGCTGGGAAAACATACTCTTGACATAAAGCGGCCGTCTTAGTGGTCGTAAATGTTTTGGCCGGACAACCTCTGGCGTAATGTCCTCCTTTGCCACAATAAAGGCAGAGATTATGTTTCCTACGTGTTTCTTTTTCTTCTGAAGTCAAAGGGTTTCTGATGCCTCCTATTTGCATAGGTTCGCTAGTGTCTTTTTGGTCTTTACTCTCTTTCTTATCCTCTCTAACTACCAAGAAACAAGCCAGAGGTCCACGGGATTTTTCTCCTTTACGCTCTGTTAGCCTGTGATTCAGTTTCACTACTAGGTCTATAAAGGCATGACAATCTTCAGGGGGGTCGACAATTTGAGAAAGTAGATCTTTTAAGTCATCATTTAATCCTCGATAAAAAAGGACGTCCTTTTCTCTTCTGGCCATTGCGTCTCTACTATTAATCAGTTGAATTCCGTAACGTAAGTAAGAAGATCCTTGGACCCTTGTTTTAGGCTTAACAGCTCACTATCACTGGCTTGTACATAGGTATGCCGGGCAAACAAGCTTTTCAACTTGTCTTTGAACAGGGCAAAATTATACAAAAGGGGGTCATTGCTTTCAATTAAAGGGACTGTCCAACTAGCAGCGTTACCCCCTAAATACGAGATAACAAAAGCCACTTTGGCTGCGTCATCCGGAAAAGCAGAAGCCTTGCATAGGAAATGTAACTGGCATTGATTTAGAAAGACGCTAAACTTCGCACTATCCCCATAGAACCTTTCAGGCACTGCTAAAGGAACAGGATTGTGTGTATGTACGGACACTTGAATGGCTTGCGGGTTTGTAGAACTCGCTGTAGCAGTCTCTATAGATGGAGAAGGAACTGTAAAACGGGCAGGTTGTATATAAGTGTGTTTGTTCTTTTGCGGGGCCTCTCCTACAGGGACACTAGCTGCATGTTGGTGTCGTTCTACCTCTGAATGTAGTTGGTGGTTTTCTACTCTGAGTCTCCCTACCACCCGTTGGAGATCTATGAGAGCCGCCGCCAACTCTTCAACTGTGGGATTCTGGAGAGGGTTCTCCATTAAAGAACTAGCCCCTTCTGTATTCATCGTCGCTCGGGTGGACTTAATTCGTGGGCTTGGCTTTCTGTTGCCGAAGCCACTAACCTGTGATAGATCTCCAAGCTCAATCCACAGGAGCAACGAGGATTTCCTCACACTCCCAAAGCCTGCCTATGGGTGAGAAGATTTCAAGACACTCTCACCCCTTAGATTGACTTTCGGAGATGTGGGGATCAGAAGCCTGGACAACTATACTTCAAATCCCCCAGCTGATTCCCTCGGAATGACAGAGAAGAGGACAACCTGCAGAGGAAACAAGGAAGAGAACATTAAGAAACTTCCTCCCCTCCCTTATAACAATAGATATCAGGAGAAGACTTAGTGCTGGCGTTATAGAAGACACACTGTCCCTTACCGGCTGGACATCTCCTGATATCAAATGAAAGTCTCAATGATTCAGCAGTGCAGGTATAACATCAAGTGTTTAAAGCCAGGGCAGGCAGACAAGGTATAGCAGCCTGGGGCAGAGATCAAATGAGTACTGTAATGCTCTGTTAACACTTCTACACAGAGCTTAACATGAAGCGCTTTACCCTAAAACACGAGGGGGAAAGGAAAAGGGCAGGCAAGCGCTCTACAAAGCAAAGTAACTGTAACCCCTTTTACAGGCTTTAAGAGTACTAAAATAACAAACAATCTTGCAGTGAGAGCCACAATCTACACAGTACGTCAGGCACAAATAAGGAGTGAAAAACGCGCACCGCGCGTGTAAGAAATTACCGTACATCTAGCACTGCCGGGAAACTGCATACAATGTATCCGACATTGCAACAATGAAGAATTGACGCAGCCGCGTTTTCATCAGAACACAGGGTGCGGCCGCGGGTTCAGGATGTATAAACACCCGCGGAAAATCAACACTCGGCCGCAGCGTGGGGCACGTCAGCTGTGGCTCGACACAAATAGAATGCGGTCAGCCGCAAGACACGGCCAACGAGAAGGGAAGGCAACACACGACGTTTGGGAAGCGGTAGCCAGCGATTTAGGGCACAGCTACAGGGAGAGGGAGCAATGTTCAGGATACAGGAGGAAGGGGCGTGGAGTCAGGTTGCAGGAAATCGAAAGCCAAGCACCGGATTCTCGACGAATCAGGATATTTAAAGGAAGGGAGTGTTTACAAACTCCACCTCCCTGAGAGCGGCAAGGGACCTGCTACAAAGTGTGTTCCACTACAAGGCAAGCACTCAGCTCTCCCCATGACTTCTAGGGACTATGCAGGAGGCCTGATGTCTAACAGAAACATAGTTTAATGTGCAATTTCAAGTCAAGTGGGTCAGGCCAGGTCAACTGGCAAAACTTTGCCTTGGTTAACCCATAAAGGGGGACGTTTCCCAACTTTGTGGGTGAAGGGTGAATCTTCACCTGCCTCTATTTTCACCAAATGGAGGTCTGGATATAAAGTACATCTCAGTGCTTTAAATAACTTTACACCTACTCACCCACCAATTACCAAGCACTTCACTAATCAAAAGTCATATGGATTGACTTTACCACTGCTTGTAATCAATACTGAATTTTCTATCTTTCACATGGAAAAGTTAGTCTAAATCATCTATATGCACATGTATATATAGGGGAGTGCAAAATCTGCAGAATTTTTTTTCACTAATAAATATACAAAAAAACAGCAAGATTGCACAAAATTGCGTTAATTACGTGAAATGCAAATCGATCATTTTGTACTATGTTATAGTGTGAAATGTGTCAATTTTTTGTGCAAGTACGCATTTACACAAATGTTGGTCGCACACTGTTGTTCACATGCATTTGTGGGAAATTTGTACCACAAAATGCACATTCAATGGTGCATATTTTCATGTAGAAGTCGTAAAATTCCCAAAATGATGTGAATTATGTCAACGTAATTTTAACTTTGCCCATATATATATATATATATATTGCACGAAGATTCCCAATCTTTCATCCGACCTCATCCACCAGGTGGGGTTGATGCAAACAGGCGGGCGCTGGACCCCCTGTCGAATTGTAACTCCTCACGCTTCACAGCAACAAGGAAACGCCGCACTCAGGAATCATAGGAAAGCAAAAACGTTTTTGCTTTCCTATGATTCCTGAGTGTGGCATCTCCTTGTTGCTGTGAAGCATGAGGAGGTACAAATATATATATCTATATATCTATATATCTATATCTATATCTATATCTATCTATATATATATATATATATATATATATATATAGTAGATAGTTATAGTTACAACCTAGTTTCCATAGGAAATCTCAAAATTCTATTTTGAATAACTTTGGCGCCGGTTGACGAATCCTTGCGAAATTTTCAAAACTAATGGGGCGCTCCGCTCAGCTCCTACCCTGAAAGTCTCGGGGTGATTCGTCAAGCGGGGGCCGAGAAAAAGGGGGGGTCCCAAAACGCATTTTCCCCATGCATTTTTCCATAGGACCTTTAATCGCAGCTACAGCCCGAACGGCTGAACAGAATTACGTGAAATTTGGCAGCGTGGTAGCCATAAGGTCATGGAAGTGCCTTTTGCAGGTCTGGTGTAAATCTGTTCAGTATTTCCTGAGAAAATAGCATTTAAAAGCATATCAATATCTATACGCGCGCACCGTGCGCGCACGGTGCGCGCACCCTGCCGTACGCGAGCGCAATTCTGATTGGTTGTTAGATGTCGGTAAACATTCGATACCTATACGCGCGCACCTCGCGATTTAAAAAAAAAAATAAAATCACGGTGCGCGCACGGTGAAAAACCTGAAAAAAAAATAATTAATAAATACATAACTTAGCATTTAAAAAACCTTACAAATTCACTGAAAAAAACATAGGTTTCACACACGTTATAGTTACGAATTAGCATTTAAAAAACCTTGCAAATTCACTTAAAAAACCATAGGTTTCACACATGTTATAGTTAGCTGGACATTTCACTCATAAAAAACCAATGAAATTCCCCCGTTATAGTTAGTGCAGGCAACTATAACTCACGCGACCGCCATCCTCTCCTGATGATGTCAGATATTACATCACTGATGACATATGTGTCTTTATGAAAAATAAATATTTGTAATATATGTATAGCTAACGATTAATGGAAGAAGACATGGGTAAATAAGTGTCTAAATACAGTGATGTAATATCTGACGTCATCAGCAGAGGATTGCGGTCGCGTGAGTTATAGTTGCCTGCACTAACTATAACGGGGGAATTTCATTGGTTTTTTATGAGTGAAATGTCCAGCTAACTATAACATGTGTGAAACCTATGGTTTTTTTAAGTGAATTTGCAAGGTTTTTTAAATGCTAATTCGTAACTATAACGTGTGTGAAACCTATGGTTTTTTCAGTGAATATATATATATATATATATATATTTTATTTCAAAAGCCCTTGCGCTCAAGTTATGCACTCGACGATGCTCCGACCTCTCAGTCTATGTCAACCTCGATGCAGCACGCTTCCTCTCAGTCCTTTGAAAAGCTGATACTCGACGCGTTTCGAGGCAAACACCTCTTAATCATGAGTTCCCAGAGGCACAAACAGCTCACCTGTTGATTTGTTCTTACTTTATTTGAAATGAGTCCGCCAATTGTGGGCGCGGCTTGCAGTAAACGCCACTTTGCATGATGGTACTTGCAGTATTACAGGTGAGTTCAGTGTCAATCCTTAGTAGGCTCCATGCCTCTGCGTACAACAATCTTTCTTGAAAACCTTTAGTAGGTAGGGACTCTGAGGCTGCGCGCTCTTGTAAGCAATGGAGACATCGTGCCACGGAAAGGAGTATTACCTTCCCCAGCCTTTCAGTCCGAAATGGTGCAACCCTTTTTACCGCGGCTAGGGCAGCCGCGTTGATTTAATTTATTTCAAAAGCCCTTGCGCTCAAGTTATGCACTCGACGATGCTCCGACCTCTCAGTCTATGTCAACCTCGATGCAGCACACTTCCTCTCAGTCCTTTGAAAAGCTGATACTCGACGCGTTTCGAGGCAAACGCCTCTTAATCATGAGTTCCCAGAGGCACAAACAGCTCACCTGTTGATTTGTTCTTACTTTATTTGAAATGAGCCCGCCCATTGTGGGCGCGGCTTGCAGTAAGCGCCACTGGGAACTCATGATTAAGAGGCGTTTGCCTCGAAACGCGTCGAGTATCAGCTTTTCAAAGGACTGAGAGGAAGCGTGCTGCATCGAGGTTGACATAGACTGAGAGGTCGGAGCATCGTCGAGTGCATAACTTGAGCGCAAGGGCTTTTGAAATAACATAAATCAACGCGGCTGCCCTAGCCGCGGTAACAAGGGTTGCACCATTTCGGACTGAAAGGCTGGGGAAGGTAATACTCCTTTCCGTGGCACGATGTCTCCATTGCTTACAAGAGCGCGCAGCCTCAGAGTCCCTACCTACTAAAGGTTTTCAAGAAAGCTTTGTTGTACGCAGAGGCATGGAGCCTACTAAGGATTGACACTGAACTCACCTGTAATACTGCAAGTACCATCATGCAAAGTGGCGTTTACTGTAAGCCGCGCCCACAGTGGGCGGACTCATTTCAAATAAAGTAAGAACAAATCAACAGGTGAGCTGTTTGTGCCTCTGGGAACTCATGAATAAGAGGCGTTTGCCTCGAAACGCGTTGAGTATCAGCTTTTCAAAGGACTGAGAGGAAGCGTGCTGCATCGAGGTTGACATAGACTGAGAGGTCGGAGCATCGTCGAGTGCATAACTTGAGCGCAAGGGCTTTTGAAATAAAATACATATATATATATTCACTTAAAAAACCATAGGTTTCACACAAGTTATAGTTAGCTGTACATTTCACTCGTAAAAAACCAATGAAATTCCACGTTATAGTTAGATCAGGTAACTATAACTCGCGCCCCCGCAATGCACTGCTGATGACGTCACATATTACATCACTTATGACATGGTCAGTGACATCACTCATGACATCAATGATGACATCTGAAATGACACATTGTGCATTGCGGTCGCGCAAGTTATAGTTACCTGATCTAACTATAACTTGGAATTTCATTGGTTTTTTACGAGTGAAATGTACAGCTAACTATAACTTGTGTGAAACCTATGGTTTTTTAAGTGAATTTGCAAGGTTTTTTAAATGCTAATTCCTAACTATAACGTGTGTGAAACCTATGGTTTTTTTCAGTGAATTTGTACGTTTTTTTAAATGCTAAGTTATGTATTTATTTTTAATTTTTGCGCGCTCGGTGCGCTTCACGCACCGTGCGCACGCTGTGGGCACGCGGTGCGCTTCGCGCACCGAGCACCCACGTTGCGCATTTCGTACCGTGCACGCCTCGCCATTTTTTACAAAATATCAATTATTTTTTCCCCCTTGGGGGTCCTTAGATTTATATATTAAATGTGATTGTTAATTCTTTATTTTTTTTTTATTTTTTTTACCGTACGCGTACGGTAAGCTTACCGTACGCGCACTCCGCGATTTTTTTTTAAATTATTAAATTTATTTTTCATACTTTTTGGTCCTTTGTGAACCCCCTGACGAACGCTAGGGGATCTGCAACTCTCTTCGTTGCCCCCTTTTCATGTTATCAACCTTTGTTTTTCAGTGCGAGAGACAGAAAATGGCGGCCGATACTTTCTGATTTCGACCGATTCGAATGTTTACAGTCATGTAACCACCAATCAGAATTGAGCTCGCGCACGTCACCCTACGCGTACGGTAAGCTTATCGTAAGCGCACGGAGCGCGCTTACAGATATATATATTGATTTAAATGCTATTTTCTCATGACCCACTGAACAGATTTACACCAGACCTGCAAAAGGCACATCCCTGACCTGAGGACTACCTCTCTGCCCAATTTCAAGTAATTCTGTTCAGCCGTTCGGGCTGTAGCTCGGACTAAAGGTCCTATGGGAAAATGCATGGGGAAAACGCGTTTTGGGACCCCCCTTTTTTCTCAGCCCCCGCTTGACGAATCCCCCCGAGACTTTCAGGGTAGGAGCGGAGCGTAGCGCCCCATTAGTTTTGAAAAATTCGCGAGGATTTGTCAACCGGCGCCAAAGTTATTCCAAATAGAATGTTGCGGATTTCCTATGGAAACACGGTCCTAACTATAACTATCTACTGGCGACCGCCAGTAGATAATATATATATATATATATATATATATATATATATATATATATATATATAGATCACTGCTCCAGAACACCATATGCGGAGCACTCACGAACGGGTGCTGGAATCGCGGGGGTGTGGCCACAAAATTTATCAAAGCTCCTTTTATTCCAGTTCATGGAAGAAAACCAGCACTCATGGGGGTAGTTGCCAAAGATTTTAATCCAAACGCAACAACAGACGCGTTTCGGCTTGCGCCTTTGTCGGTGTTACTTGACACACCGGACGCAGTCGTTTTTAAAACAAATCTCATTAAGCAACGACATTGAAAACAGACAAAATTTGCATTGTATGTGAGAAGCGCCATCTTTGCATGATTCACCATACAAAAGAAGCCAAGATTTTAGACTCACTCTCATGCTTAATCATTGTAACAATCTCCAGAATAACACAGATTGATATCATTGCAATTCATCTTCGTAATCAGTAAACAAACTATGTATAATTATACCATATATTGGTTATGCTGTACAACCTCAAATCAGCGGAAGTTGGGAGCAACAACACTAAAAACAGACAACCTTCCATAGAATATGGAGAGCGCCATTATATCATGGTTTTTTCATGCAATCAATTTATAATTTTTAAGATAGCTTAAATGCTCAATTCTTATTGCAACCCCTGATGTTATTGGGTACATGGTCAATGCCAAAATATTGTAACAGATCCCTGTTAATCTGATGTTTACTGGCAAAATGCCTCACCACTGGATAGGATATATCCTTTTTTGTAATGGCCCGCATGTGTTCTAATATGCAGATTATTATCGGATGAATGGTGCTAGCTATATATTTTAATCCGCACGGACATACCAAACAATTCACTGAAAAGGCAGTGTGGCAGGTTGTGAATTTATTTACCGATCTGCGTTTTTTTATTTCGGGTATCTCATATTTTAAAACCTTCCTGCTGTTGGCACAGGCTTTACATTTTCCACAAGGGAAAAAAACCCTTCATTTCTTTGAGGGTGCCTCTTTTCTGTATCTCTTTATCCAGGTGACTATGGACCAACATATCCTTTAAAGATCTCACGTTTTTTAAAAGTCACTAAAGGAGTTGCTGGTATGTCCCTTCCAATAATCATGTCTGTTTGCAGAATATGCCAATTCCTACGAAATATTTTTTTCAAAGAACTGGCATTCTCTGAATAGGCTGTAATCATCCTAAATGTAACTTCCTCTTTTTTCTTCTTTGCAATCTGACCTGGGGACACTAAATATAAGCCAATGGGACACCAAGTACCATGTTTTAGCAGTTCAAACACTGAAGAAGGCATCACGCCGAAATAAATTTGGAGAACTGTTTAATAAATATATGCTTTGAAAGCCCGTGGGTGCTTCGTATCCTTACGGATGGAGCTTTGATACTGTATGCGAGTCCTCACCCTCGTACAACGGCAGCACCCGCCTTTTAAGAGTTCAGCGGTTATGGTGGGACCATGGAGCAGCATATATATATATAACCGTGGCAAAAGGATGAAAGGCAAAAATATAGTCAAAATATTGTATTGGAGGAAAAGCTGGCTTCTGGTACTAATGGTGGACTGTTATCATCATGTAGTGTTCTTTAAAGAGGTGCGTCTTCAGGTCTCTCCTAAATTAAAGCATGGTTGGAGTGGTTTTTCTGGTTCTAGGGATATCATTCTAGATACTGGATGGATAAATGCAACAGGCCTATGGCATTCTGTTTTTTTAACACTACTACATGTCTAGTCTCATGATGTCTTGACTGCAGGTGTGCAGAGAATAATTAAAGGTGGTGAGCATGTCGGCCAGATAGGGGGTGATTGCTTTGGAGATTAATCAGTTGACTTTGAAAATGGTATGGTGTTAATAGTAGACTATCAGACTTAGATATTAGATTTACGCGTAGACGTTACCAGTACTAAGCATACCTTACATCGCTAGATTTCAGTAAGTCTCCTAGGAGGGTCATAATTATAGCACTTAGAGGTAGGTCATGATTATAGTATTTGAGCTGACACGTGATAGGAAATATGACAGTGTCAGTATGTAAGTAGAAGATTGCCTGCACTAAGAGACTGCAGATGCAGCACTAGGAGGCCGTAGATACAAGGTTCTGACATCTACCAAACTATACGAAAGACTATAGTTAACACTCATTAAAACTCAGCGGTCTTCTAGCACAATGTTATGACTACGAAATAAGGTTCAAAGGTTTCAAATATTTTATGGTTTACTTGAATGCATATGTCTAGCATGACTACATGGCCTCACGGCTACAGGTACATCAATATCTCTCATGTTACAGACAAGTATCTTGTATTAGTATGTATTAATTAATATTTCTACGTAATGGCACAAACATAACAGGCGCTCCTCGGAGGAACACTTTCCTTTGATTTCGCCATGCCTTTCGCTTCAATGGGGGGAGGGAGGACGGGGATGCGGGATGGAAATAAGGGTCTCTGTTCCTTTATCTTGTTTATGCTTTACTTTCCTTACTTTTGCTATTTTCGTTATCTTTTTCTTTTTTGTGTTGCCACCCCTGGTTTTATCCCAAATCTTCTTCTTTTTCTTTATTTGGCGCCACTGGAACACACACACTACTTCGCCTCACTAACACGCATCAAAGAATGGGGGTTCTCCTTAGGAAACCACTACAGACTTCGGTCCATGGAAAATATAGCACAAGTTTGATTGCACAGACCCAAGGCCCTAAACGAAAAACTTCAAGGACTACGAATTCAAGAACACTGATGTACACGTAAGATGATGAACACAACCAAAGAAAATATTAAAATAATATCACTTAATGGAAAGGGCCTAAACCACCCAATCAAAAGGAAAAAAAGTCCTGGATTATATAAATAAACAGAAGGCAGACATTATTCCTTTACAAGAAACCAAACTAGACACCAAGCTAGAGGAATCCTTCCATAACAACCAATATACAGATATAGCATTCTCGCCAGCAATTGGTAACAAATACGGAGTACTCACACTGATAACTAAGAAAGCTAGGACAGTGATAGATTCATCCTCTATTGAAACACAAGGAAGATGGGTGATTTCAAAACTAAAAAAACTGAAAATCGACACTTTATATAGCAAACATATATGCACCCACAAGTGATGAACCGGAAGTTTTGAAAGATCTGACAAAACAACTCAACTCCGCCCAGACTCTGAAACACTAATTATTTCAGGAGATTTTAATCTACCTATGGATCATAACCTGGACAGAAAATCCACATGCCAATTTAGACCAAACAAGTCACATAAGGAATTGAATGTCCTATGTAGCAAATATGTGACAGATGCATGGAGATTACAAAACCTACACTTTATATTCCTTCCCAGACAACTCATACTCGCGTATTGATTACTTTCTGATCTCAGGTAACGCGACAAGTAGAATAGCGCAAACCACTATAGAACCCAGAATTAAAACTGATCACTCTTGTATCACATTACGGATTCATCACCCCCGCTTAAATAACGGGGTTGGAGGTTTAATAATGATGTCCTTGATTCGCCACAAGCTAAAAAAACTATTGAGGAAGCAATTAAAAATTATCTAATTGAAAACAAAGAAAACGATACATTACACTTAACCAGATGGGAGGCACTAAAATCCACCGTCAGAGGGGTAATATTCAAAATCAAGTCAAAAATTAATAAAGAAGCTAATGCTAATGCTAGAGAAGGAAATAACTAATCTGGAGAAAATTCATATACATGACAATGATCCTCTGACCCTGAATAAAATGCTAAACAAGAAATATGAGTATAAAAGAATTGTTAGTACTAAAGCAGGAGTTTGGGTAAATAAACAAAAAAGCCTGCGTCTATGTGTGTCCAATAAAGCAGGGAAATCATACCTCAAATTCAAGATTCAAAAGCAGGCCATTAATGATGAAATTGGTTCCATACAAACCAACACACATAAAATTGCTGACACATTCAAAAATGTCTATCAAAAACTTTACGATACAAACCCCAACATACAACATATAAATAATAGGAAATACCTAGATGGCATAACACTTAAAAAACTAACAGAGCAAGAAATTAATTTGTTTAATGGGCCAATCACTCTACAAGAAATCGACAGTGCCGTTAAGAAAATCAAATCTGGGAAAGCCCCAGGTCCAGATGGCTTTTTTTAAAAAAAATTCTGTTTATTTGCATTTTACAACATATGCAACAACAACAAAGTGTGCAGTACACAGCTTTCCAACATGTACCTTATTGTCCACACTCAATGACAACACCTCCCCCCACATGAACCCCCCCGAATGTCCATCTGTACCGCCTATAATTGGAAGAAAAAAGGGAAAAAAGCCATATATTGCTTCCTTAATGAGCATTACACCATAGCCTTAGACACCGTGGTTGATGTTGTACGCATCCTCCGCTCACACCTGATGCACAATCCCAGTCCTATCGCAGATCCATTGCGTAATCCGACTGTAACCAACTGACAAAGAGCTCCCATTTGTTTCTGGGGCGCGATCGTGACGGTAACAATTCCCAATATAGTTCCAGCTGCGTTTTACAGTATGTCACACTCGCTGCCCATGCCTTTGTCGTGGGAGATGCAACTGCCCCCCAATGCATGGACACCTGTCTTTTTGCCAACAAGAAAAGTATTGCGGGCAGTTTGCGAAATTTCGGCTGCACCATATCCATAATACCCAAGAGTGCTATATCCATCTCCAGTGGGAAATTCAGTCCCGTTATTGTATTTATGTGAGTGAATATTTTTGTCCAATAGTTTGCTATTGGTCTACACTGCCATGACATGTGGAGGAAGGTAGCTATTATGTTTTCCAACACCTGCAGCGTGGGCGGGTGGCGGGGAATGTAGTGAAGTGCTTTTTGCATGAGGCCCTTATCTTGTAATAGGTTAACATGTCCAGCGCTGAGGGTGGGCCAGGATCACACATTTGTTGCAGTGTAAGGAAGGTGTCGGCAGGAAAGAGATCGCCTCCCTTGCATATGTTATGCGTGGCCAGGCATTGATGAGTGACAGTTTCTAGCAACGGGGGAAGGAGTGGGTTGTTGGGGACTGGCATAGATGGGGCGTATAGCATGGTCAGCTAAGCCCTCTTTCGAAGGCCCTCCCATGCCCATCTCAGAGCTTGTACGGTGTCAATGTCATCGCGGGGACGTTTATGTGTAGGGAATAATGCTCTGGACAATGGGAGGGGTGCAACTCTGTCAATTTCTATAGAGGCATGTGGCTGGAAAGAGGTGAGGTGCGTCCAGAAGTGCAAAAACTGCGCCTGGGCGCACAGTGCATATAGTGCAAAGTCTGGTGCCGCCATGCCTCCCTGTGATTGCAGGAGCGTGAGTACCTCCCAGGAAACCCTGGGTTGTTTCCCCACCCACACCAGCTCAATCATGAGTGATCGAAGTCTATTAAAAAACTGTATTGTGAGTTGTAAGGGGATATTGACGAAGAGGTAGAGGAGTTTAGGTAATATGATCATCTTGGTCACTGCAATCCTGCCAGCTAGGGACAGGAGGAGTGTCTTCCATCGTTTAACCCTTTCCTCAATCCAGTCCACCACCCTGCCGTAATTTTTGGTCCTCAATTCCTGCAAGTTGTTCCTGAACCAAATGCCCAGATGACGGACCGGGCCAGTTGCCCAAACCAGTGGATACTCGGGGACAAAAGCTCGGGTGCCGGATGTAAGCGGTAGGATCACCGATTCTCCCTAGTTTATGTGTACCCCCGATAGACCGCCATATCTCACAACTTCCCGTGTCATGGGGGATAAGTTTTCTTCAGGATTTACCATATATAAGGTCATATTGTCCGCATACATCGACTCGGTTAGTGCCCTTGTTGGGAAGCCGATCCCCCTGTTTGCGTGCTGTTGCAGCAGGCGGGCTGCCAATGGCTCCGAGGCGATTGCAAATAATAGTGGCAATAGCGGACATCCCTGCCTAGTTCCGCGCTAATTTCTATGGGCCACGAGATCAGCCCGTTTGCCTGGATCCGTGCAGTCGGCTTAGTGTATAAAAGTTGAATCTGCCGGATAAAGAGAGGGCTCATGCCCAGGCGACCGAGCAGTGGGAACAAGAACCCCCATTCTAGGGAGTCAAACGCCTTTGTGGCGTCGAGGAGGGACGCTATCGCAGGAACATGAGGGGCAAGATAGTGTAATATTCCAAATAGGGTTCTCAGATTATGGGAAGTAGGCCTACCCGGTACGAATCCTGCTTGATCCGGTCGCACTATTAACGGCATTAGTGGTTGAAGTCGATTTGCCAGTAGCTTGGCAAAGATTTTGGCGTCTATATTTATCAATGAAAGGGGTCTATATGAATCGCAATATTGAGGGTCCTTATCCGATTTTACTAGGGTAATAAGAATGGCCTCGCGCATCGTTGCCGGAAGGATGCCTTCCTGTAGCGCCTCCTGGTACACTGCCAGGAGGTTGGGGGCTAGCAAGTCTGAGTATTCTTTATAGAATTTGGCCGTGAGGCCATCCGCACCGGCGCTTTGTCAGCCGGTAATGTGCCAATCACCTGCCGTATGTCTTCCACCGTGAAGGGGAAGTCAAGGTATTCCCGGTGCAGTCTACCGAACCATAGCAGCTCTATAGTGTCAAAGTATTCTGTAAGGACTAAATCCAAAGGGGTCGTCTGTGAGGTGTACAGTTGGGCATAAAAATCGCGCATGATACCTAGAATGTCTGTCGGGGAGTGTACTAGTTCGCCCGCTGGGGTGTGCAATGCTGTGAGTTATGTGGAGCCCCTAGGCCGACGCAAGAGATTCGCAAGCATTTTGCCGGGCCTACCGCCTTCCCCGTATCTCCGTGCTGTTGCATGCTTATGTAAGAATTTAACCTTCCTGTCCGCTTCTTCTTTGTAATGTGTGAGTTTACTGCGGATCTGGCCAATGAGTGTGGCAGTGGGCGTTTGACAATATTGTGTTTCTAAGTTATGGAGCTCCGCCTCTAGACTGCTCAGGCTGCCGCGGATATCTCTAAGTATGCCTGATTGCCCCGCTATGCAATGACCATGGATGACCACCTTGAATGCCTCCCATAGCACCCCGACAGAGTCAACGGTGCCATTGTTAAGTGCGAACTAGTCCTTTATCTTTGTGCGTAGCTCCTCCCGGAATGCTGTATCGAGAAGCGCCTGCGGCGGTAAGCGCCACGTGAAGGGCTGTAGGGTTTGGGCACCACCAGTGTCAGTGCTACCGGTGAGTGATCTGATAGAGTGCGAGCATGATGTTCCGTGTCCCTGACCCATGAGTGAAGGTCCCGCGTGGTGAGCCAAAAGTCTAGCCGTGACCAAGCTTTGTGATGTTGGGTAATACACGTACCTTCCCGTGTTCCAGGGTGCATCACTCGCCAGGAGTCAACTAAGCCATAGTCGGCCATCAACCCCTTCAAAATTGCTGTGGCCTGTGGTTGGTGTGTACGTGATGCGCCTTCTCTGTCCTGTTCAAGCGATAGTACTGTGTTGAAATCCGCCCCCCACAGGAGAGCCGTATCTCCCAGCGATTGTATTTGGTGCCACACGTGTTGGTTGAAGGTAGGGTCATCGATATTTGGGCCATACGTGTTTGCAATCAGGACAGTTCTGTGATATAGTGACCCTAGTATCAATAGATACCTCCCCTCTGGGTCACATATTACTTAATGCGTCTGCCATGGAATCCCCCTGCGGATCAATATGGCCACCCCCCTGGAATAGTTGGAGTAGCCCGAGTTATGTACTACACTCCATCTGGTGGATTTTAGTCTGGTGCATTCAGTGTTCCTCAAGTGGGTCTCTTGCAATAGGCAGATAGATGTCTACCGTGTTTTTCTGTGGTCATTCAGGCCCCTGATGTTCCAAGTAAGGCATGTCAGCTTAGACATTCCAGACTGTCTCTAAGCGGAGTAACACAATGTAGAATTCTAAAAGTCAGGGCAAGGGTGTCCAGATGGTCTCTATGTGCCCCTTTGTTCGCAAAAGTCTAGACCCCAAGTGGGAGAGTGTGTGCCAACAGTGAAGACTATGCAGAAAAGAGCATTGTAATATGTGTGACAATTGTGGACAGGTTATGTACTACAACAAACATCTAACAAACGAAACAAACCCCCCACCCCTCCATCCGCCCTCCTCCCACACCAACCCCCCAAACAGGTTGTGTATACCCTTTGCATCCCATAGTGAATAGAAGCCCCAAGCATGTAGGGCAAACAGAACTCATCCCAAGGGGGCGGGGATTCGCCGGCATACTACCCTGTCATGATAACAACAAGGTGGCCGGGTAGAATTGTACACCACCCAGAAGGACAGGTAAGTCAGTTGGCAGGAAGAACCACCGGTGAAGCAACTCACTGTAATGCCCCAGCTAGCTGCCCTGGGAAGTGGCACAACAATTAAATACATTAGTCATTGTCACTTAGCTGACTGTCCGGGGACGCTGTTGCCGCAGATTCTTTCAACTGCTGTTTCCTTGCTGCCTGTTTGGCAAGTTTCACAGCGGCACTGGCCTCCGTGAAAAACATGGGTTTACCCGCCGTCTGCACCCTCAATTTTGCCGGGTAGAGCATGGCATACTTAGTGTCCGGTTTTTGAAGTAACTTTTTGGCGGGAATGAATTCATGGCGGGCAGCTTGGACCGCAAATGTTAAATCCGGATAGAAGGCGATGTTGTTTCCCTGGTGTTGAATCTCCCCTTTTTCACGAGCAAGCCTGAGCACAGTGTCCCTGTCCCTGCAGTTCAGTAGACGCACCAGTATGGGTCTCGGCTGGACCCCAGGAGGAGGCCTGGGTCCCAGCGTGCGATGCGCTCTTTCCACTAGGAACATTTCGGACAGACCAGAGCCAAACAGTTCTTTCAGTAGTTGTTCTATGTAGTGCTGCAGTGACTGACTTTCTTCCTATGTTAATTCGACCAGTGCGGGCCTGTTTCTGTTGTCTCGAGTATGTTTGAGACTGTTTTCAGTTTTCTCCACCTCTCTGGTGCGGAGATAACCAGTTACCCAGACTTGTTAAAGAGATCGCATTGCCCCGTGTGCGGCAGCACTGTGCCCTGAGCTGTAAGTTCCAAGACATGTGACGCTGCACCCCTCAGCAGCCTCTGGAGGGAACGGAAGGGTCTTTCTATACACGTATCTGTCAATCTGTCCATCACTTCTGCTTCCTGTCTACCTGTTTTATCTGTTACCGTCTCACTGATGAGTGTTTTTCTGACTGACGTTTGCCTATTTCGTTTTTCTGTCCGTCTGCTCCTTTTGTGTATATCCCTTTATCTTCCTGTTGTTTATCCTGCCTGTTGGTTTGTTCAGTCTTTTAACTACCGGTCTTTTCATGTACCTGTCTTTCGTTTATTTCATTTGTTGTTGTTTTTTCTCCTCTCGAGCGTCTGTTTATCTGCCGGGTATCTCACCGTTTGCATGTTTATCTGTATGGTTGTTTACTTGTCTGACTGTTTACTATGTTATCCGTCTAATTGTTTGCTTGCCCGTCTATCCAACTGTCTGTGGGTCTATCCGTTCCTCTACCCAGTTATGTTTGTCTACCATGTATACTTGTCCATCTTTCCAGTGAATTGTTTGACTGTCTACACTGGTATCTGCTTGTCTAACGTCCATTGATCTGTGTGACAGTCCATTTCTCTGCATTGTAGTGATGGAGCGGGTAGTACAAAAATGTTGTATACCCCCCTATTCTGCATGAATATACTAAATATATAATCTATTAATTATAATATTACTAAATGTGTTTGCATGTGTATTAATCAACATTACTAATATATGAAATATACGTGGGATTTGCAACTTGCATGGCTAAATAATCTTTATAATTAAAATCCGTACGCATACTAACCGTAGTATATGTATTGAATAGAATACTGCATGATATATGTTGCTTTTGTGACATTTTCGTAATGTTGCACCAGATGACATCAAATTGGTGAATATGAACGCTTTAAATGTCGCTATATGCTAGATAATTACAAGCACATAGAGGGATTAGTAAGGGGTTAACATTTTATTCATTATTTCTATGTATTAATTACTTTTTGTGTTTGTTTCGCTTAACCCTTTCGATGCGCATGACGAAGCGGTTCCGTCATGCGCATCGATTGCGCTGTGCGGATGACGGAACCGCTCCATCATGGCCCCGCCCGCGCACGAACCCTTCAGCACAGCGCGGTAATCCGCGCCGCGCTGAAGGGGTTAAGTTGTCCTTTGGGCCTAAATACAAGATGGCCGCCAACGTAACACGACGTGATGGCCACCATTCCACGAGGTTTCGGCGAAGTGCGACTGTGCTACATTTTGTTCCTGTGGCCTCGTCATGATCCTTGTCATACTGTGCCCAAGCAAGGTCACGGTGGGAAGCCAGCCAAGTACCATAACAAAGGACAGTTACAAGAAACCGGAAAATTCTAAAACGCTGACCTAACCTCTTGAACTGTGTGAAACCTCACAGGATGATCCCAACCGACCAATGGGAGAAGACCAAATCCTGCAAAAATGTTACATCTTAACTTTACTTTATTATAAAAATGACGGTAGAATAGAGAGACGCGTTAATTGTTGCTATTGCTTTCCCTTTCCTTTTTGCTGACGGAGACGACGGTGACGCTACGTGACTGCTGCGTTCCTGAATCCTTGACAGACTAAATGCTGCCCATTTCCTTGATGAACTACGAACTTTATAAAATCTATGGGCACTGATAGATGCTTGCATGTCTCTGGTCCTTGTCCATTCTGTGGACTATAGTGTGCTGCATGAAGAACTTTTGAATACCGACTGATTGACAGCTAATTTGATGACTTAGAGGACGCCCGATAGCCAGTTTAGGTAAATATGGTGTTCTGGGATGTACATAAAAAATAATAAACGTTCTAGATGAAAAACTTAACTTTCAGATTAATATTGATTAACAAACAAATGCATGTTGTGTTTTATTGAGGGAGGGAAGAACAAAATCTAAAAATGTGTTTTAGCTGGTTCTAAATCACCAATTACTAATCCAACTAAATGATCCATTGGTCACGTGGGAGGAGTATCTTGATATTTAGGATTGAGATCTGAAGGTATAAGGATATTAGTGTATAGATGTGAAATATAACTTTTCTTCCTATAGGGGTTATAAGATATTCCTTTCATGTCAGCGCATGGAACACTCATCTCTCCTGTAAGTGCAGACCAGTGTGAAGTGACGTGTGAATGTTGGTGTTATGGGCCCCACCAATGACTGCATGAGTGAAAGTGTTGAAGTGATATTTGGTCTGTGACGAAGGGAGGATATTTGGTACGGGTTTTGTCCTGTTCCCCGTTACCCTGGTTTCCGCGCTGCAACAGTAGTGTAACCCAATATTTCTGCATATGAATCCAATATCTCTTCATCTGCCTGTTCGCTGTCCACGCACCTGTCCCATTTCTCTCATGTAATATTTTTATTGTGCCGCTATAGCTCTACGGTACGGTGTCACCATCTATCTATTTGCAAACATTCAAAATAATAGATAAAATGATAGAGGCAAAAAGAAAGCTGTGTTTTATGTATTGACCCTGTACTTATATGTGCATTTGTTTGTGTAGTCAATTTCTACTTTGACTGTGTTGCTGGTATCGGAGTGAATCTTAAACCACCACACACCGAGCGATGTACCTGCCACTTTTTTTTTTTACTATTTCACTTTGAAAAGTTGAAGCTCTTGCGTCCTGTGACCTGACCATCAATATGTTGATCTTCGGCAGCTCCGTGACAGGGGGCGGCACAACTCCACCGCGTACCTCATCCTTCCCCAGTTGAAAAAAGACTGAATTTGTTGCGTTCTTGTAATAAAAAAAACAAGCATTGGCATAGCCAATAGGTCTCGCCTTTGGTCGGACCTTATAAGTGTTTAGTCATCCAGCACAATATCCTTGGTGCAACAACTTCAAATGTTGCATAGCTAAACACTTATAAGGTCCCAAAGGCAAGACCTATTGGCTATGCCAATGCTTGTTCTAAAATGTTATGCATAATCACACCATTGGGGTGCACGTATGTACCATTGCATTTGCTTTTACATTTTATTTTTTTACATTTCCTGTTTTGCACCCATTCCCCGTTCTTGCACATCCCAATCTATAATTACAACACAAGGAAACTCCTGCAGAGATCTAAAACATCGAGAAAATACATTCATCAATTAACTTCCATTACGGGCATTTTTAAGTGTAAGAAAAAAATAAGATTACTTTGGCTGAAAAAATGTGAATTCTACAAACGAAATCAGAGCGCTGATTTCAAACCTTACGGGAAAAAACCTCTAGATTTTATGCAGCTGCATTGTGTACGTGCACGCAACAGCTGGACGACCAATGTATAAGTGGCCTATAGGACGCATGCGCTTTAGCCCGTTTCTAAAACACTTTGACACGGACATCCGGTGACACCGGAAGGGACGTCACCCAGGAAGGAACGTCACTGCCTGTGCTTACATTTTCAGGAACAGGCGAGGATCGAAGAAATAGGAGAATGATTGCATTTCTTTCTCCTTTTCAAATGCAGCTAACAATTTGAAGATCTCGCATTCAGTCCGTGTTTCAGAAGTGCTTCGAGGTAAAAGCGTGGTCAGCGAAATAGTGGGATCGGATCGTACTCAGAAATGTATGCATTCCATTTCCGTGCTCCTAATGTTCATCAACAACAGCCGACTTGTAGTTCATCTTTTTTCCTGATGGTTAATAATGCCAGTTGTATCTTTTACGTTTTGGCCTTTCTGGTTTGTATGTTAATTGACATCCGATCCCTTCGTGTCAAGTTCTGCTCCATAAAACTGAAAAAAACATACCATCGTCTGAGACTGCTAGCCTCTGGTAGCAAGAGGGTATGTTGTGTTTAGTCTCTAATAGGACGTAGGTTTGTTTTTTCAGTTTTATTGAGCAGAACTTACCCCGAAGGGATTGGAGCGCTTGTACAAGGGTATTCATTATATTACACAGGGTCACATTTGTTTTTCCTTTAGGCACGGGAAGCTTAGGTGATTTGCAGATCATAGGATGTTGAGTGGACGGCATGTACTCGGTTCCAAAGAAGTACCTCTGGCCATAACGCCAGATCTTTTGGAGGTTCTATCTGGTAGTTCCTGCAGGTATGACGCATACTCATCTGAGCTTCCAATTTATTAGGTATAACCTGCATTTTTGGCGATCCTTGTCTGTATGGTTTTTACAATGGAGGCAGTTGTGTGGCTTTTTCTAGGGCACATCTGTCTACCACGATTTGAGGCTGCCTGTCTATCACCTCTCGTAGGCTATGTTGTTTGCAAAGCTATTCTTCTGTCTGTTGGCGCCGTGCCATTTTTAACATTACAGGACCACCAGTGATACAAATGTGGTGGCAATAATAGTGTCCGTCTTTCCATTCATCCTACCTACCACTGGTACCTTGATTCTTGGGAATCTTTGAATGGCACACTTTATTGGACTAATGTTCTTCTTAATGACACATTTCGACTATAATCTTGCTCTTTGCCTTGGAGACGCTGATTTTCAGTCGTGCCTGTGGTAAGGGGCACAGTAGTGTCAGTCATAACGTCTCAGCTGTTCCTGCAGCCCGTGCTCCCCTTTTCGCAAAGTTAACTGCACAGCTGTTTGGATCTTCACAACTCTGCTATCAAGTATTTCAAATGTCTGCTATCAAGTATTTCAAATGTCAATGTCTGCCATCATATGTTCAGTGAAAACATATATGTAGATGTCGAAGTGGTTAAAAACAGTGTTAGAATATGTTGGCCTCCCTCCTACATGGTCGTTTCTGAACCAAACCTCCGAGGTTCTCACAACCATGTATGCGAAGCGCAGGTGAGTTATTTTTTGCATTCTGCTTTGAAGTCATGTTTATCAGATTATAAAACCTGGGACTGTAGGTACAGAATACAGTGTGAAACCGGACCTGGCAAAGCAAATAGTTGGCCTTCTCGCTTTGTCAGTGCTAGTTTTGCATCATCATGTCTTTTGCAAAACGCTGTCAGCAGAAGCTGCAGGGTTCTTACCAATGTAAAAAAAATAGCTAAAAGCAAAGATTTTTTTTGTTCTCAGATGGCACACTTGCTATAACAGTTGAGGACACTGAAGGAACTACGTTGTCCCACAACGTGTTTCTCATGAAAGGAAAGAATGAGGTTACAGTGAAGTTAGTAATTGGCTTGAGTGAGCTGACCCTTTGGCCAGTGTATGCTGCAGTGGGTGGGACAAAAATGTAAATGACACAACAGGCCAGTGGAAGAAGAGGCCTGGCTGAATGTCCTTGCAATTTAAATATATTGGATATATAATTTTAGTTTAATCACCAGACATAAAAACACCTGGGTTGGATGACCTATATAAGAAATGATGCTGAAACTCATTCTATCACCTTTTTTTCCTCTCTTGAAACTTTATTCTCTCTTCTCATCTTATACTTTTTGCCAGTCGTCCCTCTCAATTTCTATTGTTTCACCATCTTTTCATCATAAGTTTGTTTTTCCTACCATGTTTGTCTTCCTTTCTATTTTTAGGTCTCGCCTGGCGTGGGCTGCGCAGTCTCGCTGGCGAGATTGAATTATTTTGGATATTTTCTGTAAAGGGCATTAAGCCCCGCCCCTCTTTTCCATTGGCTGGCGTCACCGTTTATGGTAAACGGTGGCCAGCCATTGGAAAAGAGCTGTTCGTGATGTTTTCGTTTGGCTTTTTGAGCCGTCCCATTTGGACGGGCTCGTCTGCCTTCCTTGCATCGTAAAAGGATTTTTATCTATATGGGGCCATGTGTTTAAACACATGGCCACATAAAGACAAGAGATCCTCTTTCTCTTTCGGGACCATGTCGTGCTTGTTGAAATTGTGAGTGTGTAATTGCCTGGCGAAGGATTTAAGATTCTGCAGGCACAGTCACAGATGCCGAGAGATGAGGGCTAACCTCGTCAAACGAACACGGAATAATTCTATTTCCAACGAGAGAGGCCCTCGCGCCCCCTCCCCAAGGCGAGCAGAGATTCTATCCCTGCTTTTCAAATAACCCTTTTCCGTTGTCGTTCCCGCGTCATTTTCTTGTTGTAAATGATAACTATTAAAAATGCGTGTTGGCTTCCGCATCTGACAGTTCGGAGTTGATGAAAGGCGCGTGCATTGTAAATGTCCTGTATGTACACATCAGGCTGCTGGAGATGCTAACTCATATACACTGTGTGTTTTTGCAGCAGGCCACTAAATTATGCATTAGGTGCTGGGCTTTAATCTCATAAACCTGCCTGTGGCTGTTAGGAGCGTCGGTTTATTACGTGGACCACCGCGCTCAGTTCTTCAGCGAGCACTCGAGCGGCGAGGCTGGCGAGTGTATCGATTGTTTAGGCCTGCTGATGGCAGCAAGTTGGGCTGGTTTGTCTGTTACCAACCTGCCCCCGGTAGTTGATAGTGAGCACCTGCAATTCGTATGCCATTCCAAAGCCTGTAGCATATGTGTAAAAACAGTAAGCCCCTATGTGTTTGTAGTTCGAGGAGGAGGAGTTTAATGCCCAAGTGGGTTTTTGCACTGTTCTGATTGCTGCTAATTTTTAAATTAAGCTGCAGTTCAGTGGGCCCAAACTATCATATCCTTGGATGTGACTGTTCACCAGGCTCCTAGTAGTTTAGAACTTGGAGAGGAGGGGCCATGCTGCGTTTTCAGCCGGCACAAAGTATAGAAACGTAGCCTGGTGGTGACAATGCTGTGGTTCAGCAGACCTATACATAGCTGCCAAGGTTTCAAATTGCGATGTGACATTTTCATGTTTTCAGTGTAATTATGATTGACATTTGAATGACTATGAGTGACGTTTTCTTGTGAGCAAAAACATGCAATGAATAAGGGGAAACATAAGTATAAGAAATTACACCCAATGAGAGACTAAGGAGACATAAAAGAAAGACCAGAGTCTAAGAAGGGGACAGCAGAGTTATAGGAATTATAAGAGTGATGTCATCACTCTGATTTAGCAGAACCCAGAGCTTCGCAGAACATCCATGGCGTGGAGAGGGAAGTAAAGAGTGTGGGTGTGGTGGAAAACCTTGGATACTTGTAACCCCAGACAGCGCATGGGGTGGGGGGAATGAGAACAAGCATTTGCAACGCAATAGGTCTCACAGGTACAAGAGTTTCAGCCATTGGCATTGTAAATAACAAGGCATTATTATTTGCAATGTCAATAGCTCAAACTCGCGTAAATGCGAGACCTATTGCATTGCAAATGCTTGTTTATTTAATGTACTTAATGAAGCTCCCTTTGAGGTCAAAACCTACCAGACAGCACAGCTGTCTGGTTTACTAAAGACATTTTCTGTTGCTTACCATCTGCTTTGTGGTTTGTAACTCACATTTTCTGACTTTCAATTTGCTCGCTTTATTTGCTTTAGGCTGTCCAGCTTGAGTTCACACCTCATGTTGCCCAAAACTTGTTTACTGTATTCTTTCACAGATTTGCTTTCTGTAAACAGTCCTTAAAATCTTGTTCTCATCTTGCCACACTTACTGTGCATTCAAAGACCGGTCACATGTAAGGGTTTCTCTTCCAAGGAGCTTAGGGTTTATTTGTCATTTTCTGACTTCAAAGTGAGAGAATTTATGTGACAGTCCTGCGGAGTAGCCATGTAAGAGGAGAGCATGGTGGATGTATTTTTGTAACATGACAAAAGATGTTTCAGAATATATCAATTAGTACAAATTAAGCTTTTTTGTTGTAATTCTGAAGTGTGGTAGAAACAAATGTTTGAATATGATCAAAACACACCGACAGCAGTTGATAACATTTGCACACATTATCGGTTGTATGCAGTAAAATCGTATTCCGGTGCAAATGTAATGGTCAACAATTGAAAGTGTGTTGTCTTTAATGGCAGTGGGCTACCACACTTTGCATAACCCACACTGCGCCACACCACTCTGACGTACCACTCCACTCTATGCACCTCCACCGTAAGACACTCAGCAATGCCTATCGACTCGCCCCACTCCACTGAACACCAAGGTAACCCAATCTACCCCACACTGTCAGGTACTATGTCAGGAACACAGTCAGGGACTTGAGCAGGGACTGGGTAGAGAACGTACCATGCACAGAAAGAGTAGTACAGTGCTGCCCAGGATCTCACAAAAAGTCAGAGGAGAAAAAGGGATCCAAAGGGGAAGCCTGTACAAGATGGCTAAGACTCAGAAAGGAAGGGCACTCACAAAGCAATTTAGCATTCAGACTAACTACACCCAGGACCGACGTGCAAGACATATATATATATAATACAACATTAACAATAAAGGTAATGTGGGGTAAAGCACTCATGAGCTCCACACTGTAAGACTGAAGCTCAGTAAGTTCCTCACCCACAATTGCTGTTACAGATCCCGACTGAAAATACCCACATATAGGATATGTATGCAAAGGCAGGGTCTGTGAAGCTTATACCTACAGTGATGTTATAACTGTAACTCAAAGACAATACCCACAGTGAACAAGAAACACCACCTAGGTAGTCGGCTGTGCCCACGGATCCTTGCGATAAAACAAAGAACACGCAAGGCCGTAACAAAAAGGGATAGAACTAAACACAAGCACAATAGACCAGGAGCTAGCAAGGAGGAGTGCTTAACAGGAAAGGAAGGGAATCGCAGGAAACACTTGGCAGAAAGCAGGTAACAAACTTACAAGGTAACAGAAGCAAGACAGCAGAATAGAAAGACCGCAAACTAGGAACTGGACCCAAGGAAATGGGAAGAAAGGCAGGGACTGGAAAAGGAAATACAGAAGGGGGCTACAAGGGTATACTGGAATAGTGCAGGATCAGGAATCAAGAAAACAAAGTAGCATTGAAGGCAGTGCTGGGGCAGGAACAAGAATTGAGCTAAGGCTCAGGATTGCAGGTAGCACTGCAGGCAGTTTTATTGACCTTTTGACTCCTAACCGGGCGGCCTCGCTGTATGTCGGTCACTGGACCTCATCCTTTGGGTGGAGAATATCCATCAATACGTGCATAAAAAAGATTTTTATGTTACACGTTTTACTACTTTGCTGCTACTGGCTATTATATCAGACAGCTTTGGGGCTGGAGAGAAGCCACCCTTATTAATTATGCATGTTGTATTGCTCTAAATATATCAACATATGAAACAGCTGAGAATTATCAGCTTTTGAAGATTATTGGTTATTTGATACCGGACAGTCGTTCTCAATCTGAATGCTTTTGTACAAACAATACAATTACCCTGAAGAAGTCCCAGCTGAGTGGGACGAAACGCGTTGGCTGAAGGTTGTTTGATTGAAAATAAAGGAGATTACAAATCTACTGTTGGGACAAGTGAATTCTCTTGCATCATCTGTATCTAATTGAATTACCATGGACATATAAGTTTTCTTGCATATGTGTCAAGAAAGGTGGTGCGGTTCTGATCTAGTATTGCAAGCACTGCAGGCAGTGCTGCTTCAGGAACAAGGACTTACTAAAGCTTCAGGAGTCAAGGTAGAACTGCAGGCAGTGCTAGTTCAGGAACAGGGAAATTACTAAAGCTTCAGGAGTCAAGGTAGCACTGCAGGCAGTGCTAGTTCAGGAACAGGGAAGTTACTAAAGCTTCAGGAGTCAAGGTAGCACTGCAGGCAGTGATGGTTCAGGGAAACAGGAAATAGCTATAGCTCAGGAAACAAGGAGTCAAGAGAGCACTGCAAGCAGTGCAAATCAGGAACAAGAAATAGCTGAAGCCAAGGTTCAGGAACAAAGAATAACTACAGCTCAGGAACTCAGGAATCAAGGTAGCACTGCAGGCAGTGCTAATTCAGGTACAAGGAATAGCTATAACTCAGGAACAAGGATTAACTATACTCAGGAATCGAGGAATATCAAAAGCACAGGAAACTAGGATCGGTCTCACCGGAAAACACGTACAATGACCAACATTGGGCTGAGGGGAGCTGGGGCTTAAAAGAGCTCCCAATATTCATGCGCATCAGGTGTGAGCAGGCTAGCAGCAACCAGCCACAGGTGAGCTGATTTCCTCCACCCATCCTTGGCCTGCAGGGGTGGAGACAAAGCAGTCAGGAGGGGATTATAGGTAATGGAGTTTCCAGCATGAGCAGACTGGCTTTCACAAAACCCGGCATGGATTGGGAATGAATGTCAATTCCTAAATGATGTCCGAATGCCTGTAAGTCAGGGTATGAATACAGGGAAGTGTTTGGAAGCATATTAGAATACTGAAAAGCCCCATAATTCGGCCTCCTGGTGGTGTGAATCGTGACACACACCATTCCCGTCTGCAGCAATATACCCCGCTCCAATCTACTGCACGCCACTCCAATCTAACCAACTCCACTACAGTCTACCTCACTCCAGTCTACTCCACTCTACCCCACTTCACTCCATCTAACCCAATCCACTCCACTGAAATCTACCCCACTCTGCTCGAGTCTACTTCAATCCAACCCTCTCCAATCTACTCCAATCCAATTTTCCACACTCCACTGCGATCTATCCAACTCCTCTCTACTGTAATCGAGCCCTCTCCATACCAATCTACTCCACTCCACCAAAATCTACCTCACTCCAATTGACCCCACTCCAATTTTTCACACACTCCCCAACTCCATTACAATCTACCACTCCCCTCTCAAATCTGCCCCAATCCACTCCACTCCTCCATACTCCAATCTAGTCTACCCCACTTCATCCCAGCCCAATCTACCATACCCCACTCCACCCTAATCTATCCCACTCCACTCTACCTCACTCCACTCCAATCTTTATTCAACTCCAATCTATCCTACTCCACTCCCCCACTCAATCTACTCCACTCCAATCTACCCCACTACAATGCACTCCACTCTTACCCAATCTACCCCACTCCAGTCTACCCCAATGTATCCCACTCTACCTGGTCTACCCCAGTCTACTCCACTCCATCCCAATTTACCCCAACCCAATCTACTCCAGTATACCCCCTCATCTCCAATCTACCCCACTCCATCATTCTACCCAACTGCGCTCTACCACTCCACTTTATCTAATCCAGTCCAATCCACCCCACCCCGATTTGCACCTCCCCATGCTACCCCACTCCAATCTCCAGCACTGTAGTCTACCCCATTCCACCCCACTTCACCCAATTCACCCCACTCATTCCTATATACCCTACTCTAATCTACCTCAGTCCACCCTTATCTACTCCACGCCACTCTTCCCCAAACAATCTCAACTCCATTCCAATCCATCCAACTCTACCCCACTCCACGCCAATAACTTTTAACCATGCTGAGCAGCAGCCACACTGGTGTACAACATGGATAAACACATTGCCAAAGCCAATAGCTCTTGCATAGGCAAGACCTGCTGGGTTGCCAATGCTTGTTGCTTTCTAGTTATGTGCCACTCACTTTTGTTCACATGCTGTTTTTTTGTTTTCTGTAAGAGGGTGATAGATTTAGTGGTCAGTGCACCCTGCCGTCCAGTTGCAATTTCAGTAATAAACATTTCTAATTTTTATTTATTATAAACATAATATGCAAATATATTTAATTGTTTTTTTAATCCTCAAGCGTATGACAAATTCTTAAATCGAGCTCAGATGACTCCAAGCTTCATCAGTTTTACAAAGCTGCATGCAGAAAGTGCTGCTCAGACAGGTGATCAGAAATACCGACCAATGACTTGACAATACTTAAATCATTATTGGCATTGCACTCAAAGCTAAAATTACCGGTGGTGCCAGTAAAACACTTTTCCAGTAGCAATCCTAATTAGATCACTCTTCTATGTTGTATTTAAGGAGCCAGGTCATCTTTCATCTTTATCCCCAGGAGTAGGCATTTTGATAGGTCAGAAGTGCCAGAACTTGCCCATACCGCCATCCCCGACGATGAGAAGAGGAGCAAGTACAGCTATAAGACACCTTGTGTCTCAGTGCCCCTGGCCTATGTTCACATCTAGGAGGGTGCTTACAGGGCCAAACTGGTGGTCCCGGCCTAAACCCCTTCCTTAACCCCTCTGTAGTCCTTCCTATCTCCACCCCCCCCCCCCCCCCCAGTAGTATTTCCCATTTTCCAACCACTCCCCTCTGTCCCTCACACATTTACTTCTAATATGTATTCCTATTCATGTGGAGAGTCTGCAGTCAGAGGAGGCTTTTTGGAGGGGGGAGGATGAGATCTCTGCACAGAAAAAGATAGTAGAGACATAAACACTGCACATAACTTTGTGAATAGCATTTTGTAGTACGTTAAAATAATATTATAAAATGCAGTTTGTGGCTATGCCGGTCAGTGTTTTGACACCCACATATGGCTACGTTCAACATCAAATGACCTGCCGTACAGTGACGTTTATGCTGCTACTGTGATCACTGATGTGCACCATCCTACTCACCTTCAAGACCAGTTCACAAGCAGTGAAAGTGGCAGCCTTCACATAAGCTGAGATTTAGAAGTGCACTAATTATACAGAATTGTATAGCATGAGCCTGCAAACCTACTTTACATGGTGACCAAGGTATCCTTTTTTTAGGACTTACTCCTTTGTTGTAATGCGGTTCATTAATTGTCTCGCGTGCAAGGCACTTTTAACATTACATTTAAAAATATGATTGAGCTAATGAAAAAATGTATATTATAAACAGTTGCTTAAAAGTGGTTTATGTTCACTGGTTTCTCTTGTTTTTTCAGGACATGGAAGCCCATGATCGTTTGATAACTTAAAGTGCTTAATTTCACACTGGGATAAAGGCACTTGCTTCCTAATGAAATTATGTATGACTTGTCAATCATTAATGGAGAGAATACCTACTCTGATTCCATCTCTACATGTACGAAAAGGGAATGAATGCTTTTACGAGCAAAAGTGAGAGGTGTTCAATCTGAGATTGACTGCCTTAAAGGTAAGTAAAGGATGTTCTATTTTGACCAGATATATGGCAACTAATTTGTAGAGATATATATATATATCTCACATCACCGAAATCCATAACACTTTTTTTCCCACCCTCCCCCTGTATAGCCCACAAGTATGTTTGTATTTCCCTAATCTACTTACTTGAAATTCTTTGTTTCCATTATTGCTCAGTTATGTGGCACATGCTGAAAGTAGATGGCTATAAGTCATTTGCCAGCAGCAGTCTGTATTGACAAGGTCAAATGTCCTACAAAAAATCCTCCACATCAAATATATTCAATGGATCATTTGTAAGGGTGATTTGCTTAATTTTTTTCTCCTTTGGTATATTATATCTGTTACAAACTGAAAGTACTATTGTGGATATATTTAATGCAAATCTACTTCATTATTATGGATTTAAAAAAAAAAATTTTGTCACTGTTGGGTGTCAGCTTACTTTCCACAGGCCACCACTTTGTTTACACTATGTTTAAAATAATATGATGGAATGTATGTTAATACTTTGTGTGGCTATGTGTAGGCTGATGTGCATGAGATTCCACTGATCCTTCTTGATACAGAAATGACCTTATCTCAAAGAGTACTGCACAAGCTGTTGGAAAAGGCCTAGTATGCTTGAGACAATGCAAGTTTTCTCCTCACTGGTTTGAGCAAGATATATTTTTACCAAACAAAGTGGCAGAGGTGTTACCAGGGCTCATGATGAAACTGCTGCCCTTGATGAAGAAAAGGTTGATGCTTAATAAGGTAGTTCACATGTCTTAATTACCATAAAACAAGTCGTTACATGTGGTTTCATAGCATATCCAGTGAACACATAAGGATTCTGTTGTTGCTGTTTTGCCTTTCCATTCTTAGCTGTCTCCAAATGAGAATGAGCAGGTGTGGTCTGGTCTCCGGGAAAGAGCCCTAACTTGAAGTTTGGTGACAACAAACGGCACTGATGGCACACACCACTCCAAGCATTACCTCACACCTCTGCAGCACTTGCGCTCTGTATATAAGCTGCCCCGTTTTACAACTTGGGTGTAGGTTCCTTTTAGGCACCAGATACTTGTTGGCAGAGCAATGTCTTAACTAATTGAACACAATCCCTGAAGACTTTATCCTGTCTAACAATTGAGTCCATGTAGGGCACAGCTAAGAAGGTGTTCTTTCCTCTTTTGTTGAGCACGAGATCAAAAAGTGAAATAGTACGCTTTGCTGATTGACCATCTCTGGCTACATTCTCTTAACTATGAGATTGATCTTCTGAATCTACTTCTTTCTCTATCACACATTAGAAATAGAAATGTTCTTTCTCCACCTCCAACATGACTAATTACCTACCATCACTCATGCTCCTGTGACCACTCTCCATAAGCAAACTGTTGGAAGCTTATCGTCTTGTTGCATTTTGAAGGCAGGACCCTCTTTGAAAAATCAATCAGTGAAACTTGTAAAGCACTGCTTGTCCTCCTAATCTGTGGTCCTAATCTACGGTTTTGTTATCCTTTCAGAGTTTATGAAATCTGTGTACAAGGCCAAAAGCTCGAAAGCCATCAACATTGTATTGTATTGCAAACACATTTATAAAGCGCGCTGTAACCCTACGGGCATCCTGGCGCTGCGATACACGTATGTTACCAAACTGGGGATGCTATAGATCATAATCCGAAAGATTATACTCTGGGGAAAAAGCCATGTCTTAATTTTCTTTCGAAACAGCATCAAATCCTGTATCTGTTTCAGTTCAGTGGGGAGACTATTCCAAAGATGAGCAGCTGCCATGCCAAAAGCTCTCCCTCCCCATTGTTGCTCTCTTTGTCTTGGGTATGATTATAACATGAAAATGATGCAGTGAAAACGTGCCATAAAGATCTGCCGTGTCAGAAGAGAACTTAAGAAACCAGCAAACCTAAAAGCAAACAACGAAGTACCGTTTTTCATTGAACATTTCTTGTCTACTTTTACTATTCTACTTTAAGGTAACCTGAGCCCTTTTGGGACCAGGCACGTGCTTCAGTTAAATAAAATTAAATTTAGAAGTCATTTTAGATCCATTTTATTTCAACCTGTGTTTGTTTAGTATTTTCCCGCACATCACAACTTAAAAAAAAAAAAAGCCAGGTCATGTCTTATACACAAATTGAGGCAATCTCTACTGAATGAGGGAGTATCACAAGTTAAAAGCCTTCTTTTGAATACAAAGTGTGTTGTGTTCTTGCTAATTCCTACTTCAGATAATTTTATACCCCCTTACCCCACCACCACCTTTTATTGCGCAGAACAATAAAGTATTATGCCAAAGTCGTAGTTTAATTTTAGCTTCTTATTACTTAGAATTCATTGGATTGTATAAACAAGATACATTTATTACATTCAAACACAATTCCCTATTGTGCAGGATGGTACATAGGTCATGCACCTCAATGCACTTGTTTAGCAAAGGATTAGTTGATCTAAAGTACTTGATGGGCACTTGATTTGAGAAGATGTGACCATATAATGTTTTCAGGTCGTAGAATCTGCAATGAGTATTACTACCCTGACTCTATAATAAATCATTCATTGGTTACCAATAGCCATCAAAATGTTTCCTGAAGTCACCCAGGAGTAATTCACACTCCCCTTGCAGTTGTCATGAAGTTATCCTATAGTAAGCTGCACTCATTCTTAAGTGTTCATGAAATCATCCTGGAGTAATTCGCAGTCATCCAAAAGTTGTCCTGGAAACATCCTAGAGTAATCCTCAGTCATTGTGAAGTTGTCGTGGAATTATCCTGTAGTAATTAACACTCATCCTGAAGTTGTCAGCTGGTGTTCCTTGAGTAGTAAAAGATCATGAGCACCAGTTTCGTTACAGATGGACACATTCATTTTTGTTAGGCATGGGGCGATTAAGTGATTTGCCCAGAATCACAGGATGTTGGGCGTCGTTCCTGAGGCTCGAACCCGGTTCCCCAGCTCCGAAGTCGTCTGCTCTAGCCATAAGGCTACATCCTCTCCCAGTGTTAAAGTGCAAGTGTTCCTGCTGTCAATTGTGTTTATGGATTGGTGTTTCCATGTTTGGCATATTTATATACTAAATCCTTAGTACAGTGCACTGTGCTAGCCCATGGCCTGTAAATCAAATGCTGCTAGTGGGCCTGCAGCACTGATTGTGCCACCCGCAAAAGCAGCCTTTCAAAGGATTCTTAGACCTGCCATTGAAGTGTCTACGCACAGTTTTACAACCATGTCGACCTCGCAAGTGCACCCACTTGCCAGACTCTAAGCTTCTTTTTCTTTACATGTAAGGCACCCCTCAGTTAGGCCCAAGCTACCCCCGTGAGTAGGGTGCAATATATGTGAAAGATAGGACATGTCCTGGTGTGTGTGACATGTTCTGATAGTGCAACACTGCCAAATTCGTTTTTCACTATTGACAGGCTATCTGTCCCATACACTAACGTGAGAGTTGAAAGCCTTACAAGCCTAACTTTCCATTGGGACAGGATAGAGAAATAGAGCTCAGTATGCCTGAACTCGGTTTTTAAAAATACATCTTTTATTAAAGATGAGTTTTATATTATGTGTTTGAAAATACCACTTTTAGAAAGGGGGTATGTTCTTGCATAACCATTCTGTGTGCCTACCCTGGTTTGTGTATTGACTGTCTGGTATTGGAGTGACAGAGGCTGGGGATGTGCATTCTCTGTACCCCGCCACAAGGGCGGTTGAGGTGTATCCTACCTTTCCTGGGTGACTCATAGTTGGGCTGAATAGGCTTGGTCTGCTTTTAGAGTGGTGGGAGGAGTTTTCACTAGCACCTGAATAGTCAGTGTCTCCTCTGTGCAATGCTGTCTCCACCTCCTATAGTGAAGCTGGGCCAGAGACGGCAGAACTAGTTTAGACTGGGTTCATAGACCCTTGCCGCAAAGAGAACAAAGGGTAAATGTGGTATAAATATTGGGGCCCTGACCCCAGGGCTTTAGAACTCTTTTGGATCAAAGACCCTGCCAAGAAGAAGTGCCGTAGAAGCTGTGAGGAGGAACTACCACTTTGCTGTGTTGTCCTGCAGTGGCTGTTTCTGTCTTAGGCAGAGAAAGAACTGGACTGAACTTTCTGCAACTTCTTTGTTTGAGATTCTCCAAGGGCTTCAGGTGGAGCTTGCCCCCTGTTCAAGAAGTCTCAGGAACAGCAAGGACTTCAAATTCATCTGCTACCAGCACTGGGAACTGTGTGTTTTGTGCTGCAACATAAGAAAAAGCAACCCGCCGCCGCCAGTGATGCTGCTGCCGGCTCCATGTCCTGAAGGCACCACAGAGAGCACCGCCGTACTTCTCACCACAACCCTGGTCTCACTGACGACACCACCGAGCCGCTGCTTGAACCATGACCTGTGGGCACTGCACTTCGTGCCACCTCGCTTCACACTGCTACCCTGGTATCCCCGATGCCACCGTTCCACGCCGACATCAGTGCCGCTGCTTGCACCGCTTGTAAGTTACACAACGCATCGCCCCGTCCCACTCTGCAGCCTTGGCCTACTGTCGCCGGCGCCAGTTCGACGGTAGCGTGTCAGCAACGACGTGCTGCTGCTTGCGCTGCGACCTGCTAGCACCGCAATGATCACCGCCCCACTTTGCAACGCATCCCTGGTCTTCCTGTCGCTGCTGGATGCCGCCTCCGAGCTGCTGCCTGCACCACGTCCTGAGGGCACCACTGCAATTGCCACTGAAGCCCGCCGACACCCCAACTTCAACCGCACACTGTTCGAGTTGCAACGCTTGTGATTCCAAGAATCCAATGACTCCTGAACCAACCCCCAGAGCCAATGCTGGCTCTTCAGAGCTCACCACAAGGTCCCCGACGCCCTGCATTTCTAAAGGAACAGTTTTATGTGTCTTCCTGACACCGTAGCTGGCCCTGATTGGATTTGATGTTCATGACACTGTGATAGCGCCGGACGGAGCTATTGACTTCAAGGAACTGTATTTTGAGTCTATTTTTCCTTATTGATATTTCTAAGAACTGTATGGTGTATTTTTGGCCTTGTTTTGCACAGATAAAATAGTGGATATTTTTCTAAAACTGGTATGGTGTCCTTTTGTAGTGTTTTCACTGTATTACTGTATATATATGCAAATGCTTTACACACTGTCTCTGGGATAAGCCTGACTGCTCGTGCCTTGATACCAAGGGGGTGAGCAGGGGTTATTTCAGTAGTGTATCCCTCTTACCCTGACTAGGAAGAAGGGTCCCTATTTGGACAGGGTAACAACCAGCCAATTAGAGACCCCATTTCTAATATCAATGTTGTTTTTACTAAGCACCAAACTGCGTAGCATTATGCCTTACTAGAAAAAGTATATTTTCTAAGTTGAATGGCCTTTATGTTTATAGCTTATGCAGTTACTATGCTTATGTGTATGACTCTATGTGGACGTATTCTTATTTTTCTGGAAATTCCTTTGTGGGAGTTGAAATGAATTATTGGATGAGGGAGGTTCACCACCACAAAATGGTTGCAAACCGATAGTAAAAGCATCTGTAGGAAGTAGCAAAATGGCAAAGGTATGGCTTTAGTTAAAGAAATAGGGATGTATAATGGCTTGTACGGTATTTTGGACTCGCATATTACGGAAGACGAATAGGTTAGGCATTTTGAGGATATGTTTTTATCCCACTCTGCCGTGATGGTAGACCTGCACCTAGCCGAGGGGACTCCTTACGTGGTTTTTGCTCCAGAGGAAGTTAGAAAAGGTATAGCAGGGCTGACAAAGAAGAAGGCCCCGGGCCCAGATGGGATCCCACCGGATTTTTACATCTTAGATATGGACATCAGGGTACCGGCTCTTACCGCGGTTATTAATGCCGCAGCTGTGTCCGGTTGTCCGGCTACTTGGGCTCTGTCTACAATTGTCCCGGTCTTCAAAAAGGGATATCGGAACAGTACCCACTGTTATAGACCTATCTGTTTACTGGACTCGGTGGTAAAGGTGGTAGGTCGCATAGTCCTTAACAGGCTTTCTACTTGGACACAGGACAATAGCATTCTGTCTGACGCCCAATATGGTTTTCTCTCGGGTCGATCGACAGTGGACCAAAGCCTAAACCTGTACTTGGAACTTAACAAGTACTCTGTCGCGTGCCATGGCACCGTTTATTTAGCCTTCATGGATCGGTCCTCAGCATTCGACCTAGTTAATAGATCGAAGCTCTGGCAGACCATGTTGTCGTTGGGAGTTAGCCCAGACATTGTACGCTCTTTGAGGGATTTACATAGTGACACCAAGGCAGTGGTTCGATTCACTAAGGATCTGAGAGTCACCCACCAGCTCACAACTGAGAGAATGGTGTATATTGGCCCCCTTTCTTTTTAATCTGTAAATTAATAACTTGGAGCAAATCCTTTTGAAGATGAAAACTGGCTGTCCACAAGTGGATCGGCGAAGCCCTCCAGTACTATTGTACGTGGACAACGCCGTCCTCATGGCTAGGACAGCCAGGGCTTTGCAAACTTTATTGGCCTAATTTATCCGCTTTATGGAAGATTTGGACCTGCTAGTGAACAATAAAAAATCCTTTGTAATGCAAGTAGGTTTACGCCCCAGCAAACCCAACACATTTGTGGTGGGATCGATGCTGGTCCGTATGATCTATGCCTTCTCATATCTGGGTGTAGTTTTCGACGCTGCCATGACTTGGCGTCCCCTCATCCGTAGGTAAAAATGGGACTTTGTCATGGCCAATACTGCCATCTTTAATTTTGCATCTAGGTTGGGCACCAGACCTATTGGGGCCCTCTTGAAGATCTACAAGACCAAGTGCATTACTAAGGTGGCTTATGGTAGCGAGATATTGGGTTACAAGGAGCACGAAGAACTCGTTAAATACTTTTTTTAAACGTATTTTATGTCTACTGCATGAAAAAATTGATTACGGGTACCCACATTGCTTCGAAAAGACCTATAACCTTCCGAAGTAAAGGAATGCATATTTATATTGTCTCTGCGTGTGTTACCACGATTTTCTTAGAGCTAACACTGACCTCCAGTGTTCATTTTGTGAATTGCTTTTCTGTTATTGTAAAATTAATTGCCAGCCACGGGAAGTCCGAGAATTCTAATCCACAAACAGTTTAAGAAGTATGAAGTGAATGAAAGTGTCAGAAAACCGTCCCGCCTAGCAAGAAAAGAACAGAGGTGGCTTATTTCTGCATACCTTTTTTTATTAGAATCCCCTTCCTGATGAGATCTAAATAGTCAATGTACTGATGAATAGCTAGCTTGTAAATAAAATACTTAGATTTCTGCTTTGTTTTTTTCTCTTTTTAATGTCATTTATATTAGGGATTCCTTTACAATCCGTATTTGAGGCGCATGTCCACCAGTTACCCTTTTAAAGAAAGGATATTTGTGTACATAACTATGTTGTACAGTCTTCGAATACCTGAAACACGCATACACGAACACCTAGCTTCGGTTTTTTCGTTACAGACTATTTCTGGCATTCTGCTATTCCTTGCTGCGCCATTTAAGATGGCGTATGCTTGTTTAAACAGAGGAGTCATTTACAAATGTCTACACTTGGCATTGTCTTCCTTGTGCGCAAGTTCCCAGATAGGTTGAGCCATATATGAAGCTCCGGGCCCAGAGACTGCCCTTTATTCTCATAGACGTCGCAGCGCTCGGGTCGTCAGCTCAGCAGGTGCTGCTCACTCAGGCGGAAGGACCTGCCAAGGAGCTATCACGTCGGGTGTTCCCTGAATAGCATGAGTTCTCGGCGATCTAAGACGCGTTATGAGTCAGCGTGAAAATATTAAACTTAAATTTGTTTTTGTTTAGGTAGCTAGTGCAAAATCCAAATGTTGGCTATGCTGGCTGGATGTGTGCCTTGGGGTTTAGATGGGGGCGTCTCTCTTGTGTCTCTTTTTATGCAGCTGCTGCAATTTCTTTGTGATTTTTGGCACCTTGGTGTACTGCAGACTGCAATTATTTTTGTGGACAGCATCACTGTGGGATTCCGTTCAGCTTGTTGTATTTGATTTAAACGTTGTGCATTTCTAACACTGGTGCCGGAAGTCTGTGAAATGCTTTCAATTTGAGCATCCTGTATTCATTTTAACCATTATCAAGGGAGTAATAACACCACACCCATTAGAATATTTTGTTTTATTTTATTTTCTCAACGTAAAAAAACTCTTATTATATAATCATAATTCATTATGTGCTTATAGAGTAATTTAAAGATTGGCACCGTGCTGGCTCCTTTGTCCATAGTGGTATTAGCTTCGGGAGAAACAAGCATTGGCATAGCCAATAGGTCTCGCCTTTGGGACCGTGTAAGTGTTTAGCCATGCAACACTTGATGTTGTTGCACAAAGGATATTGTGCTGCATAACTCAAAACTTATAAGGTCCCAAAGGCGAGACCTATTGGCTATGCCAATGCTTGTTCCTTTTCTCATGCCTTTAGACTCCCACAGGCAGATAACTGTTGGGTGGTTTAAACAATCATCATGAAGGATGAAACCCTTTCATTCAAATTGTAATATTTATATGGATCTCATGTTTAATGTTTTATTCTGTCACAGGAATGAATTTGTGTTAAAGAAGAAAGATACAGAAACACATCTCAAGTCTGAACATACTTTGGAAAAATGGGAGCAGAACAAAGTGCTGAAGCAGAGCCAAGGCAAAGTGATTTGATGGTTTCTGGTGAGTGTAGAGGGATTTCTGAATTACTCATTATTTGTTTTTAGGTCTTGCCTGGCGTAAGACTGCGCAGACATGCGCAGTCTCGCTGGCGAGATTTAATGATTTATGGAGATTTCTCTAGTGGGCTTTAAGCCCCGGCCCTCTTTTCCATTGGCTGGCGTCACCGTTTATGCTAAACGTTGGCCAGCCATTGGAAAACAGCGTCTAGTGACGTACAGTTTTCTCTTTTAGAGCCGTCCCAGTTGGACTGGCTCGGTCTCTTTACGTTTGTAGTAAAGCCTTTTCTTATCTCTATGGGGCCATATGTTTTAAACACGTGGCCCCATAAAGACAAGAGATCGGCCCGCGCTTGCCTTTTGCTCTGCCTTGTTTTTTTTACTTTTAGCGCGGCGCGCGTGCTTGTTCTTCTTTGATCCCTGTCTTTCCCTTTCTCAGTCTCACCCTCTCCCTGTCTGTTTCATTCCCCCCCCCCCCCCCCCCCCCCTCTCCCAGTCTTATCTCCCTTCTCCGGGATCGTTCTCTGACCTCTTTAACTGAGAAAAACTCCAGTAGCGGAAAAAACAAGGTGCCGGTCTAGGAAGTATGCGATCTTTGTGGTGAGATCGTACTGCGCCATCTTGGCAGAAAAGAAAGCTTCAACACCCGAAAACGTTACTAAAGACTGAAAGAGGGACAAAGGCTCGCGAGTAAGGCAGCCGGGAAGTGTCAATACTGGTAGGTATGCGGGGACTAGAGTGTCAGTGGAGAAGGGCAAACCTGGCTCAGATGATCGGGGAAAAGACTGTAGACAAACAAGACGGTACCCTTAAGAATGAATCCTGAGTAACGTGCCTTGACTGTCGCACAAGCCTGCTACGAGTAGGGTTGCCACCGAACAAGTTTTCTACCGGTGTTCAGTCGGTTTAAGCCACCCTTATGTAGACGCCTAGTTTGCTCAGGTGCGCATGCGCACAGTGAAATCCTGCGTACTGACTGGTCTGTGAAACTTGAATTTCTGAGTTTCCCGCGTGTGTGCAAGTCAGCAGCCTGGATTAACTTCAGCCTTGCGCATTCGTTTGTTTTGATTCTGAGAAGCACGTTTTAATCTTGGAATGCAAAGAGATCATACAAATAATTGGGAGAGGGTGGGGTCTCAGGGCTAGACTGCCGACTTTTGGAGCTGGAAATCCAAGGTTCGAGCCTCGGGGACGACTGTGGTTCTTAAATCACTTAATCTCCCCGTGCATACCAAAAAAATGAATGTCATTGTGTAACGTGCAATGCTTGTATGCAGCCCAGTCAGATATTGGGGGAAGAGCTGAAAAAAAATCTTTGTCACCAGGCCTTCGACAAAACATGTACCGCAGATGTCAGTTCTCAACTGCATTGCATGTATGTGAAACCAAGTATGCCAAGTGCTTGGTATCACGGTCACAATAGCATTGGTATTTTACACATGAAACGCTGCCAAGGAAATTCTATCCTGGCGCTTCGGCTTAAACAATGTTTAATATCCACCGACCTGGCTCGTTGTATCAACCTCGGAAGGATTAAAGCCTGAGCCCACTATGCTAGGATTCTAGGCTGCAAATTGTACGTTATAATCTGATCTCTGTTGCTCTTTCATCCCGCCTTGCACTAAGTGTTTGCTGTCCGAAAGAGAAGGGAGGCAGGAATGGAAGAGCCGAGCCCTGAAGCAGCATCGTGGGGCACGGTGCATCAAAAACATTCTCAAAATGCATTAACAAATACATAAATAAATAAATGAGATAACGCACATGTAGAGAGCCGATCGCCTTCAGAAACTCAAGTGACCTTTAGCCTTATTACGCCTCTACCCCTCCCTACTCCAGCTACCCCTCACTACTCCAGTGCCTAGAGGAACCGACTGCAGGGCGTACTCGGGTGCACCTGAACATTACAGCATCAGCCCTCCCTTCCCCTCGCTGCCCCCTCCCACCCTGCATCTCTGTGTAACTGCTCTCCGTCCCGAGAGGGCCTCCTCCACTCAGGGAAATTCCTTCACCTAAACAATAAAAACAAGCATTGAAAATGCAATAGGCCTCGCCTTCTATTAAGTTAAAGCCATTTGCTTTGCTATATAATACCATTAGCAAAGCAAATGGCTTTCACTTAATCAAAGGCGAGGCCTATTGCATTTTCAATGCTGGTTTTCTATCTAGCCTTCTTAACTCCTGTTTCTGATATAATTCCTTCTTTCACATTTACCCCCAACAGTTGAACACCCAATTCATTAGGTGACTCTTTGACAACAAGAGACTCCTTCAGTTGGAAAAAGACTTTGCCTACTCTTGCCCCCTCTTACATATTAGCTGCTTCCACAACGGTATACCTAATTGTAAGGGTCACTTAGCCCCTTTGTCGATGTTCATGGCACCCTCTTATATGGAATGTGAGAAAGTGCCATCTTTCTTGCATGGTATGCCCCCACTTTTTGCTGAATGTACTTTGACTGAGTGTGCCCTGGACTCCTGCCAATCAGGTGCCCAGGGCCTATGTTCCTTCCCTAAACCCACAAAACCCAAATTGGCAAACCCTGGCCACATGTCAGCCCCTGGTAAATGGTACCCTAGGTACCCAGGGCCTTGTGACCAGGGAAGGCCTCTAAGGGCTGCAGCACTCATTGTGCCACCCTTAGAGGCCCTGTCCCCTTACACACACTGCCCTTGCAGGCTGGGTGTCTGGGTGCAAGACAAAACAAAGAGTCGACATGGCACACATCCCATCCCATCACCTACACTGCCATGGCATATATTAGCCACCCCTCTAGCTGGGTGCCCTATGCCAATGGTGTGAGCACAGGAGCTGGAGCCCTGTGCCCCTACAGTACCCAGGTCCATTCCTGGGCACTGTAAGTGCAGTGCTGCCATTTAAGAGTACATGGTGCTGAGAGCTCGTTAAACACGAACTCCACAGCACCATAATGGCAACACTGAAGACTGAGAAGTTTGGTATCAAACTTCTCAGCCCATTAAACCCACACTGATGCCAGTGTGGGATTTAATGTACCAAGCACCCCAGAGGGCATCTTAGAGATGCCCCCTAAAACCTAACCTACAATCCACGTCTGTTCTGAGGCTGCCTAGGCTGCCACACAGCAGACATGTTGCTGGACCCCTGGGTAGGAGAGCCCCTGCTCTCCTGGGCACATCCTGGGCGAGGTGCTAAATCTCCTCCTCCCGGATGGGCAGGGGGAAGCTTCAAAGGCATGCAGCCTCTGTGAGCTTCCCCAGGCCACTGCAACCCCCCACTCTGGCGGGAAGCTTGGCTGGAAACCCCAAATAAGGACTGGGGATGTGCCAGCCTGCCAACCCCACCCTTCAGGTGGGGAGGCGAGGTGAAGCACATCTCTGGGCTCTCGCCATCTTGAAGATGGGAAGCCCTACCCTATCAGGACTAGGCTACTGCCCCCCTCCCACAGGAGAGAGGCAGGATAGGGGGTGTACCCACCCCAGGACAGGGACCCATTGGTCCCTGCCCTTCACCTACCTGTAACGCTCCTAAATCTAGTATTTAGGGGCACCCTGAGCCTTCCTTCCCCAGATTCCAGATTCCAAAATCCCAAGAAGAGCTAGAAGAAAGAAGACCTGCCCTGCAGCTGCTAAGAAGAGGAAGACACAAAATGCTTTGGCCCCAGCCCTACCGGCCTGTCGACCCTTGAAACTGCTCCTGCTCCAACCCGGCATCTCTTGTGGCCAGCAACCTCACAAACCCCGGAGGACCTGGCTACCTTTTGACTCTAAGCCCCTGGGACTCCCATGAGTAGAGGCTCTACTCAAAATCTACTTCTAATCCCTGGCAGCAGCCCGGAACTGCGAACCCAGCACACTCTGCACCAGCCAAGCCTGGCCTGTGCCGGAGTGAACAAAGACGACGAGGATGTCCCCACGGCGACTGTGACCCCGAGTCTGGCACCCATGGACCTCCCTCGACACTCCTGAAGAAGCCTGCAGCCTCAGAACAAGGTGAACCCCCCCCCCTCACCCCCCCCCCCGCAATCAATAGAGGGTAAGATTTCCCGACACCAAAAGGCACCCCTGCTCCCGGCGCCCCGCGGCCACCTGTGCCCAATCCTGGGGTACCTACCTATCCTCCAACTACCCAACTTACCTCTCGAAGTGGTGGTGGCACCTGAAGAATCCTCGTCCCCGAGCTTGCAGTCTTTTTCTAAACCGGAGATTTCCCATTGAAATCAATTGAGCGCCCGAAGGCTCAAAAGCACCCTGCACCCAGCCGCCCGAGTGGCCCTGGCAGTGCAACCTCTACACCTATCCACTTGCCCTGAGTAAGTGACCAGGAGCCCAGCTCCCACAGCCGCGTGGCCTGCTAGTCAGCAGCCACCAACCAAGGCCCCCCTGTCCCTCATAGGATAACATTGGGCCTAACTCTCTCTGCACCCGGCCGCGCTAGTGCCGCTGGGAGTGAACCAACTGTACCTACCTGACCCCGAGGGACCCCTGAGTCTATGCCCAGAACCTTAACTCTGTCAGTCGAGTACTTACCTTTAAACCGATAACTCCATTTTCTTCATAGGGTAACATTGACTGGCTTTTTCCTGAAATTTCTTCTAAGTGTGGACTTTTCAAAACTATAAATTTTCACCAAAAATCAGCCGAGTAATGAAAACAAAAATACTCACCTGCTCTTAGGTGAGCTCCCAGTGCTGGATCTTGGTGCCCAGCACTGACTCTGAAAACTACTTACAACTGTACTTACCAGTAACCCAATATTTTTCCATAGGAAATCATTGACTGTTTTTCTGTGAAATTTCTTCTAAGTGTCAATTTCTGCAATCTTTAAATATTCTTTAAAAATCGTATAATATCTGAAAACGTAATTACTTACCTGTTTTGGATAAAGGTCCCAGTACTGAGTCTAGGCACCCAGTACTGGATTACAAAAGTAACAAGCATATACTATACCTGTAACTTGAATTTTCTGCCATAGGGAATCATTGACTGTTTTCTATGAAATATTTTCTGTCAACTTTTAAAATAGCAAAATATTGTCTAAAAATCATCACAGTAATTAAGTCGACTTTTATCACTTGATTCCAAGTACTGACCCAGGACTGAATCTAGGATCCAGTCCTGGAATTCCAAAATTAATCCTAAAAGTAATCTGTGGCAAATAACCTGAAACTTCCATTGAACTCAATGCATTATTGTGTTTAAAATAGTGTTGCCTATTGCAACCACTTGTAACTGTTTACAAAAGTCAATTGCATATTGCTAAAGTATTTCTATAAAGCATCTCATTCTGAGAAAGTATATTTTAAATCCAATTGTTGGCTCTAAAATATAACAAGCATATATTTTTTATATATAAACCATTGGCCTAGAGTTCAGTTATTGAGTGTGTGAGACCATTTGCTGACTGAGTGTGTACAACAAATGCTTTACACTGTCCTCTGATACTGCCTTACTGTTCGACCAAGCTACCACTTTAGAGAGTAAGGTTATATCTAACTTTAGCCTCTGCCAAACCTCTGGGGACTGTGGACTCTGTGCACCCTGTACCTATTAGGGAACAGTATATACAGAGCCACTTTCTCACATGGAACAAAAGCCAAAAAGATGTAAAACGTTCTTTAAGAGTGCCGTCAACCACTGTGTTTGCACAGCAGTCTAATCATTGTTTGGTCCCTCTCTTGACCCCTATCTTTTAGACCAGTAACACCTGGTCACTCTCTCCTTTGTGTACATCTTTACAACAAACTCCTTGTATTCCTGCAAATGCTTTTTGTGTTTGTTTCACCTATCCCCAGATTACTTGGGGTATGTATTTCCTCTTTCCTCTTGCACTGAGCCCTCCATCTCAGTTACACCAAATCATTTGTCTGCTTTTTTTATAAGACCACCCCTTGTCTGTCTCCCCCTATTGTTTCCCCCTATTGTGTTGTGTTTCTTCCCATTAATTTGAAAGTGGAAATGGAAGGCATGATGAGTGTCCTAATTAGGGGAGCTGTGGTCGTCGCACATTTGGCAGCGCTCAGTACATATTGCACTTATGTGAATGAGTGACCTTGCAGTAAGTTACACACTTTTGTTAGTGCTTGATTAGCCAGAAAGATGCAATTTTGACAGCAGCACAAAGCAGACACATTGGTCTATGATAATATCGTCTTGCTCTTCTTTCCCGATATGTGCATGTGAACCTTAACCAAGAGGGAACTAAGCTGTTAGTAATGTTTGGGGTGGGGGGGCATCGGGTTTAGGTATCACAGGAACACTGAAGTGAAGGAGTTCTATAAGGAAAAAAGATTCTTCTATTTCCTTAGCAACACTGCCAGGTCTTTTAGTTTGAGTTTTTTTGGGGAGGAAGAGTGATGAAGGGGCTAAAATCACCTCTTGGTGGTGGTACTGTCCTATAAGAGACGGGACAGTTCCTGGGTTTCAGCTGTTGTGTCTGTGTGTGTCTCTCTTTCTCTTTCTTTCTTTCTCTCTCTCTCTAGAAATAATCCTCTGTATTGCCTCAATCAAGTCAAACCTATTCCCGAGGATTGCACAAATTATGGACTCTGTAATTCAGTCTGTTTGGGCTTGATTGTGGATTAGTAATTATTTAACTTGGAGCTGTCAAGAATCTTCAGTGCACAAAGTCTTTTGGGTTAAGTGAGCTTTTGGTAGTCGGTGCTGAAAAACATCAATAAATGCTTGGTGAAGTCCCCTTTTTCACCTTGTACTGCTTTGCAGAGCTTTTCCATATCAAAATCCACCAGTTTTCACCCAGTTCTACTCTGAGGGGAGTTTTTGTTGCCCCAGAGAACACGGATCGATTGTTTGAACACCAGTAGATGGAAGATTAGTCAACCCAGCCTGCCATACAGGGATATGTATCTGTGGCTGAACACCCCAAAAATATCACTTCCCGGTATCTGGCTACATACACTCTCATTAATGAAATGCTCGTTAAAAACAGAGACCAGAAAATCTTCATCTTAAGGAAAGACCTGAGTATGTGTGTCAAGGTTCCCTCCTGTTCGTACCCCTCCAGCATAATGGACTTATCCCGCCACCATCCTTGCAAAGTATGCTAGGGTATAATGCCACCTATACAGAATCTCAGGCGCATTTCCCTACAATCTGCATGGGAGGCAAAGTTAATAGTTTATCTTCGTATATCTTCTCCTGATCTAACTTGGAGAAAACTAATCCCTCTTCTCCAGCAACGCTGGAATGTGAGTTTATGGTCTACCCCCTTACTATTTGACATAGTATAGATTTTTTTAAGTGACATGTTTGTCCCTTGAGCAATAGAAGATGATTTTTTCGAAAGGGGTGAGGGCTCTGATGGCTCCATGTTCAATTCTAGGACTGAGCAACCACTGTCCCAGTTGCATGTAATGGAAGGGCTCCGATTTGATGAGCACATACGCCTCTTTCATTTACTCAAAGGTCTTATTGGTATCACAATCAAACATATCTCTCAGTATATTGCACCCGCCCCATAGCCTTTTTTGATAAGGAGCCTGGAGTAAAATTGTAACCGGGGGTCGAGTAAAAGCTTATGAGAAACACGTATAGCTTGACAGCCCAGATGGAGTTATAGGGTTACACCCTAAAATGACGAAACACGTGTTGGCTAAAAAGAAGGGTGGAGAAGGGGCCAGTAGGCCGAAAATAAAGCCATCTAAGAAATATTTGTTTATGAATATACATTGTACTGTTATTTGAATTGATGGCGTGTGATTTTTCTTTCAATCCCTGGATTGAGTTTGGAGGAGTTGGGTGAAGGTTCCCCCTTTTCAGAGCACTGCTTTTGAGAGACCAGATTTGATTATATATTGTGTGACTTTCCAGTGAGCGCCAGGATCCTATTAAGCCACCCATTTCTGATTGTATAGGAGGAGTATTGACTTTTGATCCCTGATTTATTCTTTGGGAATGTTTAGAGTCATTGTTTGAAAAATGTACAGAATCTTAGGAAGAATGGACTTTTTTATGCAAGCTTGGGGCCCAATATGAAAAGTGTCTTTTAGTTACACCTATTGAGTTCAGCCTTCACCCCTCTTTTAAGTCTCCCATCATTGTGGGGATAATTTCTGCAGTTGATCAACTACTGTTTTAGGAGCCAAAATGTTTAGTATGTCCGACTTGGAAATATTAATTTTAAATCTGGATACCTTTTGCTGAGTTTCAAATTGATATAACACATTTTGAAGGGGGGGGGGGTGCGAGCCATGGGGAATTGTAACTGAAAGCAAAATGTAATCTGCAATATGGTCAGTTTTTTATTTCGTGGGTCCCAATTTTGATCCAGTTTTATGTGGGGACTAGCTCTGAAGTGCTGGGCCAGGCGAAGGGCAAAGAGGAGGAGAGATAGTGGGCACTCTTGTCTTGTGCCTCTACCATTATCCACCTATTGTGAGTGGAGCTCAGTAACTCTTATCTTGGCTCTGCATTACGGTATCCCGCTAGAAGCCACTGCACAAAACCACCCCCATCCCAACAGCCATTATCGTGTCTGCCATGAATTCCCAATCAACCGTGTCAAATGCTGTTTCAGTGTCCAGTGTGTTTTGGATAGATTATTTGGACTCTGTGGTCCCTGTCTCCAGGAAATGCCTTTTTAGTTATGTCCCCTGCCTGACCCTGAATGCACCAGCTCCTCCATCAGTGCCTGCATTCTGAGAAAGATGGTTGAGTCCGACATTGTGGGGAGTATCTGGCCGTCCTGGATTATCTTGTGTGAGACCTTGGGATGCAAGGGGATGAGTGACTGTGCAAGGCATTAATAGAAGACAATGTGAAGCCATCCAGGCATGGGGTCCTGCAAGGGTGCAATTTAAATATAGGCTTGTAAAGCCTTTTACTATCCTTTTGTTTAATTGTGGTTCAGCCTCCGCCAAATAGGCAGCTCAAAGTTGCGGGTCTGCGAGCTCCGTCATGTGGAGTTGTGAGTAAAACCCGTGCAAGCATCTAGCCCATTCAAGAATTTAACTTCAGTTATGATTTTGGCTTGCTGGGCCTTTAACAGATTGACCAATAGTTTGCTTTATTTTTTACCTAAGCAGTAATATTTATTATCAAGTTAGAGGTGAGGGTGTCTGCTTTTGTAACTTGTGAAAGTCAGGGAAATTACTTGGGCATAAACTTGTGATTCTTCTTGCTACCTTTGCCCTCCAGATAAGGCCCTTTTTTATCACTGCAGGCCGCCACGGATGTTTTTCACCGTTCTGCCGAGACTCCATTGAGCTCGTAACAACACACGGACAGCCACTGCTGTTGCCGCTCGTGCTCCGCTTCAGACGCGGATTGAATAATTTCCATTTGAGCACCAATTGACAAATTCCCAAGCTCAGTTTTAACCTGAACAAGCCACCGTTGCTGCCACCCACTTCCCGCATTCAACGCGGAAGAACCTGTCTGACTCCCCAATTGGAACACAATCTAAGGTGTTCCTAAGTGCTTCCCAGGAGCCACCGACCGCTCTGCGCACAACCGCCCTGACGCTACCACGAGTAGTTTCACTCGCCGATTCTTAGGCATTGTATTCATACCAGGCAATTTTGTGTAATTTTGAGTCCTGATGATGATCCCACTGTACTAGGAGCTAGGGATCGAAACGTCGACTTTCTATAACAGTACCACATTGTATCCACTGTGAAAATGTATTGTGGTTTCTGTTGGTCTGAGCTTACTTAAGTCCATTATTGTATTGTAAGCCCCCATGCTTGCTCCCAAAGCCTTTTGCCTGCAATTTCTTTCTACTTTTATCTTCCTTTCTTTCCCTTTGTTGAAAACTTGGTACAGGATTGTGCCCTTGTTTCATCATTCTTCATTATCCTATTTTCTAACTTTGTGAAATTCAAGAATAAATGTTCCTTTGTCCGGCTGGACACAGGAGGAATACACATAGGTCTCATTGAAGTCTATGTCGAAATAGTCACCTTAATCAAGATTATGCTAGGGACCATTGTTCTTAAAATACATGATTACCCGTGGTCCTAAGCTACCTTTATCGGGTCCCCCTTGTTACCTATATTGTCTTTTTTTAGTAGTGAGCACTAGTTCAGTGTCCAAAAGCACATAAATGTTTGTAACCACCCGTGCCCTTTAGTCTCCTAATTTCACAAATCCAACTTGCCAGAGGGGTGACCTTTGTGCTCACTCCTATTTGCTTTGGTCGGCTAAATGTAACTTTCAAGGTTACCATAATCTGTGCATTTCATTAAATAGAAGTTACAGGTGTTCACACTCTTCATGAACAAAACACATAGGTGGAAAACTAAAGAGGTTTTCTCCACTACTAACCCACTTCTAAATATGTTTGATATCTCCCCCTTTCTCAAGATTATGCATGTTCCTGTCTAACTCTTAATATAAAGCATGGTTGACTGCTGCAGCGTAGGATCCAAGTGTCCTTACCTTCAGGGATTTAATTTATCCGGATTTAGCTTTTGAGTTGAACACAGGGATGAAGGGCCCACAGTTAAAAGCCATTCTCCAAAGATGCCTAGCCCTTTAGCCACAAAATCATGAAAATACTGCTAGATGAAGGTGGTAGCTTCTTTTTGGCAGAACCCTAGCTTACGTTCTTTGCCGGTGTTTCTGCTGAGGTTGAGGTTAGAGCTTTGAGCCTCATGTTCTTACAGTTATTGTGTCATCTATCTCAACAGCAGCTTCTTTCAGAAGCCATTGCTGGGGAGCTTGGATAATAAAACAAAAATACAAATTAAGACTTACTTGGTCCCCTGCATCCCTTTAAACTCATGTGTACAAGTTACAGCTCCCGGTTCTCATATGAGAAGCTTATGAACCACACATCCTCAAATAAATGCACCTGCTTTAGAAACTGCACAGTGGACTGGATCATACCAAAACACTCTCTGGGCCTTTGCCAATTTTGTAAAGGTTTTCTAATGCGTTCGAAAGCCTCATTGTAGGAAAGTGGGTTTCTGTTGCAGTAACCCCCTCCCCCACAACTTTTTTTTGCCTGGCTACTGATGCACTTTTTCTTGGTGTGCCCTGGGTCCCTGCCATTCAGGTTCCCAGGGTCTGTGTTCTTTCCTCAAAACAAACAAAATTGGTATCCCTGGCCACAGGTGGGCCCCTGGCAAATGGCACCATAGGTACCCAGGGCACTGTGACCAGGAAAGGTCCCTATGAGCTGCAGCACTTATTGTGCCACCCATAGGGACCCTGCACCTTTTTCACTCACACACTGCCTTTGCGGGCTGCGTGTTTTGGTGCAGAACAAAGTGAAAAGTCGACATGGCATACATCCCTGTGTGCCATGCCTACAAAGCACTGCCCTGGCTCCAGCTGGGTGCACTATGCCAGAGCACAAGAGCATGAGCCCTTTGCCCCTACAGTGCCCAAGTCCATTCTTGGGCATTGTAAGTGCAGTGTTGCCATTAAGAGTATATGGTGCTGGGAGGTTGTCATTCCGAACTCCACAGCACCATAATGGTTACACTAAAAACTGGGAAGTTTGGTATCAAACTTCTCAGCACATTAAACCCACACTGATGCTAGTGTGGGATTTAATGAACAATGCACACACAGGGCATCTCAGAGATGCCCCCTGAAAACGAACCCACCTCTAGTGACCTGACTGAGTGGCTGCTTAGGCTGCCACCCCCAGACATGTTTCTGAACCCCTGGGTCGAGAGCCTGCTGCTCTCGGGGGCCTGAAACAATGCGCATCCTGGGACGAGGTGCCAAGCCTCCTCCCCCAGGATGGGCAGGGTTCACGAAGGAGAAGCTTCAAAGGCATTCCGCCTTTGTGAGCAGACCATTTTCTGCTTTCACCAACTGTTCCCCACTGGTTCTAACCCCCACTTTGGGCGGGAGAACTGGCGGGAAAAACAAGTGAGAAAGAGGGGTGTGGCCAACTCCACCCCTCAGGTGGGGAGGCAAGGTGAAGCACAACCTCGAGTCCCCGCCATCTTGAGGATGGGGGGACCCAGCCAACCAGGGACAGGCTCCTGCCCCCTCCCACTGGAGAGTGGCAGAATAGGGGGTGTACCCACCCCAGGGAAGGGACCCATTGGTGACGCCCCTGAATTAGTTTTTAGGGGGCACCCTGAACCTTGCTTCCTCAGATCCAGAAACGACCAGAAAAGAAGATAAGAAGGACCGAAGAGCCGTGCAGAGCTAAATAGAGGACAACGCCCACTGACTTGGCCCCAGCCCTATAGGCCTGTCTCCCCTCGAACCTGTTCCTGCGAAATCCCGGTATGTCCTGCAGCCAGCAACCTCACAAACCCCAGAGGACCTGCCTGCCTTCAGTTCAAAGACTGAATCTCCCGTGAACACCGGACTTGTTCAAACTGCAGCTTCTGGCTCCGGCCGGATACAGCGTATCCAGCCCACTCTGCACCCGCTGAACCCGGCCCGAACTAGAGTGGAAAAACACCACAAGGTCACCCCGGCGATCCTGAGAAAAAATCTGGCGACTCCTGACCTGCCTCAATCCGACGCCTGCAGCCTCAATCCAGAGGATCCCCTCCTACCGCAACCAGAGCGTGTAGAAAATCCAACCTTAAAAGGCACCCTTGCAACTGATGCCCCACGGCCTTGTGTGCCCAAACCAACAGTGCCTAACCAACCCAAGAAATCTCAACTTACCCTTCGAAGTGGTGGTCGCACCCAGAAGATCCTCGTCCCTGAGCCTGCATGTTTCTTCAAACCGGAGGTTCTCCATAGAAAACGGGGCGCCTGACGTCGAAACAGCACTCTGCACCCGGCTGCCTCAGTGCCGCTGAGGGTGCACTTTTTGTGCCTACTTGTTTTCCCATTTGCCCTGACCTAAACCCTAAGAGCTTTGCTCCCACAGCCGTGTGGCCTGCTGGCCAGCAGCCACCAACCGGAGGCCACCTATCCCTAATTGGGTAACATTAGGCCTCAACACTATGCACCCGGCCGCCCTAGTGCCGCTGAGGGTGAAACAAAAGTGCATCACTGACCCTGGGGGACCCCTGAGTCTAACCCCAGAACCTTAACTCCCACAGTCGTTTACTTACCTGCAAACCGATAATCTGTTTTCCCTCCATAGGATAACATGGGCCATTTTTCTTCCAAAAAGCGAGGAAGTGTGGAGTTTTGAAAACTTAAAATATTCTTAAAAAATCCGACAACTAACCAAAACGTAATTGCTTACCTGTTTGCAGGAAATCTCCCAGTGCTGAATCTAGGCATCCAGCACTGAGTAAGAAAATGTAACGTAAAAGTAATTTACCTGCGATCTACAGAAAAAAGCCTATACAAACCAATGCACTGTTTTTTTCTGAAAAAGTTTTGAAGTGTCAACTTTTGAAAACTGTCAATATTGCTTAAAAATCGTACGAACAAGTAAAACGTGTTTACTCACCAGTTTACATGTTAGGTCCCAGTGCTGAATCTAGGTATCCAGCACTGGATTAGGAAAGTAACTCAGAAAGTAACTTACTTGTGATTTACTTCAAAAAACCCCATACAGTTCAATGTACTGCATTTACTAAGTATTGCAATCTACTGCATTATCTGTGAATCAAACCAAGTACAATTTCTACTTCATTTTCTAACTGCATTTCAATGGAGTAATTTATTACTGCAAAGTATTTTATGCTTACCTGTGCCGGGCTTGCTTGGTTCTAGAAATAAAACGGTATATTTTTTATACAAAAACAATTGGTCTAGAGTTCAGTTGTTGAGTGTGTGAATTCATTTGCTGACTGAGTGTGTACATCAAATGCTTAACACTGTCCAATGATACTGCCTTACTGCTGGACCAAGCTACCACAAACCGAGAGTTAGGTTCTATCTAACTTTAACCTCTGCCTACCTCTGGGGACACTTGGACGCTATACACACTATACCTCATTTTGGTGTAGTATATATAGAGCCACTTTCCTACACTCATTCTTTACATTTCACATATCAGCCTGCACATGGCCACTGATTATCCCCTTTGAATTCATTATGCCAGTCCTCTCTCTCCCATCCCACAATTTATGGTTTGTAAAATCTTCCATCAGGTCATTGATTTGATGGTTTGATAACATTCGGTCTTACTAATAAAACTATATATAGTATAAACAGTAATCTGTGGAAATTGGGTTTCAGCAAATATGTTTATCATTTGCACATCACCAAGTAAAGAGTTCTGATTTGTTTTCATCCTATTCAAACAAACATTCTTTCATCACACAGAATTACAAAAAAGTGCTTTCATAGCTACTAAAATACATTTGGAAATGTTTGTACAGTTCATTTACAAGCTATTTATATGCTGTGTGTTAGGAAAAACCGATATCCATAAGCCGCTCATTTCACCCTCTTTGTGCAGCGCAGTTGTCAGAGAGTTCACTTTACAAAATCCTCCAACTTTGCTGCTTTATTTTAATCGTGGAGGTTGTGTTTAATTTTCTTTCTCTGACTGCAAAGTGGAAGACATAAGCTTACATTGGACCTCTGTCTCTGAACGCAGATCAAATGTGACAAGATAAAAACAAGATTTGAAGGCATCTTTATTGCTCATTCGCTTTCTGAGAGAACAGAACACCTGTTCTTTATCAGCTCGCCAGAAAGAGCCAGTAGGCTCTAAAAATAACTAGCCCAGATAAAATCTAATTTGCCATAGTAAGTGGGTGAGTTGATTTCTCGAGGCCTGGTCAGTGTTTGCTGGTTGACTTGTATCCTTCCACTTCTGATGTTATTTTCTTTTACTTTAAGCCCTCCATGATACATGTACTTTCTCAACGTCCATTTTGCTTACGTCCTTCTCCCAGACCATCCATTGGTTCTCCCGCCCTTCCCACCATGGATCGATAAATTTAAAAAAGCAGAGCAAATGGTGCCTGCATCATTCTGCTGGTGCGCATGCTTTTAGACAAATATGCACACAGACATGCACATGCATACACCAGCAGAAAGATGCGCTCGCCAGCGTTGTTCATGTCATTGTGCCTTTTTAAAAATTATTATTTGCTAGTGCTGCACAGATCAGGAAAGAGCATTTTGCTTTCTCCAGTGAGGTGTACAGCTTTGCCAATGCTTGTATTTATGTTGGTCTTAAACTTTTGGGACCTGCTACCAATCTATTGGCAACGGGTGACAGTCTTGAAAGTTTTTTTTTTTTTTTACCAATTTCAAAATGGCTGCCTGCGGTTACACACTTGTGATGGGCCTCTAGAAATGGGTTTGTATTATTTTACAAACCCATTGAATGTTGGCTGATGATCCATGCTCATCCATCACACCCATCTTTGAATGATTTTGTTAAAATATTACAAATTCATTCAGAGATGGTCACTGTGGATGCGTTCACATCTTTTCATGCATTTGTAATATTTTTGCATAGCGACTCTGAGGTGACCACCCTGTATTGTCCACACCTTATCGTCAGCCCACTATGCCCAAGAAAGCATTGGCAAAGCCAGTAGGTTTCACTGCCAAAACCTGTTAGTTTTTGCTAGTGCTTGTTTAAACTTCTGCCCTTCGCTATTATTGTTCTTATTCCACTCCTTTGGAGCCTGCCACTCATCTTTATTCCCAGTCCCCACACTTTGCTGAGAACAGGAAGAGTCAGGAATCAGTCCAGTGTCCATCATTTGTGATCCCTGATCTTCCTCTGTTTGTGGGCTTTCTAGTGAAGAGTAAACTAACTGTTTCTGCCACTTTGGTTTGGTAGGGTAAAGTCCATGGCTGCAGATCCCCAGGAATTAGCAATAGGACTATGTATGAGGGTTTGGCCAGCGCTCCTCGCCCTACAAATATAGGTGCCATCCATCTTCTCCAAAATGGAGGGCCCCTAGTAGCACATTTTGGTGGCTGTGGATTGCATTCGTTCAGTTTGTAGCTGTGTCCGAATGAACCTAGAGGTATTGTACTTCCAGCCCTTTTGCTGGCCTTTCCTGGTGCCTGAAGCTTCAGCGTTCTCCTTTTAAAGGACTTCATCAGTTTGGACATGAGTCGGTGTCTCTCCCAGCCCCACTATTGAGTTCTGTATTTTAGTCCCAGTGTTCTGTCGCTACTTTAGGTACTGTTCGGCTTCCCTCACTGGCATTTGCCGAGATTTCCATGTGACTGTTGTTTTACCTTTCCAATGGTTAAAGCGGCTTCTGAATTGATGTTCAGTGTAACACAAAATTGATTAGATCAGTCTTGCTTTTGTTTTTCAGCTTCCCATACCCCAGCTTCCCCTTCTTTGGCAAAGCAGAGAGCAAAAATGAATGACATTGTGGTTGTGACTCCTGGAATCCAGTCATTACGTAATGTCAGCAACGACCCAGAAGTCATTAAGCTCCAAGAGATCCCGACCTTTCAGCCTCTTCTCAAAGGTCAGCTATGCTTTCACGTGATTTGTTCCTGACTGTTTCCCGGTTACAAATGTGGGCTGTCGACTTTGATTGACAAAATCAGTTTACGTTGCCATTTCAGGCATTTTTAAAGTATTTACAGTACTGACCACGGCATGGTCTTGCACCCAGACAGTAAAAATCTTATTTCATTCTTGATACGCATGGGCTGTTAAAGATTTTTGCTGATGCCTTCTGGCTTGGCTTCCACAAACACGGTATTTAAACAAATTGATGTACAATCTCTTTAAGGAATTTGAAGGCACAATATTTTTTCAGGGCGATATTTTGGTGATAGAAAAGAGCAGGAAGCAGCATAATCGTCACTTAAGTTGTTAATTACCTCGTAGCAACATTGGTTGTCTGCAGAGTTTTTGAAATGCAAGTTTTGGGTGCAAACACTGAACTATCTGGGTCATTAGGTGAGCAAAGAGGGCATAAAACCCAAAAGAGAACTGATTAGTGCTATCTGGAATGCACCAGTACCATCTTACAAAGATGATTTGAGCTATTTTTTTAAGGATTAGTGGAATTCAGCTCCACGTTTATACTGAACTTTTTAAAATGAGGCAACTGTTGAAAAAAAGGTTACGTTTGACTGGACTGCTAATGTACACAAGAATTTAGAATCAACCAGGAAAGAGAGCAGTGCTGCTAATGCTTTACATGGCTTTGATCCTGGTAACAAATTGATAATAAGGACTGGTGTAAGCTGTAAGGTATTGGAGCAGTGCTTTCTGGTAATGTACTGACTGAATTTTGCATCTAGAGGATATCTCCAACCGAGGAGAGATACTCTGTGGCAGAAAGAGATGGGCGGGGCACTTGAACACTTCAGAAACTTTGTGAGGGGGTTTGAAGTATTGGTCGGGTACGATGATAAACCTCTCCTGAAACTTATTCATGGAAAGTTTGTCTGGCACTCCAAGAATTGCCAGATTATCCATGAGGCTAACTGATTATAATTATGAATGCTGTATGTGCTGGGGGTAAAGAATAAAGTAGCTGATTGTTTGAGGTGGTAGCGATTGCCATTAAGTGAGGTGTCAGAGGATAGATTGGAAGAATTGAGCACGGCTTAGACTGATGATGAGGAGGAATGTGCTGTTACAACGTACGAATGAAGTGAAGCTGTGTGTAAGGATACAATGCTGAAACAAGTGAAATCATATTTGGTGGTTGGGTGGGTTGTGAAGAGATTAATGGAGGAGGATGTCGCAATTTGTAGAAAGTTTGTGAAGAGTTATCATTATCGGTGAAAATTTGATGAGGGGTGAAAGAATTGTACCCCCAGTGGGTTTGAGGAATAAAGTAGTGGAGTTGGGTTAGGAGTGGGATTTTGGCATTGTGAAAAGCAAGAAAAGGATTAAGAAAAGATACTGGTGGCTAGGGACTGATACAGTGGTGGAACGTATTGTTAAGGAGTGTCCTGAGTGAATGGGATTTTAGATTTATCTGCCATCACACAAACTGACATTGGTCCCATTGGAAAGCCCAAGTATGGCTAGGGAAACCAATGGTATGTATATTAAGGGTAGCGGTGGGACGAACTCAGAGGTTTAGTCCATGGAACTCCGCAGAATTACATTAAAACTCTGAGATTTAACAGAGTTCCATGAGCCGGCGGAAATCGGCACATTGCCTTGCTCGTGCTGATTGTTAGCCCCTGGATTTTGTTCTGTGCTGCAAAATCAGTTTGAATGTCACAACGCGGCGCACCATAGGGCACTGCTTGTTTGCTGCCACTCAAGTCGTTTTTTTTTACTTCAGCGGCAACTTTCTCACCGCAAATGGTCGCGACCCCCCTGGTTGAGTAAATCTCATTGGGTGCCCTCCCTTCGCCCGAAAATGGCGCCAAGACCTGCCAATTCTTGCTCGCACTTGCTAACTTCTCATTGATGAGCCATGCGCGAGAAGAAATCCATGCGGTGGTTGGCGCAATTTCGCCGGAAATCTACGTTTATAAGCGTAACGTGGAGTGGCCAAAACGCTGCATGTTTTAGTCCCCATGGATTCTTTTGGGAAATGCCCGAAAGTAGCCTTTGTTGAGGTTGCTAATGCTGAGTGTGCTCAAGTTTGTGGAGGAATTGTTTCAAAGGATAGGTATACCTAGGAAATTGATTATGAATAATGGTGCTCAGTTTAATACATTGGAAGTTGAGTTATTTATAATGTGCAATGGTGTGGAACACAAATGCACATCAGTCTATCATCCCGGAGCAAATTGAAGTGGAATAAATCAACTGTGTTAGTAATGGTATTCTATAGATCACTACTAGTAGGAAGAAAAAAAAGATGTTGGAGGTGAAGAAAATAGTGTGGTTCTATGGGATTACACTACTGGGTACAGTCCTTTCACGGTCACACAAAGGATTCTTAAGGGTGGATGACTGAGTCTAAAACAAGTGTTGTGGTCACTGGATGTGGTCAAAAAGAATATCGGGAGTGTGCTGAAAAAGTATGTGTTTATAGTGCTGGCAAGCTGAGAGCAAATACGGTACGTTTGCGAGTTTGTAAAATGGTACTAGTTAAGAAACCCACAGTAAAATAAAAATAAAAAAGTGTTTTTTCCAAGCCTTTGAAGGTAGAAGAAGCGTATGTGAATGCTAGTTAACCGAGTGATAAACATGTGCAGCCTATGAGTAGGATGGCAAGGTTTAAAGGCGTGACAGGAGAAGGGGAAGGTGATGTGGTGAGTAGATGATTTGATTGGTTGGATAATAGGTGTTGAGAAAGGTAACCGCGTAGAAGAAAGATGCTCTTTTGGTATAGAGTGTTCTGGTGATATGTATACGGAGGGTTTGGAGGATGGTGTAAGGTAGGAAAGATGTTTGCAGTGAGAACAGAGACCTGAGTAAGATGGGTTGCATGGTTAAGAGACTAACATATCTGAAGGATTATGTTACTTAAACTGCATTGCTTGTGGCTAATAGGGAGATATTGTTGGGATACTGTTTCAAGTTGTATGCTGGGATTCGTATTTAGTGTAATGAATTATATTTTGTTATTTTTAGTAGTTTATGAAGAAAGTGTGTATATATATATTTATATATGTATTGGGAAGGGAAAGGAATGTGTTGTGTTCTACATTCCTTATTGTTCCTGAGTTGCTAGTGTTGTTGCATGGGATGTGACACAATCTGGAATGTATGGGTTTGAAGAGGATTCGGAGGGTGGTCAGTTGAGGAGTGGGCACAGAGGAGTCTGGAGTTCTTTGTGCTGGGGTCGCCCAGGGCTTATTAAAATGTATACTTGGCGGTTATTTAAGTCAGTCTTCTTTGTATACCACTGGAACCCATAGAGATACTGGCACGAGGCCTAATATAACCACACACATACTGCTGTCAATTACTCATTAGACGTCTGGAAAAAGTAATGAATGTATGAGTTAATGCTAAGAATTGGGTGAAGTTTTTTCTGAAGAGTAGCATTCAGCAGTACAAAATTGGATATTTCCCTTTTCAATAAGGTTTCAGTGCCATGTGGAGTGTCCCAGCTTCTGCATATACTGCTACTTTCAATGGTCCTCGAATGGCTTTGGTTTGATTTTTAAGTTTAGATTTCTTTTATTGGTTTCATTCAGGTAAAAAACAAACACAATACAAGCATATGTTGTACATTCGGAGTATGGTCCTTCTACAGGACTGCTCTTAAAAGGAAAAACAATGAACAAATAAACCCCCTCCCTCTCCTTCCCCCTCTCCCTCTGTCGGAGCCAGTTTCTGGTACAAGGTCTGGCAAGGCACCACCCGGATGAGACACTCTTGTAGATTGGGTGTACTGTTGCGCACGCTCCTCCACGTCCGCCCTTTGGGTTGGGTCTGTTAAACGCAGTGTTCTAAGATACTTGGGGTAGGTAAGTTCTGTAAACTGATGTCAACAATTTTAGGAAAGGCTCCTTCAGGTCATGGAATGAGGCGGTGGGATTCGTAAGTGATAACGAAATCTTCTCCATTCCAAGAATGCCCCCAGAGCCTATGAAGCCATCCCAGCCGGGTTGGAACTGTTGCGGTACCCCAGTGGGACAGAGCATTTTGCAGTGCCGCCCCCAATGCAAGGGCCATCTGCCTGCCTCTGCGCGCCCTGAGCGGGATGGAAATCGGGTTTGGGAGACCCAAGAGGATGTAGGCTGGAAGGCGGGCAATTTGGGTGTCGAAGTAGGAGTCTATTTCAGCTAATATCTGTTTCCAGTAATCCTCCAATGAAGGGCATTCCCATAGCAGGTGAGTCAGTGTACCCAACGTACCACAGCCTCTCCAACACTGGGGGCTTCGTGTTGGGTTGCCCCTATGGAGCTGGGGAGGGGTGAGGTACAAATAGTTGGCAATTTTTGTGGCCGTGTCAATACCTGCCATGTTTCGTGCCAAGTGTCGAGCTCTATAATATCTGTCCACTCTTTCTGCGTCAGTTATCTATCTAGTTCAGCCTCCCATCGTAGCTGACCAGGTTATTTCAGGAGGTCGATTTATGAATCTGTATAGGTCGGATGTCAGGCGGGCATCTGTATGTCTCGTGAGGAGCCACTTCTCGAAAGGTGTAAGATGTCGTTTAGCCCCCACACGCACCCCAGGGTGCATTACCCAGTGACTGATCTGTGTGTAGTGGAACCGCTCCGTTTCAGGGAGGCCATACTCCCTGCGAAGGCCGGAGAAAGCTATGGGGCCTGCAGTATCGAAGAGATGTCCGATTAAAGCGCTGGCCCTCCTTGGTCCAGTGTGCAAACTCCGATATGTCAAGCCCTGGTGCAAAGTCTGGGTTCTTCACTATAGGTGTGATGGGGGACGGAAAGCTCAAGCGGCCCCTGGAATCAGCTACTTTGTCCCACCTTAGAAAGATGGAGGTACCGGGGCCTGGCAGTTTTCGTGAGGAAAGGGATGCCCCATAGGGGCTGTCAGGTGAGATATCGGTCCATGAACAGCCAGTGCTTCTCTCACTCTGGGTGCAACCACCCCACCAGGGGCCGCATATGTGCAGCCCACCAGTAGTGTTGCAGGTTAGGGACTCCCAGACCTCCCTCTACAGGGTTCCTATAGGTTAACTCCCTATGCAGCCGCGGACTCTGGTGCCCCCAAATGAAGCGCTCTAGATCTTTTTGCAGTGAGCGTATAGTGTCCAGAGGGGGGATGAGCGAGGGTGTCTGAAAATTGTATATTATCGTAGGAAGTATGATCATTTTTACAGCCGCTATCCTACCCAGCCAGGACAGCGAGTGAGGCCTCAATTTGCGGAGGTAGTCCCTCACTTGCCGTGTCAAGGTCATATAGTGTCCTGAGAGTTGGCGGAGAGACGAAGGCCTAGGAAAGGTACCACCTCCTTGGCCCAGTGAATGCCATAAGACCGCTGTAATAGGCCCAGAGTGTCGGAACTGAGGGATAAGTTAAGGGCTTGTGACCTATGCACATTGATCTTGAAACCCTATACCTGAGCAAAAAGATCCAGTTCCTCCAGAAAGGCTGGGAGGGACGCTAGGCTTCTCCAATGTGGTCACCACATCATCCGCATACAGGCTAAGTTTGTGACTTTCCTTCTTCCCCCCCCCCCCCCCCCCCCAAATTGCACCCCTAAGATTGAGGGATCATCCCTTATCCGCTGTGCGATAGGCTCCATGTATAGAGCGAACAGGAGTGGTGATAATGGGCACCCTTATCGCGTTCCTTGTTGAATCCGGAAGTTGTCGGAGATAAGCCCATTCACTCTCACAGAGGCGGTGGGGTGGAGTAGCTACTAAGAATCCAGTCGATAAAGCGCTGTGGAAGGCCAAAGTGAGCTAGGGTTGCCTTAAGATACGGCCAGTGAACCCTGTTGAACACTTTCTCAGCGTCGACAGAGAGGATCAAGCGCTCAGCTGGGAAGCGCTCCGACCTGTCTACCAAATGTAAGAGGTGCTTCGTGTTGCCTGACCATTGGTGTCCAGGGATGAACCCAGACTGATCAGGGTCTATTAGCCCGGGTAAATGGGGAGAGAGTCTTTGCGCCAAAATCCCAGTGAAGATTTTAATGTCTACATTAAGAAGGGAGATCGGGTGAAAGGAAGCGCAATGGCGTGTATCCTTGCCTGCCTTAAGAATGAATCACTGTGACTGATGGCGGGACAGGGTTGTCCGCCCCAATCGAGTTGTAAACTCTCACCAGCAGCTGAGCTAATGTCATGCAAAAGGTTTTATAGAAGGTGGAGGAGAAGCCATCAGGGCCCGGAGACTTATGCAGTTTCAATTAAGATATAGCAGAGATTACCTCTTCCAGCTTGATCGGGGACTCGAGGTCCTCTGCTTGGCTCTGGACCAATTTAGCGGTAACCGCCATCTGTAAATAATGAGCTGGGCCTTCTGTCGACATCGCCTGGGTCCTATATAAGGATGCGTAAAACTGCTGGAAGGTTTCGGCAATGCCCTGGTCAGTGGTTTGTTCCTGCCCTTGTTGATCAATGACCATTGGGATGTGGGACGACTATCATTGTGCCCGTAATCTGTTGGCCAAGAGCATCCCGTATCTGTCTCTCCCTATATAAAAGGCGTGTTTGAGGCGTAGGGCAGTATACTTCCCCCCCCTATCCAAATCCAGGGTCGCCAACTGCGCCCGGCCGCTTTGAGTTGCCTCCAAACCCTAGGGGCACCCGTTCTTTGGTGGATACGCTCAAGTTCTGCCACCTCGCCTGAAAGTTGCTCTCTTTTCTCCTTCCTGATCCTATTGTCCGCTGCGGAGATCGCTAAAAGTTCACCCCTGACCACAGCTTTCAGGGCTTCGCATACTACTACCGGCGACATATCTGTAGTGTCATTGAGGGCCAGATAACCATGGAAGGGCGCTGCAACATCGTTTCCCTAAGACGCCAGAGGCGGCGGGGGGGGGGGAGGACCTGCCAGAGTGCAGAGACACACAGCAGAATGATCGGCTAGTGGGCATGCGACGATCTCCTTCCCCTGCGTCAGTTGCGTCAAGGTATCGGACGTCAAAATATAATCTATACGGGTGTAAGTTTTGTGGCAGTGCAAGTAAAATGTGTATTCTCTAGAGGTCAGGTGATGCAGTTGGCATATATCAGTGAACCCTGCTTCAGTCAAGAGACACCTCCCGCTCCCAGAAATGGCCCCCGTCTGCCCCATACGCTGACCAGATCAATCCAGCTCATTGTTGAAGGCCTGGTTAAAGTCCCCCCCCCCCGCCCCGCCCCCCTAGTAGTAACGCTCTGTCTGGGGAACCTGATAGCTCTTGAATTGTCTCATGGAGAAACCTCTCCTGCCCCTCGTTTGGAACGTACATGGTAGCTATTGTAAATGTGTGTTGTCCCAGCGTGCAGGTGTATGCCAGCAGTCTGCCTTTGATCTCTGCCTGCTTGGAGACAATTGTGCCCCGGAACTGAGATGAGGATAGCCACCCCTGCCGTTTTGGAGGAGCGTGATGAGAACAACTGGTGGGGAAATGTCCTGGACCACAATATATGGGTATCCTTCGCCAGGAGATGAGTCTCCTGGTGGAGACAGATATGGGCTCCGGAATTTTCAAAGAAGGACCGGATCGAACGCCTCTTAATTGGGCTGTTAAGGCCTTCTACATTAAGCGATAAAATTTTAAGTTCCGATACCATGGTAATGGATGACAAGAGGCAAATAAACAACATGTGCCTCCGGGATCGTCCCCTCGCTAGGGCCCGCCGTAACCATACCCCCCCCCTCCAGGTTGCCCAGTGAACTCCCTGATGTCTACGCCTGCGAGTGCTTCCAGATGTAGGAGAGGGAGGAAAAAACCCTAATGCCCCAGCAACAGAACCAACAAAACTGAACAACAACTCATGAAATGCACGAATGTCCTTGGCGTTCACCCCATGGTGAGGCGCGGAATGTTCACCAGGAACCCCTACACTGCCCCCTTCCCACCCGAGCCCCAAGGCCTGTGTGCCGGAAAAGTCATTCACAAAAAAATAGAAGGCTCGTCCCCCGGTGTCCGGGCAGTATGTTCTTCAATCTACAGCTTCCGAGTCTTCCTCCAGTGTTGGGATGACAGCTTTCCTTTCTTTGGCCATCGTCTCGGGGTCAAGGCGAAGGCCAAGTGGGTACCTTCCCACTCGATGCCATTTGTCGGAGCCGACCTTTTGCCCTCCCGTGATCTCTTGTGTTGAGGCTCCTTCATCGTCTTCAGGCCTGTGGAGGAGCGATTGAGCTTTCTTCAGAGAGCGAATCTGGTGGAGTCTGCCATTCCATTTGAAAATTATTATTATAAATGGGTGACCCCAAGAGTAGGAGATATCTTTGGAGCGCAGAAAAGTGGTGACCGGTCTGAACTCTTTACCCTTCTGAATAGCGGAGGCTGCGAGGTCCTGGAACAAAAGGGGTCTGGACGAGCGGAAGTCTATGGGGTGCTTGCCTTGTGCTTCCCGGAGGATCCGCTCTTTTAGCTGATAATTGTGGACGCACGTTAATATGTCCGGCGGGGGTGCCATCGCCGGCCTCCTGGGCCCAACGCGGTGAGTGCTCTGGAGGGGCTCCCAGTATGTGGCGGAAGAGGTCTTGCACAAAGGCCTCTATGTTGTGCCCATCAACGCCTTGTGGAACTGCTCAGAACTTTATATTGTTCCGCCGAGAAGGGTTCTCGAGGTCCTCCGCTTGGCTTTGGAGGTCCAATTGCTGATCTTGAAGGCGGATGACCTTCTGCTAAAGTTGGACAACTTCTTCATCCCTCGTGGAGGCCTGAGCTTCCAGTGTGTCGATCCTGTCACCAACCGAGTTCATATCCTTGAGCAGTTCACTAAGCTCCAGGGTAACGTCCTTGAAACTCCCCTTTGAGCGAAGCGAATAGGGTTGTGAGGAAGCCTCTGCCGACTGGGCCCTCAGCGTCACCCAAATCGTGCTCTGTGGGGTGCCCACCCGGGGACGGAGCCTCGTAAGTGTTTAGTTATCCAGCACAATATCCTTGGTGCAACAACATGAAGTGTTGCATGGCTAAACACTTATAAAGTCCCAAAGGCGAGACCTATTGGCTATGCCAATGCTTGTTAATTTTGCTAGTTGCTATGCTGAAAGGCCGTACTTCTGCCCCCGCAACCAGGTCCCAAGTGCGTAGTCCAAAGCTGGCCGCCTGGGCCGCTATGTGGCGTCGTGGGGGCACAGGTGGCTCGCTTTTCTATAGGTCTCCCTCTGTAAGAACCAGTAGGTAACCCCTCCTACAGCTGTGTGGTAGCTATCTCACCTCAGTCTCTCCAGATCACGCCTTTAAGATCCCAGAGCCACTCACATGGGCCTCACTCTCGCCACGTGTCCCAAGACTGCAGTTCTAAGTGGGGAGGAGGGGAGCCCGGGGCAGTGCGCTCCACCAAATCTCGTTTCCTGCTACCTCCACAGGCTGTCAGCTCTCATGTACTGCCACGCTCTGTTGCAGTCGTCTCTGAACCCGCTGCACAACTCTGGCCGTGTCCGCACCGCTGCGCTCCCAAACTCACCAGGAGGACTGGTGCTGACCAACTCCCAGAGGCTGGACTCCAAGCTTTGTTGTTGGGCCCCCGTCGTCCCACTGCGCACTGCCACCAGCTCCTCTGCTTCAGGGTGTGAGTCCCCCCGAGGCACCCATCGGGTGGGGGTAGCCCCGTAGCTTTCTGCCTCCGCTGTGAGGCATGCAGCCAGCAGCTGTTACCATCTGATGGGAGGGAGGGGGGCTGGGCCACCGCCCGGAGTCAAGGCTCCATGTCCCGCCCGCAGCGCAGCTCACTCGTAACCGGCCCCTCCACTCCGAGGACCGTAGGGGGCCCCCTCCACACACGTCGCGGGACCACCAGCTCCGGTGGGCCTGGCCCCCTCAGCAGGCACCGGTTCAGCGAGAACTCCGCTGGCGGCAGGAGGGCACAGCCTCCCAGCTTCAGGGCCCTCCGCGCTGAGCGACCAGATCTCCGCCCGCCACTCATTAAAGGCATGCTAGAGGCCCCAGCGACTTCGGGTCCTGCGCACGCTCGCTCCCGACAGGTCCCGTTCACGGGATACTGGCTACCTCCAAGCTCAGGCTGCAGCAGGAACGGGCCCGGGGTCGAAAAGCAGTATTTCTACGCCTTCCTAGCTCTGCTGTTCGAAGCGGTGAGGCTGGGGCCCGGGTGAAGGACAGGAGCGGCGAGCAGGCATGTCCTTCTCGTCCGCCATCTTGGCCACACCCCCTTTGGTTTGATTTTTTTATTCTGTACGTGACACCTGTATGTGGATAAGCAATGTGGCATTGAATGGCTATAAAATGGACCCCAAGACCACACTCAGAGGCACCCTCCTCTACAGACCACCAGGACCCCGCGCAAAATTCAGTGAAGACATCACGGACTTCATCACTCCACTCGCGCTCCCCTCCAAAGAATACATCCTTCTGGGAGACCTCAACTTTCACCTTGAAAAGATCAACGACCACAACACCACCACCCTCCTGGACAACCTCGCCAACCTCGGACTTAAACAACTGGTCACTTCCCCCACCCACATCGCAGGTCACACACTCGACCCCATCTTCTCCTCCAGCAATCATGTCTCCTTCAGCCACACTACGGATCTCCTCTGGACTGACCACAGCTGCGTTCACTTCACCTACAACAAGCCCAAACCCACCAACCACCTCCAACCGACTCTGCAAAGAAACTGGAACAAAATCACCTCCGACCAGATCTCCTCATCGCTCCTTCTAAACACCCCAGCCCACTCCTCGGACCCAAACCTAGCCGCCGCCAACTTCACCCGATGGCTATCCAACACCGCAGACACCTTAGCACCACTGAAAAAACGTCAAAGCAAACCTGGCAACAAGAAGGCCTCATGGTTCAACGATGATCTTAAGAAGTCCAAGAAACTCTGCCGCACCCTTGAAAAAGCGTGGAAAAAAGACCCAACCACCAGCACCAAGGACGCCTTCAAAAACGCCACCCGCACTCACCACCAACTAATCCGAAAGGCCAAGAAAACAGCATTCAAGGACCGACTCGACAACAACGCCCACAACAGCAAGGAACTTTTCAACATCGTCAAGGAGTTTTCCAATCCCTCGGCCAACTCCAACGACATCACCGCCTCTCAAGCCCTCTGCGACTCCCTAGCCTCATTCTTCCACAACAAGATTGCAGACATCCACAACAGCTTCGACAACCAACCCGGGGCCCAACCCACCCAACCACATGCTGAACACTCTCCCCCCGCGAACACCCTTAACGACTGGAACCCAATCTCCACTGAGGACACCATCCGCCTAATGAACTCCATCCACTCAGGATCCCCCACAGACCCATGCCCTCACCACATCTTCAACAAAGCAGACTCCGTCATAGCACCGCACCTCCGAGACGTCATCAACTGCTCCTTCAACTCCGCCACCTTTCCGGAAACCTGGAAACACGCTGAACTCACCGCCCTTCTGAAAAAACCCACAGCGGACCCCACCGAACTCAAAAATTACCGCCCCATCTCGCTCCTTCCATTCCCGGCCAAAGTAATCGAGAAAGCTGTCAACAACCAGCTCACCGCTTTCCTCGAAGCCAACAAATCCCTCGACTCCTCACAATCTGGCTTCCGAGCAAAACACAGCACTGAGACCGCCCTTATCGCAGCAACAGACGACATTCGAACCCTACTGGACAATGGAGACACAGTCGCCCTCATCCTCCTCGACCTCTCTGCTGCTTTCGACACAGTCTGCCACAGCACCCTGTTACAACGCCTCAATAACATCGGAATAAAAGGAAAAGCACTTGAATGGATCACCTCTTTCCTCACCGGAAGAACCCAGAGAGTCCGTCTTCCACCATTCAAGTCCGAGGCCACCGAAGTCATCTGTGGCGTACCACAAGGATCCTCTCTCAGCCCCACCCTCTTCAACGTATACATGAGCCCCCTCGCGACCATCGCCCGCCAACACAACCTCAACATCATCTCTTACGCGGATGACACTCAACTGATCCTTTCTCTCACCAAGGACCCCAGCACCGCCAAAACTAACCTACACGAAGGAATGAAAGAAGTTGCTGAATGGATGAAACATAGCCGTCTGAAACTGAACTCAGATAAAACAGAAGTCCTCATCCTAGGTACATCCCCCTCTGCATGGGACGACTCATGGTGGCCGGTAGCCCTTGGAAAAGCACCCATCCCGACAGACCACGCACGGAACCTAGGCGTTATCCTGGATTCTTCACTCTCAATGAACAGACAAGTCAGCGCCGTATCTTCATCTTGCTTCAACATTCTTCGCATGCTCAAAAAAACATTTAGATGGATCCCCACCGAAACCAGGAAAACAGTCACCCATGCTCTAGTCACGAGCCGACTGGACTACGGAAACACCCTCTACGCAGGCACTACCGCTAAACTCCAAAAGAAACTCCAACGAATCCAAAACGCCTCAGCCAGAATCATATTAGACATCCCACGCAACGAACACATCTCTGGTCACCTGAAAGACCTCCACTGGCTACCCGTCAATAAGAGAATCACTTTCCGACTGCTAACCCACGCACACAAATCACTCTACGACATCGGACCAGAATGCCTCAACTCAAGACTGTCCTTCTACACCCCCTCCCGCCAATTACGTTCCTCCAGCCAAGCCCTCGCCACCGTACCTCACATCAACAAGACCACCATGGGAGGCAGATCCTTCTCTTACCTGGCTGCTAAAACATGGAACTCACTCCCCACTCACCTTCGCCTTACCCAGAACCACCTAGCTTTCAGAAAGCAACTTAAAACGTGGATTTTTGACAAGTAATCCTCCCCACCCCCCCCCCCCCCTCCTTAGCGCCTTGAGACCCTCTGGGTATGTAGTGCGCTTTATAAATTCTCTGACTTGACTTGACTTGACTACGTTGCCACGTTACCTGATTTTTAGTCAGCCAAAAGTCACAAGAGTTTTGCCAATATGGTCTGGAAAAGCTTGCCTGTATGACTTCATGGAGACCTCTTAAATAACAAGTTGTGATAGAAGTTGCAAAAGTCCCTAACACCAACTAGGGCTGTCAAGAAACATAGCACAAATGTTGTCTTGTTAGAGCTATCCTAATGTTCCCATTCAAATTCTTGTGCATGGTGTTAGGCTAACGATTTGTTGGGTCTGACTTTAATATGGTAGAACATTATCCTTAGGATTCTTTGTAAGGTGCAGAGTTCGTCATCAGAGTTGATCAGAAACCTATGATCAATTTTTCACCACCAAAGGGTCTGGAAAGACTACCCTTTGAATAGTTAAGTGGCCGTATGGAATGCAGGAATATTCCTACAAACTGGAGTACATTTCTGGAGTACATTCCAGGAGTATGGAATGTATCAGCAGATTGTTTTCATCCTTGAGTGATACTAAGGATCTTGTGGGAGAGGATTGGGGGCAGGTCTGTTGTGTGTTCTTTAGTATAGTCAACTAGAGGCGCTATAACTATGGTTGATGGGGATAATACTATGGAGGAAGATTTAGTGATCAAGGAGGTTATCGTATATTTAGTGAAGGATAGCCTATGTCCAAGGTAATAGATGAAGGTGTGAGAGCCTACGATCAAGTGGCGATTAAACTGTCAGAACAGTATGGGTATCTTAGACATTCCGATTTGTTAATAGTATCTGAGAAGTTGCATCATAGTTGTAGATTTCGCTCATGAGGGACATACCAGGATAGGAGCCATAAAACAAAGGTTGCGAAAATGCTTGATGGTCTGATTTAGAAGATTGAGTATTTTGTAAAAGATTATAGGTCTTGTGCAGAAAGTGATATGTTTCAGCTTGCTGTTCCAAGCCTTGAGAGTTGGTCCCAACGCCAGAAAGGGCCTAAGTGGAGCTAGGGTTGAAACACATTAGGAAGGCCCAGGGAGGTTTAAAGACCAGAGGTATTCTCTCCCAAAATGCAATCAAACAGACACAGGGAAATACGCAGGTCTAAATGAACAGCTACAGGGTTTGAAAGTAACCTAAGATGTAAAGGGATATGGGTTTGAAAGTAACCTAAGATGTAAAGGGATATTTCCTTTTCAGGAGAAGACCCTACACCCACCAATGGTGGCATGCTTCTTCATAGGAATCCTCCTCACGCCACTACAAGGTTGTGGTGTGGGCTACGACTCCTAAACTGATAAGAAGGAGCTCTTCGGATGTTTTGATGTAATCCTATACGAGTCAGTAGTATAGGTGAGTAGTGCAGAGTGAAAAAACTGAAATGTGACTACAGTGATCAAGAAAAAAGGTACATTAAAATTAACTTCATGTATAAACATTAGACTTTACTGTTGTCTGTCGGGATTAGAGTAAAAACTATGCAAAAGTAAGTGCTCAGGGAGGGGTGGGTCCAACCCTGGAACTTGTATGGTCTCTAGTTAGCATGTTTCTCCCCTCAAAATACCCTTCTCCACGGTGTGGGGGCATTCACCAGGATCTTTATTTAGTAACTTTTGCTAATCGCTGTCGATGACAAGCAATATTTAAAAACAATAACAAACCTATATAGAGTGGTCACCAAAGCTTTCAGGAAATCCACTTCTCCAGGACCTGTGGCGAGATAGAATACAATCAAAACACATCTTGGTTGCATAACAGACCAAACTATATTGCACCCAATTGTAGATTGTGAGTACTATCGTCATCCCATAATATTTCCTCCTTTGTGGTGTCAGCATGCAGTCCAGTGTTTAACATCAGACACAACTGCTAACCTTACTCAGTAGTCTGGTCTATTATCTCAGCTTGAGGTGTACTTGGCGAGGTGCTTCAACTACCATTGAAAAGAGACAAGTAAGAGATGTATCAAAACAAAATAAATTTCAAAAATATACTCTTGGAACCAATCAAATGAACATGACGAAGCTCCAGAAGAAACAGGTAAGGTTAAAAACCAAATAGTATATAAAGATGTAAAAATTATATATGTATATTTAACTATGGGAGTGACCCATTCGCAATGTTCAGTGATTTACTTTAAAAGCCTAAACGGAATCAGCACGAGAAACCTAATCTCTCGGTGATAGTAAATTTATTCAGCTAGTCAAAATGTATCTAAGCTGGTATCAACATATCCGGGGAACTTCTCTCTCTGTGGCATCATGGCAACTTAGCCAAATCAGGGTCCACACACTCATGGGTTCCACTTGTCTTGGGCAATTGAGTCCAAGGAATTGTATCATTAAGGCCCTTGTCATTACTCCGTAACCTGAACACCCATGCTGTTCTTTAACATAGAGGTACTGTGATACACCTCTGACACTTGTTGTTATTACTGGTTTATCAAGTACAGTCCAAAAAAAATTATCTATCTGTGTCCCTTTTCCCAAAAATGTTTGGTCAATTTAGTTGAGGTCAGTCTGCTTCTGATGGTGCTATAATGGTCTGTGACGCTTATCCTGATCTTTCGGGTCGTCATCCATTCATACCGGAGACCACAGGGACAGCTGATGAGATCAATACATTTGTCACTGTTGCAATGTTTCTGCTGTTGAAGTTCCCATGGAGTGTGAAGGCCTTGATAAACCAGTAGTATCAATACGTGTCAGAGATGTATCACATTTCTTCTGTGTTAAAGAATAGCGCTGGGTGTTCAGGTTACATAGTCATGACAAGGGCCTTAATGATGAAATTCCATGGACTCAATTGCCCTAGAAGAGTGTAACCCAAGAGTTCGAGTATGGGGTTTACTCTTACTTCTAGATGAGCACAATATTTTGATTCAGAGTCAGTATAGATACTAAAGACATGGCCCTAAATCCATCAAGAGCGTGATTTTTAAGTAAAGGTTGTTTATTCATATCCCCATCATTGTGAGAATTAAAATGTTGTGCTCGGTTCTTACCGTGATTTCCTGAGATTACAACCCCACACATGTACAAGGCTTTGATCAGATTAACAACTGCAACTCTCTATTTGGGTCTTTTCCTTGCATCTTAACAAGCCCCATAAGGCGATCAGCAATTGTAAAAAAACTACACCATGTGACCGTTGGATTGCAGGACATTAAACAGACAACCCCACCCCCCCTTTGGGTATTTGCCTTGTTTTCTGAACAATGCTTGTAAGGTGGGTTCTGATCGGGGCTTTAAGTAGGCCGGATCCTGCAGTTCTAAAAGGCAGGTGCTGAGACGGGTCTCTATTGGGCTCTCTGTTTATGCCCTCAGGGTAAAAAATAAATAAAAATCTTGGGTCTGCAGCGGTACCACCTTTCACTGCCTTTGAGGTAACTGCAAAGAGACTCGGTATAGTTCTATTACAATCTCGTTATTTCAGAATGGAAACATTTTCAATAGTCAACGAAGCCAAAGTTGTTGCTTATTTATCTTACACAAGTAACAACCATTGACACAGCCAATAGTCCTGGCTTGTTGTAGGTATAATGTTACTTGTTGTATCATATATCTGGATTCAATGAACGATACAGCAAAATACCAGTTGATCAGCACACTATGCTAATCACAGATTTTTAGCTTGTGTATTTGTAAGCCACGCCCTTAATTACATCAGCCACGCCCCTTTGAGAGACCGCCTAGTTTTTTTTCAGTCCACTTAACCCCTTCTGTGCGTCGGACGCGTGGGAGCCGTCCGACGCCATAACCCAGGGAATCCCTCTGTATTCCCTTTACCCCCAAGAGCCTCGGGAGCTGGGGAAGAGCTTCCCCAGCTTCCGAGGCGCCCCCCCTAAGTTCCCTGAAATGACGATCAGCCCGCACGTCGCACTGACGTCATTTCAGTTAAACTGAAATGAGCCAAGAGGCTCATTTCAGTTTCCCTATCTACGTGCTCGGGGGGCTATCTCAGCCCTCCCGAGCACGTAGAAAGTTAGGAGAGATATCGTTGGAAAGGGGAGATCCCCAAGCAGGGATCCACCCACTAGGCACCAAGGAGGGGGAGCAGACCCTTGGCAAGGGCCTTTGCTCCCCCCATATTAATTTGGGCATATTTAGTCTTTCAGCCCCCCCCCCTCCCCCCGTGGGGCAGATGGGGCAGTAGCCCCCAATCTACCCCCCCCCCCCGGGGGGGTCGGAAAGCCACTAGATACCAGGGATTTTAAAAATATATATAATTAGGGGTGGGGGCTGCCCAATTCGTCTTTCTGCCGCCCCCTCCCCCCGGGCCGCCATATGGGGGCAGTAGCCCCCAATCTGCCGGGGGACAGAAAGCACCCTAGATGCCAAGGATTCTTTTTTTGTAGGCCCGGTGTGGTGGCTGCCCAGAATGAGCATGCAAATGCCCCCACCCTACCCCCCAAAGAAACCAAAAGACTTGAGAGAAAAAAGTGATTTTTTTTTTCCAGCTGAATTCGAGGTTTGCAGGGGATTCTGGGTAGGGAAATGTTGGGGGACCCACGCAAGCCATACCTTGCTGGACTCCCCCAGGTGTCTAGTTTTCAGAAATGTGGGGGTTTGGTAGGTTTCCCTAGATGGTCGCCGAGCCGGGGGTCAAAAACTCATGGTCCCCCCCCCCCTCCCCCTCCCCCCATGCAAAACCAGGTTGTTTCGTGATAGGTAATTTTGAAGTTGCCTCAATAGGTTTTGGGCCCTTGCCTGTCGCGGGTACTTGACCCACCCTCACAAGTGAGGTACCATTTTTCTCGGAAGACTTTGGGGAATGCGGGGTGGGTGGAATTTTGTGGATCCACACACATTCCAGAACTTCCCAGCACAGAAATGTGAGAATTAGTTTTTTGACAAATTTTGAGGTTTGCAAGGGATTCTGGGTAACAGAACCTGGTGAGAGCCAGAAAAGTCACCCCATCCTGGATTCCCCTGGGTGTCTAGTTTTCAAAAATGTATAGGTTTCCCTAGGTGCTGGCAGAGTTAGGGTTCAACATCTACAGCTAGGCACTTTGCAAACATGCATTGGCATAGCCAATAGGTCTCACCTTTGGGACCTTTTATTTTTTTATTCATGCACCTTTAAAGTCATTTCTGCTTAAACACTGATTTACAACTCTTCTTTCCAACAGAAAGCTGGGGAAAAAATACATAGCGAAGCCTTTAGCAAAAACACAATTAATTTTAAAATATCCAATGGCATGGAATGTTTTTCAGAAAAGAAAGCTTCGGCTATGAAAATATATTTTTATTATAATTATGAATTTGATGTTTGCCCTCGTGGGCTGTTGGACACTCATTATGTATAAGAAGCGAAGGATTGTCTTGTTTACATTCTTAATTACCATGGAGAGGGTAGTGTTCATAGTGGACCGGAAGAGCAGGCCCTAGGCATCAGATCAATGAAGGGCTGGGAGGAGGATGATGCACAACTACACCGGAACGCGTGGAATGGAAAAAGGAAGTTTGATCAGCAACACAGAACATGGAAGGATTTTTGAAATCCATTTTACACTACTAGGTATGCTTTGACAGTAATATATTTTTCACATTTTAATTGTATTTCTAATGTGAGAAAAAAGGCAGAACATGAGACTACAAAGTGCCTTGTTGGTGATCTTGCAACTACACCCACTAAACTCTGAAAGTAAGATTAACCATCCCAGTGAAACACCCACCTTACTGAGGTAATTAAGGTTTTTTAAGAGCATTCACTACCTGAATTAAGCGATGTGCTGGCTTCTAGGCATTCCCACTGTTGCAGTGGCCTCCCCTCTGGAGTAAGTGGTAATAGCTTGTTTCAGAACAATATCTGTGCGGAATACGGTTTAAAATTGGTGAACCATTACCCGAGATACTATTTCATTACAATGGAAAAACCGCGCCATGACTCCAAGGTCGCGATAGGAAGGAGCTTACTTTTAAATGTACCCTATCAAGTGTTTTATTTATTACGGTGCTTGACACAGGGCCTATGTGAACTGTTTTAAAGTATCTTGTTGCCGGCTACATGCAGTTTTCTTTGCCCAGAAAGGCCATTTCTTGATTGGTCAAGCACACAATAGCACTTGACATGTACCAGGCGTACCACGCGGCCATGTAAGTACCACGGCTCTGGTGAAGGGTTCTTGGTACTCTTATGAAGCCCGCCCCTGCCCCTTAAGGGACGAGGATGTGGTCTAACGGCCAGCGCTGCAGACTTAGAAGCTGGGAAAACTGGCTTGAGTCTCGGCGTCAGTTTAACATCCTGTGATTCTGGACAAATCATTTAATCTGTTTAATCTGCCCATGCCAAACAAAAATGTTGTGATGTAACTGGTGCTCTCATCATCTAAAGCGCTGCAATACTTCCGGGCTGAGTTTGCGCTATATAGAACTGCAAAAAATAAATACCACTTTGAGACGGGTGAGGAGTGGAGAGATGCGGAGAGCGAGAGAAAGTCCGAGAGGGAGCGGTAGAGAGTAGAAAGGAGAAGAAGAAAGATTTTTAAATAAGAGAGCTGTTAAGAGCTGTGGCAATTTTTTATTTTTTTAAAGCGCGGCAGGCGCAGTGTTTCCTCGTTTTATAATAGAACAAACCAGACTAGAACAAACTAAATGCATAGCAAAAAGTTTATCCTGGACCAGTTACTAATGCGTGGACCTCGGAAACGGTAGGGCATCATTGGAATAAACCCACTACCAAGGAAGAACTACTTCTACCATCCCAAACATAGTACCCACATTCACCCCGCTACAATCAGCGCAAAGCTGGTTGCCATGAATAGAAGTCCCATAAAAATCAAATACATAAAATGTATAAGTAACGCTTCTGGGGTTAAAAACTGTATAACTGCCATGTTTTACATAACATCTACCATGGTAGGATCTGTACAAAACGGCTGTCGTTTTCATAGTATTCCAAACAAAGAAGCTTCATCTGAAACACCACAAATATTTAAGGTTACATTTTTATACAAAAGCTCGGAGTACATGGGCTCTCATGGTACTGTGGTACGACAGGCATGATTCAGAATTCTTAGGCACTCACAAATACAAGTCGAACCTATATAAAATTAAAAATAAGCATAGGATGCTGCACTTTGATTTGTAACTAGTTATCCTTCCCCCGTTACACGATTTTAAAGTAGTCCCCAAGCAACGTGCTCCATTTAAAGTAACAACAACGCAAACTTTAATTTCTCTTAGAGGAAGTAAAAATGCAGACAGAAGAATAAAATAGTAGATAACAAAATACTTTAAATGTTTTAATGGTCAAAAGGCGCTTTAAATCTGAAGCGCTTTCAGCAATCACGTCAGTCTATACAGCACATGGAATGAGCAGTGCGCGCGGCCACGCTAATTGCAAACAGATGGCCCCTGCACGCCGCTGCTCGCTCCCGCAAGGTGGATGCCAGCACAAGCACAAGTGCTTGAAAAAGGCAGACCAATTCCAAAAGTTCATCTCCTAGTGCAGCGCATACACGCTGCAATAGGCTTGACCTAAAAAAGGGTCAGTTTTCACTGTGAGAATGTGGTGTGTCCACGTTGCGTTTTGGGCCGTTTCCTGTCGCAGGCACTAGGCCTACCCACACAATTGAGGTACCATTTTTCTCTGAAGACTTTGGGAACGCGGGGTGGGTGGAATTTTGTGGATCCTTGCAGATTCCAGAACTTTACACCACAGAAATGTGAGGAAAATGTGTTTTTTGGACACATTTTTAGGTGTGCAAGGGATTCTGGGTAACAGAACCTGGTGAGAGCCAGTCAAGTCACCCCATCATGGATTCCCCTGGGTGTCTAGTTTTCAAAAAGGTATAGGTTTGCTAGTTTTCCTTAGGTGCAGGCAGAGCTGGGGTTCAAAATCTACAGCTAAGCATTTTGCAAAAAAAGGGTCAGTTTTCACTATGAAAATGTGGTGTATCCACGTTGTGCTTTGGGCAGTTTCCTGTCGTGGGCACTAGGCCTACCTTCACAAGTGAGGTACCATTTTTCTTGGAAGACTTTAGGGAACGCGAGGTGGGTGGAATTTTGTGGATCCATCGAGATTCCAGAACTTTCCACCACAGAAATGTGAGGAAAATGTTTTTGTGTTTTTTTTAAACAAATGTTGAGGTTTGCAAGGGATTCTGGTTCATAGAACCTTGTGGGAACCAGTCAAGTCACCCCATCCTGGATTCCCCAGGGTGTCTAGTTTTCAAAAATGTATAGGTTTGCTAGGTTTCTCTGGGTGCCGGCAGAGCTAGGGTTCAAAATCTACATCTAGGCACTTTGCAAAAAAAGGGTCAGTTTTCACTGTAAAAATAAAGTGTGTCCACGTTGCGTTTTGAGCAGTTTCCTGTCGCGGGCAGTAGCCTACCCACACAAGTGAGGTACCATTTTTATCGGGAGACTTGGGTAAAACAGAATTGTAGAGCAACTGTTATTACCTATTGACTTTCGATGCATTTCTGCCTTCCAAATGAAAGCCAATGTGTAAAAAAGAAGTCATTTTGAAAAATGACCTATAATTCTCATGCTAGTATGGGTACTCACAATTTCGAAAATGTGCAAATATTTACTGTTTCTAAACTCTATAGTTTGTTCCAATTTCAGAAATACATAGGTGTCTCTCATATCGATTTTTCCATTTATATATTTTCCCAAATTAATTGCTCTATACCCGGTACATAATAAAAAAACATTGCAAGACGGTGCTCAGTTATTGGCTCTGGGTGCGTCGGGTTCTTGGTGAACCTACAAGTCCTATATATCCCCACAACCTGAAAGGTCCAGCGGATGTAACAGTATACTACTTTCAAACAGCTGTCATAATTAGAAGAAGTTACAGGTGAAAACGTTGACACAAATGGCTGTTTTTCCAACTAATTTTCAATTTTTCCTATATTCAACGGTTAGTTTCTATACAGAAACCTTGAAGGATCTACACAAATGACCCTTTGCTGAATTCTGAATTTTGTCTACTTTTCTAAAATGTATAGCTTTCCAGGATCCATTATTGCTTTCATACCCATTTCTACCATTAACTGGAAGGAGGTTGAAAGCACAAAAAATAGCAAAAATAGGCTATGTCCCAGAAAAATGCCAAAACTGTGTAAAACTCTTTTGGTTTTCTGACAAAAGTCTGCTTGTCCCTGAAAGCTGCGAAGATGGTGATTTTCAGCACCACAACCCCTTTTGTTGGTACCATTTGCAGGGATAAAAACCAGACGCTTTCATCTGTAGCCCTTTTTTCCCATAAAAAAAATAAATTAGCTGTATTCTGGGAATCCACAAACCCTGGGTACCTTTAGAATCCCCATAATGTTGGAAGAAAAGGAGGCAAATTTGGCGTGGTCAAAAAGTTACAGGGGCCTAAGCGCACACTTCCCCAAATAGCTCCAAAAAAGGCGTAGCACGGGGGGGGGGGGAGGTGCGAAGGGCCTAGCAGTGAAGGGGTTAGAGCCCTGGTTCTGATCAATAATTGTAAAAACTACATGGCTTTATTATATCGTCCTGATAGCAAAGAGTGTGGATTAGTATAGCATTCAGAATAATGCTCGTATGTAGTCATTCTTTCATTTGTTTTATTTACTGTTGAAATGTTTCATTTAAATTCCTCAGACCATTCAACTGAGAAACTAGACAACCATGTTATCATTTCTCAATGGTGGATTATTCAGATTTAAACAGTATGTGTTTACGCTGATGTCCCCAATGATTTAAGCTGTCTGTTACACCGCAACTACAGCTCCTTTCGTCCTCTTTGTGGCCCACTGACATCATTCAATAAGCGCCACACGCGTCAGAGGCCATCATCAGGCGCCACATACGCTATTGGCTGGCTATTTAATGAAGGACACCGTGAGAATCCGGTGTCCTTGATCCCTGTGAGCCATGAACTGCTTTGGGGCCTAATTTGTGTACGTTGGCCTGCTGCCACCTAGAGATAAGCTCTCCAGCTATGTTGATACAGGCTTAGATTAATTTTGACTATCTGAATAAATTCACTGTCACCAAGAGGTTAGCTCTCTAATTGTGCTGAATCAGTTTAAGATTTTAAATTAAGTCACTGAACATTGCGAATGGGTAACACTCATTGCCAGATATACATATATAATTTTACATCTTTATATACTATTTGGTTTGTAACCTTACCTGTGCTTTCTTGAGCTTCGCCATCTACACTTCAATGGGACTATTTTGCATTTTTTAAGTTTCTTTTGTTTTCTGTTGAGCTTTAGCTCTCACTTGTCTCTTTTCAATGGTAGTATGCACACCGAGCCCCTCGGCAGGGACACCTCGAATGAAGACGATAGACCTGACTATTGCGGGTAAGGTTGGCAGTTGTATCTGATGTTAAACACTGGACAGGATGCTGACACCACATAGAAAATATTATGTTTATTCATGGGATGACGGTGGCACTCCCAATCTACAGTTGGGTGTGGTATGGGTCAGCTGGGTCTGTTATGTAACCTAGATGTGTTTTGATTGTATTCTATCTCTCCACAGGTCCTGGAGAAGTGGATTTCCCTAACGTTTTGGTGAGCACTCTGTATATGTTTGTCATTGTTTTGAATATTGCTTGTCGTTATTGACGATTAGCAGAAGTTACTGAATAAATGTCCCCCACACCTCGGAGAAAGGTACTTTGAGGGCAGAAACATGTTGACCAGAGACATTGCAAAGTACAGGGTTGGATCTACCCCTCCCTGAGCACTTGCTTTGGCATAGTTTTTACACTAACCCGACAGACAACAATACAGTCCAGAGTTGGGTTTAATTTACCTTTTTTCTTTATCACTTTAGTCACATTTCAGTTTTTTCAGTATGCACTACTCACCCGTACTACGGACTCGCATAGGGTTACTTCAAAACATCCGAAGAGCTCCTCCTAATCTGTCAACTTTCTGCTGTGGGGCGAGGAGGAACCCTATGGTAAAGCATGCCAACATTGGTGGATGAGGGTTCTCGTACTGAAATGGAAATCTTACATCTTAGGTTACTTTCAAACCCTTTAGCGGTTCATTTAGACCACGTATTTCACTGTGTCTTTTTGAAGCCATGCTTGGACATCTGTGGTCCAGTTAATGTGAGAAAAGAAATATCTAAATTTGGTGTGCTTATTGTAGATTATTTTCCCTGTTTGTTTGAAGTCAAGTTTGTGAACTCCATTATGACTAACCGTATAATTGACTTCCTGACAATCTAAAGGCGGCCTACTAGAGAACGTGGTGATAGACTATGGGTGTAGGAAAGTGGGTTTCTGTTGCAGTAACCCCCCCCCACACTTTTTGCCTGGCTACTGATGCACTTTTTCTTGGTGTGCCCTGGGTCCCTGACATTCAGGTTCCCGGGGCCTGCGTTCTTTCCCCAAAACCAACCCAATTGGTATCCCTGGCACCTTTTTCACTCGCACACTGCCTTTGAAGGCTGCGCGTTTTGGTGCAGAACAAAGTGAAAAGTCGACATGGCACACATCCCTGCGTGCCATGCCTACAAAGCACTGCCCTGGCCTAGGCCAGTCACCCCTCCAGCTGGGTGCACAAGGCCAGTGGTGAGGGCATAGGGGCATGAGCCATGTGCCCATACAGTGCCCAAGTCCATTCTTGGGCATTGTAAGTGCAGTGTTGCCATTAAGAGTATATGGTGCTGGGAGGTTGTCATTACGAACTCCACAGCACCATAATGGCTACACTAAAAACTGGGAAGTTTGGTATCAAACTTCTCAGCACATTAAACCCACACTGATGCCAGTGTGGGATTTAATGAAAAATGCACACAGAGGGCAACTCAGAGATGCCCCCTGAAAACTAGCCCACCTCTAGTGACCTAACGGAGTGACTGCTTAGGCTGCCAGTCCCCAGACATGTTTCTGGACCCCTGGATCGAGAGCCTGCTGCTCTCGGGGGGCCTGAAACAATGCACATCCTGAGACGAGGTGCCAAGCCTCCTCCCCATGGATGGGCAGGGTTCACGAAGGAGAAGCTTCAAAGGCATGCCGCCTTGCTGAGCCTCTCCAGACCATTTGCTGCTTTCAGCAACTGGTCCCCACTGGTTCTACCCCCCCACTTTGGGAGGGAGAACTGGCGGGAAAAACAAGTGAGGAAGAGGGGTGAGCCCACCTCTGCCAACTCCACCCCTCAGGTGGGGGAGGCGAGTTGAAGCACAACCTCGAGTCCCCGCCATCTTGAGGATGGGGGGACCTAGCCAACCAGGGTCAGGCTCCTGCCCCCCTCCCACTGGAGAGTGGCAGAATAGGGGTATACCCACCCCAGGGAAGAGACCCATTGGTCCCTGCCCTTTACCTACCTGTAACGCCCCTAAATCTAGAATTTAGGGGGCACCCTGAACCTTGCTTCCTCAGATCCAGAAACAACAAGAAAAGAAGATAAGAAGAAGGACCGAAGAGCCGTGCAGAACTAACAAAAAGACGACGCCCACTGACTTGCCCCAGCCTTACATGCCTGTCTCTCCTCGAACCTGCTCCTGCGAAATCCCGGTGTATCCTGCAGCCAGCAACCTCACAAACCCCGGAGGACCTGCCTGCCTTCACTTCAAAGACCTGAATCTCCCGTGAACACCGAACTTGTTCAAACTGCAGCTTCTGGCTCCAGACGGATACCGCGAATCCAGCCCACTCTGCACCCGCCAAACCCGGTCCGAGCTCAAGTGGAAAAACACCACGAGGAGGTCACCCCGGCAATCCTAACCCAAGATCCTGCGACTCCTGACCTGCCTCAAGGCTCCAGACGACACCTTCAGCCTCAATCCAGCGGATCCTCCATACCGCGACCCGAGCGGGTAGGAAAATCCGACCCTAAAAGGCACCCCTGCATCCGATGCCCCACGGCCTTGTGTGCCTAAACCAACGGTGCCTATCCAACCAAAGACATCCCAACTTACCCCTCGAAGTGGTGGTCGCACCCAGAAGATCCTCGTCCCCGAGCCTGCAGGGTTTCTTCAAACCAGAGGTTCCCCATAGAAAACAACAGTGCGCCCGACGTCGAAGCGGCACTCTGCACCCGGCCGCCCCAGTGCTGCTGAGGGTGCACTTTTTGTGCCTACTTGTTTCCCCATTTGCCCTAACCTAAACCCTAGGAGCTTTGCTCCCACAGCCGTGTGGCCTGCTAGCCAGCAGCTACCAACCGGAGGCCCCCTATCCCCGATTGGAAAACATTGGGCCTCAACACTCTGCACTCGGCCGCCCTAGTGCCGCTGAGGGTGAAACAAAAGTGCATTACTGACCCTGGGGGACCCCTGAGTCTAACCCCAGAACCTTAACTCCCACAGTCGATTACTTACCTGCAAACCGATAACCTGTGTTCCCTCCATGGGATAACATGGACAATTTTTCTTCCAAAAAACGACGAAGTGTGGAGTTTTGAAAACTAAAGATATTCTTTAAAAATCATACAAATAGCCCAAACGTGTTTTCTCAACTGTTTTCAGGAAATGTCCCAGTGCTGAATCTAGGCACCCAGCACTGAGTTAGAAAAAGTAACGAAAAAGTAACTTACCTGCAATTTGTTGAAAAAGCCTATTCATTTCAAAGTACTGCTCCAAAATGTTTCTGTGTGGAGTTTTGAAATCTGAAAATATTCTTGAAAAAAAAATCGAACGAATAACAAAAACACATTTACTCAACTGTTTTCAGGAAATATCTTGGTGCTGAATCCAGGCATCCAACACTGAGTTAGAAAAAGTACCGTATAAGTAACTTACCTGCAATTTGTTGAAAAAGCCTATTCATTCCAATTTACTGTGTTTGCTAAGTGTTGCAATCTACTACATTAGCTGTAAATCGAACCAAGTACAATTTCTACTGCATTTTCAGTCAAGTAACTTATTACTGCAAAGTATTCTATGCTTACCTGTGCCAGGCTTGCTTGGTTCTAGAAATAAAACATCAGTATATTTTTTATACAAACACAATTGGCCTAGAGTTCAGTTCTTGAGTGTGTGAATTCATTTGCTGAGTGTGTACATCAAGTGCTTAACACTGTCCTCTGATACTGCCTTCCTGCTCGACCAAGCTACCACAAACGGAGAGTAAGGTTCTATCTAACTTTCTCTGCCTACCTCTGGGGACACTAGGACTCTAAACACACTATACCTCATTTTGGTGTAGTGTGTGTATATACATATATATAGTGCCACTTTCCTACAATGGGACAGAACTAACTTCAAACAAGTTTGAGATCTATTTAAAAACGCTGTGTGTGAAACTTACCAACACCTCTTTGTGCCAGTCTAAAAGTAAATGTCTGGTGGAGAGGTGTAACAGATTGATCAAAGACAATTTGCAGTTTTCCATGGCAAATCATCTGAATTGTGAGATGAAATTGAAGATGTTGTATTAGGCTTTATGTACTACCCTCAATGCTGGTACTGAGGTGTGCCTTTTGTGCTAATGCAAGGATGAGTTCCCACACCCATGTTGGTTCGGCCTTGGATGGGTAGATCTTGGAAACCAGTTGAAAAAAATTAAGACTATCGTAGAAAAGAAGATCTGTATCAAATGAAGTATGATGATTTGAGTGGTGCGGTGGAAACAGGTGTTGGGGTGAAAGTGAAACTGCCTGGTATTCTACCAAGAGGAAGTTCAAGGTTTTCAGGGCCAAAAAAAGGTTGTGTCGGTCAAACGAGCTGTGGTGAAGCTAGAGAAAGTGGTGGAATAGAGAAGGATTGTCTTTTCTTCCTGCCCATGGTCCTGTGGTAAGAAGATGGGAGCAAGAGCAAGCTAGTGGTTCAATGGAACAATGTGTGCCAGGAAAGTCCTTCACATTCTGTGGCTTTCTCATTTCAAAATGTTTATAATTTTGCATACATTATTAAAGTATAAGTTCAACGCAGAACATAGTTTTTGCCATTTCAGAAGCCCCCCATCTAAAACAAAATGTTTGTGTTGCTTTATTGTGATTTTGCTGAAAAGTACTACTGAATATCCTTGTTTTGTACATTCCTTTGCTTAAAATGTGTTTATCCCCTTTGCAGTACGTAATATTTTAACCATGTGAAATGTCTAATGGTGTGCTGTTTCAGCAGCTCGCGTGAGCTGTAGTTTCACACAAGAATTAATAAATGGATGCAGAAAAACGTGAGCTCTTTGTCATCCTTGGCACATTTAAATCTCCAGTTGTAAGGACTGAATGGTGGAATATACTGATCGCCATTGTGACCTAAAATCATAAAATGCTGTTGTGACTCTTTACACGTGCCCTTCTCGCCTGATGTCAAAAGGTAAAGAGCTTCTCATGTCCTGGTTTTATTATGCTCTTTCCTCAGTGGATTTATGTGGCTTGTATAAAAACTCATTTTGGTGACAGTAGAACATATTCTTAATAGAGATCTTCATTATTGGACTATGGCTAACATGGCATTAGCCAAATCACAGCAAAGGCAGAAAAGACTGCAAAGATATTATTCTCAGACTGTCTTTCTTTTTTTTCTAATTTTTTTAATTAACATAAGTTGTACACTTAAGGGCACAAACATCAAGCTTTTTTGCGATCGCAAACCGTGCGATTCACAAAAATCGCAAAATGTGCTTTTCCAATGAATGAAAGGTTTTTGATTCACAATTTAGATAATCTAAATTTTTTAGCGATTCCCAAACTTATGAATGCAAATCGGTAATCACAATTTGCGATTACCTATTGCACATCAAAGAAGCATTTCCTAAATGTGAACTGTGCAGCTAGGAGACGCTAATTAACATCAACTTCAAGTTGGTTAACTATGTGCATACTTTGAAAAATGCACAAAACTGCATTTTTCTAAGTGGCATGTGGTGCACAAATGCTCCTAGGGCATGTGTGTGCCTTACATGCGCACCTTTTTTTGTTAAGGGGAGGCCCCAGGGGGGCCTTAGGCCCCCAGGCACCCTTGCCTTTGCATTACCTAATTTGCGATTATCATTTAGGTAATCCAAGACCATTCTCACCTATCGGCCTTGAGGCCCATAGAAGAGAATGGAGTCGCAATTGCAAATAACAATTCCCTAATTGCGTTGCGATTCTTAAGGAATCACAATTAGAGAATCGCTATTTGCTGTATGCTTTGTTGCATTGCATTTTGCGATTACCAAATAGCAATTTCTTAATCACTATTTGGTAATCGCAAAATGAAACTTTCATGCATGTGCCCCTTAGCCTTGAAATAGGCAGAATATACTAGTGAAGGTTGTCTACATCATTGCACCTAGTGTCAGATATAGTTTGCATGTGGAAGTAGGCAAGGCTTCATTCAAGAAAACATCTTATGGAACTTAAACGCCACTTACACAGCTACTTCTTAGTCAATAAATATGAAAACATGACCAAATACATTAGTCTGTTGAGGGTGCCCTAAGACTCTCTTTTGATACACTGGTGGCAAACACACCTTTGCTTATGTGTATGGGAGTTCTTCACAAAGTAAATCTACACATGTAAGTTTACTCTTACACTTTTGAGTAGCTTTATTACTTTTAGTTATTCACCATCACCCTCAGAGATATGGTCTGGTGTCCGTAAAAGTGTCAAATACGACTTTAAATTATTGCTAGTATTGACCATATTTGGAGACGACTCCCGCAATCGGGGCAGAGATCTCCTGATAGTAAAATATAGGGATATTAATAAAGGTTTATTGAAGTTGAAATGTTTTGTTTAATTGTATACTAAATTTTTATGTTAAATAACTTCATGTGTATATGAAATGTCCACTAAGCAAAAATATTACTACGAATTAATTACAGTTTAACTTACATTTTAACTTACATTTTTACCAGTGATTCATTTGGACTGTTTTGGGACCTGTTTGGTTGCATTAGATTTAGAAGTGCAGTTTGTGAGTAGGAATGGGCTTACTCTTTTGTGTGTCGGTGCATGTCCCTCCCTAAACTACTCCCTTTGCCATTCCCCTTTAGTTATAAGTATTCACTATTTTCCAACCACTCCCCCATACCTGTCACATTTTCTACTACACTATATACCTACATTTGCGGAGATCTCCATAGTAGGGACCTGGATCTCTGCACATAGAAGATAAGAGAGACTGAGGCTTAGACCTCTTCATGTATGTTACTTAATAGTATTTTTTAGTACATTAGAACTACTATTGTTGTACTACTGAACATACTAAAAAAAATTCAGTTTGCTAATGGCCTCTGAGTCTCGATGTAGTGTCACCCAGTTGACATAGCTCTATTTTCGAGAAACCGTTCTCACTGTTGCCTATAATCTGAGGCATCACACCAAAGCTTAAAGCTGATGTTTTTGAGAGCTGCCAGTTGGACAATTATTTATCAAACATGACACCCCGGACCATCATGTTTTTAAAGTCAAATGTTTCATGTTTTTTACAGGGAGATAGACTCGGGACAATATGTTGTGGCTTAGAAATATTATGTGGGACCCATATATGAGGCTATTATCTGAAAATGCCAGCACAAAGGCTTCAGAGAACACAATTTACTATGGTGCACTACTAACAGGATTTAGTCAAATAGTGTACGAGTGCTCCTCAAACTCATTAGACAATTGCTTACACCCTTGCATCGTTGGCGTCTTGCACAGAAGCATAAATCTCGATAAATTACTTTTGAGGATCTACAGAAATTGTAGATTTACAAGCATGCTGCCCCAGGCATACAGTGCCGACTAAAATTAATTAAATCCATGCATTTTCTCTCTCTCACTTTGAATAATCATCTTTTTCCCTCTACGTTTCCTTTCCTAGCAATTCCCCTTGCCTCAGCGCTCATTCTCCTATTTTCCCATTTTAAATTTCCAATATACTTTTCTTTTTCTCGAATCACTGCTTAAACAAAATAAACCCACAACATAAATATCTTGTTCGCAGATGGTTTTAAAAGTTCAAATAAATCTATTTCTTCATTCGGATTTATTATTGGCCACTCAAAGATCACTCCGACTCTTTTCAGTTTATTTCAGCTTCGATTGATGGGGGTGTTGGGGGGGGGGGGGGGGTGGTACTGGAGGGCGTGCTCATCCTTCAAAGTCAGTTGGTCATTCTGGGATTTCAATTCTTGAAGTCACACCAAATGTCAGCAGTGATCACTTAAATCACTGAGACATATTTCCGTCTGCATGTGTGATTTGTTGACTGTAAGAGGATATTCTTCTTTTCCATTTTTACCTGGCTTTAGTATCTGGGCTGCCTTAGTTGCTGTCACGATTTAGGGGAAATAGCCCCTGGCAATAGATCAAATAGGGCAAGATGTATCAAAGAGTTTTCCCCATTCTGTGTCAATGGGAAAATGTGTTCATACATATGGCCCATAGTCTTTGCTTTTGTGCCCATGCCTAACTAACATGCTTAATGGAAGATATATTTGCGTAATTGCAATGTGTTGTCATTAGATGGCGCACTCGTATCAGTATTGCGTGAAATAGCTTTCTGTACAAGAGCAGGGTTGTTCCCGAGTCATTCATTCCTCTCTGAGGTAAATATTAATTTGAGAGGTCTATCCGCAGAGCAAGTCGGGATGACAAGACCACCTGAATCTATTATTTTGCAGTGTCACGGCTGGTTAAAGAACAACTTTACGGGGTGATTTTTGTTGTCCCCCCAGATATCAAGAGTTAGAACTTCATACCATGGGTGCCGAGGGTGGGAAGGAACACGAGAAATGGGCAAGGATAAGAATAACCGGTTCTGTTTGTTTTAGGACATCCAGCTAAAACTAAGAGTGCTTTTCAACAAACAGTGCAGGCTCAAGTGAAAATCAAGCGTGGTTGTTGAATGTTGTTTAGTTTGTGCTATAGAATCCTAGTAATTTCATGATGGGCTAATAGTGCGAACGGGTATGCAGACATCATAGAAGAAACATAAACGCCCAAGGTACAAATCTTGTAAAATAACTAATTTATTTTAAAAATTTGTGTTGCGAACAACATGAAGTTTTATATTTTTTCACCGAAAGTTAAAATGTTAGCGCTAGCGTTTGGGACCAAGTTAGGGTTGGCACTAGGATTTGCGTTAAGTTTAGGATTAAGCTCGAAATTAGCCTTCGAGTTGGATTCTGGTTTTAAGGATGTGGTGAGTTTAGGGCCTGGGCAAAGAGAAAGGGTTTTATCAAACACACAAAAGGTGATAGGTGGAATGCTTGTAAATATCACTAGCATTAATTCTAGGTAGCACTCAAACCTATTATTTTTTTTCCCACTGTGCCACTCTAGACCAAGCCCACTCACTATATGCACATAATTACTGAAACTTCTCTTCATGGGAACAGTTCATCTTGAACTGTCAAGTGATGACACCCTCTGCAAAAAAACACATGCAACCACATAACGTAACAATCTTTGTTCTGCCTCGCCAGTGAGATGCACTAGGTTTGCACTAGGTTTGTCCAAGGCATTTTAAATTTTGCCCCAAGTGTCCTCAAACCTGTTCATGGAGAGACTTGTTCAAAGAGTGATCGGTCTTCTGCAGTCTCAGAGCAATTGTTGTTACTGGCCGTGTGTGCATTTCTTATGGATGCTTCTAACTGCAGATTCCTGTCCTTGGAATATTTCCCAGGAATCAGATAGGATCCAAAAACATTTAGAGCAGTTCTCCTGCACGCCGACAGGAGGCGTCATGCGGCTCCGTGCCGGCGTTGTTCCGCTAAGGAAGCAAGGAACTGAGTTGCTTATACGTGCTGATGTCAGTTCCTGTCTTTTCGTGCCTTTTAATGGCAATTCGGTGTTTTTCCCTGGTCTTTGACCAGACTTTCTCCCACAAATTCTACCAGTGAATAAGAGAAATGTCTCTCCCTAAAACAACAAAACGGGGTTTAAAATGTGCAAGGACACTTGCGAACAAATATCTGTGATGGACCCCCACAAAGTCAGTTTGTGGTACCTGGGGTTGGATCACAACTCCAAGGCGTGTGATGCTTTCACCCATATGAAGCGAAAGGCCATCCTGGACAATGAGGCCAAACTCTATATTGCCAAAGGCAAGAAGACTCCATGCCGCGACCAGTGAAAATCAAAAGGAAGGTCCCATCTCCGCTCCCAAAGTGGTACCCACAGCAGATCATCCTCACAGTAGAATACTTCGGGTAAGTCAAAGAAAAAGCCCCAGAAATCTAAGCAGAAATAGCCACCTTCCCACCACTCTCGATCAGGAGAGGGGGGAAAGGGCATCACTGTGCCTCCTAGTCTCGTACACTCCGAATTTCTAAGCCTGTTAACGATGTTGCAGCAGATAGAAGGCTTCATAAAGGCCATGCTGGGCACTTTACGGACTCCCTTAGGCACCAAGGATCCGCAGGGGCCTCCAGCTGGATTTCTGCTGGCAGATCCACTCTTGGCGCTGTTTTTAGCCCTTCGACCTGCATCGGGGGTCATCCCTGGCTGCGTACAGACTTTGGTCCCAGCGCCATGCCTCTCCTGGTTCCTCTAGCACTGAGGCCAACACCAGATGAGTATTTACAGCCCCAAAGTTCTATCCAACTCCCAGCTGAATTCGCCACAATCTCAACCGAAGTAGCTCCCAGTGCTGACCAGCGCACAGACACTCTGGTGTGCAAAAATGGACTGTTTTTTGATGGATTGTTCTCTGCATAAAGATCTGCTGAACCCAGAAGGCTTACAGATTTTTTTTAGCAGGGCAAAAGCTGCTATGCTACCATTGCGTTAACATGCGGACTGTCTGTCTTGGACATCTGTCAGGCGGCTATGTGGTCTTTGGTGCACAGGTTCATGAAACAGTACTGTCTCAACAGTCGGATCTGTTGAGGGGCATTTTGCTGTCTCTGTCCGGCAGGACCTTTTGGTGTGAGCCAATGCACAGACCCACAACTTGTAGAGGTACTGAATTTCCTCACAAGGTGAGGAATCTGCTGTTAGATGTATCCATCAGAAGAACAAATTACTTACCTTCTGTAACAATCTTTCTGGATTCACTATGCTGTGCATTATTCCACGATCTGGTGGTTGGGTCCGGATTCGTAGTCTTTCTTTTTTTTTTTTTTTGTATTTTTGTAGCCCAGGTGGGCGTCGACGTCCCACCATTTGGTGCACCTCTCGTGACGTCGTCGTGCTTCCTGCGGAAGTCCCACCTTTGGGGTGCCATCTTCAGATTCTTTTTTCCGCCGTTGGGTCTGGATCGTCATCGAGAAGCTCCAGGATTTCAATCGAAGGAAGAAGGAGAAAACGCGAGTTTCGTCGAAAGAACAGCTGAGATAACAGAGAGGAATAAATTACATCCGGGACGCGAAGAAGGAAGAATTCCCAGGAATTTTCTTCGACACCCTTCGAGGATGCGCACTCAGAGGCTCTGAGCGCAATGGACAAGACACCATTCAAATTCTGCCCTAACTGCCACCACAAGTTCGCGCAGAAGGACCAGCATCCGGTCTGCAACCTTTGCCTACCGATCGACCACCCGAGCAAGGACTGCAACGCCTGTTCAGCTTTCGCGCCGAAGACGCTCCGAGTGAGAGAACGCCAGAGAAGAGCTAACTTCAGCATGGAAGGCAAGGGTAAGGCCCCATCGCTTTACGGTCTGGGCCTCTCCACCGACGATGAGGACAACATCGCCGAAGGACCCGACGTCTTCACGGTCGCAGAGACCGATACGAAAACGCCTGATGAGGTAAGAGAATCGTCGAGTTCAAAACCCCCGAAAGGGCCTCAAAAACCCGAGACAGACTCTAGAAAATCTGAGTAAAAGTCCTCAAAAGGAGCACCGGCGCCGAAAATTTCGACGACCAAGGGTGGATCCATGGACAAAAGGCCAAGCGGATCCTGCGAGAAGGACTCCCTGGTGCCGAAGGACGCCGAAAGGCTGAGTTCGTCAAAAGCAGCCCACGAAGCGGGGCGTTCGACGCAGAAAGACCAGCCAGCGTCGACGCAAGCTCCGTCGAAAGCATCTCCGAAATGGAGAAGAAGAAGAGAAGGCTCGAGGCGGAGATGGAGAGCATCCTTCAGAGGAAGGAGGAGTTTGACGCCAAATTGAAACAATTCAGAATTCCAACGACTCCGTCGACGGACGTCATCGAGATCGAGGAACAGGACGAATTCTACACCGAAGGGCTGCCGAGAGATCCTGAGGAGGAGGAAGAAGGCACCTACTATGAAGGCGAAGACGAGGAGGCCGGCCAGCAGTCGTTCTACGGCTCGGCGCCATCAACCACTCACGAACTGGATTGGCAAGATATCGACGCCGAAAATCCCGAAGAGCCCGTGGACACGTATCCTTCGAGGCCTTCGCCGCCAGACGACATCGGGGTGTACAATATGGTCGTCAGGAGTGCTGCAGCAGCCTTTGGGGTAAAACTGGACGAGGAGAAGCCGAAAGCTGATTTCCTTCTCGAGACCCTGCTCCCCATTCAGACGAGGAGCCAGTTCCTCCCATGCTCCAAAGCGTAATGAACCAGGGGAAGGAAGCCTTTAAGGAGCCAGCAACATGCCGGTCCATCACGCCCACGACGGAGAAGAAATACAAGCACTCCTCCCTGGACCCGCCTTACAACAAGGGAGCGGTCACTGCCGACTCCATCATCGCTTCCACGGCCAGGAGAAGGGCCAACGTGCCAGCGACCTCGGGGCCACCCCCCGATAAGGAAAGCAGGAGAATGGACCTCACTGGAAGGAAGGTCGAAAGGAACGCGGCAATGCACTGGCGCATGGCGAACTCCAATGCGCTTCTCAATCGACACCAGTACCAGCACTGGGACGAGATGGGGGAATTAGTCAAACACCTCACTGAAGAGTACCGCCAAAGAGCATCCCACCTTGTGGAAGAAGGTAAAAACATAGCCAACTCATGCATTAAAACTGCATTGGACGGGGCGGAAACTTCCAGCAGACTAATGGCCATAGGGATCACCGAACAAAGACAGGCCTGGCTGAGAATCTCTGGATTCAAACAGGAGGTGCAGAGCAACATATTAAGCACCCCTTTCAAAGGGGAAACACTGTTCGGGGCGACAGTGGACGAAAAACTCACCCAGCTGAAGAAAGAGAACGAGACGGCAAGGTCCATGGGGGCCCTACAGTTCAGGGGATGAGAAGAGGCACTCCAACTAGAAGACCCTACGGTAGAGGGGGTAACCAGCAGGGAACATCGCACCAGACGTTCCAGCAAGGACAGCAGGGTGAAAGTCACGGCCAGCAAGGTCAGCAAAAACAAAACTGTCAGTACCAGCCAAGGGGCCAGTCCTTTCGCGGCAGGGGAAACGGACGTGGCCAAAGGAGACGAGGGAGTGACCAACCCTCATCTAAGTGACTCGGCACGCATGGGGAAGCTCACCCCCAACATACCCCCAGGGGTGAGGCGCAATGCAAAAACAATAAGGGGGGGGGAAGAGACCCAATCGCCTACGAACATCCAACACCCGTAGGCTGAAGGCTGGGCCTCTACCTACAGGAATGGCAACGTATAACCACGGACAAGTGGATACTGAACGTCATACAACACGGTTACTACGTGGACTTGGAGGGGACGCCTCCAAACAGAAAGGCAAAACGAAGGCAACGCTCAGGTCAGGAGCTTGCTCAACTCAGAGAGGAAACACTGAAGCTGCTCGAAAAGAGAGCCATCGAGCCAGTGCCTTACAAGGAAAGGAACAAAGGGGTCTACTCTAACTACTTCATGGTACCAAAAGTAGACGGAAATATCAGACCCATCCTAGATCTGCGATACCTAAACAAATACATCAGAACACAAAAGTTCAAATTGACATCGCTACAGGAGGTGCTGCCCCAAATAAGGGACGGAGACTTCATGTCCACCGTGGACCTCAAGGATGCCTACCTGCACATCCCAATAAACAGAAGTCACAAAAGACTTTTAAGATTCAGCATCAACCAGGACCATTACCAATTTACGACCCGGGCCTTCGGGCTGAAATCAGTGCCAAGGGTATTCACGAAATGCCTGTCGGCAGTCGCAGCATACCTACGAAGGAAGGGGATTTATGTGTACCCTTACCTAGACGACTGGCTGATCAAAGCAAACACCCACAAAAAGTGCGAGAAACACACAGCACACGTGACAAAGACACTGACGAACCTGGGGTTCTCCATACACTGGGGGAAGTCATCAATGAAGCCAGAACAGGTGAAGATTTTCCTGGGAGCAAAAATCAACACCATAAACAGGACGGTTGTGCCCAGCGACAGGAGAGCAGAAGCCCTACTGAGGGAGACGAGCCTCTACCAGAAGGGGCGAGTTCTGACAGTGAGAACAGTGAGCAAGATCATGGGGATGATGGCGTCATGTATCCACCTGGTCCCAAATGTACGACTTCACATGAGACCATTCCAAGAATGGCTACAACAGCAATGGTCACAGGCAAGCGGAAGTTGGGAAGATCTAGTGGTTCTGACGCACGCAGTGCAGGAAGAGATAACTTGGTGGAACAGGGACAACATAACTACAGGGAAAAGCCTGGCACCACCAAGCCCAACTGTGACCATCACCACGGACGCATCTCAAAGGGGATGGGGAGCACACATGGACCAACTCAGAGTGAGGGGTCTGTGGGCTCCGGCAGATGCGGTCAGACATATCAATTACCTGGAATTGAAGACTGTCCTGCTAGCCCTGAAGGCATTCCAGAAGCACCTGTACAACCAGAGAGTGGTGATTCAAATGGACAACACCACAACCATGTTTTATATCAACAAACGGGGTGGGACACAGTCGTTCCCCCTTTCCACTCTGGCACAGGAGATTTGGAGATGGGCCATACCTCTCAAGATAGACCTGCTAGCGATTCACCTACCAGGGAAGGACAATGTGGAGGCAGACTGGCTAAGCAGGCAGACCACGGCTTCACACGAGTGGGAGCTCAATGGGCACGAAACGCAGAAGCTTTTCCAGAAATGGGGAACTCCCACAATAGACCTGTTTGCAACACGCCAGAATGCAAAATGCCGAAGCTTCGCGTCCAGGCAACCAGATCAGCAATCCCAAGGGAATGCCCTATGGAAAAGCTGGTCAAGGACATTTGCCTACGCTTTTCCGCCGATACCACTGTTACACAGGGTGCTCGAGAAATGCAGAAACAGTAACATGACACTGATCCTGGTGGCACCACAGTGGGCAAGGCAGACTTGGTTCTCCCAAATTCTTGAAATGGCTCAAGGGAATCCCCACAGATTCACAAGAAGAAAGGACCTGCTCTCCATGCAGAACGGAGAGGTTCTACATCCAGAGCCAGAAAGCCTCAGCCTGGCGGCATGGCTCCTGAAGAGTTAGAGTTTGCGGACCTTAGATTGCCTCCAAGCACTATGCGAGTGCTGCGAGAGGCAAGGAGACCAACTACACGCAAATGCTATAGTGCAAAATGGAAAAGATTTACAATATGGTGTGGCAAAAAAGGCCTGCAGAATAAAATGACAAAGGACTCAACAGTGCTGAGATACCTCACGCACCTTCTGAAAAGTAACCTATGCTCCACCTCCCTAAGGGTACACCTAGCGGCGATAGTAGCCTACACAAGAGGGGAGAAGGGTGGAAGTTTCTTTACGTCGCAGGTAGTAAAGAGATTCATGGAAGGAGCGAAACGAATCGCGCCACCTAAAAGGTTGCCGCCGCCGGCATGGAACCTCAACGTGGTCCTGATGGAGCTTATGAAAGCACCATTTGAACCCATACACAAGGCATCAATGCAAATGTTGACTATGAAAACGGCATTCCTGGTAGCCATAACCTCGCTACGCAGGGTGAGCGAACTGCAAGCACTAACGCTACAAGAGCCCTACATACAGATACACAAGGACAGGGTTGTCCTGAGAACGGACCCGCACTTCATGCCTAAAGTCGTGTCGGCATTCCATTTGAACCAGAGTATTCAGATACCGAGTTTCTTTCAAAACCCAACTTCGAACGCAGAAAAGGCTCTACACACTCTAGACGCTAGGAGAGCGGTGATGCACTACATTGAGAGGACCAAGGAGCACAAAAAAACTCAGCAGCTCTTTGTGTCCTTTGCATCAAGCTTCATGGGGAGACCAGTGACAAAGTGCACCATTGCTAGATGGATTGCACTAACTATACAGTTTTGCCACAAACAGGCAGGACAGGAGCTAACGGAGGGGCCTCAAGCTCACTCCACAAGGAAGAAAGGGGCAACCATTGCCTTTCTGGCAAACACGCCCATTCAGGACATATGCCTGGCGGCAACATGGGCTTCGGTGCACACGTTCACCAAGCACTACTGCGTGGACATTCAGATGAACAAGGAAGTGGGACAGAGGGTGCTTCAACACACATTAAACGACCAACGCTCATCTACCACCCAACCGCCACAAAGATAACAAACCGCTACAAAGTCTATGCACAGCATAGTGAATCCAGAAAGATTCACGCTGCAAAACGAATAGTTTCTTACCTGTCGGTGTAGTTTTGCAGCTTGAAGATCTTTCTGGATTCACTAGCGAACCCACCCACCTCCGCCTGGAAGATGAGGCTGGAGAAAGAGGGGGAAAAACAGAGAAGTACAGAAGGAATGAAATACTACAGAAAAGTGGACATATAATTTAATCATTCGCCTAGGGTTAAAAAAAAGAGAGGGAAAAAAGAACCCGAAGATGGCGCCCCAAAGGTGGGACTTCCGCAGGAAGCACGACGACGTCACGAGAGGTGCACCAAATGGTGGGACGTCGATGCCCACCTGGGCTACAAAAAAAAAAAAAGACTACGAATCCGGACCCAACCACCAGATCGCGGAATAATGCACAGCATAGTGAATCCAGAAAGATCTTCAAGCTGCAAAACTACACCGACAGGTAAGAAACTATTCGTTCTGGTGGATTGCATGCCTAACAGCAGATTTCTTACCGACCCTCCCAATTACCCATTCTGTGAACTAGCCACTTTTTTCTATCTAAAATGGTCCCCAGTCTAGAGATCTGCACACTGGTCATGCTAATTTTGCTCTGTGTCTGGGGACAGGGAAAACTTAGAAAGCAACTGGCAGCAGCATGTATGGGCAGTGCTTATATGCGGCTCTGCTAATTTTTTGTTGAGTGGAATGACGTCTGCGCCGAACCGCATTTCACCACGTGTTGGCGTGCAGGAGAATTGCTTTAAAAGCTTCTTGATCCGGTATGACGCCTGGGAAATAAGCACAAGGTGTGGAATCTGTGGTTAGATAGATTATCTGCCAGAAAGCTCGTTACTAAAGGTAAGTAACTTTTTCTTTATACCCAAGATATTAAAAATGGAATGAGAGAACCACTGGGCGCTCTGAGCAATGATGATCAAGTCGAACGCTGACCCTGAAGCAGTCGAGGAAGCAGCCTACTCTGCAGAAACTTCCTAGCAAATAATAGTGGTGCAGGAAAATTACGAGCACATTTCAATCTATCTTCAAGAAATAAAATCCTCCGAATCATTTTGACCTTCACAACATCCCCACAGGACCTGTTTCGATGCCAGCAGGTCCTAAATTGGGATATAACGTTTTTTAAAGGTTAATTTATACGGGAAAAACTCCCACCCCACGTATGTACTAACATCCCTGAGCAAAGCCCTTTTTTTGTGTGTTCAGGTGGGAAATTACATCAACCGTGATTTCTTATTACTTCAGAGACTATTTTTAAAGGGGTTCCTGGCCCTAACTGTGAAAAAGATTGAGTATTCGCTCTGAACATATTTGATGACCTGCATTAGGTTTCACCGAGAAAAGGTTGGATAAATCGGTGTATCTACTGTGTGTAACACAGTTATTTAAAAACAAAAAAATGTCATTTTCTGTGCTGATTAACACTGCAGTGATGTGTAGCCAGCATATTTCACAGTCTCTTGTGCTATTGAATTTTGGGCCCTTTGTAGTTTTTCAATGCCTTGCTTGGGCTGTCCTATGTAACCACTGATACAGTAGTCTAGGTGTGATGCTGCAAGAGAGTACATTATAAATCAATATAGTTAACTATTTTCTTACCATTTAAATACAAACCAGACACATGAAACTAAAATAGAGTAGTACTGATTTGGAGGGGCAAGACAACAGTGTAAAATCACAACCAGAGGCGGTAAAAGTGGACGCTCAGTATGTATGGCACTGGGCCATCAGAAGGCATGCATATGTTAGGTGAATGTATGCCAGGAGAAGACAATATGACAGAAATGCTAGAGGTCTGTAGTTCGCTCTCACATAGAAGTTAGGAAAAAAAATTGTAAACATGATTTTTTTTATTTTTGTTTAAATCGGTTTATTAACATTTTGATATTTCTGATATTTCTTACCTATATATTGCAGAATTGTGTCTTGAATACACAGTAAGATTGTAAAGCAAACAATTGACATGTACAGCAGCATACTACATGAAACACAAATCAACAACAGTATTCCTGTTGATGATGGGCAACGTGATGTCATGAGCCGATGCACACTAAAGGTGAAGTACATGAAATCCTTCATGGATCAATCTCGCAACATATATTCTTTGGTCTCTTCCATAATGCGGGTTCAGGCATGTCAAACTATTGAACTGTCAAATCTGATAAACATGTAAACTGTGAACAGTGTCGCACCCAGCCTGTGCAAGCAATGAACTGTTTTCTAACACCTGTTTCGTAGTATGACGATTTGGGTGAGAATTCCTTAGAACGTCGTGGCTCAGTAAGAGGAGAACGCTGTGTGTGGCAATGTGATCTCCAAGACATGGATTTTAGGTGGGAGGCTCACTGAGTGCCATCTGGTGCCAGAGTGACTCTCTGCAAGTCCACGAGTATAGCAGCCCAGGCCCTGGCTAAGGTGTATTTACATATTCCCAGTGTATCTTCTCTGCGTAGGGCAACACTTTTTGCCATGGCCCAGGCAGTTACTGAATGTTCTCTTCGATGCAACAAGGACCTGGCTAACGAGAGTTACTCAAATAACACTTCTGGGCACTGCTTTCAATATGGGGTTCTCCTTTTTTACACCCGATTTTTAGGCACCCTCTCCAATTTAAGCAGTCCCAATACTCTCAAATTAATATTTTTTTTTAAAAGAAAGAAAAGAGAGAAAAATCACTAACTCAGGCCGCCTCCCCACATCTTTTTCGCCCCCACAACATGTGAGTGAAAAAACGTACTTAGAAATAAGTGAAAGAGTGAGAGGGCACCTCACGTATGCAACACCAGGGAGGCTACCAGCAGGTTCTCGCCAGTATGCCCATGTCTATCATCATTGGTTACCCGCTCACTGAAACAAAATAAATAGTGTCCAGGAAAAAGACCAGAAAGACAGAAGAAAAGAAATCAACTTGTCCCCAGATATGGAAACCGTGATATGCAGAAAACAAAATGTTCTGTGCAACTTAAAATTGAGTTAAGACTCACTATTACGTTGCCCTCTTTATTTGAAAAACGTGAGCTTACTCAAATTTAAAAGCACTTTATGTTGCTAACCTTTTCCAAGAAGGCCAACATGTTTCATTGCCAATTAACAAACGTTGTGGCAAATTCATCAAGGCTAAGGGTTCAATCGCTTGCCTCTCTGGACAGTACTTTGTGTAATGCGGGTTGGCTGACAAGACAAAAGTAACAATGAAAATCTCTCAATAAAAACTGGATAACCAGATACAGTCACACTACAACGTAATATGTAAGCATCACTTCATGGGTTCCAATCGTATATAGTTTACCCGGTGTCAGCAGGGAGCTTTCATACCAGCCTGCACCAGACCAAAAGGGGGATATGCTCAACTGTTACCCTTTATTTTGAAGCACTATCGTTGCATATCAGTTGCACCTGTAGAAATAATAATAGTAAACCTTACATCAACACTGCAATTCTAGTAGCAGTTCCTATGTCCCTTTTCTATTTATCAGGTATACGCTGACCCTGTCTCATTCTTAAAACATTACAGCGACGCTGTAATTGTTATATCTCTTCTCTCCCCATTAGGCGTATACTGGCCCTGTCTCAATGACCTCATTTACCCAGGTAACGTTTACGTGCTCCGTAACAGTCAAAAAATCATATGCCTGGTTAAAGTAAATGTAATTTTCTCCGTAATGTGCACATCAAAGGGCATTCCGGAAACTGCGATATATCCCAGCAATATCCAATTTTTGTGTGGCCGTGTCCTTAACTCATCAAGTTTCATCACACTAATACTATACATTCCTCACGTTCTTATATTCGACCCTGCTCGTGGGGCATAATACTAACACTTCAAAATCGCCATGGTAACAGCTCCGATAACCCCATGAGTGTCCTTACCGCACCCGCAAATGGATAGCACCGCGTATCGTCCCAGCATCAACACATGGTGAGTTTCCGGGCATTATCTACTCGTCGCTGTACTGCGCGTCGGTCACGTTCCAATCATGTGACCGCGCGCTGTGTTAAAAGTCAGCTGTCTTTAGCCATTACTCCAGCGGCCATATTAGAATGGTACGATGTTGGTATAGTTCTGGAGTTCCCATGTGTGTTACACTGCGGGTTCTTCTTCACTCCACGCCTAATGCCACAACATTATATTCACATAAGTTTAGTATGCTTGCAAATTCAAGCCTCACTCTAAAGCGGCTAGGATTTGGAAGGAATATCCCAAGATGATGGTATAATATATACAGCCTTGCCTCCCTATATACAGTGTCTTAAGTTTTTATCACATCAGAGTCCTTAATTAAAAAAACTTATTTAAAAACCAAGGTCCACATATGACTATAATTCACTAGGTGTAGTGCTTATTCTCCATAGAGATATCTTTATGCGGGTCATGCTCACAATTTACACTAGCGCCTCAAAGCTTTTTAAAAAAAACAGTTTATACTCCAAATTCCTTTGTTGTCCTTTCCATTACTCTATTGGCCAGAAAAATACAGGGCTGCCGATAGTTTAGTATGCCTTAATTAATATTGTACCCACATATCTATATCCTGGCTTAATGGACAAGTCAGTCGTAGAGCCCTACTTATCTACTGACTTTATTCCATTCAATATGATCGTTCAAACCTGTCTGATCTACTCTCTCAGGAAAAATCCATCGGGCTTCCTAGTTGGCCAGTATTCTTTCAATACTGTCACTGTCAGCTATTACCCGCTCCAGGACAACCCATCTCAATGCTCGAAGATCGTGTTTACTTTCATTAAAATGCTGTACCAGACATGTTGTAAGCTTGCCTGCTTTGATGGTACTCAAGTGCTCTTGAAGTCGCACTTTAACTTTTCTAGTTGTTAGACCAATATACTGTAACCCACATTGGCATGTCAATCTGTATATAACATTAACTGTGTTGCAGTTTGAGAATTTATTCAAATGCCATGTTCGACCATTGTGTAACTGTACAGTACTGGTTTTATCAGTTAATTCGCAGACCGAGCATCCACCACACGGGTAATGTCCGGTTGACATTGTGGTGCTCTTTGGTTTTTGTACTTGACGTGTATGTATAAGTTTATCTTTCAAGTTACTCGCACGCTTAAATGCGAATCTGGGTTGCGGCATCATAAAATCAGCAGTAGACAGCAACGGCCAATACTTCCTGATCGCATGTCTTATCTTGGAGGCTAAAGGATCGAATGTCATCACCACAGGTAAACAATCACTTGCTTCCCTCGTGTTCTTTTCTAATAAAGCTTTTCGGGGAGTATTACGTGCCCTTTTACGGGCTCTGTTGACTATCTTCCTTGGATAAGATCGTTGCATCAATTTATCTGCCAGACCTTCAGCTTGCTGTAAAAAGGACTCGACAGTTGTGCAGTTACGACGGTACCTCAAAAATTGCCCTACAGGCAAATTATTCCACAGGGCTCTTGGATGGTAAGACTGATAATGCAGCAATGAATTCCTATTCATCCCTTTCTGATGCACCATCGTGCACAGTTTATAATCATGTACACTTATGTCCAAATCTAAATATACTGCATGTTCATTACTCTGTCTAAGTAAATTGCTGGCACATATCAAGACTCAAAATGCCACACAAGGTAGTGATGGCTACGTTGTCGCACTTCAAAAAGAATATTATCAAATACTATGGTATTAAGATCAATTAAACACAGTCATGTAAACAATCAAACATATGATAGGTGCCACTCAGGGTAAGATACCCCACTACCCAGAGTATCAATAACACAAGCCACCAAATGACTTGTACAATATATACAGAAATGGAAAACCCGGCCCTCTGGTTATTTACATATACAATTTTTATGTGTGAATCTCTCAAAACGAGAAAACAAGATGATGTAGAGAAATACCTCCTGACACAGAGAACGTCCAGGAGAGCATATGTTGATCATTCAAACACTAATTTATTCACTGGTAAATGACCAAAAGCATGATCAATAACATTACATCAAATATCAAAGTGTTCATGAAAATGATTAGTTCTAGGAAGTTCTTGAGAATCCAATTCTTGTCATGTAGAACATCAGAAACGGCCAACGCGCGTTTCGTCACCACCCTGACTTCCTCAAGGCTTAAGTAATGCTCGCACGGGGGCAATGTGATCTGTGCCAGATCAGAGAGCGCGTCAAGCCCTCAATTGGGGTCAAAAAGGACTTCTAAGTGTAGAGTGGAAAGTTAGTGAAATAATTTAGAAACTGGGGTAGCATGATCATTTTGATAAGGGCTATGTGGACTGCCACAGAGAGTGGGGGGGTCTTCCAAAACCCAGTCAGTGGCCTAGTGAATTTTCCATCGTAGAGATCAGTGGCCGGATGATAGATTTGGATGCCCAAATATTGGAAGGTGCGGGGTTGCCAAGGCAAATTAATACAGTTTCGTGTAGATGCTGAATCTGCTATTGCTGGATTGAATGGGAAGAGACCGGATTTCAGACCCGACAGGGCAGCAAATGTATCAAAAACAGAGGCTACGACGTCCTGTCTGGCTGTGACATATTTGAGATATAGTAAAAGATCATCAGCATAGAAGGATACCAAGTGCAGTGAATCGCCTAGTGTAATTTTCCCAGTTGTGACTGCTACCGCGGAGTGCTAATGTGCCGTGGTTTGGTGGCTAGTGAAAATAGTTTGGGGGGAGAGGAAAGCTTTGGTGTGTGCAAACTGGCAACTGGAATTGTTAAGATATTAAGGTAGTAGTCTTTACTCCTGTTAATGGGAGAGTGGAAAGGAGTTTAACCAGGTGAATAAATCGATACCAAAGGCCATAGCAACACAAAACATCAAAGAGGAAGGGCCGTTCTAGGAAATCAAAGGCCTTTTCAAGGTCCAGCACCATGCTGGTTGTGAGAAAGTGCCCTCTTTCTGCATGGTTGCCCCCACTTTTTGCTGAACTGCTGATGTGCTTTGACTGAGTGTGCCTTGGGCTCCTGCCAATCAGGTGCCCAGGGCCTATGTTCTTTCCCTAAAACTGCATTGCAGACCAAACCCAATTGGCACTCTGGCCACAGGTCAGTCCCTAGTAAAGGGTACCACAGGTGTCCAGGGCACTGTGACCAGGGAAGGCCTCCAAGGGTTGCAGCACTTATTGTGCCACACTTTGAGGCCCTGTACCTTTACACTCCCACACTGCCTTTGCAGGCTGCGTGTTTTGTTGCAGAACAAAGTGAAGAGTCGACATGGCACACATCCCTGTGTACCATGCCGACAACATACTGCCCTGGCATAGATCAGTCGCCCCTCTAGCTGGGTGCACTATACCAGTGGTGAGGGTACAGGTGCATGAGCCCTGTACCCTTACAGTGTCTAAGTCCATTCTTAGACATTGTAAGTGCAGTGCTACCATTAAGAGTATATGATGCTGGGAGTTTGTCATTACGAACTCCGCAGTACCATAATGGGTGCACTGAAAACTGAAGTTTGGGATTAAACTTCTCAGCACATTAAACTTACACTGATGCCAGTGTGGGATTTAAGGAAAATACACACAGAAGGCATCCTAGAAAGGCCCCCTGAAAAAACGACCTAACACTAGTGTCCAGGCTGAGTGCCTACTCTCAGCTACCACCACCAGACATGTTTCTGGACCCCTGGGTTGAGAGCCTGCTGCTCTCCGGGGCCTGCAACAATGCACATACTGAGACAAGGTGCCAAGCCTCCTCCCCCAGGATGGGCGGGTTCACGAAGGGGGAGCTTCACAGGCTTGCCGCCTTTGTGAGCTTCCCCAGGCCTTTTGCTGCTCCCAGCAACTGGTCCCCACCGGTTCTCACCCCAATTTTGGGCTGGAGAACCAGCGGGAAAACCAAGTGAGGAAGGGAGGTGTGCCCACCTTTGCCAACCCTACCCCTAAGGTGGGGGAGGCGAGGTGAAGCACAACTCTCAGTCCCTGCCATCTTGCAGATGGGGGGACCCAGCCAACCAGAGTGAGGCATATGCCCCCTTCCCACTGGAGTGTGGCATAATAGGGGGTGTACCCACCCCAGGGAAGTGACCCATTGGTCCCAACCTTTTACCTACCTGTAAGCCCCTAAATCTAGTATTTAGGGGCACCCCTGAACCTTGCCTCCTCAGACAAGAAACTACAAGAAGAAAAGAAGGACTGAACAGCCATGCCGAAGCTAAGAAGAGGAGGACGCCCACTGACTTCGCACCAGCCCTACCGGCCTGTCCCCACCTCGAACCTGAAGAAGCAAAACTCCGGTGTGTCCTGCAGCCAGCAGCCTCAAGAACCTCGAGGACCTGACCTGCCTTCAAAAGAAAAGACTCTGTCTCCCGTGAACACCGGATTTGTTCACCAACAGACTGCAGCTCTGGCAAAATCCGCAAGTCTGCACCACTCTGCAACCAATGCCCATGGTCTGAGTTTGAGTGGCCCAACACCACGAGGAGGTCTCCCTGGTGATCCTGACCAGAGATCCGGTGATCCCTCACCTCCCTCAAGCCTCTAGCCGACGCCTGCAGCCTCAAACCGAAAGGTCCAACCAACCGCGACCAGGAGCTGGTAAGGAGATCCGACCCTAAAAGGCACCCCTGCACCCGATGCCCCACGGCCTTCGTTGGCCCAACCGACGGTGCCTAACCAACCCCTAGCATCCCAACTTAACTCTCCAATTGGTGGTCGTACCCACAAGACCTTCGTCCCCGAGCCTGCAGTGTGTTTGCAAACCGGAGACACCCCATTGAAATCTACAGGGCGCCCAATGCCAAAACAGCACTCTGCACCCAGCCGCACCAGTGCCGCTGAGAGTACACCTTTTGTGCTGGCTTGAACCCCCATTAGCCCTGAGCTTAAGTCCAAGAGCTTTGCTCCCACAACCTTGTGGCCTGCTCGAAGCAGCCACCAACCTGAGCCCCCTATCCCCCATTGGATAACATTGGACCTCCGCACTCTGCACCCGGGCGCCCTGGTGCCTCTTGAGGGTGTAACAAGAGTGCATCCTTGACCCTGGAGGACCCCTCTGTCTTCCCCCAGAATACCAACTCCCACAACCGAATACTTACCTTTGAACCGATAACCCTATGTTCGAGGCATATGAGCTGCAGATCACACACTGAGCATAGATCGCCATCTGGTGTTGGCCCCGGATGTTTGCACTTGTTTTTGTCTTGGAAAAGTCAGGCTCGGATTTGTTTATCGCGCTCCAGTTCAGTGCCATTACTAATCCAACTTTCAACGCGCAATCCTTCACCCTTTCTCCGGTATTGTTTCACTCGCGATCCCTAATTGTCGCGCATCTCTTCAAGTTCGAAGTCCTCGATTCCGGTCGTCGTCGAAGGCCGTCAGGCCTACCTAGGCCATTAGATCTGGTTCATGGAAAGGACTCCTTTTAAGAAGTGTCCTCAATGTGGGTCGAAATTCCCACACACAGATCTTCATGAGGTGTGTAACCTCTGCCTTTCACCGGAGCACGAGGCCAGAGACTGTCCAGCTTGCGCCTCTTCCCACTCCAAGAAAACCATTCGGGATCGTCGAGCTCGAAGAACAATGGCTCGCTCATCGACATCCATTCCCGACGACATCTTCCAGGAGGGCGTCTATGTACCAGAACAGGAGCGGGTTGAAGAAGGCCCCGTCAGCGCCTCCGAAGCAGATGACTCTAACGTCGAAGACATCACTCCTGGGCAGCGGGTCGTAAGTAGTGACGTCGACCCCAACCCCCTCCCCCCACCACCGAAAAAGGCTTCGGTAACACCTTCACCTTCGGGCCCAGGTGCACACCGAGACACTACTTCTCACGCCCCTCCTTTGGGCCCGGCAAAGAAGTCGACATCTAAGCCTTCAGGCCACTCTGGATTGAGTCAGCCTGGCTCCGGTGCCGAAACCCAAACCCCGGCACCCAAAAAGAAACCTTCCTCCACCTCCGTGCCGACCACTGCCTCCACATCGACTCACTCGGCACTGAAACAAACAGGCACCCCTCGACTCCGAAAAAGTAGTCTGAACCGAGTAAAAAGACACTACCGAAAAATTCCCATTCTCAACCTTCGGAACCGAAAAAGCAATCGGAGCCGAAAAAACAACCGCTTCCGCAGGCTCCTACAGAGACTAAAAAATCTCACGCTTCAAAGCCAAAAGAGCACAAATCCACCCCAGATTCGGTGCTTCGCAAGCCCTTGGAACCGAAAAAGTTGGTGCCAAAACACCAGCCTCCACAAGAAGAGCTTTTTAAACCGGATCCCACCCAAAAAATTATTCTAAAAGACACAAAAACAGGTCAACTAACTCAGTTCCAAGAAGAGACTAATGGACACACCTCTACCGGCTCCATCTCCACCTAAGAAGAGAGACATTGATACATCTCCTCTCAGACTCCCTTCTCCACCTCCTACACCATCTCCTCCACCAGTGGGCGATGACACCTCTGATGACACGGGGGAGGGTGCAGATGATGAAACACTAGGGGATCCTAGTCTGCCTTATACCCCAGACCCCTGGGACGATTACAATACACCAGATGTCCCTAATGTACCACATGACGACATCTACCCCTCTAGACCTTCCCCTCCAGAGGATACCTTAGGTTTCACCCAGCTCGTTCACAGAGCTGCACAATACCACAGGGTTGCTTTACATACAGACCCTGTGGAAGAGGATTTCTTAATGGACACTTTTGATACTTCGCAAAAGTCCACCTCCGTTCTTCATATGTTAAAAGGGGTAATGAAACATGCACCTGAGGTGTTCAAAGATCCTGTTAGGGCTAGGGTTATTAACCCCAGGATAGAGAAAAAAAAAATCTGCCCCAGCAGACCCCATATACATTAAGGGCCAAATACCGTTGGATTCCTTAGTGGTCTCCCAATTCCAGAGGGTTAACTCTCAAACGTCGGGGGACGCTCCACCTCCCGACAAGGAGTCCAAACTCTTGGACGCCTCTGGTAAACGCACAGCGTCACAAGCCGCTAATATATGGCGCATTGCCAACACTCAAGCTTTGTTAGCCAGATACGATAGGGCACACTACGACGAGCTTGAGACCCTATTGCAGCACCTTCCTGACAAATACAAAACCAAGGCCAACGACCTCATACAAGAGGGTAAGCTCATCACAAACACCTCCATTCGTTGCTCTCCAGATGTGGCAGACACTGCCTCCCGAGCCATCAACACAAGTGTCCTTCTGCGTAGACATGCATGACTACGCATTTCAGGTTTTAAACCTGAAGTACAAACTTCCATCCTTAACCAGCCATTTGATCAAGAACATCTATTTGGGCCTGCCGTGGATTCATCTCTAGAAAAGATGAAAAAAGACACCGACACGGCTAAATCAGTGGGAGCCATGCAATCGCAAACTCCCAGACGTTCCTTTCTTTGCTGCTCTTACAAGGGCACCTCCAGAGGCTACTCCTCTGACAACCCCTCCACATCCTATAGGACTCCCACCCAGACCGCATTCACCAGAAGTTCTCAAAGAGGAGGCTACAGAGGCAATAATAACAAAGGTAAAGGCAAGACCAGCAAAACTTGCTCTGCCTCCACCCCTACCCAATGACTTCCCTCCGCTCCCCCCGGACCATTCCACTCCAGTCGGGAGAAGATTGCTACATTTCCTACCTGTCTGGAATAACATCACCACAGACAGGTGGGTGAGACAAATCGTTCAATCAGGATATTGTCTAGAACTCACCTCTACCCCCCAAAACATACTACCCAGACAGCGCCCAATGTCACCAGAACATTTATTGCTGCTAAAGCAGGAGGTAATCTCCCACCTACAAAAACATGCAATAGAACCAGTCCCCCTGCTTCAACAAAACAGAGGAGTTTACTCCCTATACTTCCTCATCCCAAAGAAGGACTGCTCTCTGAGACCTATCTTAGACCTCAGACCCCTAAACTTGTACATACAATCAGACCATTTTCACATGGTCACGCTTCAACAGGTCCTTCCTCTTCTCTCACAAAGCGATTTCCTTGTCACTCTAGATCTCAGGGACCCCTACTTTCATATTCCCATTCACACCTTTCACAGGAAATATCTCAGGTTTGTAGTGGACGGTCAACACTACCAATTCAAGGTACTCCCATTCGGAGTCACCACAGTACCCAGAGTATTCACCAAGTGTCTGGCGGTTGTTGCGGCTCACCTAAGAAGACAGCACATCCACGTCTTCCCATACTTAGACGACTGCCTCATAAAGGCCAAGTCATACAATCCGTGTGTACATCACACTCGCACCACAATCCAACTGCTCCACGACGTAGGGTTTACAGTAAACCACGCAAAGTCTCACCTACAACCGTCCTACATACAACAGTACCTTGGTGCCACAATCAACACCTCAAAAGCACTTGCATATCCCAGCCCAGCCAGGATAGCAAGCATACAAAGCCTCATAACAAAATTTCAGCCGCAACACTCTTACAGCTCGAGTGTTCATGCAGTTGATGGGGATGATGGCCTCTTACATATTTATAGTACCTCATGCAAGACTCCAGATGTGTCCCCTGCAGGAATGTTGTCACGTCAGTGGAACCAGGCTCAAGGGCAGCTGACAGATCTGGTGTTGGACGATCCCACGCATCGCTCTCTGCAGTGGTGGAACATCAAAAACCTTTCCAAAGGGCAACCGTTCATCGAGCCGGTTCCACAGATTGTGCTAACGGCGGACGCATCGCTCTCCGGCTTGGGAGCTCCTCTATTGCATCACACCATGCAGGGCAGGTGGACACCTCAACAACAGTTACTCCACATCAATCACCTGGAGTTACTAGCCATTTTCCTAGCCCTAAAGGCATTCTAGAAACAAATATCAGGCAAGGCTGTCCTTTTCCACACCGACAACATGACAGCCATGTACTACATACAGAAACAAGGCGGGGCACACTCCCTACAGCTCTCTAAACTGGCGCAAAGCATATGGAGATGGGCTATTCCTCAGAACATTTTTCTCGTAGCCTAACATGTTTCAGGAGTCCAGAACAACATAGCCGATCTATTAAGTCGTCAGACGCAACAGAGTCAGGAGTGTGAACTTCATCCGCAAGTTCTTCAACCATTTTTCCAGATGTGGGGGCAACCAGAAATAGATCTCTTCGCCACACATGAAAACGCCAAATTCCCAAGCTTTGCCGCCAGATATCCACACCCATTGTCCAAAGGCAATGCAATATGGATGAATTGGTCAGGCAGATTTGCGTACGCTTTTCCGCCTCTCCCACTCATTCCACTAGTGGTGCGCAAACTGCATTGACTCTCATCCTAGTTGCTCCACCATGGGCCAGACAACCGTGGTACAACACATTACTGGAGCTATCCGTAGTCCCGCACCAAAAACTACACCTCTCCCCACGCCTCTTAACCCAGAACCGTGGAGAGACCAGACACACGGACCCAGCACAGCTCAACCTAGCGATCTGGCTCCTGAGGTCTTAGAGTTTGGCTACCTAAACCTTCCCCCTGACTGTATGAATGTTATCAGAGAAGCTAGATGCCCCACCACTAGGCCTGCTATGCAGCCAAGTGGAAACGATTTGTGATATACTGTCACAACAACACCATCAATCCTTTAGATGTGTCTATTCAACACATCATAGGTTATCTACTGCATCTCCAAAGGTGTAACTTAGCGTACACATCTATTAGGTTACAAGACGCTGCCATAGCAGCCTACCTACAAAATAGACAACACTTGTCGCTCTTCAGGGTACCTGCCATCAAGGCGTTTATGGAAGGCCTCAAAAGAATAATTCCTCCCAGGGTGCCATCCTCACCTGTGTGGAATTTAAACATAGTTCTCAGAAGACTAATGGGCTCTCCCTTTGAACCTCTACACAAATGTGAGATGCAATTTCTAACATGGAAAGTTCCTTTCCTAGTAGCTATTACTTCCCTTAGAAGAGTCAGTGAGCTACAGGCACTAACTATTCAAGAACCTTTTTTACAACTCCATCATAACAAAGTGGTTCTCAGAACCAATCCAAAATTCCTCCTTAAGGTTATTTCTCCCTTCAACCTCAATCAGTCTGTAGAGTTGCCAGTATTCTTCTCGCAACCACAAACAGTCGCAGAAAGAGCTCTTCACACTCTAGATGTTAAAAGAGCACTGCTTTATTACACTGAAAGGACAAAACCTTTTCGCAAGACAAAACAACTTTTCGTGTCCTTCTCACCACCACATAAAGGCAACCCCATATCAAAAACTGGGATAGCAAGGTGGATTCTCAAATGCATACAGATTTGCTATCACAAAGCAAAACATACATTATCTGTTCCACCTAAAGCCCACTCAACCCGAAAGATAGGGACTTCAATGGCATTTTTAGGGAACATTCCCTTAGATGACATCTGCAAAGCAGCTACATGGTCTATACCGCACACATTCACAAAGCACTATTGTGTAGATGTGCAAACAAAACAACAAGCTAGTGTGGGCCAGGCTGTACTCAAAACACTATTTCAAACTACTGCAACAGATATTGGTGGTCGCCGCTAGGGACGGGTACTGCTATACAATCTATGCTCAATGTGTGATCTGCAGCTCATATGCCTCGAACGGAAAATGCTACTTACCAGTATGCATCTTCTTGGCATGTAGAGCTGCAGATCCACACACGCCCACCCGCCTCCCCGGCTACCTCTATCTGTTCCAGTGCTATCTTATTTAGATACAGCATACATGGGCATTTTTTCTGTTTCTTACAAAACTCTATCATTTCCCTGCTGGCAAACAAAACCATCTGGGGATAGAGCCGATGCCCATGCGCATTATGATCCAAAGGAGGAGTCACCTTTTTAGTGACTTCCAAAGACTTTTCCAAGACAAACCAGTGCAAACATCCGGGCCCAACACCAGATGGCAATCTATGCTCAGTGTGTGGATCTGCAGCTCTACATGCTAAGAACAGATGCATACTGGTAAGTAGCATTTTCCTTTCCTTAATAGGATAACATTGACTGCTTTTCTGTGAAAAGTTTCTAAGTGTGGAGTTGGACATTCTATAAAAGTCTGTAAAACTGTAACAAAAAACCCAAAACGCTTTTACTTACCTGTTTACAGGAAATGTCCCAGTGCAGTATCCAGGTGTACTGCACTGTGTAAGAAAGGTAATCTGTAAAGTAATATACTTGACATTCTACTAAAAAGCCAATAAAAGTATATGTACAATATTTCAAAGCATTGCATTACTAGTAGTTCTACTGTAATCAAACCTAAGTATATACACAACTGCAATCCAAACTATTTACAAACTTTATTATCACTGCAAAGAACTTATCACTTACCTGTGCCAGGCTTGCTTGGTTCTAGGAAATAAAATAACTAAAATAATATTTTTATACAAAACCAATTGGTCTGAAGTTCAGTCTTTGAGTGTGTGATATCATTTGCTTATTGAGTGTGTACAACAAATGCTTAACACTTCCCTCTGATAAAGCCTTACTGCTCGACCACACTACCACAGATAGAGAGTGAGGTGCTATCTACTTTTACCTCTGCCTACCGTTGGGGTTCCACTGGACTCTGTGCGCACACTACCTCACTTTGGTATAGTATATACAGAGCCAGCTTCCTACACTGCCCGATTGTGGCAAGAAGCTATGTGCATACTCCAGGATCTTGAAGAATATGCGCTGATTCAGTGAGATATTAGGAGCAGGAACAAACCCGTTCTGGGTGTACCAATGCCGAGACTAATGGCACCAGACGATCGGCTAGAACCTAATAATTTGTAAACTTGGTTTTCCAAGATTGTGGTGTTTCCTCACATGGATGAATTTGCTAAAAGAGAAGTCAATGCCTGTATTACATTTGCAGATCCTCTTATCATGGGTCAAAAGGCCATGTTCATTCATACAGGATATTTGCATAAAGTTTAGTCAGTTGCGCATGACCTTGATACATCTACCCTCAACGAGGGCCAGGTATGTGCGGTTGTTACATACATGCCCAGCACACCATTTTGTATACTGCAATAATGATGACTCTGTGCCAAGTGAATTACCAAGACTCCAATTTTGGCTTTATGACTTTTCAGGTTGTGGAAGTAGATATATTTTGTGAACAACTGTTCGTCCATTTTATAAGTTGTACGTCATTTTGAAGTTCATGTTATTACATTGCTCTTTGTCTATGGAGAGACTGATACCGTGTGCATGCTGTTGATTGCATGCAAACAGCAGGTGTAGGATGACTTTAGCTTGAGGGTTTTTGTCTTGATGTGCTTGCAGATAGTTTCAGTGCGCCTCCTGAATTAGCCTCCTGATTCTCGTCTGACCACAATGACTTATTGTTTGCCAAGTGTCTTCAGAGTTATGTTCTCCATCATGGCTTGAAATGTATAAAAGGCTGCTGATTGTAACCCCCAGTAGAACAGTGCATTTGGTCGCTGGCTGTTCTAGCTAGACTAAAGCAAATAAACGTTGCTTCCTGACTGCTTCCAACTATGTTTGTCCGTGCTGTATTTAGAATGAGAAGTTTGTGTTAACAAGGTCGAGAATTTGGTATTTAAAACCAGGACATTCTTTGGCTGACAAATAAAAATGCTATTCTTCAAATTGAAATAGGTTTAATGCTTGCTGCATAGGAACACAGAGGGTATTCTTTGCAGTTACTGTGGAAGTTACTTTTGAATATTTATTACAGTTAGTATATTCAAAATGAAGATGCACCTCAATCAAATTACATCTAGTTACCCTGACAGGGTACACTAATAGAAAAAAATGCCCTATGTTGAATGGCATGAGAAGCAGAGCAACATTATGCGCACAATAAAGCAGTAATGGTAGCTTTTCTTGCATACATTGGTAGCATGTCTTTAACAGATACCTATGTAGCTTCACAGTGGTGATCCACAAACTATGATTTATATATTAATCACTATATCATATGTGGACATTCAAGCAAGAGGCAGTAGTAGGACAAACTAAGAAATGGGTCTTGTACTACTTCAAGTATACTACCTCGATGGGAATAGTTAATTTGTAGTACATTTGCGATGGGAACAAAACATTTTGCTTAACTGTAACCGTGATGTGCAGCTCTTCTCTGTGAAAGTCATAGGCACATTTTTCCAACTCCCTATTCTGGTAGTGTTTTAGTGTAGAGTTCTTGTTACTTCATCACTACCTAACACTGTATATATTGGAATGGGAAAATACTGTCTTAAATTGGTGTTGATAGTTAAGGTGTTGTGGGTATGATGTCCTAGTGAGTCTTACGAGACACATCTGTAGTTGACCGCTAACTAATAAAAATATACTCCAATACATGATGCGGGTTGAAGCTCAACCACTAGATGTAAGAATTTTGCCCTGCAGATTGTGTAAAGGAGTCAAGCTCCAAAGCAGTTATTACTAGTAATGTGTTTTCGTTTCCAACATGGAGGTGCAAAGGAATGGGACAAGGAAACAATAATGGTAAACCGTGGGGCAGAAAGTTGTTGCCTCCTTTGGTGAAGAAGGGAGTATCTGGCTCATATTTTAGTGTAGTACGACACAAACACAAAGTTGGGACTAAGAAAATATAAATCTTACAGATTAGTATTCCACCATTATTTACTCCTTGTAGACTTAATACCAGAAAACCACTTATGCATGGGGTGGGGAACGGGTTGCTGTATGGAGAAGGTTATAAGACCATCTTCTCCACCCAACCTTCCCATGTGGGGCTTTTGCGATAGGTAAAAACAACCTGTAGACAAGAATTTGGATATCATGACTGAATGCATGATCTTATATCGTTGAGGCAAGATCTACATCGTTTCACGTTGGATCAAGTGAAGCCCTCGGGTAGGCATACCTGCCAGGGCTCCAGGACCTGGGGGTGGGGGCACTCCAGCTGAGGCCAGCAGCAGGGCTCAGGCAGGTCTAGTGTGTGCTGGTCAATTGTAGATCAGGCTACTGTCGCTGTAGCTCAAACAGGAGGCCAGCTAACCTACCCTTGGAGTCACTCTGGGTAGCCTTGGATGAAGGCAAGCAGGTCCAATCTTCCTTCTTCAGACAGCATGGCAGTCCTAGCAGCAGAGCAGTCCTTCTGGTAGCAGGAAAGTCCTTTCTCTGAATGTTACAAAGGTCCAGGAGTTTTCAGAGGAGTGGTTCTGAAGGTCCAATTTTAATACCTGGTGCCAGCCATTGTGTGTGGCAATTCCCTGACACCACCCAGTCCTCCCACCCCTACCCCCAAACTGTTTCTGGTCGTGTCTTCCCCTGGGTTTTGCTTCAAACTGTCTAGGGTGACAGAAGGCATGGCAGGCCTGGTGTCTGATTCCTTTGTGTATGCTACAAGCAGGGTCTGGAAGTACTGCACAAAACGCCACTGGAGAGACATTCACAGTCAAGTGATCGAGTACACTGGCAGAAAGGCACAGTTGGTTTGGGCTGGAAAATTGCAACTTTCTAAAAGTGGTATTTTCAAAATTGTAACTGAAAATCTGACATTACCATTAAAGAAGGTTTTAAATTACAGTTCATTTGAGTGTAAATAGCATAGCTCTGTCTGCTCCCAATCAGAAATTAACACTTATCAAGTGTAATAAGGCAACCCAATGTTAGTTTGTGGAAGAGTGAGCCTCACTGCAGTGAAAAAAAGACTTGAGGAGTTTTTCCCCTGCCAGGACGTGTAAAACTTAAACACACTTGTCCTACTTTTTGAATACCATGCGCCCTGCCCTATGAGCCTTTAGGGCCTACCTTAGGGGTGACTTATAAGTATTAACAAGCATTGGCATAGCCAATAGGTCTCGCCTTTGGGACCTTATTTGTTTAGCCAGAACTTTTGGTTATGTTGTAGAGCATTGTGGCTGCTGTGCATTATGTTGAAAACTCATAATAAAAAGTGTTAATCATTTTTGTTACCTTTATACTAACGAAGACAACATTATATACAACTGAAAAACCTGATTAAAAAAAATTTGAACATAAAAAATGTCTTCTACTTTTTTTTGTACTTACACTGCTGGCAACTTCTTCCTGCCTGTTCTCATGCTTCTTTGTTATAGTTTTTTTGTTATGGGGGGAGCGGGATATAAATAACGAGGGAGTGGATGTTGGAAAACAGTAATTTATTAGAACACGAGCAGCGGCCGGACACTAGGGGAGAATCAACAGATGCCAGATTCCAAGGGCAGACTGACGTGATACTTAGGTGGTGCACTGATGCAAAATGGTGGTGGTGAATGTTGTTTGGTGCTCAGGTGGTGACACTATATGGTGTGGATTGGAGGTACATTGTGGATTGTGGAGTTGTGGAGTTGAAATATGTTGTTTGGTGTGTAATTATGCGGTGTGTATTGGAAATGTGTGGGATTGAATTGTCTGGCCTGGTGTTACTCGTGTTACCTCCCCCTCCCCTCCCCCCCCCCCCCTCCCTCTCACCCCGACACGCGCGCGGGCACACAACCTTCCCCCAAGCCACCCCAGCCGCATGAGTAAGATACAAATGAGACCGTGTCAGGTTCTAAGGTCTGCAGCTGGGTGGCAGCAGGTTTGGCTGCTAATCCTGATCCCTGGTTTCCTCTTGATCAACCGTTTGATCTTCGACAAATCGTGTTGTCGCAATGGGCTTCTGTTTCTTCGAATCGGAAAGGCTGAAAAACAAACAGAAGTTATACTTCACAACAGGTAGAGGGGAAGGACCCCCAAAATTATCGAAGACACCGTGTTATGTTTTCTGATGGGCGGGCTTGAATTGACATGGCAGATTGTCACCTGAGAAGACTCGAATGCAGTGTGAAGTGATGACTCATGCCGCAGGACTTTCTAAAAGAGCGGCAGGTTGCAGGTTTATGTCAATAGAAGGTAGCTCGTTGGGTTAGTGTTCTCATCACTGCAACTTCGATAAAGTGAGAACAATTGGGTCAGGGAATAGAAACCTCAGCTTGTTTGCAATAGGAGCCCTCTCAGTGTGCAAGGCGTACTATCACCCCGAAAGGGCTGACACAGAATTTCATGATTTTGAGGTCAACATCTTGTGTCCATCGAGTAGGGTGATACTAGTACTAGCGCCAACAGATGTAAGTCTGTGGCATGCGCTATGTATAATATGATTGTCATCTTCGTCATCAACTTTAGTGATTATGATGACGGCCAGCGCAGGTACACAGGGGGTTACAACCCATGACCCCATGTCACAGTAATGAAAGCTGCTCTGCTTTCCAAGGCCAGCACTCTGGCTCCCATCACCACCCTCAAGCAAGGAATGAGGGACCGGAGAGCTGCAAAAGCGGCTTGACACGGACCGCTCTGACGTTTGCCGCTATACAAGGCGAGCTACTCGCTCATTGGTTGGCAATACGTCTGAAGATCGCCCGATTTTTGTTGTATTGATTTTTTTTGTCTCACACACTACATTTGTCACCTTGGGGTGTTTGGGTGCTTTCTGTACTACCTGCCTCCAGCCTGGCTGTCACGTCGTGCCACAGGCTTGCGTTTGCCCTGCATGTAAAGGTCGCCCACAGTGGCAGGGCTGGGCGCTGTCATCAGCCTGGCCATTTGGCATGTAGTGCGGCTCCCCACAAAAGCAGGGGGAGGAGAGCACATGGGCCAGTGACTAAAGTCTCAGCCGGAGAACTGGACCTTACATAGAAAGAACAAACCCGGGAGGTGGGGGGGGGGGGGGGGGGGTGCGTGTGCGTGTGCGTGCGTGTGTGTGTGTGTGTGTGTGTGTGTGTGTGTGTGTGTGTGTGTCCGTCCCTTCCTTCTAAAAGGAAATAAAAAGAAAAGCCCGAGTGGTGCGCGCATGACAAAGAATTTAAGGAATGTGCAGAAGGCACAGTATGGGGCCGCTGCTCGCTCCCGTGCTCTCTAGGCCAGGGGACAGAGAGGGCGGGACATGCACCCGCCTTGGACCAATTGCATGCTGTCTTTCTTAGAAAGACGCACGCAAAGGCCAATTGCGGGTGATAAAAAAATAACTTAGAGTTTAAAAACCCTTACAAAATGCTTCGCGAGACCTAAAAAGGAAGGTTTAGAATTGGGAAAATTATTATTTTTGAAATGGCAGTTTAAAACTGCACTACAGGCTGCAGTGACAGGCCTGAGACAGGTTTCATTGTGCTGCTGTAGTGGGTGACGCAATGAGTTTTGCTGTCCGCTGATAGCATGCAATTCACAGGCCTTGGGTACAGGTAGTACCATTTGCTGGGGACATAAAGTAAATTATATTTGCCCATTAAGTGTAAGACAATTTTGCCATATTTTAAAGAGAGCACAAAGGTTTTAGCACTGGTAGTAGGGGTAAAGCACACTGAGCCCAATGCCAACAAAAACAAGCATTTAAATTTTTTGTAAACATTTAAAGAAACGGAATTGTTATTTACAATGTCAATAGCTTAATCACTCTCCAATGCGAGACCTATTGCATTTGCACCCACACACAGAGCCACCCACACACACAGAGCCACCCACAGAGAGCCACTCACATAGAGCAACCCACAAACAAATAGAGCCACCCACAGAGCCACCTACATACACACACACAGAGTTATTAAAAGGTGTTTATGATGGCGTGACAATCGTCTGCTCTGGGCTGGGTACCGTGAGCGCCTGCAGGTTATGCCACAAAAGCCAAGAATCATGGCTCATTAGTTGTGTTGTTGCTTCGTTCTAGATCTGCAACAGAGACTTTTACTAAAACCGTTTTTTTGCCCGAGGGAGCACGGATTTACACACAGGCTTCCTTTATTTGCTTTAATAATAGCAGGTCACCTAGGGTTCTGGGGAGATGTGCCAAATACGTGAGTGCATTGAAGTACCAGCTTTATCAAGAAAAGCCACAGCTCTCCTAGACAGACCTCAATTACATCTTTTGCCCGGCCCAAATGTAAGAACTAGGTGGACCCAGGGTCTATCACTGTTCATTCGTTCGTACCTGGGTAGCCCAAGTGTATCAAAAGGGTTTAACTGTTTTAAGTTTTATATAGCGCGACTAGATCCGAAGGTATCGGAGTGCTTTACATAAGCACCACTTACATTACACAAGCATTCTTTCATTTTTTTGTGTGGCACGGGGAGATTAAGGTGTTGATCCTCCCTGCTGAGCCTCGAACCGAGTTCCTCAGCTTCGTGGTCCACCGCTCTAGCCGTTAGGCCACACCTTCTCCTGTAAATAAGGCTTTATGACTGACTGTGTATTTTAAAACGTTTTGTAAGGGCAAGAACGTACTCAACCAAGAACATTGAAATAGCAGGATGAGTAATTTAACGCACATAGGCACTTTAGCACAATGTATCTCCAACCTTACTCCCATGCACCATTCAATATTCAGGCGGTGGAAATGTCTCGTATTGCAAATTCTTTTGTCTCCTTCGCAGAAGAAAGCTTCAGATTGTTTTCAGGTTTAAATAAGGTTTAATAGGTTTTACAATTGATTGTGAAGTATTAGGTGTTGCTAAGGATTAGCAACTAACTATTTAGTTCAGACCGATCAGGATCATGTGAATTCAAAGTAATCTGTTCTATCTGATAAATGTAGTTGTGATCGCTTTTCTTTGCCACAATTGTTAAGGTTTTAAATAACTAAACAATAAACTTAAACTTGAAACTTGGATGCAAGCTATATACAAAAAAACACATGCGCGTGATTTAATAGATAATGTTGTTCGACGTATAACATCGGCGGACATGTATACAGTGCACATGATACACTGACATCTCTTGGTTCACTCCTAGAATAAAAATTCAAATCTGAAAGTCTTTATCGCGTTTTTACAAGACTTTTGCAGTATATGTTACATGCATAACATTTTATGACTCGGCTCGTGTTTTGACTGTTAGAGTCAAGCCAGACCCCTGGCTGGCTCTGCAACTGCTCTCTTTGTGAACTTCCTGTCTTGTCCACTTTTATGTGTACGTGAGAGAAGCTTGCATCGCGGACAGCTGCACCTGTTCAGTGCGCCTGAGGGAAGCTTGCTTTGTGGATGAGGTAAGTTTGTAGTGCTGCTGTCCGTGCCACAACTCGTCTCTTGTGGTTGTATCTGATGTTTGCACTACGTGTACCTCGGCTGTGCCTATCTGCGCGTAAAGCAAGCTTCCTCCACTTCCTTCTGCTGAACCTTTTCCGTGGGTGGGAAGCTTGCACCGCTGCTGGCTTTGCTGTACCTGTTCTGTGTGCGTTTGTGACGTTTGATAAAATTTTCCGAGTTCCGACTTAACAGTCCAAACTGTTCACGTTGTCAATGCTTGTTTATATAGCCAATAATGAACATTCGGGGTTAGGAAGTCCCATTTCTAACTGATTCAAATATTCCCAGACCACAAATCTAACTAACCCAAGGCAGACAACACACACAATGTCTTCCGTAATTATTTTACAGAGCAGTTCTGAATCACACAGTGCACTCTAATGCGAAAGACGTGATTTTAAATGGTTTGACGCTTAAATATTGCATCCGCTTGTCAACATCACCTAGTCGTCATATACAATACGCCAGGTAGACATCACGCTCTACGCTTGCGGCTGCAGGCACTATATGACTGGTACGTGTTCCCGTGGAATAGCTGAACGCAGGCAGTGGGCTATGCAGGTGGGCACGTTGCTCTTTCTTGCTGACGCAACTCTACTTTCAAGCACTTCAGCGCTAACTGTTGGACCTGCTGGGCTTCATGGCGCCTGCAGCACCCCCGCCCCTGAATAACAGATTATGAAGTAACTCACCGCTAAAGTGTTGGGTGGTCCCGGGGCTAGCGCGTCTTTGATTTTCGAGGTCTGTACTGTTTGTGTACAGTTCCCCTGGCGATTAGTGGGCTGTGGTTTCTTGAAAAGTGCTACGTTTACACGTATCAAATTCCCCGTCAACTTAGTGGACCGGCCCCAACTGCGCTGGTTGCCTGCCAAATCGCTACTTGCTGCCTGGAAGAGGAAATCTCTCGCTCGCTCGCTTCTTCGGCCGAGTTGAGTCTCGGGATCTGGAGAGCTGTGTTTTGTTCCAAAGCGGGAAGAGGTGGAGGGGGTAGGAAGGTTCACCACTGAGAGAAGAGAAGAGGTACCTACCAAAGAAGTACATCGCGACCAGAGCAGCAGCCGGACACGGGAGCACCGAGAGAGCCGAGAGCAGGGGGAAGAGGATGCCATGAAAACCACCGCCTTTCTCCGAGGTCAAGCAGAAGTGCCTCGGAGAAACGCAGCGGCGTTTTCAGATTTGGGGGCGTGTTTTTCTTTCTCTCCTCTTGCCATTGGTGGGAATGTTTACATTCCAGAGGAGAGAGAGAAAGTAAAAAACACGCCCCGAATCCGAAAAAGATGGGGCTTAAACGGACAGACGCCCCTCTCCTCCAATGGCTGGCTTCCGTTTAGGAAGCCAGCCAATGGAGAAGAGGGGCGGGGTTCAAGCCCCGTACTGAAGTCATTAAATATCGCGAGCGAGACTGCGCAAGCGCAGCCTTCGCTAGCCGAGACCTAATGAGTTCAACAAAGTAAGAGGGTGAAGGCTAAAGGTTTGGGCGAATCCCACACCAAGGATGTCCGGTTTAACAGCTACCAACTTAATTTTTAGCTCTAGTTTCGAATTTCTGCATATTTACAGAGTTTTAAAAGTTGATATTTCAGAGCGCTTTCTTTATTTACTAATCTGCTAATATTATGAATTTTCCATACAGTCGCAGACCCTGAAGTGTCCACAGATTAAGAACCACTGCCTTATAAAATAGACAAGATTCTAACATCAGTGATGAATCACTTAACTTTCTTTCCAAAACTAGGAAATCCCATGATGCCTTTTTCTAGATTGATTTTAGGAAAAATATTCAAATTCATAGAAGTAATTCTAAATTCATGTAGAAATCCGGTGCCAATTAGGAATGTGTTACATTTCAAATTACTACTCGCTTACAAAAACGACAATGTTGGATACTTGGAATCCTGTGTGTGTTGACTGGGTAATTGAATTGCTAGAATGCCAGCATGTCAAATGTAGCAAGCTGCAATGTTTACTTTTAGCCAAATTGCTTCAGCATGACAGCGTAAATAATTGATCACGAGTATTTGACTCGTTAGCGGTCATAAATATTTCTATTGTGAATGTATCCTTATGTGGCAATATTAGTAGTGTCTAAAGGCATTAGTTTGTTTTGTTGTCTTTAACTCTTTAACTGCAGAGGCTCTTGCCCAATCTTCCCCCCCACCCCACAAGTTTGAGCTTGTTTATTTTATATTTGGGGTGCTTCACATTTAAAACTTCCCTTACTTTTTTCCACAAAAGATATTGCGGACAAAATTTATTACAAATTGGGATTGTAATTGTATCCAGAGTTTGTGGATTTCCCTGAAGTGTGCTGAAAAAAATAACCAATTATACCAACATATTTTGAGAAAAATGGGGAAAAGGTCGGCTTTTGTCCCCTAGAAGTTACATGAACAAAAGTTTTGCTTTGCTAAACATTACCCTCTTTCCAGCTATCAGAAACGCAGAATTATTTAAAAAATATATATATATTAAAAACCCACCCACAATTTTTGCATATTTGTTTTTTTTAAGTGATAGTCGCCTGCTTTTAGCTATCTGTAGGTGAAAGCTTATTGTGGATCATACCAAAAAACGTAATGTGGGCTTAGAGCCCGCCCTTTGCTTACCAATGTGTGGCTTTGTTACTTTCATTTGCTTGCTTCTTATTTGATGCTTGCCTTCCTCTTGTGGCTGTTTCTCCTCTGGAGCATAATCTCTTTACTGTTCTTTTGATTGGCTGGGTTGTATCATTCCACTGTTCACAATTTGAGAAGTACTTTTTAGGTCTCGCCTAACCCAGCGCATGCGCTGGTCTGGCGAGACATTTTGAGAGGGCTCCAAAAGTGCTACCAGGCCAGCCTAGAGCTACAGTGCATGTGCACAGGCACGCGTGTCGCGCTTTACCGCGATTACTTTCACTTTCGCGGCCGCTTTGATGTTTGATCGCGATCACTTTCGTGGCCGCTTTGATGTTCTCCGTGAGGCTTCAATAGATTGCAGCAGTTAAAACAAGCATTGGCATAGCCAATAGGTCTCGCTTTTGGGAAGTGTTTAGTTATGCAACTGTTGCATGGCTAAACACTTAAAAGGTCCCAAAGGCGAGACCGATTGGCTATGCCAATGCTTGTTTCTTTTTCATTCAGTACTAGCCGAGAGTGCATGCGTTTAGTTGGTCTCTCCAACGTGTGATAATTCACCCCTCGAAATACTCCCCACGCCCTCCGCCCGCTCTTTGTTGCTTCCCTCCCATCCCAGCTTGTCTGTAAAAGCACAGCATCCGGTATGTTTTTTCCAGGCTATGACTCAACAGCAGTCTTGCTTTTGGTTTAACTCCTGCAGTCCACATTTACTCAGGCCTTTGCACAGAAAGGCATTTATGGAGCTGTAGAGGGACCCTCCCTGGGTTGGAGGAGCATGTTTCAGTTCGAAGTCCTGTGGCAGAACATGAGCCTTTGGCACTCGTTTTCCTGTAAGCTTTCCTACTCTTTTTTGTAATAATAATATTCAGTTTCCTGAGTGAAAGGTATTTGAACAATAAACCATGCAATTTCTAAAGGTTGAAAATATTGAATTCACTGTGCAGTTTTAAGGTACCTTGAGACAATGTGTTTACTTTTCCTCCAGTATGTTGAATTTAAAAAAAAAATTTTTTAACTGTGCTTTACAAACCAGCATTTGCAAAGCCAGTAGTTTAACACTATCATACTAAAGGTGCACTCTGTTGGCTTTGCCAATGCCTTTTCCTTTATTTTGTAGTTTCTACCTGCTTGCAGTTTGTGGTGAAAACAGATGCATTCCCCATGTGTGAACCAGAAAAACTACACATTCCTGGAAAGTACACACAATTCTGAAATCAAAAAGGGATACTTTGTTTTAGTTTGATCTTGGTTTTCCCAAACAAATTAATTGTTGAAATAAAATACTGTAAAAGAAAATGTGAAAAAATATAAATGGGTGACATTTTCATGTGTAATTTTTTGTTCCGATGGTTGATTCACAAAAGTAATGTACCGTTACATCTGCCAGACCCTTTAGATTGCAGGGATATAGAGGTGGTTAGTTGTTCAAAACCATGCAATTCCCAAAGCCAACTACTGAGTTGCAGCTTATTATTATATTCCATTGTATACCTACCATGCATCAATTAATATGGCAAAATTGAATGAATGAAAAATCGGTAAGAAAGAAACCTATGCCTTTTTGAAGTGTACCCAAGATAATGAGTTTAGCAATAGTGGGTATTTGTACAACTCTGAATTTGGGGTTACCCATACTACCATGTGATTTTGAGAGCATTTTGCAAAATGGGCTCTTTCTTGTGTGCTGGCTTACATTTGGAAGACTACAACGGAAAGAAATGTAATTGCTAATAACAAAGGTTCAACTATTCTGTGTTTGCACACTTCTCGCAATAAAAACAGTACCACTCTTGTGTGGCTGGGCCTATCTCTTGTGACTGAATAAGCCTCAAAATTCAATCTGGACATTCTTGCGGTGTGGGTAGCTGCTGTATTTGGGCCCGGCTCGCCCCTCTAGAGAAAAAGAAAATGCAATTTGTTCTTATTTATGCCCCCTGAGGCAACGACCCCTATGACAGGGGAACACCCGCTGCCCCTCCCCCCAAACATTTGTAGGAATCAATTTTTGAGAGGCAGTGCTGGAAAGGGAAGACTCTCCTCTTCCCAGCAGTGCATTTCCCATGTTCCACGGTGCCTAGAGGAGGGGAAGGGTTGGTTGTGAAATCCCACGGCCGCATGCCTCTCAACGTACCTTTGCCAGTGGTTGCGTCGTCTGGTGGGTGAGTTACATCATTGATTGGGGCGGAGGCACCTGTGGGATGACACGGAAGTGTGTTGGCCTCAGATTTATTTTATTTGGTGGAAGCCTCTGGGGAGAGCACTGGAGGTTCCCCAGAGCAACCCCAGAAGAATGATACCTGCATGCCCTCCTCGTTACCTCTGTAATGTGGATGGCAAGAATGTCTAGAGCCTCTGCATTGAAGGGGTAAAAACAGCCACTCATTCCGAAGAAAAAAGATACATAGGAAAATTCAAGAAGCGAATAAGAGTGGAGGGGTAGACTTTGACTTTTTTGGGTGACACCAGTTATGTAGAGGTATAGAATGCATGCCTGTCTTTGTCGCTGTTAGTGTTGTAGAAGTTGTGGCTGTGTGCCTGTGGGAATATTATTTTCGATGTGCAGGTAAAGTGATTGTGACAGTCTGCCACTGCAGCTGGTACAGATAGTGCTTCAGTCATTGCCATGTGTTGTGATGGTCTTTACCTCAGAGAGGGCGGGCAGGGGAGGAGACAGGGGGAGGTAGTGTAAATTATGCACAGGTACAGACATTGTGATACTTGCGGCCTTTTAATTTGTTATGAGTGATGCACAAAGCCAAGTGGTGCAACAGTCTCTCTCAGAGGGTGATAAAGTTTTCAGTGATGCACCAGTTCTACTTTTGTCTCTGAGGGTGATGTGGCACTGGCTATGCACAGGGACAGAGGGCGCCCTGGTTGTAGGAGGAGAGGTTATACAGTTTCCATGATACACAGGCACAGTAGTTGTCTCTTTAATGTCGTACTTTTAATGACTCCCAGGCACAGACATTGTCTTTGTAGTGATATAGTGCACTGGTGCACAGTGGCTGCCTCGCGGTGGGATACAGTTTCAATGATGCACAGAGGATGCATCTGGGACTGATACAGTTTCAGTGATGCACAGGCACAGAGGATGCATCTGGGACTGATACAGTTTCAATGATGCACAGGCACAGAGGATGCATCTGGGACTGATACAGTTTCAATGATGCACAGGCACAGAGGATGCATCTGGGACTGATACAGTTTCAATGATGCACAGGCACAGAGGATGCATCTGGGACTGATAACCGTTTCAATGATGCACAGGCACAGAGGATGCATCTGGGACTGATACAGTTTCAATGATGCACAGGCACAGAGGATGCATCTGGGACTGATACAGTTTCAATGATGCACAGGCACAGAGGATGCATCTGGGACTGATAACCGTTTCAATGATGCACAGGCACAGAGGATGCATCTGGGACTGATACAGTTTCAATGATGCACAGGCACAGAGGATGCATCTGGGACTGATACAGTTTCAATGACGCACAGGCACAGAGGATGCATCTGGGACTGATACAGTTTCAATGATGCACAGGCACAGAGGATGCATCTGGGACTGATACAGTTTCAATGATGCACAGTCACAGAGGATGCATCTGGCACTGATACAGTTTCAATGATGCACAGGTACAGAGGATGCATCTGGGACTGATACAGTTTCAATGATGCACAGGCACAGAGGATGCATCGGGGACTGATACAGTTTCAGTGATGCACAGTCACAGAGGGTGCATCTGGGACTGATAACAGTTTCAGTGATGCACAGTCACAGAGGGTGCATCTGGGACTGATAACAGTTTCAATGATGCACAGGCACAGAGGATGCATCTGGGACTGATACAGTTTCAGTGATGCACAGAGGATGCATCTGGGACTGATACAATTTCAATGATGCACAGGCGCAGAGGATGCATCTGGGACTGATACAGTTTCAATGACGCACAGTCACAGAGGATGCATCTGGGACTGATAACAGTTTCAATGATGCACAGTCACAGAGGGTGCATCTGGGACTGATACAATTTCAATGATGCACAGGCGCAGAGGATGCATCTGGGACTGATACAGTTTCAATGACGCACAGTCACAGAGGATGCATCTGGGACTGATAACAGTTTCAATGATGCACAGGCACAGAGGATGCATCTGGGACTGATACAGTTTCAATGATGCACAGTCACAGAGGATGCATCTGGGACTGATACAGTTTCAATGATGCACAGGCACAGAGGATGCATCTGGGTCTGATACAGTTTCAATGATGCACAGTCACAGAGGATGCATCTGGGACTGATACAGTTTCAATGATGCACAGGCGCAGAGGATGCATCTGGGACTGATACAGTTTCAATGATGCATCTGGGACTGATACAGTTTCAGTGATGCACAGTCACAGAGGATGCATCTGGGACTGATACAGTTTCAGTGATGCACAGGCACAGAGGATGCATCTGGGACTGATACAGGTTCAGTGATGCACAGGCACAGAGGATGCATCTGGGACTGATACAGTTTCAATGACGCACAGTCACAGAGGATGCATCTGGGACTGATACAGGTTCAGTGATGCACAGGCACAGAGGATGCATCTGGGACTGATACAGTTTCAATGACGCACAGTCACAGAGGATGCATCTGGGACTGATACAGTTTCAATGATGCACAGGCACAGAGGATGCATCTGGGACTGATACAGTTTCAATGATGCACAGGCACAGAGGATGCATCTGGGACTGATACAGTTTCAGTGATGCACAGACACAGAGGATGCATCTGGGACTGATACAGTTTCAGTGATGCACAGTCACAGAGGGTGCATCTGGGACTGATAACAGTTTCAATGATGCACAGGCACAGAGGATGCATCTGGGACTGATGCAGTTTCAATGATGCACAGTCACAGAGGATGCATCTGGGACTGATACAGTTTCAATGATGCACAGGCACAGAGGATGCATCTGGGACTGATACAGTTTCAATGATGCACAGGCACAGAGGATGCATCTGGGACTGATACAGTTTCAATGATGCACAGCCGCAGAGGATGCATCTGGGACTGATACAGTTTTGCAGCGTGAATCTTTCTGGATTCACTATGCTGTGCATTATTCCGCGATCTTGTGGTTGGGTCCGGATTCGTAGTCTTTTCTTTGTTTTTTTTTTGTAGCCCAGGTGGGCGGCGACGACCCACCATTTGGTGCACCTCCCGTGACGTCGTCGTGCTTCCTGCGGAAGTCCCACCTTTGGGGCGCCATCTTCAGATTCTTTTTTCCGCCGTTGGGTCTGGATCGTCATCGGGAAGCTCCAGAATTACACTCGAAGGAAGAAGAAAGAAAAGCGAGTTTCGTCGATAAATACTAGAGGATATCACAGGAAAGGAAGAGATTTCATCAGGAGCGCGAAGAAAGGAGGTTCAGCGCCCTTTTTCTTCGACGACCTTGGAGAATGCGCACTCAGAGGCCCTGAGCGCAATGGACAAGACGCCATTCAAGTTCTGCCCAAACTGCCACCACAAGTTCGCACAGAAGGACCAGCATCCGGTCTGCAACCTCTGCCTACCGGTCGAACACCAAAGTAAGGACTGCAACGCCTGCTCAGCCTTCGCGCCGAAGACGCTCAGGGTGAGAGATCGGCAGAGAAGAGCCAACGCCAGCATGGATGGCAAGGGTAAGGCCCCGTCGCTCTACGATCTGGACCTCTCCACGGACGACGAGGACAACGTCGCCGAGACAGCCGAAAACTTCACGGTCGTAGAGACCGACAAGAAAAAAGAAGACGAGGTAAGAGAATCGTCGAGCGCAAAACAGAAAGTACCTCGAAAACACGAGGGTGACTCGAGAAAATCCGAGTCTAAGTCCACGAAGGGAGCCCCGGCGCCAAAAACTTCGACAACCAAAGGGGGAACCATGGACAAGAGGCCGAGCGGATCCTTAGAAAAGGACTCCCTGGTGCCGAAAGACGCCGAAAAGCAAGGGTCGTCGAAGACAACCCAGGAAACGGGCCGATCGACGCTGAAAGAACGGTCGACGTCGACGCAAGTTTCATCGAAAAGACCCGCGGTCGACGCCGAAAGCATCTCCGAGATGGAGAAAAAGAAGAGGCGGCTCGAGGCCGAAATGGAGAACATCCTTCAAAGGAAGAAGGAGTTCGACGCCAAGATGAAGGAATTCAAGATTCCAACGGTTTCATCGGCGGACGTCGTCGAGGTCGAGGACGAATTCGACACCGAAGGCCTAACAAGGGATCTCGAAGAGGAAGAAGAGGCCTATTATGATGGAGAAGCCGAGGAAGAAGACCAACAGTCGTTCTACGACTCGGCGCCATCTACCAGCCACGACATCGAATGGCAGGATCTCGACACCGAAAACCCGGAGGAGCCCGTGGACACGTACCCTTCGAGGCCTTCGCCACCCGACGACATCGGGGTGTACAATATGGTGGTCAGGAGCGCAGTGACAGCCTTCGGCGTCAAACTCGACGAGGAGAAGCCGAAAGCCGATTTTCTCCTCAAGACCCTGCTCCCCATCCAGACAAGGAGCCAGTTCCTCCCCATGCTACAAAGTGTGATGAATCAGGGGAGAGAAGCCTTCAAGGAACCAGCGACCTGCCGGTCGATCACGCCCAGGACAGAGAAGAAATATAAGCACTCTTCCCTGGACCCCCCTTACATCAAGGGTAGCGTGACCGCCGACTCCATCATAGCTTCCACGGCCAGGAGTAGGGCCAACGTACCAGCAACTTCGGGCCCACCACCTGATAAGGAGAGCAGGAGGATAGACCTCACAGGAAGAAAGGTCGAGAGGAACGCCGCAATGCACTGGCGCATGGCGAATTCCAATGCACTCCTCAATAGACACCAGTACCAGCACTGGGACGAGATGGGGGAGCTAGTAAAGCACCTCCCCGAAGAATACCGCCAGAGAGCCTCACACCTGATAGACTAAGGCAAGAACATCGCCAACTCCTGTATAAAGACGGCGTTGGACGGGGCAGAGACTTCAGCAAGACTCATGGCCATAGGGGTCACCGAGAGAAGGCATGCATGGCTAAGAATCTCGGGATTCAAACCGGATGTGCAGAACAACATCATTGGCACCCCCTTCAACGGAGAGACACTGTTCGGAGCAACAGTGGACGAGAAGCTCACCCAGCTGAAAAAAGAAAACGAAACGGCGAGGTCCATGGGGGCCCTACAGCTGAGGGGAATGAGGCGAGGCAATCCCTCGAGGAGACCCTACGGTAGGGGAGGAAGCCAGCAGGGGCCGTCGCACCAGACGTTCCAGCAGGGTCAGCAGGGTGAAAGTCACGGACAAGGTCAGCAGAAGCAAAACTGGCAGTACCAACCTCGGGGCCAGTCCTTTCGCGGGAGAGGTAACGGACGTGGCCAAAGGAGGAGAGGGTGCGAACAGCCCTCATCAAAGTGACTCAGCACGCAAGAGGACGCCTACCCTCGCCATGCCCCCAAGGGTGAGGCGCAAAAAAGTAACATCAGGGGGAAGAGAATATTCAAAAGCCTACGAGTATACAACACCAGTAGGCGGATGACTGAGGTTCTACCTTCAGGAGTGGCGGCGTATAACCACAGACAAGTGGATACGGAACATCATGCAGTACGGATACTGCGTAGATTTGGAGAAAAGACCTCCAAACAGGAAACCAAAGGGAAGACAGAGATCGGCCCAAGAACTGGCACTACTCAGAGAAGAAACACGGAAACTTCTAGAAAAGAGAGCCATAGAGGCAGTGCCGTTCAGAGAACGCAACAAAGGGTCTACTCAAACTACTTCGTGGTCCCGAAAGTAGACGGAAACCTCAGACCCATCCTGGACCTGCGTTACCTAAACAAGTTCATCAGAACGCAGAAGTTCAAAATGACTTCGCTGCAGGAGGTACTGCCCCAAATAAGAGACGGGGACTTCATGGTCACCGTGGACCTCAAGGATGCCTACCTTCACATCCCAATAAACAGAAGACACAAGGGCCTTCTAAGATTCAACATCGAACAGGAACACTACCAGTTCACAACCCTGGCCTTCGGATTAAAATCGGCACCATGGGTCTTTACAAAATGCCTGTCGGCGGTCGCGGCCCACCTACGAAGACAGGGAATCCATGTCTACCCCTACTTAGACGACTGGCTGGTCAAGGCAAACTCACGCGAGAAGTGCGAGAGGTACGCAAAACGCGTAACAGACACCCTCACGAATCTGGGGTTCTCGATCCACTGGGGCAAGTCATCGCTAGAACCGGAACAGGTGAAGATTTTCCTGGGGGCGAAAATCAACTCCCTCAACAGTACAGTAGTGCCCAGCGACAGGAGGACAGATGCACTACTGAAGGAGACGCGTCTCTACCAGAAGGGGCGAGCTCTGACAGTGAGGGCTGTGAGCAAGATGATGGCGATGATGGCGTCGTGTATCCAGCTGGTGCCGAATGTACGCCTGCACATGAGACCATTCCAGGAATGGCTACAACAGCAATGGTCACAAGCAAACGGAAGTTCAGAGGATCTAGTGGTTGTTACGCACGCAGTGCAGGAGGAGATAACTTGGTGGAACAGAGACAACATGACAGCAGGGAGAAGCCTGACACCACCAATCCCAACAATGACCATTACCACGGACGCATCGCAAAAGGGATGGGGAGCGCACATGGACAACCTCAGAGTGAGGGGTCTGTGGGCTCCAGCAGATGTGGTTCGCCATATCAACTACCTCGAGTTGAAAACAATCCTGCTAGCCCTGAAGGCATTCCAGAGGCACCTGAACAACCAGAGGGTGTTGGTTCAAACAGACAACACCACGGCAATGTTTTACATCAACAAACAAGGGGGGACACAGTCGTTCCCTCTCTCCTCTCTAGCTCAGGAGATTTGGAGATGGGCCATACCTCTCAGGATAGATCTACTGGCAATTCACCTACCGGGGAAGGACAATGTGGAGGCAGACTGGCTAAGCAGGCAGACCTCGGCATCGCACGAGTGGGAGCTCAATGGCCAGGAAACGGAGAAACTCTTCCGGAGATGGGGAACTCCCACAATAGACCTATTTGCAACACGCCACAAGGCAAAATGCCAAAGCTTCGCGTCCAGGCAACCAGATCAGCAATCCCAGGGAAATGCCCTATGGATAAGCTGGTCGAGGACATTTGCCTACGCCTTTCCACCGATACCCCTGTTGCACAGAGTGCTCGACAAGTGCAGAACCAGCAACATGACTCTGATCCTAGTGGCTCCGCAGTGGGCGAGGCAGACATGGTTCTCACAAATTCAAGAAATGGCACAAGGTAATCCATACAGGTTCGAGAGGAGGAAGGACCTGCTCTCAATGCAAAACGGAGAGGTCCTGCACCCAGAGCCAGAGACCCTCAACCTGGCGGTATGGCTCCTGAAGACCTAGAGTTCGCACACCTAAGATTGCCTCCGAGCACTATGCGAGTGCTACGGGAGGCAAGGAAACCAACTACACGAAAATGCTACAGCGCAAAATGGAAGAGATTCGCTGTGTGGTGCAGGAAAAAGGGCCTGCAAAACAGAATGACAAGAGACTCAACAGTACTGAGGTACCTCACACACCTTCTAAAGAGTAACCTCTGCTCGAGCTCCCTAAGGGTACACCTAGCGGCAATCGTGGCCTACACCAGAGGTGAAAAGGGTGGAAGTTTCTTCACCTCGCAGGTGGTGAAGAGATTCATGGAAGGAGCCAAAAGGATGGCCCCCCCCGAAAAGGTTGCCGCCACCGGCATGGAATCTGAACGTGGTTCTGACGGAGCTCATGAAGGCACAGTTTGAACCCATTCACAAGGCCACACTGCAGATGTTGACGATGAAAACGGCCTTTCTGGTGGCCATAACCTCACTACGCAGGGTGAGAAAGCTTCAAGCACTAACACTACAGGAACCCTACATTCAGATTCACAAGGACAGAATAGTCCTGAGAACAGACCCACACTTCATGCCCAAGGTGGTGTCGGCGTTCCACATGAATCAGAGTATTCAGATACCAAGTTTCTTCCAAAATCCGACTTCAAACGCAGAAAAGGCCCTGCACACCCTCGACGCAAGAAGAGCGGTGATGCACTACATTGAGAGAACCAAGGAACTCAGGAAGTCGAAGCAGCTGTTTGTGTCCTTTGCTACTAGCTTCATGGGTAGGCCAGTGACTAACGGCACCATCGCTAGGTGGATTGCCCTCACTATTCAATTCTGCCACAAACAGGCTGGACAGGAGCTAGCGGAGGGGCCTCAGGCTCGCTCCACAAGGAAGAAAGGGGCCACCGTGGCCTTCCTGGCGAACACGCCCATCCAGGACATATGCCTTGCGGCAACTTGGGCATCTGTGCACACGTTCACGAAACACTACTGCGTGGACATTCAGATGAACAAGGAAGCACAGGTTGGACAGAAGGTGCTTCAACACATTTTCAACGACCAACGCTCATCTACCACCCAGCCGCCACAAAATTAGGAAAACCGCTACAAAGTCTATGCACAGCATAGTGAATCCAGAAAGATTCACGCTGCAAAACGAATAGTTTCTTACCTGTCGGTGTAGTTTTGCAGCTTGAAGATCTTTCTGGATTCACTAGCGAACCCACCCACCTCCGCCAGGAAGATGAGGCTGGAGGAAGAGGGGGTAAAATGGAAAAGATCGAAAGAAATGAAAACGTACAGAAAAATGGGCAAGAAGGATTAATCAATTGCCTAGGGTTAAAAAAAAAAAAAAAAAAAGAGAAGGGAAAAAAGAACCCGAAGATGGCGCCCCAAAGGTGGGACTTCCGCAGGAAGCACGACGACGTCACGGGAGGTGCACCAAATGGTGGGTCGTCGCCGCCCACCTGGGCTACAAAAAAAAAAAAACAAAGAAGACTACGAATCCGGACCCAACCACAAGATCGCGGAATAATGCACAGCATAGTGAATCCAGAAAGATCTTCAAGCTGCAAAACTACACCGACAGGTAAGAAACTATTCGTTTAAATGATGCACAGGTGCAGAGGATGCATCTGGTTTGACACAGTAGCCCTTATGTACAGGTACAAAAGTTGCTTATGGGGTTTTAGCTTTCATGACACAAAGGCTGCCCCTGGGGGTGATCATTTATGTGATGCATGGACACACAGGCTGCTCCTGTGCCCATTCAGTGTTGGTGATACACGGGTAAATGGATTGACCCTGTCATCCAGTGCTAATTGTGCACAGACACAGATTGTCTCTGGGATGATACAGTTTCTGTGATGCACATTTTGGAGAATGGTGCGTTACGGCTACAGGACCGTTTGGGTGGAAAATACCCACCAACGTGTGCACTGAAGGATTGTTTTTGGTACACGCTGCATTTCTTTGCTGTTGCTGGTCCTCTTATTGGAGTTACTGCGTTTTTTTGGGACTGGAAAGAAGCCACCCTTGAGATCTTTATGGATTATTCTGAGATATGAAATAGCCAAGAAACATTGATTTTGTTAGATTACCGGTTACTCTACATCGGATGATTACTTTCCTTTTGCATTCACGCGACAAAAAAAAGGAGAAAATAGTTGCCCTGAAGAAGTCCTAGTAGATTAGGACGAAACGTGTTGGCTGATGGCTTATGATTGAAAATAAAAGAAACTTTAAACCAGCTGTTGGGACAATTGACGTCTCTCGCGCTAATTGGATAGACTGGATTAATATGGACACTTAAGATTTCTTGCGTATATGTCAGGAATGGTGGTGCGGTTCTGATCTATTTTTGTTTTGGTACATAGGTTGCCCCTGGAGGTGTTACAGTTTCTGTGATGCACAGGTGTAGAGATTGCCCCTGCGGTGACACACTTTCAATAATGCCCAGGTGTAGATTTTTCCTGTATGCTGATATATTTTTAGTGATGCACAAGCACAGAGGCTGCCCTTGGGGTGACACAATTTCAGTGATGCTCTGGTGCAGAGATGCTCTCCTGCTGTTACAGTTTCAGTGATGCACAGGTTGCCTGTACAATGTCATTGATGTACGCCTACATGGCCTGTGCCTACGGGTGAGGGCTTCAGTGATGCCTAGGTGCAGAGGCTGCCTCTTGGGGTGACAGTTTCAGCTATGCAGAGGCACAGAGACTGCTCCTGTGGATACAATTTCAGAGGTGCACAAGGACAGTGGCTGCTCCTGGAGATGACACTGTTTCAGTGATAGACCGGCACGGATTGCCTTGGGATGCTAGGAATATGTACGGGTGCAGAGGTTACCTCTGGGTGATCCGGAATGGTTATGCAGAGGTAACGAGCTTTCCTCAGAGTTGATACAGTTCCAGTGATGCACAGGTACAGAGGCTGCATCCGGGATTGATAGTTTCAGTGATGTACAGAGATTGTCTATGTGGATTGATACAGTTTCAGTGATGTACAGAGATGTCTATGGTATAATACGATTGTCTATGTGGATTGATACAGTTTCAGTGATGTACAGAGATTGTCTATGGTATAATGCGATGGTCTATGTGGTATGATATAGTTTCAGTGATGCACAGGTACAGAGGCTGCATCCGGGATTGATACAGTTTCAGTGATGTACCGAGATTGTCTATGTGGATTGATACAATTTCAGTGATGTACAGAGATTGTCTATGGTATAATGCGATTGTCTATGTGGATTGATACAATTTCAGTGATGTACAGAGATTGTCTATGGTATAATGCGATTGTCTATGGTATGATACAGTTTCAGTGATGTACCGAGATTGTCTATGGTATAATGCGATTGTCTATGGTATGATACAGTTTCAGTGATGTACCGAGATTGTCTATGGTATAATGCGATTGTCTATGTGGATTGATACAGTTTCAGTGATGTACAGAGATTGTCTATGGTATAATGTGATTGTCTATGGTATGATACAATTTCAGTGATGTACAGAGATTGTCTATGGTATAATGCGATTGTCTATGGTATGATACAGTTTCAGTGATGTACCGAGATTGTCTATGGTATAATGCGATTGTCTATGGTATGATACAGTTTCAGTGATGTACCGAGATTGTCTATGGTATAATGCGATTGTCTATGTGGATTGATACAGTTTCAGTGATGTACCGAGATTGTCTATGGTATAATGCGATTGTCTATGTGGATTGATACAGTTTCAGTGATGTACAGAGATTGTCTATGTGGATTGATACAGTTTCAGTGATGTACAGAGATTGTCTATGGTATAATGTGATTGTCTATGTGGATTGATACAATTTCAGTGATGTACCGAGATTGTCTATGGTATAATGCGATTGTCTATGTGGATTGATACAGTTTCAGTGATGTACAGAGATTGTCTATGGTATAATGTGATTGTCTATGGTATGATACAGTTTCAGTGATGTACAGAGATTGTCTATGTGGATTGATACAGTTTCAGTGATGTACAGAGATTGTCTATGGTATAATGCGATGGTCTATGTGGTATGATATAGTTTCAGTGATGTACAGAGATTGTCTATGGTATAATGCGATTGTCTATGGTATGATACAGTTTCAGTGATGTACCGAGATTGTCTATGGTATAATGCGATTGTCTATGTGGATTGATACAGTTTCAGTGATGTACAGAGATTGTCTATGGTATAATGTGATTGTCTATGGTATGATACAGTTTCAGTGATGTACAGAGATTGTCTATGTGGATTGATACAGTTTCAGTGATGTACAGAGATTGTCTATGGTATAATGCGATGGTCTATGTGGTATGATATAGTTTCAGTGATGCACAGGTACAGAGGCTGCATCCGGGATTGATACAGTTTCAGTGATGTACCGAGATTGTCTATGGTATAATGCGATTGTCTATGTGGATTGATACAGTTTCAGTGATGTACAGAGATTGTCTATGGTATAATGCGATTGTCTATGTGGATTGATACAGTTTCAGTGATGTACAGAGATTGTCTATGGTATAATGTGATTGTCTATGTGGATTGATACAATTTCAGTGATGTACAGAGATTGTCTATGGTATAATGCGATTGTCTATGTGGATTGATACAGTTTCAGTGATGTACAGAGATTGTCTATGTGGATTGATACAGTTTCAGTGATGTACAGAGATTGTCTATGGTATAATGCGATTGTCTATGGTATGATACAGTTTCAGTGATGTACAGAGATTGTCTATGGTATAATGCGATTGTCTATGTGGATTGATACAGTTTCAGTGATGTACAGAGATTGTCTATGGTATAATGCGATTGTCTATGTGGATTGATACAGTTTCAGTGATGTACAGAGATTGTCTATGGTATAATGCGATTGTCTATGGTATGATACAGTTTCAGTGATGTACCGAGATTGTCTATGGTATAATGCGATTGTCTATGTGGATTGATACAGTTTCAGTGATGTACAGAGATTGTCTATGGTATAATGCGATTGTCTATGTGGATTGATACAGTTTCAGTGATGTACAGAGATTGTCTATGTGGTATGATATAGTTTCAGTGATGCACAGGTACAGAGGCTGTATCCGGGATTGATACAGTTTCAGTGATTGTCGATAGTATCATTATAGTGTCAGTGATGCGCGGGTACACCGATTGCCCCTCGGTGTGATGGTTTTCAATGATGCACAGCTACAGACACTGCCATGGAGGTGATACAGTTTCACTAACGCACATGTTTCTAGAGGGGGGGGGGTGTAGTTTCAAAGATGCACAGGTATAGAGATCTGGGATGACACAATATCTGTTATGCACCCCTCGGGGTCCCGCACCGCTTCCTTGGGGACCCGCACCGCTTCCTTGGGGCATTAGTATTTCGGCCAGAGCATTGTGTATTCTCTGCTAATACCCTTGAATGATTTGACAACTCCAGACCCTGTGGTGGAAAGTACACACAACTTTTATCCCCTCTGAAGAGTAAATCACTCTTTAGGTGGCGAAAGAAATGGATTATTGACACCAAATCTATCATTGAACCCTCAGAGTTCACTTAGACTGGCTGACAACAGACGTGCAGCTAACATACAGACCGACAAACAGGCACCTTTGCTGGCCGAGTAACGTACATGAATGTATTTGTGCACCTACACACTAGAACACGTGCAGGACCCGTGTACAAACCTCGCACGGAGGTTTTAGAATCAGATCTGCCTGTCATAGGAAGGCAGGGCCGAAATATCCAAGGTGCTCATAAAAATGAAATAAACTGAATATACAGTCAGATCCAACACACATTCGGTGATCAACGATGTATATATGCAGAAATGTGTCAACAGGGAGACGGAAGCATAAACGTGGGGGTGAACAAGCAGAGGAATTGACCGAGATAACATCTACTGATATCCTTCGATATACATAAGAGACCAACCTCTTATGAACACCTATTCACTCCAACCAACAACATACAACACGCATAAACAAGGTACTAAGCACACTTTCATCCACAGCATACAAACGCACTCGGACAACATATGCTGAATTAATTTTATAGTAGTAAGGCTCACTCGTCTCTACCCCGCTGGTCAGGCTAGTGCATCATAAATATTAAAAATAAACATAAGCACTTCTGGAGGGAGCGGGGACAAACAAAGAGGTGGATGGAAGGTTAACTCAGACCAACAGACTTAAGCACGGCACACAGGCACCTAAGCACGCACACCTCGCACATACAGGCACCCCTGTACCCTTAAGCGTCCACTCAGACACTCGTAGTACACATACATGTACATACGAATCGGTAGGAAAAGACTATGAGCAGAGGGGTGAGTGGACAGAGCGGAGAAATCATTTCTACTGTGTGATAGAATACCTCAGCCTCCACGCCCATCCAATCCTTGTCTCCTTTGGCATGACTACCATTAGGTAAGAACACAGTGCACTCTGTATACCCATTCCATCCTTAACATCGTGAATATAATGGTTTGGCATACAACCATATTTGGATTACCCATCTCACTTGTTCTAATATATGAAATACTTGGGGCTGCTAGGTAGCTGCATGTCGTGTATCCAGTATTTCCTTTTACAAACCATTATTGTCGGGTGTAATGGTCTAATTGGTCCAATTGTAACAAACTAATGCCGCAGCTTCTTGAATTTGTCTTTTTTTTTTTTAACATACGTATAGTGATGTATTAACCCAGCATCGACCTTTCCCAAGATTTCACTTCTATGCAAAATATGCCTTTGGTGATTGTGCTATAGACATTTGAACTTAATTCGATTTTTCTGCTCTCTTAGGTATTAAATGTTTCCTGTTAGAATTTTACAGCAGCCTAGGTTAAAAAGAGAAACTTGCTGCTACATGATTTCTTTTACTCTTCCAGGCTTTCAAGCCTTTTATTAGCCTTTCTTGACATTTCCGTGCAGGCAATTGGTCTCAAGCGAAGCATTACTTTAATTTGACATAAAAGAGGAAAGCAAAGCTAAGCTGTGTTGACGTCAGTGACCTGTTTCAGTTAGGCAATGCAGTGATATGCAGGAGGGCTGGTACATCAAATGCTTGCCCCCAAAACGGTGGCTAAGAAGAGGTTATTTTCTTTCTTGCAGCTGTGCCCATGAAAAGGGAATGGCATTAGCATTGTGCATCAATGTGACTCTGCACTTCATGTGTGACTGTCCCGTTGCTCTCTTGCCCTTTACATCATAAAGCCTAAAGTTCCACATAACACACCCAAGGCATGTCCCTTAACCTTATAACTCCAAAAGATGTGGCATTGGAGCTGACAATATTCTTCTTTCTTATTGCGCCAATACCGCAGCACGTAACCTTCACCGATGGATGTCCAGCTGCTCCAACACTCTGGCACACCTCAAGAAGGCATCCGGCAGGCAACACTCCAAGAAAGCCTGCTGGTTCACTCCCTGCCCTCCACGAGTCCAGGCGCACCTGCAGACGCCCTAGAGAAGAAATGGAGGAACAACAAAACCCTGGAAACCCACATGACCATCAAAAACGCAATCACCGCACACCACCCCCTCTGCGCCTTCTTCCACTACAAGATCAGGCAGATCTCCGACAGCTTTGACACCCAAGACCCTCCCACCAAACCTGACATCACCGCACCCAACCTCACCTCGCCGCACCCCAACAGATCCAGCTCAACTGGATCCCGCTCACCACAGAGACTCGACCATGAAGAGCATCCACTCTGGAGCCCCCTTGGACCCATGCCTGCACCACATCTTCCATAGAGCAGCCACCGCCCCCAAGCTTGGCTTGGCCGCACCATCAACTGCTCCATCGAGACCACCACCTTCACCGACAACTGGAAACCCACTGAGATGAACCCTCTGCTAAAGAAATCATCCGCCGACCTGACAGACCTCAAAATCTTCAGACCCATCTCCCTGCTGTCCTTCCCAGCCAAGGTCATCGAGAAGGTTTGGTCATCAACACCCAACTATTAGAGTTCATCGAGGGAAACCAAATCCTTGACATCTCCCAACCCAGCTTTTGAAACAACCACAGCAAGACGACCGCACTCCTTGCCACCATCAACAACATTTGCTGTCTCCCCGACCGGGGCGAAACAGCAGCTCTCATCCTTCTGAACTTTTGGGTCACCTTTGACACATCCTCCCACCGCACCCTAATCACAAGACTCCACGACGCCGGCATCAGCAACAAGGCCTTGCATCCACTTCTTCCGCAACGGTCGAACACAGTTAGTCAAACTACCTCCATTCCTCTCCAAACCCGCGGAGATCAGCTGTGGAGTACTCCCGGGCTCCTCCCTGAGCCCCACCCTCTTTAGCCTCTACATGCCCCTCTCGCGGCCATCGTCAGGAACTACGGACTCAACATCATGTCCTATGCTGACCACACCTAACTGATCCTCTCCCACACCCAGGAACACACAACCACCAGAAACAACTTCCACAGCAGAATGAAGGCTGTTGCCACCTGGATGAAAAACAGTTGCCTCAAACTCAACTCGGACAAGTCCAAAGTCCTCCTTCTGGTATCCACCCCCTCAGGTTGGGATGACTCCTGGTTGCCCCCCCTCATTGGGAACCCCGTCCACCCCTACGAACCACGCACTAAACCTCCGCATCATACTGGCCTCCTCGCTCACAATAAACCGTCAGATCAACACTGTATCCTCATCATGCTTCCACACGCATCGCCTGCTCCTAAAGACATTCAGTTGGATCCCCACCGAATCCAGAAAAACAGTCACCCATGCACTCATCAGCAGCAGACTCTACTACGGCAATGCACTCTATGCCGGCATCACCCAGAAATTCCTCCGGAAACTACAGAGCGTTCAAAATGCTGCAGCCAGACTGGTCCTAGACTTCCCCACCGCAGCCATATTGCTGAACACCTCCAAGAACTCCACTGGCTCCCAATCAATAAAAGAATCGCTTTCAAGCTCCTGATGCATGGCTACAAAGCCCTCCACGACGCAGAACCAGCATACCTGAACCACCGCCTCTCATTCCACGTACCCACCAGACACCTCTGCTCCACCCTTCTGACCCTGGCCACCATCCCTCGGATCCACAAGACAAGAACTGGAGGAAGATCCTTCTCCTACCTCACTGCCAAGTCTTGGAACACTCTGTTTCTCCACCTCAGACAATCCCTGTCGCTGACCCAATTCAGGAAGGATCTCAAGACCTGGCTATCCCATGGAACCCCAGGTGCTCAGACGGATCAGCAGCCCCTTCTTGCTTCCCCCGTCACCCCAGCACGGGTGAGTAGCGGCGCTTTGTAAACCTTGATTGATTGATTGATTTTATGTCTGGCTTAAGAAATGCCACTTCATTAAGCCACACCTGAGAATGGATGAAGGCACTGGATATCACTGGCCTGCTGAAACTTTAACTTCGAAGTGCGAGTAGAATTTGGCACAGGAAAGTACTCAACAACATTTATCCTGATTCTTTGATTTGCACTGAACCCCATGTGAGTGGAGGATTATTGAACCAATAACCAATTGTGTGATTCCTGGCACATCACTGTATCCGTCACCTCCTCTCTCTACCTTCAGTTGTTCTTGTGCGTAATGTAAAAAATAACTACATGTTAGTGTCCAGTTACTTGTTCCGGGACTGTCACATTACACCAGGTTTCCCCTCACAACGTACTGATCTGTATACAGCACCTCGTATTTGATATGTGCCTGCTATTGAGGGTATTCTATGTAAAGTGCTTAGTTTCGTTTTAGAACTGGGATCATGCTACATGTTATACTTGATAAACACAAACCAATCTAGCTACGGTGGTCGATGTGCAGGGATTTTCCAGATATTGAGCGCCGTTTGTGAACGGGTGCGATGGAACCTTTCCCAGCTACAGGGCTCCAAGGGTACATTGAACCGTATGATGAGTTGACCGTATTACTTTAGGCCGTAGAGTCCTTTCAGGGTGTGTCTACGGGATTTGCGTCTAGATTAGATGGGTGTTGTGTTGTGCGTTGGTACAGCCAGCATGCCCCGCCCACATCGTGATATCATAGTGCAAGAGTTTCTGTCAAGTAAGTGTTTTCGAAATAAGGCTCATGTGGTGGATAGTAGCCATGTGCATGATAGGTGGAAAATGAGACCAGGTACGATTCTGGGTCAGCATTGACTGAAACGGCTCCAGCCTAGTACTTAAGTGTACTGTAGTTGCAGGTGAAGGGCGCTGGCACCCTTTTTTGGGCCACAGAACTTAATTTTCATCAACAGACTTTGATCTAAGGAAATACCTCTATCTTGGCACAGATTTATAAAGGAAAGTGCAAGATCATATGTTTAGTTTTCCTTCCTTTTAAACAAGCTCCATTTTTTATAACGTGCATTAACCAAAAATTAAATGAATAATAGGGGGTTTCAGTCGGCTCTCCTCATTCATTGGTCTGTTGTGTCATTCAGTTTTCTTCAAACAGCTTAGGGCAGTAGGTCAGCCCTGTTTAGCCATTGACTAACGTCACTGAGTGACAGCATTCTCTTATTTCACTGTGCACACATTCTGCACACAAAAAAGTAATCTTCAGATAAAATATTCTTGATTATAACCAATGTGTTTTTTTTTATTTTATTTGTGAGGGCCCGGTAACTCCACTGACAAAAATAAATGTCGATTTTTGTTGCTCCAGTGAAGGCTAAAATCACAGTTTTCTCCTGGCGAAACTGAAGTGCGTTGAACGTGTATTGTACATCTTACGTTCCTATTTGTTACCAGTAGAGGTCGCTTGAAGATAAGCGATTTGTACTTAAAAGTAAATCACATGTATAAACGGTGGGCACATTCAGACCTGCATTTTGGCTGACCTTGATTTTCTTGTACAACTTTCAAGGTGCAACCGTAAAAGATAGTCACAGTGTAATGTGTTGCTCTCTTGCAGTTCCGTTTGTTTTCTTAGCTGCGTGTATGCGCTGGGTTGTACAGTTCTGGTTCTCAAACCCGTCCTCACCACCATACGAGTTCTTGAGGGGCTGCCTCTCTCGACCCTTGGGTAGCCTGGCGCAACTCCGCGGTAAGAGAAGTTACTAGGTTTAGAAACAGACCGATTTGACCTTGCAATCGAAACCCACCGAATAAGACAACTGTAGTTCCCAAACAGTTGACTCAGCCACGATTGCACCCCTCGTAGAGGCACACAGATGCGGTGGCATGTATGGTCTCGAGCCCTTTGCTGCTGCCTTTATCACAGTTTGCATAGCGCCACCTTTGCTCCCTTCTTTATCACTGTTTGCATAGCGCCAGCCTGGAGCATCCCTCGGCCTCTCACACTGACCCTCATGTGGGTCGCGCGCCAGCCTTTCATCTAAAGCAGGGAATCCGTTTACCTGATCTCCAGCTGCAAGCCTGGCCCACATCAGCCCTATGAAGTGCTTTGCATTAGAGGTGGGCAGGCCACTGAAAGATTGAGCCAGCCTGAAGCCTAAAGCCTGGCTGTGGCCCAACTCGAGGTGGTCTTGGAACCTCAAGCATATCACGCGAAGAGCTGATATGTTTTGCCTGCCATCCTCGCACGACCCCAAAAGTACCAAGAGGTAAACAAAAGCATTCATTTTTGGGGTAAAACGGAGAGAGAAATAGATACCCATTTAGTGGCTGATTGGTACAGAGTGAAACCAGAAAACCTAGATTAATTGCTGCTTCTGATGCTTAACCAAACTATTTCATCTTAGGCAACAATTTTATTTCACCAGTCCTCCTTTTTTGTCATTATCGCATATGAAAGCACTTTCAAATACGTGCGTTCAGAATACCAACTATACAGAACCGTATTGTGCCTGATTTAATAGACTATAATGTTGCTCTATCAATAAGAATGTGCCACATATAGGGTTAACATGACAACTGTCTTGCATTGTAGTTCACTAATTGCACTATCGCTATGTGTGGGGCCGTAAGCTGGAATTGCTTTCAGTTCAGTTTTAAAAAACTCTCACTTTTAATTAGTACTTCTGAGTGTGTTACTATAATGTGACCTATGAATGTCAGAGTTTCCAAATATTAAAGGAATACACTTTTTTTGAATTTGGGAGAGCATTTCTTCTATTTTACGTGCTGTTTGTTCTGTGATTTACAATGCAAACCTATCCAGGGCTCAGCTCCTGCATTGGCTCTAAAGGTCAGACCCATGGCTCGGCTCTAGCTGGGCGATCCCTGTTAACTTGTTGGCTCTCCCAACTCTACTTTGCAAATGTTATACAATCAACAAACACCCATGTCCCTTACATTTAAACTGGCATAGCGTGGTCACGTAAAAAGCTTAAGCTGGTTCCTTATGTGGCCATTAGGTCACTAGTTTGAATCCCAGCAAGAAAAAGGCAGCCTTTCATCCTTCCGGGGTTCATACATTGAAAACCCCTAAATTGGGTAATAGTAAAAGTAGCTTTGACACACAGCAAACCTTTGTCTTTAAGAGCTTTAAAAAAACAGTTAGGCTATAAAGGTGTAATCCTTCCTCATTAGTGGCTTCCTGGCCCACATAGCTTTGTGGGATCAAGTGAGGAGCAGATGTAATCTGGTCATTTCCAGGACAGAAGGAAGGTTTCACAAAGAGGAATGTTCCAGAGCTCGGGGAGAAAGCTCTGTTATTGTGTGTAGTTCACCACTAGATACAAACTTCATGTGCCTCTAGTGTTTGGCTAAATTGTTACCAGTTACCACATGGAGAACTAAATATGCATACATTTCGGGATTGGAGAACAGGTTCTCCTTTTGTAGCTTTTGCTGTTGAGCTTTACTTCCCAACTTTACCCTCACCTTGTGACTTTTGGTCTTCTGTGCAGTAGCACCACCTGGATGTTGGTCAGAACTCTTCCATGGGCGATAGCGAGACTGCCCATCAGCACGTTGAGGTCCTCGTCGTTGCAGATAGAGCTGCAGGTGCCTGGGAATCATGCGGGTCTTCTTGTCACAGGCTGCGTTGCCTGCTAGCTCAAGGATCTTAGTGGTCAGGTACTCCAGTACTGTAGCCCGATAGACTGGAGCTCAAGCACCCACCCGCTCAGCACTGCTTGCCTTACGGAGCCTCCACCTGCGCATATGGCCCATAGGCAACTGCAGCTCTAGCTCTGGAAAAACAGGTCTTGGCCTTAGCGCACACATTCCCTCCTAGCTGTCCACGTCCAGGCATAATGTAATGGGTTGTTTTTACCCACTTCATTTACCATCTTCCAGAGTGAAGACCGTATGCTGTCAGAAAAACTCTTCTGATGAGAGTTCTGTGCTAGGACATCACTTCCCTGATATCCTTTGCTAATCGAATATTCCATCAGAATGCAGTGAAAGAAAATACTGCATGCAGAGTGCTGTGCCCGAAGGACATTCATTACCCACAGATTGGTGAGCCGTAAGAATATGGTCTTCAGAGATTTGTATTAGAAGAGAGCTGTCTCTAATGTTTGCTGGAGCTTTTCTCCGAAGATGCTGAAGAAGAGTTCCGTCATTTTGACAAGTTTCCAAAATGAAAAAAATCAGCTTGACGGAATTTGACTGACAAAGCTTCATTTTGGAGAAATGTCAAAATAATTTAATACCTTTTCCCCCAAACTATCATGTTTTTAAAAATAGATTTTTATTGTACCTTTTTCTATATACGTTAAGGAAGCACACATTACTTCAGTGACATAATCATGTAGTTTAACATTCGATTGTCCATGTTGGTTAGGCAACTGTCCTGCAAAAATAATTCCATTTTAATACTTTTTTTTTTTCTTTGAAAATGGATATCAAATTATTGTTAATTTCCCCTCCCTGACTTTTCCTTCGTCTCGCCTTATTTGTTCTTGGTAGTAAGGACTCATCCTTTCAGGGGCTGCATTAAAACTTTCTACTTGGGTATCCCATGCTTGAGCAATGGGATGTTTTCGCAATCCTGGTCTTTCTTCCTTGTGTAGTGATCCACGCTCCAATTGTAACCAAAGGGTTGCTGGTTTGGTCCAGGCCTTGCTAATGGGAGAAGTGGAGCTTTTCCAGTGAACTCTTATATGACGTTTAGCTAATAACAATGTCAAATCCAGGAATCTGGTCGTGTTTGTCTTCTTTGGGTCGGACAGTAACCCTAAGAGGACCACGAGTGCGAAATTGGATACTTCCTGGTTAGTCACTGTGTTCAATATGGAAAGTACCACAATTCAATAGGAGTGGCGGAACGGACACGCTCATAACATGTTAAGGAGCTCTACATTTGGCAGTCCACATCATGGGCATCCCGCTACAGCCCCCGTAATCGTTTAATTGATTCGAGCCGGCATGAGATAGGCCCAGTTAAGTATATTAAATTGTATATATTTTTAAAAGGGCCCCTTGAGGGACTTTTGGGGGGATATTCTAATATTTTGGGCCAATCCGAATCATGGAATGGTTTAGCTAGATCACCCTCCCAGGTAGTTCTCAATGATACTCTATCGCTACCTGATAAATCCATTTAATTAGTCTTCTACCTAAACCAATGGCTTAGAGTGTTTGGTACAGTCCATGAGTGGGTGGTGCGGATTAATACGTGTCGAAATGTTTCTGGATAGATTTTCTAATTAGCATCAATATGTTTTAGTAGAAAAGGTAAAAGGTTTTATTGAAAGGGTCTCGGTAGCCTTTCGGTTGTGCCTGCCATGACCTGGCAGTCAAAAAAAGAAATATCAAGAAGCAGGAAGATAGAGGATGGCGAGACGAAAGTAAGAAGGGAGAAGGGTGCGGGTATAGAGGATGGAGGAAGCCTAGATGAGATGGGGAGGCTGTAAATGGAGATTAGTAGGAAAAAAGGAGGGCTAAAGCATGAATGAAGGAAAATGTATAAAGTGCAAACTGCTGCTTCATTAGAAGCGTCCTGGCACTATAGATTGGTTTTGTCAATTTGTTGAAAAACATGGATTATAGAAACGATTAAGAATGGTTCGGTGGATGCTGAGACTGTGGGCGAAGGCCTGAAGTTTGGTCCTCCATAGGGAAGAGGCCAAAGACCTCCACCAGTGTCGGATAACCTCTGATTGCGTCTCGCTGGTGTCAGAGCTGACAAACACACAACAGGAGTGATTCATCTCCCAGAGCCTCACTCATACTTCAGGGGCTAGGTGAGCATAGAACTGCCTCTCCATTGGGTCTGGTGGCCATAGATCAAGAGGACATAGCATCTTTGCCACAGTACCCCGGTTCTTAAAGTGTGCTGTATTCTGATTTGCTTCTAAACCCAAGACTGCTAATGTGTTCTGGAGGAGGAGGAGGAAAGAGGAATTTTGCCCTGACTGGACCCTCTTATTGATTACAGGAGCGTTGAGGCTTTTGAACAGTAAGTAAGTAATTTTATTGTTCAGTTAATTAAAACGCACAATATAAAAAAAGACCACATAAAAACCATCCTTCTCTCAATTTATTTAGCAAATTATAAATTATATCACACTATACAGTCTTTTATATTGAGCTTGCTGATAATGCGGTATGAGTGGAAGACCGCGCCCAGTTCTCAGTTCTAATGTTGAGTTGGGGATTTAAGTTATTTCTAATTGAAAGTGCCTGTGCATTAGGATGTAAACATGGATTGCACAGTCAAGCCAATCAATAACTCGGCCAGATTGATTTGCCAGAAAGTGCCTGAACGTGTGGGTGCACATAATCTGTGCTGTTTTGGTATTCACTGTTTGCTTTGTGGCTTGCGTTTAAGTCTCTCGTCCGCTGTATCAAAAAACTTTGTAAGTCCGTAGTTTTGCCGAGTTTCGGCTGGATTGGAGCATAACTTTACTGCCTGCCTACAGGTCGTACCTCTCTGTTTGAATATTGGATGGAATAAAGTGCCTCATATGTCCTTTAGACTAGGGCAGATAGAGATGACATGCACAAGGTCCTCATTTCCTGTTCCACAAAAGCGGGTGTCTGCTCTCCTGGTCATCTTTTCCAAGGCGGCAGGTGTGGGAGGATTGGTAAAATGCCAAAACGTAGCATTAGGAGTTTTCCTTTTTATCTTCATTTGAACTCATGTTTTTAAATGAATTTGAGGTTTAATAACTTTATAGTTGCTAAGCACTGTCAAGCCATGCGCCTATTACCTAATTTTTCCTTGTCTTCTGTGATAGATGTCATTCTTGTTTCTTTTGTTACAACCTTTTTAAAACTCTGGTGAGCTACAGAGGTTGCCCACAGGTTGGTTAGTCTCAATCTTTTTAAAGAATCAAGCAAATACTCACTGGTAGGTGAGTTTTCACGACCTTTTTGAATTTATTTATTAACTGTGGAATTAATTAAAATCATTACAGTAAAAGAAATAAAAGCGAGCAGGTAAAAGAATGGTCACAATAAAAGTATAGAGGCATCAGATAACATTTTATTGATGTACTATCCCCTCATCCCGCTGCACCCACTCAATCAGCCAGCGCCCTTGGTCATTGTGATGAGTCCTTGCACAAAGTTTCTGAGGCACCCGCGTAAACCTTGGCAGTTTTCTTCTTCAGCAGTCTGTAGGTCATTCTCCTTGGCTCTTCCATTTAGAGCCATAGATCTGGTGCGGTCTCAGTAGGATGGGTGAGTAGGAACAGGGCTCTGTACTTGTTTGGCTGGGAAGCTGCTTTATCCCCCTTATTAAACCGTGCTGGACACCCTGGTTTGATTGTGTTCGTTTGCAGCCTTTAGAGCCATCCTAATCAGATGAGTACATTTCCCCAGTCTCGCCAAGGTCATCATGATTGTTTTAGAAGAGCACAAGGCTGATGCTTCACTACATGTCTTGGTTCCCTTAGTGATACAAACTGGGCGAAGAAGTCGTCGGCGTTCGTTCCTAAGGGTGGGGCAGCAGCACAGGAGATGTAACCAGGATTCCCTCATGTAGGAGCACAGTCTGCAGTTCGTGAATTACCCCTTGGGAGCCCATGCAGGGTTAAAGTCGGTGATTCCTAGTGTACATAGTCTCATGGAGAGAATTTTGATTCAGGCTTGTGGTGTCAGGGCCTCGTTTAGGTAGGGTTGTGCCTTGCCTACCGTATAGGAGCTGTTCAGCTGAACTAAGTGGGGGCTAGAACAAAGAGATTTAAGATCCAGATCAAATGAAGTTTCGCAGACTTGTCTGTTTATAGCTTTTTTCCAAGCATTTAGTGGAATTTCCGGCAATGGTATGCTCTTTTCCTCGATCTTTAAAGTCCAGCGCTTTGCCGGGACTGGTGTGCCATACTGAGCTTGGCCCCTCAAAGATGACTCTCAGTTGTTGTCTTAAGGAATTTATTGGGGCCCTTAGAATCCTCAAGTATAGTTTTATAATCTCCCCATGGCTCATCAGGTCTGGCCTTACCAGGCCTAGCTCCAGTCTTAGCCTTGACTTCCTTGCCGACCTTGGGTTGGAGAAGACTGATTTATATGCTTTGGCTGCGATAAGAAGGGCGTCCTGCGACCCCTAGAAAGCCTGGTGACCATAACTAATAACTGGCAGCAATTTTGCCTTTAGGGCAGTCAGTATTGGTCCCGCAGTGGGGCTGATCAGATGTAAGCTCAATTGCTTTAACAGGAATGTCACCTTATTGGCCTTCGAAGACTGCTGTTTCAAGTGGGCGTTTGCCTTGGCTAGTTCCGTGAGCCAAACCCCCAGATAGTTGTAGGATCCCACTGTACTGATTTGCAGGTCTCCCATTAGCCACTGCGCTTTCTTTTTCAGGTTGTATCTCCCAAAAATGAGGACCTTTGTTTTCCCCTGGTTGTCTATAAGATTGTTGTCCTTGTTGAATTGGTTCAGTGCATTTAGGGCTCTCTGTAGGCTCAACGTCGTGTTGTCCATTATGGCAGTGTCATCGGAGTATTGTAGCACTGGCAGCCTCATACTGCCTAGTGTCGGTGCTACTAGGCTGGCTCATTTCATGGCGTCCCCCAAATCCGCCGTATACAGGTTAAAGAGGATGTGGGCCAGCATGCATCCTTGTTTCATCCCGTTGGTCGTTGTTATTTTGGGGCACAATGTGCTGGAGCTGGTTTTACCCGCACCCAGGTACCTTCATATAGTGATCTAATTGCCTTCAGTACGTTTGGCGGGATGCCCCAGTTTTCTAATTTCCACCATAACCTGTTTCGTACCACTTTGTCGAAGGCTGTGCTGTAGTCAATAAAGCAGCAAAAGAGTGGTGGATTTTTCTTTTTTGCTGCTTCAGTTGCTAGGTGCGCTAATGCCAATATGTTGTCCATTGTCGATGACTGTGGTCTGAAGCCGGTCTGGTAGCAGGGAATGATGCTTTTTTCTTCGGCCCATGTCTCCAGGTCCTTCAATAAGAGGCGGGCATAAGCCTTGGCTTCAAGGTCGAGCAGAGCGATGAGCCTATAGTTTAATGGCTTTAATCGATCCCCATTTTTAAAAATTGGGACTAGTATAGAGCCCCTCCTAGAATCAGGGGTTTTTGCTGACATTAAAGTGTGGCTATAAAGAGGATTGAGGACGTTTGCAACAAAATCAGGGGCCATTTTGAAAACCGGTGCGGGTATCCCGTTTGGCCCAGCAGCCCCATCGTTTTTCATGTTCTTAAGTATCTTGATGACCATTTGAGGGTTTATCTCGACTGACGGTGTGCAACGCATCTCTGCCTGGTCTACCTGACCCTCGGGTGGTGACTAGAGGTCATATCTTCAGTCTTTGTGCTGGATTGGTGGAAAGGGTCCACCCCACAGTTACGCTCTTCTGTATTGCCTATGTTTTCATGAGCGATTGAATATAGATGCTTTGCGTGGACCAGCCAGTCTTGCTCTGCCACTCGGTTTTCTCGTTGGACTCCTCTGCTACTTAGCCGATTTATGTGTCTCCATAGTCCTGATGAATTCTTCTGTTTAAGCAGGGAGAAAACTTTGATCCATTCCCTCTGTATTTTTTTTTTTTTTTGTGTTCTCACCATTTCTTTCTTAGGGCTGTCCTCAATGATACGATCGAGGTCCCCTCCGGTTGTCTGCCCCCTCTTTTCTTTATTACAAGTGCCTTACGCAAGAGGCGTTTGCTATCACGTATGTCCTTAGATGGGCGGATGCTTCCTGCAGTTGGTTGCTTTTTGGACCTTGAGCGTTGTGGCTGGGGATGGCCCAAACACGCTTGTATCTCCTCAACAGTGGTCTCCCAGCCTATTATCGGTGAGGACGGCATTGCTGGGATCTCTACCTGTTTTAGATCCAGCCAGTTTCAAAGGTTCGTGCCCGTCTCATCTGTCCATCTTATTCTCCTGAGGAGGCTATGATTTTCATCCCCTCTGGACTCTCCGATGGCTTGGAACATAAAGGCTGATGGAACTTCCAGCATGAACACTGCTATTAGTGGCCTATGGTCGCTTTCCGACCTATCCTCGACTGTAAAGTCGTCTTCTAAACTGGCGGCCATTGCTTCGCTTACCATGATGTAATCAATCCTCTAGATGTTCCAAAGGTCGGCTGTGGTTGCCCAGCATTCGAGCATGCTTCTTTCACAGCGTGGGTTGAGGATAGCTTATGATTGTTGAATAGATTGTGAAGGGGTGCGGCCCTGCCCAACCCTCGATATGAAAGTGCAGCGTTGTCGCGGTCCTTCAGGTTAAAGTACCCATTATCTGGTGAGTTTTCTATTTATTTAGGAGGTTGTCTATTTTACAAGTCAGTGCCTCCAACTGATCTTTCATGGTGGTCTGTGCCGGGTTAATCTAGCAATTTATTATTAGGAGGCGCATTGGCTGTGAGATGTGCTTCAGGCCTTCGACCTGTAGGGCTTGCAGCCCGGGTGAATTCAGATTTATTCCTGTCACTACGAGGGAGCTTGCGTGTTTTATATAAACTGATAGACCGCCAGATGGGCGACCAAAGATGTTTTTTTTTTATTGCTGGAACATAATGTTCGTAGAACCCTGCAAATGGAGTGCTAGATAATGCCCAGGTCTCTTGGAGGCAGAGAATGTCTCCTGTTTCCAGGAAACGCCTCAGGTTTTTATTCTCGCCGATCTTGCTGGTCCTGGCGATGTTCCATGAGATTATAGTTAGTTCCTTCATAGTTTCTTCACCTGCTTGGCCTGATCTTGCTGCTATTAGGAATACTTCTGTGTATTTCTTGCGGTTCCGGATTGGTCCGGGAGAGAGTGGATGGCACTGATAACCCTTTGGTTGTTTTGGCACGCGATCCTAATACACGTACAATCCTTATATCCCTTCCATCTGTTCTCAGGGAATCCTGAACTATTTGTTCCATGCAGGACCGACCAAGGGCACTTGTCCCCCTTGTCTGGTGCTAGGATGTGTGGATATTTTGGGTTGGGTAGAATCTGGGTGTCAATGCCCGACTCGCAAGACTCGATTGTTGCCGCTTTCTATGCCGAAGGGAAACCGGAGATGGCACGCGCGGACAGGAGATGTGCACGCGTACGGACAGGAGATGTGCACTCTCCTGTCCCCGGAGGCTGGCAGCGCGTGCATCTCGCGCTTTCAGTTTCCCTCCACCCGTCGGCTCCACAGAGCCAGCTTGTTTAAGTATTACATGCACTTCCTGATGGCAGAAACAGCGCAATTGTATTATCTACTCCCCCCCCCCCCCCCCCCCACCCCCCCTTCCCTGACTTCTGCCACCTCCTGGGCCCCCGCCTGGTCTGGTGTCATTGCCTAAGTACTGCAATCATTGTTGTGATGTGTGTTACCCGAAGGTTACGGCTCCAGTTTGCAGACGGGGCACTCAGCCTTAGCATCTTTGTGATAATACCTTCTAAAAAGCACATCGTGTTGGGTAATAATTAATTCATGTTATCAGCGCCTCCAGACAAAACAAAGCCTAAAGTTTACACTGTGAGTGTACTAAATATTAACAGAGCCTGTCAGTCACGGGTGGCATTACGTGAACTTGAGAACTGTAAGTATATTACATAGTCCTCCAGGTCTGCACGTGATTACGTCAGTTAATCCTGATTTTCAGTTTGCATTCTGGGATTTGTAGTTATGATTATTACATTAAAGAAGACACTCGTACTGGACTGGATGCTTATGCTTGGAAACTGAAAACGAGAGCACTTTTTACGGCTACTTCTCACTCTGGTGGTCCGTTTCTTTCCGGTATATTCCTGTATTGGGAGGGGGAGGGGGGCAGAGGGGGAGTGGTGAGGCACTGGGTGTTATATGCACTGCTGGGAAGAAGCAGACGACGAGCTTGGAGATCCAGTAACTCGCAAGTGGCAGGAATCCGGAGAGCACACGCTCCTGAACCCTCCCTCATCACAACTGCTCCCCCGAAACTTGTGCGTTCCATTCAGCTAACCTGTGCGGACCTATGTGTACCTCTTTATTGCCCCTTTAGGTGGAAGGAAATACTGTCTGTTCCCCAGACTTATCTACCATAGAGTATAAATGATTACAGTAAACTTATTTTTGCACATTGTTTTGAGCAATCGTCTACAATGAGTTTCGCACTCACTACAACACATTGTCTTTTTACAGTGTAGGGACAGGTACTATTTCCTATTGAAAGTAGACGAATCAGATAATCAAAAGCATGAGCTGTCACAGTAAACAGAATCTCTTTTCATTCACATTATTTTTCTAAAGAAAACGGTAATTCACGTATTAACTGCGGCGAGAGAGTACTGGAGGTACAATGATGATGTAGCGGTAATACCGGAGATGACGGCTTTGGAACTCGGAACCGGGTTCGAATCCGGCACCGGCTCAACATCCTGTGATTCTGGGCGAATCACGTGTTCTCCCCGTGCTTTAAAAAACAAGCATTTGCAATGCAAAAGGTCTCGTATTTATAGGAGTTTGAGCTATTGACATTGCAAATAACAATTCCTTTTATTTTTGTTTTCGTTTTTAAAATATAAAAAAAAGGCATCGTCATTTACAATGCCAATAGCTTAAACTCGCGTAAATGCGAGACCTATTGCATTGCAAATGCTTGTTCTTCAAGCCCAGTACTGTTGAATCGCCATGTGCTCAAGAATCTCACCCATTTTTTATGTCCCCAGTTTGTAGCTGGTTGGGAGTGGTAAGTTGCTCAAAGAGGCGGAGAATGTTACGCCGGTTCAAAATGTCATGCTGTCCCGTGCTATAGAATCTCGGGGTGAGGACAACCTCATGGACAATGGATAGTGTGCCTGAGGATTGGCCCATTTTATTCCTTCCTAGATCTTGTGCCGCCAGGGTTGGTCCATGGGTTGGGCTTCCTTGTTTACTTATGGCTGATTCTGCTTTGAGTTTCGTGCGCTGGCCTTGAGTGTTCCTGATGCTGAGCTGGTGCCCGGGGCTTTGCTGTAGTGATTTTAGATCGTCCGGCTGCGGCAGTGCTACTGACCTTAATTGCAGTGTGGTTTTTGTCAGCTGGTGTGCATGGCTTGTATCCTCTGTCGATTGGTTCCCTGGAGATTGACCTATTCTTGTTTGCGGCTTTTGACCTGTCGCAGTGGACTTACTTATTATGGTTGGCTGTTTTTGCTGTTGTCCATGGGGCGGGACCGTGTCAGGTGCCTTATTGCCCCAGTTTTTAGTTCTGAAGATTGAGTAGAGCTGACCAATTTTGGGGTCCTCTTGTGGGGGTCTGCCATCGGTCTTCCTTGACTGCAGTTGCCTTCCTCTTAGCTTAGTTTATTTCGTTTGTTTCTTCATTTTCTCTTTTTTCTCTTCTTGATAATGGGTGTTCAGGCATACCGATTTTGCCGGGAGTAAGATCTTTTAAGTTCAGTTTCCGTGACATCCGGGACTTCACTGCGCTCTATTGCCTCACTTTCAGGGCTTTGTGTTCCTTGTGCCGTTTTAGCATTGTGGACAGCGACCTCGCTCCTATATGCTCCTTTTTGATCCAGTCCGGCTGATGTCATTAAGCCAAGTTCAGTTACTTCTGTTTGCCTCACTGCCAGATGGTGGCCGCTTGCTGTTGTCCTGTCGTCTGTGTTGCTCGGGTCGTGTTTCTCTGCTTCCTTTGACAATCTTTACTACGCCGGCTATGATCTCGGGAAGTAACGCCCATTTTTCCATAGGGATTGAGCAGGAGCAGGAACATTCGCCTCGGTTGGATAGCAAGTACTGGTCGATCCTGTTTTCCAGCTCTTCCACTCTGGAGCTTATGTTGACTAGGCGGCCAGCAATCGATTGCAGAAGATCTATTTGGACTTCCATTTTGGTCGATTGCCACAATAGAGCTTTATTGGCGTCACTGTTCATTTCATTCATCGGTGATTTCTGGAAGTCTACTTCTGGGCTGTCATTAGAGGTATAATGGTCTACTCTTGCGTTGCTGGCCCGTGGAGGCCCTGTTTGTCCTGTTTGCCCCAACCCCAGCAGGTTTGGGGTCAATTCTAGTGTTCTCTCGATTTTTTTCGCCTAGGTTTTGGAGAAACGAAGATGTTCTCTCCCCTGCCACTGGAGACTCTAGGGGCTGAACGATTGGTTGCTGCCAAGTGTTTTTAGGCGATGGCGCTATGCTCTCCGTGCTCTTGCTAGCCGGGCTATGACCATGGTCTTTTGACCGATGAATTTGCACCCTTGTCACGTCAGCGGCTTCGCTTAGAGCAGTTGGAATGGCGCTGGCGCTATGCTCTCAATGTTCTTGCTAGCCGGGCTGTGACCATGGTCTTTTGACCGATGAATTTGCACCCTTGTCACTATACCGTCAGCGGCTTCGCTTGGAGCAGTTGCATGGTCCGTGCCATTGGGGGCGTCATTGCCTTTATCTGTAAGTATGAAAAGATTTTGTGCACTGGGTAGTCCATTTGTTGGTGTGCTTTTGAGATGTTTGCTGTCCAGATTGGCCATTTCCTGTTCATTACTGGGCTCCAGGTGAAGTGGTGTGCCGCCCCTGGGTACGGCAGTATGGGGTAAAGGCTGTACGCTCAGCCTTTTAGTGCTATTTTCTTGTGAGATGCTCGGGTCGCCCCCGTGCCGTGGTGTGTTCTCGGCTGCCTGCTGCTGGCCACCCTTAGTAATGCCCTGATCGGTGCTAGCTGCACCGTTTGTCCTGAAGAAGTATCTAATCAACGCCCTTAGTTCTGCATCTTGGTGCAGTTCATTTAAACTTTCCGTGAGTGATTTGCTCCTGGTAATCCTTTTAAAAGGGGGGGGGCCTGTTGTTGGGGTCCTCAGAGGTCGTATGTTGTTGGGCCTTTTTTTTGGGGCCCATATTGCTGAGTTTTGCTCAAGGGAAACGCTGGTGAAACTTGACTGGTTTGGCTGTTATGTTTGTTCTGGTTTGGGACTGGAGGCCTGGTGTACAGTAAAACCGGTGGTCGGGGGGAGATTTGTTTGTTAGCTTTGCTTGCTGGATTTACCCAGTTTTTGAGAAAGTTGTTTTCTGTCGTGGGGAGTTTTAACAGTACCCCGCAACTTATGCCAGCTGTAGTTGACCCCCTGTTGTTCTGGACCCTGAAGCTGCCTGGTGATTGTGCTTGTCAGCGCGGTTGGGTCGGGCTGGGTTGGCTGCGGCGGAACTGACACCTTGGTTCTGTGGTCTAGACCTAGATGTGCTTAATGTGCCCTGGAGTGCTCCTCCAGCTGCCCCACTAGTCTGCGTCGCCCTCTTCCTGCTTTCCTACTTTGTGCTTTCCGCTACCCGCTTTGTGTCTCTGCTGCAGGGGGCCGCAAATAAATCTCTTCTCCTCCATATTGTTATTGCTGGGCGTTGGGCGAAAAAAGAACTGTTCACTGTTGGGGTAAGAAGCTGCCCCTCGCTTTATAGCGGATAATTAATATGCAGCCAGAGAGCTGCATTCAAGGAGCCGAGAGCTAGTGGGGGCACGCCGGTAGTCATGGGCCCACCTCCATTATCCCATTGAGGGCACTTACCCTATGTTTATGTGTGCTGCTTCGCCTGCTGAGGATCAAGAGCTCTATGGCAGGCTCACCTGTGCTCCGCGATGCTCCTTAGAGATGGGGCCGTGCTCTTGGGTTGTAGCCAGGAGACGGCGTCTTCCTCCGTGCGCCGCCTGCTATATGCTGACGCCCATGTGGGGGGAATCGGCTGCTGTCCGGGTCAAGTTAGTTGGAGCTTTGGGGCCCCGCTGCACCTGCCGCTGCCCACCGCCTGTTGCAGCTCATGTGTGAAGAAGCAGGCGAGGTGCGGTAAGACGGGATGAGATGGGTAGTCTGGCTAGTCTGGGTGATTGGGCAGAAGTGCCAACATCGGCGCTCGGTCGCGTTCAATGGAGATCCGCTGTCATGACCCTCGGCTGAATAGTTGTTAAATCCCTGGTTCAATCTGCCGTTCTGTCGTAGGACCCCCGGTCGCTGAAGCTGGTGGGAAATCAGCGGGAGAGCTGGGGTCGGAGCCGTAAGCAGTTTCCCCGTCTTCCCGCTCGCGTCCTCCTGCTCCGCTCCTGCTCCACACTGGTGCTGTGACCTGCGGTCTGAACAAAGACGTGGCATCTGGATTCTCCTGCTGCTGCCGAGCTCTCTCTGAGTATTGTTCCACGACCGATCCGTTCACTCCAAATGTGCGAGGTTGGAGATCCTGGCTCAGTGCCTCTGATCTTGTGACCGCTTTTTATATATGCCCCCCTCCTTTCCACTGATTGTTTCTGTAGGCTAAATTCTAAGCATATTTGGACGGAGGACACGTAGTTTGGTAGGTAAAAAATTGCTCTGTAAGCTCGGGTGATGCATTTTTCTAGAGCCATCGCATCTCTCCCTCGCATTGATTCGCTCCCCTATGTTAGCATTGGTTGTAATTTTTCTCGAATGACCTGCAATAAAAGGTCTAGGGCTAAGTCTGGAAGGACTTCTCTCAGAGGCTTCATTGCTCGGGAGCTCCTGGTGCCCTTCTGTCCAATAAGACTCCGAGGTATTTATAGTCAGTTACCTGGTCTAGGCAATGCCCATCCAAATACCATTTAATGTGTTTTTTTCCTGTAATAATTAATTGTCATGATTTTTGTTTTCTTTAAATTAATGTTTAGTGCGTTGCGTTGTGAAAAATTGTTAGTGGTATTCAGGAGGTCTTTCAAGCCAATTGGTGTACGACTTATTAACACCAGGTTGTCTGCATGTAAAAGGGTGGACAAGGGTGTTTTTCCCAGTCTTGGGGCATGCGATATGCTCTTGTTAAACCCCCCCGGGCAGGTCCACCATGAAGAGGTTAAAAAGCAGGGGTGCTAGAACGCACTCTTGTTTTTAACCCTTTGGAAGTGTTGAGTCGCCTTGAGAGGTGCCTCCCAGTTCCCAACTTGATCTTAACCCAAGGGTCGGTGTGTAGCAATATCAACTGGTTTAGGGGAGCTTTCGTTATCCCCACTTTTCCAATTTCTGCCATAGTTTTGCACGGTATATATGATCGAATGCTGCGCTATAGTCTATGAAGCTTAGTTGCTTTGGCCGAATCTATCAGCAGAGCCATTGGCATAATCTTGATGGTAGTTCCCAGTCCTCTACAGAACCCAGTCTGGTTTATGGGGATGATGGATTTTGACGATGCCCAGGATGTTAATTCTTCTAAGATCATTCCCGCATAATACTTGGCTTCTATGTCAACTAGGGTGATATAGCGGTGGTTGTTGGGGTTGCTCTTAGCACCTTGCTTGTAGATAGGACAGATTGTCGATCCTTTACATAATTCCGGCGTTGTTTGTGTTTCCTGTACGTCTTTGAAGACTGGGACAATTGCTTTGCTTCAAAAATCAGCGTCATGTTTATACGGTATTGGTGGTATTCTGTTAGGGCCTGGGACTCCTTCTAGCTTTCCTTTGGCTATTAGTGACTTGATCTATGATGTTGTTATTTCGTAGCAATTCTTGTACTTGTTCAATGGAGATTCTAGGCCTCCTGCCATTTCGACCCTGGGGTGCTTTTGTGTATTCGGTGTAGCATCGCTGCTTGGGCCCTCGATGGACTTGTCTGGTTTTTCCCTGGACATATCACCTCTGTCCCTTCGGTTGGAACGAGTTTCTTCCCCAGCCAAGTTCTCCTCTTGCGCATTGTTGTTAGAATGATGATATAGATATTTTGCTATGTTGTCTTCTGTTATATGGAAATGTATTCCTTGGTGAGCTGGTCGTTGAAGGCTGTTGATCGTCCGCCAGAACCTGATACTATTCTTGAGTTTAGAGTCCTGCAATATCCCTGCCCAAAGTGCTTCGTTTTCTTCCCTTTTTTTGTCCCATTTCCTCCTTTTTAGGTCTCGCCTGAGCCAGCGCGCATGCGCTACTCTGCAAGGCATTTAGTAAGGGCTTTTGAACTCAGAACACACGCTCTTGCATGTGCTTTTTTTATTGACCCGCAATTGGCCTGTGCATGCGTCTTTCAAAGAAAGACGGCACGCAATTGGTCCAAGGCAGGTGCATGTCCCGCCTTCTCTGTCCCCTGGCCTAGGGTGCTCGGCAGCGAGCAGCAGCATCATCTGTTTCCAGTGCTCGCGGTCGTGTTAATTGGAAACAGATGGCGCTCGCGCTGGCCCTGGTGCACTGCAAGCAGCATTCCTGACATTCCTTGTTCTATTAGCTCGCTTCTTGGAACTGTGGCTACTCCCTGGAGCCCTCACAACAGCCGCCCCTCACCTAGGGGCCAGGTCCTCTGGTTGATGTGAGTGGGTGTGCGCGTTGCTTGGTGCGTGAATGAAAAGTAATCACAGCGGTGCCCTCTTCTCCCTCCATTCACCCACCCAAGATCAGCCTTCCTTTCAGAGAAGAAAGCGTCTGTAATTACGGCCGACAGCCGGGTCTGTGTGAGGCGCGCGCTGATGGATGCGTAAGGAGGGGGCAGATTGGCCTGTTAATGGAAGGCTTTAAATGCACGGCTCCCGGCAGATCACACTTAATAGATTCTGCCCTGTGTTAAGAGCAAAATCAGGGCTGGCTGAACGTATCTAAAAATACAAAGGGGCAAAAAACATTCAACTAAGGGGGTGGAGGCTTTTATCAGGCAGTAACTATTTTCCTAGCTTTCGGAAAAAGGGAGGGGCGTTGAAGGCAGGGTTAGCATGCGGTCTGTGGGAAACAGATGCGGCAAGCACCAGCTGAGGCCTGGCTACCAGAGCCACGTCACTCTCAGAACGGCCACTCTGATCTTGGCCCATACCGTCAACTCGCGCATTTGGCAGGTGGCACCCTATTATCAATAATGTATAGACCCAGTCAAAAAGCAACACGCATCCTCAGACTTTACACACACTTCAGACTCAACTGCCTCTAAAGGAACTACCAACTTTGATAAAGTAACTGGGGCACCTGTAGATGAAATGATCTGCCTAGTATTAGTGCTGGGGGAAATGCCCATTTTCCTATCCGCGGAAAGTAGATGCGAACCTGCAGGCAATTTCACAGTTTCTGCATTTGACTCCCCCAGATTGGAAGCAAGTATTGGCATAGACAATAGGTCTCGCCATTATCCGAGTTGCTGTGCCGCTGCTGAAAAGAAAGGTGTTGAGTGCACATATTACATTATGGCAGATTGATAACTTCTTCCTTCAGGGAAAATCTTTGCATCTTTGCGGTTATCCACAAGCTTGGGTCTCTGAATGGGACTTCAAATCCGTGTGTTAAAGGGTCCTAGAAAAACATTAATGGTGTGTTGCTACAGAAGGAAAAAAGTCAACAAAAGAAAGCAGGGGTGGAAAGTGCAAACATCTCCCATACTGTGCAGAAAAGCAGAGACTGAGGGCCATGCGCAATTACACCACCAATAGGATGGTGTGCCCTTACGGGAAAATCACGCAGAAAACTCTTCCAAAGAGTCTGCTCTCCCTCCACCCCCTTCACTGAAAGGAATGTGACACCGCCTTAAGTAAACTTCACACTCTGCAGCTATGGGCGGTTTTGAGTGACCCATTAAAGAGGAAATGCTAATTATGTCATTGATCTCTGCAGGACCGCACGGTTGTATGACATTACAATGCATTCCGTTGCAACGCATGCCTTTTCCACGTATGCGTTACAACGCGAATGCCATTACCACGCACATCCTTTACCACGAAAATGCCTTTACCACGCATACCTTTACAACGATTTTCGTTGTAAAATTATGCATGATAATGGTATTTTCATGGTAAAGATTCCCCCACCCCAAACCCTTCTAACAAATACCCCTGCCTTTAACCCTAAGTAACACAACCCCCTCAATCTCTCTCTCTATATATATATATATATAGATATAGATATAGATATAGATATATAGATATATATATTTTATTAAACTAAAATTCCCCTTACTGCTCCACGTCGTCTCCTCTCCAAGATCTTCCGAGGTGACGTTGCACGTCGTTAAGAGGAAGTGTTTTTCCGTTTCCTCTAACGACACCGATTGCCTCCACATCGCGACTGAAACCGGTGCGTTTTTTTGGGGGGGGAAGAGCCCCAAGCCCCCTTTTTTTTTCTCTCGTTTTTAATTTTAGCCTTTAACACACATTCCTTTACTACGTGTCTCGTAGTAAAGAAATGCGTGGTAAAGGCTATTTGTGGTAACCACGCATGCGTTGTAAAGCATGCGTGGTTAAATGTATGAGTGGAAACTTCCGCGTTGTAGTGGCTGTTTCCCGGACCGCACAGATTTGCATTTCCATGTCATTTTGTGGCGATTGTTTTCAGATTAACACCAGCTGGCAATGTAATGATGCGGAGCGGCTGGAGTTGTGCCAGTGGATCTGGAGTTATATCTCCTGTTTAGCATTTTTTTCACTTGAATATGCCCGCCAGCAGGTTTTGTAATCTTGTTTTTCAAAAAAATTATAAAACAAGTGTGCAAGTTACTGAAACTGCAGATATCCACGTTACTGGAACAGCTGCTGTCACAACCGAGTGGGACTGAGGCAAGGAGAGAGTGGAAAGGCAAGTCGGTGATCGTGTTCTGAAAGCTAATAACCCCACAACAATCCTAAAACACGAGCCGAGGCAAAAGAAAAAGCAGTGTGCCAAAAATAACACAAGCATTGGCATGCAACAGTTGATGTTGTTGCACCAAGGATATTGTGCTGGATAACCAAACACTTATAAGGTCCCAAAGGCGAGACCTATTGGCTATGCCAATGCTTGTTAGTTTTACCTTCAGTTTCCGCAGGTTGCATTGCAAGGCTAAATTTTGAGTGGTTTTGCGTAACTGCATTAGCGTTCGATTTATTGTGTGTTTAAGTTTTCATGTCCCAGGGGTGGTTGCCTTTCCAGGCAAGGAGGCCGCCATTTTTGCTGTTTTTGTTCCTGTCCTGGTGGCGAATTTCTTGACAAGAGCCGTTGTAAACTTCTCCTATGCTGTTGTTGGTTGAGTTGTCATATCATTTTCTTGGCAGAGGAGTGTCTTTGCAGTTTTGGATAGCTCTTCAATCAAAGTGGGCTTGCACCTTATCCGTTTTAAGTCCAAGGTGTATTCTGTGCCAGTGCTTTTGTTATTGTTCTCTGTTTGCTTTTAATGTCCCCCCCCCCCCCTCCCCCTCTTGCGGCAAGTGATCACTTTGGTTATCACCCATTCTGAAGGCATGGATGATGTGGAATAAGGGGAGAGTTACTAAGGTGTAATCTAGGTAAGAGGAGGCTTTCTTGAAGTGAAAAGTTGGAACCGGTGGGTTATCCTCGTTAAATCGACCGTTCAGAGCTCTCATATTTAGTTGTTCGAGTTTTTGAAGTAAATAGGTTGAGCATCTTGTTTTGTTTGAGCATGCTGGGCCCTAGTTTGGTATTCCCCACAATGTGATCAGTTCCTGTACTAGTTCGCCTTCTGTTGTAGTTCCAAAGAGATTAAGGTTAAAGTCGCCTGCCAGGATGATGTTCTCTGTATCCTGCTCATCTATAATTCTTATCAAATCTTTGATTAGTTCTTTACCAGCTTTTAGCCTGTGCTTCAGATGAGCGTACGTATTAATTATTATAATTACCCAGTCTTCCTCAATGAGCTTTAGTGTTGTTTCTACCGCCTGTATGGCACTTGGGGATGTAATTTGTGCCTCTACTGATGCAATGGCTCCTTTTGTGAGTGTTATGGAGTATATCATCAGACCACCTGAGCGGTGGCCAAAATTAGATTCCCTTGTTGCTGGCACCAGTTGTGATGAGAACCCTTGAAGCTCCATCGCATGATCCTCCCAAATTTCTTGGAGTAATATCAAGTCAAATGTATTTAAGTCATTTAGTACATCATCATCCTTCATCTTGTTCGCCAGGCCATTGACATTCCAAATACATGTACAGATGTTTTTTTGACTCCACCATTAGTGGTATTGGGCAGGGATACCTGTGTCATTGGATACTGGTGGCCGTTATTGTTCGCCATATGTGGGTCCAACTAGGGTCTGCTGGCAGTAATGTTGGGCTCTTTGGCTCCAGGCCTGCGCTTATGTTGGTGGTCTTAAAGTGAATGAGATGGGATCCTGGGGAGCTGCTGCAAGCTCCCTTTAAGATTGATGTGACCGTGTGTGATGGTTTATTGTTGCATCCATTTAGGAGGGGAGTTGGGTAGGCTGGTTTTTTTCAGGATCTAGCCTTATCCACCACTGTAAGAATATGTTTACTTCCTTCATGATCTTATTGACTGTCTCATTTGTTTTCGATATTGTTTTATTTGCTTCTGGGCACTGATGTTTGTTGGATGGTTGGAATAAAATTTAGAGCAGGTCTGTTAAACTTAGTTTTTCTGGGCTTTTAATAGAGTGCAGGAGCTGCAATATGTTCCCTCTATTTAGCGTGTCCACTGTTCCACTTGCTTTACATTCTGGAAAGATTATGATGGTGCCTGTCTCTTTTAGATCTTTGGCTGGGTCGTCCTGTAGAAAAATTGCTTCAAAATGTGATAGTCTTTGGGGGATGTGATTGGCATTTCTGGCTCCTTGGTTGGCGTTGCTGGCTCCTAAGGGCTCGACAGGGGCCTGATCTTTTATTTGCATATTAATGCCTTGTGTGTGTTCCGTTGATGGCCTTTGCGTTGATCCCCTTGGGCTATTCAATAACTCTCCACTCTGTTCAATTTTTGGGCTTGTTGCGTGCAAGTTACCGTGTTAAATTCTTTTGTTGTTAACGCTGACTGTTTGCTGAACTGGCTGTACCTCCCATTGATTATCGCCTTTTTTGATTGTTTGGGTCTTAGACTTTGAAGCTTGCTGTGTGCTTGGGTCCAGAGTGGCATTAAGTCCTGTAATTAAGTGATCCGTCCTTTCATCCGAGATTAGGGTCAAGGGGTGCCTGGTAGCCTCAATTTCCATTGGGGTTTTTGTGGGCTGCAGGGGTGTGGAATTTAATAAAATATCTACTTGTCCATGGGGCAGGTTGCTTCATAAATCTACTTGTCCTGTAACAAAATCCACTTGTCCCTTTGGTGCCATGTAGTGCGGCGACAAATTATGGCAGCGATCTCCTTATATAAGAGCTCTGATATTGCCTCCCGGATTATGCCAGGGCATATACCATAGTAGTGTTTGAATACTTGCAATCCCCTTATTTTGCCACGTTTCCACTGCTCTACATACTGGGACCGAAGGTAGTGGCAAGCAATAGTTCCAGGGTTAGAATGCCCTTTTGAGTCTGTGCAAACCGACCAACTTGCATGTTTTAAGGGTTTTCAACAACTCTTCTCTAATCTCTTCCCATACTGAGAAATGTTGGAAATTTACTCCTGACAATGGCAGACGTAAATCTTCTTCCAGTGTTGGGGAAAAAAGTGGTTGGAGGGAAAGTGAGCTTGCAAACACTCAGATGTTGGCATGAGCAAATCTATACATGCATATTTGCTCATGTTAAAATGCAGGTATCAAATATTTTCTAGGAGTAGTATTTCTTGTCCTACTTTTGTAAATTCTTGGGAATTCACAAAAGCCGTATAGCTGCACTTAATTCAAGGACTTATACCATGGTTGCACTTTTGAGACTTTCTTTAATAATTGTCCCCTAATTTGGTCTGGCATTGACCATGACCTTTTGCGTTTATTAAATTTCTGTCTCTCTGTATCGGCACGCTTCCCTGTGAGTGACAGCATTCTGCTCTTTCACAAGGAGTATATTGGCACACAGAGTAGCTTTGTTCAGTGCCAGTAACTACTGTGGCAGTGTGTGCTTTTTGAGACCAAAAACAATGTTTTCTTTTGTCAATGTTTGGTATAATGGCGAGCGCACGGCAGCTCCCAAACCAATAAGATTTTACAAAAACTATGCCAAAACAAGTCACACATTGACAAAACTAAAAAGCTGACCACCAATTTCAGACCTACTGGCTTTACCAGTGCTTGTTTATTTTTGTTTCCCATAATCTTACTGAAACAGATTATACTAATTTTCCATTATGAATATTTTTGGGAAATACTAGCATGAATCAACACACGTTACTAAATGATGCTGCAAAGAAATGGTGCCCAGACATTTTACAGTAATTTAAAGAAATTGTTTTTTACCACTTCAATTTTTTATTAACATTTTATTTCAAAAGCAAAGAATCATCAATCTTGCTTTCAAGCTTTGCAAATATTTACATCAAATCAGAGAAACATTCTGGGAGAATTATACATAGCCTCATTTTGCTAAACTTTGAAAAGGTGTGTTCACATTTTTATACTGGAACAACTGTCAGTAGTGCAGTCGGAGCTTACAACATGTACTTAGAGCGCTCACCCTAATAATAAAGGTTTTCAATGAATGAACCATGAATACAAGTTTGAATACCATTAACATATGGGCAAAAATATTACCTTGACTGGAGACAGTGTCCTTCCTTGATCCATAACGTGGTACTGCAAACTGGCAGCCAAAGGGTTTGTGCTGGAGGGAGTTGGGCCTACTTGTCCCAAGGACAAAATACACATGAAAACCTGTTGCCAATGACACCAAACAATATGTCCTGGGCGTCAGGCTATAGGAAATCCTCATCCCTGGGGCTGATTCTCCCCGAAGTGGCCTGAAGGGGTTATTTTCCTGTTCCTACCCTTCCTTCTTTTTTGCAGCAGGCTTGTGCATACTTGCATTTTTCCTTGCCTGCACACTCTTCTGTTGAGTTCAATATTATAGAACCTTCTGGGATTTGATATGGGCTAGAGGGTAGGTTCCTCTGTTTTGTTGCCTGTTCATCATTGTGTCCAATCCAGTTGCTCTTTCATTTGGGCCCTTGCTTGCCTCGATGGTTTCAAGAGGTTATGCAGTATAGTTTTTGATTTTAGGTCTGTTCGGAGATTTCCTAACTTTGTTGGCAGCGTGGATAGTTTGTCACTGATTGTGGCACAAATGCACTCGGTTTGTGGAATTTGGGTGGCTTGTGTGGCTTCTTGACCCGCTTAATGAGGCCATTAAGGTCTGAAAGCTTCTTATCTATCCCGGAGGTGAAATCTGCTAGAGTATGGAGGACTGTGAGCTGCATGTCTAATTTGTTGGATTGGTATTGGAATGCTGTGGCTGAAAGCTGCATGGTGTTTAATAAGGTTGCCCAGATTGTTTCTGTAGGGCTGCTGCTTCCTGCTCTGGTCGCACTAGTTTGTTCCACATAGGTCGATTTAAAGTGGGTTTTAAGTTGTATGAGGCGACAAGCTCCTCCCATCCCTGAGATGCGAGGAAATTCATATCACTGTGTGTTATTTGCGAGTCTTCACTTAGCAGAGGCAGGGAGTGCTCAACTAGGGTGTTGTTCAATGGTTGGCTAAAAGCTGTCAAAGTATCAGTTTGTGCGTTCATAGTCTTAAGTGTTGAGTTGTTTTTTGGTTCTGGTGATGTTGGCTGAGCATTCTGCCCAATCTATGGGGCCTGCTCGGGGGAGAGTGTTAGCGGATCCCTGGAGTCTTTAGTTCCCCCTCTTTTTGGAGTGGATGCAGGTTCTTTAGCTAACTGCCTCTTGTTTTGACAGGGAGAGGTTTTTTTTTTTTTTTAAACATGTTTTTATTAAATTTTCCAACAAGCATATAGGCAATGCATAGCACATAATACCACATAAATGTACAGGACATGTGATGGGTTAATATAAATACAATTGTCTTGCAGTCGTACTATGTCAACATTAGTTCTCAGCACACACCAGTTTACAGATTGTTGGTTAGGCACGGGGTCTCCTTGATTGCAAATACATTGCGCTACATATGACAGAGGTTCTCCCCTAATACGTGAGCTCCCCCAGGAGACGTCTCTCTGCAGATCTTCCCATGCAGCCAACCAGATAAGCACATTTTCAATCTGAATGTTCACTTAGGTACTCCACCATGTCTCTGGGGCAAGATGGGGCAGGCAGGAGATCTGCACACGTCGTAAGCTGATCCTTGCAATATATGAAATCTGTAAGCCAATAAATACATATATTTTATTGTTAGATTTGGGGGTCTCTAGTTGGCATAGGTAGGTACCTGTGACAAATAGGGACCCTTGCGTCTAGTCATGGAAAGGGGCTACACTCCTAAAATAACCCCTGCTCACCCCCTTGGTAGCTTGGCACGAGCAGGCAGGCTTATCTCAGAGGCAGTGTGTAAAGCATTTGTGAACACACACAGTAATACAGTGACAACACTACAAATGAACACCACACAGGTTGTATTAAAATAAGTATTTTTATATAGACTTAACACAAGACCAAACGACAAAAATCCACAATACTGTACTCAAAAAATAGACTTTAGAATGTTATAAAATAGCTCAGTTCTCTCAAGTTGTAAATGCGACACTTTACTCTCAATGTACCTTAAATGCATAACGCAAGGAAAACAAAAGGGTCTCAGGGAAGTTGATGCGTCTGTTCCTTACACGCAGGGGAGTGGATGCGTCGGTTCCTTACTGCTGCGCAGGAGAGTTGATACTCGCTTCCTTACTGTGTGTCAGTTTCTAACTGCTCTCCGGTGTGATGCGACACGCTGGCACCTCGATGCAATACTCTTCTCCGGTGCGATGCGACAAAATGGCGTCTTGGTTCCGATGCGACAACGTTGGTGTGATACGACATGCCCGACGGCCGTGCGGCGTCTCGATCTTTGGAGCCGCGACAAGCTTCTCCGGTGATGCGACGATGACCTCTGTGGCAGCGTCCCACTTCTCCAGGCGATGCGCCGCGCTTCGGTGATGCGATGACAGCGGCTGCGGCGGCAACACGCTTCTCGTTGTTGCGTCGCGCTTCCAGCTCCCAGCGACACGCAGTCTCTCAGAAGGCCCAGCACAACAGCAGGCACTTCAGTTCCCAGCAAGGGAATTCAGGGTGTAGCTGGTTGGTGAAGTCTTGTATCCCTGAGACTTCCGGCAGGAGGCAAGCTCTAGTTCAAGCCCTTGGATATTCTTCTTCAAGTTGATAGAAAGTACACTCAGTCCTTTTCTCCTCTCTTTGGCAATGAAGCAACCACTGCAGGCCAACCCCAAACACACAGCACAGGGGTAGTATCCTCCTTCAGCTTCCTGGTTCTTCTCCTCAGCAAAGGTTTGTCTTGATTCCCAGAAGTGATCTATAGATTATACTACTTTTCTCTTTGTTCTCTGAAGGCAGAGAGGCCTTTGCCTAGTCCAAACCAGTTCTGGTCAGTCCTGGAGCACTTTGTTGACATGTCTCCTACTTTCCTTTCACAGTGCAGGGCAGGGACATCAGACACACCACAGGAGGTGGAGCCAGCATTGTGGAGGGAAGGCCCAGCCCTATTCAGGTCCCAGGTGCAACCCCTCCCACCCATCTAGATGCAGATCTCTCTATTCAGCCTTGTGCTGACTCACCCTGTCTCCTGGAATCCCCCATCCCCTGTCACTCAAACTCCAGACAAGGAATACACAGCCTAGCAGAGGCAGGTTTGGATGGTAGACAAGAAAATACCTAATTTCTAAGAGTGGTATTTTCAAACACAGAATGTTAAAACCAACTTCACTAAAAGATGTATTTTATCATTCTGAGTTCAGGCATACTAAACTCGAATTTTTACCATGTTCCCTGAGTCAGTTAGGATTATAAAATGTAATAATCAAACTGCCCATTCTGGCCTATGGAGAACAGGTAGCCTTGCAATAGTGAAAAACGAAAATGGCTGTAATTCACTATCAGGACATGCCACACACATCCGTGCATGTCCTACCTTTTACCTATAATGCACCCTGCCCTTGGGCCTACCATAGGGGTGACTAATATGTATAAAAGGGAAAGTTTAGGGACTGGCCAGTGGGTGCACTTGCCCAGTCAGCATGGCAGTACCAGACTGCACACAGGCCTTGCAATGGGAGACCCGAGACACACTTTGCAAGCTGCTCCGGTGAGTGGCACAATCAGTGCTGCAAGCCCACCAGCAGCATTGGTTATAAGCCCTGGGCACACGCATTGCACTGTACTAGGGTCTGACAAGTAAACCAATCAAGCCAATCATGGAGTCACTAATCCATACATGAATTTACCATAGGGAGCACTTGCACTGTGGCACTGAACAGCAGTGGCACAGTGCCCAAAGCATCTATAACCAGCAAAAACATATGAGGCGGGGCGTGGCCTGGCTACGAAGCGGAATGGCTGCTTGAGACCGCAGCTCCGCTGATCGAGCAAATCAATCCGTCATTAATCTGCATTCCGGGTGCTGGACTCGGACCACTCGACCTCCCCCGCACAGAATTCAATGCTTGGGTGCTGCCGGACGATACCCCGAGACCCGTGGCTGGAGCCGCTCTGCCAATAGAACCGGCGGGCGGACTGCGACGGAGCGGCCTGCTTCGCCTGTGAGAGCCGGGGGCTCGCGTAGAGCCGAGCCCGGGGAAGTGTGGCGCTGATGCGCGCGGACTGCTGCCTCGCCTTGCTAATTTGAAGCGGCGGGACCTCTGGTCTCCCCTCAGTCGGGCGCTGGCTGGGAGCGCTGGAGAAGATTCGGGCGCTGCCGGAGACTGCTTGCTCGGAGGAGTCGGGGGGGCCTGGAGGTCCGGACGCGTACCCGAGTTTGCAGCTGATGCGGAGCTTGGCGGCCGGTGAGTGAAGCGCCTAATCACACTGGGGGGTAGCGCCTGTGCTTACTACACCCGTGCCACCTGGAGCGCCTGCGGCCTCATCCACGAGGGACAGGTGGCCCCTGACGATCGGCGCTGGTTGGCCCGTGCCTGGCAGAGAGTACGGAGGACGGCCATATTGGCCAGAGGCGCCATCGGGCTCAGTGGCGGTATAGGGCGGTGAACACTGGAGGAGGCGATCTGCTGTGGTGTGGGTGGACTGCCCCGTGTCCACGTTCGTGTCCGTCGTGGGCGGTGGGGACGACCTGCGGAGCAGCGCTTAAGCCGATGGGGGCGCATTGACTCACCGGGGGATACTTGACCGCTGATGCAGTCGTGGAGGCGCTGAGAAGCCGCGCAGCTTTAAGAGGGGATTCTGAAGGGGTGCTGCTGCCCCGGATAATCACGCTGCGTCTGTTTGGTCCTGGTGTGGTTCACCTGCTGCCGCGCTGCTCTGCCGGGGTGTGTCCTGGAGCCGCTGGCCTGGAGAGTCGCCTGCATATATCTGCGCTGGGCACCCGGTGGGGGAGGCCTGACGGGACATATTAATTCTGGGCCTCGGCAGCCCGCGGCTAGGTGGCAGCGATGAGTAAGCCGGACACGAGACAGCCGAAGCTTACCTTCGACAAAACCAGGCAAAAGCAGTCGGAGCAGGAACACAGGGACACGGGCGCGGAAGTGGCGGAGCAGGGCGGCTCCCGTGATGCAGACATTAAACTGATGTTCCAAGAGTTGAAGGTGGGCCTGCAGGGCATAGACACTAAAATGGATGCACTGGCGGCACGCATGGATAACATCACGGCTCGGATGGATAAGCAAGAGGGCAGAGCAGAGGCGTTGGAATCGCGTGTTTCTGACATTGAAGAAAGCCACACGGACATAGATAAAAGAATGAGTGGCATGGAAAAGGTTCTGGCGCTGATTCAGCAAAAAAATGAGGACTTGGAAGCTCGCTCGAGACGAAATAACGTTCGCGTAACAGGGGTGGCAGAATCCACAGACATCGCCAACATGGCACAATACGTCGAGCAGATGTTTAGAGACCTCTTTGGTGCGGGACTGTCACAGATGTTCCTGGTGGAGAGGGCGCACAGGACACTGGGGCCGAGGCCTAAGCCGGGGGCGCCGCCACGGCCCATTATTGCACGGGTATTAAATTACAGAGACCGAGACACGATCCTTCGAATGGCGAGAGAAATGCAGGATGTACAGTATAAGGGCAACCATATTGCCATATACCCGGACTTCACCATGCAGGTCCAGGCCGCACGTAGAGAATTTATGCCAGCGAAAAAAGTCTTTCAACAAACGGGCACGAAATATTCCCTCATCTACCCAGCTAAGCTACGAGTGCAGGGCCCAGGGAAACCAACCTTCTTTCTGGACGCAAAGGCAGCTTTGAAGTATGCTCAGCAACTGGTAAAAGATCAGAAGACTAAACCGAGCGCAGAGGGGTTGGTCCCGAGTGACAGACTGAGCGACGTTGAGTGACTGCGGGGGCTGGGGGTTTATCAGTGCCAGTTGATATTTCTGCCTGGGCCAGATCAGGATGGACAGCCTGCCTGTGGCATTTGTTGAGGACTGAACTCGAATGAGGGGTTGCTGAGGAGTGCGGGTGGTAGGGGGCGGGTGGTCTTTGAGCTGTCATGCTGGGCCGGCGCTCGATCACCCTGTCAAGAGTACAGGGTTGGTTGGCGGCTGACCTGCGTTCCCCACGGGATGATTCCCAGTCACTGGATACCGCACTTGTGCAAAGTTGAAGACGATGGGAGGGGGTGGGGGTTCTGGTGGATGTATGCACAACCTGATTGGGGGGTTGGAGCGGGAGGGGGATAAGAGTTCTGTTTGAGGGGTTTTGTGGTTGATTGTTTGGCTGTCGTCGAGAGGTTGGATGGAGGGAGGCACTGTGTTGATTCGCCTATTGTGCGATATACATTACCTAGTAGGCTAGGACACCGCGCACATTGGTACGGATTTATAACTGCACATGAATGGGCTAGGCCGACGGGACATGCTGCGTGATATTTGAGGGGTTGGAGGAGCGATGGGTTGCGAACTGACGGCGTTTGGCCGTAAAAGGAGTTATTGCTACTACTGCAGCTGTGAAGCAAATTAAATGTCTCACCTGGAATGTGCGGGGTATGAATGACAGGCGTAAAGCCAGGCTGGTTCAGGCATACTTGCTCAGAAAAGACGTAGATGTCTGCCTCCTGCAGGAAACACACTTGACTGGCAAATCTGAGTCAATGCTCCGTCATGGCAGGTGGGGTGAGATAGTGCATTCTGCGTATACTAACTATTCCAGAGGGGTGGCGATACTGATCAGAAAAGGGCTACAATGGACGACACATGAAGAAATCAAGGATTCTGGAGGCAGATACCTCGTGTTGGTGGGCACGCTATGTGGTATGAGGATGGTGGTGGTGAATGTCTATGGCCCGAATGACGACAATCCGGGCTTTTACTGCGATCTCTGGCATAGGGTTCAGGCATGCGGCCCGGCAGCGATTATGTGGGGAGGAGACTACAACGTTGTACTTTCAAATGCTATGGATAGGCAGGGCGCGGCCAGAATGCATCACCCTAGGGCATCGGAGACGTTGGGCGATATCATACGAGACGCGGACTTGGTGGACTCCTGGAGGAGACTACACCCTGGGACTCGCGCTGGCACCTGCGTCACGGTGCACAGAGCGGCATGGTCTAGGTTAGACTACTGGTTGCTCTCACGTGACTTGCACACTATGGTACTGGAGGTGGCGCACCTGCCGAGATCACTGTCTGATCATGCCCCGGTGTGCCTGACACTAGCCACACCGGCACAATACGTTCAACCGTTCAGTTGGAGATTCCCTCCAGGGCGCTCCGCGATCAAGTCTTTCAACAAGCGCTGCGCGAGAAGTTAGAGGAGTATTTTGAAATAAATGAGGGCACGGTGGACTCGCCGGGCACACTCTGGGAAGCTTGCAAGGCGGTGATAAGGGGCCACTGTATGTCACTGAAAACGGGAGTGCTGCGGTCCATTCGCGACACACTGCGCAAGCTAGAAACTGAACTTGCTGACCTGGAATCAGCATTGTTGGAGGCGCCGACAGACAGCATACGAGCTGAATTTAGGGCGAAGCTTACTGAGTATCAAAAGGAAGCGGACAGAGAAGTGGCCTACCTGTCTAAAGACAGTCAGGCCAGACGGTACGGGGAGGGGGACCGGGCTGGTCGCACGCTAGCAGCCATGCTGAGGGCTCCCAGAGGGTCGGACTACATTCTGGAACTTAGAGAGAAAGAGGGCGGGTGGTCAGGGAGCCGCAAGCCATACTTCAAACCATGACCGACTATTATCGAGACCTATATACCACCAGAGTGACTCCGGAAGACCGGGTGCTAAATGCATACCTTGACACCATAGCTTTAGCATGGTTTAATGATAGAGCCCGCCAGTACATGGACTTACCATTCACGAAAGATGACATACGGGCTGTCATAGCGAGTATGCCCCTTAATAAAGCTCCGGGTCCTGACGGATTGACCGCGGCTTTCTATAAAGAATACGCGGATATCCTGGTTCCCCGACTCCACGGGGTGTACGAGGAGGCCATCGAGACGGGTGTCCTCCCACCATCGTTGCGGGAAGCAATGATAATCGCCCTGCTCAAACCAGGGAAGGACCCCGCTAACCCCGAATCCTATCGCCCACTATCTTTAATAAACCTCGACGCCAAAATATATGCCAAGTTGCTGGCGGATCGCTTAAAATACATGATGCCGCAGATAGCGCTCTCTGATCAGTCGGGTTTTGTGATGGGACGATCCACTTCGCACAACTTGCGAGTGCTGTTTGGGCTCCTCCACTACCTGGACCCGGGGGTGCAGGCCGCGGCTGCACTGTTGGATGCGACCAAAGCATTCGACTCACTGGAGTGGAAATTCCTGCTAACGCTCTTCACCCGCATGGGGTTCAGTCCGCTGTTTGCCAGAAGCATTGGCATCCTTTACAATGACCCGAAGGCCCGGGTGCGGGTCAATGGTCACACATCTGACCCAATCCCCATCACAAGAGGGACACGGCAGGGGTGCCCCCGTCTCCGTTACTGTTCGCTATCGCAACAGAACCACTAGCGGCCCGCATGAGACAACATCACGCTCAGCGTGGCATTGGGTTCACATCGCGCGGGCTGCTAATCTCCATGTACGCCGATGACATCACAATCTACATGGTTAACCCATCGGACAACTTCGACCCGCTCATGCAAGAAATGGTGCGCTATGGCAGCCTAACTGGCATAGACATCAACTGGTCTAAATCGGTGATGCTGCCACTGACGGATGGCACAACCGCATGCCACACTGAATTCCCCATAGATTGGGCTACAGACGAGGTCAAGTATTTAGGTATAAATATAGGGCGCACTTCTCATGAGCTGTGGCTGGCAAACTTTGGTGTGGCTATGGAATGGTTCGAAAGTAAGGTGAAAAGATGGAAAACGCTGCCGTTATCATTGACGGGCCGCATAGCTATACTCAAAATGGTTGTGGTGCCTAAGTTTCTCTATCTGTTTGTTAACATCCCCATGCCGTTGACCAAGGCTTTCTTTCGCCGGCTGCGCTCGGCCATGATAGAGCTGGTTTGGGCTGGTAGGCAGCCCAGGGTGGCGTGGAATCTCCTTACCCTCCCTTTCCGTCAAGGGGGCCTGGCGGCCCCTGACATGGAATTATCTGCTTATAGTGCTCAAGCCCAATATCTGCATTTCTGGCATCACCCGATACCCTTCCAGCCCCTCGTAGCAATAGAGACGGACGTGGCGGCACCTTGCCCTCTCAGGACGGCGGTTTACCAGAGATGTAAGAGGACCCAGGACGACATTAACACAGTGGAGATGGTGCGCTGGGCCTGGTCGAACATTGCGAAGCGAGCGGGAGTGGCTGCCTTATATGCCTCGAGCATGCCATTGGAAGGCAACCCGCTGCTGGGACCGCTGACTGACGCGGCGGTGGCGCGACGGGCTCGTAACTGTGGCCTGAAAATAGCGGGCGACCTATACCCGGACGATACGTTCATTACAATGCAGGATTTGGCTGTGGCGTCAGAACCGACGGCGTCGGAGCTGCTACTATACTACCAGCTGAGAGCGGCATGCAAGCACAGGTATCCTATGTTCCCAAAGGCCCCACCGGAGGTGGCACCGCTGGAAGACGTACTCTCGAATAGCTCCTCGCGTAAGCTGATAACGCGTATATATAGGGCTACGCAAAACGCAACGCCCATTGCCCATGCGGATTCGCGGTCCCTGTGGGAGAGGGAGGCAGGCATTAACATTACAGAGAAACAATGGGAATTTTGCTGCGCCCAGCTTGAGCAGTTGTCTCCTAACTATAGATTGAGACTCATCCATTTTAATTTCCTTCATAGGGTATATCGTACACCCATGCAGCTCTTTAAAATGGGGTTACAGGCTGATGCGAATTGCTGGAGATGTGGAGAAAGAGAGGCCACATTCTATCACCTGGTCTGGGGGTGTGGTCCGATATATGGCTTTTGGGAGGCAGTCTTCGCCACCGTGGGGAGGATAGTGGGACTAACAATTGCGCCGGAGCCCCTCGTGGCCCTCTTGGGCTTTGTGATGAACGTGCCTAGTGTGTCGCGCAGGTTGGTGGCTCTTCTGTTATTGCTTGCTAAGCGTCAAATAGCACTGCATTGGAAGAAAAAGGCTCCGCCGAGGGTGTCGGGATAGCTGGGGTCAGCGGTATACTGCAAGGAGCAATTGAATGCTTACTGGGATCAAATGCCGCTGCGATCGCGGCCCGCGGACATTTGGCAGCCACTGGTAGACTGGTTGGCAGCGTCTGATGTGATTGACAGTGACTGAGAGTGAGTGCAGGATGCGTGGCACTGTGGTGGGGTTGGCGGGTGGCGGTGGCGTAGAACCGTGAGTGCGGGGCCCCCTTGGACTGCTGCGCTAGTGTCACCGCATGGTTGCGGGGTGTCCCCTACAAGACACATTGTCCAGGTGCTAGATTGCTCTCCTCCATACCTTGATGGCAGCCGTTGTTGTAGATTGTTCAGTTCATATTTTAATATAGTAAAATGAGGAAAAGCAAGATACAATGCTGTTTGAACATTGCTAAGTGTTTGATTTTGATCTGAGCTAGCGGCGTGGAGCTGCGACCATAAGCTGCCTGCCTCCGGGTTGTTGGCTGAACAGCGGTGTACACTTTGGTGGTACAATAAAGGTTTTTCAAAAAAAAAAAAAAAAAAAACATATGAGGCAACAGCAAAAAAAACGGAAGGGAGACCCACGCCAATGGTGCCAGGTCTAACATTTATATACATTTTGTGTGGATCTCTTTTCATTTGGTCATTCAAGAGGTTATAATCTGGTAAACCAAGCTGCTTTACACTCCTTCAAGACTCAGCCTGAAGGCTGCTCTTCATAGCTACCACTAGGATAGCTTTCCATAAAGGTTGTCTTTAAACCTATCATTAATAAGGGTTGTTTGGACTGGTACAAGGTGCTCACTATAACTAGTGGACAGCATATACCAGGCCAACTTCTCACAACTCGTATCTGCACAAATTCTAGGTTGTGCAATGCAATGCAATGCCGCTGCGTACAACTATAAAAAACCTATGCCACCCCCCGCCCACACCTATGGCCCAAACCCATAGGCTCATGGTATCCCACCCAGCCCTTCCAGTACCTGACATATTTAAGGCCTGTATCAGGTCCCAGGACCGGCAACTCCCGGACCGCACCCCCCCAGAGACTGTGGTGAATTGCGAATGGGGTGCTGCCCACGAGAAGCCGTGAGCAGATAGGGCGCTAGCAAACAACAACCAGAGATAACATATTAGTAATACAGAATATTTTTCAGAGGGGTTCCCGCTGGGGAAGTGTGCTAGAGGGGCCGTCGGCGCACCTTGCAGATGTTAATGACGCCCTCATAGTGATGAACCATTTTTGTACACAGTTGGGACCGTGCAAGTCCGCTCATGCTCTCTGCTATCATGCAATTTATCAGAATGCATAGCCTTACCAGACCTAAATGTAGTCTCTAATCTTATGCAATCTACCATTATTCCTCTTCAGGAGCCTGTGACGATCGAATGGAGCTTGGATCCCCGTCTCGGGGTGTGGGCGAGCGTCTCACAGCGGTTTCTAGGAAGTCCTGAACTTGCTGTGGGTTATTGAACACGTGTCGTTCCTCGATGAAGAACTCGTAATCTAGCAGGGAAAAGCATAGCATACTGTATGTTAGCTAGTTGTAGCATCTTTTTGTCAGGCAGACATTTTTTATGTGCTTCCTGTTCCTACAAGGTGAACTCAGGTAGATCGAGAGTCTATTTTCCATCATATGTCAAATCTTGCTTTTCTGTGGCTAGCTGCAGCGCTGTGTCGCGGTCCTTGGAGTTGAGTAGACGCGCCAGGATAGGGTGGGGTGGTGGACCCGGTGGCGGCCTTGGCACAAGCGATTGATGGCCCCACTAACCACCAAGACCTCGAAGAATACTTCCGCACCAAAGAGCTCCATCAGCTATTGTTCCACATAATCCTCCATGAGGCCCGTGGCAGTGGACTCTGGGACCCCCACTATGCTCAAATTATTTCTGCTTGAGCGCGCCTCCAAGTCCTCATTTTTAGCAGCGATAATTTTATGCAATTTCTCCATGCCTTGCAACGCTTCACTGCAAGCTGAAGAGCTGTCTTCGAGTGAAGAAATTCACTGCTCCGCCTCCAGTAAGCGCCCCGTCGTGCTTGTCTAATTTTTGTGTGATATAGTCCATGTGCATATTCATGGTGTCCATTTTGGATTCAATGGATGTGAGGCTTTGGTGCATATTTAGTAGCAGTGCCTTTAAATCGAAGTCCTGTGAGGAAGTGGAGTCCGGAGTTCCCTCCACTATTTGTGGATCTTAGTCCTCAGTCTCACTGGGAGCATTTTTCCGAGCAGAGAACTGCAGCTTGGACTGCTTGCCCTCTGTTCAGCCCATGGTGTGCTCCACTGTATGGCGCAGGCAAGCGTCTGCCGCACCACGAGATGTTATTCATTGTGACTGACTGTATAAGGGGGAGGGAATAGGAGACACCGTTGAGTTATAATGCCCCTCTGTGCCTCAGCATGGTATTTATGGCCGGTCTCCGCTGCTCTCAAGTGCAGAACCCCTCCACCGACTTCACAGCAATTGCGCACTATGTGTCTGGATCTGTGGGCGTAGAGTCTTTGGCAAGTTCATCTCCCACACGGCCATGCAGCTTCCTCTGTTCCCCGGCGCCTCAGTGGTCCCCCAGCCCAGCAACGCCCAGACTCGGGGCAGCAGCGCCATCACGCATCTTCCCAGGCTTGTTGGATCTGGCCGTGTTGCTCGTCTGGCGCACCTAGGCCGGTCCACCCATCCCCCCTAGCAGCACACGCAGGACTGGGTGAAGTGCACACACAGGCATGGGCAATCGGCAGCTTTCAAACAAGGCGCCAAGGCCACGCGTCCCCACAGTAGGCCCCGGCTGGTCCTCAGGAGATCGGTGTTGCAGTTGCTCAACCCAGAAGCAGCAGATCGGGCCGGGCTACGCCGTCTCCTCACCCGATCCGCAGTTCCTTGCCCCGGAGATCTGGACGCCCTCTCGGGCAGGGAACCGCAGGAGGTGAGTCCCGTTCTCTTGTGTCAATAGACCTCACGGGTCTGACTGTTCCGCTCACGCCTCTGCCATTTTTTTCTCGGTCGCAGGCCGTAATCAAGGGCTTGTGGCGATCGCTGTCCAGCTAGCCATCAGCAAGCTCGCATTGGGTTCCGGCGGTCCCCGGTAGTTTACTGCGGGCATACCTCTTGGTCCGCGAGCAGTTTTACTGTCAAACAAGGTGCAGAGGCTGCGCGTCACCCCAGCAGGCCCCGGCTGATCCTCAGGAGCTTGGAATCGTGGTCGCCCAGCCCAGCAGCAGCACATCGGGCCGGTCTCCGCCATCCCTGCACCCAATCTGCAGTTCCTCTCTGGAGATCTGGACGCCCTCTCGGACAGGGGACCGCGGGAGGTGTCTTCTTCTCCTGTGCCAGTAGCCCTCGCTGGTCCAACTGTTCCGCACACGCCTCCGCCGTCTTTTTCTCAGGTGCAGGCTGCAAGCTATGGCTTGTGGCGATTGTTCTCCAGCCAGCCTTCAGCAAGCTCGCATTAGGCTTCGACGGTCCCCGGTAGTTTACTGAGGGCAAACCGTAGGTTTGCAGGTGGATTTGCTGTCCAGTGGTGAAGGATTTTGCAGGATCGTGTCCCGGGCTAACTGTACCTCCCTAGGGTGTGGCAATCTTGTTTGTCAGCACTCTAGCGCCTCCTACAGGGAGAGTTTTGGTTGTCCAGAGAACTTCTTGTTGTACTACTTGTTGGATTGCTGCCTGTCCTGACAAGGGGTCCACCTTGGGCGCTATTCTCTTTTGGGCTATTGGATTGACCTTTTGTTCTGATACTTTTGTCTTTCGTAGTTACCGATGGTTGAGTTGGTTGGACTGGTTATCCCTGTGGGGTATTCCCCGGTTGTAGTGGAGTTTGAAGACCCTTAATATCCTCGGTTTTTGAGTAGATATCTTTGCCAGGGTCTTTCAAAAACGTAAATTTTGTGAAGATTTTTGGCTGGTGTGTACATAGGCTCTTTCTGTGAGATGCCCCCTCTGTTAATGAGCTCTTTTGTTTTATCGCTTTTTATATTCGTCTTCGATTGACTTGTGTTTATTGAGTACTTTTGTTGCTGCTGGGCTGCAAACGGTTACTGATCCTGATATCTGTGCTACTAATAGTGAAGCGGATGCTGGTATCTTTGTTATCTTTATTTAAGGTGTCTGTTTTTGTGCTACTTTTTAGGATCGCTTCTCCTTTGTGTTTTTTTGGCTTTGTGATAGACCTTCTTACTCTACCCGACCTCATATCTGCCGACGTAACTTTTTTCTGTTTCCTTTGCTTGTGTGCTTTATTTGCTTGTTTTACTTGTTTCCTGGTCGGTGTTGTGCTGATAGTCGGTTGGCTCAGTGCTGCTTAATGCTCCTTTGTGCTTTGACGCACAATATTACACATAGTTATCCAGATGTTTTTTTTCCGCCTGTTTGATTCGTTCGCGGTATCAACCTTAATTTAGGCTTTCGTACTAGAAAAGCCTCCTGGAGTGGCCTTTATGTTCTTTCCCCTCTTCCTCCTCCCCCCCCCCCCCCCCCCCCCACTTTTTTTTTTTGGCACTCCCAAAGCTTGAAAGTTGAGGCACTTCAGGGGGCTTTTTAGGTCTTGCCTGAGCCAGCGCTTTAGCACTGCTCTGGCGAGAGTTTTAGTAAGCGGGATTTGGAAGTGCAAACTAGTGGCTTTTCAGGCCTCTAGCTACAGTGCATGTGCGCGCGCACCATTTGTCTGCCTGCGTGATCACTTTCGCGGCCGCTTTGATGTTCTCAGTGAGCCGCGCGACCACTGAGAACATCAAAGCGGCCGCGAAAGTGCACACCATATGCTCTGCTCGCATCTCCCTTTTCGGAACCTGGTTCGCGGCCGCTTTGATGTTCTCCTATCGTGCAGCTGACATTTCTCGTTGGCATCAAAAGGAGCCTGTCTTTTGCAATCTGTCCTATGTTTTTCTCACTCACTCTCAAGAGTCTTTGAATAAATTGCCCGGAGTTGTACAAAATCACGAACGCAAATGGCGTTCAAGTTCTTAAACTTTATTATGGAATAGGAAGTCATAAAATCTGGATTAAAATAACAAGGCCTGCGCCTCTTTTCAGCAGCCCCTCAATGAGGGCTTCAGAACATACACTTATTTTAACTAGCAGAGAAATTAAACAGATTTCCTATTCAAATCTTCCCTTTCTCTCTCGCCCCGCGCTCTGAAGGAGTTTCGGAGTGAAGCTGGGCTATCTCGAGATTTGCTTACATTTTCTCCCTCCGTTGTGCTAAATTACTAAATTGAAGTTTTATAATAAGAAATAAGTCAAATTGCAAAAAAAAGGGGGGAGGGCCATCACATCTCTTGCTGTGATTAACAGAAAAGGTAGGCGGTGGAGGGAAAAAATGCAAATGATTTCACACAAAGAGCTGCTCACAAATTGGCGTCACCATTTCTCAAATTATACCATTACTGTATTTTGAAAATGTTAATATGCTCTGCGGATTTCCCGTGGGAGAGCGATAAATGAGTTCTATTTCCGAGCTACCTCTCTGCCAAGGCAGAGCTGGCGACAAGCACCTTCGATTTGCTGATTACAATTAGCCTCACCAATTTGGGCTCCTTCAAGCATTGATAATTTTTGCGCTTGTTTGTTGTTGCTTGCAGACTCCCCATAGCCCCTCGGGAGCCTCTCCTTGGTTCAGCCCGTCCCCCCCCCCCCCCATCTCCCCCAGATCCCCCCTCCAGTTTTGCAGCGCATGTTTCCTGATCTTTGAAAAGTGGGGCTAAGACTGAGATAAGAGCAGGGCATCGCTGCCTACACTCACGCGCTGTTAGCATTTGACAGGGTGCATTACTATGTTTTTGCCAATGTACTATGGTCTCAAGATACCTAAAATTATATCATTACTGTATTTTGGCATGTTAACCTGCTCTGCGGATTTCCCAGGGGAGAGTGGTAAATTAGTTCTATTTCTGAGCTGCCTCTCTGCCAAGGCAGAGCCGCCGACAAGCACCTCTGATTTGCTGTTTACAATTAGCCTCACCGATTTGGGCTCCTTCAAGCATTGACAATTTTCGGCATATTAAGCACGTTTTAGCAAAGGTGATAAGTCAGTTTGAAATTGAAATGAAATTATTATTATTCTGATAGAAGTTTGGTTATTATTAAAAAAATCCGGCCTCATTTCAGATTCAGCTTTTTTTTTCTCCTTCCTTCTCTTCTTAAATGGTAGGGGGGGATGCGTTTGGGGGCCAGAGGTGTTGGAAAGAGACCCCACTCTTAGGTCTCACTTTTGGGACCTTATAAGTATTTAGTTATGCAGCACAATATCCATGGTGCAACAACATCAACTGTTGCATGGCGAAACACTTATAAGGTTCCAAAGGCGAGACCTATTGGCTATGCCAAGGCTTGTTCCCTTTGCTCTCCTGTCCTCACCCCCTGCTTCTCAAAGGGGTAAGGGTTGAGAAAACGATGATGGATAGCTGCTCAGAGGCTACTCAGAGGGCAAGACGTCCACCAGGAAAAGCAGGCCGCACCAGCCCAATGCTGGCCGCCTCCGCTCCTCCACAAGGCTCCTAGACCTCTTCCAGCTGCCCCTCCTTGCCCCTTCCCCCCGCCAGCACCACACCCTGTCTCTATCCCCGTTCTTGTGCTAGCAGAAAAAGCTGGAAGAGCAGGGCGAGAGCTGCGTAGTCGCAGCGGGCGACAGCAAACCAGCGCGGGGCAGCACTTTGGTGGGCTTGGGGGCTCCCACGACCTCCGTACCTCCTGTTCGACTCTGCCTTCTCCTCCTAGGCACCGGAGCTGGGGCCGGCTGGGACAAAGTGGTGCGGTGCGGCGTTGGCTTGGTAGCACAGGGTGGTGGTGCTAGTGGTGTGGAGGTCCGGGATGCAACGACAGCGCTGGCAGGGTTTTGCGATAATGTTTGCCGATCGCTGCTCTCGTATCTTAGTTCTCAGCCGCGACTTGCGGCCCGCTGACTCAACACTCAGCCCGGAAGCGGACACCAGCAATCGGTCACTGTGAGGGTATCCAGGCACTGGGGGAGTGGCTTTTGAACAAGGTTAAGATAGAATACGACATGGTTGCCCTCCACACAGTCTCACTTATCAATAGTGTCTATTTACTGGCCTCTACTGCTGATATTCATTAAGCCAGTGCATTGCAGATCTCCGCCCTGGTCTCTTCCAATAGCATGCAAACTCTGTCTTTGAGGCAAACTCAGAGAAGTTTTATTTTGCATGAAGAGGGATGAGGATCCTTTCTCCCAAAACGTGACTAAGTGATCCTTGATTGAGAATTTCAATAGTCATATTGTTCACCATTGTCAGGGAAATAGTCTTTGTTGTGAACCATGGATAGTGATAATTAAGACAAACTTTAAGATTCCTCAGTTTCCGAGATCCATCTGAAGTCTCTGACCTCACCGTGGTCGACCTCTCTTAACAAACCTGGGTTTTTAGGTAGCAGCATTCGTTTCTCCAATCATTTGCGCGGGACACGGAGGTCGTGAATAATAGACACTCCCTGCATGGATGCGCTGTATACTATAGGTAAAGATGAAGCATTGCAAAACAAAAGTACATTTGATACAATATGTAGTCGTTGGCTACAGCATGTTAGATTGAATGCATCTTTTTTTTAATTCCAAACTTGTACAGTTTTCACAAAATTACAATAATGCGCTTTGTCCCATATTTTAGAACTTCTTCAGGGCGACCATGTCTTTGTATTCCTATGTATATTAGACTTTAGTTAACATGCCTTTGAATGTGGCAAGCTATTCTTTGCAGTAGAAACAAACCTGTGCCAAAGCAGATGAGTGCTTTCATTAGGGTTCATCCTTTTCAACCTCCTCCTCGCCAGCCAGGCCCGGCTTTTTCTAATTAGAATCCTAAGGCTGATTTCTTTCACTCCTCACTCTCAGGGGCATTTGATGTGTGCTGTGGGCGAACCTGCTATCTATCGCTGGTCTTTGAAGCCTGAACTAGGCTGTGCTTTGACCTCGGATCGTCTGCTGGAATTGAACTGATATGCGTGATTTGGTCTGCAACAACTGAAAAAATGCTGATCGTTCCATATCAAAAGAAATTCATGCAAGCTCAGCAAAGGGGGATTAAGCGTTTATTGCAAGAAATGTATGATTTAGTAAAGTCGCTTAGATCTGTGGTTGGACCGGCACAAATTGTCTGTTGGAAATAAGCAGTGAAAAAAGTAGCAATATTCTTACCGCAGACCTTGGATAAAGGCAGCTGCATATATGCTATTATTCTAATAAACACTTTTATAGTATCCAGTCTGCCATCAATATGGCCTCATAGCAACTTTCGGAATGATTCCTTCTCCGAGCTGAATCTGTTTTTTGGTAGGGTAAATGTCACTTTTAATTGGATGTGGGCTTTTTGGTGGGTGATACTGGAGGTCTGTACAAAATCGATTACATTGTTCTTTGGGTGGCATAGCAGCTTCTTGCCCGCCAAATGTATATGAGTTGTAAGTAGCCAACGATAGCAAGTGCATTTGGAGATGTAGATAGCAGTTAATTGTATGATTGGGCTTTGTTGGGAGTATGTTCAGAGTTCTGTTTTGATGTGTCCTTTCGGAAGGTGGTGTGTGGCTTGTCTTTGTGGGCAGTGTTAAGAGCACGTTGAAGCAGGCACTGAAATGGGGGTCAGCGGAGGCAGCCCCGTAGCCAGGAATATTTGTTTGGGTGGGCACGGCGCTGAGCAATGACAGCAACATGAGAGTTGTTCAGTAGATGGGAAAATAATCTTTCTCGTTGAATTGTTTAAAAAATGTTTACACTTTTATACTATTGTAAAGACTGCTGAAACGGGACATGCAGCGAGAGTGTGTTTTTGGGAAAGTGTGGGCAGGGTTCACAGAAGGTTTTTGGTTTGGTTAGTGAACACAAGGACCTTATCTTTATTAACCATCACAAAAACAATAGATTGCCAAGTAGTCCCTTGGAAAATCACACAATGGGTTTACAAATGCATACCAAATCGAAATTTGGAAGGGGCGGGTACAGCAGCCCTAATAAATTGCATTTCGAAATGCTATGTAACAATTGTTTATGACCATATTTTGGGTCGTAAACCATTCTTAGGTAACCAACTCCTCAAATGTGGTTGAACTCATTCACAAAGGCGAAGTGGTCATCTTAAGAAGACACTTTCCCTGTTCTGAATGTAAAACAAAAGTTTGGAGTGGGAAGTGGTTAAGTGGAACTTTAAAATAAAATTTTTAAATGCAGCACTGTTCTTTTCAAGACAAAAGGGCTGACTATAAAACACAATTTGCAACCTAATTCATGAAGAGTAATGGTAGGTTGGATTGTGCCTCACTCCAAATTCTTATTCTGCAAATCGACCTATTAATACATCAGTCGGTTCACCAAATAATTTAGCTGCCACAAAAATATATGTTGCAATTTATGTATGTTTGGACCTGGGTTTCTGTTATGAATTGCTAATAATAATTTCATAGAAAATGCCCTTTGCAGAGGGTTATACACATACCAGATTTCTATTACTATCACTCTTCTTTTTGTTATTGGTTCACATAGATAGAGATACTTTTTGTTCCCGTCTTAGATCTTAACGCAACATAAGAAAGAACAAGGGCAGGGTATTTTACAATGCTCACTGTTGTTTCATGGAGGTAAAATTTGTGTATTTCCAGCAGCAGAAAACTAATAGGCCTGATGCAAAGGCCGAATGTCTACAGCTCAGTGAGGAGGTGGTCAGGACTGCCAACTGGCCCCAAAATGCGGGGCCAACTTCATTTAGTTGTGTCTTTTTAGCCAACACCTTATTGGTATTCTGGGATTTGAAGACTCAGTTTTCCAAATGTATGAGGTGCATTTTGTAAAGTGTTGTTGGCTATAAGTCGGTCTGGCTGAAGATATCAACAGTGACAGTTAATAGGTATTTGAGATTAATTGTGCTATGTTATTCCAATTAGACAACTTCTATCCATGTGATGAACTAATCTCATAGAGGCCTCATGTTTTACTTTTGACTTGTGCACTCTTGATGTTGTGTGAGTGGTCTTGGGTACCCAACCTATGTACGAGAAAGTCAGAAAGTTTAAGGGCATCCATTTGTTGTGATTGTGCATCTACAGTATCTTAAGTTTAAAATGTTTCCTCCTCTGCTGTGTTTTGTTTTTCCTCCCAAGTGTCTAGCATTGTATTCAGGTTATTGGGCTATGTTCATAACTTGCAGCCCTTTGCTTCCTCTCTGCCTTTAGCTGACTACCTCCACCTTAAGGGCTGGTCTGTTAATGTCTCCGTTGACCTGCAGGGGCAGTAGTTGAGCCTTCTGCAGACCAGACTCTCCTTTCTCCCCCTGTTGAATGTTGCTCAGCTCACTTATTTTATCTCTTCCATCAATGTGTCCATCTCGGTCATCCAACTAAAAGAAGGAAGGTTAAAAGTGCCTGTGTGTGGTGTGTTCCCTGCTTGTGCCTGATAGACGTGAGGGCTTGAGCCAGAGTTTGGTTCCCTTCCATCTCTGTTCTCTTATTCTGCAAGCCCCTACCCAGTCAACCACGGATGAACGCCATACAATACTGTTTTGGTGGTTGATTCTATGTCACACATGGATAGACCTCTTTGTAGTTTAACAGTCCCTGCAATGGGTTACTCCTTTGTTTTTCCTGAGTGAGCATTTTGCATCACTTTTTTGATGTTTCAACAGCACCTACAATTAGTTGCTCTTCTGTTTCTCCCTGATGCTTCTAGACAGACTTCACTTAATAACAGTGGTGTAACGAAAGTTGAAGGGGCCCCCCTGCAAGGTACACAGAGGGCCCCTGCTCCGGATTTAATCTAGAGCTATCAGGTCTGATTACTGTGCTGAGGGAGTCCCCTGCAGCTCTGGCCACCCCCCCTCACTGCGGGGGCCTGTGTTACGCCCCTGCATAATAAATTGAAATCTCCAAACCCTGTGTAAAGGCCCGTGCCTAATTTCTTTATAACCGTTGAGAAGGGGCGCATCTAGTCATCTATAATAAAGAAACAACATAGCTACTCCATTATAAGTTACTACTGTTGAGTTCAGACATAAGAATGCCTGCTTCCAGCAGCCATGATGAAAGGCAGTTTACCAATGAAAATGAGAGCTGGTGATTCCTTTTGATTCATTTTTCTAAAAAAAAGTTAGAATTCTTACAAGTTTGTACACAATCTGATCCATAGCCTTTTAACCTGACTTGCATTAAACTGATTCCATTATATTTTTCAGAATATTAGCATGTGCATTTGGTGTGCTTTATTTCGCACTCCGGATTCTGCTTTTATACTTCTTATCTGTAATGAACATGAAAGAGCAAGACACCTAGGCCCAGATAACCAAACATTTTGTGCTGCTTTTGTGTCACAAAAGTGATGCATGCCAGTGCAAATTGTTTTTACAATTTACTTTCCAGTGCATAACTTGAGTTCTATCAAAGAAACACAAGAAAAGGCCTTAGCTTTGCATTAATCTGCAAAGGGGGATGTTGCATCGGTTGAAGGTGTTAAAAAGGAGAAATACTTTTACTTCTCCTAACTGTTCCCATTTCGTATCTGTACTGCACTGCAAATGGGGCATTACATGGGTTGTATATGTGCGTTCTCATGCAACCACCCTTGTTTTCCTGTAAAACCCCATCTACTAACAATAGTAGGCAGGGTTTTGTGCCAAAGATAATGCCACTTTGAAACATAAGGAGAAATGCTTTTATTTCTGCTAACGTTTCCCACTTTGCACGTGTGCTGCACTGCACAGCATACATCCGAAATGGGAAAAGTTTTAAAGTTAGTCTAAGCATAGTATTATGTACGGAAACTTGTCCTTCCAGTACAAAACATATGCAAGACTGTGAGAAGTTGGCCTGGTATATGATGTCTACAAATGTAAGTGGGCACCTTGCACCAGTCCAGACAACCTTATAGTGATTTAAGAGGTCTTAGATAAACTTAGAAAGCTCTCTAAGTGGTAACTGTGAAGAGCAGCCTTCAGGCGTAATCCAGAAGGAGTGTAAAGCAGCTTGTTTTACCAGAATGCAATCTTGTGGTATAGATTAAATGAAAAAGAACCACACAAGGTATTTATACAAAATATGTATTTATTATATAATACTTTCTAACATGTTTAGATATTTCCTTCCCGGAGATCATCTCAATGCACACCATACTTTGCAAGGAAATACAGTAAATAGTACAGAAATAGTACAGAATACACAGTGGACCCGGGGGGAGGGGGAGGACCAAACCATATACTAAGAAAGCGGTATAAGAACCATGACTCGGGTCAAGACAATGTGCTGGGGACGCAAGAAACCACCCGAAGTGAGTGACCCCCTGGAGAGCATGTGCAGTGTGGAAACACAACAGCGTGCTCCGTACAACCTTATGTATAAGTCGAGATTGGAATTTTAAGGATTAAGGTCCATTCCCAGTGGACCCTGAAGAAACCCCGTGGTAGACGGAAGGGTGAAGATACACCCCACCCGTGGATACCCTAGTACCCACGTTACCTACACCAGGGAAGCTGGGTACATAGGTGTGAAGTGTTGTCGGAAATCGCTGTCAAACCTAATGGAGGACTTCATGAAAGTGCCACTGCTGACGAAGGAGAAATTGTCTGGTGGAATCCAAAGTTAGATTCTAGATGAGAGGTACCTGCAAGCAGAGGGGACAGAGTCTGTCACTCAGGAGTGACTAGGAGATCTGGAAGACGCATGCTAACCTATGTCTGGAGTGGCAGGAGAGTTGACGAGGACCTTGACTCTGCAGCTGTGAGGAGCAGGCGACGCTGAAGAAAACCAGGAACCGGGCACGAGCTGTCTCACGTGGGATGTCATGTGCTGAGGGGTCGGTGTCCGGTGGTAGCACAACAAGCCTTGGCAAGTGCAATCAACGCAGAAGTCGGAAGACGGTGCAACGTCGGGACCAGCAAGGTCCAGGGAACTCACCACAAGCAAGGGAGCTAGGGCAGGCCCGAGCAATCAGGGGAGCCCAAAAGAAACAAAGGTGACCCTCAAATGGACCCACAGGCCAGAGGCACTGGAGTCGCGAGAGGATCTCAAGCATCTCACCAAAAGATGCAGGCCACTATGCACAAGGATGCGGTATGGCCGAAGATTCTGGTCACTGGAGGTGCTCGAGGTTAGGGCTACTTGGATCCCTGAGATCTTCTTGGAAGGAAGCCAACAAGCCTTTGCAACTGCAAGTTGACGCAGTGCACAGGGGTTCAGTTATTGCAACCCCCAAGAGGGATACTGGCTTCAAACTTGGTGAGAGGGCAGGGCAGGCCTCAGGAGCTGTGGAGAACCACCACCTGTGTTGCAGATCCTCACGGAGTCCGGAGGAGCTCAGGATCAGCAGACTGGTCGCCTTCGTTGCGGTGCCTATGAAGGCAGATGAGTGCCTCCTTCTCTCCAAGGGAGATTCCTTCAGGTGTCTTTGATGCCCACAGGCTTTGGAAAGTTCCTGTATGATGCACAGATAATGCAGCAGACTGGAAATGTGCCCCTTAGGCAGACTGAGTGGTGCTGGCAAGCGCACCCACCCAAAATGTTTACAGGAAGAGGATGTTATACTTGTCCTTCGTCTTTGCTCCTCTGTATGGTCTGGGAACTCATTGGTGACTTTTAATATCCTTAAAATCTACAGCAGGGGAAACGTTATCCCATTTATAATACTAGGTTATTTAATAATGTCTCCAAAATATGTATTATCTACGGTTGGTAGTTGGTGAGCGCCGTATACCATAATGGACCCTTCTGATGCACATCAACAGTGGCTTCCATCTATAGTGCAGGTGGGGCTGAGTCTTTATCACACCCTCTGCAACACTTATGTGAAACTAGACTCCATGTGAGGTGCCCACTATGTCATCATATTTTAATTCATTTTTTATATTCTTTCGTTTTTGCAGTTTTATATATCACAAACTCAACCCAAACATATTGGAGTGCATTGCATGAGCACCAGTTGCATTAAACAAAGTCACATTTATTTATTTATTTTAGGAACAGAGGGATTAAGTGATTTGCCTGGAATCACAGGATGTCCAGGGAGGACCTGGTTTCGCAGTTTGGGCTGGACAGTTCCCAAGACTGAATTGCATATGGCTGGATCCAAACTGGGGTGGTGTGGTGAGCAAAAGAACGATGGAGTGAACCCAGATCTTAGTGACTGGGGGTGAATGTTTGCATTGATCAGCATTCTGTCCATCATCTGTTCCTATTGCATTTGTCGCCCTAAGTGGAAAGGGTATGCCGACACTTGGGTCCCGTGCTCACTGCGCTACCGGATTCAAGCTACCCTGGCTGGTGGGGGGTGATGCCCTGAAACCGGTCCCAGGATGCTTGTTTCTGGTCCAGGGAGGATGTGGCTTGGCAGTTCATGCTGGACTGTTCCCATAAGGAACAGACTCAAGACTGATCTGCACATGGCTAGGTCCAAACTGGGGTGGGAAATTGGGGGTGAATGTTTGCATTGTTCAGCTTTCCGTCCATCATTTGTTCCTTTCACACTCTTCACCCAACACGTCCAATAAAGGTCAAACCAGACAACCACCCTTTCAAATATGCACCAAACAGTTAATACAAATAGTGTGCTTCAATATCCTTGTTTCTGGTATGAAGCTGTATATAAATAATGAAACCAGACCACCCAGGAGGTATAAAAACAATGCAATTCAATACAATTGTTTTCCGAAGTCCAATCTGCATTTTATGAATTCTAGCATTGTGTGCCAAATCCCGATTGTTTTTATGCTTTCATTAAATTTGTTTTTGGTCCATTTACATTTAATGTAGCACTGCTTTGCGTCTTTTTTTGGGGGGGGGGGGGTGGATAGTGCATTTTGTTGATTTTCTTGAAAGAGCATACTTACAAAAGAAAAGGAAATTCAATGCAGCACAGATGATCATTATACATAGCTTTGCATAATATGTCCTTATGGTCAGTGCGTATACATGCATAGAGATAGCAAACCACATTATATATCCAATGTTTCCAAGGAGAGTGTACAGACCTAGATGTTCTGTCAACCCAGTTGTTGCAACCAATTGCCCCATATCCTTTCCTGCTTCTTTGGGCATCCCCTGGCTATGAACAGGGTTTTCTCCTGAGCAGCACACCAGTCCACCCCTCACCTCCATGTACCTAGTCTCGGGGGATCAGATTGTGACCATGTCGCCACAATGTCACGTTTGGCCACCATAGTGGCCGTCCCCAGGAATAGTTTGTCTGCCCTGGACCCATCTGGGCTGTCCAGACTCCCAGGATAAGGTGCAGAGGGCTGTAGGGCAGCTGCCAACCCGGGACATGTGTGAGTTTAGATTCTACCCTACTCCAGTATGTAGTCAGGGACAGGACCACACCATGTGGAGGAAGTCTGCTAGTAGTTGTCCGCAGCATGTACACTCTGGTGAGGTGCTAAGGCCTGCCTTATAGAGACGTGCAGGGGTGAAGTAGGCGGTATGCAGGTAGTATAATTGAATTAATCGGAGTTTTGCGGAAGTGGTAGTGGTCTTGGGGGCCATAAGAACAACCACCAATCCTCATCCTCTAAGGGGCCCAGCCATTCCTCCCATCTGTGTCGGAGTGGGTCGAGTGATGCGAGGCCATTGTTAGTAAGGGTGCGGTATATCCGTGATACTCCTCCCTTACCCAGGTTTCCCATCATGACTTGTGCCTCCGGTGGGATAAACTCGGGGAGCACGGTGCCTGTGGATATGTGGGCGCTGATGGCGTGCCGCAGCTGCAAATATTTATAAAATTGTGAGGCGTGGAGGGTGTAGTGCTTTTGTATGTCTTGGAATATCCTAATGTGGTCAACCGACCAAATGTCACCCAGTTGTGATATGCCGATGTGGTCCCATCCCTTGAAGCCTTCTAGTGTCACCACTTCACCAAACCACGTGCCCTGCCAGAGAGGTGTCCCAGCGTGTGTGTCGTAGAGCCCAGCGCCAGGCCAATAACGCCGCTCGTGTCACCTTCGGGAGTGCTCTGGGTATTGGGCAGCCGTATAGGGTGGCCTGGATGTGAGAGGAGTCCATGTCCCGTAATTCGGTTTTGTAGGCTGGGTCAGACCAACCCCTTGTGAACCAATCGTGGAGGACGAGTAATCGAGTGGCTAGATAATATAGGTAGAGATCGGTCATACCCATACCTCCATCAAAAGGTGGGATTAGACATCGGTCAAGGGCTATGCGTGGCCTCGCCCCTCCCCACAGAAACCTATTAGCAATGCTATCAATCTCCTTGAACCAACTCTGTGAGAAGTGGAAGGGGGTATTTTGAATAATCTATAAAAAGCCAGGGGAGGATCATCATCTTGAATAGCGCGACCTTCCCGAGTGGATTAAGTGGTAGATTTTGCCAGCGCCGGAGATCTTCCTTGGCTTTTTTAACCAGGGGGTTTACGTTTAATGCCCATTCTAGTTAGGGGAGCAGGGCAACCCATATACCCAGATATTCAAATGACTGCCGTCTAATAAAGATGTTGATTGCCAATCAAAGCATTTCCCGGAGAGGTGGAGCGGTACCAGTCGACTTTGCCGGGTTAATCCAGAGACCTGAGATGTTCTCAAAGGCCTGAAGAGTCTGAAGACATCTAGGAAATGAGTGGGTCTGCCAAGAAGAGCAGGACGTCGTCTGCATATAAAGCAATTATATCTGTGTGGTGTCAGCCCTGGACCTGGTCATCAGCTCGAATAAGACTCGCTAGGGGTTCCATCGGTAGAGCGAAAACGAGCGGCGAGTGGGGGAAGCCCTGTTGTGTACATCTTTGAATCGGAAAAGCCTCAGAGAGAGCCCCATTGACAAGTACTCTTGCTCTAGGGCGGGAATACAGAATCCGAATAAAGTCACAGAGGTGTTGGCCCAGTCCCATCATTGTGAGCACGTCTTCTAGGTAAAGCCAGTCGACAGTGTCAAAGGCCTTTTAGACAAGGAGGAGTGTTAAATAGGGGTTAAGCTGTTGGCAGTTTGCAAGGGTCACGTGGAGGCTTCGCAAACAGTTTTTTTGCAGTGCTTAATTTGTAAAGTTTTAAGTGCCAGGGCTCGGACCAGAAGGCCACCTGCAGTACCCATCACCCTTGGCATCGCTGCCAAAATCACTACTAACCATCTCTCTCGCATGTAAATGCAACAGTTCAGATTATTCCAGGTCCCCAAAGCTAAGGGAATGGCTGGGGAGGCAGGTATTCGCAATTTTAATGTACATTGTAGTCCTAAATTACCGTTGTTCTGCTCATCTCTAAATTAGATGAGCAGCGCCGCCATGTGGTGGGCTGTTCTAAGTATGGTGTTGACAATTAGGTGCCGGTGCCGAGTACCGGACACCAATTAAGTGCCGGTGCTGAGCACTGGAAAGCCACGGCTTAAATTAAGCACTGTCCGGATGGATCAATTTATTTAGGAATGGATGCAGGCGTTGGGCCAGGATCATGGCGTAAATCTTAATTTCAGTATTCTGGAAATCAGGCGATATTCTGCACAGACTGTTGAGGGCGGTTGAGTCTTGGGGATAACCACAATAGTCGCTATGTCCATTTCAAGGAAAAATCTCCCGACATCCGCGAAATACTGGAATAGTGCGCAGAGATGAGGAACCAGGAGGTCCCGGTATGCGGCATAGTACTCCTGGGGAGTCCATCTGGACCCGGTGTTTTTCAGGCTCCTAGTGAGTAGATTGCGTTGTTTATCTCTTCTGGGGTAAAGGAGAGGTCCAGATCGGCCACTTCAGACTGTGTTCAGCATAGAAGGTTGACTTTCTCACGGTCAAGTAAGTCCGAGAGGGAAGCTTTGGGCGTGCGAGCGGAGTATAAGCAGGCATAGTAGTCAGCAAACGTCTGCATGATCGCGGGCGACGTGCATTGAGTAGCTCCAGTGGGGTCACGGACCTCGGGAACTATGTGGTTTGCCAGGGGGTAAGAAGCCATTCTGTGCAGCAACTTCCCGTTCTTGTCCCCCCCCTAACCATACACTCGGGTGATGGAAGAACGCCAAATCAATTTGCCCAATTCCAGCGAAATTTGCCTGATCTCTTGGCGGACTATCGCAAGCTGCCTGTCTTGTGTCTCGTCTGGAGCTCTGGCTAGTTCGGATTCCAGACGGGTTGCTTGTGCCTCTAGAAGAGTCAGTCGGCTATTTTGAGATATTCGTTGTGTCCAGAGCAGGCTTTTTGCCATTCCCGGGGGCTCCTGCATCACGGCCCGAGACCTGGAGTGAGTCTTTAAACTGCGGTGTGGAGGTTCCTGGTGGTGGAGAATAGCAACGACATCAGCCACAGGCGGGGCCAACACTAGAGCTTTCCCAGAGGGCTTGCCACAGTGCAGTCGATGCACATACACCCCTATAACATTAGAAGGGGGCTCTGACCCCTAGCACTTGAGGCAGCCGAGACCGGTGGAGGACTGTGGCATTTTCGGAGGCCTGACCACTCTGCTAAGCCCATCTCTGGGCAAGATGTTGACAACCCGGCTTGATTCCCCCTGTGCAGCACGAGATCTACCTGCAGACTATCGCACGCTGCCTTCGCCCATCACCACCTAGCCTTCTACCCCTATGGCCAGCGCCAGCTCTGGGATCCCTCCAGGCCCGGGGGACAGGGAGGGGGGGCAGGGGGGGGGGGGGAGGTGTCTAATACAATGGGTAAAGTTTGCGCTATATAAAAACGCATAAGTAAATAAATAAATAAATTGTAATAAAAATAATGTTAAGCTTTTTTCTTAAGAAATATTTATTCTTAACTGGAGCATACGTTAGCTTACATTCTGTGTTTCTCTTGAGGTTAAAAAATGCCTGAATAGTACTGAGCATTTCTTTAAAAATTCTCTTTTCATCTGCCCACTGCCAAAAACGATTCGGGGGAGCCAGGTATCAAGATGGGGTTGACGGACCATGCTAGGGGCCTTGGCTACGGCCCTGAGCGGAGGCTGTGGCATTCAGACGAGAATAAGCTTGTGGACTGTGCAAATATCCCATCGTGGAAGACTGGGAGGAACTGTTAGCCGACTTGCAAACCTACAGTGAGGACCTGGTTGACTAGTACTGGTGCTCATGCTCGTAAACACATGCAATCCCTTGTGGGTCTAGGATGCTGTGGTCCTCTAGTTTCACCTCTGTTTGCCTGCTAGCCCATACATGTTTACTCCCAAGTCCCCCCTTTTGTAAATGAAGTAGGGTCCTTGTAGGAAATCAGTCCAGTAGCCAGTAGTGTAGATTATGTAGTTTATTCAGTTACAGGTAAGATGGTACAAGCCCCACCGGGAACAGCATCCTGCTGCTCAGCCCCACTCATTCCAACTGACCACTCATCCAAACCATGCACTCATGAACATTCTTTTACATCACACTCACACAGGCTGAGTAGCAAGGAACTAGGAGACATAAAATATAACAACCCCCCACCCCTTTCCTCATTCGGATATTATCCTCTGCCCTCTCCTATATGCGTGACACCGCCTCCCCATTGCATGCCATGATGTTTCCGTGGGAGACTACAATGGTTGCTACTGGCATTTCAGATATAATCCTAACCTCGAGGGAAAACAATGTAGACCCGGGATGGAAAGGGCTCACGTCAGTGATGGTGCTCATGCTGAATGGGTTGCTGCCGCCGCATGACCTCGTATGTTCTCTTGTTTTTGTGTGTTTATAGAAAGAACATAAAGACTGTACGATGTATTGCGAATACTAGTTATGTAGTGGGCACACTCTCAATGTAAACGTATCTTGACACTGATGTGACCAGTATAATGGGGATGTTGTTAAATGCAAATAAAATTGGTTAAAAAAAAACAAAAAAAAGCCAGTTGAAGCAAAAGTGTACAACTTGTCTGTGCTGTGTTGGTACAGAGTCCTGTCTAAAGTATTCTGTTGGAAGTTGTATTGTGGTTGAGTGCTGTTGGGCCCCATAAAAGACAAAAAATTGGATAATTTTAGCTTGGTACGTCTGTCTGTGCTATGTTCTGTTTTAAGAATGCTGATCTGTGGAGGATCTCAATGAACCATGCAGTTTTGACGATCAAAAGTAAAATAGATAGCAGTGAATTAAATTAAGACTTGTTCCAATGGAGGAGCCTAGCGCGCAACCAAGATGGCCGCGTAGGTGCGAGGCTCCCGAGGACCACCACGACCTCCTGAATTAATCCTGGCTATATCCTGTCCTTGTTGAGGGGACTGCATCGGTGAACCCGAGCTGAGGCGCCATCCGTTTTTCTTTTTCGAATCGGACCCTGGACACCGGTGGGAGCACCGATTGAAGGTTGCGGCCTTCTCCGCGCTGGCCCCCCGGATTGGAGAAGTGGGGCGATCCGGGGACAAAGCGAACAGCGGCGGGCAGGGCTGGGCGACTCGCGTATCCCGTGCTTTCACTTTCGCTTTTGCGCTCTCCTTGCCCTCAAGCGAGGTAGGGTTGCGGAGCGGGGTGTGGTGGTGTGGCCTTGTCCAGGTGCCCGGCTGACCCGCCGGCCGTGAGTCGTCCTGCGGCCCAGTGGTCGCCCTCCCCCCCCCCCCCCGGAACCCGTGAACTGGTTTATCGGCCCTTTCGAGGAGATTGGCACGACGGTGGGAGAGCAGGCATGTCCACCAAACAAGATGGCGACCGGGCGAAGGTGAAGACGACCCGCCGCGGCCCGGCGCCTCAATCCAACAGTATGGACCGCTACACCCTCCAGAAGGGATCTCCGGAGACATCGCGCACATCCCCGGCGGGCCCGACGGAGGCATCTGCTCAACCGGTGGATCTGACCCTCCGGGACGTCATGGGCGCCATCGCAGAGATGAAGGCCTCGGTGGACCAGCGCTTCGACACCCTAGCGCAAAAGATAGACTCGGTCCTGGTGGATGTTAGCCTTGTGAGGGCTGACTTGTCCAAAACCAACGACCGGGTCGATTCCCTGGCCCACACCACAACGAGCCTCACGACGGACGTGGTGGCCCTCCAAAAGGAGGTGCGCCGGCTTGGCCAGGCGAGCGCCCTGATGGACCGGCGACTGGAGGATTCCGAGGGTCGGGCCCGGAGGAATAACGTTCGCATTGTGGGAGTGCCGGAGGGACGAGAGGCGGAGGCGGCAGATCTTTTTGTGGAAGAATTGATCCTTACCCATCTCCAGCCCCGGGGGCTGAGTAAGCTTTTTGCGGTGGAACGTGCTCACCGGGTCCCTGGGGGCAGACCTAAGGCCGGTGCCCCGCCGCGGCCTCTCATTGCCCGGATTTTTAATTTTCGGGACAGAGACGCTATCCTGCAGACCTCCAGGCAACAGGGACCGGTCAAGCTTGATAACATGGATGTGCATTTCTACCCAGACTTTACTCCGGCGGTCCAAAAACTGAGATTGAGTTTTCTCGGAGTTAAACGTCGCCTACGGGACCTGAACCTTAAGTACTCAATGCTTTTTCCAGCTAAGTTAAGGGTGGAGGTGGATGGGCGCACGCACTTTTTTGACCGACCCGAGGCGGCTGGGGACTGGTTGGACACTCTGCCTGGAGATCGGGGCCGAGGGGGTGGGGGGGGTGCGGTTGGCGGGGAGGGCCCGCCGGATCAGAACTGAGGGGTGAAGAATAGGCCTTGCTCTGGACAACATTCCTTTACCATTTACTGATCGTTTATGTTCCCCTCCGATGGAGGTCGTGTGGGGTCTGTTGGGGGCTTCCCTCCTCCTCTGGGGGACTAGTTAGTTTTTCATCTATGGGGCGACAGGCACACTGCACTTTGGGGGGGCTGTCTGGGCTCATGCAGGGGTGCAGGGAGGGGGGAGTTCTGTTGGGGTGGGGGGGTGGGGGGGTGTGTTGTTTGTTTGCACCGCAAGGCAAGCCCTTTACTGTATTGTTGCTCTCGAGATGCTCTGTGGGGGACGACTGATTGCTTCTACGTATGATGGGGGGTAGGGATTTGACTGTGTTGTCATGGAATGTTAACGGCCTGGGGGACAGGATTAAGCGTGGTGTGGTCCTGCAGTACCTGAAACGTATCTCACCAGATGTTATCTTCCTGCAGGAGACACACCTTATAGGTAACTCCTTTCATGCCATGAATCCGCGAGGCTATCGTTTGGTGGCCCACTCGGGCTTCACCTCGGACTCGCGGGGGGTGGGTATCATGATTAAGAACTCGCTCCCGTTGGAGATTGATGAGGTGCGCCATGATGAGAGGGGACGCTACACTGTTCTGGTGGGTAGAATGGAGGGTAGAGTGTTTGTTTTTATATCAGTGTACGTCCCGCCTGGGTTACAATCTACTACATTTGCGGATTTGGGGCGCCTCCTCCTGGACCTCCCGGGTGGCCTGCTGGTGGTTGGGGGGGACTTTAATGCGGTAGTTTCTGGGTCTATGGATTGCCATCCCCCTAGGGACCTCCCCCGGGCACAGGCCTGGCTGTCCGGCCTTTTAGATACTCTGGGCCTGGTGGATTGCTGGCGACTAAAGCATCCCGCACAGCGGCAATACACCTTCCACTCGGGTGCCCATGGTAGCCTCTCGCGGCTTGATTACATCCTTGTCCCGGCGGCATATGCTGGGAGGGTGGGAGAGGTGTGCCATCTGGCGCGGGGCATTTCAGATCACTCCCCAGTACTGTTACATTTCGATGTCTTCCCTAGGGGGGAGGGCAGGGTGGCTCCAATCAATGCTTGGTACTTGCGTGACCCCACTATTCGTGCTGACTTGATCAAATCCTTACAGCGATACTTTGATGAGAATGTGGGGTCTGTCCCTTCGGCCATCTCCCTGTGGGAGGCTTTTAAGGTAGTTCTCAGAGGGGAGGCCCTCTCCTTTATCTCCCATGCCCGGAGGCGCGAGCGGGAGGAGGTAACCCGGGTGGAGGCCGAAATTGCGGAACTAGAGGGTGACCTGGGGAGCGGGGTAACAGACGCCAAGTTGCATGTTCTGCACCTCAAGCAGGCGGCCTATAGGGCCCTCGTCACGGAGGCGGCCAGGGGCCTCAGTAGAGAGCAACAGGGGCGACTGTATGATGTGGGTGATAAGGCTGGTAAATTGATTGCGTGGTTGGACAAGAGGGAGAGAGCGAGTCGTGTGGTTCCTTTGATTGAGGGGATGGATGGTGTGCCTGTCACCGAGCCGGAAGCCATTGTCTCCTGCTTCGCGGATTACTTCCGCGGGGTGTACTCCCCGGTTTCTCCCTGCTCGGAGGAAGATTCCCATGCCCTGCTTCGGGACATCGCGCTGCCCTCCCTTACGGTGGAGGACAGGGATTTGCTGGACGCTCCTCCCACCTCGGACGAAATTGCCCTGGCTATTCGCTCGGTCGCATCCGGCAAGGCCATGGGCCCCAATGGTATCCCCATCGAGCTTTACAAGCTGCGACCGGATGTACTGGCGCCCCACCTGCGCGCCATGTTCCTGGCGGCCCACTCGCAGGGTTCCCTCCCGCCGGACCAGCGTCTGGCCACAATCGTGGTGATCCACAAGGAGGGGAGACCCCGTGAGCGGGTTACATCCTATAGGCCTATCTCGCTCTTGAACGCGGAGCCCAAAATCCTCGCCAAGGTACTGGCCAACCGGCTGGTTGGCGTGGTGGGCGATTTGGTCCACCAAGACCAATCTGGCTTTATACCCCATCGCAACACGGCTCTTAATCTGCGACGCTTGCATGGGGTGCTCGCGCGTGTCCCGTTTGTGCGGGAGCCGGCCATCTTGGCGTCCTTAGACGCCACCATGGCGTTTGACACGCTTGAATGGCCATACATCTGGGCGATGCTGGCGAAATTTGGATTTGGACCGGGATTCATTAGCTGGGTCAAATTGTTGTATTCGGGCCCATTGGCGCAGGTGGTGGTGAATGGGCGAGTCTCGGCCCCCTTCGCGCTGGGGCGGGGCACGCGTCAGGGTTGCCCCTTGTCACCGCTCCTGTTTGCATTGGCCTTGGAGCCCTTGGCGGAGTGGCTGCGGTGGCACCCCTCTATCCGTGGTCTCCGCTGGACCCCCGAGCATGAGGACCGCGTGTCCCTCTACGCCGATGATATCCTTTTGTATCTCGCCTCCCCGCGTAACTCGCTGATTGTCCTGGTTGATGTTTTGCGCTCCTTCGGTCGTAACTCAGGCCTTGTCATCAACTGGGCGAAATCCTGCGTGTATGTGCTCTCCGGGGAGGCTCCGGCCCTACCACGGGACTGCCCGATCCAGATTGCCTCCCAGGGGTTCCGGTACCTGGGTATATATATTACTCTAGACCCGGAGGCCCGCTACGAGCGGAACTTGCTACCCCCCCTCCAGCGCTTGCGGGAGGACGTTGCGCGCTGGCGGCGTCTTCCGCTTTCGCCGCTTGGCCGAGCGGCCTTGTTTAAGATGATGTCCTTGCCGCGCTTTCTGTATGCGCTTCAGAACACTATGGACTTGGTTCCGGCGCGCTACTTCCGTGAGGTGGAGAGCCTGCAGCGGCGCCTGTTCTGGGACGAGAGCCTGCAGCGGCGCCTGTTCTGGGACGGGAGGCCGCGTATTGCTCTGGCTAAATTGACGCTCCCGTGGTACGATGGGGGGGTTGCCCTCCCGGACATTAAACGGTATTACTGGGCCTCCCAGCTAGCTGCGATTAATCATGGCCTTTACGGGCCCGCCCTGAACCCGGCATTTGAAATGGACAAGATGCTCCTGCCCGGTGGCGACTACAATCGAGCGCTCTACTCTGGCGCGCCCGACTCCCGTCTGACGGGACCGACGCGTGTCATGGTTCGTGTCTGGCACGCGGCTAATGCAGCGATGGGGTGGAAGGACCGTTTGACCCGGGCGACACCGCTATATGCGTCTGAGAGGTTGGGCTCCCTGTGGACATCGAAGGGCTTCGAGAAGTGGGACACGATCGGAATCAGCACAGTGGGAGACCTCTGGACAAGGGGTGGATTCAAAACTTTTGAGACGCTGCGGACGGAATTTCAGCTGCAAGGCAGTGAGTACTTTCGGTACTTACAAGTCCGCCACGCGCTGGGCTCCGTCTTCCCTGATGTCGCGTCCATTCCGGAGTCTTCCCCCCTGGAGGACAGAGTGCTGGATGGCCATGTCCCAGACAGCACGATCTCCCTTATATATAAAAAACTGATCAACGACAGATCGTGCCTGCTGACTAGTCTCCGCGAGGCCTGGGTTGCCGACGGGCTGGAACTGGACGACGAGGACTGGATTTCCGCGGTGGCCTCTCCGAAGGAGGTAGCCATCCCGGCTCGCCTTCGCTTCGTCCAGCTTAAGATCCTCCACCGGGTTTACGTGACGGGGCCAAGGCTTCTACGTATGGGCTTTGTTGGTGACGGATTGTGTAAGCGTGGCTGTGGTGCCTTGGCAACTTTCATGCATATTCTGTGGGAATGCCCACAGGTGGAGCGATTCTGGCGTGGTGTGCATGAGGTCCTGCGTGTGGTGACGCGTGTTGCGCTGTTGCCTGAAGCGAGGAGATGCTTGCTGAATGTGTGGGAACCAAATGACTATTCGGTCCCGCAGACGCGGTGGGTGACTCTGGGATACATGATAGCTAAGCGCGACATTGCTCAATTGTGGGGATCCCAGTGGCCCCCAGCGGTGTTGGCCTGGAAAGAACATATGGATTGGTGTATGTTTCGTGAAAAGGTAGTGTATGTGGCGAGGGGTAAGCCTGGGGCGTGGGTGAAAATCTGGGGCCCCTGGAACGCCTATCGCGGGGGTATTTGTGAGCCGCCACTGCTACCGGCCGCCTCACCAGCTCCGTCCCCCTAGCCGACCCCCTCCCCCAGACACGGGCATGTGGTTCCCCTGTCCCTGATCTATTCCCATTCCCCTCTTCAGAGTTTGGCTGCTGGTTGGGATCCCCCACTTAAGGAGCACGTGCCGTCACTTTGGATGGCGGGTTGCCTTGCGGGTGTGGTTTTTTGTGTTGTTCTGTTTTGAAAAAAGGAAACCGTATTGTGGGCTTGGAGTTATGTGGCCCGCGCTATTGATATCTCCTGATTTACCGATCTGCACCGCCAAGAGACTCTTACTGTAGGTATGTCATATGCTTCTGCCACTCTAGCGGCCGGCCGGATGGTTGTAGGCCCATACTTGTAACCTTTTTTAACATGTAATAAACGGTTTCAAAAAAAAAAAAAAAAAAAAAAAAAAAAAGACTTGTTCCAATGTGTATCAAGACCACAAAATACAGATCGGTCTATCACTGAAGCCCAGAGGAAAGTCAGAGTTTTCAGGACGCCCTCAAGAAAGTAGATCTGGAGATTGAAGCTGTTGTGACCATTTGGTCCATCATCCCCTTTGGTATCGCTTTGTTCACCCTAAGTTGGCAGGGTATGCCCAGACGTGGGTCCCTTGCTCACTTTGCCACTGGATTCAAGATAGCCTGGCTGATGAGGGTTATGAACCCGAAACTGGTCCCAGGATGCTTGTTTCCAGTCCAGGGAAGACATGGCTTGGCAGTTCGGGCTGGACTGTCCCCATGAGGCACAGGCTCAGACTGATTTGCATATGGCCATGTCCGAACTAGGGGGGTGGAGTGAGCTAAAGAATGATGATGGATTAAACCCAGATCAGTTGACTGGGGGTGAGTGTTTGATGTGCTCAAACGTTCCGTCCATCATCCCCTTTGGTATCGCTTTGTTCGCCCTAAGTTGGCAGGGTATACCCAGACGTGGGTCCCTTGCTCACTTTGCCACTGGATTCAAGATAGCCTGGCTGATGAGGGTTATGAACCCGAAAACGGTCCCAGGATGCTTGTTTTTAGTCCAGGGAAGACATGGCTTGGCAGTTTGGGCTGGACTGTTCCCATGAGGCACAGGGTTAGACTGATTTGCATATGGCCATGTCTGAACTGGGGTGGTGGAGTAAGCTAAAGAATGATGATGGATTAAACCCAGATCAGTTGACTGGGGGTGAGTGTTTTATTTGCTCAAACGTTCCGTCCATCATCCCCTTTGGTATCCATTTGGTTCAGGGCCGGCTTTAGAGCTGGTGACGCCCGGTGCGACAATGTTTGTTGGCGCCCCCCAATGACCACCTCCACCCCAGATTTCCCTCACTACCACCCTTTAACAGTGCCCAAGTCTCCATAACCACTCTCTCTCAGATGCATATATAGCGCCACTCATACCAGTGTAGGGTGTCAGAGCACTTTGCACCACACACACATTCCACAGAGACAATCAATCATACATGTGTAACTCAGTGTATAGGAAGTGTTACATAAGAGAGAGGACTACAAGGTGTGGGAGTCACATGCCATCAGTACTGGTAGGCTGTATAGTTTAATAGTGCTTGGACTAGAGAAGCACAAACTCTGAATTTAAAAAGGAACACCATCGTTGGGGGTTCTCTTTAATAATAAGAATATATTTCTGCCCAAAATAATCCTTTTTAAAACATTATTTTTTGCTCAAATCTATACTTTGCAGCGTGCATGCAGTTCTTTGATAAACGTTAATAGTTCAGTACAATTACAAAGTGCATAGAATGTAAATAGGTCAATGGGTTGCTGCTTTTAAAAGAGACATAATTTTGTTGTTTGCAGTTTAGAAGTTCAAATCCTATATTAGGATTTTAACTTATAAATTTCAAGAAACAAAATGATGTCTCTTTTAAAAGGAGTGACCCACTGCCCTATTTACATTCTATACATTTTGTGATCTGCTCAGAGATTTCTGCAACAGGCGTATTAACCCTCTGCGCTATTTTATAGTGAGTCTTCTTCAGGAAGAATATTAACCATAGGATTTATCCTGACATTATTTTGTTACCCGTAAATTGCAGGAGGAAACGAATGAGGCAGTAGGTGCTTCAAAATAATAATACGCTTGCAAACACGGCGCCCCCAGGAAGCTAGCACCTGGTGTGGTGGCACCGGTTGCACCGCCCTAGAGCCGGCCCTGATTTGGTTGGTCAAAATGGAGTCTCTGAAAGGAAAAAGACTAAGAGGAACAAATACATTTTTTCCAATGATACTTCGAGTGGCAACCTGCATATAGTAGAGGAGAACCTACCTGTTTTTCTAGCAGGATTGCTCAATGAGTTGTTAACACTCATTCGTTTTATATATTTTGATATGCAGGTTTTTGTTTTGAATCCTGCAAAGTAGACTCTGCCTCAACTTCTTTCAAGGTTAAACTGGGGTATAGTGATTGTTATTTTTGACACAAACGGCTGAGGTTTAGTAAGAACTGCTATGTACAATGTATGTACTCAACATATTGGTATTTATACAACACAAACCCAAATGGGTAGCAATGCGCACTGTACATCATTTAGGGATTTACACATCTGAATAATGAAAAGCCATTACATTTTACATATTTACAGATGCATTACATACATTTACAGTTTTCGGTGCATGGGTGCACCATTTTAAGTTAATTTTTGGCAACCGGAGGCACAATTTATGGTGAAGTACCAGAGCTGGGATTAGAACAGAAGTCTTGAAGTTCCATAGTGCCATAGTTGGTAGCATATCCATTTCTTTGAGAAACCTGAGTAACTCACCATGGGAATCCATTTACCTCACCTACATGCCCAGTAATCGGTTAATTCCTCAGTCTGTTGCAGCAACAACTCACCCAGGCATAGAGCGAGCCCATCCTCAGCTCACCACTGACCTAGGGATCGGGAGGGCCTCAGTCGTACATAGTACTAACTCAACAATTGAAAGATGAGTGTTCTCACTCACCCAGAAGTCAAGGGTACCTCATTACCAAGTAGCAGAAACTCACACGTCGATCAGGACCGAATACTAAATCACCCAGGAATAGGAATGCCTCCTTTCCATAGAGCACGAACTGCGCCCAAGGGTCAGGAGTACTTCATCCTCACAGAGCACTAGCTCCGCTAATCCCTGAGTGAATTGACACTGTCCATACCACGCTGTCTGTTTATTCTTTTTATAAGTATCCCAAATGGCCAATTGTCACAGACCACCAAGTTGGATAGATTTCTGCATGCACCTTCAGAGTACTTGTTGAGTCTCATCACCCGGTACCACACACTTACTGGAGAAGAACCTCCAGCAGCTAGCTACCCCTCACACCCAGGGATCTTGAGCATCTAGGAGGACGCTCACACAACTGGACAGGAAGCATCTTCTCATATCAGATGTTCACATCCATGGTCACGTAGCATCTCTCTCATACGAATGTCACATCCAGGGTTCTCATGCGTCTCAAACACCCTGGGTTATCAAGCTTCTCAAACACCCAGGGATCGCAAGCTTCTCAAACACCCAGGGTTCCCAAGTGTCTCAAACACCCAGGGATCGCAAGCGTCTCAAACTCCCAGGGTTCCCGAGCGTCTCGAACACCCAGGGATCTCCAGCGTCTCAATCACCCAGGGTTCCCAAGCGTCTCAAACACCCAGGGATCGCAAGCTTCTCAAACACCCAGGGTTCCCAAGCGTCTTGAACACCCAGGGTTCCCAAGCGTCTCGAACACCCAGGGATCCTGAGTGTCTCAAACACCCAGGGATCTCCAGCGTCTCAATCACCTGGGGTTATCAAGCTTCTCAAACACCCAGGGATTTCGAGCATCCTCATAGGATGCTTACTTGAAGGATCTTGAGCACTTGCTTACTTCAGATGTTCACACCTAGGGTCATGTAGCATCTCCTCTCATAGGAAAGTCACACCAAGGGATTTCAAGCATCTCAAACACCTTGGGATCTCGAGCGTCTCAAACACCCTGGGATCTCGAGCACCCCGGGATCTCAAGCATGTCAGACGGCAAGGGATCTCAAACACCCTGGGATCTCGAGCACCCAGGGATCTCTAGCATCTCAAACACCCAGAGATCTCCAGAATCTTAAACACCCAGGGATCTCAAACACCCAGGGATCTCGAGCATGTCAGACGGCAAGGGATCTCGAGCACCCAGGGATCTCGAGCATGTCAGACGGCAAGGGATCTCAAACACCCTGGGATCTCGAGCACCCAGGGATCTATCTCTAGCATCTCAAACACCCAGAGATCTCCAGAATCTCAAACACCCAGGGATCTCGAGCACCCAGGGATCTCGAGCATGTCAGACGGCAAGGGATCTCGAGCACCTAGGGATCTCGAGCATGTCAGACGGCAAGGGATCTCGAGCACCCAGGGATCTCGAGTATGTCAGAAGCCCAGGGATCTCAAGCATCTCGCATGGGATGCTCACATGAAGGTTCTCGAGCATCTGCTCACATCACATGTTCACACTCGTCTGGAAGCATCGCCTCACTCTGGATATGCTCACACCCAGGGGGGTGGAGCATCTTCTCGTACAGCGCTGTCTTACTGTGGACTCTTAAGCACCTGTTCATTGAACAATCTCCTCCAGGGTTGTAATTACGTCACTTGAGGTCAGTTCAAGGGCACTGTCCTCATTATGTAGATTGATGACCGTTGAGAAAGAGGCGCTAGAGTTCAGGGAGCGTTGAATCGTCTGCATTCCCACAGGCGCGCTCTCGCACCTCATTCACTCCTGCGTCATGGCATGTTTAGCTTTGTGGAGACACCTTAAGATCGTTTTTCCTTCCGCCGACTCGCTCCACACTAACAACAGCACACGCAAGACAGAGGCTGGCACCGGGCCCGCAGTGCCGAAGGCGTCCGGTCTGAGCAAATGTTTGTGCGAGCAGAGCTGGGACTGACATCACCCTGCAGGAATGAGCTGAGGTCATCGCTGGCCGGGAGCTGGCGCCGGTTCTTTTCCACACAAATACTGCTGCGACGCCCGGCTCGCGGGGGGAGGGTGTGCTGGGAAGGCCGCGAGAAAGGCATAAATCGGCACATAAAATGCACGGCTGTATATTTGAAGGGCACGCAGAACCCCCTACGCCCAGCCCTCAACACTGGCGCGCAGAAGAAGCGCTTAGAAGGCCGAGGTCATGGGACAGGGTTTTAAATGCTGAGAGGACAGGAGGTTTGCATCCCTGCCCTCACAGTGCAGCCGTGGCTGCAGCTGGCCGCTTCTCCCGTGTCGTGCGAACTCAACCCCCCTTCTTTATGGACTTCGCATGGCCAGCCCCTAGCAGTATCTTCGAAAGCTCCCCTGTCCCGCTTAAATCTACAGTGCATACAAGCACTCCCTATCTGCCCGGTAACGGCAGGAGTCGTATTAGAGAATTCTGCTGATCGACCGTGGACGTGGCTTTGTCTCAACCTGCCCACAACACCCCAGCATTGATAGCAACATCTGAAGTGCAACCTAAATAAAGCTGCTTTAAAAAAATGTATATATATATTGCATCGCTGTTAGGGCACAAGTCGTAACAAGCATTGGCATAGCCAATAGGTCTCGCCTTTGGAACCTTATAAGTGTTTAGCCATGCAACAGTTGCATAACTAAATACTTATAAGGTCCCAAAAGCGAGACCTATTGGCTATGCCAAGTGGCCGCGAAAGTGAAAGTGATCGTGATCAAACATCAAAGCCGCAGTGTGGCTGCGAAAGTGAAAGTAATCGCGGTAAAGCGCGCGCCCGCGCACATGCACTGTAGCTCTAGGCTGGCCTGGTAGCACTTTTTGGAGCCCTCTCAATAAGTCTCGCATATATGTTTAGCAGGTCTATCGTGTGTACGTTTGAGCGCATTGCGAGGATAATAGCACAGTGAGCTATGGAAGATGATATGTGACTTCTACACCTTGCAATCTACCAGTATTATGTAACACATCCTGTACGTTCATTAACAAACATATAATTTATTGTACAGGTAATCTGCATGTGTTGATGTAAAGCGCTCTGACACCCTGGATTGGAATGAGTAGGCCTATACAAGAAAAAGTAGTGGTACTTTAATTCTTCCAACGGCCCCTCAGGGGAAATACGCTCTATATGATAGCAATTTGCTTTGTGTAAATACTGGGAAAGACCAACACATCTGATATTCTTACAGTGCATGCATATCTCCTCAACAGGGACTGAACAAAGTGAAAAGCTGCCTCTGTTAAGTATGTGTGAAGTGCTAACCTGGTGTGAGCCTTTGTTTCCCATCCGCTTCATTTGCATCAGGTGTGAGGCTCCTGACTGCTCCTAGCCAAGAGACTCAATCAAAAGCAGGCCTGATGACCCCTCAAATTCGGCCTTTGTTATGGGCCCAGCAGGAATCTTAAATAAGAAAGCCCCGCCCCCGCCTGCACGTTGTTGCTTGTTGCAGATGGAAAGCAAACAACGTGCAAGCGCTGCTGAAAAAAGTAGATGGACGTTGTGAGAAGTTGGTCTGGCATATGCTGGTCACTAGTTATAGTGGCCACCTTGCACCAGTCCAATTCGACTCTTATGGTAGATAGGTTTAAGACAACCTTTTAAAAAAAGCTATCCTAGTGGTAGCTGTGGAGTGCAGCCTTCAGGCTAAGTCTCTGAGGAATGTAAAGCAGCTTGTTTTACCTTATAATCTCTTGAATTACCAAATGAAAGGACACCACACAGGTATATATATCAAATATATATGTATTTATTACTAGACACATTCTACTAATCTCTTTATGAGATTAGAAGTCAGGAACACATTCAGATATCAACGTTTCACAATAAGGTAAGCACAAATATGGCTGGGGCCCTAGGGGCGTACCAGACCATATACTAAAAAAGAGGTTTAGGAAAGTCGACTTGCAGAGGGACAAGGCCTATGGCCTGTAGAATCGCTGGGGCTTCACTAATGCAGCAAAAGCAGGTAAGTAAAAGACCCACGGGAGACGCGTGCAGTGTGAGAACACAGCGCGGGTTCCCTATTGATTTCAATAGAGCAAGTCGCGGTTGGATTTTTAAAGTTTTAGGGTACTTCGAGGAAGTCTACAAGCAAGCCACTTACAAGGTAAGTAATTAGAGGGCCAACGCACACTAGGGCACCGGAGTGCACGAGTTACCTCACCCAGGGAAGCCGGGTGCATAGGTGTCTTTTGGTGTCGGGTCGCGTCGCTGTTGCTATGGAAGCCAAAGAAGATTGCTGCTTGCGAAGACTGAAGAAGTTTCCGGTGGAATCCAAGGCTGGATTCAAAATGAAGATGACCTGAAAGCAGAAGGGACAGTGTTCAGTCACTTGCCAGTGACCCGGGGCCAGGAAGATGGATGCCCACGGAAGTCGGGTGATTTCAGGTGATCAAGGGTGTTTTGACTCGTCGCTCACGAGGACCAGGAGGCATCGACGATGACCAGCAGCTGGATTCGGAGTGTCCCACGACGTCTGCAGCTTACTGAGGTGTCGGAAACCAGATTGGATCCAACAAGCCTTGGCAACAGCAAGTCTCATGGAAAGTGAATAAAGTCAATGGTGCAGACGAGCAAGGTCTGAGGGACTCACCCAGCGAGGGCAGGCCTGGAGCAACCAGGGGCGCCCTTTGGTTCGACCAGAAAGTCTTCAGGGGACCCACAAGCCAACGGACAAGGGATCGCGAAGGCGCCTCATGAGGAAATGCTTTACAGGAGTCCACGGTCCCTCGGGACGGGGTAGGCCTCTGATTTTCGGTGCACAACCTGCTGGAGGCTTGGGCCACAAATGGTCCAAAGCACAGGTTCGTAGAACGTCGTGAAGGGGTTGCACTCGACAATAGTGCACGGTACCCGGGTATTGCTGTTCATCGTCACTCGTGGGGTCCACTCGCCTCAGCTCTGCTGGGGACTCACAATGGCCGTCGTGAAGTCAGGAAATCTACTTCCGGGGCTGCAGGGACATCGGACTCCGGCGGGAGCGGGGAAGTTTGCGACCGTTGATTAGAGTTTTTTGTGCCTGCCAAGCAGGAGAGTCACTCCTTGACTCCAAGGGAGATTCTTCCGTCTTCCAAAGGTAGTGGAACGTCAAAGGGCCAGGATTCTTCTTGTAAAGCGTCGTCCAGGGATATCTAGTTTGCAATGGCAAGGGTTCCCTATCTTATACTAAAAGAAAGGGAGGGACTAGCTTTATGACCACTCCCCTGGGAGGGTCAGGGTAGGGGGTGGTTACACCCACTTCCCTTTGTCCAGTTTCGCGCCAGAGCAGGGACAGGTAGCCCCTGAACTGGTTTGAGCTGTCATATGCACAGAGGAGCCTACTGCTCCCTCAGTGCAGGACTTCAAAGCACTCTAGGAGTGCACCCACCCGGCCCCAATACACTAAATCCTGTCTGGAAGGTGGTGACACCTCCCTGTGACAGGATGCCTATTGTTGGGCCTCCTCCACTGCGAGTTTCAGTCAGCAGCAGGAGGGCAGCCCAGTGTCTGTGCTGGTGGCATCCATTTTGTGATGCCAGGGCTCTTTCAGATTTCTACCATGTTTCCACAGTGGGTACATGTCGTCCCCTCTAGAAGGGTGGGATCATACTCCCACACCAGTTACTGGTGTGGGGGTATGATTCCAAGTTGTTTGACACCAAACACGACATGTTTTGATGCAGTCATTCCAAAGTTAGCATTTACCACTAGGTTATAATGCACTTAAGAGTATATGGTTTAACCACATCCACAAACAGCCACAGAGAATAGACTCTGCCAGCTGCAGAGGGGTCCTGCTCATGCAGAAGCACCCCCTCACATTGTAAACCAAGCACCCTGCCCTCAGGATTGATAGGGCATGCCTTAGGAGTGACTGATAGGTTTATATGTGTGTGTACGGTGAGATATAGGAACCTATACCTCAGTGAGGAGTGCTGACACTACCTCACCCAGGCTGCAGTAGCAGACCTTTGGTGTCAGATTTAGTCTGCTTCCCAGGGGTGGCATAATACATGCTTCAGCCCCTGGTAGGCCTGTGAAGTACCTATGCCCTTGGTACCTAAGGTTCCATATACTAGGGGCTCATAAGGTACCACAGTATCCAATCACTAGTGCATCTAGCATGCACTCAAAGTTGTTTAGAGAAACCAGAGAGACTGGGGCCCTGATTAGCAGGGACCCAGCCAGACTATAGCCAGAAACCAGTGTTAACATCAGAAAACAAATGGGGGCAACATAAGTGCAGATCCTACTCTCCTACACACCCTCCCCCCCCCCCCCCCCCCAAAAAAAAACGCAGGGACACTAAACTAACCTTGACCTGTTGAGTCTTCGTGTTCTAAGTGGAAATACCTTGAGAGTCCATCTGCATTGGCATGTTGGGTCCCAGGTCTATGTTCCACTGTATAGTCCATCCCCTGTAGGGAAATGGACCACCTTAGCAGTTTAGGATTTTCACCTTTCATCTGTTTGAGCCATAGGAGGGGCTTGTGGTCAGTCTGAACTATGAAGTGAGTGCCAAACAAGTATGGCCTCAGCTTCTTCAGGGCCCTCACCACAGCAAAGGCCTCCCTCTCTATAGCTGACCAACGTTTCTCTCTAGGGGTCAGCTTTCTGCTTATAAAAGCTACTGGCTGGTCTTGACCTTCATCATTCAGTTGAGACAGTACAGCTCCCACACCCAGCTCAGAAGCATCTGTTTGGACAATGAACTTTTTTGTGTAGTCTGGACTCTGTAAGATGGGAGCAGTGCACATGGCCTGCTTCAGGTCATCAAATGCCTTTTGACAGCTAGCTGTCCACTGAACCTTTTTTGGCATTTTCTTTGAGGTAAGATCATTTAAGGGGGTCACTATAGATCCATATCCCTTAACAAACCTCCTATAGTACCCAGTCAGGCCTAAAAAGACTCTACCCTGTGTCTGGGTGGTTGGACCTACCCATTCCATAATGGTTTGGATTTTGCTCTGCAATGGTTGAACCTGGCCTCCACCTACAAGGTGGCCCAGGTACACAACCTGACTCTGCCCTATCTGGCACTTAGTGACCTTGATAGTGAGGCCTGCTTTTTGCAGGGCCTGCAAAACATTTCTGAGGTAGACCAGGTGATCCTGCCAGGTGGAACTAAAGACAGCAATATCATCTAGATAAGCTGAGCAATAAGTTTCCATACCTGTCAGAACTTTGTTCACCAACCTCTGAAAAGTGGCAGGTGCATTTTTCAAACCAAAGGGCATCACCACAAAGTGGTAGTGCCCACCAGGGGTTGAAAATGCTGTTTTGGCCTTGGCATCATCAGCTAACTTGATTTGCCAGTAGCCAGCTGTTAGGTCAAATGTACTCAGATATTTGGCTGAGGCCAAAGTATCAATGAGCTCATCTGCCCTGGAAATTGGATAGGCATCAGTCCTGGTGACTGCATTGAGGCCTCTGTAGTCAACACAAAACCTCATGTTCGAGGCATATGAGCTGCAGATTACACACTTGTGCATAGATCGCCATCTGGTGTTGGGCCCGGATGTTTGCAGTTTGTTTTTCCTCTTGGAAAGTCTTTGGAAGTCACGAGGTCGGTGACTCCTCCTTTGGATCGTATTGCGCATGGGCTTCGGCTCCATCCTCAGATTGTTTTTTCCCGCCATCGGGCTCGGATGTGATCTTCGCGCTCCGGTTCCGAACAGCTTCCAGTTTGACGGTCGACGCACAATCCTCACCCCAAACTGCGGTATTGTTTCGATCGTGATCTCCCCCACTCGACGCGCCTTCTCATTGGCACGGACCTTCAGTTCCAGTCGTCGACGGCAGCCTTCGGCCTCTCCAAGCTTCGGTCCTGGCTAATGGAAAGGACTCCATTTAAAAAGTGCCCTCGATGTGGGTCCAAGTTCCCCCACACCGATCTCCACGAGGTATGCAGTCTCCGCCTCTCCCCTTAACACGAGGCTCGAGACTGTCCGGCGTGTAAGTCCTTCCGGTCCAAAAAGACTATTCGGGACCGAAGAGCCAGAAGAACTATGGCGCACTCCTCGACGACGATTCCGCACGACATCTTCGGAGAAGGCATCGACGCTCCAGAGCGGTACACCGAAGAAGGGCTCGACAGCGCTTCCGAGGCCGACGACTCAGATGTGGAGGACATCACCCCGGCGCAGAGGGTCGTGAGTACTGACCCCCTCACACCCCTGCTGGCACCGAAAAAGGCTCCGGTCACACCTTCGCCTCCAGGCCTAGGCAAGACCAAGGACACTGCTTCCAACACCCCACCTTCGGGCCCGGTGAAGAAGCCAAGCAAGCCTTCCGGCGGCTCGGACTCGAGCCAGCCTATCCCCGGTGCCGATAAACACGCTTCGGCACCGAAAAAGAAGCCGACCCCCATATCGACACCGAGCTCCGCACCGAAGCACTCTGTGTCGAAACCCAGCTCTTCGGCACTGACACCACCTTCGATGCCGACCAAAGCACACAAGGCCACCGACACTTCGAGGCCGAAATCCATCTCGGCGCCGACCAGGCGTCCGGAGGTTCCCAAACCAGGTTCCAAACAACGAACCGGCACGGAAAAGCCTAAAAAGTCAACGGCCCAAAGCCTTCGGCGCCGACGGACAGACCAGCCTCACCGGACTTATTTACACCGGATCCCTTGCAGAAAACACTCACCAAGGATCCAAAAACTGGACATTGGACACTTTCTTCCAAAAAGAGACATTTGGAGAAGCCTGCTCCACCTCCTTCTCCAAAGAGGAAGGACTCTGCTACCTTTCTGTTCAGAATACCTTCCTCCACCTCCTCCACCTTCTCCACCTCCACCCCCTCCGCCTTCTCCACCCTAACCTCATCGTTCTCCCACCCCTTCTCCACACGATGATGATCACGGGGACCCATATGATGACATAGGAGATGTCCCCCAGGACCTATCCACAGAGGACCCCACTCCTACAGGATCCCCAGACCCATGGGACGACTACAATATCCCTGATATTCCCAACGTCCCACAAGATGACCTTTACCCCTCCAGGCCATCTCCACTAGAAGACTCATTGGGGTTCCACCATCTACTTCAAAGGGCGGCACACTATCACGGGGTAGACTTGCATACCGACCCCGTGGAGGAAGATTTCTTCCTCGACACATTCGACACCACACATAGGTCTACCTCCATATTACCTATGCTTAAAGGGGTGGTAAAGCATGCGCCAGAAGTTTTTAAGGACCCAGTTAGGGCCAGGGTCATTAACCCGCGCATAGAAAAGAAATACAAAGCTGCCCCCACAGATCCCTCCTACATCAGAGTGCCAGCGCCACTAGATTCATTAGTGGTGTCCACTGCACGCAAAAGGGCAAATTCCCAGGCGTCAGGCGAAGCACCACCACCTGACAAAGAGTCAAAGCTACTGGACGCATCAGGAAAGCGCACTGCGTCACAAGCAGCCAATATGTGGCGTATAGCCATTACTCAAGCGCTATTGGCCAGATATGACAGGGCACATTATGATGAGTTGGAAAGCATAATGTACCACCTCCCTGAAAAATATAAAGCTAGGGCCAACTAACTAATTCAAGAGGGTAAGACTATCACTAACACCTCTATACGCTGTGCCTTAGATGCAGCAGACACAGCTTCCAGGGCCATCAATACCAGCGTCCTCCTCCGTCGCCATGCTTGGCTAAGAATATCAGGGTTTAAACCGGAGGTACAAGCCTCCATCCTTAACCATCCCTTTGACCAGGAACATCTATTTGGCCCAAAGGTGGATGAGGCGCTAGAAAAAATGAATAAGAATACGGTGAAGTCCATGGGAGCCTTACAGTCACACCCTCCTAGATGCTCCTTTCGCCGCTCTTCCTTTCGGAGTACATCTAGAGGCTACTCCTCCGACACTGCGTCCACTTCGTACAAATCCCCCACTCAGTCCACCTTCACGTGGAGTTATCAAAGAGGCGGCTATAGGGGTAACAATAATAAAGGCAGAGGCAAAACAAACAACGCCCGCTCTGCCACAACGCCTACCCAATGACTTCCCCCCCCCCCCACTCCCCCAGACCATTCCACTCCGGTCGGGGGCAGACTCCAACATTTCCTTCCCGTCGGGGCTACCATCACCTCAGACAAATGGGTGACACAGATAATTCGATCAGGCTACTGCCTAGAACTAATATCTACCCCCCCCAAACATTCCACCCAGGCAGCGCCCAATGTCACAAGAACATTTAATACTCCTAAAGCAGGAGGTAATCTCCCTCCTACAAAAACAGGCAATAGAACCCGTCCCTACCAACCAATTAAACATGGGAGTCTACTCCCTATATTTTCTCATACCAAAAAGGGACGAGACTCTGCGGCCCATCCTAGATCTCTGGCCCCTAAACAAGTACATACACTCCGACAATTTTTATATGGTAACGCTTCAGCAGGTACTTCCGCTCCTCTCCCAAAACGACTTTTTGACCACCTTAGATCTAAAAGATGCGTATTTCCACATTCCGGTGCACAAAGCTCACCGCAAGTACCTCAGATTTGTAGTGGACGGACAACACTTCCAATTCAAGGTGCTCCCGTTCGGAGTCACAACAGCGCCAAGGGTATTCACCAAGTGCCTAGCAGTGGTAGCAGCACATTTGCGAAGACAACACATCCACGTCTTCCCATACTTAGACGACTGGCTGATAAAAGCCGGGTCATACAATCAGTGTGTTCAACACACATCTACCACCATTCAATTACTCCACCAGCTGGGCTTCACAGTAAACCACCAGAAGTCCCATCTCCAACCATCCCACACAAAACAATACCTCGGTGCCACCATAGACACTTCAAGAGCACTAGCCTACCCCAATCCTGCCAGGATTGCAAGCATTCAAGCTCTACGCGCAAAATTCGCACTGCAACACTGCCTTCCAGCTCGAGTGTTTATGCAACTAATAGGGATGATGGCCTCTTGCATTTTCATAGTGCCTCACGCAAGACTCCACATGCGTCCTCTCCAAGAGTGCTTAGCGCGCCAATGGAACCAGGCCCAGGGTCAATTAACAGATCTGGTGTTGGTAGACGGTCGCACCCATCGCTCTCTGCAGTGGTGGACCACAAACCTTTCCAAAGGTCGACCGTTCCTGGACCCGGTTCCTCAAATAGTACTGACAACGGACGCATCGCTCTCCGGCTGGGGAGCTCATCTACTACATCTCACCACACAGGGCAAGTGGACACCTCAACAAAAGTTACTCCATATCAACCATCTGGAGTTGCTAGCAATCTTTTTAGCCCTAAAATCTTTTCAAACTCAAATTTCATACAAAGCAGTCCTGATCCGAACAGACAACATGACAGCCACGTATTATATTCAAAAACAAGCCGGCACACACTCTCCACAGCTCTCTCACCTAGCACAGAGCATATGGAGATGGGCAATACCCCAGAAAATCTTTCTCCTAGGCCAGCATGTCACAGGAGTCCAAAACACAGGGGCAGATCTGCTCAGCAGGCAGACACAACAGATCCACGAGTGGGAACTTCATCGCAAGTTCGTCACCCGTACTTTCAAATCTGGGGGCATCCACAGATAGACCTCTTCGCCACCCACGAAAACGCCAAATGCCCAAGCTTCGCCGCCAGATACCCACACCCATTGTCCAAAGGAAATGCGATATGGATGAACTGGTCAGGCAGATTTGCGTACGCTTTTCCGCCTCTCCCACTCATTTCACTAGTGGTGCACAAAATACAACAACACTCCCTCACACTAATCCTAGTATCTCCAACGTGGGCCAGACAACCGTGGTATACCACACTGCTGGAACGATCTGTAGTGCCGCACCAAAAACTACACCTCTCTCCACACCTCTTAACCCAGAACCATGGAGAGATCCAACACCCGGACCCAGCGAAGCTCAACCTTGCGATCTGGCTCCTGAAATCCTAGAATTTGGGTACCTAAATCTTCCCCCTGACTGCATGAACATCATCAGAGAAGCTAGAAGACCTACCACTAGAGCGTGCTACGCCGCCAATTGGAAACGTTTTGTTGTTTGCCATAACAACACCATCAATCCACTGGACGTGTCCATTCAACACATAATAGGCTACTTACTCCACCTACAAGGGTGCAATCTAGTCTATACGTCCATTTGACTACACCTCGCAGCTATTGCAGCTTACCTTCAATATAGGCAACATCTCTCGCTCTTTAGAGTACCTGCCATTAAAGCCTTCATGGAAGGCCTTAAAAGAAGGGTCAGTGAGATACAAGCACTTGCATTCAAGAACCCTTTCTCCAAATGCACCATAATAAAGTTGTTCTCCGCACCAAGCCAAAATTCCTCGCTAAAGTAATTTCTCCCTTTCACCTAAACCAAACAGTAGAACTACCAGTATTTTTCTCGCAACCACAGACCATTGCAGAAAGGGCTCTTCACACACTGGATGTCAAACGAGCCTTACTCTACTACATTCAGAGAACACAACCTTAACGTAAGACCAAACAACTGTGTGTTTCTTTCTCTCCACCACACAAAGGTAACCCCATCTCAAAATCTGGGATAGCTAGGTGGATTGTAAAATGCATTCAAATCTGCTACCATAAAGCAAAGCGATCGCTATCCATTCCCCCGAAAGCCCATTCTACATGAAAAATAGGGGCTTCCATGGCATTCTTAGGGAACATCCCATTAGAAGATATCTGCAAAGCAGCTACATGGTCAACACCGCACACTTTCACCAAACACTATTGTGTAGATGTGCAAACTAAGCAGCAAACTAGTGTGGGCCAGGCTGTACTCAAAACATTATTTCAAACCACTGCAACAGATACCGGTGGTCGCCGCTAACGGTGGGTACTGCTATATAATCTATGCACAAGTGTGTAATCTGCAGCTCATATGCCTCGAATGGAATATGCTACTTACCAGTATGCATCTGTTCTTGGTATGTAGAGCTGCAGATCTACACACACCCACCCGCCTCCCCGGCTACCTTTATCTGTTCCAGTTTATCTTATTTAGATAGCACACACATGGGCATCTTCACTGTTACTACTATGCTCCACCTTTCCCTGCTGGCGAAAAACAATCTGAGGATGGAGCCGAAGCCCATGCGCAATACGATCCAAAGGAGGAGTCACCGACCTCGTGACTTCCAAAGACTTTCCAAGAGGAAAAACAAACTGCAAACATCCGGGCCCAACACCAGATGGCGATCTATGCACAAGTGTGTAGATCTGCAGCTCTACATGCCAAGAACAGATGCATACTGGTAAGTAGCATATTCCTTCTTTCTTACTACCCTGGGTATGAGGTTTAAGCACAAGGACTACTGGACTAGCCCAAGGATTATCTGAAGGCTCCATCACACCTAGTTCCAACATTTTCTGGACTTCAGTCCTGATACAGTCCCTGACATGGTCAGGTTGCCTGTAGATTTTACTCTTGACAGGCAGACTGTCTCCAGTATCCACCTCATGGGTGCACCAGGAAGTCTGACTAGGGGTCAGGCTAAACATATGTCTGAACTGCTCCAGAACTTGTCTGCATTCAGTTTGCTGATGGTCAGTGAGGCTGCTTGCCAAAGCAAAACCATCTACTGACCCATCATCAGGGTTCTGTGAGAGCAGGTCAGGGAGAGGGTCACTCTCCTCCTCCTGTTCCTCATCAGTTGCCATGAGCAAGCCCATGTCAGCCGTGTCCACATATGACTTTAATCTGTTGACATGGAGTACCCTAAGGGGGCTCCTGGGAGTTCCAAGATCCACCAAGTAGGTGACTTCTCCCTTTTTCTCAACAATTGTATGGGGGCCACTCCACTTGTCCTGGAGAGCTGCTGGGGCCACAGGCTCCAAAACCCACACTTTCTGTCCTGGTCGATAGACAGTCAGTACAGCCTTTTGGTCATGCCAAGCTTTTTTTAGTTCTTGGCTAGCCTTCAGGTTTTTGGTTGTGTTCTTCATGTATTCAGCCATCTGGGAGCGGAGACCAAGTACATAGTCCATCACATCCTGTTTGGGAGGTTTGAGAGGTAACTCCCAGCCCTCCTTCACCAAACATAATGGACCTCTTACAGGGTGCCAAAGCAGAAGTTCAAAAGGTCTGTAGCCAACCCCCTTCTGTGGGACCTCCCTGTATGCAAACAGAAGGCAAGGAAGTAAAAGGTCCCATTTTCGCCTAAGCTTTTCTGGGAGGCCTTTAATCATTCCCTTTAGGTTTTGTTGAACCTTTCAACTAACCCATTGCATTGTGGGTGATAGGGGGTAGTGAACTTGTAGTTTACACCACACTCCTTCCACATTGCTTTTAAATACCTTGACATGAAGTTGGTACCTCTGTCAGATATAACCTCTTTAGGGAAACCCACTCTGGAGAGAACTCCAATGAGGGCTCTTGCCACCAGAGGGGCTGTGGTGGTCCTGAGGGGAATTGCTTCTGGGTACCTGGTGGCATGATCCACTACCACCAGGATAAACCTGTGCCCAGATGCTGTTGGAGGGTCAAGGGGAAAACAATGTCAATCCCTACCCTTTCAAAGGGAACCCCCACCACAGGTAGTGGTATCAGGGGGGCCTTTGTTGTGCCACCTGATTTGCCACTGGCTTGGCAAGTGACACAGGAGTGACAAAACTCCTTGGTGTCCTCTGACATGTGTGGCCAATGAAAATGGGGAACAAGCTTATCCCAGGTCTTGTTTTGGCCCAAGTGTCCTGCCAATGGGATATCATGTGCTAGGGTCAAGAGGAACCACCTAAACTTCTGAGGTATTACCAACCTCCTGGTGGCTCCAGGGGTAGGATCTCTAGCCTCAGAATATAGGAGTCCCTCATCCCAATAAACTTTATGGGACCCACTAGCACTCCCAGCAGCCTCAGCAGCAGCCTGCTGTCTGAGGGGCTCAAGAGAGGGGCAGCACTGTTGCTCCTTACTCAGATCTTCCCTGGAAGGTCCCCCTGCCCCCAGGAACTCAACCTGACCATGCTCAAGTTCCTCTGGGGCAGTACCTTCTTCAGGCACTGCTTCTCCTCCCTCAGGAGGGGAATCTGAGATCTGAGACAGGGGAAGGCACAGCCTTAACCCTACTGCTCCTCCTCTTGGGTAGGATCTGGTCCATAGTTTCAGGATCCAGAACTGGTTCAGCTTTATGCATTTTGGCCTGTGACCTGGTCACAGCAAATACCTCTGCAGGTATGCCCAACATCTCAGCATGGGTCCATAACTCTACTTCAGACCAGGCTGAAGTCTCCAGATCATTGCCCAATAGACATTCAACAGGGAGGTCTGCACTGACTACTACCTTCTTGAGGCCAGTTACCCCTCCCCAGGAGAAATTCACAACTGCCAGACTATGGTTGGTCCTGACATTGCTTGCATTGGTAAGCTGGTACATTTCGCCCAGGATGATCTGTGCAGGGTCCACTAGATCCTCTGCCACATGGTGACACTAGCACCTGTGTCCCTGAATGCTAAAGCCTGTTTGCTATTTATTATAGGCTGCTGTTTGTATTTGCCCAGATTACTTGAGCTCACTAGGAAGGACATGTCAAGGTCTCCCTCACAAACCAGCAATGCCTGAGTGGGTACTCTGATTATGCCAGAGTCCACATCAGAACCCAGGGTCAACCCTACTACACCCTTATTCTGATTACCACCTCCACCAGTAGCTGCAGTAGGGGGGAACTGTTGCCTTAGGTGCAGGAGTCGTGGTGGTTTGGTCTTTGGACTTGGTACATTCAGAAGTCCAGTGCCATTTCTGTTTACAGAATTTGCACCAGGGCTTCTTTTGGCCTTTTCCCTTTGTAGACTTTGAATCCCCACCAGATGCAGATTTTTGGGGCCCTTGTGAAGACTTCTGGTGTTTTGACTTATCCCCACCTTTCTCTGAGCCTTTAGGATCTGCTTCTTAGTGTCACCCCTTTGGTTCTGGGTTTTCTGCCTCACCCTGGTTCTGACCCATTTATCTGCCTTCTTTCCCAATTCTTGGAGAGATCAGATCAGAGTCCACCAGGTACTGATGCAACAACTGGTTTTGGCAATTATTAAGGATCTGTTCTCTCATCATAAGATTATACAAGTCCTTAAAATCAGTAACTCTACTACCAACCAGCCAACCCTCCAGAGCCTTGGTTCCCTAATCTACAAAGTATGTCCAGTCCTGATTCTGTGCTTTTTGTGTGTCTCTGAACTTCAACCTGTATTGTTCAGTGGTTAATCCAAACCCATCTATTAATGCACTTTTTAAGACATCATAATCATCAGCATCCTCTTCTCTAACAGTGAGGAGCTTGTCTCTACCTTTATCTGAAAAGGAGAGCCACAAGATTGCTGCCCACTATTTCTGGTGGACCTGTTGAACTTTACAGGCCCTCTCCATAGCTGTTATTCACTTGTGGATATCATCCCCACTCTGGTAGGGAGAAACAACCCTGGACAGGTTTCTATGGTCTGGGATATAATCTCTGATTCTAGGGACACTGTTGCTGCCACCAGGGGTTTCTAACCCCTCCTTCTTAGAAGCTCTCTGGAGCTCAAAGGCTTCTTTATCTAATGCCAACTGCTTGGCCTTAAGGGCAAATCTTGCTTCCTCATACTGTAGCAGTTTGTACATTCTTTTAGTGGAGGTCACTCTTCTAGTAAAGTATGAGCTCCTCTGATGAACAGATTCTCTTCCAGAGTGATATGAGTGGTCAGATTCCCTTGAAGGGGGCCTAACCCTATCTTCTACTCTGTCAGTTCTCCTAGGGAGAATTCCTCTGTTCTGTTCAGACCCTTCTGGATCTGGCCCTTCAACCACAGAGTCCTGGTCATCTTGATTTTCATCATCTGACCCAGACACTGTAATTGACCCACTCCCTGATTCAGATCTGTTAGCTCCTAGAGCCAACCTCAGATCATCTGCTATCAGCAGATCTATCAGGCCTAGTGTGGAGGGATTCTGTCCTAGCTTTAGGTATCTTGCAACACACATGGCCTTCAGGTCAAAGAAGGTCATGCCCTTATACGGAGGCTGGGTGGACCCACTGGCTCCATCCCTTGAGAACATTCTAGTGTTATGCAGTGTTGCACTACCTACACTAGTTTGTGGTCTACTGATCCTAGCTTGAGCTGTAGCAAGTGTGTGCTATCCCTTCACAAACAGCTCTAAGTTCAGTAGAACCTATTGATACTAAGCTTGACTTTTATATGTACCTTGAGTACTTTTAGTGGTTTTCAGTTAGTAATTCAAATAGAGATTTTCTGGTAAAACAATGGCAAGCTGGAATCCCACACGCTGCCCACCAATGTGAGAAGTTGGCCTGGCATATGCTGGTCACTAGTTATAGTGGCCACCTTGCACCAGTCCAATTCGACTCTTATGGTAGATAGGTTTAAGACAACCTTTTAAAGAAAGCTATCCTAGTGGTAGCTGTGGAGAGCAGCCTTCAGGCTAAGTCTCTGAGGAATGTAAAGCAGCTTGTTTTACCTTATAATCTCTTGAATTACCAAATGAAAAGACACCACACAGGTATATATATCAAATATATATGTATTTATTACTAGACACACTCTACTAATCTCTTTATGAGATTAGAAGTCAGGAACACATTCAAATGTCCACGTTTCACAATAAGTTAAGCACAAATATGGCTGGGGCCCTAGGGGCGTACCAGACCATATACTAAAAAAGAGGTTTAGGAAAGTCGACTTGCAGAGGGACAAGGCCTATGGCCTGTAGAATCGCTGGGGCTTCACTAATGCAGCAAAAGCAGGTAAGTAAAAAACCCACGGGACACGCGTGTAGTGTGAGATCACAGCCGCGGGTTCCCTATTGATTTCAATGGAGCACGTCGTGGTTGGATTTTTAAAGTTTTAGGGAACTTCGAGGAAGTCTACAAGCAAGCCACTTACAAGGTAAGTAATTAGAGGGCCAACGCACACTAGGGCACCGGAGTGCACGAGTTACCTCACCCAGGGAAGCCGGGTGCATAGGTGTCTTTTGGTGTCGGGTCACGTCGCTGTTTTCTATGGAAGCCAAAGAAGATTTGGTGCTTACGAAGACTGAAAAAATGACCGGTGGAATTCAAGGCTGGATTCAAGATGAAGGTGACCTGAAAGCAGAAGGGACAGTGTTCACAGTCACTTGCCAGTGACCCGGGGCCAGGAAGATGAATGCCCACGGAAGTCGGGTGATTTCAGGGGATCAAGGGTGTTTTGACTCTTCGCTCACGAGCACCAGGAGGCATCGACGATGACCAGCAGCTGGATTCGGAGTGTCCCACGATGTCTGCAGCTTACTGAGGTGTCTGCAACCGGATTGGAGCCAACAAGCCTTGGCAACACCAAGTCTCGTGGAAAGTGAATAAAGTCAATGGTGCAGACGAGCAAGGTCTGAGGGACTCACCCAGCGAGGGTAAGTGAGGGCAGGCCTGGAGCAACCTGGGGTGCCCTTTGGTTCGATCAGAAAGTCTTCAGGGGACCCACAAGCCAACTGGCAAGAGATCACGAAGGCGCCTCGTGAGGAAATGCTTTACAGGAGCCCACGGTCACTCGGGACGGGGTAGGCCTCTGATTTTCGGTGCACAACCTGCTGGAGGCTTGGGCCACAAATGGTCCAAAGCACAAGTTCGTAGAACGTCGTGAAGGGGTTGCACTCGACAATAGTGCACGGTACCCGGGTATTGCTGTTCCTCGTCACTCGTGGGGTCCACTCGCCTCAACTCTGCTGGGGACTCACAATGGCCGTCGAGAAGTCAGGAAATCCACTTCCGGGGCTGCAGGGACTTCGGACTCCGGCGGGAGCGCAAAAGTTTGCGACCGTTGATTAGAGTTTTTGGTGCGTGCCAAGCAAGGGAGATTCTTCCGTCTTCCAAAGGTAGTGGAACGTCGAAGGGCCAGGATTCTTCTTGTAAAGCGTCATCCAGGGATATCTAGTGTGCAATGGCAAGGGTTCCCTATCTTATACTAAAAGAAATGGAGGGACTAGCTTTATGACCACTCCTCTGGGAGGGTCAGGGTAGGGGGTGGTTACACCCACTTCCCTTTGTCCAGTTTCGCGCCAGAGCAGGGACAGGTAGCCCCTGAACCGGTTTGAGCTGGCATATGCACAGAGGAGCCTACTGCTCCCCCAGTGCAGGACTTCAAAGCACTCTAGGAGTGCACCCACCCAGCCCCAATATACTAAATCCTGTCACCTCCCTGTGACAGGATGCCTATTGTTGGGCCTCCTCCACTGCGAGTTTGTCAGCAGCCGGATGGCAGCCCAGTGTCTGTGCTGGTGGCATCCATTTTGTGATGCCAGGGCTCTTTCAGATTTCTACAGTGTTTCTACAGTGGGTACACATCGTCCCCTCTAGAAGGTTGGGATCATACTCCCACACCAGTTACTGGTGTGGGGGTATGATTCCTAGTTGTTTGACACCAAACACAACATGTTTTGATGCAGTCATTCCAAAGTTAGCATTTACCGGTAGGTTATAATGCACTTAAGAGTATATGGTTTAACCACATCCACAAACAGCCACAGAGAATAGACTCTGCCAGCTGCAGAGGGGTCCTGCTCATGCAGAGGCACCCCCTCACATTGTAAACCAAGCACCCTGCCCTCAGGATTGATAGGGCATGCCTTAGGGGTGACTGATAGGTTTATATGTGTGTGTATGGTGAGATATAGGAACCTATACCTCAGTGAGGAGTGCTAACACTACCTCACCCAGGCTAGAGTAGCAGGCCTGTGGTGTCAGATTTAGTCTGCTTCCCAGTGGTGGCATAATACATGCTTCAGCCCCTGGAAGGCCTGTGAAGTACCTATGCCCTTGGTACCTAAGGTACCATATACTAGGGGCTCATAAGGTACCACAGTATCCAATCACTAGTGCATCTAGTATGCACTCAAATTTGTTTAGAGAGACCAGAGAGACTGGGGCCCTGATTAGCAGGGACCCAGCCAGACTATAGCCAGAAACCAGTGTTATTATCAGAAAAAAAGTGGGGGCAACATAAGTTCCAATCCTACTCTCCTACAGGCGTTGTCCACCCGACTCATGCCCTGATCGCTCCTACATCTTACCTTTCTCCTAATCACAGCATGTAGGCACCTGCTGTATACAGGAGGGGATGGAGACTTCTATTCTAAAAATCAAAGCGCTGTGCCTCTTGTACCATACATGCATAATCATGCAGTTTGTGGTCATCATTGCCCCTTTCTTTTACACAGTTACATTTCATTACAGATTCCCATTCTCCACAGGCCAGTGTGATTGTCGCCAAGTCAAAACACTTTTTTTCTATTCTTGGGCTTTTATTTGTGTGTGCATTTATTTCGCCACTAGTGCCCAAGAATGGAAACTTGGGCAGTGGAGCATTCGAGGGGATCTGGGTGACTTTTCCATCGTGATACTAACACGATACTCCAGCAACTCGCACCATGTTCTATGTGAGGAGCTATAAACGCTACACCCGGGTCATCCTACGGTCCTAGTTAATAATCGAGACTCCCATAACCCAGACCAGATCTAAGCTGCACTTATGATGGTGTAGATGCTCCGCCGACAGAACACACAATGGCAACAGCGAGAGGACAGGACCAGGCACTGGGGTCCCAAGACACAGAGGCCAATGGCGAGGAGGATGCAGGGCAAAAATGACCACAAACCGCACCAAGAAACACCGTTCTCTTAAGAACATACTTACGTGCCCTAGCAGGAGCACAGGGGTGGACATGCCCCCAGGTGCAGAAGCCTCCCAGAACCTGCCGGAACAAACACCAGCGGAACCAGTGACGAGTGCATTCATGGAGTCACCGTTCTCAACACGCCGGTAGGACTTACAGTCAAGAAAGACCTCACACAGGCAATCAAGGAGGTCATGAAAGATGTGGACTCACTTGGAGACTCGCACCCGAACTAGGAAGGACCATCGACGCCTCTTTCAAATCCGGCATCTTCCCAGATGATTGGAAATGGCCGGAAGTCATGCCCCTCCTCAAGATGCCCACAGCCGACCCAACGGACCTGAAAAACTACCAGCCATCTCCATACTCCCCTTCACTGCCAAAGTCACCGAGAGACTCGTAAACGCTCAGCTGACCACCTTCATCGAAGAGAACTCCATCCTAGACTCCTCCCAGTCCATATTCCGCAGCAACCACAGCACCGAGACCGCCCTCCTCGCCACCACCGATGACATCTGCATGTTACTCGACCAGGGACACATCGCGGCCCTCATCCTACTCTCTGCAGCCTTCGACACCGTCTCTCACCGCACGCTTACAGCCAGACTTCACGACGCGGGAATAAGAGGAACCGCCCTCAACTGGATTCGATCCTTCAACTCCGAAAGAGCCCAGAGGATCAGACACCCTATCTTCCTCTCCGAACCAACAGAGATCAACTGCGGAGTATCCCAAGTATCATCGCTCAACCTCACGCTCTTCAACGTCTACATGGCCCCCCTCGCCACCATGGTCAGACAGCATGGGCTCAGCATAGTCTCATACGCCAACGACACCGAGCTCATCCTCTCCCTCACGAAGAACCCTGAAGACACCAGACTCGGCTTGCAGGAAGGAATGAAGGACTTCACGCGCTGGATGAAAGACAGCTGCCTGAAGCTCAACTCGGAGAAGACCGAGGTCCTCATCCTAGGACCCTCCAACTCGGCCTGGGACAACACCTGGTGGCCCTCTGCCCTCAGGAGTCCACCCACCCCTACAGACCATGCAAGGAACCTCTGCATCATCCTGGACTCCTCCCTCACCCTGACCCGCCAGATCAACTCGGTCGCCTCCACCAGTTTCAATTGCCATCGCATCCTCCGAAAGACCTTTAAATGGATCAATCAATCAACCATTTGTAGAGTGCACTAATCACCCGTGAGTGTCTCAAGGCGCTGAGGGGAGGAGGGGGTGCAGCTACTGCTCGAACATCCAGGTCTTGAGACTTCTCCTGAAGGTCAGCAGGTCCTGGGTCTGTCGCAGGTGGGTGGGCAGGGTGTTCCATGTCTTGGCAGCGAGGTAGGAGAATGATCTGCCACTGGAAGTCGTCCTGTGGATGCGTGGGACATTGGCGAGGGCGAGGTCAGCGAAGCGAAGCTGGTGGTTTGGGGTGTTGAAAGTGAGTCGTTTGTTGAGGTATAATGGTCCGGTGTTGTGGAGTGCCTTGTGAGCGTGGGTGAGGAGTTTGAAGGTGATCCTCTTGTTGACTGGGAGCCAGTGCAGGTCTCTCAGGTGAGCTGTGATGTGGGTGTGGCAAGGGATGTTGAGGCTGAGGCGTTCTATATATGTTGTAGTCTTTTATGGAGTTTGGCCGTGGTTCCTGTATAGAGGGCGTTGCCATAGTCCAGTCTGCTGCTGAGGTGGGCCTGGGTGACCGTCCTTCTGGTTTCAGTGGGGATCCATCTGTAGATCTTGCCTAGCAAGCGGGCGGTATTGAAGCAGGCCTAGGAGACGGCGTTGACTTGCTGAGTCATTGAGAGCGATGAGTCCAGGATAAACCCCAGGTTGCGAGCGTGGTCGGTTGGTGTAGCTGCGGATCCCAGTGCGGTCGGCCACCAAGAGTCGTCCCAGGCGAAGGGGATGGAGCCGAGGCTGAGGACCTCTGTCTTGTCCGAGTTCAGTTTCAGGTGACTGTTCCGCATCCATTCGGCGACGGACTTCATTCCTTCTCAGAAGTTGGTTTTGGCGGTGGCGGGATCCTTGGTGAGGGAGAGGATCAGCTGGGTGTCATCGGCGTAAAAGAAGATGTTGAGGTTGTGTGATTGGACGATGTTGGCGAGCGGTGCCTTGTAGACGTTGAAAAGCGTTGGGCTGAGGGATGATCCTTTGGGTACGCCGCAGGTGATCTTGGTGGCTTCGGATCGGAATGGAGGGAGATGGACCCTCGGGGTTCTGTCGGTGAGGAAGGAGGTAATCCAGTCCAGGGCTTTGTCGCGGATCCCTGCGTTGTGGAGGCATGTACATAGGGTGTGGTGGCAGACGGTGTCGAGGCGGCCGAGAGGTCCAGGAGGATGAGGGCCGCGGTTTCGCTGTTATCTAGCAGGGTCCTGATGTCATCGGTGGCAGCGATGAGGGTGGTTTCGGTGCTCTGGTTACTGCGGAAACCGGATTGGGACGGGTCCAGGATGTTGTTCTCCTCGAGGAAATGGGTCTGTTGACTATCTTCTCGATGACTTTCGCCAGGAACGGGAGCAGGGAGATGGGCCGGAAGTTCTTGAGGTCCTTTGGGTCCGCCTTGGGTTTCTTGAGTAGAGCGTTGATCTCGGCGTGCTTCCAGCCTTTCGGGAAGGTAGCGGTCTCGAAGGAGCTGTTGATTGTCTTCCGGAGTTGGGGTGCAATGATGGAGCTCGCTTTGTTGAAGATGAGATGAGGGCAGGGGTCGGATGGTGAGCCGGAGTGGATGGTGTTCATGATTTTGACCGTGTCGTCGTCGTTGACGTGGGTCCAGGAGAGCAGGATGTTGGTGTGGCTGGGGGACGGTAAGTCTGCGGTCTATAGTAAAAGATCTTAAAACCTCAGCAGATATTACAAAACCCTCAGTATCATCTGATGCACAATGTGAGCCTCTTGCCTCCTTCTTTGTGAAGAAGGTGGAAACAATATAAATATCCTTCCCTCAACACGCAGTTTATAAGGGGCCTGTGTCTAGACCCTCATGTAGCCATACTCTGGCTGCCTTTCCGTCCATCTCTCAAGACGAGCTTGTTGTGCTCGGTCATAAGATTAAATCAGGCTCTCCTGCTGACCCCCTTAAGCCGGACCAAGTTTTGAAATCTCTACCCGTGTTCTTACCATCTTTGCGCCATTTGATTAATCTGTCCCTGTCTACATCTGCTGTCCCTAGAGCTTGGAAGCAAGCCGGGGTGGTCCCTTTGCCTAAAAAGCCCAAGCTTTATACTGCAAAACCGGAGAACTTTCGACCCATCTCTCTCCTACCCTGGGTCTCCAAGATTTTGGAGGCCTACATTAATTCCATACTTACAGGCTATCTGGAGGAGAACAACTTACTGGACCCCTCTCAGAATGGTTTTCGGCTGGGTCACAGTACGGAGTCAGCTCTCCAAGCTGTGACCGAGCTTCTGAGGGGGGCTCTAGACGAGGGTCGCACATCGGCACTGATTTTGTTAGATCTCAGTGCTGCGTTTGACACAGTCTCCCACAAGATCCTGTTGCAGAGGTTGGAGGAGGTGGGCATCGTGGACTCTGCCCTTGACTGGTTCATCTCCTTTTTAGCTGACAGGACCTTCCTGGTTGCAGTTCCCCCTTTTGCTTCCAAGATCCATACCATCAAATATGGGGTACCGCAGGGCTCAGCTCTCAGCCCGACATTGTTTAATCTATATGTACAACCTTTGGCAGTAGTGGCAAAAAGAGGGCTCACATCAGTGTCTTATGCGGACAACACACAGTTGGTAGTGGCACTCTCGGATGACTCTGGGCTGGACGTATGCAAGTTCCAGAGGGATCTGGAGATCATCTGTGAGTGGATGACTGCCAACTGTCTCCAGCTCAACGCCAACAAGTCCGAGGTACTGCTGGTCGGTAGAGACATCGAGCTGTGGAGTGAGCACTGGTGGCCTGCTAAGCTGGGCTGTGCACCCGTCCCCAAACAGGTGGCAAAAAATCTGGGTGTGTGGGTAGACTCCGCCCTTAGCTGTCAGACATAAAGAAAGAAAGCAGCAGGAACCTGCTATGGCATTCTACGGGGGCTCAAACCAGTGCTAGGGTTTTTCGACCCATCCATGAGGCAGGTGATTGTCCAGGCTTCCATTCTGTCTAGACTGGATTATGCCAATTCACTCTACTTGGGAGCCAATAAGGTGGAAATTACAAGACTGCAAAGGGTCCAGAACGCTGCGGCTAGAACCCTGTTGGGTCTGCCCAGGACATGCCCCACTTCCAGTACTATCTGTCGGCTACATAGGCTGCCTGTGGCTAAAAGCATAGAGTTCAAGATCCTCTGCATGTCTGTCAAAATTTTAAATCTCTCCTGTCCAAACATCTTGCTTACACTATACACCCCCTCCCGCCAACTCCGGTCTATGGCCCAGCATCTGGCGGTTGTTCCGCGGGCGAGGAGGGCTGGTGCTGGTGGACTCTCCTTCTGTGTATTGGCAGCCAAACTTTGGAATATGCTCCCCATCGCCATTCGCAGTATGAAAAGCTACTTGGCATTCCGTAAGGCTATCAAAACGCACCTCTTTCCTCCACTGTGGGCTGTTGTCTGTTATTCTGCAGTTTTCTGCTTCAGCGCTGCGACACCTCTTTGCCGGGGCAGCTATGCGCTAAATAAAACCGCATAACATCATAACATTTAAGTGCTGATACCGTTTTTTAGGTCAAGCGCAGCACGCATGAACTGCTCTAGGAAATCAGCCTCTTGGAATCACTTCAACTTTTCTACAAGCTCGTGCGTGTGGTGCTCACACATTATTGGCCTTTGCGTCTGACTTTCAAAATTGGCCAAAGGCGTGTCGATGTCCCAGCTTTTTAGGAAATGTTTACTCCCAGAGCGTTTTGCTCTCGGGAGCCAGCAGCGGCGCGCAGGCTGCCATATGTTTTGGGTTAGGTTTCATCCTTTGAACGCTGCTCCTCGTCCCCGAACTCCACTTTCGCTGCCACAATTTTTTTAAATTTTTTTTAAATCCGGTTTCGATCCCTACTTGCAAAGTACCCCTTCTCCCCACCTGGGAATGCTGTGCCTTCCCGATTGAATGGGATGCACATGAACGCTCCTCATGATTCAAGCTGAACTCCTTTTTATTTTTGATTACATAATACATTTTTATTTACTTTTACACTTTAGTATGTAACCTTAGGGGGTGGCATAGCTACTTGCGGTCTTATCGCTTTCTAAGGTTTTTGCGCGTGTTTCTGGTTTTCAGTGATTTATTTACATGTTCGGTCGCTGCCAGTGCCTGCTGCGGTCCCCGCCGCGCGTCTCGCTGTCTGGAGAACTGTGAATCCGGCAAGGGCTTGCGTCTGCTGCTGTGGTGTGGGGGATGGGCGATGCCACACTTGAAGGTGGCAGTAGTGCTGCGCGTTTGGAAGCACTGCTTTCCTTCCCCCTTCCCTGGCAATAAGTCATGTAAGGTTGCTGTGCTGGTTTCCTGGACGGGCTTTCACAGTGCTGCAGCTTGAAGGAAAGCGCTTATGGCAGAGTCCTGGTAATCCTATCCGAGCCGCCCAATAATTTGAGCACTGTATTCCTGATACAAGTTGCAGAATGTGAGATGTTGGCCTGGTATATGCTGCCCACTAGTTATAGTGGGCACCTTGCACCAGTCCAAATGACCTTATTGACGATTAGGTTTAAGACAACCTTTATTGAAAGCTATCCTAGTGGTAGCTATGGAGAGCTGCCTTCAGGCTAAGTCTCGAAGGAATGTAAAGCTGCTTGGTTTACCAGATTATAACCTCCTGAATGACCAAATGAAAGAAGAACCACACAAGGTATATATAAAATATATGTATTTATTTCTAAACACTCTCTACTAACCTCTTTATGAAATTTGAAAACAAGTTACACTATATCACTGTACTAGAACAACAGTAAATAACACAATACACAGTGGGCCCCAGGGGGAGACTAAACCATATGTTCGAGGCATATGAGCTGCAGATTACACACTGTGCATAGATCGCCATCTGGTGTTGGGCCCGGATGTTTGCAGTTGTTTTTCCTCTTGGAAAGTCTTTGAAAGTCACGAGGTATGTAACTCCTCCTTTGGATCGTATTGCGCATGGGTTTCGGCTCCATCCTCAGATTGTTTTTTTTCCGTCATCGGGCTCGGATGTATTCTTCGCGCTCCGGTTCCGAACAGTTTTCAGTTCTTCTAATCGGCGCGCAATCCTTCCCTTTCCGTGGTATTGTTTCGATTGCGATCTCCACACTCGACGCGGCTCTCAGCCTTCCAAGTCTTCGATTCCGGTCGTCGACAAAGGCCTTCGGGCCTACCTGAGCTCCGGTCCTAGCTGATGGAAAGGACTCCATTTAAGAAGTGTCCTCGATGTGGGTCCAAGTTTCCCCACACCGATCTCCATGAGGTGTGCAACCTCTGCCTCTCCCCAGAACACGAGGCTCGAGACTGTCTGGCGTGCAAATCCTTCCGGTCGAAGAAGACCATTCGGGACCGAAGGGCGAGGAGAACCATGGCACACTCGTCGACAGCAATCCCCGACGACATCTTCGGAGAAGGCGTCGATGTCCCTGAAGAGCAGCAAACCGAAGAGGGCCTCGTCAGCGCCTCCGAAGCCGACGACTCAGATGTCGAGGACATCACTCTGGCAGAGAGGGGCGTGAGTTCTAACATTGACTCCCCCCACCCTCGACGGCACCGAAAAAGGCTTCAGTCACGCCTTCGCCCTCGGGCCTAGGCACGACCAAAGACACTGCTACCCATACCTCGCTTTCGGTCCTGGTTAAGAAGCCCACCAAGCCTTCTGGCGGCTCTGGCTCGAGACAGCCTGCCGTCGGTGCCGAGAAACACTCCTCGGCGCCGAAAAAGAAAATGGCGGTCTCTTCCGCGCCGAGCTCCACGCCGAAGACGCCGAAAACTAGCACTAGCTCCTCGGTACCGACACCATCCCCGGAGCTGAGCAAAAAGCCAAAGGCCCTCGAGGCCGAAAGTCATCTCGGAGCCGAGAAAACAACCGGACATTTCTAAGCCGCACAGTTCAAAACAACGAACCGATGCCGGCTACAAGGCTAAAAAACATATGGATCCGACACCTTCGGTGCCGACAGATCGGCCGCTCGCAGAAGAACTATTTCGGCCTGAGCCACTACAAGAAACACTGGTCAAGGACCCTAAAACTGGACATTTGATGCTCAGCATCAAAAAGAGACCGCTGGACAAGCCTGCCCCAGCTCCACCTCCAAAGAGAAGAGAATTTGCTACCTCCCCTTTGAGAATACCTTCACCCCCTCCTCCACCTCCTCCTTCTCCACCTTCCCCACCTCATCATTTCCCCACACCCTCTCCTAATGAGGATGATGACGATGTCTACGATGACACAGGGGACGGGCCCCATGACCATCTCACAGGGGACCCCACTCCTACAGGCTCCCCAGACCCATGGGACGACTACAACATTCCAGACGTCCCGAACGTCCCGCAGGATGACCTTTACCCTTCAAGACCGCCCCCTCCCCCCCTGAAGACACAATGGGGTTTAACCAATTACTCCATAGGGCGGCACACTACCACGGAGTTGATCTCCATACAGACCCCGTGGAGGAGGACTTCCTCCACGTAGTGGACGGTCAGGCTACTGCCTCGAACTAACATCTACCCCCCCAAATATTCCACCCAAACAACGTCCAATGTCACAGGAACATTTGTCACTTCTAAAGCAGGAGGTAATCTCCCTCCTACAAAAGAGTGCTATAGAACTAGTTCCTGCCTACCAACAAAATATGGGAGTTTACTCCCTATATTTTCTCATACCAAAAAGAGATGACACTCTACGGCCCATCCTGGACCTCAGACCCCTAAATCTCTATATACACTCAGACCATTTCCACATGGTCACACTCCAACAAGTACTTCCCCCTGCTCTCCCAAAATGACTTCCTTGCCACCCTAGACCTCAAGGACGCCTATTTCCACATTCCGGTTCACAAAGCTCACAGAAAGTTTCTCAGGTTTGTAGTGGATGGTCAACATTATCAATTCAAGGTGCTCCTATTCGGAGTCAGCACAGCACCGCAAGTGTTTACCAAGTGCCTAGCAGTAGTGGCAACACACCTGCGAAGACAACACATCCACGTCTTCCCATACCTAGACGACTGGCTAATAAATCCAGCTTATACAACCAGTGTGTACAACACACTCACGCCACTATCCAGCTACTTCACGAACTGGGCTTCACAGTAAACCAGACAAAGTCCCATCTGCAACCGTCCCACGTAAAACAATACCTCTGTGCCTCCATAGACGCCTCAAAAGCGCTAGCCTACCCCAGTCCGGTCAGGATAGCAACCATTCAGGCTCTACGCGCCAAATTTCAGCCAGACACTCTCTTCCAGCTCTAGTGTTCATGCAACTAATAGGAATGATGGCCTCTTGCATATTCATAGTACCCCATGCAAGACTCCAAATGCGTCCTCTCCAAGAGTGTTTAGCACGCCAATGGAACCAGGCCCAGGGTCAATTAACAGATCTGGTGTTGGTAGACGGTCGTGCCCATCGCTCTCTGCAGTGGTGGACCAACAAAAACCTTTCCAAAGGGCGACCGTTCCTGGACCCGGGTTCCTCAGATAGTACTGACAGCGGACACATTGCTCTCCGGCTGGGGAGCTCACCTACTCCATCACACCATGCAGGGCAGGTGGACACCTCAAAAAAAGTTACTCCACATCAACCATCTGGAGTTACTAGCCATATTCTTAGCCCTAAAATCCTTTCAAACACATATATCAGGCAAGGCAGTCCTAGTCCGCACAGACAACATGACAGCCATGTACTAAATACAAAAACAAGGGGGCACACACTCTCCGCAGCTCTCTCAGCTAGCACAGAGCATATGGAGATGGGCCATACCCCAAAAAATCTTTCTTCTAGCCCAACATGTCCCAGGAGTCCAAAACACTATGGCCGATCTGCTGAGCAGACAAACACAATAGATCCACGAGTGGGAACTCCATCCGCAAGTTCTTTACCCATACTTTCAATGTTGGGGGCAGCCACAGATAGACCTCTTTGCCACCTACGAAAACGCCAAGTGCCCAAGCTTCGCCGCCAGGTATCCACACCCATTGTCCAAAGGCAATGCGATATGGATGAACTGGTCAGGCAAATTTGCGTACGCTTTTCCGCCTCTCCCACTCATTCCATTACTGGTGCGCAAACTACAGCAACACCCCCTAACTCTCATCCTAGTTTCTCCCACTTGGGCCAGACAACCGTGGTACACCACATTGCTGGAACTATCAGTAGTACCACACCAAAAGTTAGACCTCTCTCCACGCCTCTTAACCCAGAACCATGGAGAGATCAGACACCCGGACCCAGCTCAGCTCAACCTTGCGATCTGGCTCCTGAAATCCTAGAATTCAGTTATCTAAATCTTCCCCCAGACTGTATGAACGTCATTCGAGAAGCTAGACGACCTACCACTAGAGCTTGCTACGCAGCCTAGTGGAAACCTTTTGTGGTCTATTGTCACAACAATAACTTCAATCCCCTAGATGTGTCCATTCAATACATCATAGGCTATTTACTACACCTACAAAGATGCAATCTAGCCTACACGTCTATTAGACTGCACCTTGCAGCCATAGCAGCTTATCTACAAAACAGGCAACATCTATCACACTTTAGAGTACCTGCCATAAAAGCCTTCATGGAAGGCCTCAAAAGAATAATCCCCCCCAGAGTGCCACCCTCACCTGTGTGGAACCTAAACATCGTTCTCACAAGACTAATGGGGCCTCCCTTTGAACCTCTACACAAATGTGAACTTCAATTCCTAACATGGAAAACAGCTTTTCTTGTAGCCATCACTTCCCTCAGAAGGGTCAGTGAGATACAAGCACTCACCATTCTAGAACCTTTTCTGCAAATGCACCATAACAAAGTTGTTCTCCGTACTAATCCAAAATTCCTCCCTAAAGTCATTTCTCCCTTTCACCTAAACCAATCTGTGGAACTACCCGTATTCTTCTCGCAGCCACAGACTGTTGCAGAAAGAGCTCTCCACACATTAGATGTCAAACAAGCCTTACTCTACTACATCGAGAGAGCACTACCCTTTCGTAAGACCAAACAACTGTTCGTGTCTTTCTCACCACCACACAAAGGCAACACCATCTCCAAATCTGGGCTAGCTAGGTGGATTGTCAAATGCATACAGATTTGCTACCACAAAGCAAAACGAACGCTATCTGTTCCCCCTAAAGCCCACTCTACACGTAAGATAGGGACTTCCATGGCATTCTTAGGGAACATCCCCTTAGATGATATCTGCAAAGCGGCTACATGGTCAACCCGGCACACTTTCACTAAACACTATTGTGTAGATGTGCAAACTAAGCAACAAGCTAGTGTGGGCCAGGCTGTACTCAAAACATTGTTTCAAACCACTGCAACAGATACTGGTGGTCGCTGCTAGGAGCGAGTACTGCTATATAATCTATGCACAGTGTGTAATCTGCAGCTCATATGCCTCGAACGGCAAATGCTACTTACCAGTATGCATCTGTTCTTGGCATGTAGAGCTGCAGATCTACACATGCCCACCCGCCTCCCCGGCTACCTTTATCTGTTCCAGTTTATCTTATTTAGATACAGCACACATGGGTATCTTCACTGCTATTACTACGCTCCATCATTTCCCTGCTGGCAAAAAACTATCTGAGGATGGAGCCGAAGCCCATGCGCAATACGATCCAAAGGAGGAGTCACATACCTCGTGACTTCCAAAGACTTTCCAAGAGGAAAAACAACTGCAAACATCCGGGCCCAACACCAGATGACGATCTATGCACAGTGTGTAGATCTGCAGCGCTACATGCCAAGAACAGATGCATACTGGTAAGTAGCATTTGCCTTAAAGAAAGTGGTATAACAATAACGACTTGACTAGACACAGTGCCTAGAGCACGTAGAATCGCTGGGACCCCAAGGAACCACCCAAGGTAATGACACAGGGGACCCTCGGGACCCTCGGGGGACGTGTGCAGTGTTCTATGGGAAAGTCGCGGTTGGAATTTTAAAGATTATGGAAACTTTGGAGAGGACTTTGAGCAAACCCTTTCAGACTTAGAAGGTTCTAAGGCCAGCACCCACGGGAGCACCGGAGTACTCGTGTTACCTCACCCAGGGAAGCCGGGTGCATAGGTGTCAAATGGTGTCGGGAATCGACGTAGTTTTCAATGGCGATGTGCTGCAAAGTGCTGCTGCCGAGAAGAGGAAAAGTGTCCGGTGTGATCCAAGCCCGGATCAAAGCTGTGAAGAACCTGAAAGCAGAGGGGACAGAGTCTGGGTCACTTGCCAGTGACCAGGGGCACGATAGACGAATGCCCACCGATGTTGGGTACTTCAGGTGTGAAGAGGTGAAGCTTGACTCTGCAGCCACGGGGACCAGGAGACGTCGAGGATGACCAAAGTCCGGAGGTGAGCTGCCCCACGAAGGATGTCGAGTGCTGGGGGGGGTCAGTGTCCGGATTGAACACCAACAAGCCTTGGCAACTTCAACCCACGCGGTCAGAGAAAAGATGCTTCGGCGAGGACCAGCAAGGTCCAGGGGACTCCTCAAGCGATGGAGAGTCAGGGCACGTCTGGAGCAACCAGGTAAGCCAACTTAAAGTTAGAGTTGCCTTCTCAGAGACCCACTAGTCGACGGACCAGGGATCGCGAAGGGACCTCGAGAGGAATCACACAATACCAGCCCACGGGACACTCGGTGAGTGTAGGCCAGTAATCTTCGGTGGAAACACTGCTCGGGGCTTGGACTACAAGAAGCCCAAACACTGCCTCCGGGATCGCCAAAAAGCATATGCTGCTGCAAATGTGCACGGTGTCCAGGGGTTCCGGTTCCACGGACCCCACGAGGGCTATGGGTCTCCGGTATGCTGAGAGCACTGGTCGGCCTCGGGGAAGCTTGGGAACCCACCTTCTGTGTTGAAAATTCTTCGGAGTCCTTCAGGAGCTGCGTAGATGCAAACCGGTCAGATGCGTTTCAGGTGCCTGCCTTGCAGGGGAGTAACTCCTTTTCTCCAAGGGAGATTCTTCAGTCATCCAGCGTAGTGTAGATCGTCGAAGTACTTGGTTTCTGTAGCAGAGTTTCGTCCAGTTGTAATCTAAAATCCTGTAGTCAGGGGTTCCTACTTTATACCCAAGGAAGGGGTGGGACAAACTCTGGGGTCCCACCTATGGGAGGGTCAGGACAGAGGGGTGGTTACACCAATGTCCTTTGTCCAGTTTCGCGCCAGAGCAGTGGCTGGTAGCCCCTGTAACCGGTTTGAGCTGGACTATGCACAGGGACACCAAATGTGCCCCCAGTACAGACATCAAAGATCTCTTGGAGTGTACCCACCCAGCCCCAATACACTAAAGCCTGTCTGGGAGGTGGTCACACCTTCCTGTGACAGGAAACCTATTGTACAGCCTCCCCTGCCGGAGTTTCATCCAGCAGCAGGAGGGCAGACTCGTGTCTGTGGCTGGCAGCATCCATTTTGTGATGCCAGGGTTCTGTAAAGCTGGTACCGGGTATACCGGTGGTGCCATGTTTCTCCCTCTAGTAGGGTGGAATCATACCTCCACACCAGTTACTGGTGTGGAGGTATGATTCCAAGGTGTTTGACACCAAACACGACCTGTTTCCATGCAGCCGTTTAAAAGCTAGCATTTCCCACGAGGTTATAATGCACTTAAGAGTATATGGTTGGCTGCATCTCAAACAACCCCGGAATAGAGGTTCCCAAGGCTGTAGGGGGCTCTGCTCATGCATGGGCACCCTCTTACATAAAACCCAGCACCCTGCCTTCAGGATTGGTAAGGCCTGCCGTATGGGTGACTGATAGGTTTATATGTGCAGTGATATGGAGAGATATAGGGAACCTATACCTAAGTAAGGGGTGCATACACCACCTTACACAGGCTGCTGTAGCAGACCTGTTGTGTCATTTTAAATGGCTTCCCAGGGGTGGCATAATGCATGCTGCAGCCCCTGGTAGGCGTCTGGGGTACCTATGCCCTGGGTACATAGTATACCATTTACTAGGGACTCATAAGGGTACCCCAGAATCCAATCTGGAGTGTACCTAAAGTACATGAAATCAATTTAAAGGGGAAAGCAGATAGACTGGGGTCCTGAATAGCAGGATCCCAGTCAAACTAAGTCGAAAACCAGCAAAACACCAGGAAAAAAGTGGGGGCAACCATGCAGTCAGATTCCACCTTCCTACACAGAGTGATGGCACAAAAAATAGCAACAACTCAAGATCACGCGCGCCTGGGTTTATGTGTTGTTTCCCAGTAATATCGTCTTTTATTTTGGCTCCAGAATCCAAGCAAAGATTAATGCTTGCCAGTCTTCATGCTGATGGAGCAGGCAAGCTGCCTCGACGTAGTTTGGGACGAAGGCAGGTGCAGCGAAACCGGGCTCAGATGCATGGAGCCAACTGAACCTTAATTATTGCTGTATTTTACTACCCATCCAGCGGTCAGTGGGCGGTGATGGTGACTAGCACCGGAAACCACCGGCTCAAATTAAGCACAGTGGCCATTTTCCTTGTCCGCCGTAGGGCCGACTGCACCCTTGCTACTCCACTGGGTGGATAGTGGGATTGTGGTGTCACTGCTTCACAAGGGGTGCAATTTGACATTATCTGCCCCTGGTCAAAATACAATGTTTACCAAAAATGAAAGTCTGATTATGAACGTGTTAGCAATTCTGCCCCATAACTTTCCTACACCCATACAGCCTTCTACCCTGCGTTATTCTTTGTGCCACTAGTATTCCTGCCTTGAATGTGTGCTTCTCCTTGTCTGCCACTTTGCTTCAATCCCTCCCCGACCCGTCCGTTTTACAGTTAAAACTTGGTGTAAAAAAAAACAAACGTATAAAAGAGTCTCTGGAAACGTACACTCACTCTGGGTTTCTTGGCTAACGTGTTTCTTTTCACAGAAGTATTGCGAGGGAATACAATACAGCTCAACATAAATGCGCGTTTGGGATTCTTCACAGTACAAATAGCGTTCACTGCTCGGGCATAAAAAAACGTATCTAGGTGTGTTTGCTACAAGCAGGGCTTTATGTGGGGCGGATCCGACCGATGTTCAGCACCGTACATCGGCTACACCCCATTGAGAGACCCCCTTCCCCAGTTTTTTCATCCTACTTAAAGCCCTGCCTACAAGGATGAAACTTTCGAAGCCCCTGAAAACGCCCTACATTATAAGTGACCATATTGCCATTTTAGTCATCAGCACACAAATTATATTTTTAAAATGACAACTCATAGTTAGTTGCCTGTTTACAACAGCTGTTTTGTGCAAAGCTTCTCTGTTTTCCCTAAGGGATTGTTTGTGTTACTAAACAGTTGTAAAAAGGAACTTACTACACCAACACCACAAGCCCTTCTAAGAAACATTGTTGTCCATATTATACACATTATCCCATTTTTCTTTGGATTTTAATCATTATATATCTGTTTTTTCATTAAAACATGTATCCCTATTTGAAAACGTGAGCTACGTTATAATAATACCGCATCTGCCACTGAAAACACACAACCATAAAAATAAACCTTCATTTCACTGGCGACGTAGTAGGACAATAATCTCAAAACTAGAAAACATTTTTATGTTAATTGTTTTTTAATAGGGTAGTTCAGTTGTGCATAATATCTTCTTGTTTATATAGAAGTTAACAAATATGCTTAACACTTTTTTATACTAACTTTTCGACATACTGCACAGCAGCCACAATACTCTACGACATAGCTTGAACACAATGGCAAAGCCAAAAGCTCCGGCTAAATACTTATAAGGTCCCAAAGGCGAGACCTATTGTCTATGCCAATGCTTGTTGATATTTGTGGCAGTTTAAGCCTTCATAAGAAAAGATTTCTGATGGATGCTTCTAGCTGCAGATTCCTCACCTTGTGAATGTTTCCGAAGAGTCAAAAGGGATACGAAAACTCCAAAGCAGCACTCCAGCAAACTGGTATGTGCATCGTGTGAATCTGCATGTATGTCATTACACTCTGAAAGTGACATGTGGAAACATAAATAAGCGTCACCCATGAGCACTGACATCAGTCCTTTCTTTCTATGCCTTTAGATGCAGATCCAAGGCTACTCCGTAGTCTTTCAAAGACTCTTTTCACAAAACTTTTCCAGTATGCAAGGGAAAATGTCACCTTAGACATCCAGGTTCAAGCCATACAGGGACCGTTGCAAACGGATGTCTGTGATGGACCCTCATTAGGTATGCCTTTGCTACCTAGGTTCACAATATGATTCTAAGCTCTATGATGACGGTGCCCAAATGAATCGGAGGGCCATAAGGGACTGCAAGGTGAAACTTGATTTCAACAAAATCAGAAAACTCCACGCTTTGGCCAGTTGAAGTCGTAAGGAAGGTCCCTTTTCTGCTCCCAAAGTCGTTTCTGCAGCAGATCATCTTGATTAAAGTCTTTAGGTAAGTCCAAGAGGAAGCAAAAGAAATCTAAGAAGACATTGGCCCCTATTCGGGGCCACCAGTCAGTAGGCAGGTCACTCGGCGCTATTGACCAGCACCAGGCAACCCTTACTCCTTACACAACACCGCACACCAGAGAGCAGGTGGTGCAGACGTCTGCCAGTAAGGTTAATCTTAATGCCTTCTCCAATGCCCCACCTGATCATGAGTCTAAACAGATAGGGATGTTTGACAAGCAGCTGTGACTCCCATACCTTATGGACACGGTGGGCCAAGTCTACAGCAGTACCTGACAACCTCCTGGTATCTCTGATCCCATCTATCCAGGATGGCCTCAATATTGCAAAGTTTGATTCACTCTGGCTTGGACACAGCCGACTTTTTAGATTGGTTCATCTGTGAAAGTGTGGTGCTTCAGCTCCATGCCTGGATTAGGTCTATGGTGTTCTTGGGAAATGTCCAAGCATCTCTAATGGACGTTCCATTTTATGGCTCTCTTCTTTTTGGCCAGAAAGGGGACTCCTGTAACGTTTTAAATAAGTTCCATGGACTTGTAACCCTATCCAGACCGTTCCATTTCCACTTTTGCCCCTTTCACATTTCCCAGCCTTTTTGTGGCTGAGGCTTATAAAGGCAGTGCACAATGCATCAGAGACAACCTGGAGCTCAATCTCTCACCCCCTCAGATACCATAGCTGCACAACCTCTCTAGTGTCCTTTTTTTACGCTTTATTTTGTATTTTACTCAAACAAGTACCATACATATTCAACATAGAAATGTTAAGTTTCATGCTGTGCTTCCCATCTCGTTTTACATTTAGTGTTTCTCAAAAGCTGAACAGTTTGTTTGTCCCCTTTATCAATGCTTACAATCAGATCTCACACATTTCTAAAATATAGTTTTTGGGTGCCCTAATGGGCTCCCCCATGTAAGCATCTAACCCGTCTGGAGTTAGTTATGTATACCTCTACTGTCCTTCGCGGCACACAGTCACCCTGTCAGGGGCAGGATCAAGCATACAAGTGAGACCTTCAAATTGTCAATCTACTATGCCATCACATTCCTTTCCACCCGGTGCATTTTCCACCACGATCAGAATGGCTGACAAAGGACCACTTGTCTGTTTTTCAGCAGGAGGTGGAGACCCTTTTGTCCAAAGGGGCTATTGAGAATGATCTGGCCTTGCATGTAGGAACTGGGTGTTACTCTTGTTACTTTCTTGTATGGAAGTATAGAGGCCTACCTCCTATCTTAGATCTCCACTTGCTCAAATCCCTCCTGTGGAAAGACAAGTTCAAGATGCTCATGCGAGTTAAAGTCCTGTCTGCAGTAAACCCTGGAGACTGGATGGGGGCATTGAAATTGCAGGATGTTTATTTTCATATCCTAGTCCGGAAGGCCCACCAGCGGTACAGGAGCATTTTTAGTCTATGCGGCTCCCTTTTGACAACACAGTACCCCTCGAGTGTTCACAAAACCGGTTGCAGCATACCTTGGGAGGTCGGGTGTACTCCTGTATTTCGATGACTGACTGTTGAATGCAGGCTCGCCCCAGGCAGTCCTAGATTTCTTCCATATGACAGCTAACCTTTTAAGATTGTTGGGTTTCACGATCAACATGCCAAAGTCGCTCCTTTGCAGAGCCTCCCATTCATCAGAGCCATTCTGGATACTGTATTTTTTTACTTTTTTCCCGGAACAAGGAGTCAAAGACATTTAGGCTGGGATTCCAGTGTTTCAGCTTCTATCCTGAATCTCAGCGTGGCAGGCTCTGAGGCTGCTGGGATTACATGCCTGCTGCATCCTGCTGGTGAAACATGCCGTATGCAGTAGGATCTAAAGTCCCAGTGGGCACAACACTGGGAGAATGTCTGCTTCTATCCAGCTTTGGTGGTGGCTGCTGAATATATGTAGTGTTGGCTGCTGGACCACGGCCAGTGGCAGTCCTCTCTCCTTACCCCAACCAGAGTTGTTAGCTGTGAAGGATGCATCACTTTTTGGGTTCCGGTTGTGAAGGCCCTCTGGGAGATGTGGAGATCAGAGGTCTCTAGTCTCCAACTGAAGCTCAACTCAACATCAATTTGTTGGAGTTGAGGGTGATTGGCTTGCCATTGAATGCTTTTCATTTGCCTTTTGAAGTTTGCAAGGAGGCTTTCACTTAGAGACTCATTCCACCTAGAGTGGAGCTTGTGACTCCTGTATGCCTTTCTGCCTCTGCTTCTCCTGTTCCTAGTTCTGAAGAATATCAAGAATGAACAGGCCCACGGTGTCGGATGAGGTGCGGGATCAGCTGGAGCTGCCCCTGACGGATGAGGAGCTGGGTACGGCTCTGGGAGAGCTTAACCCAGGGAAGGCGCCGGGGCCTCATGGGTTCCCAAGTAAATTTTTCAGATGGTATTCTTTGTAGCCCCTCATTATCGGGTGGTATTGGAGGAAGCTCGGGAGAGGGGCCTACTCCCCCCCCCCCCCCCCCCCCCCCCCAGACTGGAGGTATGCTGAGGTGGTGGTGTTCCATAAGCCCGGCCCCCTGAGCAACATGCCTCGTATCGCCCCATTTCTCTTTTAAACGTGGAGGCCAAAATTCTGGGCAAAGCCTTGGCCAATCGCCCTTCTGGCCCTCATCTCTGTACTCGTACATCCTGATCAGGCTGGGTTTATGCTCCAGAGGGCGACCAGACACAACATTAGGCGGGCACACGTGGCGGTGGTGGCTATTCGGCAGATGGAGGAACCAGCGGCCCTACTGCTAGCAGATATGGATAGGGCGTTCGACTCCCTGAGCTGGGTATACCTATTTGCCTTGCTGCGCAGACTCAACCTTGGCCCACGCTTCCTAGCCAACGCTCCTTTATACGGATCTGACTGCGTCGGTGAGGGTAGCAGGTGCAACCTCATCCACCTTTTCTATCGGACGAGGCACGCGGCAGGGCTGTCCCCGTATTTATTCGCTCTCTCCATGGAACGGCTGGCGGCCTGGGTGCGCATTGATGCGCAGGTCCGGGGGTTCGAGTGGGCCCCGGGCCTGTCGGACAGGATCGCGCTCTGTGCGGATGATGTGCTCTTCTTCCTTACAGCAGTTGACAGGAAAGGGCCACGGCTCCTGCGCATCCTGCAGATATTTGGGGAGACATCAGGGCTCTACATGAACCCTCGCAAATCCACGTTATGGGCTTTGGGGATTGGACGAAAGTGGGCGCGTGGGCTTCCTCGGTACAGTTAAGAGTGGGGGGACTGAAGTATCTGGGCGTGTTTCTTTCGGATGTGCCGGCAGTCTCCTGGGAGCGGAACATGGCCCCAGTATGGGAGCGGGTACGTGCAGACCTCAAGACCTGGTCCCGTATGCCCCATACGTTATATGGTAGATCGGCGATGTTCAAGATGGTGGCGCTCCCTCGGCTCCTCTACCAGCTACAGAATCACCCGTACCCAATCCCGCCCTGGTGGTTCCGGTTGGTGAATGCCGCATTTGGGCAGTTCCTGGGGGGGGGGGGGGGGGGGGGGGGGAAGGGTGCGTGTGGCTCTACGAACGTGCTTCCTCTCCACCTACAGTGGAGGGCTCGGGTCCTCGGACATTCTCTCGTATTACCAGGCCTCTTACTTGCTGGTCCTTAACAAGTGGTTGTACGGCGATAGGGGAGACCCGGCATATGCGCTCGAGCAGCATTTCATGGGTGGCCACTCGCTCCATGGAATTCTGTATTCGGCGCCGTTGCGGGGCACGTTGCCGTCGGTCACGCGGGTGGTGTTCCTGATTTGGAGACGGGCATTATGACGAATGGGATGGTGGAACACCCTGACTGGGGAGACTCCCCTCTAAAATAAAGGGCGTTTACCACAATTGGCGGCCTTGCAGGGGTTCCGGAGATGGGACGTCATAGGTATTTCAGTCCTGGTGGATGTTTTGAGGGGCTCCACACTCAGGTCTTTCCAAGACCTCCAGAAGGAATTCCTTATGCTAAGGTCGCAGTTTTATCGCTACCTTCAGTTTCGTCATGCCCTGTCCCCCAGCTTAGAGGGTCTGGAGTCTCTCCCGAATTCAGTCCACTGGAAGCTAAAGTTTTTATGGGGTATCTGAAGGAAAAGAAAATTTCCCGTATCTACCAGTCCCTGGTTACGCATTGCTCCCCCACACTTCAGAGACTTCGGGGGGACTGGGAGGCGGATGTGGGCACACTGGAGGAGGAGGATTGGATGGAGGCCTTGGCGGCTCGGCGGGGAGCGGCCATAGCAAAGCGACTCCGCCTCATCCAATTCAAGTACTTACATAGGGTCTACTTTACTAGAGCGCGCTTGTGGTGGGCAGGGCTGATTGCGTCCCCGGAGTGTCTTCGATGTGGCCGGGAGGAGGGCACGTTCATCCATACGGTCTGGCGGTGCCCCTCCCTGGATCGATTCTGGATGGGCGTGTTTGCCTGCCGTTCGGAGGTCCTGGGGTGGGGGCTTCCCCGTACTCCGCGGCTGGCCCTACTATATGTCATGGAGGGAATAGGGGGCAATGTGTACAAACGCCACCTTATGCAATTGAGTTTTACACCGGCTAAGCGGGACATCGCCAAGGCATGGAAGGCGCCGCAGGCCCCTCGGTGACCGAATGGATTAGATTTTTGTATGGGGCTAGAACAACCTATTTTTGTGGCCAGGGGGTGCCCACGCAAGCACTACAAAATTTGGAAACAGTGGGCGGATTATCGGGACCTGTGGTTGGACCCGCCGGCCGTGGCGGAGGCTCATCCTTTGGGGTGATTTTCTCCTATATATTTAGCCGGTGGAGATGCTGGGGGGGGGGGGGCTTTTGAGTAATCCAAGATTCTTCTGGTTTATTTATAGGCTGTGGATGGGATTGTACGGGCGTTGTGCGACCAAAGGGGGTGGGATGGGGGTGGGAGGGAGTTAGGGGGGGGTTCTTTACAACATTTTGTATTGCTCTAATGGTTTCTGAAAGTATTTTGATTTTTTTATTCTCCAAAAACAATAAGAAATGTCGATTGCCCTTGTATCTGTATGGTTTGATTCTGCAGATGTCTCTGGTGTGCAGAGCCCTGCGTTATATATGCGACTTGACAAAATATGTTTAAGAAAAATAAAGAATGAACAGGCCCAAGTCATCCTAGTGGCACCAGCTTGGGCCAGGAGTGTGTGATACATGGAACAATTAGGCATGAGCATATGTCTTCCAATAAAGCTACCTCTTTGGGAGGCTCTTCTGTTGCAGTAGTGGGGCAGGGTGTTGTACCCAGAGCTGCGCAGTCAGCATCTCTATGCTTGGAGATAGAGCAGCAGCAGTTGACCTCATTTGACCTTCCTCCTGGAGTCGTTGAGGTCATCTAGGTGGCAAGGCATCCTTCAACAAAATCCTTATAGGCCAATTTTTGGGACAGATTTGTGGTTTGGTCCAGTTCCTGTCAAATTGACCCGCTCAAGTTGGCAGGTGGCAGTGCAGGAGCTGGTGAGGCGGAAGTGGAGGATGGAGTACGTCCATACAGGAGTTTTGTCTAGATCATCTAAGATCCTCTCCCAGTATTAAGCCAACTAGGTCAATTCCACAAAAGAAGTTGGAGTGTTTCTGTGTCTGTACCACCCCCTGCACTCACCTTTCAGCTTTGGGCACCATTCGGGGGTCTGAGCCAGGGTATAATACCAATGTGTGCTATCTCGGCCATTGCTACTCTGCGAGAGACATCCCTTGCTGTATTTCGGGTACGACTAAATAATATCTTCCCATACTTTATAAGAGTGTGCTCTAAATCAGCTTCTGACTGTTGGTGAAGGGAACAAGGTCAAACCCCTCTTTGCTGCCATTCTGTCTCATACTGCCAAGGTAGTTTTTTGTTATAGGGGATGTTCTGTTTTTGGGCCAGGAAAGGGATCTTCCAGATGTGTATGTCTGTAATCATTTGATCCATAAAGCCCCGGTGCTTTTCAGATTCCTCCCTCCATCCCCTTCATTCCAGTGTAGTGCCTTAAGTGTGTAAGGGGGTCCAAGGTGGTGGATGTGGAGGGGCCGCCTGGAACAAAAACAAGATCTTGGGTTGGGTGTTCCTTTTTAAAGCATAATCCGTCCAAACTAAGAAAGCTTGTACTGCTACCACCCAGAGAGAGATCTTCTTCAACTTGTCTGTGAAGTAAGCGGTAATTGATAGCTACTATTTTCATGGCACATTTGGCGATTTGTAGGCCCAAATATGAGATTGAGGTCGCAGCTCAGGTTTAGAAATTGGACATGGAGAATTTGTTGATGTGTCGGGGGAAGACAGTAAGGTTAAGTATCTACTATTTCTGCAAATTAATTTTAAAACTGGAGAATTGAAGAGTGTCTATCAAGACGGGTAGGGAGAAGACAGGATCAGCAAGGGCATCTAGCACGTCATCAGCATATTTTCTGATAGTGTGAGTCACCCCTCCTGAATACCACCCTTGAGATAAGTGGGTTATCTCTAAAATGTTGGGCCAGAGGCTACATATAGAGCGTGAAAAGAAGCAGTGACAGCAGGCAGCCCTCGCATGTCCCCCTCTGAATGGGAAAAGGCTCTGAAGAAGAGCCGCTTATCTGCACCTATGGCAGAACTTGTCCATAATTTAAAAATGTTTTAAAGTCTGTCGACCCTATCAAATGCCTTTTCATCTTCGATTAGCAATATCTAGGCTTCTGAGAAAGGTCTATATCAACTACACTGCTGTTTATTTTTGCCTGGCTTGGGAATAACTTCTATAGATGTCTGTAAGAAGAGTGGCGACAACGCCCCACTTTTAGCGAAGGAATTAAAGAGCGAGGGTCTTATAATAGTGCAACGTTAATCCATCCGGGCCCGGAGATTTAAAAGGCTTCAGCTGAGCAGTAACAGATATTACTTCTTCTGTTCTAATGGGTTTTTCCATGTTCTCAGGGTGTCCAGGGGTTAAATTGGTTAAATGGACTTATTCTAGATAAGGAACTATATCAGCGTCATTGTGTACTTGCTACCTTGAGTAAAGGGTCTGATAAAAGTCCCTAGATAACACTGCAAGCTGATCATCGCCCGTCATCTTTGCTTCCACTGGGTCTGTGATTGTGTACTCTATCTCTAATCACCCTAGAGCGCATTTGTTGTCACCCGTATAGAATTTATGTTGCCGGCAGGGCTGGGGTTATTCCTCTCTGTCTAGATCTAGTTGTTTTAGTTGTGCTCAGGTTGCATCTGGTTTGCTCCACACTTTTGGGGCTTCAATTCCTTTATGAATTGCTGTCCGTTCTTTCCCAGGTCCTCTTTTCCATGGCTGATCTAGCTACCAGTTCCTGAACCACTCTTACCAGGCAGGAGCCTTACGGCCTGACAGGGGCCCCTAAGCAGCATTGGACCACCTTATCGTTTGCCATAACAGTCATGTGTCGTGGCAGCTGGTCTCTGATGACAGTCGATCCAATGCTGCCTGCTGTTCCTGCGCAGTCCTGCCTGAGTACGGGGTTCTGGCCATGTAGGAAGGTTCAGTATGTTTCAACCACTTCCAATTCATGGAACAAGCATGAGTAAGTTTCATATATACAAAAACCCTACCAAGAGCTGTGTGTTATTGTAAGCTTAGACGCACTGCTAATGAGCCCCCTAACAGGCTCCTGGCATATTACTACACTCGGAATGTAGCAATGCATATTCAAGCTCCCAGGCAACCTACTAGTGAACGGATGCTACACAGAAACAATAATTGCCTCACAGCTCAATATCACACACCCCGCTCTGCATAGCAAAAAGTACACCAGCCGAAGGAAGGTGTGCTTCGTTCATTAGAGATCATATGTGCAATACATTCAAAACCAATACCTCTCAACATCACCAAACTCTTAGAAAACTCAACAGAGCACAATAAGCATTAAATTGTGCGCAACAAATTACTGTCAACAAATCCATACAGCCACAGCACACAAATACAGAAAGTGTGAGATGCAGGTGTTAGCAAGGTTTGCTCATCTTGAAACGTGTGCACCAGACCAGGGTCCCCTTGCCCTCAAACACTTAGGACAACTACAAATGGGCAACATAACAGACACACCCATAGTAGTTTAGGACTGGTACTCTCATATTGAAGGGGCACTTCATGTACAATGCCACCAATAAACATATCAGAGCGCTGCACGCTGTAGTCCTACAAGATTCTCATGTCTCGCTGAACTTTGGCAGGGACTTCAAGGGCCTTCATACTCAAGCAAAACACAAATTTGTTACCAAATTGTAGTATCCACTACCCACATCTAGGAGGGTTAAGTTCATTAAGTGTATTTAATTATCTAAAAGTTCATGAGTGATCTTAACTATCGTTCTTATGTAGAAAAATTCTGCTAGGAGTTGTGTTAATACAAGCTGAGCCCTTCTCATCACTAGCTCCCTAAGTGACCCATGGTGGAATACTGACACACTCATAATGTTCATTAGTCTAAGTTTCCATCTCACAGGATCCTTCTCTTGCTTGTTACACTCACACTACCAATAACTCGCATCTATATACAACATTACCACAGCCAAGACGTTCCACAAAAGCAAAGTAAGACTTTCTTCATTCAATACAAATAATTCATGCAGATCCATTCAGATCCAATTACTCTGAACATAAGCAAACTCCTAAAACACTCACTATAACAATACACAAAAAAGTGACCACGTAGTAGCGTAGTAGTATTTGTGTGTGTGTGTATCTTGCCTATTCGTCTGTATTTTCAATGCCACAAAGCAAAATAAACACAGCAAATAACTAATGTAAGTAACCAGCTTTCTGTAGGTAACTTATGTTTTGTCATTTTCTTGTGTGAATCTAATTTCTGGGGAGGGAATGGAGTATTGTGCATTGTTATGTAGATATTTCTTGCACTTGTCATGCCTGTGAGCGTTACATTGCATCAATTAGAGCGTGTTTCTGAATTTGTGTGTCTAGTTAGCATGTGGTTGGGGGGTAGAGGGCTTTTCAATGGGTGTGACTTTCTTTTCATCCTTGTTGCGTAGGTTGGTGATTTTTCAGTTAATGTGCAGGTTTCAATATGGTTGTCTATGAATGCTTGTGTTTAGGAACTGCAGCTGCATGCTTGTGTGCATGGTTGACCACAACAGCCAAAACAACTGAACAGAATTACACCACATTTGGCAGAAAGCTAGATTTCCCCCCAGAAAGTGTGCTGTTTGTGATTTGGTGTAAGTCTGTTCAGTAGTTTTTGAAAAACTAAGATTCAAAATGTATAGATATCTAGACATTTGAATTTGCAGGAGTCTCACAGTCACTCCACTTCAAATAACAGAGCAATATGATTGACTGAGGTGTTTTTTTCCGTGTTAGCCACCTCACTCCCGCAGAAGTGAGAATCTCTTATGTTTCCTGTGGTTACTTGTGCTCTGATTGGCTGGCAGCAACATGAAGAGAAATATTGTGACCACCTTTACAGGACACATGAACTCTGTCCCAGTGTCCTGAAAATGCAAAAAGAATAAACTATAAGGGAGTAGGGTAGGACCTTGTGTGGGGGTCCAAGAGGGACCCTGTACCAGGGCCAAATTAAAATATATATATATATTTTGCAGTGCCATAATCCTGTGTGACGTGGACACACTGTTCAAGAGAGATTCTTATGGGAGCACAGAGGGCCGTGCTGTCTCTTATTTATATATATATATATATATATATATATATAGTGTGCGCACGGTGAAAAACCAGAAAAACAAATAAAAAATAAATACATAACTTAGCATTTAAAAAACCGTACAAATTCACTGAAAAAACCATAGGTTTCACACACGTTATAGTTAGGAATTAGCATTTAAAAAACCTTGCAAATTCACTTAAAAAACCATAGGTTTCACACATGTTATAGTTAGCTGTACATTTCACTCGTAAAAAACCAATGAAATTCCACGTTATAGTTAGATCAGGTAACTATAACTTGCGCGACCGCAATCCACAATGTGTCATTTCAGATGTCATCATTGATGTGAAGAGTGATGTCACTGACCATGTCATGAGTGATGTAATATGTGACGTCATCAGCAGTTTATTGTGGGCGCGCAAGTTATAGTTACCTGATCTAACTATAACGTGGAATTTCATTGGTTTTTTACGAGTGAAATGTACAGCTAACTATAACATGTGTGAAACCTATGGTTTTTTAAGTGAATATATATATATATATATATATATAGCTCTCTCAAGATGTAGCACAATGGACCACAGCAGCCTTTGTCACATGTGTTTACATCACCACTAGGGTGTCCTTAAAAAAGCATGATAGACTCAATAGAAGGACAAAAAAGGGATCTAATGTGCCGGCTATATTGGAATGGTGTACAGCAAGTCAGAAAGAGTATAAACGATGTGGTAAAGTATGTGTGGCAATAGCAAACTGTTCGAAGCAATATGCCTCAAAGTAGTAGCATAGTGCTCAAATCAGACCAAAGACCGCAAACCACGGCAGGCAGTTGGACGTGAAGGCATGGTGCCTGTATGCAGACACTGGTCCAATACCCATGGTGTAATGACTTTGAGTTGTTATTCGAAGTCGGGCACTCAACATTCCAGCCTGGACTGACCCACATTAGGTGGGAAAGGATTCAGCAACACGTCTGCATACAGGCACCATGCCTTCACGTCCAACGGCCTTTGCCTCGAACTGTTTGCAATTGCCACACACACTTTACCACTTTGGTTTTATTATATATATTACATTATATTCTGTGTTACATGTGTAGCCCATATGCCTTGAATTTGGTTAATATATTCCTCACTTGAAGAGTACACACTCACTATGTTATTGTTTATACTCTTTCTGACTTGCTGTACGCCATTCCAATATTGCCGACACATTAGATCCCTTTTTTGCCCTTTTATGCCTATCATGCTTTTTTAAGGACACCCTAGTGGTGATGTAAACACGTGACCAAGGCTGCTGGGTAGCCGAAACGCATTGTGTGAATAAAATGTTTCCTGCAATATTGTGGTCCATTATGCTACATCCTGAGAGCACGCCTATCTGACTTCAATATTGGATTACAAGCCGGTATGCTCTGCCGGCATGCGTGCCACTTCCCATGGGTCCCACAGTTCCAGAAGGAGCAGTGAGAATGGAATATGTATGTATATATATATATATATATATATATATATATATGTGTGTGTATATGTGTACATATGTATATATATCGGTTTTTTTTTGTTTTGTTTTTAAAGGTGGCTGGATGTCTGTGGTGGGTTGGCTGCATACCGGGGTTTGGGCCTTGCTGCAGGTGAGGTCCTGTGGCCAAGCCATGCCATCGGTCGTACGCGGCATAGCTGGCTTCCTGCGGTGGATTGGGAGCAGGGTGGTTGTGACCAGGCCATGTTGTCAATAACACCCCACGTACAGCCAAAGGCAATGTACTGCGGGGGTGGCCACCTGTCTGGGGGTGGGGAGGGGAGCTGACTACAGGCCGTGCACTGCAGATAATCTCACATTACATCACTGATGACATCTGAAATGGCACCATTGATGACAACACTGCATGATGAGGGCATAAGTTATAGCTACTTCAGTTAACTATAACTGGTGAATTACAGTGTTTTAAAAAATAAATGTTACTTTTAGATTGACATTTTCCCCTAACTATAACGTCACTTCAACCTTTGTTTTGTTCCCCAGAAACTGGGGCACTGGCTAGTGTACTATCTAATGAATAGAGGAGTTTGCCCAAGACTCAGCCGGCCTGGCAAGCTAGAGGCTGGTTACTGGGCTTGCCACGACTAAGTCAGCATGGCAAGGGCAGCCAGGGTAGGAAGCACAGTGCCAAGGCATCAACATGGGCAGACCAGACACAGGTATTCAAAGAAATGGTAATTGCCCAAACCTAATGCAAATTAAAGGGAAACCCGCTGCAAGGCTGTCCTTGATCCACATGTCCTGCCCCAGTAGAAACTGAGGGCCCGCTCACGTCCTCTCCAAGGTACTGTGCCCCCAGGCTAGCCGGTCCCTATTGAGCCTGCTAAAACCTCACTCATCAGTTGGGTACACACTGAGGCCTGCCGGCGCAACCCACCAACTGCTGGCCAGATCAACACTCCTACACTCCTGCATCACAACTGAAGTGGCTGGGCTATCCTCTACCCTATGCACTACTGTGGTTGCTGCCATGACAGCGGGGAGGCTGACTAACGCGAAGCTGGATCGCAGGCGCCCTTTTAAGCCTGCTACGGCCTGCACAACATTTCTGGACAGACGCGCTGCGGCATTTTCCCATCCCACTGAAGTTCCCGTGAAGGGCAAACTGGCGGCCGCGCTCGTGATGTACATCCAAGACCCCCTGTCCTGAGAGGAGCAACAGACGCAGGTGAGCGGAAGGCCTTGGAGGGCCGGTGGACGGATACAGGAGAGTTCCCAGTGACTGCTGCCCCAGAGAAGACAACCCCTCCCCCCTGGACAGATCCCATGTGCGTGGGGGTAGGGGGACTCCGTCTCTGCCACCTGACACTGAGGGAGAGCAGAGTGGCCTTGCTGTGTCTCGGGCCCGGAGGCCAGATCGGGCCTAGGCCGTGACTTGGCGAACGGTGAAACCGGGGGCCTCGCCTGCTGCCCGCGGGCGGGTTTGAACTGTCCCTGCGTCTTGTAGAGACCTTTTGGCAGTTCCTGCCTGCTGCCTCCCCTCAACACTACTCTGCTTTCAGGGGGCCGCCTCGCTCTGCTTTAACGCCTCATCCCTCTAGCTGCAGGTGAGGTGCTGGGGGTGCCCCCCCTCCCACCCTTCTCCCAACTCGACTTGCTTACGATGATTACTCTCTACCACCTGCCCTACATCACGGGGAAAACCGAGTCCACACGTGGGCAGCAGGCCCTCACTAGATGGTGATTAGTTAACACACCAGACCTCAACATCTGCAAAGAATGGCATAAGATCGCAATACTTGCTGCCACACTGCGGGCGAGGCGCTCAGGGGACAGACTACTGGCGCGAACAGGACTGCGTGCCCATTTAAACGGTTGGTCCTCCCGCCGCCTGTCGGCACGGGGGAACGTTATACAAGAAAGACCCTCTTTGCCTTGCCGCAACCCCAAACACTGATCGGACGCCTGGTGCTATACTTCCAGCCCTCCACGACAGCTGGTCACCTCGCGGCAACACAGTAGGAGCCGCGCCACATAGCTGTACTAAGTGGCAGCTGTATAAATACTGAGACTCGCACCTCGCCTGTGCCTCTCCTCTCCCCTCCCCCTCCTCTCCTCTCCCCTCCCCCTGGGCTGGTGCAACTGGGGTGAGGCTAACTGCGCCAGATACCGGGCTCCTCTGGTTGGCAAAACAGACCTGTCCCCCCCCCTCCACATGTCAAGCTGCTGGGAACGGTCGTCAGTTCACCTTAGGCAGTGCCTGCATCGTGAGATAGTGAAGAGCTGGGCACACTAAATTCACCGGGGACCTACGGGGGACGCGCCCGACCACTAGAGAACGCCGAGGTCCACAGCAGAAGATACCGAACATCACCAGAAGGGCGCATACGTGGGAAAACCGGACATCTAGACCTGCCCACACAGCCGCCTACCAAATGCCAACTGCGCAACAGCTGGTGAGGGGTCGCCTACGCGCCACCAACCAGCACCTCAATGCGCGCAGTAACAGTGCAGATCAGTCAACGACGCAAGGAGGAACAGCAGCTGAAACGCCACACCCTGCTTTAGCCACCAAACTAGACTTGGTGCTGGCTGCAGTAGAAAAGATGGGATCCTCAGTGGACCAGACCCGCACCTTGCTTGAGTCCAAAATTGATAAAGTCACATCAGACTTTAACTTGCTGCGTGCCGACCACCAGAAGGTCAGAGACAGAGTGTGCTCGCAGGAGCAGTCAATTGCGGAACTGAAACCAATCACTCAGTCATGCGCCCGCCTTACAAGACCTTATTGACCGTGTACATGACCTGGAAGACAAGGTGGAGGATGTGGAAGGGCGCTCCCGCTGCAATAACATCCGTGTGGTGGGTCTGCCAGAGAGCAAAGAGGGGCGAAGCCCAGAAGAATACGCCGAAAATTGGATTAAGGAGCTACTCCCGGATGGTACACTATCTGCCCACTTTGTAATCGAAAGAGCTCACCGAGTCCCTGCACAGAAACCACCGCCGGGCCCACGCCCCTTCCTAGTCAAAGTCCTCAACTATAGATACAGAGACTCAATCCTCCGGGAAACCCGCAAACTGGCAGACATAACAGTAGACAATAGCCGCACTATGTTCTTCCCGGACTACACAACACAAGTGCACCGCCGCAGAAGTGCGTACACTGCGGTGAAGAAACAGCTGCGTGAACTGGGTCTCAACTACTCGCTCTTTTTTGCAGCCAAACTGCGGGTGGTCGTGAACGGAACAGCACTTTTCTTTGACTCCCCCTCTGACACCTGGGACTGGTTGGAGGAATCTGGCCTACTGTCTGGGCCAAGGCCTCGTGGGGCAGACGAACCAAGGATGTCGGGCAGGAGGCGACGTCGACGCGGCGGGTGGAACAGACCCCGGACAGGAGCCATGGCGGCCTCCACCTCCCCCAATTTGGCACAGAGACAGGCTGAGCGACAAGAGGATGTCCACATGGCGGCGTTGTTGGGACCAACAAGCTCCAGCCCTGCTTGTCTCCATAGTCCATCGAGACTCTCTGACACTGGCGACTCCACATCATCCAGGCTGGACGGATCCGAAGAATGTCCAATTCCAGAAGTCACCCCGCTAACAGCGGAGGGAATTTTATGACTCTTAATGAAAACTTACAGCTCGGACACATCAAGCGCAAGTATCTGCAGCGCCAGCACTATATTGTACTATGCTTGACACTCTAGTCGGTCACTTACCCCCTACAGGCAGCAGGGGCTGTCACGCGTGGCATGCACATCACAGCAAGCGGCTACCATGGCAGCTCGGGCAACACATCGCGCGCACTGCTCACACTGCTCAGCGTCACGTATTGGCACGGGGAATACTGGGTTACACCCTGACACCAAGGGGAAACTCGACACACACCATATGCGTGCCACCAGAACCCACACTAGACGTCACTCGACCATTGAGTTTTTCCTCTCTATCTTTAGCCCCTGGTTGGGCCTCACAGTTTGGACGAACATCACTTCAGTGCTCGCCCCCACAGTTATGCTCAAGTTAGCTTGTTTTCCATCTCCCCCCTCCGCCCCCCTGTTTTTAATGTTGCTGGGTTGGAATAAGCGGACACGCCACACACATCAATATGCCCCGCCCCTCCTGCTCAGTCTTGTCTGCCAAACAACTATACCATGGTACAAGTCAATATAATCACATGGAATGTGTGCGGTATACACACACCCACACGCAGATATTCCATTTACGCTTATTTACGGCGCAGAGCTGTTGACATTGCGTTCCTCCAAGAGACGCACATGTCGCATATAGAGCTCGGGCGACTGCGAGGTAGCTGGAGGGGCCATTTATACGGCACAATCTACTCGGCCCATGCGCGGGGTGTTATTATCTGGGTGAGAGCTGGAGTCCCATTTGTAAGTGAACAGACGCTAGTTGACCTGGAGGGCAGATACGCATTTGTTAGCGGGAGACTCAACGGTCAGCCGATTCTCCTGTGTTCCGTTTATGGCCCCAATGTCAACCAGTCCGCCTTTTTAGACAGCCTCACAGGGAAACTTGCCAATTGGAACGGGGTTCCCTGGCTCATCGGAGGAAACTTTAACTCAGTGTTAGATGTCAAACTGGACAGATCATTTCCGCCTCTCACGAGGACCAACGTGCGGGCCCTCGCAGACTGGCTGACTTACTGGGCACTAATAGACATATGGCGTACCACTAATCCTGATACTCTGATCTACTCATATTACTCAGCGGTACACAAGTTGCACGTGCGATTAGATAGGATTGTGGGGTCCCCAACACTGCTCCCGCTGATACAGCATCCCTAGGCCGCACACACTCAGACCACAACCCCCAACTCTTACAGCTTAACTGGGAACCTGGGCGCCCCCCCACCTCCGTCTGGAGATTACAAACGGCGTCACTTGAGGACCAGCCCTTTCGCTCTTTGCTGGGGACGGCAATCCTTGACTACTTTGAACTTAACGAGGGTACCACCGGGAATGTGTTAGTGGAGTGGGAGGCCTTCAAGGTCACAATGCGTGGACACTATCTGGGCACGACCTGGAACATACGCAAGACTTTGCAACATGACCTAACTAAAATAGAAACACAACTACTACGGTACGAGGCACATGGCGAGGAAAGGGGTAGAGACCACCATCACCTAGAGACACTACGCACACAACACTCCGAACTGCTGGAGTGACTCCGCTGCACACACAGCCCGCACGCATGCCTCCCCTGACCACGCGGGGCGACTCTTAGCCTGGCTCATCAGGCAGGAACATACCCACACGCCAATAAGCGCCCTACGGGCTGACACTGGTCTACTAATGCATACACAACGTGAAATTCACACAGCTCTGACACATCACTATGAACAACTATACTAGTCCCACAAGCTACAAGACCCATATGCCCTCTAATCCGTCCTCGACCGGATACAGCTGCCCGAGTCATCGCCAGAACACACAGAGCTCCTAGACGCTAGGATATCCTTAGAGGAAATCAGGGAGGCAATTTCGTCGCTGGCAACGGGCAAAACCCCGGGGCCTAATGGCTTCCCGGCCAAATATTACAAAGCGTATAAAGTAATATTAGTGTCACGCCTGCATGCTCTTTTTGCAGCCTCGGTGGATGCGGGGCACCTTTTCCCCTCACTCTGTGAGGCACACCACATCTCGTTACCTAAACCTGACAGAGATCACACCAACATAGGCTCGTACAGACCCCTCGCCATACTCTACTGCGATTACAAAATACTGGCTAAAATTCTAGCAGACAGACTCACGCAAGCAGTCCCCTCTCTGGTGCTTACAGATCAAAACGGCTTTGTACCATCCCATAGTACCTCACTTATCCTACGCCGCTTCTTTCGAGTAGCGACCTACTCCATATGCGAATGGCAGCGGGCGGGCTGCCTTGTACTTGACCTTGAAAAGGTTTTCGACTCCCTCGATGAGATTACATGTTTGCGACCCATGAGCGGTACCAGTTAGGCCCCACATTTTTGCAGCTGACCCAACTACTTTACAAGAGCCCGGCGATGAGAGTGAGGGTCAGCCCCTACATTTCTGAGGCCATCCCAGTGCGACGGGGCACGAGGCAGGGCTGTCCGTTGTCCCCTCTCCTCTTCGCACTGGCGAGGGAGCCACTTGCGGAGTCTTTGAGAACCCAACTACAGGATGGCATCACACTAGGCGACGAGATGCACACAGTATTGTTGCACGCCGACGACCTGTTGATATATTGCAGGGACATCAGTCAGATCCCGGAAGACCTGGCCCATGTTCTGGGGCAGTTTGCAACTATATCCGGTCTAAAGGTTAATGCCGCTAAATCCAAACTGTATGCCTTTGGAGCAGGAGTCTCAACTGGGTGCGAGTGCAATGGAGCGCAGACACGTTTCGTTACTTAGGAATACGAGTCTATCAGCAACCACAGGACCTCTTTGACAGCAATCTAGGTAGGGCACTAACAGCCATTCGCTCTCCGATGCGATTCTGGAGCACACTCCCCCTGGCAGTCACGGGCAGAGTGGCACTGGTGAAAATGGTGGCCTTACCAAGGCTCCTGTACTACTTTGTCAACCTGCCTAACTATGTACCAGCCTCCTTCTTTACCCAGCTAGAACAGACAATCAGGGACTTTATCTGGGGCCCCAACCAGCACAGGGTAGCGATCAAAAAACTATATTTGCCAACAGATCAGGGGGGTCTAGCGGCTCCTGGCTTTGAGCACTACTACCTTGTGGCTCAACTCCATTGGATCGCCAGATGGTTTGCAGACCGACAGCGCAGTGACACTGCATCCATCCGTCCACCATACACTCTGCTACAGATCCTTACGCTCTTCCATCCTGGTACACGCACACGCCCTCGGGAATCCTTATATTTGAATGTGGCCTATAGGTGTTATCGACGGAGCCTCTACCAACATGCCACACCTTATGCCCCGTCCTCCCTTTGGAAGGCACCCCCAGAGGTCCGGCGGTGTGCACAGCCGCCGACTTGCACCATTGGCATGAAGCTGGGATACGGACCTTAGGTGATCTCTATCACGAGGGCTCACTGATTCCTTATGCGACCCTAGCAGCAAACAAGGAACTTCCCGCAGGCCAATTCCTCCTACGTTGCTCACTGGTGGCCACCCTTACAGAGAAATGGGGAGATCTAGTCACTGAACCACAAATGCACCTCACTATCTAATATCTCCATGACATGGGACGGGGCAGACACCTGATACGTTGGTTCACCGCTTCACTGCGTCATCACGCGGCAATCAACCTAGATCCCCTCAGACGCAAGTGGGAGCATGACTTGGGACGCCAACACTCAGATAAAACCTGGACACAGATATTGGCCAGCCTGACTCGTATCCCACGAAATATGCGACTCAAGCAAATACAATACTTCATTACGCAACGTGCATACTCCACGCCATCTAACATTAATAGATACTTCCATCGAGCCGACTCTGCCTGTCCCCGCTGTGCGACTCTTGATGCAGACCTAGTGCACATGCTCTGGGGCTGCCCCAACCTCAGCACCTATGTACATTTTCTGTGTGTTGGCCCTCTTGCCCATGCCTGTATTGTGTCCACCAAGCACTGTACTGATTTATTCCAACTAACTGGTATACTATATATACTACTGTTATATTGTATGTAATTTTTGTCTGTGATCTGGCCCTATATCTGCATTACGTTCATTAAGCATCGTACTTCTTTGCTGTAATGTACTGGCACACTCTGCACACTATGTTCACGTTTCCTTCTGATCCCACATGTTTCCTATCCCTCAACCTATCTGAACTTAACACAAATTGTCGCGGTGGTTGTCAACGCTTACACATTGTTTGTGTTATTTCTAACAATGTGTGGGAGTGTCTCTTGGATTTGCTACATCTGTAGCACTGTAGACTTAAATCTGAAATAATTGATAGTCGCTTATCTTGAAGTTGGCAATTTTGGACTTAGTGCGTCTTCTTCATTCATACAAGAGTTAGGCGGGTTTTTTCTTGCTTGAAATTCATATGGTTTGTATTTAAGGACACTGGACCTCTTATGTGTTTCTGATTGTTTTTTCAACCTGACTCTTACTATACAGACAGGTTGTTATGAGGTGTAATACTCATCGCCTTATGTGGTAGAAATAAGTCGTACACCTGCCCGGTTACTCGAAACCATTCCAATATGGCTGACTCATTTAGATTGACTTCTTAACCTATCTATGTACATTGCCCACATTTACGAGTGTCTCATTGCTGCGCCATATATGTGCGAATGGACAACTCTAGGCGCACTGTGCTTGTGCACACCTTTTGGATTGGTGCACAGTTTAATTAGTCACATGCATCTCCGCTTCGGAGTTTTTGTTCTTAATTGAAATTGTTACTTTGGAAATAACATATAAACCATTTATTTTACACTGTATTAGCATCTACATTGATAGAGAACTGAAACAAGGACGATATTTTCTTCTTGTAGATGATACATGAGCAAGCATGCTATCAGACGACTTGTGTCGTTTGTAACGTTCTCAATAACCATAGGAATCGGAACTAGTCCAAGATGGAGGCGATTGTGGTAGAATATGCATTGACGCATTGACGTCATTTCCGGTTTCCGGGGATTTCCTCAGAACGCCATCAACACACATATAAATATGGGCGGCAATTGAAACCAATTGGTCACCGCTCCTACACGACGGTGTTCGTAACTGCGCAGACGACTCTAGCAAACGGAATTGGACTTACGTTCTCTATAAAGTAAGGTAAATTGGTGTTTAAGCTGGGGCACATTGGACTCAGCAGTGGGTATTTGAACGCCAACTTTTTGGCGCTAGATCGTCAGGGATTACAAGTCTATGATGCGCAGATAATCATTGCACTTGTGATTTGAGTTTTATTGTGGGACTTGGAAGTCAACTATGCTATAGGATTGCACTAGCGTACAAGTCACGTATGGGCAAAGGCTTTTCATTTAGGGCTGTACGTCCCAGTGGTCCGCTGTCCTTAGCGTTCTAGATATATTACTTTCTGTTTTTTCTTTATATAAATTTTTTTCTTCTCAATTAGCAGCATTACTATGCTGTTGTTTTGGCTAACACCTGTTTGTAATATACTCTGGTTTTTTACGACAGTATGCAGGATTGGGTGGCTGAGTTTTGTGACTGTTACGGCGGACATGTGCGTGTATGATGTCTACAGTCAAACACAATATTTTCTTTCTGGTGTTTATGGAATTATACTTCGGTGCTTATCCGGTTTCCTTACCATTGGGATTTGGGTGGCTGAGTTTTGTGACTGTTACGGCTGACATGTGCGTTGTATGATGTCTACATTTAAACAAAATATTTTTTCTCTGTTTTTTATGGAATTTTACTTCGGTGCTTATCCGGTTTCCTTACTATTGGAATAATACAGATTGGACTGTTCTGAAAAACTATTGTCTTTGAATCACTTATCTTCGTTTACGTTTGTCCACCGGCCTTTTCATAATATTTCGGTAAGGACATTGAGTATTGATGTTGTATGTGCGTTTCTAAGCGACTCTGTGACTTTATGTGCACATTTTGTCTCGTTTTGAGTATTTAACATTCTAATCACATTTCAGAAAACTCCGGTTAAAGATACTTTGAAAATAGGAGGTCTTTATTGGTGGATATTACAGTATACTCTACTACTTAGACGACACGCTAGTTCTTAAAGGTCAGTAACTATGGACTGACTAGATACTAGTATTTCTTAGCTTGCAATCTCTGTATTTCGATCAACTTTTGGACATTATCTATATTTCTCTTTACGATTTTTTAGACTTTATATATCGGGAACTCTCTGCATTGTTGTGACTGAATATCTCTGCGCCACTCAGTTCGACAGCTTGATTCTTTGGTAAGCGACTTGTGTAAACTGACACAGTTCTGTTTCTCGGTTTCACTTTTTAGTACTCTTTCTCACATTGGAGTATTTCTGTCTTTGCCAACACCATTTTCGGTGATACAGCATCTAGGGCTTCACTTTCTGAAAACTTTTTAAGTCACTCTGACTTTCCCATTTCACGTTATTAAATTACTCTTTATTAGTAGGTCCTTGGCTTTACTCAAAATCAAGAACTTCGGTTTGGTGTTCACGTATCTATCCTTCGCTAAAATAGGAACATTGTTGTTTGTCGACTTAACATGTTTTTAATATGAATAAATCTGATATGACTTTTTGTATGATTTTTAACAGCCTTGAAGAAGCCCATGTTTGGGCGAAACGCGTTGGCTGTGGATGTGACAACATCATTGAAATAAAGAAAAAACTTGAAAATCTTACAAGTTCTGTGTGTATTATAAAATCTGTTTAGTATTGCACTGTATTAGCTAATTCACTCTTGTGTTGCCTCATATCTTGTGCTTATCATTATTGTCTATGGTCTGTTAAGCGGCTGGCCATTTGAGGTGGGCAACACACGTATTACTCTAAAGTGACATGTCCAGGCAGTGCATATGTGCTTAACCTAGCTGCTTACTTCTCAAATTTCCAACCTCAGCACCTACTGGAGAGAAGTGGCAGATGCACTCCGTGCCTGTACGGAAAGAGAGCTACCCTTTGAGTGGCAAACATATCTGCTACATGTCTTCCGTAGGACAGGCAATACTAAGGTCACCTCCCGGTTCCTAGATCTGGGCATAGCCACTGCCAAACGACTAATTACAAAACGATGGAAAGCGTCAGATCCCCCACAAGTACAGGCTTGGAAACGTTCCACCATTGCGTGGGCCAGAGCAGAAGGCATAGCGATCAAGCGGGAGGAAATAGTAGGTCTCAGGAAAGTACCTATAGCTGAAAACTAGTATGTGACCCTGGCAACACTGCAGCAATCCACAGACCTGCCAACCCAGTCCCTTCAGGCACCTGACCTAAACAGCCAACACCACACACGCAACCCTCACTCATAGACCACATTTCCGCAACCGATCATGCGCCACAAGCTAAACGGTACTACTTTGATGCACTTGCACATCATAACCTTATAGTAATAGCATTGCTAAGGGGCACCCTCGGAGGCATAAATACAGCATTCTACATACCCCAACCTACGTGAGCATTCCAACCCTACTCCAAGTTCAACACCCCATGTACACAGTTATTGCCACATGAACAGCTTAACCAATCTATCTGCATCGAATTGACTATTAAACATAACCTGCTCCGCAACATATACAAATACACCAGATGTATTGGTTGTGGAAAATACTGTACTATAAGCAACCGTATGTTAAAATACTGTCAAACAGCTATTGAAACCTCACTGTTGTATTAAATGTATATTGATGTCCAATGACGCACATCATCTAATGTCACTACACACTGCAGAAAAGATGAAACAACTGCTCATGTACTTGTTTACTAAATGCCAATAAAAACAGATTTTTTTTTTTTTAAACTTGTTACTGGTGCCATTATCAGTGTAAGTTGGTTAAAGAAAATCTGAGCTGCCGCCATGAGACCGGGAACTTCATGCTTTATGGTGATGTGAAACATCATGTTAAACCCTAATCGCCTCCCTGTCCCTTTGTCGCAGAGCAGTGCTGACACGATTCACACAACAGTGAACTGTACCGTAACAGGGCATAAATATAAAAGAAGACAGGGGAGCTTTCGAGATTGCCTTCCCAATGATGTCTTCAAAGAGTCACAGTAGAGTGAGAAATACTGACCACTGGCAGCCACTTGCTCAAATCAAGTAGTGGTGCCATCTCATCATTCTTCTAAAGTAGCTTTATACACTATGCATTATTTGATAGACCCCTTTTTATGTGTACCGATCTGTGCAATAATTTGTGGTTTTACTGGTATAGCTAACTATGTCAAGCGTATAACACTTCATGACGTAGACGTCTTTCAAGTTCCATATTCACATGTTGTGATCCAAAGTCACCATATTTCTGAGCTGATATTAGTTAAGACAGAGGAAGGCTCACTTTGTAGCGAACCTTGCCATACTCATAAGGAGCTTAAGAATGAGGTACTCCTCACTGGTACATCGGCTAATTGAGAGGGAAAAAATGCTGGGATAGTTGCAGTGGTGGGTGGAGGGACTGTGTTTTCCTGTTCTAATCGTCCTTAAAAATGTGTTGTTGATTTCCTTGAGGGAAGGCCTTGCTTGTAAACCTGATTGTGGTAAATGTTTGAATGATAGGTTGGTGGCTCTAGAGGTGGCTTGAGCTGCTGGTGGATCCATGTTTTTTCACCATCCCATCTACCTCAAGCATAGGCTGTCACTGCAGGGACAGGTTTGGAAAACAGTGGGTCTGTAGAAGCTGCCTGATCCGTCTAGGCTTGGGTCTCTGATTATCCTGTACTGCTAGAGTCCATCCCAAACGTGGGACACTGCATCCGGACATCTTTGATACCTCCTAGCCCGTACTGAGGATTTTCGGTGAGATTCTAATACTTGGTACTTCCCCAAAGTCCAACCACCACCTCAAGTACACACACGCTTATCGAGAAAGTGGATCAACTAGGCATTGTTTCACTCACAAGTCTCAGCCAATCATCACTTAAAGGGCTGGTCTCCTCATCGCACACTGGTGTATGTTCTGGTAGGAATTGGGTCCCTACAAAGAGAAACGTGTTCATCCACTCATTGGCTTCTTTCTCCTCTTAAACTTTGCACCTTCAGTATTAATCGTACATTTTACTGATCATTTAATAAAAGTGTACTGTGCTACATAAATAGTACATAAAAGAGGATCTTGTGGCGACGTGGTGGCAATTTGCATTACCACAAACATTGAAGTGCTTAAACATAGAATCTCAAGCCTCATAGACATGGACTGCGGGATAATGACCGCTGCGACAGGTGTGGGATAGAACAGGCAGGGTTCCTGCACCACGCTTGGAACTGCCCCAGCATCACTGTATATTGGAAACAAGTGTTTGAAGCATTGCAGCAGATGACATCGCCCCTAGTCCAGATGTCACCATTAACCGCTCTTCTGAGTTACACGGAGACTATAGAGGTGGGATACCGGAGATTCGTTTCCTTAGGTCTGCTACTGGCCAAGCGAAGAATAGCATGTAGATGGGGAAGGGGTAGAGCTCCTAAATTCAAGGACTGGGTGAAAGATATGCTATTTTGGCAGGATCAAACGACTACCTATGCAGAACTATTACCTTTGGCCTCGAGACCCAGGGACATATGGGACACCCTCAAAACTTATCTCCTTTCACATTCAATTGATACCACTAATGAGGAAATGTAGATATGCTACTGTATGTTATTTAACCAGGATCTGTGCACAAATGCAACTCCAGAAACAGGATGGGAGTGTTATGTGGACATGACTGACATGGTTTTCTTCTATGCCCCTTTTCTTACTCTGGTACTCCAGGCTATCATTGTGTATACTTTGTGTATTACTGGCCTCCTGCAAAATGCTACAAAGCATACTGTCTAAAATCTCTTTTTATGCCTGTCATTGTCAACACCTACAATGTATAGCTATGCAAATGTCTGTGCAATTCACATATTGTGAATGTTTTATGTTACAAACTAATAAAAAATTAAAATAAAATCTCAAGCCTGTTCTCAAACTCTACGTGGGATATTCTACCTGTTGGTTACAAAACCCAAAGGTGCATGGCTCTTTCAGCCTTTCTGTGCTAAGAAGACAGAGAAGGCAAGTAGATATTTCCCCACCTTGGATTCTAACCTCTGGAATTCTACCTGCTTCACTAAGAACAGAATCCTAGTGTCCTGGTGTCTCAGGTTTTTGGACTACTTCATAGTGGTATTTGTTGAGTGTACAGTAATGAGTGCCATTAAAATCTCTGTACTGAAACCCGTTTGATTTTTGCTTCCAGGGCTCCTCAGTGGACAAACCTCACCCACAAACACCAAACTGGAGAGACTGGACTCCCAGCAAGTACTGCATCTATGCCTCCGATATCAAGAGCACCTCCACCAGTGCGCAGAGGCTGTGGCCTTTGATCAGAATGCTCTAGTGAAGCGTATCAAAGAGGTGAGCACACACTGCATCACAAGGAAAGTGTTTCAAATGCTGTGACTAAGGTCTCTCAGTAATTCAGTATTTATTTATTTGTTGATGAATAATTAAATAATTACATTTTAAGATCTAGTTAAAGATCACACTTTAAAATGATTAAGCAATTGATTAACATCTATTACAATAAAACACCCACTATTTGTTTGTTAAATAACTAAAGTGCAAGTGCATTGTGCATAACTGTTTGTGTTTAGCTTTTTAATTAAAGTGCTTTGGCGAAAGCCCCTAGGTCACAAAATTGCCAAGCCGTTTGTGCGCCAGACACAGAAATCTATTTGCCTGGCACACCAGGGTCATTGAGTCTCTGCTGAGCCAACAAGTTGCGGCTTGCCTACAGGTGCACATATGCAGTTGCAAGAACAGTAATCTAAGTAACTTTTTTCTTTGTTCTAGAAGGTCTGGATGTGCATAAAAGGTAGATTTCCGTCACTTGGTTGTATCCACATAGACGGCAGCTTAAGCTTGTCGGCCTGCTCTTCCAAGACTGAATGAGATCTTTGGTTTCAAATTGCCCAAAGCAAAAGAACATAAACTGACTTTTTAATGCTAGTGAGAAATTCGTTGTCAGATGTACCTGGGGCTTTAAGTGCTGGTATGAAGTGATAACTGCCCAAGCATGGCATTTCATTGCAAACATGTTCTTGTCTTGCCGTGACAGGGCTTTGCCAAGGCATTGTTTAGCAGGAAGGAGCATGTTCTTTTCACGGGGATAGCCCCGGCTTCTTTTATACCTAGTGCGTCTTTTGACAACAACCGGTATGGTCCCCATGATTTGTTTACATTTGAACTAATCTGAGACTCTAGTTCCTGACAGCACAAATTGTTCAAGGAACCTATTTTAGAGGTGCAAAATGTCCAATATAACTTTAAAAAAAGGTTACTTCTTTGCTGCTCTTGATTCATTAGGCCAAATTCCAGCTGTACTTGGGCTTGAGAGGTCGACCTAGGCAAAGGAGAAATGGATTTGTAAATGATTGCTTGTAACAAGTTTAGCAGGACTGCCTCTTTTCCTTGGATGATTTCCATACCATATGGTAGCGGCTGTAGGAGCTGTGCGGCCATAACTGTAAGCAGGTGCTGGTATGACGGACAGCTAAGCTGCGAAAGTTAGTGCATGTGCTTTGGCCCATATCATAGCAAAATGTTTTTGAAAGTCAGCTGGCATTCAATCAGAGTTTCGTGATACTTGTAAGAGGCCCCGTCTTCTATACAATTACCCTTAGCAAGCCAGTTTGAAGACTTTTTCTTTGAATCGACCAGGTGGACCACCTTTGTTTTACGTGTGTTAGCCAGAGGCCTTGCTGCTCAATGTATCCAACCAGTGCGTTTATTGATCTTTGTAGCCCATCAGGTGTCTGACTTGAGATGATTGTCGTCGTCAGCATATTCTAGGTGACTAATTTTACTTGATGCCAGTCTTGGTGGAATACCCTCAACTTGTGCCAGATGTTGATCGAGGTTGGGCAAATAAAAGATTGAATAAGCAGGGGGGCTAAGACGCACCCCTACTTAAGTTCGGTTTTGGTTTGGCTCTCAGATGTGACTCTTTTGCCATTGTCAACTTTGACCTGGACTCAGTTATCGCTGTATGAAGCGATGATTGAATTTAACAGTTTATCAGGAAAAGCCCCATTAGCCCAAAGTCAGACAAAAGAAACTCTGTTAAAAGCAGATTTAAGGTTGACAAAGCATGTAAATAGATTATTCCTTTGTTGCATTGCCTTTTCTGCCAAGATGGTGAGTGCTGACAGGTTTGCTTTGTTCTATACTTGACCTGAATCCTGTTTGAGTTTTTGAAATTAGCTGTTTCTCTTTTGCCCACGCTTGGAGTTCGTGAAGTATCTACGAGGCACATAGTTTAGCTTCAACCTCTTTTAAGGCTATTAGAATATAATTAATAGGGATGATTGACTGCCACTCCTAAATCGGGTTAAGTATGTACCCTCTCCACGATGGCAAGATGTTGTTGGAGCTCTAAATTCGATTAAAAAGAGGTGTTGGATAACTAGCCCAGAAGTGGATATCTTACTTAAAGAGTGCATTCAGAAGGCCGTTGGAGGCTGGAGCACACTCTCACTTCAGTTTCTTTACAATCCTCTTCAGGCGCTTGACATCTGTTGATAGTTTTTCAGGGTCTGTATGGATGCTGAGCTTTTGTAAAGTTGATTGGATTCTATGGGAGGAGTCGGTGTTTGAGTTTTCTATATATTGGAAGTGATTGCTAAAATATACTGTGCTCAATTGGTGGTCCTGCTAACCTCCAGCAACGTCAGGCTCGAGTAACCACGTTTTTATTTTATTCGAACTGCTCCGGCTAGTAATAACTCATGCTGGAGGTAGATTCCTGCGTTATGATTACGATCTGGGCCCAAGACCAGCCTATTTATCTCACCCCAAAATTGTTTACTTTTGGGTTGCTTGCTAAACAGTAAGAGCTTGCTCCATATTCCTTCCTGATAAATCTTTTTTGATTGCCAGCATTCTTTGTTGCAAGTTTTTCTCAGTTATCGAAGTAGTGATCCATCAAGCACTTTGCCTGTTTTTGCATTCTGATAGAGCTTTCCTACTTCTCTGTTGATTTTTTTTTATTTTTTTTATTTCATGCAGCTCCTTCATATGCCAATTCTCTCTTTGGAGCGTAGGGAGGCTGATTTTTCTTGCTGTTTGAAGTTGGCATTTGGGCAGGTTGGAAATGAGATTAATAGGTTGCTTATTAGCTCGTACCATGAATGATATCCTGCATCTTTGTGTTTGCCCTGGTTATTCTCTGCGAGGCTGTAGGCCATGATTTGCTCTGTATCTGAGCTGCGCTATTTAAATCTCTTGAATTATAACAATTAGGAAATGATCTTAAGCCTTGGCATTCAAGCTTTTGAAGTACATTGAAAGATATGCAAAAAGAACTATTGATGGACAGAATGCAGAACAATGTCATACATTCACCCCAGTACAGAGATCTGGGCCTAAATCCATCGTTTTTTTTTTTTTGTGCTCACCATGCCATTCCAGTTTGGACCCAAACATATGCAAATCAGTCTTGACCCTGTGCCCAATGGGAAGTTCGGGCCAGAGTTCGGGCTGGACTGTTCCCGTGAGGCACAGGGTCAAGACTGATTTGCATATGGCCAGGTCTAGACTGGGGTGGCATGGTGAGCAAAAGAATGATGGATTTAACCCAGATCTCTTGACTGGGGGAGAATGTTTTGATTTGTTCTGCATTCCGTCCATCAATTGTGTGTCTTTTGCATTGAAAGATATGTCCATGTTCTGGGTTTCTTGCTTTGCCGTAGGTGAAACTAATGGGTTTCGAAAAAGTCTGATAACGTCCTGTGACTATAAAATGTGAATTTTGACTATGTTTTTGCAGAGTCTTTATTAGTGCTACCAATGTTGAGTTCCTCTCTGCCTTCTTTCCTTTCCATGGATGAATGTATACATTTAGCAGGAAGAGGGCCTTCCGATTTTCATGCTGACCTTTAGATTCTACTTTGATAGCCTGTGGCCACTCAACCCCTAGGTCTATGTTTTCCTGTGACTATTTGTATTACTGAAATGAAGGTGGAAAGGCTCCCCCTCTGGAGCTCATAAGATGCGGTCTTCACTGCAGGGATCTGGTGGTCAGTATGCCCTGTTACTACTTTTTAGGCTCTATATTTCCTGTAATAATATGATCTAAAAAGTTTGAAGGTAATTAATTGTGTCACTATCCAGGGGCATTTTGGCAAATCCATGTACATTCTAGGAACATATTTTAATGTGGTCTGGCTCAAGTGAAACGTGCTGTTGCTCAGGACCAACTGGGGTCTAAGGCTTGCAGCAGCCAGGACCATTCTCAAGTTTTCTCATCAATGGGGAAAATTACGGAGTGCCTTGCAGGCCCTTTCTCTCTTTATTTCACAATTGTTAGCTTTGGGAGGTTGGTAGGTTGAAACTCTACCCCCAAGGCACCCCTTAGGACGACTGGTCTATTAGTTGGACTTGTTAATCAGGGCAGTCTTGAGCTTGAGTTAATTGAGTTAATAGGAGGCGGATTTGTAGGTAGCAATGTACCTGGGTATATTGGTGGCTCTACCCTCCTTACCTTGAATTCCCCAATTCCCAATTATTGGAAGAGTACCTAGTGTTGGGTCACTTGGTTTGCGATGTCACTTGTAGCCCAAATGATTGAATTTGCTTCCGGCTCACTTAAATAGGGATGTGGTTGAAATTCTATTGTTTTTAAGTGAGATGAGTTGAGGTGCGCAAGTGCATTGATTTCCCTGGTTAATTTTAAAACCACGTCTCTGTTTAAAATGTCAAATGCCCCTCTTGATGTATAAAACAAATATATAGAAGGGGTTGAGGCAATTTCCTACCGCACACAACCTTACTGTGGGAAGAATATTTGATCACTCAAAAAGGTGCAACGAACCAAAAGTTCAACACCTTTCAACTTTCAATGGAAAAGATTTCCAACACTAAACAATTGTAATGGTTCAGCACTCCTTTTTCAAAAGACCGAATTGTTTCTTATTCAAAGATATTCAACTCCAAACTCATGATAATCCATGCACAATTTGAATAATTTGTCTTCTCCAATAAATGTATTTTGAGCAAAATTCTTTATTCTTGTTCACATTCTTCTTTTAAAATTAATAGCCACAGTAGCCAACGCGTTTCGTCCAGATGCACTTCTTCAGGGCTCTGTTACAAAACTGTTCCTATTGGAGACAATAAACTCATGCATATTCAGTCAATTTCATGAAAGAGCTTATCCCCTGGGTCCTCTGATAAGCAGAAGTCCTCACTGGGGTCCACCTTGTGTTTGGTACAAAAGATGTTCTCTTAACCCATTGGTGTATTTTTCGTGACATTTCAGGAGTTTGAGTGCTCCATGGCAAAGTTTTGGGTTGCGATGTACGCAGAAGTAAATGTATGTTCGAGGCATATGAGATGCAGATTGCACACTGTGCATAGATCGCCATCTGGTGTTGGGCCCGGATGTTGCAGTTCTTTTTCTCTTGGAAAGACTTTGGAAGTCACGAGGTATGTGACTCCTCCTTTGGATCATATTGCGCATGGGCTTCAGCTCCATCCTCCGATAGTTTTTTTCCGCCATCGGGCTCGGATGTGTTCTTCGCGCTCCAGTATGGAACCGTTCCAGTTTTTCTGTTCGGCGTGCAATCCTCCTCCCTTCGACGGTATTGTCTTGATCGCGTTCTCCACACTCGACGCGACTCTCAATAATCTAAGTCTTCGATTCCGGTCGTCGACGAAGGCCTTCGGGCCTACCTGGGCTCCGGTCCTGGCTGATGGAAAGGACGCCATTTAAAAAGTGTCCTCGATGTGGGTCGAAGTTTCCCCACACCGATCTCCATGAGGTGTGCAACCTCTGCCTCTCTCCAGAATACGAGGCACGGGACTGTCCAGCTTGCACCTCCTTCCGATCGAAGAAGACTATCCGGGACCGACGAGCAAAGAGAACAATGGCTCACTCGCCGACTTCGATCCCTGACGACATCTTCTAAGAAGGCGTTGATGTTCCGGAACAGCACACCGAAGAGGGCCTCGTCAGCGCCTCCGAAGCTGACGACTCCGACGTCGAGGACATCATTCCGGCACAGAGGGGCGTGAGTACAGACGTCGACCCCGACCCTAAACCCCCCTCCACGCCATTGAAAAAGGCTTTGGTCACGCCTTCGCCGGTTAAGAAGCCCATCAAGCCTTCAGGCAGCTCGGGCTCGAGCCAGCCTAACCTCTGTGCCGAAAAAATCTCATCGACACCGGCACTGAAAAAGAACACTCCTTTTCTCGTCTGCACCGAGCTTGACACTGAAGCTCTCGGCGCCGAAGACTAGCACCGGCTCCTCGGCACCGATAACATCCTCGGAGCCGAGCAAGAAGCCGAAAAGCCTAGACTCCCAAACCTCGAAGCCAAAACCCACTTCGGAACCGAGGAAGTCAAAAGACACTTCTAAACCCCACGGTTCCAAACCAAGAACCAGTGCCGAATCGACGCCTAAGAAACCCACGGCTCCGACACCATCGGCACCAGAGGATCTGCCCCTTACAGAGGAACTGTTTCGACCCGATCCTTACCAAAAAACCCTCGTAAAGGATCCAAAGACTGGGCATTTGACGCTTAGCACCGAAAAAAGATCACTGGACAAGCCTGCACCAGCTCCACCACCAAAAAGGAGAGACTTTGCCACCTCCCCTTTAAGGATTCCTTCACCTCCTCCTCTTCCTCCCCCACAATCTCCAGATGATGATGATGATGATGATGACATTCCCTACGACACAGGGGACGGAGCGGATGACCATCCAATAGGGGACCCCACTCCTACGGGCTCCCCAGACCCATAGGACGACTACAACATTCCAGACGTCCCTAACGTCCCGCAGGAGGATCTTTACTTTACCCTTCTAGACCCTCCCCCCCCCCGAGGACACGATGGGCTTTAACCGCAACATTTGCATTAAGGTGTACGAGGGGGGCAGACAGATGAAATCCTGACCTACGCACAAGTACCACTACAAATGATTGGGGACCAGCTGGAAGCCTCCCCTTTGAGACTTGACAGATGAAAGAAATACGCTTAGCACACTCCGTACCGAGAGTGCTCCATACATCGTCACTCAGGTCCAGTTCTTTGAGGACAACGAACCGATAATGCACAATGCCAGGTGGAAGGCCAAGCCTGCTTTCTGAGGCTTGAACATTCAACTAGTCCAAGATATATCACCCATAACTCTTAAAAAGTGCAGAGACTTTAGACCCGTCTCGGACTACCTAAGAGAGACAATGTGAAATACCAGTGGGTCATCCATTCAGCCTCATCTTCCCCTGGATAGTAAAAAAAACCAGACTTATTTGTTCTCCAGCGGAGGCCAAATCACTGCTAGGACTCACTCTGGAATCAGACTCCACTGATCAAGCATCAAACAGTCCAAACAAGCACACCAGACTTCTTCTTGTGTGGCAAACAGTACATCGCTGCCCTAGACCTCACTGAGCTACATCCAGGTCATCTGATGCATCAAAGGTAGACATTATCGCTCACCTCCAGAACATGAAGACAGAAAACTCTGCTGTCCCCCAGCCTCACCCCCCATTTGAGGGACCACAGGTAGTCTCCTGACCAGCTCCTGTGGTCACACTAACTCTTTCCTGATTAGGGCTTTGACCTAGGCCGGGTTTAGCAACCGAGTCTGTGGGCACACAAGATTTCGATTTTTCTCCATTCATGCTCCTGACTCCAGACAACCTAATAAAGCTAGTCCCTCCCCCCACTTTACAATATCCCCCTTTCTGCAAGAGTTCAACCTCCAGATGGACGATCTGGACTCAGTTCCCCATGTGTGTAGCTGTCACGTTTGTGTCTCTGTTCCCCTGTCTGGGAGGGGGGCACTATGCGGGGAGTGGGTTAGGCGTGATTACAAGGGACCGCTCCTTATAATGCTTTATCCTTTTCTGGACTAGTTGATGGGTAACACATGCTCTCTTAAACTACTTTCTCTGAACCTTCTGGGTATTGATTCACCCCAAAAATTCACATAAATCTCGAGGTACATTACAGCATGACACCTGCATTTTTCTGCAGGAGACGCACCTTATCCGGAAATGCTATACAATTTTGGGCCTCCACTGCAAGGAAAACCGCAAGAGTAGCCATCCTATGTAAAGACCATATAGCCAGTAACAGCCATCGGTGTTTAAAGATGGAGAGTGACTCGTTATCAAGATAAACATCCAGAGGGTGGGTACACAATCATATTAAATGGTTACGCACCTTACTTGGCACAAGACACCTTTTTTCACTATACACCCTCTCCTCGGGGAACAATTGAAAGACGATCATTGGGGAATGGGATGGGGGGAAATTAACCTGGTATAGGATCCCACTCATGACAGGATGTGCAACTCCTTCAGGGAACAAGGGCTATTTGAGAGCTATTAAAAATGAGATCACTGATTTGGACCTGGTGGACATCTGGTACCACTTAAACCTGCATTACTCGCATGTCCACGAATTCTACTCTGGCATGAACTACACACACACACCTTAGGTGGATGAGCTTGACAGATCTCCCATATCTCCACCTCTGACCATGCTCACGTTGAACTCATCTGGTCTGATGGCTATCATCCACCCCCTGGCACATCTCGCTGTTGCCTGAAACCAAACATCCTACAGGACCCAGTGAACTGGTAAACCATAGTGACTGCCATCAAGGAATACATCCTGACTAACTCCCAGCCCAACACACCACTTCACACATTATGGAACACTTTTAAGGCCACGATCCGGGGTTCCTTTATAACCTTGGACATAGAGCACGGGAATCATGCCTCCTCGAATATACACTCACCCCTGAAATAAAGGCACTGGAAAGACAAAACAAACCCCTCCAAAACTACCCAATAGAATTTTTTCATCTTGCGCAGACAGCCCGATCACATAAAATAAACCGCAGGAAACGCTCATTGATGTACCTGAAGCAGTGCTTTTATGATAAGGGGACAAGGTGGAGACACTATTGGCATGTAAAATTCGACTCCAGCAGGCGAAGACGTTTAGCCCTCAAGTTAAGTTTAGGGACGGCTCATGGGCAATGAAGAAATCAGAGATACAATGGGCATTCCACAAGTTTTACCAATGATGAACACACAATTAACATCCAGGCTTACCTACATTTATGTGACTGGGCATCCCTCTCACCAGTGTATAGCACACCCCTAGAGGCCTTAATTGAACCTAAGGAAGTTCGGAAAACCCTTGGGGTGTTTCCGACAGAGAAATCATCTGGACAGTGTCGGCTCCTCTGCTAAGGCGGAGGAACTTCAACCCACTGCCTTAAGGCAGTGCAGAGTAAAATGATAACGAAACGTGTTATCATAATTTCCTTTTTCCGTTCCTAGGCACGGGAGGGGCGGGGCTGGCAAAAGCAAGGGCCAGCGAAAAAGTGGTTTGCCCACTCAAAGTGCGCATGAATGTTTGACTTGCTGTCTTGGGCTGGCCAAACATTAATGCGTACTTTGCATGTTCCCCACCAGGCTGTATTACACAGCCTAGTGGGGAACAGGCACATGCTCCATTTCCCCATTTGAACACCGAACCATGGTGCTAAAAACCAATCACCACGCTGCAATGCAGCATTGTCTTTGGCTTAGGGAGCCTATGGGCCGAGGGTGCATCACCTTTGACGAGGAGAGGCTGCAGAGAGGAGGTGGCTGGCGGCGCAAGCAGCAGGTACTTTTTTTTGTCTATTTTTATTTTCTACACATTCCCCTCACATCTCCCGCCACCATTCCCTACTAGCCGCCACTACCCACCGGTCACTTTCTAAAAGATTTCTTTGCTGCCTTTTCTTCATCAACTCACTACACTATTCAATTCCTTCACCTAAGATACAAAACTGACCCCCACCATGTGCAACTGGAAATTATGCTCATCCCTAAACTGAAAAAAGATCCTACCCAATGTACATCCTACCAACCCATGCATTATTAAATGTGGATGCCAAATTGTACACCAAATTTTTTGCACAGCGCGTAGAGCCTCTACTCCCATGCCTGATTGATCCTGGCCAAGTCTGCTTCATCCGTAATCATCAAGGGCAAGCATTATCGGGCAACTCGCTTCCCTGGTTGAAAAGGCACATAGGCGTAACATTACTTCTCTGCTCCTCTCTGATGCAGAGAAGACCTTCGACAGAATCAGTTGGACATTCCTTAGGGACACACTGGGCAAGATAGCAGTGGGCCAGAAAGTCATTTTGAGGGAAACTGATCTGGGACAAATTATCCCTGATAAACAGTGGCACTCTGGGATACCCCATCTCAGCAAACCCCACTACCATGATCCTCGGCCTGTGACCCTTGAAGGCATGACCCAAACCAACTGGGTAATGATCAGATTTCTGTCCGGAGCTGTGAAACAACTAATTGCTATTTTCTTGACGAAGGCTGATCCCCTTCCTACAGTCGTCGCTCCAGAGACTGTGGCAAGTATAGGCTATGGACCGCAAAACCCATACTCTCTCATAGACCAGAAATTCACATATTTATGGCAATTGCTGATAGAGTACATTTCCAAACTAGAATTTTTATGCTTCAATTAAGTTTCTTCCTCTTACATATGTGCAGCCGGGACACATGGGTTACTCCCCCAGACCACCTCTAATACGGACCTTGGAGTGCTGCGTCTTTAGACCCCCTTCCGGTTCCCTTTTAGCTGGACACCGGGTATCCGATAGGAAACAGACATGCACCTCACCCTAGTTAATTGTTCTTTGTCCAGTTTTGGCTACCAGCCTGGGTTATGCATACCCATGTACGCTATGAGATGGTCACTTGATTCCTCCACAACCAGTTGAAAACTTGTGCTGTTGCCAGTGAATCTTCGTGTAGGTAGCAGTTTGTATCTATCTGTACGCAGGGCCGATGGGCCGAATTTTTTTTTTGTAGTATACAAAATGTATCAATAAAGATATTTCCAGTAAAAAAAAATACAAGAGCATTAAGCGAAATGTTCATTCTAATGTTGTTAGTTTTTGACAAGAGGGCTTGATTGAATCGACTAACCTTTCAATGACTTGTTTCACTTTTAGGTTATTTTGAGATACACTTCTTAGGTTTAGGGATGTTGATGCAGAAGTATTTAACTTGTTAGTACTTATGAAGATTTCTTCTACGCAGAGCTGGTTTTCCTCTTCAAGACTCTTTGAATTCATTTTATAACCATAAAGTAATGACAAGACATTTACCTGGCGCAGGAAACAAGTCTGCTAGGGCAGACCCAAACATCAGCGGCATATAAGAGCAGCTTATAAACCTTATCAACCACATTTATTCAGTGTCTGATGTGTGTGTTAAAAACATTTTAATCTCTCCTCCCACCTTCATGTCATCCACGACTGGTTCAACGGGGGTGGTCAGACCCTGCTTACAGATTGGAACTTTCCCTGTTAGGCTTCTCTAATCTGCAAGCGATGCTGTATGGCTCTCCACAACCGCATGCACTTGGCTATCTGGGTGGTGTTTCTGGCCTGGCAAGCGGCGCTGCGTCATGTGCAATGGGAGGGCAAACTCCTCCAACAAATTCCTCTATAGCAATGCACTTGGCTGAAGGAGTAGCGATGTTACGCTGCTTTAAAGCATGGGATTTAATTGGCATTTCACAATTGGAAGATATGTGGTCTGGGACACACACATGTTCCTTCTCAAACCTTCAGGAGTTGTACGCTCTTTTGCATACCCAATTCTATAGCTATCTTCAAATCATACACAACCTGTATAACCACGTTCAGAATGCCAATCCCCTCCCAGAGTTCAATCCCCTGGAGGCCAAACTCCTAATGGGCAGGCTGGGTCGAGGGGGAGTTTCTCAAATCTACAGAACCCTCATAATAAACGCTCCCAACTCCCTTGACCACTTAAAAACCCAATGGGAGGGTTGCATGAGTCCACTGGAGGAGGAAGACTAGCGCGATGCCCTGATGGCCCCCTGTGAACTCACCATTTCCTCCAGACTGCGAATAATACAAACATATTATCTTTATGCAGCTTCTCTTCCCCCATCTGATAGACTGTAGATTCTCTACCTTAGAATTTCCCAAAAGGCGTCAGTCTGGATCCGGAGATTTTTTATTCAGTATTACCCCTGCACGTCGGTAGGTGGCGTCATTCGACTCCACATTCAGTATAGTCATTGCCAGGATGACGCCGCGGGGCCTACGTAGACACGCCCCCTGCACGCTGACGTCTGGTCTTTTTCTGTGCCAGCCTAGCACAGATCCAGAGAGAGCTACCCCTTAGCTGTTTTTTGGCTAGCTTTTTGCGACTTTGGTCGACATCTTTATTGAGTCTTGGACTCCTGGTACGTGAGGGATTTCCCAACATTGGACTGGCTTCAAGCCCTGCTGCTGCTGTCACAAGATAATGTCTGTGATAGATCTGCATCTCGTGTGCTTGTGGTGTGTGGAGCGCGACCACAAATCGAAGTCGTGCTCTGACTGCTGGGCCATGAACCTGAAGGCTTTGCAGGTGTGGTCCCGAAATTTGTTGGAGGCCCGGCGGTCAGCTCCGCGTCATTCTGGTCTAGTTCGAGAGGATGGTCACAAGGCTGTTCGTGGAGCTCCCACTCCTTGTCGCACTCCAAGTCGTCGAGGTCCTTGGGTAAGTTAAAGCACAAGAATAAGGCGAAGAAGCACAGGCACTCTTCACCCTCTCCCCATCGGCTGACGTGCGACTTGGAGCGTCGTCACTCAAAGGCTTCATCTTCGATGCCTGCTTCAGAGATGACTCTGCGCCTCCCACCCATTCCGGGAGCCGTAGCGTGTCCTGCCCAACTCTGACAGTTTTACGAGGCCTTACATCTCGTCTTTGGGCAGGCTGACTCCACCGGCTTGCATTCAGGTTCCGAGGAGTGGGTTGGGGGTCCTGGGCCTGGGCCTTCAATGTCATCGGTTCCTGCTCAGTCCGGGATCAGGATCGACGCCGGTCGATCTTACTCGAACTTCCCCGGCGCCGATTCCGAAGACGCCACCTGCCTCTCCGCCTCCCCCCTACGCCGGCTGTGGCCCTGGCTATCACCGTGCCCTTCCCAGAGTTGGACACGGAGTCGGACCGACATTGGAACCGATGCCCGAGGGTACTTTTTTCCCCTGTTCATCCCTGGTGTTCCCTATCGACCAGAGGGTGGTGAGGAGGTCTGGGAGAAATCGCTGGGCCCTTTAACCGACCAGCTGAAAGAACTGGACTGGCGGGAGGACCTGGGTGATGCCAGTGGTCCGAACACCTCTCCATAAACTGGTTTGCTTTTTCCCCCTACTGTTGTTATGGAGGAGGGAGCGTCCTAATCTGGTGGGGAGAAGGGTGGCCGAAAGGCCTTGGTCTTGAGCTCCCTTCAGTGGCAGTCAGTACGAACCTTTTGACAGAGGTGCTTCAGCCTGCGGCTTCTTCCTCTGAACCCCTATTGCTATTCAATAAGGCCCTTACTGATGTCCTCCTGGGCACTTGATCCAAACCCAGCACAGTAGCTCCTGTGGAGAGGATAATTGCCTGCTGCCACCGGGCGACCCAGCGTTCCTGACACATCACCCTTCCCCTGAGAGCTTGGTGATCCAAGCCTCTTCTTCTAAGGGCGTGTTCCCTTTCGCCCCTCCAGATAGGGAATCCAAGAAGCTGGACCATCTTGGGAAGCGAATGTTCTCTTCCTCCAGCTTAGCACTGCGGTTGGTGAATACGGCGTGCCTCTTGGGCCGCTGCTCCCATACCATCTGGGATATGGTCGCGCAGGTGCTGCCTCTGTGCAGAGGAGGCCTGGGCCGTTATCTCCCCGGCAGTTGCTGATAGGAGAGCCAAAGCCAAATTTGCCATTTAGTGTGGACTGAATACCACCAACTCACTGGGCAGAATGATTGCCACGTCAGTAGCCTTTAGACGCTACGCCTGGTTGAGGACAGCTGGTTTTTTGGGGGATGTCCAGTCAACCTTGATGGACATGCCCTTTGATGGCCATTGTCTTTTTGGTGACAAAGCAGATTCAGCGCTTGAGCGCTTTAAAGACTCTCAAGCTATGGCCAGATCTTTGAGCCTCACTGTGCCTTCCCATCCACTCCAGTCTGCTTTTCATCCCTTTCATGGCTACGAGAAGGAGTGCCCAACCACATCCGGTCAAGCCTAGCTACAGCTTCACGCAAGCTGTCCAGCCTTTGCGTAACTGTGGACGTGGAACCCAGCGTCCTCGCGGGTCTGGGAGCCAGCAGGTGGGCCAGTCCATCATCCCCCCTTTCCACTGCCTCCAAATCTTCCTAGTCTGACGTTCCAGGCCCATTTTCAGGCAGTTGAAGGCAGGATTCGCCATCACCTCCTCCACTGGCACTCTATCACATTGGACAGGTGGGTTCTGCAAATCGTCTGAAGGGGCTACTCCCTCCCCTTCAAGGCTACCCCTCCCGCATGGCACCGTCTTACAATCACATGTCGGAGGATTATTTGGTACTTCTCCGCCAGGAAGTCTCAGCTCTTCGGCCAAGGCAGCTATAGAGGGTCCCTGGTCCAGAAGTAGGTTGTGGTTGCTATTCCCGCTACATTCTGGTGCCCAAGAAGGACAAAGGCCAACGTCCTAATCTAGGCTTATGGACCCCCAACTGCTTCCTCTGGAAGGAGAAGTTTAAGATGCTCACATTAGCTCACGGCCTGTCTGCCCTCGACCCCGGAGACTGAATGGTGGCGTTGGACTTTCAGGACGCTTATTTCCACATTCCAGTCCTGCCAGCCGAAAGACGCTATCTATAGTTCAAGGTGGGCTATGAGCACTTTCAGTTCAACGTGGTCCCCTTTGGCCTTACCAGTGCCCCTCGGGTGTTCACAAAGGTGATAGCGGTGGTCGCAGCTCATCTGCGCAGATCAGGGGCTCCAGTCTTCCCCTATCTCGACGACTGGCTGTTGAAGGCGGCCTTGCCTCAGGCAGTGGTCTCCCACATCCAGACTACGGCAGACCTCCTGTATTTGTTGGGGTTCAAAATAAACGTGCCGGTCACACCTGACTCCCTCTCAGATGCTCCCTTTCATCTGAGCTGTTCTGGACATAGTGCAGTTTCGGGCCTATACTCCCGAGCTGCGAGTCCGGGATATTAGGGCTATGATACTGATGTTTTAGCCTCTATCTGCTGGTGGATCATGCCAGGTGGCAGGTGGCATATGTAGGCTCTGCAGTGGGACATGAAGATCCAGTAGGCGCAGCATCAGGAGAATGTCTCCATCTGTGTCCAGATCTGGAGGGGGACTGTGACACCGCTAAAGTGGTGGTTAACGAACGAAGATTAAGACTGGCACTGAAGGCGTTCCTTCCCTCTCTCAAAAGGAAAGTGTTGCAGGTGTTCACAGATAACATCACTGCCATGTAGTACTGCAACAAACAAGGCAGGCTGGGGTCGTGGACCATTTGTCAGGAGGCTGTCAGCCTCTGGACATAGCTGGAACATCAGGGCATGGCCCAGGTGGTTCAACACCTGGCGGGTTCTCTGAATGCCAGGGTAAACTAACTCGGCCATCAGTGCTTGGTTAATAACGAATGGCGTCTTCATTCGGAGGTGGTGCAAGGTCTCTTTTCAGTTGAGGGGAGAGCCTTGGTTAGATCTGTTCGCCACCAAAGAGAATGCGCAGTTGCAGCAGTAGTGCTGGAGTTTCCAAGGCGACACTCACTCTGCGATGCTTTTTGTCACGAGTGGAACTGCGGCTTCCTGTACGCCTTTCTTCCTGTACCACTTCTGCCCGAGTGTTCAAGGAGATCAAGCTGGACCGGGCCCAAGTATTCTTGTGGCTCCAGACTAGGCACGAAGAGCCTGGTACCCCGAGCTTCTGTGCATGGCCATCGATCCTCCAATCAGACTGCCCCTCTCTGAGGATCTTCTGTTGCAGCAGCAGGGAACAGTTATTCACCCGAACCTGTCCGGTTGCCACCTCCTTGCGTTGAGATTGAGCTGCGACAGTTGACAGCTTTTGACCTTCCGCCCGAAGTCTGTGATGTCATCTTGGCAGCCAGGCGTCCCTCCACTAAATCGGTATACGCCTGTAGATGGAACAAGTTTGTGGCCTGGTGCACAGCAAAGGCTGTGGATCCTCTTTCTGCCCCTCTTTCAGAGGTCCTTATGTATATACTTTCTTTGGCCCAGCAGGGCTCTACTCTGGGCAATTCTTAAAGGTGATCTTGCTGCTATCTCTGCTTTTCTTCAGCAGCCTGATCAGCCATCCTTGTTCAAGTCTGGTATTGTTAACAGATTCTTTAAGGGAATTACTCATCCGTTTCCTCCATCCTCCTTCATACTGCCCCAGTGGGACTTGAATTCTGTACTCACATTTCTTATGTGTGCTCCCTTCGAGCCTCTTCATAGCTATCCTCTCAGGCTTCTCACTCTCAAGACTGCCTTTCTTGTTGCCATCACCTCTGCTCGCAGGGTGAGTGAGCTTCAGGCTCTTCTTCCAAGCCCCCTTTCTTCTCTGTGCATCTGGACAAAGTGGTGCTTAGAACGTGGCCTTTGTTCCTTCCTAAAGTAGTTACTTTCCCTTGCACCCTTTCACAATGGTGACGTGGGGTGGATTGGTGTGCCCAACAGGAACTAGTGGTATTTGAGGCGAGGGGCTGCCCCCAAAAGCATGGACGGATGTGGGGGAAGTGGCTGGGTTTCTGACCCAATGTATTTTTGTTGACACGTCTGGGAGAGCAATCATTATTTGTATATATATGTTCTGGGTTTTCCATGGTCACAATATGGGCTTGTTATACAATGTACTGCATCTGTGCCATGTCCCCTGTTGTCCACCTCATGGCCGTAAAAGCTTAATAAAAGTTGTCTATCAAAAAAACATTTTAAATAAAGAGTGAAAGATGATGCATGAAAAAACTGAGGACTGATATTGCGAATGTTAAACCTGTATCTAAAACCCTATTTTGGTTTATTCAGTCTTTCTTTTGTTTCTTGCTACATATGTGACCATTTTTGCAATGCATTAAAAAAAAAAAATTAAATTGTGAACAACAAATGTCCACCTTTAATCATAATTTATTTTCTCCTGGTCCATTGGTACAGATGGATAGTTCTGTCGACACACTCTACAGTCTCATGCAGGAGCGACAGAAGCGCTTTGCCAAATATGCCGAGCAGATCCAGAAGGTGAACGAGATGTCGGCCATCTTGAGACGCATCCAGATGGGCATTGACCAAACGGTGCCGCTGATGGATAAACTGAATTGCATGCTTCCGGAATGCGAGAGGCTGGAACCATTCTGCATGTCTCCTGACCGGGAACCGAAGCCACAGCCTCCCTCTTCTCACTTTCCCAGCTCTTAAGTGTCAATGTGTTTCAATGCTTGAGCCAAGATGCGCATGCGTGAAAGCCCTTCTGTTGAGCGGAAGTGGTACTTCCTTTCATAGAAGAAGCCAGAGGATTTCCTCACTGGCCAGAGGCCAGTACTGTCGATGGAGGTCTCTCTATTTCACTTCGTAGACAACAGTACAATGGCCTTTAAGGAAACCGATTTATTACATGCTACAAGGTTCTATTTTGGTTTGCTTTCCAGTGAAGGGCTTGGAAGCTGTGAATATAGTAAAGTGGTCAGAGCTCCACTAACTCCCCGCTTATGCCTCACAGCAAACAAATGACTGAGGACCTGTGAATACAGACATTAGGCCCACCCACCCTGTAAACGACGAATTGGGGCGAGGTGAATGGCATGATTCCACTAACTCAGCCTCTGTTGTTCATCTAAAAACCCTGGTGCATCCCGATTTCTGAAATATGAATTCCTGAATTGAAGAGGATGACGTTTGTGGGAGCATGCTGCCCTGAGCTGTCCCGCAGACGTTTGAGAGAATAGTTTATATCTAGTTTTAGGCCATTGCACCACCACAGCACCCCTAAATATCAGCCTGCCCGCTACTGTTTTATCTCCGTCCATAGCAGGTATTATGCGGTAAAAGAAATATGGTTTCTCGTGGTATTTTTGATGTTGATTGCAACACAGTGTATATTTATTTGGTTAAATGTGTTCCGGAGAAATTTCATTATTTTATTGAATTGGTGCTAAAATTGATCCAGTTTATGTACTTTGGTCCTGGGTGGTCTAGTTATATGCCAACTAGCACCATGGAAACTCCATTGTCTGCCTCCTGCTGCTAGATTTTAGGTCAACCACTCAATATTGAATTGTTTTCAAAAGGTGGGATTGATTGCGGAGGTCTGGAGGGAGGGAGATTCAACACTTTTCCGTTGTTGATCGCTTAGTTGGGTATTTTACGTTTGCTAGGAAATAAAATCTAGCTCCCATTTAATATTAGTCATCCCACCCCTGTCAAATATACCATCCCTTCCATTGGGTAACTTTGTTGTCTTCATACTTTGTATATAGTCAGGTTTATGAATGTGGGTGGTCCTTCTAAAGCAGTCTCATGCATTTTCCATTGACAAGATTGCAGGGAATGCTACAGTGAGAACATTTTTCCAAAATGTAAAATGGTAATATGACATTGTAAATGCACTTAAAATGAGAAGTTTAAAGCAGACGTCTGTGTCGTGCACCAGGAAATGCTTTGGAATTGTTCCTGATGTAGTAATACTGTTTTACGCCTTGAATGTTGTGGCATGGGTCTGGTCTATGTTTACAGTAAGGATTAAAAATGAAGTCCCTGTGTACTTACTTTTTACTGTGGTACTTACTGAGCAGGAGTAGTAATCTCCTTACTAACTTGAAACCAAAATAAAAAAAGAAATTCATCTAAATATTTTGATGTTTATCATTGTTCTCGCCATCGCCAAAGGTCTACAATTTTCTTTACATTTAGTAACTTCTGCATTGACACAACCCTGGTGTTTGACAGGAACGTCCACCGCATGGTGATGTATTGAGTACCCTGCTCTGAGAGCCCGGCTGCTGGTGTATCTGGTATCTGTATTTTGATTTAGGTCCTGACATAGTCTAATCTAGTGTGTGGCCCGATACCTGGGCCTGTCCCTGGAAGTGCAAGGTCCATGACCTGTCCTGTGACCCGAGGGGCAGAGGATGGGCACCAAGCTTACCCTCACAGTGATCAGAGCACGATTCTTTCTGTTCTGGAGTTAGCACATAAAGCAGTGTTGCCATCTTACAGTATTTTGTGATCTTCTACTCAATGAGACCTTTTTATCTGTGTCAGTGAGAGGTCAGTCTACTGACGGCTCTTGTGTAACGGTCCGCTGTTCTGTGAAACCCAGAACTTTGCGTTTAGTCTAGTACGCACGTCTAGTACGTGTGCATGCATAGTATGAGTGTAGTACATATGTAGAAAACAGTTTCAAGATCTCATGCTGACTTCAGCAGCTTGTGACCAAAGGCAGGTTGAGACCCACAGTACTATGTTCTGCAGCAGCCGAATGTGAGGCTAGGCAAAGCCCACACTTTCATCATGCAGTCTATTGAGGAAATGGATGATGTTTTGGTGCTGGGCAAATATTATCTTTTTTGCTTTTAGAGGGTGCGTTAGTAATCATAGTTACCATTTTTAATCAGTAAAATGGTAAAGGCCGTGTAATTAAATCATTTGTATTGGTTCTCCCACTTTGTGAGACAGTGGTCTTTTCACCATAAATTTGTTTTAATCCTTTTGTCTCATATGAAACATTTCTGCAGTTCCCCACCAGTTCTTTGGGTCTAGTTTCATCAAGATGTTGATCTCCAAAACTTGGCAATACTGTACAGAGCATAAAAAGTGATGTGTGGAATGCTTAAATTACTCTCTGCCACTGGTAATTGCCCTCTGATACATTCCATCCCATTGGCTTTTAGCGTGTCTGGGCCATTAGTGTTCTACCATATGCAAAACAGACTTGATCCTCCTCCAAAATGAACAGTTCAGTCCGTATGGACAGCACTGGTCTCCACTGAGTAGAGGACTAACAGCCCACCCACGCTGGATTTAGACTTATTTTACCCCATCAGTGACTTGAATCTTCAGTCTGATGGTTCTCACTGGAGGGGTGCAGTTTTGTCACGAGTTTCAACAAGCTCAAGACTCAGATGTCGGCATACCTCTTCAACTAAGGACGCTGCACTTAGAAGGCACATATAGTGATGGGTGGAGTGCTTGAAGTACACTCAGCCACTGGTAAATACTCCAAACCGAATTCCATACCCTGGTTTTTAGTTTATCTGTGCAGTCAGGCATGTGCCCACTATAAACCAGGCACGGTCCCACTTCCAAAGGGAGAGTGCAGTATGAACTGACAGGAACACGGTTTATCTCAGACATCCTCTAAGTACTCTGTTGATTATGTACCACACGTTATGATATATACAACATGTTAATCCAGATTCCTACATGGCAGTTGGTTGTCCCTTAGTCTTTTTCAAAATCTCTTTTCACTGTAACCTTCTTGGGACTCAACTACTGCCTTTAATACCACTTGATGCCAACAGCATGGCTCTTGTGTCAAGTTGTGCCAATGAATTCTTTGTGTCTACAAATGTTAACCGGTAATTCTTATATAAGGGATGTGGCCTAGATGTTGAAGTAAGATGGTGCCCTGAGCGGGATCTCCAGTCAAGTCTAGCTGAAATCCTGCAATGAAGGGGCCATCTGAGTTCCCTTTTGACGTATGGAATTAAAATAGATACGCTTCTTGCAGTTGTTCCAGGAAACATTGATGTGGCAGCCCGAGGAACACACTGCAAGAGAGGCATCTGGCTGTCCTGTGGCAGCACCATCATGGGTCGTAGTGGTCTACAAACAGAACAGCACCTGGAGAGCTACAGGGTGAGGCCTGCAAAACTCAATGTGTCCCACAGCAGCACCATTTAGATGGCAAGCAGTGACGGGCAGCCCTGAGGAAATAGGGCTGCTGAGAATCCTTAGCCATGCCATTGCCTCAGTTGCAGCTTCAGAGGAGCACAACACATTGGCAGCGACACGGACTACAGTGGGGAAAATAAAACTGTGGTCAGTGTGGCCGGGGGGGGGGGGGCGTGGGGGAGAGAGAGAGAAGGGGGAGGAGAGAGAGAGAGACCGGCTGTACCAACATACAAAAAAAAGGTAATGAATGTGTGTGGCCTCGACCAGGCCTAAAATATAAGTGCAGGACGATAGGGTTACAGGAGTGTCGTGAAAATATCTGCTGGGACACATTCAACATGGGGCACTGAAAAGGCTGAGCCCCCACACCATTGTCTGGCGTGCACACCCCAAGGCTGCCTTGCAAATGATCTATACTACATGACAATTTCAAAGAGTAGATTTGGGAGATCTGAGATGGTATCACAAGGCCGCCCCTTCACTGGTTTTAAGCAGAGTAGGTATGAAGTTGGTGAAGGCACAAGAGCAGGTGTGGTGGTGCATGCATGGTTTGGTGGATTGTACCTCAGTAGTACTGCATGGTGAATACTAGAAAGTAGGGGTATCTTGAACCCAGAATAGGAGAGAGACTGACTGACTGACTGAGTTATTTATTAAGCGCACTTATGCCGAGGCGTCTTGGCGCTGTGATAGAAGGGGCGAGGTGGAGCTGGATTAAGAATTGGTGAACAGCCAGGTTTTCAAGGCCTTTCTGAACGGGATCATGTTAGTTCCCAGTCGAAGTGCTGTTGGTAGGGTGTTCCATAGTCTTGCTGCCTGGAACGAGAAGGCCCTGCCTCCCCATCGGGACCTCTTAAATTTTGATGGGCAAACTAGGCCCATGGTAGAGCATCTGAGTGTGCGAGAGGGGGCATAGGTAGGAAATAGGGATTTCATGTCGTCAGCCCCTCCTCCATGTACAGCTTTGTGCACTAGACATAAAGTCTTAAACTGGATCCTGTTACGCACAGGAAGCCAATGGAGTCTCCTCATGTAAGAAGATGTGGGATGATGCTTCGGGAGATCGAGCAGGACTCTGACAGCCACATTTTGCAGGGATTGAAGCTTAGAAAGCTGACGCTCCCCTATCCCAGCATACAATGCATTGCAATAGTCTATGCGGGAGAGGACTAAGGCCCCCACTACTGTTTTCCGCAAGGTAAACGGGATAAAAGGTAGGATCTTCCGGAGTATTTTGATCATCAGGAAACAGGCCGAGGTCACCTGATTGACTTGGAACGTCATTGAGAGGTCTTTGTCCATCAGGAAACCTAGGTTCTTTACTTTGGGTGCGGGGACTGGACAGGTGCCCGCTTCAGATGGCCACCAAAGATGGTTCCAGATGGACGGCTTGTGGCCAAATTCTATCACCTCCGTCTTCTCAGTGTTTAGTTTGAGGAAGTTCAGACTCATCCAACTCATCACTCTGGAGAGGCAGGTTTTAAATTTCTCTGCAGTAACTTCAACACTTTGCGACAGGGACACCACTAATTGTGTGTCGTCGGCGTAAGAAACCAGATTTAAACCATGATCCTTGATTAAGTTGGCTAGTGGGGTTACATATAGATTAAACAATGTGGGGGATAATGCTGATCCCTGAGGAACGCCACAGGGAAGAGAAAGTTCTTCAGACTGAAGACCATCCCAGTGGATCTGCTGAGATCTGGACTCGAGAAAAGAGTGAAGGAGCGCCAGAGCAGAGTCCTTTATGCCTAGCTGGATCAATCTATCATGTAAAACTGCATGATTAACGGTGTCAAACGCCGCCGTTAGGTCGAGTAGGACAAGAGTGGCCCTGCCCCCACTGTCCATGGCTCTACGAATTTCCTCTGTAGCCATTATTAAGGCAGATTCAGTGGAGTGGCGTGGTCTGAAACCGTGTTGTGTGGTGTCCAAGGAGCTGTTAGTATCGATGAATTGCATTAGCTCCTGATTGATCACTTTTTCTAAAACTTTGGCGGGCAGTGGAAGACAGGATATAGGGCGATAATGTTTAGTGACCTGGGGGTCAAGTGCAGGCTTCTTAAGAATCGGCCTTATACAAGCCTTTTTCCAGGTTGAAGGGAAGACACCTGAGCTAATGATCTCGTTTAGCAAGGGAGTCAGAGATGCACTTATCACCGTAGGGGCCAAGTGGTAAATGCGAGGAGGGCAGGGATCTAGGGGAGAGCCAGATTTTATTTGGAGTAGTATGTCACTGACCTGTTCCTCACTAAGAGGAGAGAATTGGGACAGGCTGTTGGGCGGTATAGGGACCTCCAAGGGATGGCCTATGTTATTCCCAGGGGCAGATTGTAGCTCCTGGAGTTCCTTATAGACATCTTGGATCTTGCGTTGAAAGAAAAGGGCGAGATTATCAACGAATTTTTGATCAGGACAGAAGATAGAATCGTTGGGACTCCTAGATAGTAATGTCACTATTTTGAAGAGTTCCTTCGAGGAACTATTAGCCTCTTGAATTTTGTTAGTAAAGTATGTGACTTTGGCTTGTTTTATTAAGGACTTATACAGGTCCAGAGTATGATTATATTCCTTCTTTAATGCAGGACTGTAGTCTGATCTCCAAAGACGTTCCTGCCGTCTACATTTGATTTTAGCAAGTTTCAGCTCTGGTGTGTACCAGGGTGAAGTCACTAGTCGTTTTTTTGGCTGGGTGAGTTTCACTGGGGCTAGTTTGTCTATTGCCTTACTGATCCAAGAATCAAATTTAGTAGCCCCGCCATTGCTATCCTTAGGGTGGGGAGTACCCTCTAGCAAGGCTTCAGCTAGTTCGATGCCTTGGATGTCCTTCCAAGGGCGGGTGTTAACCAGCCGAGGGCGAGATTTCCGTCCCGTTATGGATAGATGGAGGTTCACCTTAAAAAGGATTACTGCGTGGTCCGTCCAAGGGACCCGTTGAATATCTGTTACTGCAAGCCTGTCATTATTGGTGAAAATTCCATCTAATGTGTGGCCTGCTAAGTGGGTGGGTTGTGTAATGATTTGGCAAAGTCCATATCCTGCCATGATCTCAATAAGGTTGGAGGAGTCTGAATTGGTAAGGTCATCTAGGTGAAAATTGAAGTCACCTAGGACTGTAAGTGTTGTGGTATCATAACACGATTCAAGAAAGGTCTGTAGAGATTTTGTAAAAGGAGCTCTTGCTCCAGGGGGCCGATAGACCAGTAGACCGGATAGAAGTTCCACATTATTAAATTTTATAATAAATGACATGACTTCGGCCTCTAGTGAGGATTCTTGTTTAAAAGAAACTTTGAGGTGGGAGCGATAGATAAGCGCAATACCCCCTCCGACCGATCCTGTCCAGTCTACTTGCGCCAGTGAGTATCCCAGGGGGACAGCACTGTTCCAATCTGGGGCAGAGGTGACCGATGACCAGGTTTCTGTAAGAAAGACCAGGTCAGAACTGGTGGCTGAGATGAGATCCTCCAGTTCGTACTTATGTTTTGCCATTGACCTTGTGTTAAGGAGAATACAGTGCAACTGGTTGGACGATTTTGCGATATTAACAGAACTGACGTTCCTCTCATAGGGAGCCATCTGTTCAGAACATTGGGTAAGAGGGCTGAGGCCAGAGTGGTACAAAGGGGCGGAGATACCATGAGGCGTAATAAAAACCGTCTTTAGGCCACACATTGAGCAGCAGTTAGGACCTACTGTATCATGGTCGAGCAGAAGAGTCGGCCGCTGACACTTACCAGTGTTTAAGGCCAGTAGTTCATCCGGCTGATACCCAAGTCTGTCACCGACCGTACGGCCCATGGCGCTGGCCGCGATCTTGGCGCGGACGGGCGCAGACGGGCTTGCCTTTGGCGCGCCTTCGGAGACAAAGGGGAAATGGGGAAAACTGTACACTGACGTGAGAAATGGTGCATGACAAAGGTGGAAAACCATTGAAGTCCTCCCTCTGCGGGAGACAAATAAAGACTAGATGAAAGCCCGCATAGTACAAGATCAATACAGAAGAGGTCTCTCACTTGCCACTTAAAGGGGTTCTAGTGATGGTCAGGTAGTCGAGGACTTTGTTAAAACATAAGATCCACACAGTGGAGTTGGACGTTAATCAACTAGGCACAGGGAACACTCCACTATCAAGATCCTGAAAGCAGAAATCACCATAGACTACGCTGAACAACTACAGACTAGGGCAGAGGAGCACTTCCAACAAAATAACATTTTTGTAGTCGCAATTTCAGCAAAAGCAGAGAGAAGGTTTATAGAACTCTTCATGAAGATGCTGATCATACATGCAATCAAACCAGAGAGTCTTTCTGGACTGTTAACAATCAAGAGGTCTCACCGTGTCCAGAGTGCTGAGCCCAAGCCTGCAATGCACCCTCCACTCTATCATTGCTGCTTTATCTAATTTTTCGAGATCAGGATGTGATTTCAAAGGCAATTAGACTCAAAAGTCCCATCCAATTAGAAAACATGATAGTACTGCTATTCACAAACTATAACCAAGAGGTGCAAGCCAAACTTCAATAAAGCCAAACAAGAAATTAAGAAACAGACATAAATTAAATATGCCATTTCTGGCTAGACTACTAGTAGAGACTATGGGGAAGACCAGGATTTTCTTAATCTCTGGAGAAGTTGGGAAGTGATTGTTTGGCATCGGTTTGCCCTCTCCCAAAGACATCAGACTCATCTGAGAGAAAGGGAGAAGGACCTTGACAGAGCAGAAGTGGATGAACAGGAAAACATTGGAATCAGAGAGCCACAGACTGTATGAATATTTGGCTCAGTGGCCAAGGAAAGAGTAGTAGCACTGTAGAAGAATCTTCAAACAAACGACAGACTTTGCGGAAGATGAAGGTGGTGAAAAATGTAGGATTGATAACCACATCAAAACGTAAGACAGCCAGGGATGACTGATGGTGGGGATTTCCATCCATCTTGAGGGGGAGCATTTACTAGATGCCATACAAGTTGTAGGTTTCCAATAGCTTGAGATTAGATGTTGGAGGCCAACAAGTGCCTCAAACATTGGGGTGTCAGGCAGTTAAAGGACACCGTTAAAGGCAGCAGGGTGTGGGGGATAGGATAGGAGGCAAAGGCCGTACAGTTTTTAAAACGGGCTCACATGGCAGTGACAGACGGGTAGGTTCCATGGAAAAAGACATAACGAGCATCTAAACTTTTACAAGAAACACACAAGACAGAAATTAACCACAGATTTCAAGGCAGATATAAAATTCTCACACACTAGAGATTCACAACAGGTTCTCAAGGGGTGGGAATTACAGTGCATGGGCCGACCCCATTGTAGTATTGTGATTGGCTCATGGGAGCCCATGTGCTGGGTGATTCCTGCTGCTGGCCGGACTGGAGAAAGGAAGAAGGAAGAGAATGCAGGGGAGGCGGCAGATGGCCATTCAAAGGTAGGTTATTTGTTGTTAATTAACCCACTGGCCGGTAACAGCCGCTACTGGTAGAAACAATGTGTAAAGTATTTACGCAGCACTTAAACAGTAATAAAGTGAAAACACAAGCAAAATCCCATCCCACGTCTATTAAAAATTTTTTTTGTACATTTTAATAAATTATTTTACACCACAGCCAGAACAATTCAGTCAAAAGAGCTGGAGTTATTAATTTTTAAAGTGAAAAATAGCACCTAAAAGATCATTGTGCCAGCCACAGGCATCTTATTATGCGAGACAGCGGCAAAGTCAAAAGTTATGGCCAGTCGCGATGGAGCGTGGTTTGCTGACACAAAATGCATTGGGCCTGGTCTCCGCTTACCTGTGGATTTAGAAGAAATTTTAGAGGAAAATGTCTGAGAAGGTAGAGTTCAGCGGTGCAAGGTAGCCGGTGGTGACTGAGGAGGAGAGGTGGTATTGTGATTAGGGAGCTGCTGGACGAAGTCACAGTGAAGATTTCTACGTTCGGACTTAGGGCTTGATTTAGATCTTGACAGACCTCACTCCTTGATGGAGTATACAAGTACCACGCCAAGCTGACGGAATCCGCCCGCCCAATTTAGATGTGTGCTGGCTAAACCGCTGTCCCCAGTCATTATAGTGTTTTCCATAACATAAACTGTTCACCGCTTTTCAACGCGGCCACCTTCTCTTCTGGCTAGCATTACTCCGTCGCCGTCAGGGTGGCAGGATTGTCCTGAGCCTATTTAGATTTAACAGTTGTACTGGCCGTGTTCTAGCGGCAGGTTGCTGGTGGAGTGTTTCCGTTGCAGGACGCAGTCAACATTGGACTATTCCTGTGGCTGTAGTATGGATGTAGCAAGTGTCCATTTTTTTCTTTTAAGGCAACTTTCACCAATTATAGAAATGAAATGTAATCATACAGGTGTGTTTCTTTAAATTTCTTAAACGTCTACATTACACAGATATGCATTGCACATTGGTATGCTATTGCTTGTAAGAGAGATTTCAAAATTCATGAGTCCAGATGCGGAAATCGACAATAATTGCTTGTGGTATTCTACTGGCCCAGGGAGTGGAAGAGAAAAACGCTTGCTTCTGTAAGAACAGCAGAGGTGGAGAGAAAAGACAACCCGAACCAGTCTCTTGTTCCTCTTTATGAATCAAAGAAGCCACTGCTTCCTTTATTTATTTTATCCTTTCCTTTGTAATATTTACACAACCAATAAAGGGGCAAATAATCCACAATGATTAGACAGTTTCCTCTTCTTCCGAGGTCATCTTTTCCCAGGACTTGAATAAATAAAACATCTTCTCGGTGCTTCCTTCCCGCAAGGGTCTTGGCGTTGCTCCAGGTCCCGAGAAGTGCACATACAAAAAAAAAACACACAGGACAGCCAGGGTTAAATAACTGTGGTTCTCCAGTTATTTGTATTGGTGCTACCACCACCGGGGAACTGCGTGCCAAAAAAGGAAGGAAGGGGAAGTCATGTGTAGGGGCTGTGGCTGGGAGGACGCATAAACAACCATTCTATGTGCGTGGTCATAGCCCCATGCAACCCCTGTCAGCCCACCACCAAAACGCTCCCCTCAAGGTTACTTGCCTTGAGCCACGGCCCAGGACTTGGGCTGTGGCGCTGGGACCCGGGGCGTCCTCTGTTGTCTCCGTGCCGCCGGGTGTTTCCGCGTTGTATTTTGCTGCCGGGATCCTTTGTTCTTTACCGCTGGGCTCCTCTTCGGTCTTCCCCCTCTCCGGTCCTCCCGTTGACGCTCTCCCCTGCTCCGGTTCCTCTCCGCTACTCCCATTCGCCGCTCTTCATTCCATACCGTCCGTCTTACTTCCGCCTCTGACTCTTTTCTGCCGCGCTCCGCCCCACGCTCCGCCTCCTCGTCTATTCTCCACCAGTCCTGTCGTAGAACCCCTGACGACGTCAGCCGTTTCTCAGTGAGGCAGGTTCACGCAACTAGGCTGTTGTGCCCTTCCGTTCCTCCCTCGGCGTCTCGGTCCGTTCTTTCACACTTCTGGTGTGCCGACGTGCTTGGGCTCTCACATATCTCTTCCCTCAAGAATGGACGTTGGGGCCATTCTGATGGGTGTCGGGATAGGTAGTCGGCACTAACTTGTTTTGTGCCCGGAACGTGGATGGCCTGAAATGAAAAAGGTTGTAATGCGAGGAACCAACGTAGGTTTTGCAGCGTGAATCTTTCTGGATTCCGCGATCTTGTGGTTGGGTCCGGATTCGTAGTCTTTTCTTTGTTTTTTTTTTTTTTGTAGCCCAGGTGGGCGGCGACGACCACCATTTGGTGCACCTTCCGTGACGTCGTCGTGCTTCCTGCGGAAGTCCCACCTTTGAGGCGCCATCTTCAGATTCTTTTTTCCGCCGTCGGGTCTGCATCGTCATCGAGAAGCTCCAGAGTTACAACCGAAGAAAGAAGAAAGAAAAGCGAGTTTCGTCGACAAATACATCGGAGTTTCACAGGAAAGGAGGTTATTTCATCAGCAGCGCGAAGAAAGGAGGTTCAGCGCCCTTTTTTCTTCGACGACCGGGGAGAATGCGCACTCAGAGGCCCTGAGCGCAATGGACAAGACGCCATTCAAGTTCTGCCCAAACTGCCACCACAAATTCGCGCAGAAGGACCAGCATCCGGTCTGCAACCTCTGCCTACCGGTCGAACACCAGAGTAAGGACTGCAACGCCTGCTCAGCCTTCGCGCCGAAGACGCTCAGAGTGAGAGATCGGCAGAGAAGAGCCAACGCCAGCATGGATGGCAAGGATAAGGCCCCGTCGCTCTACGCTCTGGGCCTCTCCTCGGACGACGAGGACAACGTCGCCGGGACAGCCGAAAACTTCACGGTCGTAGAGACCGACAAGAAAAAAGAAGACGAGGTAAGAGAATCGTCGAGCGAAAAACAGAAAGTACCTCGAAAACACGAGGGTGACTCGAAAAAATCTGAGTCTAAGTCCACGAAGGGAGCCCCGGCGCCGAAAATTTCGACGACCAAAGGGGGAACCATGGACAAGAGGCCGAGCGGATCCTTAGAGAAGGACTCCCTGGTGCCGAAAGACGCCGAAAGGCAAGGGTCGTCGAAGACAACCCAGGGAGCGGCCCGATCGACGCTGAAAGAACGGTCGACGTTGACGCAAGTTTCGACGAAAAGATCCGCGGTCGACGCCGAAAGCATCTCCGAGATGGAGAAAAAGAAAAGGCGGCTCGAGGCCGAAATGGAGAACATCCTTCAAAGGAAGAAGGAGTTTGACGCCAAGATGAAGGAATTCAAGATTCCAACGATTTCATCGGCGGACGTCGTCGAGGTCGAGGAAGAATTCGACACCGAGGGACTGATGAGGGATCTCGAAGAGGAAGACGATACCTATTATGAAGAGGAAGCCGAGGAAGAAGACCAACAGTCGGTCTACGGCTCGGCACCATCGACCAGCCAGGAGATTGAATGGCAGGATCTCGACACCGAGAACCCGGAGGAGTCCGTGGACACGTACCCTTCGAGGCCTTCGCCACCCGACGACATCGGGGTGTACAATATGGTGGTCAGGAGCGCAGCGACAGCCTTCGGCGTCAAACTCGACGAAGAGAAGCCGAAAGCCGATTTTCTCGTCGAGACCCTGCTCCCCATCCAGACAAGGAGCCAGTTCCTCCCCATGCTTCAAAGCGTGATGAATCAGGGGAGAGAAGCCTTCAAGGAACCAGCGACCTGCCGGTCTATCACTCCGAGGACTGAGAAAAAGTATAAGCACTCTTCCCTCGACCCCCCTTACATCAAGGGTAGCGTGACCGCAGACTCCATCATAGCGTCCACGGCCAGGAGAAGGGCCAACGTACCAGCAACCTCGGGCCCACCACCTGATAAAGAGAGCAGGAGGATAGACCTCACAGGAAGAAAGGTCGAGAGGAACGCCGCTATGCACTGGCGCATGGCGAATTCCAATGCTCTCCTCAATAGACACCAGTACCAGCACTGGGACGAGATGGGAGAGTTAGTAAAGCATCTCCCCGAAGAATACCGCCAGAGAGCCTCACACCTAGTTGATGAAGGCAAAAACATCGCCAACTCCTGCATAAAGACGGCGTTGGACGGGGCAGAGACCTCAGCAAGACTCATGGCCATAGGGGTCACCGAGAGAAGGCATGCATGGTTAAGAATCTCGGGATTCAAACCGGAGGTGCAGAACAACATCCTTAGCACCCCCTTCAACGGAGAGACACTGTTCGGAGCAACAGTTGACGAGAAGCTCACCCAGCTAAAAAGAGATAACGAAACGGCGAGGTCCATGGGGGCTCTACAGCACAGAGGAATGAGGCGAGGCAACCCCTCAAGGAGACCCTACGGTAGGGGAGGAAACCAGCAGGGCCCGTCGCACCAGACGTTCCAGCAGGGTCAGCAGGGTGAAGGTCACGGACAGGGTCAGCAGAAGCAAAACTGGCAGTACCAGCCCCGGGGCCAGTCCTTTCGCGGGAGAGGGAACGGACGTGGCCAGAGAAGGAGAGGGGGGGAGCAGCCCTCATCAAAGTGACTCTGCACGCAGGAGGACGCCTACCCTCGACATGCCCCCAAGGGTGAGGCGCGAAACAGTAACATCGAGGGGGAGAGAAGGATCAGAAGCCTACGAGCATACAACACCAGTAGGCGGAAGGCTGAGACTCTACCTTCACGAGTGGCAGCGTATAACCACAGACAAGTGGATACTGAACATCATGCAGTACGGGTACTGCGTAGATTTGGAAAGGAAACCGCCAAACAGGAAGCCAAGGGGAAGGCAAAGATCGGAACAAGAACTGACCCTACTCAGAGAAGAAACACGGAAGCTTCTACAAAAGGAAGCCATAGAGCCAGTGCCGTTCAGAGAACGCAACAAGGGGGTCTACTCAAACTACTTCGTGGTCCCGAAGGTAGACGGGAGCCTCAGACCCATCCTAGACCTGCGATACCTAAACAAGTTCGTCAGAACGCAAAGGTTCAAGATGACTTCGCTGCAGGAGGTGCTGCCCCAAATAAGACACGGAGACTTCATGGTCACCGTGGACCTCTAAGATGCCTACCTGCACATCCCCGTAAACAGAAGACACAAGGGACTTCTAAGGTTCAACATCGACCAGGAACACTACCAGTTCACAACCCTGGCATTCGGATTAAAATCAGCACCAAGGGTTTTTACAAAATGCCTGTCGGCGGTCGCGGCCCACCTACGAAAACAGGAGATACACGTCTACCCCTACTTAGACGACTGGCTTGTCAAGGCAAACTCGCGCGAAAAGTGCGCAGCGCACGCAAAACGCGTAACAGACACTCTCACGAACCTGGGGTTCTCAATCCACTGGGGGAAGTCGTCGATGGAACCGGAGCAGGTGAAGATTTTCCTGGGGGCAAAAATCAACTCCCTGTGCGGCACCGTGGTGCCCAGCGACAGGAGGACAGATGCCCTACTGAAGGAGACGCGGCTCTACCAGAAGGGGCGAGCTCTGACAGTGAGGGCGGTGAGCAAATTGATGGGGATGATGGCGTCGTGTATCCAGCTAGTGCCGAATGTACGCTTGCACATGAGACCATTCCAGGAATGGCTACAACAGCAATGGTCACAAGCAAACGGAAGTTGGGAGGATCTAGTGGTTGTTACGCACGCAGTGCAGGAGGAGATAACTTGGTGGAACAGAGACAACATGACAGCAGGGAGAAGCCTGACACCACCAAACCCAACAATGACCATTACCACGGACGCATCGCAAAAGGGATGGGGGGCACACATGGACAACCTCAGAGTGAGGGGTCTGTGGGCTCCAGCAGATGCGGTTCGCCATATCAATTACCTCGAGTTGAAGACAATCCTACTAGCCCTGAAGGCATTCCAGAGGCACCTGTACAACCAGAGGGTGTTGGTTCAAACGGACAACACCACGGCAATGTTCTACATCAACAAGCAGGGGGGGACACAGTCGTTCCCTCTCTCCTCTCTGGCTCAGGAGATTTGGAGATGGGCCATACCTCTCAGGATAGATCTACTGGCAATTCACCTACCGGGGAAGGACAATGTGGAGGCAGACTGGCTAAGCAGGCAGACCTCTGCATCTCACGAGTGGGAGCTCAATGGCCAGGAAACAAAGAAGCTTTTCCGGAGATGGGGAACTCCCACAATAGACCTATTTGCAACACGCCAAAATGCAAAATGCCAAAGCTTCGCGTCCAGGGAACCAGATCAGCAATCCCAGGGGAATGCCCTATGGATAAGCTGGTCGAGGACATTTGCCTACGCCTTTCCACCGATACCCCTGTTGCACACAGTGCTCAGCAAGTGCAGGACCAGCAACATGACTCTAATCCTAGTGGCCCCGCAGTGGGCGAGGCAGACATGGTTCTCACAAATTCAAGAAATGGCGCAAGGCAATCCGTACAGGTTCGAGAGGAGAAAAGACCTGCTCTCAATGCAAAACGGGGAGGTCCTGCACCCAGAGCCAGAGACCCTCAACCTGGCAGCATGGCTCCTGAAGACCTAGAGTTTGCGCACCTAAGGTTGCCTCAGAGCACTATGCGAGTGCTACGGGAGGCAAGGAAACCAACTACAAGAAAATGCTACAGCGCAAAATGGAAAAGATTCACGGTGTGGTGCAGGAAAAAAGGCCTGCAAAACAGAATGACAAGAGACTCAACTGTGCTGAGGTACCTCACACACCTTCTAAAGAGTAACCTCTGCTCGAGCTCCCTAAGGGTACACCTAGCAGCGATCGTTGCCTACACCAGAGGTGAGAAGGGTACGAGTTTCTTCACCTCGCAGGTGGTGAAGAGATTCATGGAGGGAGCCAAAAGAATGGCCCCCCCGAAAAGGTTGCCGCCGCCGGCATGGAATTTAAACGTGGTTCTGACGGAGCTCATGAAGGCGCCGTTTGAACCCATTCACAAGGCCACTCTGCAAATGTTGACGATGAAAACTGCCTTTCTAGTGGCCATAACCTCACTACGCAGGGTGAGCGAGCTTCAGGCACTAACGCTACAGGAACCCTACATTCAAATTCACAAAGACAGGGTAGTCCTGAGGACGGACCCACACTTCATGCCCAAGGTAGTGTCGGCGTTCCACATGAATCAGAGTATCCAGATACCAAGTTTCTTCCAAAACCCGACTACAAACGCAGAAAAGGCACTGCACACCCTCGATGCCAGGAGAGCGGTGATGCACTACATTGAAAGAACCAAGGAACTCAGGAAGTCGAAGCAGCTGTTTGTGTCCTTTGCTACTAGCCTCTTGGGTAGACCAGTGACCAAGGGCACCATCGCTAGGTGGATTGCCCTCACTATTCAATTCTGTCACAAACAGGCTGGACAGGAGCTAGCGGAGGGGCCCCAGGCTCACTCCACAAGGAAGAAGGGGGCCACCGTTGCCTTCCTGGCAAACACGCCCATCCAAGACATTTGTCTGGCTGCAACTTGGGCATCTGTGCACACGTTCACAAAACACTACTGCGTGGACATTCAGATGAATAAGGAAGCACAGGTCGGACAGAAGGTGCTACAACACATTTTCAACGACCAACGATCATCTTCCACCCAGCCACCACAAAATTAGGAAAACCGCTACAAAGTCTATGCACAGCATAGTGAATCCAGAAAGATTCACGCTGCAAAACGAAAAGTTTCTTACCTGTCGGTGTAGTTTTGCAGCTTGAAGATCTTTCTGGATTCACTAGCGAACCCACCCACCTCCGCCAGGAAGATGAGGCTGGAGGAAGAGGGGGTAAAATGGAAAAGATCAAAGAAATGGAAACGTTCAGAAAATGGACAAAAGGATTAAGCAATCGCCTAGGGTAAAAAAAAAAAAAAAGAGGGAAAAAAGAACCCGAAGATGGCGCCCCAAAGGTGGGACTTCCGCAGGAAGCACGACGACGTCACGGAAGGTGCACCAAATGGTGGTCGTCGCCGCCCACCTGGGCTACAAAAAAAAAAAAAAAAAGAAGACTACGAATCCGGACCCAACCACAAGATCGCGGAATAATGCACAGCATAGTGAATCCAGAAAGATCTTCAAGCTGCAAAACTACACCGACAGGTAAGAAACTTTGATACGTGGATTCATGTCTTTGTTAGTAGCAAGCCAGGTAAGGGGGGCATGATCTGTTAAAATTAGGAATTTCCTTCCCAATAGGTAGTATTGTAGGGCCTCTACTGCCCATTTTATCGCTAGACACTCCTTCTCAATTGTGGAATAGTGAGTTTCACGGGAAAATAACTTCCTACTGATGTATAATAAAGGTCTTAAGTCATCATGGGAATCTGGCTGGCATAGCACGGCCCCCAGGCCGAGGCCTGAAGCGTCGGTTTGGAGGACAAAGGTTTTGTTAAAATCGGGACAACCTAACACTGGGGCTGTGCAGATAGCGCGTTTTAATGCATTAAAGCTTTCCTCATGCTCTCGAGGCCAGACCTGTATGCGTGATGAGTGTATCTTTGTTAGTAGAGCAGTTAGGGGGCTAGGCAAGGAGGAAAATCCGGGTATAAACCGACGATAATACCCAATGAAGCCCAGAAAGGAACGGATGTCATGTTTCGTGGTTGGTCTCTGGATACTTTTAATGGCTTCTATTTTGTTTATTTGGGGTTTTATACAGCCTTCCTGGATTGTATTGGATAACATTGGTACCCAGCAGGGACTTCTTTGGGTTAATAGTGAGACCTGCTGCTTGGATTGCTGAAAACACGGTTTTTAAGTGACATAGGTGGTCTTCCCAGATTGGGCTGAAAATGACGATGTCATCAAGATAGGCTGCGGCATACGCCCCGTGTGGTCTTAAAATACGGTCCATTAGTCTTTGGAACGTAGCCGGTGCCCCATGCAAGCCAAAGGGAAGCACTTTGAACTGATAGAGACCCGAAGGGGTTGCAAACGCGGTTTTTTCCTTAGAGTGAGGGGACAAAGGTATCTGCCAGTACCCTTTTGTAAGGTCAAGGGTGGACATAAACCTGGCTTTTCCTAACCGTTCTATCATTTCATCTATTCTGGGCATGGGATAGGTTTCGAATTTGGTTATGGCATTCACTTGTCGGAAGTCTATACAAAACCGTAGGCTACCGTCGGGTTTTGGCACGATTACAACCGGGGAACACCAATTGCTCTGGGACGGTTCAATGATCTCAGCTTTAAGCATATCTGTCACTGCTTTCTCTACGGCTTCCCTACGTGCTGCCGGAATACGGTATGGTTTCTGCTTTATGACTGTTTTTTCTAGGGAGACTATCTCATGTTGTACCAAAGTAGTTCGGCCAGGGCCAGCTGAAAAGAGGTCGGGGAAGTGGTTCAATAAAGCTTCCAATTGGGCTTTTTGTGGGGACGACAATACCTCCCCCATAGGGATGGGATGAGGGGTCGTTCCCTGTTTCGCTGGAAGGGGTATGTCCACTTGTTTGTCAGTACGGACGAGGTAGGATGGGGTAATTGTCGGTTTTTCCTCCCACTTTTTCAGTAAGTTTACATGGTATATTTGTCTGCCACCTATGCGATGGGGCAGCAGTACACTATAGGTAACAGGAGTTATCTTTCTTTCTATCTCATACGGCCCTTGCCACTTCGTCAGTAATTTGTCCTCCGTGGAGGGGAGTAGCAGGAGCACCTTCTCCCCTGGTCTAAACTCTCTTAGTCGGCTATTCTGGTCATAATGCTTCTTCTGTCTTTCTTGGGCTTCTTTCATGTTGTCGTGCACCAAGCCCCATATATGGAATAAGGAGGTCTTTAGGTCTGCGGCGTATTGTAATAGGGACTTGCCTTCCTCATCTTCCTCCTCCCAGTGCTCTGCCGCCATGTCTAGGAGTGTCCTGGGTTTCCGCCCGAACAATAGTTCAAAAGGGGAATACCCAGTAGACTTTTGTTCATGCGTTCTCAGGGCAAAAAGAACTAGGGGTAACTGCCGACCCCAATCCCTTCCACTTTCAGAAATGACCTTGCGGAGCAGGAGTTTGATCGTTTTGTTGTATCGCTCCACAAGCCATCCGTTTGGGGGTGATACACTGATGTTCTTAGTTTGTCTATTCCCAGAATGGTGCATACCTGCGTCATCAGACGGGACATGAATGGTGTTCCTTGATCTGTAAGGATTTCGGAGGGAAATCCTACTCTAGAAAACAGGGTAATCATGGCTTGGGCTACCGCGGAGGTGGTCATGGTTGATAGGGGAAAAGCCTCAGGGTAACGGCTAGCGTAGTCTACTATAACCAGGATGTATCGATGTCCTCTGGCCGAGGGAGTCAAGGGCCCTACCAGGTCCATGCCAACCCGTTTAAAGGGAATGTCAATGATGGGCAGGGGTTGTAAAGGGGCTTTTACTGGGGTCTCGGGGCAGGTGTATTGGCAGCGGACACAGGCAGCACAGTGTCTAGCTACGTCCCTATACACGCCTGGCCAATAGAATCTCTCCAAAAGGTACTGTAAGGTTTTCTTTTTACCACAATGCCCTCCTCCTACTTTGTTGTAGGACAACAGCAAAACATGTTCTCTAAATGTGAATGGTACAAGCAGCTGTGTCTTAGTCAGTGAAGGCCCCTTAACCGCTCTGTATAACAGCCCCTTCTTAATTGTAAAACAAGGTCCTACCTGTCCAGGTGTTTGTTCTTGGGCCTGTTCCCAGGCGTACGTGAGTGTTCTAGCCTCTCGTTGGGCTGTCCGGAAACTGCACGGCTTTGTTCCATCGGGGCCTGTGAGGGAGAGAGGAAAAGCAACAGGTGACAGGGACTGTGTGTAGTTCTTTTTCTCCTGTCTTTTCTCCCGTTTAGTTTTCTTGATCCGGATTTTTGTAGTTTCCAACTCCGTTCTGTTGAAGGGGGCGTCCTGTAACCAGGTCTGGGCTTGTGGTTTTGACCCCTCCATATACTGGTTGAATTTAGGGTGATCGGTCCCTATTATGACTGCCTCTGGTAATGAAGGTATAACTCCTACTTTCCGCAGATGGGGATCGTTGTCTACCTCCAAAAGGACTTTTGCCACTGGATAAGTTTTGGTATCCCCGTGTACGCAGGTTACCCTTACTTGTTCGGTATCTTGTATCTGGGGAGGGTAAACCAAGGAACCATCTACCACAGTGACGTGACACCCCGTGTCTAGCAAAGCGTGTCTTTTCTTTCCATTTACGAACACCTCCTTTTTATATTGGTGTGGACCTGTTTTCGCTAAGAAAACCTTACTATGGCTATATCCTACTTCCATTGGCTCCGCTGTGGGCCCTATCCGCTTGGTCCCGCCGCTGAGATGGGTTGTCTAGGGACAGAATCGGACGATATGAGGGGCTTGCTCTCTGACCGGCCTAGACTTCTCGAGGAAGTGATATTTTGAGGACGATTCGGGGTGGAGGTACCCTGGGGGTGTGAAATGCCAGCCTTAAAGTCAGGGGCTCTATGAAAGGCACAGGCAAGGTCCACTGTCATTTCGGAGTTGAGCTTAGGGTGTTGTTTGACCCATGACCGCATGCTAGGTGGTAGGGCGTCAAGGAACTGTTCTAAGTAGATTTTCTCTACTACCTCCTCCATAGTGGAGACATGAGGGGTTAACCACCGATTTCCCATGTCTCTTATTCTGTAAAAAAGGACTCGAGGGTTGTCCCCTACAGACCATTTTTCCCTTCGGAATTTGTTTCTGTAGTGCTCCTGGTCAAATCCCATCCTTTCGAGAATGGCCCTCTTTACATCGTCGTAGGGGCTTGTACCAGTGGGGTTGGCAGATTGGTAGGCAGCTTGTAGTTCACCTGAGAGGAGGGGAGCTACATACTGACCCCACCTTTCCTTGGGCCATGCTGCTGTGGTGGCCACCCTCTCGAAGTTCAAAAAGAAGTAATCGGGGTCTTCCCCTTCTTGATATTTCTGAAGAACAGTTCCGGGAACGTTTGGGCGTACCTGGGTGTTCACTAAGGCGTCGGTTAGCCGTAAGATGGCCGTATCTTGAACTTGTTGGTTGGTAGCGATAAGGGCGGCCTGTTCTTTAAGGGCCCCTTGTAGGCTTTCCCTATCCACCTGTGCTGTCTGTATCTGTTGTTCTAAAACTAGTTGCAGGTGGCGTTGGCCTTCTGCCAATTGGGAAATTATGTTCTCCATGGGCACGGGTTGTGTCATGATGCAACACGTCTAGATAGGGAATAGATATCCCACTTCTGACACCACTTTGTGGTATTCTACTGGCCCGGGGAGTGGAAGAGAAAAACGCTTGCTTCTGTAAGAACAGCAGAGGTGGAGAGAAAAGACAACCCGAACCAGTCTCTTGTTCCTCTTTATGAATCAAAGAAGCCACTGCTTCCTTTATTTCTTTTATCCTTTCCTTTTTTATATTTACACAACCAATAAAGGGGCAAATAATCCACAATGATTAGACAGTTTCCTCTTCTTCCGAGGTCATCTTTTCCCAGGACTTGAATAAATAAAACAGCTTCTCAGTGCTTCCTTCCCGCAAGGGTCTTGGCGTTGCTCCAGGTCCCGAGAAGTGCACATACAAAAAAAACCACACAGGACAACCAGGGTTAAATAACTGTGGTTCTCCAGTTATTTGTATTGGTGCTACCACCACCGGGTAACTGCGTGCCAAAAAAGGAAGGAAGGGGAAGTCATGTGTAGGGGCTGTGGCTGGGAGGACGCATAAACAACCATCATATGTGCGTGTTCATAGCCGCATGCAACCCCTGTCAGCCCACCACCAAAACGCTCCCCTCAAGGTTACTTGCCTTGAGCCACGGCCCAGGACTTGGGCCGGGGCGTCCTCTGATGTCTCCGTGCCGCCGGGTGTTTCCGCGTTGTATTTTGCTGCCGGGATCCTTTGTTCTTTACCGCTGGGCTCCTCTTCGGTCTTCCCCCTCTCCGGTCCTCCCGTTGACGCTCTCCCCTGCTCCGGTTCCTCTCTCGCTTCTTCTCTCTTCTCCGCTTCTCCCGTTCGCCGCTCTTCATTCCATACCGTCCGTCCTACTTCCGCCTCTGCCTCTTTTCTGCCGCGCTCCGCCCCACGCTCCGCCTCCTCGTCTATTCTCCACCAGTCCTGTCGTAGAACCCCTGACGACGTTGGCCGTTTCTCGGTGAGGCAGGTTCGCGCAACTAGACTGTTGTGCCCTTCCGTTCCTCCCTCGGCGTCTCGGTCCGTTCTCTCACACTTCCGGTGTGCCGACGTGCCTGGGCTCTCACATTGGTGTTGGCATGAGCTGAAGCCATCTTGTTTGTGGCATCCATTTTGTTAGCCATGTGATTCTTCCGTCTTCACTGTTGCCTGCTTTTCTATTCTGCTTGCGTCATCAGCTTTAGTTAACTACTTCAGTACTGAGCCAGAGCAATGTATATGCTCAGAAAGGCCTGTAGCTGCTAGAATGCACCGGCTTGAAGATGTAACTGTCAGGCTATTTCAACTGATGTAAGCAGTTCTGTTTCTCCTCCCACTCTGCTGACTAAGTGATATTCATCCGCCCATGTTTGTCGATAACAATTTCTGTGTAGGCCTGTACCTTCTATGCTTACTCTGCTACAAAGTCTGTATAAAAGGCCCATGGCCTCTGTATTCCATGTACTACCTCCTACAGCGCCTGAGGGTGTTGTATTTATGTAGTCCCACTCATGAGTGATTAATAAACTTGTTTTTTTTAATTCCAGCTTCAGTGCCAATCTCTTCTTTGTTGGTTTAAGGACCCGTGGACAAGATAAGGGTGAAGCCTGCACCGGTGTGCCCCATAAAAGGTACAGAACGGTAGACGCAGGACTTGGAAAATCGGGTGTATGGCAGAAAAAGAAATGTAAAAGTGAGAAAAAGTGTATTTCTTCCTTGTATCCTTTGCAATCCGCCAACTCAGGTGTGGATGTTTTGCTGCCACAGTTGTGTTGGCGATAATGCACATCGTGAATGGCCCGTGAGACTAAGTGGATGTTCTTCCTCCAACAGCCGCTTTTCCCTATGGCGCCGTCGACACAGGATGAAATTCTGACAGAGACGGCGACACACTGTCTTTCATCCATGGACCTGCCAGGTCTAAATAGGTCTAAATAGAGCAGGTATATGGGGAATCCTACGGCAAATGGACCATTACTGACAAGATCTAAATTAGACCCTTAGTCTCTTTTATGGAAGTCAAAACTCTAGCGGGATGATGAAGCAGCATGCTATAGCTGATAAGGGCTCCATGAGGCTGGATACCTCTTCCCAATTTAGATTTGGGCTATTCGGCACATTTGACAACACTTCTAAGACAAAAGGAGCACCACTAGGAGGGTCAGGACTTACTGAGGCTATGTCCAGGATCTGAAAGAGACACATTAGTGATAGATTCCTTACCTTAGAATATCCCCAGGCGTCAGACTGGATCCGGACGTTTTTTGTAGCAGTATCCCTGCGCATCAGTAGGTGGCGTTGTGCGGCTCCATGTCCGTCGCTAGCGTCGTAAGCACCGAGATGACATCACGGAGACTAATAAGGTGCCACCCATCCGCTCTGACATCAGTTCTTTCTTTTTCCGCGCTAGCAAGAGCAGATACGGATTGAGCACGTGCCTTAGTTACTTTTTGACTACTCTTTTGAGACTTTTGTTCCCCTTTTGTAGGTCTCGCCTGACCATGCGCTAGTCTGGCGAGACTTTTTGTGAGGGCTCAAAAAATGCTACCATGGCCAGCCTAGAGGTACAGTGCATGTGCGCGAGCTTAGGAGCAGAGGCTGGCAAACCTAGTCATGCTCATTAAGCGCCCGCGATCACTTTCACTTTCGCCCGCGATCACTTTTGCGGCATCCCTTTGAGGTTCTCGTTCAAAGAACATCAAAGAACATGTTGTTGTGTTAATGCTTTGCTGCGCTCGTTTGACTTACAATGTGCTTTCTCTTTCCACAAATCGATTAGACCTATGTAGCGCTTTAGATCTCAAAGCGCTATGGTGGGTGCAGCAGTTACAACTCATGAAATATGGGGTGCAACTCACAAGGAGGGGGCAGGTTTGAGTGCACATTGGCTGCAATCGAACTCAAGATGATGGGCTGTGTGTATCCAGTATCAGCACTCACTCTTCGCTAAGTGATCTTGTTTGTTTTGTTGTTGTGTTAATGCTTTGCTGCGCCCGTTTGACTTACAACGTGCTCTCTTTCCACAAACTCGATGTTTGTGTTCCTTTATTTTGAGATGCTTTTAGTATTACTGTCACACACACAACCCCACACACTACACACACACACAACCGCACACACACAACCGCACACACACCCAACCCCACACACCCAACCCCACACACACCACAACACCCACACAACCACACACCCCACACACACAACCCCACACACAACCACGCCCACACACAAGACCCCACACACACACAACCACACACACACAACCACACACACACACCCACACACACCACCACACACACCTACACCCACAACCACACACAACCACAACCACACACAACCACAACCACACAAGCACACCCACACCACCACACCCACACCCACACCCACACAAGCACACACACACATACAACCACAACCACACACAACCACACCCAACCACACACAACTACACCCACACACAACTACACCCACACACACAACCCCACACAACCACACACACAACCCTACACACAACCACACACATACACCCACACACACACACACACACCCACACACAAAACCACACACATACACCCACACACACAAATAACCACACACATACACCCACACACACAACCACACACACAACCACACACACAACCCCACACACAACCCCACACACAACCCACACACAACCACACCAAGCATTGGCATAGCCAATAGGTCTCGCCTTTGGGACCTTATAAGTGTTCAGCCACGCAACAGTTGTTGTGGTTGCACCAAGGATATTGTGCTGCATAACTAAATACTTAGAAGGTCCCAAAAGCGAGACCTATTGGCTATGGCAATGCTGGTTTCTCCTGGTGCACGTAGGGATGCCTGGATTTAAGTCTTGTGGGGCCTGCCGTCGCAATATGTCGGTGGTGGACCCCCCACAATGTTTGCCTTTCCGGCACCACAGTGGGTGCCGTTCGTTCCGCCCTTGCCCCGGTTCCAGGACCATTTCGTTCCTGCCTGGGATCCGCATTGGGAGACTGCGCCGGCCCGCCCGGCGCCGTTTCCAATGCCGTTTGTCCCTTCTCCCGCTCTGGCTCTTCCGCCGCGGCCGGTTCCTCCTGCAACGGAGGTGGAGGATGACTGGGAGGGGTCCAAGGACCCTCTTGCATGTCTGTGTGACTCCAAGCAGGACTGGGTGGACGATCTGGAGGACGCCGGCGACCTTGATGTCTCTTCTGACCCAGGGTTTGCCTCTCTCCCGCCTACAATGGAGGAGGGCGCTTCCTACATGGTGGTGCTCCGTCGAGCTGCTGAGGTCCTCAACCTCGATCTTCCTACGGTGTCCCTCAAAACTAACCTCACTGAGGTGTTCCAGATGGCGTCTACTTCGTCCGAGCCACTGCTTCCCTTCAACGACGCCCTCACGGACTTCCTGTTGGGCACTGTGGATAAGAATGTCGCTAGATGTCACCGCCCGACGCCTGGTGACCCCGCGTTTCTGACCACTCATCCCACGCCTGAGAGTCTGGTCATCCAAGCCTTGACGTCGCAGAGTGCCTTTCCCACGGCTCCGCCGTATAAGGACTCTTAAGAAGCTGTAACAGTTTGGTAAGCGGTTGTTCTCTTCGGCCAGCTTGGTGCTGCGGTCAGTGAACACCGCCTGCTTGTTGGGCCGCTATTCCCATGCGGTGTGGGATACGGTTGGTCAGATGTTACCTCAGTGTCTTGGAGGTCCATGCTGTGCTTTCCCAGGTGGTTGCTGAGGGTAAGAATGCGGCTAAGTTCGCCATTCGGTGTGGTTTGGACACCGCAGACTCGTTGGGCAGGGCGATTTCTACGACTGTGGCGCTGCGTCGCCACACCTGGTTGCGATCTACTGGGTTCTCGCCCGACGTCCAGAGCTCGCTCATGGACATGCCCTTTGATGGCACTCGCCTGTGTGGTGATAAGGCCGATAGGAGGGTTATTCCTTTCCCTTTCAGTCCACCCCTCCAGCCATGCCACCTCGGTTCCCTCGCATGTCAGGGGAACACTTGGCGACTCTCCACCCGGAATTTGCGGCCCGCTTGGCTAAGGGGGTAATCGAGTGCGTTCCTGGGCCGTAAGTAGGGAGTGGTTGTTATTCCCACTACTTTCTGGTCCCCAAGAAGGACAAAGTGGGTCTGCGTCCCATCTTGGACCTCCGGAACGTCAATTGCCTCCTTCAGAAGGAGCAGTTCAAAATGCTGACTCTGGCTCAGGTCTTGGCTGCCCTCGACCCTGGAGACTGGATGGTAGCATTGGACTTGCAGGACATATTTTCACATCCCCGTCCTGCCGGCCCACCGGCGTTACCTGCGGTTCACGGTAGGCCAGGAGCATTTTCAGTTTGCCGTGCTCCCCTTCGGCCTTACCAGCGCCCCTCGGGTTTTCACGAAAGTGATGGCGGTGGTCGCAGCTCATCTGCGCAGGTCAGGGGTGTCAGTCTTCCCTTACCTCGACGACTGGTTGTTGAAGGCGGGCTCGCCCCTGGCAGTCGTCAACCACCTTCAGACTACGGCCGACCTCCTGCATTTGCTGGGGTTCTCCATCAACGTGCCGAAGTCGCACCTGAGTCCCTCTCAGAAGCTCCCCTTCATCCTAGCAGTTCTGGATTCAACGCTGTTTCGGGTTTATCCTCCCGAGCAACGAGTCCGGGATATTCATGCTATGATTCCGATCTTTCAGCCTCTGTCCCGGGTTTCAGTCCGGGACCCTCCGGCTTCTGGGCCTGCTGGCCTCCTGCTGGTGACACATGCCAGGTGGCATATGCGGGATCTGCAGTGGGACCTGAAGTTCCAGTGGGCGCAACATCAGGGCAACCTGTCCGATCATGTCCAGATCTCAGAGGGCACTGCACGACAATTGCGGTGGTGGCTCACGAATCGCGATTGGGTCAATGGCAGATCCCTCTCCCTTCCCCAACCGGAGCACACAGTGGTGATGGATGCGTCCCTCCTGGGATGGGGAGGCCACTTGGGAGATGCGGAGATCAGAGGTCTCTGGTCTCTGGCGAAGTCCTGGCTCCATATCAACCTTTTGGAGCTGCGGGCGATCCGACGGGAAGTGTGGTGCAGGTGTTTACGGACAACACCACCGCCATGTGGTATTGCAACAAACAGGGCGGGGTGGGGTCCTGGACCCTATGTCAGGAGGCTCTGCGCCTCTGGATATGGCTGGAACATCAAGGTGTTACCTTGGTGATTCAACACCTGGCAGGTTCTCTGAACGCCAGGGCGGACGGACTCAGCCGCCGGTGCTTGATGGATCACGAATGGCGTCTGAACTCGGACGTGGTGCAAGGTCTCTTTCTGCATTGGGGAGAGCCTTGGTTAGATCTATTCGCCACCGAAGAGAACACGCAATGTCATCAGTTATGCGCTGGAATTTCCAAGGTGGCACTCGCTCGGTGACTCTTCATCGCAAGTGGAGCTGCGGTCTATTGTACGCCTTTCCGCTTATACCACTTCTGCCCCGAGTGCTGAAGAAGATTCGGCGCGACCGGGCCCAAGCCATCCTTGTGGCTCCGGATTGGGCACGAAGATACTGGTATCCCGAGCTACTCAGCATGGCGATCAATTCCCCCGATCCATTTGCCTCTTTGGGAGGACCTTCTGTCGCAGCAGCAGGGGACGGTCCTCCACCCGAACCTGTCCAGCCACCACCTCCATGCATGGAGATTGAGCGGCGACAGTTGAGAGCTTTCGATCTTCCTCCCGAAGTCTGTGATGTCATTTTGGCAGCCAGGCGTCCCTCCACTAAAACGGTATACGCCTGCAGGTGGAACAAGTTTGTGGCATGGTGCACAGCGAAGGCTGTGGATCCCCTTTCTGCCCCTCTTTCTGAAGTTCTTCTGTTCCTTCTTTCTTTGGCCCAGTAGGGTTCTGTTCTGGGCACAATCAAAGGTTATCTTTCGGCCATCTCCGCCTTTTTGAGGCTTCCAGATCAGCCTTCTCTTGTTTACCGTTTCCTGAAGGGCATTACGCACACGTTTCCTCCCGTGCCGTTCATCATGCCTCAATGGGACTCGAATCTCGTTTTGACCTATCTGATGTGCGCTCCTTTCGAGCCCCTTCATACCTGTTCTCTGCGTCTTCTTACTATTAAGACAACTTTCCTGGTCGCTATCACCTCTGCCAGGAGAGTGAGTGAGCTCCAGGCTCTTTCCTCCAAACCTCCTTTCCTTTCTGTTCATCCAAACAAGGTGGTTTTAAGGACCCGTCCTTTTTTGCCAAAGGTGGTCACGCCCGTCCACATCGGGCAGACCATCCCTTTGCCTACCTTCTTTCCGCCTCCGCATCCTTTGAGGGAGAAAGAGAGGCTCCACCGTCTGGACCCAAAACGTGCGCTCGCATTCTATCTGAAACATACGCAGCAGTTCCGGGTGGATGACCAGCTCTTTGTTGGCTACGTGGGCGCTAAAAAAGGTTGGGCTGTGCACAAACGGACCATCTCTCGGTGGGTCGTTCTGTGCATCAAAGCATGTTACTCCTTGGCTAAGAAGGAGCCTCCTGTGGGGTTGCGTGCCCAATCTACCAGGGCAACTGCAGCCACTACTGCCTTGGGACGTGGCGTCCCCTTGCAGGACATTTGTCAGGCAGCTACGCAGGCCTCGCTGCACACGTTTACCAAGCATTACTGCCCTGACAGTCTGGAGAGACGGCTTCTTTGGCCGTTCTGTTCTCCGTGACTTTCTGGTGTAATCTATTCGCAAACCCACCACCGGGGTTGGTATTGCTGGGGTATCTTTTCTAACGTAAGGAATCTATCACTAACATGTCTCTTTCAGATGCACAAGTTACTACTTGTGTAACGATATATCTGTAAAAGACATTAGGGACAGATTCCTTACCGCCCCACCCATCCTCCCCGTTCTGCGACTGATTTCTAGGGTTACGGTCATCCCCATTTTTAGGGCCCTAGTTTCATGGCACCAGTGGTCCGGTTCTTGCATGGCTCTGCGTTTCTGGCACGGAAAGTCGTGTACAGAACTGACGTCAGCGTGCATGGGTGGCGCCTAAGTAGTTTCCGTGACGTCATCTCGTTGTTTAACGACGCCAGCGACCGACGCGGAGCCGCACGACGCCACCTACTGACGCGCAGGGGTACTGCTACAAAAAACTTTCCGGATCCAGTCTGACGCCTGGGGATATTCTAAGGTAAGGAATCTATCACTAACTAATGTCTCTTATAGATATATTGTTACACAAGTAGTAACTTGTGCTTCAAGATTGTTGAAGTCTTTTCTGTCCCTTAAGTTCTAATCAGGAGGCCAACTAACTAGCGCTTGGAGTCACCCTGGAAGTCTTGGGTTCATGCAAGAAAGGAGGTTTCGAGCGGCAGAGCAGTCCTGTGGGGGCACAAGGTAGAATTCAGGCAGCAGGGCAGTCCTCAGAGTCCTTCGGCAGATCCAGGAGTGAACTGAAGAGTGGGTCTGAGGGTCCTAATTGTATACCTGATGCCAGCTTTGAAGTGGGAGAAATATCTGCACACCCCCTCAAAAAAGCATCTGCCATTTCCGGCCTTCCTGCTCTGGATCCAGGCTGTCTTCAGTCACAATATGCAGACGCGGACTTAGTTTACTTAAGTTCAGAGACGCCGAGGGTGGGGGAGAACTAACTGACAATGCATGTCAGTCAGCATGACGTCGGACCGTGGGCGGTCCGGCGTCATGTTGACTGACATGCATTGTCATAAGCCAGGGAAAGGCAGCACAAGTGCGCATGAGTGCGCATGGAGATTAATTTTTACTCCGTGCCCAGTCATGCGTACTTGTGTTTTTACTGCCTTGCGCATGCCCATTAGGAGCCCCTCGGTCTCCTAATGGGCAGGCGGCGGGCGTAGCGTAAGCTGTGCCCTCAGCCAATCCTGGCGCTGTTGGCTGCGCCAGGATTGGCTGAGAGGGGTTGGCAGGCCCCTCCTCCAGTACCGTTAGTGAAGGCGCCCAGGGGATCAGAGGTCCGTCTGAGAGCGAGGTGGCGTGGACCCGTGGACCGGCTGAGGTAAGTTTTTTATTTTTAAATATTTCATTCCCCCCCCCCCCGTGCGCGACCCCCCCCCCCACGAGCCGCGACTAGAGGCATGTCTTGATTATGATTGATAAGTGTACCGGCCATGTTGTGGTTTTAGATGGTAGGTATCTCCGGGGGAGGGGGTGGTGATTAAATGTAGCTCTAGGGTGGTCGTCGCTGCAAACGTATGGAAGGAAGTGTTATTTTAGGAGGCCTATACCCCGAAATTTTTTCCTGAATTAATTATGTGCCTTGACGATTTTCTTTTATGTTTGGATTAATTGATGAATGAAACAATGAAAACGTGGGGTAAATAGCCCAGTTAAACGCGATGAAATAGGGCCGGCTCCTCCATCTCAAATGAGAGTATACTTTGACCTCCCCGGTACTCCCACAGCCGCCTCTTGCAGGGACTTCAAACCCTGGACCAGCCACGACTGGCTGACTTGTGAGTTACTAATAAACTGGGAGTCTGATGGGAGTGGTTTTCCCAACCTTTCTCTTTAGCACAGCCCACACATTCTGACTTCTCGCTCACTGGCTATGAAACCACTTACTGGCAATGTGTTGCCTCAGTTTCTTTTTCTTGCACTTGTAAAATGTTTTTTGTTCCTTTAATTTGGTGAACTGCAGTGAACCAGACGTGGAAAAGGAATCTCCTCTCCCCGAGGTCGGTATGTGCTGGCTGTACGCAGTCGAACAGAAGGCTATGCTTAGCGATAAGTCGTACTTGTATGCAGAAAAGTTAGTTTAGCGGCTCCACATGACTTCGCATGCGGAACCAAAATAAGGCAGGCCCCGAGCCTCGCCTGCGCTTTTGCAGCTTAGCAATACACTGTGTCCTCGGCTTTATAAACAAACGAGTCAGGAACTTGCGTTGTTTCTTTCCAGATACCAATGATTCATCAGTGTCATTTACGGTTTATAGTGGTAGAAAGAGAATGGAGGTTTAGAAAAATGCTGCAGAAGCAATAGTAAACAGGTGAAGAAAGTGGGAGGGTGTAGTTTCTAGCTATGTTTTGACTTCTATTTTCAGGCACTTCCAGGACTGATCTTCAGAACATGTTTGACAGGCTTTGTGACATGGACTGCAGCTGTCTTTAGAAACGCAGGAACCAGATTCCTCTGCGAGTGGACTGAACTGCCAAGTACCTCTTCGTTAGCTTTTGACTTACAAGTGGTAGCTAGTCAAGCGATCAAAGCTTACAATTGACTGGGGTGTGGGTAGAATGTCTGGCTCAGGCTGCATGACTATCACTTACAATAAATAGAATTTCTAATCAGTATAATAGAAACATCATTATAAAGGTGATATGAACAGTCATTTTACTCCGTTTTATGACTTTATTTTCCAACTGCATTTCTTAGGGAACTGTAGCCTGAACTTAAGAACTACATAAATTAGGGTAATGTTCAGCTTCACACGAAACACTGCATGGGCATTCTACTTTTCAAAGCTATCATCAGCTCTCCTCCAATTAATGTATAAAATATATTATTGAGAAACCCTTCAGGACAGTATGAATTTTTGGCAGGATTAAAACTCTTTGAATTTTCATGAACGGTAATAAAAAGCATCTTGAGTAAGTGTGTGTGTTTGAATATATCCCTGCCTCTGTCGGGGGGTTATATTTGCCTGTTTGTCGTTCTGCAGGTCTGTGTTAATCTGTGGGGTGTAATTTAAAAAAAATAGTCTGAACTCAGAATGACGAAACCGTCCTCTATAGCTCATAAAAATTGGCGATTTCTTAAATGATAAATAATTCAATCTTATTGCTTTATTAACCTTCCTGCTTCCTAAAATGTGCTTGAAAATGCACCATTTTCACACACTTTTTTTCAAAATTAGGTTGTTCGTGCACGCTTGCTGGCCGCAGTGCAATACGACAATTTTACGCCCCACCACTTTCAAATGTCACCAGCCGCCCCTGACAATATGCTAGAGAGAAGTTCTTTGTGTGTGAGCTGAGGGTCTTTGAAGTGCAAGTGGGGCTGTGCACAGCTCAGTCCCCCCCCCCGCCCCCCCGCCCCCCCCTCCTGCTTGGATGGCCCATCCTGCCAGACACTCAGTCCCTCTGTTGTGTGGCAGTCTGTAAGGAATACACAAAGGCCAACTACACCTCGTCATGACCCAGGAAATAGGCTACAGGCACCAAATGGTTAGAACAAGAAAAAGCCATTACACAACTCCTTAGACATCAAACATGAGATTTCTACTTGCTCCCAAACTAAAGTTATCACTTATCAAAAGTAATAAGGTCAACCAATGTTATCCTACATGAGAGCTGGCCTCAGTAGTGAAAAAGGAATGTACGTTTTTCACTACCAGGACATGTAAAATTTAAAAGTACGTGTCCAACCTTTTAAATACAATGCACCCTGCCACATGACATAAGATATCGAAAATCAGAAACTGCATACTATAATGTTGGCATTGACTGCACTTGGACGATCAGGGTAATTATCGTATTAATAATGATACACTGGCTATATAAAGTTTTGGGTGATTTTGCTCTTGACTATACTCCATTGTGATGATGCATGTAAGTTTTCGTTATTTTGGAAAATAATAAAAACTTCTTTAACAAAAATTATGGTGTCACTTGGTGGAGACTTTATTTTAAAAATGATTTTGGATATTTTAACTGTTTTCTTTCAGTCAAACAAACAATATTCTCACTGTTCATAGAATACATACACATATATGTTCCTCAGATGTTATCAACTTAGATTCCTTAATATATTCTAATTCAGAGAAAAAAAACAAAGGTTAAAGTGATGTTATAGTTATATGAAAATTTCAGTGCCATTGTAATGTTTTCAACTAAAATAAAACACAGAAATTCACCAGTTACAGTTAGCTAACTTGCGCCCCGCCATGTGCTGCTTATGGCCCTACATATTACATCATTTTCATTACTTGTTCTGTGACATAATTTATGACCTCACTGAAGACATCATCCAAGCTTCTTTTGTACACATTACTCTATAAATGAGTATGGCACTAGAGGTCTGAAAGCAAGAACAAAGTAGCTCAGAATATAATAAAACATAATTATTGCCATCACAGATACAACTCCCTAGTGAAGTAAGCATGTGTTATGTGTAACATTGACTCTATACCATGCATTTCATGGTATCAGAGTTAACAGTAATGTTTTTGCCATGACCCCGTAGGAGTCCCACAGAATCGTTGCAAAAAAACTCCAGCCTTTTTATTATTTTAGCATGGGGGAGTCCCTCTGAGTTTTCCTCACAGGGTCTAGGGAGCAGGGTATCCCTGCCCTTTCTCCTTGTATAATTATTTTTTAAACTTCACGACAGGGACTAAGTCCCTGAGTCCTTTAATGGCTGCAAGCAGTATTTTTCTCATGCTGCTGGCAGGCAATAAGAGCGTTCACTCCAGCAGAAGTCCGACTCCTGTGGCTGGGCCAATCAGAACAATTCATTTTTAGGTTGACCGTGGGCTGCGCATGCGCTGCTCTGAGAGGCATGATGTAATGTACACTGTGGCTGGAAGCTCCTCCTCTTTTTTCATCATTCGTGCCTTTTATAAATGCATGGTTCTGTTTGGTCAGCATGTCTAATTACTCTTGCTTTTTGTTGTTTCAGATCCTACCTGGGGACTGCCCCTACTACATGTGGTGTTCCACTTTCTTTAATTAACGTGTATTTGTGTGCAGTTCTTTTTTCTTTGGGTGATGGCTTGTTTTTGCAGTTGTAGCCCGAATCCGACCGGAAGGTAATGGAGCACTTTACGTAAGCACCAGTTCCAAAATGTCAGCTCACTGTGCTAACATTTTACAACAAGGATATTTGTTTTATGTTCAGCGCGACTGCTCTGTGCACTAATATCAAGGAGTGTTTAATTCTACTTTGCAATTAGGCGTGCACAGTTGGGAGCGTTTCAATATCTACGCCCGATAACAGAGGCACCGATTTCCTGTTATTTATTTTGCAGTTGTAGCACAAACCCGAACGGAAGGTATTGGAGCTCTTTATGTGAGCTCCAGTTCCGAAGTAGCAACTCGCCGTGCTTACATTTTACGAGGACATCTGGCAGCATTAGGTTTGCTCTCTGGCTCACTTGCTGAACACCATGACTTGAACAAACGGCTCTTACCCTCTGTTTCCTCGATTTGTACCCCTGTGAAATGGATCCAAAAAAGAAAAACACGCTTTGGCTGCAAATGTTATCTTTTTCTGAAATGTTTTCTATTCGAAAGTGGAGCCTCGGAATAAAGAAGAGAAAAAATGGTTCAAAACACGAAAATTGGCCAGATTGGTTTTATTCACAACCAAACACATTAGCACTACTTTACAAAGTTTGCCAGTAAAGAGCTACTTTCGTTTTCTCTTTTTTCTTTGAACAGTGTTTACTTCTCCTGCTCTGCTGCTGCCCCTCTATCCCTCTCTTTCTGTCTCGCTCCTCTTCACTAGTTGAAAACTATGACTTCAACAAGTGACTCCTCCCCTCTCTTTCCTCTCCTTTATTTGTTGCCATGCGAAATGTATCCCAAAAAACAACACTTAGGCAGCAAATGTCGTCTTTGTCAGATATTTTTCTATTTGAAAGTGCAGCTTCGGCACGGAGAGGAAAAAAAAAGGTTCCAAATACGAAAAATAAACACTAAATAAAGCAAGACAGAGTGGTGGCAAAGAGGGCAGGTTGGTTTTATTCACAAACTCACACTGGTGCCACTTTTAAGAGTTTTTCTAGTGAAGTGCTACTTTGGTTTTCTCGTCTTTCTTTGAATAACATTAATCTCCCCTGGTGGGAAAGTACACTATTACTGGAAGTACCACCGTACCTTGTTGATGTGTACAGTGGAAAACGTTTTGGCTCGTCTTTGGTCCAATCGCAATAAAACCAACCGATCGCATGGATTTATCTTTCTCACCACAGTGTAGGGTCCCCCTTCTAAATATGATGAACTCACCCCCTCACCATACGCATCTCCCACCTCCCTACAGTGTTCACTTCTGCTCGGCCGCTCCCAGACATGCTCTCTCTCTTTCTTTCTGTCTCGCTCCTCCTCACGTGCTAAAAACCATGGCTTTAACAAACAGCTCTTATCCTCTTTCCTTTATTTGTTCCCCTGTGAAATGGATCCAAAAAAGAGAGAAACACTTTAGCTGCAAATGCCATATTTTTCTGACATATTTCTATTCCAAAAAGCAGCCTTCGGGACAGAAAAAAAAAGTTCAAAATACGAAACAAAAAAGAAACCTAAATAAAGCAATACATAGTGGTCACAAAATGGCCAGATTGGTTTTATTCACAACCACATACATTATTGCCACTTTACAGAGTTTGCCAGTGAACCGCTACTTTAGTTTTCTCCTCTTTCTTTGAACTACATTGGTTTCCCCTGTGGGTAAGTGCACCATTCCTGGAGGCACTACAGTACCTGATGAACAAGTTACTTACCTTCGGTAACGATACATCTGTAAGAAACATTAGTTAGTTAGATTCCTTACCTTAGAATATCCCCAGGCGTCAGGCTGGATCCGGAAATATTTTTCGTCAGCAATACCTTTGCGCATCGCTAGGCGTCGTCTGCGGCTCCGCGTCCATCGTCGGCGTCATGATCACCGGGATGACGTCGTAGGAGTACTTAGATGCCGCCCTCGCGCGCTGACGCCAGTTCTTGTACATAGCTTTCCGCGCCAGGAACGCAGAGCCATGCAAGAGACCGACACTGGTGCTATGAATCTAGGGCCCTGAAAGGGATGACCTTAACCCTAGATATCAGTTTGCAGAACGGGGAGGATTGGTGGGGCGGTAAGGAATCTAACTAACTAATGTTTCTTACAGATATATCGTTACCGAAGGTAAGTAACTTGTTCATCTGAAAGAAACACGTTAGTTAGATTCCTTACCTTAGAATAGATACCCCAGCAATACCAACCCCGGTGGTGGGTCTGCGAACCAAAATCACACCAGGAAGTCCTGGAGAATGGAACGGCCAAAGAAGCCGTCTCTCCGGACTTGACTGTCTAGGCAATAATGCTTGGCAAACGTGTGCAGCAAGGCCCACGTTGCTGCCTGACAAATGTCCTGCAAAGGGACTCCCCGTCCCAGGGCAGTAGTAGCCGCTGTGGCCCGAGTGGAATGGGCCCTCAGCCCCACAGGAGTTTCCTTCTTAGCCAAGGAATAACAGGCCTTAATGCACAAAATGACCCACCGAGAGATGGTTCGCTTGAGCACCACCCGCCCCTTCTTAGCGCCCACATAGCCAACAAAGAGTTGGTCGTCCACCCGGAACAGTTTTGTGCGGATAGCGCCCGTTTTGGGTCCAGACGGTGGAGCCTCTCTTCCTCTTTCGAGGGATGCGGAGGCGGAAAGAAGGTGGGCAGTGTAACAGACTGGCCGATGTGAAAAGCAGTTACCACCTTAGGGAGAAAGGAAGGACGAGTCCTGAGAACAACCTTGTCCGGATGGACAGAAAGGAAAGGAGGCTTAGAAGATAGAGCTTGGAGCTCACTCACCCTTAAAGCAGAGGTGATAGTAACCAGGAAAGAAGTCTTAAGAGCCAGAAGACGAAGGGGACAATTATGAAGTGGCTCAAAGGGAGCGCACATCAGATAGGTCAACACTAGGTTCAAATCCCAGGCATTACGAAAGGGACAGGAGGAAACATGTGAGTAATGCCCTTAAAGAATCGAGAAACAACAGGGGATTTGAAAAGAGAAGGCTGATCAGGAAGCCGTAAGAAAGCAGAAATAGCTGAAACATATCCCTTGAGGGTGCCCAGACCAGAGCCCTGCTGGGCCAGGGAAAGAGGAGAACCTCAGAAAGAGGGGCGGAAAGGGGATCCACAGCCTTTGCTGTGCACCATGCCACAAATTTGTTCCACCTGCAGGCGTATACAGTTTTAGTGAAGGGATGCCTGGCTGCCAGAATAACATTACAGACTTCAGGAGGCAAGTCAAATGACATCAACTGTCGCCGCTCAATCTCCACGCATGGAGGTGGAGGCTGGACAGGTTCGGGTGGAGGACCGTCCCCTGCTGCTGCGACAGAAGGTCCTCCTGAAGAGGCAGTCGAATCAGGGGATCAATCGATAGACTGAGTAGCTCGGGATACCAGTATCTTTGTGCCGAATCCGGAGCCACAAGGATGACTTGGGCCTGGTCGCGCCTGATCTTCTTCAGCACTATCGCAGAAGTGGTATAGGTGGAAAGGCGTACAACAGACCGCAACTCCACTCGCGACAAAAAGCGTCTCCGAGCGAGTGCCGCCTTGGAAATTCCAATGCGCAGAACTGATGACATTGCGCGTTCTATTCGGTGGCGAATAGATCTAACCAAGGCTCTCCCCACTGCCGAAAGAGTCCTTGCGCCACGTCCGAGTTCAGACGCCATTTGTGATCCATCATGCACTGGCGGCTGAGTTCGTCCACTCTGGCGTTCAGAGAGCCCGCCAGGTGTTGAACCACCAGGGTGATGCCCTGATGTTCCAGCCATGTCCAGAGGCGCAGAGCCTCCTGACAAAGGGTCCACGACCCCACCTCGCCCTGTTTGTTGCAACACCACATGGCGGTGGTGTCCGTGAACACCTGCACTGCACTCCCCCAAACAGAGGGAAGGAATGCCTTCAGTGCAAGTCGGATCGCCCGCAGCTTCAATAGGTTGATATGGAGCCGGGACTCCGCCGGAGACCAGAGGCCTCTGATCTCCACCTCTCCCATGTGGCCCCCAATCCCAGGAGGGACGCATCAGTCACCACTACGTGCTCCGGTTGGGGTAGGGAGAGGGATCTGCCACTGACCCAATCGCGGTCCGTGAGCCACCACTGCAACTGTCTTGCAGTGCCCTCTGAGATCAAGACATGGTCGGACAGGTTGCCCCGATGCTGGGCCCACTGAAACTTCAGGTCCCACTGCAGAGCCCGCATCCACCACCTGGCATGATGTACCAGCAGGATGCAGGAGGCCATCAGACCCAGGAGCCGCAGCACCAACCTGACCGAGACCCGGGATAAAGGCCGAAAGATCGGAATCAGAGCCTGAATATCCGGAACCCGCTGTTCCGGGTCTGTCCGGAACTGCGCCGAGTCCAGAACCTCTCCGATGAAAAGGAGCTTCTGGGAGGGACTCAGATGCGACTTCGGCACATTGATGGAAAACCCCATCAAATGAAGGAGGTCGGCCGTAGTCTGGAGGTGGGAGACGACTGCCTGGGGCGAGCACACCTTCAACAACCAGTCGTTGAGATAGGGGAAGACTGGAACCCCTAATCTGTGCAGATGAGCTGAGACCACCGCCATCACTTTTGTGAACACCCGAGGGACACTGGTGAGGCCGAAGGGGAGCACGGTAAACTGAAAATGCTCCTGGACCACCGTGAACCGCAGGTAACGCCGGTGGGCCGGCAGGACGGGGATGTGGAAATAAGCGTCCTGCAAGTCCAACGCTACCATCCAGTCTCCAGGGTCTAGGGCAGCCATAACCTAAGCTAAGGTGAGCATCTTGAACTTCTCCTTCCGGAGGAAGGCCTTGACGCTCCTGAGGTCCAAGATAGAGCGTAGTCCCCCTTTGCCCTTCTTGGGAACCAGAAAGTAGTGGGAATAACAACCCCGACCTACTTCTGGGCCAGGAACGCGCTCGATGGCCCCCTTGGCCGAGAGGGCCGTAACTTCCTCCTGCAGAAGTTGCAAGTGATCCCCCGACATGCGGTGGCATGGCTGGAGGGGTCGCCTCGAAGGGGAGGGACGATTTGCAGCACCCACCTGTCCGATGTGATGGTACGCCAGTAGAGCAGGTGATGGCGAACTCTGCCTCCCACTGGCGTGGAATGGGCCTGAAAGCTCAGACTAGGAGGGCTTTGAGGCGGATGCTGCTGGGGCAGATGTGGGCGGGCCGGCTCTCTGTCCCCCTGCTCCGCCGCGGCGGAATCCACGTCCGCGACCACTCTGAGGCTGGTTCTGCGGCCTGTGGCTAGACGGACGTGAGGGGTGCCCCTTCCTTGGCCACGAAAGGGGCGAAAAGTGCACGTTTGTGGGTGCGGGGCCAAGAGGCCCAAGGACTTGGCCGTAGCCCTGGAGTCCTTAAAGCGCTCCAGCGCACCATCCACTTTGTCGCCAAAAAGGCGACGGCCATCGAAGGGCATGTCCATGAGGGTGCTCTGGACAACCCTGGAGAAATTCGTGGATCTCAGCCAGGCGTGGCGACGAATCGCCACTGTGGTCGCAATTGCCCTGCCTAGTGAGTCCGTTGTGTCCAGCCCACATCGTATCGACTACCGTACCACATCCCGCCCCTCGGCAAGAGCTTGGGCGAGCCGTGTCTGGGCCTCCTCCGGACACTGGGGCAGCACATCCGCCACCGTATCCCACAAGGAGTGGGTTTAACGGTCCAAAAGGCACGCGGTGTTGATAGAACACAAACCCCAAAATTAGGGAGGAGAACAGTTTCTTCCCAAACTGTTCCAACCTTTTGGATTCCCGATCCGGGGAGCGGACGGGAAGGCGGTCTGGGAGGTAGAGGCCTGGATAACCAGGCTCTCGGGCGTGGGGTGCACCGACAGAACTCTGGGGTCGCCCGGTTTGGGGCTTGGACCAGGTGCCCATCAGAACATCCGTCAGTGCTTCATTGAACTGCAGCAGAGAAACATACCAACACTCAGATGCTATTTGTGGACAAAGTCTCTATACTATGAAGTTTGTATAATACACAGTCTTCCTATATTTGTAAGAACCGTATAACATGGTGCCGGCAAATGTTTTAGATCCAATATTTATTTAATGCGTTTCTTGAAAAGATTTTCTCTTGTATGCATAAGGCTCCTTTTCACCTTTACATGGAGACGTCTGTGTTGAAAAGGAATTATCCTCAGCTTATTAGGAAGCACCTATTTATGTCTGTAGGTAGTTCAAGCTTGAACCTTTAAAGGGATCACCCCACAGTAGTGTTTACCTTCTTTGAATTCCATTAATTAAAAGTGGCACTAGCACTCAACATTCCTGTAAATTGTAGACGGGCTGTAACGGCACACAACTTTGTATGGGTTCGTTAACACGGGTGGAGACATTACCTTCATGGTTGAGACACATGAAGTTTATAAATGTGAAGTTTACTATTCCTGGGGAACATTCCCTGCAGTCGATGCTAACACGCGAACATTTCATGCATACACTGAGGCAGCAGCTTTATCTACATATAGACCTTATGAGTACTTGAAAATACCAATAACATACCAGGAACATAAAAATAAGTCCCATGGCGACCACAAAATGTAAGACTGGGTCCTCTCCGTAATGAAGGGGCAACTTGGCCAGTCTTAACCAGCTACACACCACTTCTAAATACAGCAGTACTGAATATTGGTGCGGTATGTGCTTTATATAATCACTTAGTTAGACTATATAGATGTCTGATGCAGAATGTTATGCACACATAAACAACTGAACCAGCAAGGGCTGTTCAAGCTGGTCAGCCACAGATAGCTGTGCCTGCGATTAGTTCAGTTACTACTAATGCCAATAAATGAGTAAGGTAGCTGAATGGGAAAGAATTCCACTTTGGATTGCACAAAAAACCAACCAGCTTGAAGCAGTGTTTTCCCATAAGGGGACCCCAAAAAATTTAGAATCCTCACTAAGTGTCTTTACCTTGCTATGGTTCTACAAAATGATGATTGCGCAACACGAAGTACTGTTTTTGCTACCATATATACTATAACAAATGACACCCTATCAATCGCCGTTTTGCCTGAAGTGCTGAAACAAAATCAAAATGAATACAAGGTAGCCCCTTCCCTGGACTTAGGGATGAAACTAATTGACAACTTTGCCACAGTATCCTCCATGATTTTAAGTGATATTAAAGGGGAGGCAGCAGTGCTGTTGATACTCAAGCAGCTTGCAACTATTCCTGCAGCAAATCAGGAATGCAAGCTACTAAAAATTATTTTCAAAACCTATGCTTCTCTAGGTCATGACAATTTGGGAACTAAGCCTGGTAAGCCACAACTTAAAAGAAAATCTGATTCAGATACCAAGTAGCAGACACCAGCCACTTCTAAAAAAAAAAAAAAAACACTGGGATGAAAATAGCAAGAAGATAAACAGAAAACATATATTGGATCTCCGCAACAGGGGCCCACAGAAAAACGTTAGAATTTATGTAACCATGATACAATTAAATACATATCAATATTCTGATACATATCCCTCTAATTTTTTCCAGGACTCTTCAGACAGGCAGTAACAGAGAGTGGGATTAGACTAACACTGACAGGATGAGTACATGAAACTGAAAAAGGACTCGACACTTTTATGATGTCATCATAAAAAAAGAAGAGAAACATCCACAACAAAACACACACTTAAAAAGAAAGTGGCAGGCATTTCCACTAAATATGGCACAAATACTCAGGACGCTTCTCCTGACGTAGGTGTAAACCCTGCTCGACAGTTTGTGACAAGAATGACTAATTACTATATTCAATCTGTAATGCCAGACTATCTGGTAAGCCCTCCAGACAGACTATGATTTGGTCATCCAAACTGAGAGTGACATACCGGGTACTGTTAGTAATATTCTGGCACAATTTTACAAACGCTTATGAAATTCTGTTGGCTGATGTACACAGCATCTCAAGAATAGAGATATCCCAGATGCTTGGGGCAGGACGGGGAGTTCCAATTTTTAATAGCTGCACATACAGCGTATGCCTTTGAAACATTTTAATCATAGGTGGAGTTTGAGGCTAAAGATGCGGCCTCAGGGCAGTTTCAGGCTAATAAATACTAAGTTGACAGCACAGCCTGCTCATTATGAGGCATACCAGCACCTGGAAATCCTTTTGACTTAGCCAAAACACCTAAATTGGTTTGCTGGTGAACCCACACACAGGAATGTTAGATTGGTTCCCCTGAATAATAATGAGGCTACATGGCCAGTACCAGTTGGATATAAACCATTTCCACATCCTGAGGCCCTACCGGGATTTTTGTATTGCTGTTCCACCGGGGTGCACAGTATTTAGACATTATATAACACATAAAAAAAAGGAGGTGACTCACTCTTATCTATCATGATATCTACAAAGCCATTTCCTCCCAAGAATGTGAAGCTTTTCTTTTCAATCCTAAACTAGCTTACCGATTCGCTTTTAAAGGGTTGTTACTTTATCGCCCACCAGGGGCCAAAAATGAGTTTCTCACCACTCTCAACCCACTTTTAGAATCCTGTGCCCTTGAAAATACCTTTCACATTCTGGGTGATATTAACTTTCATCTTGAGGGTGTTACTGATAATAACACTGCCTCTCTAGTAGACTTAATGAACACAGCAGGCCTAAGTCAAAAGGTTGTGGGCCCTACGCACCGGGCCGGCCATACCCTAGAAAGAATTTTCACTATTAGGGAGTCAGCTAATAGGAAAGAGATCCTACCATTAACCTGGACCGACCATTCTGTAGTTCTCTTTGAGCTTAATATCCCACTCACCGCTCAGGCAAGCACCTCCAACATGCTTAATAGATCTTACCGCAACTGGAAGCAGGTTAACAACAACATGCTCAGTCTCCATCTTTCTCGTTCCTAGAATAAACTGCCTGAGAAAGCGGAACATGCCTCTGCTCAGTTCAAACATTGGCTCATGTCGGTAGCCGACAATATAGCTCCTTACAAGACAGCTTCAAGTAATAGGAAAGTCCTGTCTGCACCTTTGTTCGCAGAAGCCCTTAGATCTAAAAAAAAAAAAAAGAATGCAGAAGGTAGGAAAGACGTTGGAGATCAAATTACAATAAAAATTAGCTCTCCCGGTATACATTTTATTATCCGAATATAAAGATTTTATCTTTAAGGAAAAGTATTCCCACCATGCTAAGCTAATCTAAGAGGCTAAAAACTCCACTAAGGAACTTTTCCAGGTGGTAACCAAACTGACTGCACTCTAATAAAAGTGTTAAAGAACAGTCTCAAGTCACTGGCCCAGAACATTAAAAATAAAGTGAAGCAAATTTACGCCACCTTTGACAACAGGCCCAGGTCTGAGGCACAAGTTTCAGTAGAACCGCGTTCTCCTAGCTCTCCAGTATTCACAGAATTTAGGCAGTAACCAATGATGAGATAACCGCTCCTATCCATCACTTAGAAATCAAGACTCATCAACATTGAACTTGCTTCTAAGAAGGTTCTACTGCTATCCTCTGGGTCCGCACCACCTCCTGCCCTCTGAGAGAAGCTCAAACCTATCAGCCTGAGCACCAAGAACAATGCTTCATGGGGCACCTTTACTCCCTTCAGTGGAAGAGACATCAACAAGATTCTTCCGAGTATAAACCCATCTAATCACTTCAGCGACCTTCAGCGACCCTTTGCCTTCTTCCATCTTCAAAGAAATCAAGAATGTCGTCGTCCCTAGCTGGACAAAGATTGTCAACGCTTCACCGTTACAAGGCACGATCCCAGATTGCCTAAAAGCAGCTCAGGTATCACCTATACTAAAAATAAACGAATGCAGATAGTGCTGACTTTAACAACTTCGCCCTATTTCTAACATCCCCACCCTAGCCAAACTCCTAGAAAAATGCGTCCAATCACAACTCTGTGCTCACATAGAGATTTTCCAACTCCTGGACCAGCATCAATCTGGCTTTCGGAGTGGGCACAGCACTGAATCGGCTCTCGCTCACGTTTTGGATGACATTTTAAAAATGCTTGACCAAAATGAAGCCTGCCTCCTAATCCTACTTGACCTTTCCTCTGCCTTTGACACTGTCAATCACGACAACCTCCTATCCATTTTGAAGAACATGATGGGCCTCTCTCGTCCGGTTTTACAGTGGTTCTCATCCTTCCTCCACCACAGATCACAAACAGTCAAGACAAACCACTCTCTCTCCCAGCCCTCCCCAGTATCCATGGGGGTCCCTCAGGGGTCCACCCTATCTCCTATACTCTTCAACCTGTTTTTGGAACCATTGGCTAATGCACTAAATTCCACGAACATTCTCCTCCATATGTATGCTGACGATAGGCAACTTTATCTGAAAATCTCCTCCCCGGATAACATCACTTCACTCAACACTACCCTAATGTCTATTCAGAACTGGTTAACTGAGAACCACCTCCAGCTCAACACCTCCAAAACAGAATTCCTTCTCATCTCTCCTCCGAATCACATCCCCAAGCTAGACCTTTTGATGAACCACTTCAATGCCTTCAACTGCTCCCCACTCATTATCGACTCAGCCAAATCTGTCGGAATCACCCTGGACAAGCATCTAAACATGAAGAATCATATCAGCAATGTGTGTTAGGGAGCGAATCACTTGATGAGGATACTCAGAAACCTCAAACCATTCCTTCCACAAGCTGATTTCAAGCAGGTGGTCCAAGTGCTTGTTTTTCCAAGACTAGACCAAGGCTGTGCTACGCTCTGTGCCCTCCCCAAATATACCTTGGCTCCACTAAGGGCATCACTGAACGCTGAGGCCAGATTTGTTACAGGCTCCAAAAGCACTGCGCACATATCCCCTGTCCTAAAACCCCTTAAGCGGTTGCCCTACGAAGCCCGAATTCAGCTAAAGATTGCTTGTCTGTCGCACAAAGCCCTCAATTTCAAAACCCCCAGTTACCTAGCGCAAAAGCTTGAATTATACAGAGGTGGTAGACCCTCAAGAAGTGCTAACACTTTCCTCTTGAAACCACAGATCTTTAGCAAAAAGAGAACTTGCCACTGAGCCTTCTCCGGCGCTGCCCCGAAGATCTGGAACTCTCTTCCACTGGAAGTACGTAGAATCTCCTCCACGGTCACTTTCAAATTGGAAGCCAAAAGATTCCTTATGAACAAGTTCTTACCTTAAATGGGTTAGGATCATCTGCTCTAAGTCACTGATCTTACAACCGTAAGACCTCCATTGGATGTTACTCTTCTTTACCCTATCGTTTATTCCCCCCAGCCCGCTATGTACCAGTTATTGTATTATTCTCCTTTGATCCCTTTGTCCTGTAATTATTCTGTGTGTTATTCTTATCTGATGTCGTTATTGCATTTATTATCTTCCTTTCATCCTTTTGTAAAGTGCTCTGATATCCTTCGGTATTTTGTTTGCGCTATATAAAACTTTATAAATAAATAAATCAAGCTAAATTGGGTTCTCCCTATGACCCTTTTCCACCTATAATATTTAATCAGGTTCCTGATATTCTTGGGCCACATCTAACCACCATCTTCAATTCTGTTTTAGGAAGGAGTTTTTCCCTCCATCTGGAAAAGGGCATCAATTCTACCGGTCTTGAAAAAACCCAGTTTTGACCCAGCTGAACTGAATAACTATAGGCCTATTTTGCATCTTCCACTCATGGCTAAGATAGTGAACAAAGTCATGAATGACCAGTTAATAATCTATCTTCATGAAAATTATTTTCTAGATGAGACCCAGTTCGGCTTCAGGGCAGGCCACAGCACTGAAACTGCCCTAATAAAAGCTACAGATTAAATCAGAGCAGTTTTAGATTAAGGCGGTGCTGCGGCCCTTATCTTGCTCAACCTGTCAGCAGCGTTCGACACAAGCGACCACAGTCTGTTACTCAATCGTTTGAATACTCTCGGCATTAAGGATAGTGCTCTAGCACTGGTCTCCTCCTTCCTATCTGCAAGAACACAATTGGTTGCCTTGGGCAGTTACGAATCTCCCTCGTTCACTCCCCCCTGCAGGGTTCCCCAATGAGCCCTACCTTTTTTAACATTTACATATAAGAACTAGCAGTGCTAATTGGATCCTTCGGTTTGGCACGAACATCGGGTTAAAAGATTTAGGGATTGTATGCTGGCAGTTAGCCCCTGGATGAACTCACAATGTCTCAAACTGAACTCCGGAAAAACTGAGAAAGTTCTCTTTGGCAACTACTCCCTAAGCTGGTAGCAGATCTGGTGGCCAGACAAATTGGGGCAGTACCCACTCAAGTTCCCAAAGCAAAAAATCTGGCAGTAATCATTAATGAGAAACTGAATTTCAAGGCGCAAGTCAATGCCATTTCCTCATCCAGCTTTTATCTACTCTAAGCAAATTATGCCTTTTATTCCAGCAGACAGCAGAAAAATCTTGGTAACATTTTTAGTTCTTCCAAGCTAGATTATTGCAACGGGCTCTATCTTAGCATACCCGAGAAACAGCTACGTAAGCTTCAGATGATCCAGAATGCCACCACAAGGCTTTTGTTAGGGATCCCTAAGTTCCAATCAGTGGGAAAGCACCTTTAAATCTGCACTGGCTTCCAGTTAGGAGTTGCATTAACTTCAATACCTTATGTATCAAATATAAGGCACTTCATTGTATCCCCCAGCTACGTTACATGTGATACAGATCAGGGTACCTAAAATATGCCCACTACCACGGATAGAGTAATCACACAGTTACACGCACATATATTCATCATACGCTAGGGCCCATTTCACTAACATACACTCAAATACTCTACCAGCAGCAAACCTGTGGGAAGAAAACTCCTAAAACACCCTGCATCTATATCTAGGCGATAGGACCAGTTTAGTGGTTGCCTGACATAATATAAACAATCTATAAACAATAATCAAACATAATTCAATAAACGACAAGGAAAGAAACAACCAACACCATGTTTAAAAGTTATATTGCTTTATCTAAAATTAGTCAGAGTAAATCAGAATAAATCATTTCTCATAGTTACCTATTCTAACTAGTGTCGGAACAGGTCAGGACCAGTCTCTCAAAAGTCTTTCAGGATAAGGTCCTCAGCATCAGTCCTCAGCAACGCAAGTTCATGCAGCAAGGCGACGAAAGAAGTTGTGGGGAGAGCCCTCCCTAAGCTAACATTTTATAATGCAAAATACAATGAAAACCCACATGAATTCAACAAGTAAAATTGTAGCACTGAGCGGAACGAGAAGGAAGGGATGTAACTTTGCAACATCTTGAAATCTCCGCTCAGGAAAAGTCATAATACGCAAACTTCGGAACAGGAACCAAAGATTTGAAACTATTAAAGTTCATTTCCCTCGGCAAACCGGCTTTAGCACAGAGTTCTTTCTGAGGCTCTTTGTTTACCAAGGACAAATCATTTCTCTTGGAGATCCTCCAAACTTGCTGATGTCCTCCCGGAAATTTCCATATAAGGACTACGGTCAGTTGTCTGTAACCGAATTCCAGCAGGGGTCTCCCTTGTCACATCACAGATTTCGCCTGTACCAGAGCTCAGCCAGGCTTCAAATTATTCTCAGTTATTTTCATGAAGGCCTCCATAGGCCACAATAGACCATCTTTAATTAAAGAGACAAAATAAAGATTACTACATCATAATGATTAAACAGTGTTAACCCCACTAACACCCTTATGTGTATGCATTTATCTAGCTTTGCGACATATAGAGCATTAATTCAGACAGCGTTTTGTGCTTAAAATAAATAGCACACAGCAACGTTTAAACATGAAAACTTGCACGTTATTGTGAATACATAAACAGCACACGCATGCTAACCCTCGTGTAACCTTCTCTTGTGTTAGGACAAACAGGTTGATTAGTGAAACACACTTGCACAAGACAAATAATTAGTTGTTAATTATTAATAAATTAATAAAACGCATAGACATGCCAGAGCTTCAAAAGCCCCAGAATTTTCTAACAGAAAACTCTGCTCCAGCAATCCCCCCTTTGGTGATTTTATCACCAAATAAACCCTAAAAAAAAAAAAATTTAGTGAAAATTTAGTCCCATTTTTAGAAGAAATCAGAAATGTCTTTTCCCCTTACACAACATTAAACACCAGTCACTCTTTCATCATCTCTCTTAGTCTCTAAATAAACACTCTCCCTCAATTCTTCTAATTCAATCTCTTCTGGTTCTCTTTTCGAATTTTTCGAATTCTTATTTTCCTTTTCATTTTTCAATTTCTCTTTCCCTCTCCTGTTTTTACAACACACACACACTAATCTCAGTATCAGCAAAGCAACAATTATACAAGACAAGGGAAACAATATTCTACCTATAATAGTACTACCTATTTTTGCAATAAAATCCTTAACAGCTATCATCTTATTAGCTAGTTTAGTCCATAAACTCCCAGTTTCAAGTGGTACTAAATCTTCATGCAAATCAGTAATATTTTTTATATAGACCTTCAGGTCTTTACTTTCATCAGGAATGTAAGTGCAACAATGTTGAACTTTCAAAATTCCACAAACTCCACCCTCCTTAGCCAAAAGAATATCAAGGGCAAGTCGATTTTGCATAGACATGGCACGTACGGCACTTAACTCCGTATTTACCAAAAGAAATCCTCCTGCGGTATTTGTCGATAAACGATCAACCACTGTGGACAATTTCCGAATTCCATAAGCATTTAAAGAAATTCCCACTGCTGGAATCAAAACCCCAAAAATATCACCCACAATTTCAGACCAAGTTTCTCTCTTAAAACGTTTTAATAGGTTAATATCTTCTACATCACTTATTTTATCTGTATGAAAAATCTTAGGAAAAACCAAACCCACATAACATGTGCCATACCAATGGTCAGGCAACTTGTAATAAGCCTTGTTCCCACACACATAGTACACTCCTGGAAAAATTGTATCTTCTCCACCTCTGAAACCCCAACCAGTCGCAACGAAGTATGTATCATGGCACTCACTAGTCCCCACAAAATATGTATCATATTGGGATTTCCTTCTGGTAATGCATAGTTTACCCTTCTGCGGTGCATCTAGAGCCAAAGTTGGACTCGCCCCATTTCTCAACTCTTTTCCCATTTCAATGTCCCAAATTGTCTCACTCACTTCATATTTCCCTGCTTTCTCATGCATGTTCACTCTCCTTTCCTCTACCATATCCAGGAAAGCTTTCTCCTCTTCTTTCAAACTGCAAGTTAAATTATTCTTAAAAATGTAATCTAATGTTAGTCCTTTTTCTTCAATAAAAATTTCACCAAAAGTGTTAGCTTCTTTAGCTGGATTCAGTTCTTTGTTCATTGGCAAATGCCCAAAAATACTATCTCTGTTAGACATCTTATAATCTATTTTCCTTAACAAATAAAAAACACTACTTAAAATACTACAAGAAATACCATATGTAGCTGGTAAATGGTGATAAGTAACACCCTCTGAAACGGATGCAGGTAACTGCATGCAGACATAGCAATCCCTCACTTCCATTGTCTTCACATATTCATATAACAGTCTAGAAAAAACATTACTAGAAAAATTGTTAATTGACCTATCTTTGTGTATGTAACTATTTCTAATTGGAATTTCTTTTTGTGAATTCTTCTCTATATTAGTCATATTTTCTGTGTCCATCCCAAATTCAACCTTAAAAGTAACTAATAAAACTAAAACACCCCATAGAAGCATTAATATTCCAGTACAACAGCAGCACATCTTGCACCACCTTTTTAAGAAGGCACATCTATTTTGATTATTCTCTATGTTAGCCATTCTGCTTTAACTTCTACTACTCCACTACTGAAATTAGAACTCTTCAAATCTCCAACGTTTATTCCAAACTCTTCAGCTTCTTCAAAGATCTTTCTATTCACTCAGTCCAAGTGAATCCTTTTTTTACTCAGTTTGGATACTCATCGTTTTTCACTCCAATTGCTTCAACATCAAATTGTATCAGATCTCCAACTCTCGAATCCTCAGTATCTGACTCTTCTCTGATGTCAGTCAAGAGTACTTTCAGAATTTCACCAGTATTTTCCTCAACCACTTCTCTCAAGACCACTTCCGGATTATCTTGAGTCACTGTTTCTTCTTTTCCTTCTTCAGACAGTGTCACATAAGACCATTCCGGTGATCTGTACTTTTGGTTGGGTCTTTTAACTCTTTTTATTTCTACTGGTTCTTTTGTTCTCCTTGATTCTTCTTCTTCAGCCTTTGAAGTTTGACTGGATACCTCATTCACTTGTTCAGCTCCCGATGTATTTGCTCTTATTATCCTGTATCTCAGTCTTTTCACTCTGTTGTTAGGCCAACGATCTCCTTTCACAACCTTTTTCGGTTTTTCCTTAACATTCCTTTCTCCAATCGAAGTTCTCTTTCTCAGAACTCGACCTTCTGTTTGTTCATTCTCATCATCCGATTCTGTTTCAATTGTCCTTTGCTTTCGTTTCTTAGCAGTTTTCTTTTCTTTCACAGATTCTTTCACCACTATTTGAGACTTCCCTACTTCTGTCCCTCCTCGGGTCTCCGACACGCAATCTTCTTGCTGTCTATTTGTCCCTTTGCCTAGCTCCTCATCAATGTTCCCTACACCTCCTTGGGGGTCTTCCGCAATCTGTCCCTCTCTATCTTCTTCTGACCCTGTTTCTTCAAGAATAATCTCAAGTGGTTCTTCAATTTCCTCCTCTTCCGATTCAGGAGTAGTCTCTGTGTGTTTTCTCTTTTCTTTTCTTTTTCCTCCACTGCTACTCGAAACTTCAGGCTCTTTCACAGAATCAGAATCTGATCTTCCTTCTGATACTCGCAGTGAATCTCTTGAAGCTCTCTCTGCTTCTTTTCTCACTGATTCTGTATCTTCAGGATCTTCACCATCACTGGAATCTGACTCTTCATAATACTCTTCACCAGTTCCCTCTCTCGGACTTGGAATTCTCAGAGTATGACTTGCATGTACCCAGTGTCTTACTCCAGCACACTTTACTGCAGTCGTTGTAGTCAGAATAACTTGTCTCGGCCTTCCCCACCTTGGAATCAAGCAATTTCTTCTTCTGTGCACCTTAATCCTCACCCAGTCTCCTGGACTTAGATCATGGGCTTGCTTCTTCTCAAGTGTGGTAGCTTCTTCTCCAACCTGGTGAAACACAGAATGAACTGCGTCAGCCAGGCCTTTACAGTAATCCAAAATCATGTCATCAGTTATTGTCATCAATTTATTCACAGGCACGAATGCATGGCGCATTGCACGTCCCATAATGATTTCATGCGGACTCAATCCTGTAGTTCTGTCTGGAGTAGATCTCATAGTCATCAAGACTAGAGGCAGAACATCTGGCCATTTCATGCCAGTGGCTAAGCACATTTTTCCAATTCTGTTTTTGATTGTGCCATTAATCTGCTCAACCACACCAGAAGCCTCTGGTCGGTATGCACAATGTAGCTTCTGCTGTATTTTTAATGCTTCACAAATCAAACTAATGAGTTCATTTTGAAAGTGTATACCTCTGTCAGACTCAACTGTAACTGGAAACCCAAACCTAGGAATCAACTCCCTCAACAGTAATTTTGCCACTGTTAATCCATCATTCCTCCTTGTCGGGTAAGCTTCCACCCACCTTGAAAACAAACAGACTACCACTAGGACATACCTCAGTCTGTTCACTTGGGGCATTTCAATGAAATCAATCTGCATTCTTGTGAAAGGACCTCCTTCTCTGCCAATTGTCCCTAAACTCACCACTGTCTTTTTTCCAGTGTTAAATTGCTGACAAATCAAACATCTTTGACAGATGCTTTCCGCAATTGTCCTAAACTTTGCATTGTACCAGGTCTGTTTAAAGGACCTAATCATCGCGTCTCTTCCCAGATGTCCCTGACCATGATACATCCTTGCCATTGACGACAAAATTGAGTTTGGCATCACTGGTCTGCCATCTCTGTAGACCCAAACATGGTCTGCTTCTCTTGGAGCACATCCTGCCTTAACCCAATCTCGTTTCTCTTCTTCTCCTGCCTCATCTTGTAACTGTTTTACTTCATCCCATGTCTCTAGAACATTAGTAAACATCACAGAAGGGAAAGACATTTCCTTTTTTTCTCTTTCCCTGTTAATTGATTGGTTTAGTTTCGCACAATACTGTGCCACATCGTTAGCATATCTATTGCCAACAGTGATAAAATCCTCTCCTGAAACATGTGCTGCACATTTTACAACTGCTAACTCCTTAGGCAGCTGTATCGCCTCAAGCAATTTTCCAATCAGCTCAGCATTCTTTATCGGAGTTCCACTCGATGTCAAGAAACCTCTTTGTAGCCACAGTTGGCCAAAATCATGCACCACTCCAAATCCATACTGACTATCAGTCAACACAGTTGTTCTCAAATCTTTCCCAATCTCACAAGCTCTTGTCAATGCCACTAATACAGCAACCTGCGCAGATTTTACTCCTTTCAATGGTGATGCTTCCATAACTTCTGAAACTTTGCACACTGCATATGCTGCACATAGCACACCATTATCATTTCTCAGGCATGATCCATCCACAAACAACACATGATCATTCTCAGGCAAGGGAACATCCTTGATATCTGGTCTTGGTTTCGTACAGTACTCAAGCACATCCAAACAATCATGATCATTTTCCATCTTTATACCCACATTCTCAATATCCGGCAAAAGTGTCGCTGGATTCACATTCGTACATCTTTCAAGAGTCACATTTGATGCTCCCAAAATCACTTTCTCATACTTAGTCAACCGACTATTTGACATATGCTGAGTTCTGCTTCTTGTCAAAAGAATTGCCACATTGTGAGGTACGAATACCCTTACAGGATATCCCATTATGATTCCTTCACTCTGTTCCAGGCTTCTGCATGTTGCAGCCACAGATTTTAGACAACCTGGTAAACCCACAGCTACAGGGTCAAGTGTCGATGAGAAGTACGCAATAGGCCTTCTCAATTGTCCATGTTTCTGGATTAACACTGAAAGTGCACATCCATTTCTCTCACTGCAGTACAGTTCAAACTCTTTTTCATAGTCTGGCATACCCAGAGCTGGAGCTTCACACATTTTTGTTTTGAGCTCTTCAAATGCTGCCAATTGTTCTGCATCTAGATCCAATGGATCTGTCATGTCACTTTTTGTCAATTTAATCAATGGCTTTGCTATCAGGGAAAAATTAATTATCCACTGACGACAATATCCCACCATACCCAGGAACATTCTCACTTCTCTCTGGGTTTTTGGAGCTTTCATTTCTCTGATTATTTTAATCCTGTCAGTAGTCACTTTTTTCAGACCTTTCTCAATATTATGTCCAAGATAATGCACCTCTTTCTTGCAAAATTGTAATTTGGCTGGGGATACCTTTAACCCTCCATCTGCCAGATGATTCAGTAAAGCTATGGTATCCACTTCACAAGCTTCACGTGTCTTTGATGCCACCAGTAGGTCATCAATGTATTGTACTAGCACTGAGCTTTCAGGCATAATCAGACTTTCCAACGACCTTTTCAATAACTGATTGAATATCGAAGGACTCTCCGTATACCCCTGTGGGATACGACACCATGCTAAAATGCGCTGGCCAAACCTAAATGCAAAAATTGGCTGGCTATCATGATGCAATGGAATTGAAAAGAATGCATGACACAAATCAATCACTGTATACCACTCAGCATCATGTGGAATTTGATACAGAATCACCGATGGATTCGGCACGATAGGACAACATGCCACCACAATCTGATTAACCTTTCTCAGGTCCTGCACGATCCTGAACTTGCCATTAGGCTTTTTCAGTCCCATTATCGGTGAATTACACGGACTACTCAGTAGTTCTCTCAGAACTCCCTGCTGAATCATTTTCTCAATTATAGGAGTTATCCCTTCAATTATTTCTGGTGTCATTTTGTACTGAGGAATGTTAGGATATGTAATTCCCTCTTTCACTGCAGTTTTCACTGGATCTACATTATTCATCAATCCCACATCCTCTCCTGTAAAATCCCAAACTGCTCTTTTCACTGTGTTTCTCAGCACTTGAGGCAGATCCTCCGGATTGAACACTGGAAATGTACCAATTAATTCATTTTCTCTATTTTCTAGAGTCATGCGGTAGAAAACATCATCATCTGGTGTCTCAAAAGCTATTCCATCTGGTGTACAGAAAATTGTGCAGTTCATCTTGCATAATAAATCCCTACCTAACAGGTTCACTGGGCTTGTGTCACAGACAATAAATCTGTGCATGTCTGAAAATTTCCCTATCTGTACTTTCACTGGTTCAGTAAGACGTGTTCTGATTTGTGTATTAGCTACACCAACTACTTGGATTGCTTCATCCGAGAGAGGAAGATTTCTAACATCTGTTGACCTGACAGTTGATCTTGTCGCACCTGTGTCTACTAAAAAAGTAACACCCTCTTCATTAATTTTCCCATCCACAAATGGTCCTGCCTGGTCTATTTCTAGAGTTGCACCAAGTATGCACTCCTCTTCCTCTCCTCGGCACCGTCAATAATCACCTTCAGACTCACTCCCTTCACTCTTTAACAAGTACTGTTGTACCTTGTTAGTACGTCTTGGTTTGTTTACCTGCTCATCATTGAAGAATCCCGAATCCTGACTGTACTTTTGTACCCCTCTATTCTGCGGTAAAGGTGGTTTTGGCTCTTGACTCTGCTGCTGTCTCACAACTTTCTGCTGTTGTTGCTGTTGCTGCTGGTTATTCCCTTCATTCTGCACCTGTTGATTTAAGGATTTACCCTCATTTAATGGTGGATTAGGACATTCCGACCTCCAATGTCCCAGCTGGCCACAGTTGTGACACGGGAACTTTTTCTTTGCTTCCTCAAGACTTCCTCTTCCTTTACCTGCAAATCTTGGTCTATTTCCTGTATTATTTCCTGGATTATTTGCCTGTTCCACTAACTGTGCTTCCTGTCTTTCTGCAACTTTCACCTGTGCCCACATTGCTTTTTCCTTCAGCTTTCTTTGTTTTGCTTCAATTTCATCACTGAAATATTTTGCATGTCTCAGAATCTCATCTACTTTCTTACTCTGCCAATCCACTGTGTGTTCACGAATTCTCTCGCTAATTTCAGGTCTAAGACCATATACAAATCTGTATACAAAATGACTCAAATCTTTGTCACCCAGGTGTTCATCTCCACTGAATTGTTTAAAAGCCAGTATTAGCCTTTCATAAAAAGCATGAACTGATTTTTTTGCTTCCTGTTGTGTTCGATCTATCTTAACCCAGTCTGTCTCTTTTGGAGGAACTTTACTCTTCAGGTATACCATCACCTGATCGTACTTCCTCATCACTTCTGGATCTGGTGCCCCTGTTCTCGGATCTCTTGGATATTCCTCACTAGGCCAACTCACAACTATTTTACACTCAGTCCACAAGTCTGCTGGAACAATTATATCAAACAGACTATTCAGGTCAACCCACAGCACCTTTGACAATTTCACAAACCTATCTACCTGCCTATACCACTCGACGGGCTTTTCTCTCAATCGAGGGAAATCATTCGTAAATGATAAAATATCCTGTCTGGTCCATGGAACGTGTACATATCCTCCTCCAGGTATTTCTCTCATAGGAAACTGCTCCACTGGTTTCTCTTTTTCTCTCACTGGAAATGCTGAGTAAGTTGTTCTATCTTCACATTCATCCCTTTTCTTATACCACCTATCCTTCCACTTTTCCACATCACCCCATCTACGCAATAATGCCACCATTTCTTTAATTTGTCCTGTTCTACCAGAATTATTCAAATTCTCTATGTCCTTCTCTGTGAAATCCATCCTGTACGTTTTCTGTAAAGCCTTTACTTTATCAATGTCAACTCCTTGCTCATTTGCTATCGCTCTCAGTCTATCATGTGTATTTCTTGCCCTCCATGTTATGCTCTTGCACATGAACAATAATTCACCATCATGATGACTTTTCAGGATTTCTGTCGGAACTGTTCCTGTCACAAGCTCTTCTAATTCTATACGTAATTTAACCACACCAACAACTTGTGAATCTTTATCCTTTTTCTGAAGAACCTTCATCCAGTCATTTAGGTCATCAACTGTTATTTCCGCAGTTTTTCTTGCTGAAACTATTTTTTTCTGCGGTTCTAAAATTGGCATCCCTAAACTACTAGAATCACTAATATCCATGAATTCATTACCTGTGTCATGTCTTGTTTGTCTCAGGTCATTTCTCCCTGTCCTTTTACCTGAATCTCCTGAAGGACCAGCTGAATTATTTGCAACATATGGAACTACCAGCCCATTTTCACCTGCTCTCTGTCCGTCAAGTATAGGAATTACCGGACCTATAGTAACAGGCACTGTAACAGCTTCCATATTCATCGTTAACTCTCTAATTTTCTCAGTCAGTTCTGTTGTCGTCTTTGCTAATTGTCTGGCATTTCTGGCATTTTCCTCTCTGAAAGAACTATTATTTCTTGATTCAGGTGTCATTTTTTCTTTCTCAACTGTATCTCTTATCGGAGAAACAACTGGTGTACTTTCTTCCGATTCTGATCTATATGGAGGTGGTCTCTTGTACATCATATCATTCAAGACCTCATCTTCAAATTCTCCATATCTTCTCCTATCTGTCTCAGAAACCCTTTCTTCTGAAGGAGCCGAAGCTTCAACTGTTCTCATAGGATATAATCCTTCTGACATGGTAGCATCTCGCCATCTTTTCATTCGATCCTGATGTGTCTCACGATCATGTCTCCTCCCAACATATACCTGTAGTACCCTCCAGACCTTTGCTTTTCTCGGTCATGTACTTCCTCTTCCCATTCCACTAAAGCCTCAAACTGTGTAGGTCTCGGCTTCGGATCTAAGCATAACATCTTTTCCCGTAAATTTCTCAACACGGCCAGATTAAATGAACCATGTTCTGGGAATGCTAAAACACCATCTTCTTTAGTATACCTGACCCAATTCTGCAACCATATACAGGTATGTAATCCATATTTCGCAACCATGAAGGATGCAGGTGTCTTCGCTGGAGGTAGCAACTCACCCTCTCTTGTCTAAACCTCTTTATCCTTGCTAAACCACTTCTTAACCTTTCCAAAGAAGGTTTTCTTCTTTTTCTCTTCTTGGTAATACATTTTAACGCTTACCAAACTCTCTACTCTTTCCGTATGGAGCGTCTACGTCACTGAACAGTTCTTCCAATCCCTGCGCGACTCACACTAACGCACCAATCTTAGCGCGAACCCTATTCTGAGTTACTATCCAATCAGTGCGCGAACCTTCTGACGTCAGCAGCCGCTGCAGTCTCTGTCTCCTGTCTCTGTCACTCGTCTACCCCTCCTTTACAAAAACTCTCAGTAGACTTCGTGTGTCAAAATTTCTACAAATCTATTAGTTACAACATAAAAACATCTCCATTGTCTGCTTCGCTAACCACAGAATAGTAAAAGAGTGTCTATTTCTCAAGAGTCAACAATTTTACATACATCTCATAACTGTTTCCTCTAGGACGTATCCAAAAGAGTCTTACAATCAATAAATGTATATGCATTCACGCACATTCATACAAGAAAAATATAGTACATACACACAGAATCCTGCTTCTCGAGAACAGCACAACCTGTCTCTGTACAGAATTATAACTCACAACAACTAAGCAGCTTACCTCTGCCCAGTTCTGCTAACAAGCTCAGAGAATACCTACTACTCCTCCCGCAATAAGCTTTAACGGCAATCCTTACGGATCCCTAGGACTTAAGACCAGAGTTTCACAGATAACCTTTACTATGATTCACACTCCTTATATACTAGAAATGTCTAATAGTAACATACAACAATGTCACCGATTCCGAACCCAGACAATGTGAACGCGCAACTTCTATTGTTACACGTAATTCCTTACAATCCCGTCTTTCCCGAGAGCAGCATATACACCTTCCTCTGCCCTACTACGGAACTGCTTCCAGCTTCCAAGTTCCAGAAGCACTACATATAACTCAACATTACAACTCCAACATTTAGTATTAATACATATACCAAAAACATCAAAATAGATCAATAATCAATAAGCTAATTTACAAGCAATCTTATCTTATCAGATCAAGACAACCATCTAAACCATCCTCTGCTACCAGAGAAATTGATACAGATCAGGGTACCTAAAATATGCCCACTACCACGGATAGAGTAATCACACAGTTACACGCACATATATTCATCATACGCTAGGGCCCATTTCACTAACATACACTCAAATACTCTACCAGCAGCAAACCTGTGGGAAGAAAACTCCTAAAACACCCTGCATCTATATCTAGGCGATAGGACCAGTTTAGTGGTTGCCTGACATAATATAAACAATCTATAAACAATAATCAAACATAATTCAATAAACGACAAGGAAAGAAACAACCAACACCATGTTTAAAAGTTATATTGCTTTATCTAAAATTAGTCAGAGTAAATCAGAATAAATCATTTCTCATAGTTACCTATTCTAACTAGTGTCGGAACAGGTCAGGACCAGTCTCTCAAAAGTCTTTCAGGATAAGGTCCTCAGCATCAGTCCTCAGCAACGCAAGTTCATGCAGCAAGGCGACGAAAGAAGTTGTGGGGAGAGCCCTCCCTAAGCTAACATTTTATAATGCAAAATACAATGAAAACTCACATGAATTCAACAAGTAAAATTGTAGCACTGAGCGGAACGAGAAGGAAGGGATGTAACTTTGCAACATCTTGAAATCTCCGCTCAGGAAAAGTCATAATACGCAAACTTCGGAACAGGAACCAAAGATTTGAAACTATTAAAGTTCATTTCCCTCGGCAAACCGGCTTTAGCACAGAGTTCTTTCTGAGGCTCTTTGTTTACCAAGGACAAATCATTTCTCTTGGAGATCCTCCAAACTTGCTGATGTCCTCCCGGAAATTTCCATATAAGGACTACGGTCAGTTGTCTGTAACCGAATTCCAGCAGGGGTCTCCCTTGTCACATCACAGATTTCGCCTGTACCAGAGCTCAGCCAGGCTTCAAATTATTCTCAGTTATTTTCATGAAGGCCTCCATAGGCCACAATAGACCATCTTTAATTAAAGAGACAAAATAAAGATTACTACATCATAATGATTAAACAGTGTTAACCCCACTAACACCCTTATGTGTATGCATTTATCTAGCTTTGCGACATATAGAGCATTAATTCAGACAGCGTTTTGTGCTTAAAATAAATAGCACACAGCAACGTTTAAACATGAAAACTTGCACGTTATTGTGAATACATAAACAGCACACGCATGCTAACCCTCGTGTAACCTTCTCTTGTGTTAGGACAAACAGGTTGATTAGTGAAACACACTTGCACAAGACAAATAATTAGTTGTTAATTATTAATAAATTAATAAAACGCATAGACATGCCAGAGCTTCAAAAGCCCCAGAATTTTCTAACAGAAAACTCTGCTCCAGCACATGCTTCATGCTATTCCTTCACCCCTGTCCCGGCCGTACATTGGCCTAACCCCCTTCTCTCCTCCCTCCTTTTAATTCCAGGCCATTGTGCCCGTGAGCACGCAACCGCGGCTCCAATCGAACTTCCGATCTCCGGTGAGTCACTTTCCACATGTGTCGCTACTCTCCGAGCACTAGTTTTAACGTTCTTCGACCGCGGCTCCTTCCTTTTGCAATAACCACCCTATTCCCTCCCCAGTCACAGCTGCCATATTACGCTGCAACTCTCTTTTGCCGGACTATCCCTCCCGCTACCTACATACCGGTAAGCCCGTACTCAAATTCAGTTCACCACTCTCTGATCTTACTCACCGCTTAGCCCACGTAGCCCCGCGCTCTCACTCTGTCCTTCGCTTCAACTATCTTTCGAACTCTCAAGTTAACTTGGTACTCTTACAATATGTTTATTAACCCACATTGAAGGTATTGACCGCATTAATTCTTTTAGTGTCGTTCACGGCACTAACGAGGCCTACCATAAATTGCTTTTTTATGCTCTTAAAATGTGCCGCTACTATCCTGGAACCCATTCCATTTTACGCTTGGATCGCATGCTGCCACCTAACCCACGCCGAATTTCGCACAAGTATACCAACTGCCTTCTGGCTTTTCGCTAGCCGTGATAATTTCGCTACACTGCACGTGCATGACGACTGCCTCGCATGCCTTCACCCACTCCTATCTTATAAATCGACGAGAATTTTCGCATCAATTGTCAACTGCTATCTTTTCCATCGTTAGTCTCGTTGGCTCCGTAGTTTAAGCACACCAAGTATCATCGCCTTCCCCTAGGTTACCCACCTCACAGTACATAAGTACGCCCCTTTCCACCACTGCCTAAGTTGTCAGCTAACTTAAATTGTTTACTGGTTCCTCATAAGAAACCATGAGCTTTGCCCGAGTCCCCTGTTGTTTTGTTTTGTCTTGCATTTTTTCTAGGTTGGTCGAATAGGACACAGGCTTGTGTCCCACTTTATGTACTAACATTTAAATGTTTGTTTATCTACGTATAAGTAAATATTTGACCTCTGTCTGGCTGGACAAGTCTGTTCAATATAGTACTGACTGAGTCTATATTCATTCCGCCTTCTTATCTTGAACTCTCGAGGGACCGTTGTTGTTCAAAATAATTAACTCCCAGGGTCCCTGGTCGACTTTTCTTGGGTGCCCTTGTATTATAATATATATTTCTAAGTTTTATTAACATAATTGACGTAGGAATCTTAACTTACATAGCCTACTTATACAAGAAACTCTTACAATATGTGCTACGACCCATGAATACTAAACCAACTCAAGCAGTCAGTCCACAAACAATAAAAGCTATCATCTGAAGATGCCCACGAAACAGGATGTATTGCTTGCAAGACCGAACAATTGGAAGTATTTTACTCCCACACAACACCCGAAGGCAAACACAGAATACCGATTGGAACGTTGGAAAGTTGAGAGCGCCATTTAAAACAACAGAGCAGCAGCGGCCTATATAAATTGGTATAGGTCCATTGCTCTCATTTCAATGTTCTATTACACTGCCTTTCTCTTCCAGGCTGTGCTGCAGAGTACAGCAGAGCCTTCCCCTTCCCTCACAGAATCACTTGAGCCTCGGAAGGTGGAAGGGGGGGGGGGAATGCTGCTCAGCCCCTCAGTCTCTCTGGCCTGGCTGAACAAGTCAAAGCAGTTTAGCTGAGCTCATGGAGAACCAGGTGCTGTCTTCAGCCCCCTTTCACAGCTATTGCTGTGAAAGTTCAACAGTTAACTGCCGTGGCTCTTGATGTGGCTGTTGAATAATCGCAGCAACAGCTGTGAATCAAAGGCTTCAGAGCCTCAGGGATTTCAACCCCCTCGAGCTCAGAGAGGCCATTGTTTTTATTATCAGGAGATTCTGCCCTGAAGGGGCAGTATGTTCTAATAACGTCATAGCCCGCCGTAGCGGGCTATACCAGCTATTAAAGACCTGCTCTCTTGTTAAAGGTCTTCGCATTTAGAGCTGGAGCGGGACTTTAATATCAGGCCTAGGTAAGCTAGCAGGTTAGACTATATGTTTTCCACCTGGGATGGTGACACCTGAAGAAGAGTGCACCACTTGGGGGAGTAAATTTGCAAACATTTGTACCAGGCTTCTCCAACAGGTAGCTCGTGAGCCACTAGTAACCCTCCAGCTACCTGTAAGTAACTCTCCTGTGTGAAGACCAGTCTACAAAATTAGCAGCTTTTGCTTGGTTGAAAAAATGTACATATCCCAAAATAGAGACTGTATATTCAAAAGGAAAATATGGTTATTTTCGGAACTCATAAGCTTATATTTGGAGAAAAATAGCTGAATTTCCACAATACATTTAAAGCTGATATATGAGTGAAAAATTGGCATGTGATAAACGTTTTACAAATTGTATTACTTTGGTGCCAGAGGCGTTGCAGCTATGGGGATTATGTATTACCCATGTAAAGGCATTCCATATTGACAAAGACATTTGTTCATTACAGATGCCAATCATGCCTGATGCACTGAGGTGATGGCAAACAGTAATCTTGCATATGGTGGCCACTAATGTAACCTTTGTGGTCAGTATTACAACACTAGTAGCTCTTGATGAGCTTCACTGAATGCAAGTAGCTCTTATTACAGAAAATGTTGGCGACCCCATATCTATACAAACACGCATGGCGCACTAGCAGTTCTACCAGAAGTATTAAAACAAGTACAACATGAGCATGGGGCTGCACCGGCTCTAAACTTAGGTATGACATGAATGGAAGATGTTTCAATAGGTTCATCAATCACCATAACTAAGCAACACTAAGGGAGAAGTGTCAGCCCTGTTTATAAGCCAGAGGCTTACAGTAGTTCCTGTTAAGATTATGAAAGGGAATCACTAAAAATAATATCGGACGTTTATAGCTCAGTGGACAGTGATACTATAGGTACACAAGCCAGTCATCCCATTCAAAATCCAAAAGTGACATTTTTAGTCCCTTTGGGGAAAACTTGGAACTCAGGAGTCCAACCGGGTTGGTTATAATTTGAAGGGCAGCGAAATAAATCAAAAAGCCAGAACAATATCAGCATACTGATAGGCGCTCTTCCCCTAATGGTAAACAAACAGAGTGGAGGTAGGTTGGGGGGGGGGTCGAACGGAGTACTGCAGAAGGGAAGAATATATGAAGCAGAAAGCGAAACAGGGCGAGAGACTGAGGTCAGTGCTAAAGAGAGACGAGACAATATTAGGATTGTGACTCAAAAACTCAATTAAAAAAAGAAGAAAATGGCAGGACTTTCAATGAAAAAATTCCATACCAGCTACGAATACTTCTTCGGAACCGACCTGGGCAAGAGTGCTCCTAGATTGCACAGCAAAAGTAACAATATTGCATCAGGCTCCCCAGAGGTATCTGGTGGCAAGTCCAACTAATGGAAGCTAAATATGTAATTCCTCCCGATAGGGTTTACAGTTTGGATATTCTGCGCACAAAGAGAGCCATTTTCTGGCTTCATTTATCTGAAAAATATGACATATTTCCAGCACAAGGTGACGGCAAACATACAACCCCCCCCCCCCCCCCCCCTCCCTCCCTCCCACCCGGTCTTCATTAAGGGAGTACCCCTAGGAGAAGCGGTGATATGAGTACCCTTTTCGTCATACTATACAAGGATATCAGGGAAATTCATATGAGAGTGGACTGTCAAACAAGCTCCAGCCTTATTCAGGAACCAAGCAGGGCGCAACAAACTCCCTGCTCCAGATGTGAGCCCCAAGCGGGGACCAACAAACTCTCTGCTCCAGATGTGAGCCCCAAGCAGGGAGCAACAAACTCTCTGCTCCAGATGTGAGCCCCAAGCACGGCTCAACATCCCAAAAATACAAAAGCAAAGTGCTGTATAAAACAATACTAAATCAACTATCAGAGCATTATTATAGCGTTCTTTGTCTTTCACTAATTACTCTTTTGTTGCCCGGTTTCAAAACCAGACAGATCCGATAGAATAGCTTTAGATTATAGAAATCTAAACACATGCATGGATATACACAGTTCACCAAGGGCTTAATGACAAACCTAATACAGAAAAAATGTACAACACACACGGTCATTTCCAAAGGATTCTTCAGTCAGCACATGCCACCTGCAAGAGGGTATCTAACAGCATTCAGATTTGATGGAATGCAATAGTCTTGAACAGGCATGCACTGCGCTGAGCTCCAAGAAACTAGAGAGGCAAGTTAGCTACTCCATGCTCTCAGTGTAGTGCATAGAAGCAGTTTGTTGAGTGTTAGGGTGCTAGGACAATTCTAATCACGTTAGAACAATTCACTACCAACATGCATCTGTGCAGTTTTAATTATATTCTGTGTGATTATTATTCATGTACTAAGCAACAGGTTGTGAATATGGAGAGCTATTTTAAAGAAGTAAATTGAGTTTGAATTACCACTGCTTCCCTCATCTCTTTATGGGACTGGTAATAACCCAGAAAGAGCATGGCTATCACACCAGCAGGTATGCTCAGTGTGGGACTACAATAACCTGGACTTCCCCGCTCAAGCAATGGTGCACTGAACTCAGTCCAAGTACCTGTCCGTGGGAAAGCCAATCTTGTAGACCTAGGCCAGAGCCCTAGATTACACAATAGTATCTATTAATTCATATGAAGATGTCTCCTCTTCTCACTTAATTCACCCACATGAATTAATTCTGTAGGTAAAATATAACAAATAATTACCAAACCAATTTAACCCCTTCGGTGCTCATAACGGAGCAGTTCCGTCATGAGCTATGGTGGGCGTGTGCTCATGATTGTACTGCTCCGTCATAGCACCCACCCATGGGGGAAGCGCTGGCGCTCCCCCATGGACAGCCCATTTGCACCCCAAGCAGGGATGGCAGCGGAAGAGTTTCCGCTGCCACCCCCGAATGCCCCCCCCTCGGCGATCCTGTGACATCAGCGTGCATAGCGTGCGCCGACATCAGCAGGAAGCACTGGAAGCAATTTGCTTCCAGGTGTCCAGGCAGGCACAGGTAAGTTTCTGTGCTCCGGTGGGGCGGGTGGGGCAGATCGTCACGCATTGAGGCATCAAGGGAGAGGAAACCGTGTTTCCTCTCCCCTGATGTCTCAATGCAGGGCATTCCTGCTGCATGATCGCACACAGCGTCGCGATCGCGCAGCAGGAATGCCCCCACTAGACACCAGGGATGTGTTTTTCCTGTAAAGGAAGCGACACCTTGGGCAAGGGTCGCTTCCTTAGGGGGCAAAGCTATTTTAAGACTTTTCTGCCACCCCCCCCGGGGACATATCGCTGATTGTTTTTTTGCATTTCTGGCCCGGGGGCGGTGGGGTGTAAAAAGCCCACTAGAGCCGGGGATATTTTAAAAAATAAAATGGAAGCGACCCCTTGGGCAAGGCTCGCTTCCATGGGGCATATATTTTTTTATATTTATATTCTGCCCCACTAAGCACCAGGGATTTTGTTTTGTGTGTAATGGAAGCGACATGGTTGCTTCCAAGGGGGTAAAATTTGATTAATGTTTTTCTGGCCCTCCTGGGACAGATCTGCCCCTTTTTTGGCCTTTCTGCCCTGGGCGGGAGGCAGAAAATCGTACTGGGCACCAAGGATTTATTTATTTTGCAAGGGGGGCACATTTTTGTCTGCTGATTTCTGCCCACCTGAGGGACAGATCGGCCTGGCAGACACCTCACCCGATCCCTTGGGCAAGATCATCCCCATTTTTCTCAGCCCTATTTGAAGGCCTATCTGGCAGATTGACCATTTGGGTAGTGACATAGCGTGTTATAATGTAAATTGTTTTATTTTTTGTGAATTGCAATTGTAATGCTTTATTTCTCCCTTTTTGTTCTAGTTCAAGGCTTTTGTTCTTTAGACTGTTCCAGGCTGCGTTTCCGTTACTGGTGGTTCTGCTGTTTGTGTAGTTGCATGTGTTTGGTAAAAGACTCTTTTTTTGTACAATGTAAATGAGTTTCCTTTTTCTGCATGAATGTGTTTTTTGTAAATGGTGTAATAATAGCAGTATGTTTGTCTTCTGTTTTTTGAGTGTCAAAAACATTTTGCATTTGTGCTCGATGTGTATTTTGTTGTCTTGTGAGTAATTGGTTTTGTTTTTTTCTTTCTAGTGGGTTATAGTTGGTTTTTGCTGTCTCTGCAGAGTAGGTGCTGGTGAGTGTAGCTGTCTCTTGCAAGTGAATCGTATAGTTTTTGAGTATATCGATCTTTGTGATAAAGGCACACATTTGTTTTACTTATTTTGCACAGTGTTGGTTGTTGTGGACTTGTTTGTGCAGTCTCCTTTCTTAGTAAGGATAATGGCTAGCCACAGGATTACTGCTCAGCAGGTTGTTGGTATGCCTTTTTAGTCTTCCTCTTACCATGGTTCAGAGACTGACTTAGCATCCGAGGCAGAGGAGGGAGGGGAAGATTCAGGCAGTGAGTTTTCTCTCCACATTGAATCATCGGATGATGAAGCTACTCTCAGTGCGGATGAAGGACACTGATGTGCCGATAGTGCAGCAAGAGGCATCTGGGCTGCAGCTTGGGGCTGCAAGGCTTCCAGTTGGAAGTGATGACCTCTGGGTTGCCCCAGGCATGGTGCAGCCGGCATTGCCAGACTTTACTGGTGTTCCAGGGCATAGATTGAATACAGAAACATTTTTGCCGATACATTTTTTTCAGTTGTTTATGGACGATGTATTTTTGGCAGAGATTTTTGAGCAGACTATTTGTATGCAGAACAGTTTTTGAGACACAACAGTGCCAGCCTTAGGCCCCACTCTAGACCTACCCGGTGAACTCCCACAAATCTGGAAGAGATGAAGAAGTTCTTGGGTTTAACTTTTTGATGGGCTTGCTAAGGAAGCCATCAATGTCTTCATATTGCTCTACTAGTCCCTTGATGGCATTGGCTATATTTCCGGCAGTCATGAGTTGTGATAGGTATTTGCTTCTGCTTCGGATGCTGCATTTTGTCGATTTAGTGTTGCCACAAGATCACCCTGGATTGTGACTGTCTTTTTAAGATTCGGCCTATCATTGATCACTTTGTAGATCGATTTTCTGAGATTTATGCTCCAGGGAAAGAAATAGCAGTGGATGAGTCTTTGGTCTTGTTCAAGGGCCGCTTGGCTTTTAGGCAATACATTCCTAGTAAGAGGGACCGCTATGGAATTAAGATGTATATGCTGTGTGACAGTAGGACTGGATAGGTCTCTAATTTCAGGGTGTACACCGGTAAGGAATCCAGGATTAACCCCCCCTGGTTGTCCATCCACTTTTGGAGTGAATGAGAAAATTGTGTGGGAACTTGGTAGATGACTTTTTAACAAAGGCCACCATTTATATGTAGATAACCTCTACACTGGTGTGCGGTTGTTCAGGGAATTGGCCAAAGTGGACACTGTTGCTTGTGGCACAGTCCCCTCTAGGCGTACGTAAAGGTCTCCCAAAATAACTTGTTTGTCAAAAGCTTGTGCGGGGACAGTGCAGTGCGTTGCGAGGAACGTCTAGCTGTGAAGTTTTCAGACAGGAGAGATGTCTACTTGCTGACTACCATCCATGATGAAAGCACTTCACCGGTGACTGTTTGGGGTCAGGTTGCTGAAGCGCCTAAACCTGTGTGCATTTTAGACTATAATAGGCACATGGGTGGTGTTGATAGAGTAGATCAGAGTTTGGAACCTTACACTGCTCTTCGTTAGGCTTACATTTGGTATAAGAAGTTGGCTATCCATCTTTTCCACTTGGCAACCTTTAATGCTTTTGTTGTATTCAAGGATTCATGTCCTGAGTCAAAGATGACTTTTGCGAAGTTTCAGGAGTCTGTAATAGGCAGCATTGTTGTAGTGGAACAGGCAAGTGTTCTTAGAGTTGGAGTGGTGGAGGATGTGGCTAGATTGAAAGATCTCCCGTCAAGGGGGACGACAGAGTTCACACCGGTTTTTCCACTTGTTATTCTTTTCAGTCTACTTTTTTTTCATTGATTTGCATGCAAGCCCGTACACGTGGTCTGCCCAAAGCCACGTAAGAGGTTGAAGTAAAAAATGAATGAAGTTGAGGAAGTGGGGAAAGGGAGAGGCCGACCTGGGTATCTGCTTAGGAGTAGCGTATGGCTGTGATTTTAGTGGGAAGATGTCAATTATTGGAAGGGTTGTATAAAACTCTTTAATATCGAGAGCTGTATTGCACATGTTTTAGAGGTTTCATACACACAATCTAACATAATGCTTTTAATCTATAGAGAACCCCTGACGAAGGGCCAGAAAAAAGGCCCGAAATGCATTGGGTTAATAAAGATCTATCACTTGAGAACAACTTATGTACATTCCATGCTTCAAAATAAGGACTGGATCGGCATGTTTGCAGCATTAAGGTTATAATGAAAATGTAAGAGTCTTTCATGTGGCAAAAGGACGAAAAATGAATAATGAAAAGCTATGGATGAAATGAAAAACTAGAATAAAAATAATTTGGGAAATCGCATGAAGTTGTGGCATTTTGAATATGCAACGAGGGAGCTGTGCGTCCGTCACTTGGGCTCCAGTTTGGAAAGTAGATTGAAAGATCGCCACTTTCCTGATCACATTCCTCCCACACCTTCAAAAGCCTTTCCCAGTAGGAGATGTAGAGTCTGTTGGCCAAGAGGTACGCGGAATGAGACTCTTATGAGCTGCCCCGAGTGTCCTTCTAACCCTGCGCTGTGTGTGCCTGCTTGTTTTAGAATGTACCACACGCAAAATAATTTTTGGGAGCATCCATGAGTGGTAAAGTGAACTGCCAGGCCTCTATTGTTTTATATTTTTTGTTCAGTTTCAAGGTTGGCATTTGTGCAATGTATTTAGTTTCAGATTTTGTGTTAGTAGATTTGTATCTATTTGCAATTTGTTTGGGTTTTCTTTTTTGTATAAAAAAATCCTAAATGTGATGGCGGTGTGTGTAGGCTGGCACTTGGCTGGCAGTGTGCATGACTGGCGCTTAGCTGGCGGTGTGCATGGACTGGCGCTTGGCTGGAGGTGTGCCTGGACTGGTGCTTGGCTGGTGGTGTACGTGGACTGGCGCTCGGCTGGCGGTGTGTGAGTAGTGACTTGCTGCTGGTCACTACACACACTGCTAGCCAAACGCCACTCCACGCAATCCGTGAGCTGGTGTGGTTGCTGTGTCAGAAATGTGGGCATGTGAAAGTGATGGGCCCTTGAATGGCGGGGTCTGCTGGTGTGAGTGTTTTAATGTGCTGGGCCCGCGGCTGGTGGTGCGAATGGTTTTGTATGTGTCACACGTATGAAAGGTGTATGAATGGCCTGTAAAGAGATTGGTGCCTTGTCGTGGCTTTACAGCTCACGAGATGCAAGTCAGTGGTTCAGTTTCTCGTCCTTTCAATTATTAACAGTGAATTTCATTTTTGTGAAATCTCTAGTTAATACAACTATATATACTGAACTATCACTCGCCCTCGTGCCAAATCCAACCAGTGTGTATGTGTGCATGAGGAATAGGTGGTTGTGCAGAAATATTTGTCTTTTCTGTCTTTCTGAAGCAGGGTGTACCTTGTCCCTTTCTGTGAATGTTGTAATGGGTTGGTTTTGTGCCTTGTGGTGTGAATAGTCTTGTGTGTATCATGTATGAAAGGTGTATGAATGGCCTGTAAAGCGGTTGGGGCCTTGACGTGGCTTTACAGCTCACGAGCTGCGAGTCACTGGTTCAGTTTTTTGTCCATTCAATTATTGACAGTGCATTTCATTTTTGTGAAAACTCATCCTCGTGCCAAATCCAACCAGTGTGTATGTGTGCATGAGGAATAGGTGGTTGTGCAGAAATATTTGTCTTTTCTGTCTTTCTCAAGCAGGGTGTACCTTGTCCCTTTTTATGAATGTTGTAATGTGTTGGTTTTGTGCGTGTTGGTGTGAATGGTCTTGTGTGTATCACGTATGAAAGGTGTTTGAATGGCCTGTAAAGCGGTTGGAGCCTTGACGTAGCTTTACAGCTCACGAGCTGCGAGTCACTGGTTCAGTTTTTTGTCCTTTCAATTATTGACAGTTCATTTAATCTTTGTGAAATCTCATGTTAATAAAATTTTATATACCTAACCATCACTCGCCCTCATACCAAATCCAACCAGTATGCGTGTGTGCGTGCTTGAGGAATAGAAGGCTGTGCAGTGTTCTTAATCTTTTTTGTCTCTCTGCCAAGGTGTACATTTCATCTAAGAAAAACCTACCAACTGTAGATATTGTCATAAACTAAACACCCATGGCAGTACATGGTGATGTCTCTCTTGTGGATCCCAACAAGTTATCTTACCCACAATGTCCTGCAAACCTCAGAATGTGACTGTCACATTTTCCTTGCATTATTGTGCCCAAATTTTCACGCGGCAGAAAGTAACAGCAAAAAAGCCGCAACAGGCAAGGGCCCAAAACCTACTGAGGCGACATCAAAATTACCTATCACAAACCAACCTGGTTTTGTAAGGGGGGTCCCATGAGTTTTTGGCCCGGGGCTCGAAGGCCATGTAGGGAAACCTACCAAACCCACATATTCCTAGAAACTAGACACCAGAGGGAGTGCAGCATGGGTCCCCCAACATTCTCCAAATATAAAATCCCCTGCAAACCTCAAATCTCACTTAAAAAAATCACTTTTTTCTCAAATTTCAGTGTGGGGAAGTTCTGGAATCTTCATGGATCCACAAATTTCCTCCCACCCAGCGTTCCCCCAGGTCTCCTGATAAAAATGGTACCTCACTGGCGTGGGTAGGCATAGTGGCTGCAACAGGAAATGGCCCAAATCGTACTGTGGAGACTTCAAAATTACCTATAACAAAACTACCTGGTTGGGGGGGGCACCGGGGGTTTTGGCCCCGGGCTTGGCGGCAATCTTGGGAAAGTAACAAACCCAAATATTTCTGAAAACTAGATACCTGGGGGAGTCCAATGAGGTATGGCTTGCATGGGTCCCCTAATGTTTTCCTACCCAGAATGCCATGCAGACCTCAAATGTAGCTTGAAAAAAACACATTTTCCACATATTGTTGTGTGGAATCACCGTGCCAGCACAAACGTCCTACTCCACAGCATTCTCCTTAGTGTCCCGAGTAAAATGATACCTCACTTGTGTGGGTGTCCAATGCAGAATTGGCTAAAAACGTATTTAAAAAAAAAATTAGCACTTAGAATTCTCGGTGCTATACCCGTATTCCCGATGTATTGGGCTCTTCCCAGTCCCGGGTCCTTGCCCCACCCACACAAGTGAGGTATCATTTGACTCAGGGGAACGCTGTGGGGTAGGACATTTGTGCCAAAAATGTGTGGGTTTGGATGGTTTCCCTAGATGGCCGCCGAGCCCCGGGCGAAAAACTCATGGGACCGCCCTTGGAAAACCAGGTTGGTTTGTGATAGGTAATTTTGATGTCGCCTCAATAGGTTTTGGGCCCTTGCCTGTCGGGGGTCCTTGACCCACCCACGCGAATGAGGTACCATTTTTAATCTGGAGACCTGGGGGAACGCTGGGTGGGAGGAAATTTGTGAATCCACGCAGACTCCAGAACTTTCCCACACAGAAATATGAGAAAAAAGTGATTTTTTCAGCCAAATTTGAGGTTTGCAGGGGATACTAGGTGGGAGAATGTTGGGGGACCCAACTCAATCCATACCTCGCCGGACTCCCCCGGGTGCCTAGTTTCCAGAAATGTGTGGGTTTGGTAGGTTTCCCTATATGGCTGCCGAGCCCCGGGCTAAAAACCCATGTGACCCCCTAGCAAAACCAGGTTGGTGTGTGATAGGTAATTTTGATGTCGCCTCAATAGGTTTTGGGCCCTTGCCTGTTGCGGGTTCTTGACTCACCCACGCAAGTAAGGTACCATTTTTCTCTAAAGACTTTGGGGAACGTGGGGTGGGTGGAATTTTGTGAATCCACACAGATTCCAGAACTTTCCACCACAGAAATGTGAGGATTTTATTATTTTTTTTACAATGTTTTAAGTTTGCAAGGGATTCTGGGTAACAGAACCTGGTGAGAGCTAGTCAAATCACCGCATCCTGGATTCCCCTGGGTGTCTAGTTTTCAAAAATGTATAGGTGTGCTAGGTTCCAGTAGAGCTAGGGTTAAAAAACTACAGCTAGGCACTTTGCAAAAAAAGGGTCCTTTTTCACTGTGAAAATGTGGTGTGTCCACGTTGAGTTTTGGGCCGTTTCCTGTCACGGGCACTAGACTTACCCACACAAGTGAGGTATCATTTTTCTCGGAAGACTTTGGGGGATGCGGGGTGGGTGGAATTTTGTGAATCCATGTAGATACCAGAACTTTCCACCACAGAAATGTGAGGAAAATGTTTTTTTTTGGACAATCTTTTAGGTTTGCAAGGGATTCTGGGTAACAGAACCTGGTGAGAGCCAGTCAAGTCACCCCATACTGGATTCCCCTGGGTGTCTAGTTTTAAAAAATGTATAGGTTTGCTAGGTTTCCCTAGGTGCCGACAGAGCTAGGGTTCAAAAACTACAGCTAGGCACTTTGCAAAAAAAGGGTCATTTTTCATTGTGAAAATGTGGTGTGTCCACGTTGCATTTTGAGCCGTTTCCTGTTATGGGCACTAGGCCTACCCACACAAGTGAGGTACCATTTGTATCGGGAGACTTAAGGTAACACAGAATTGTAGAGCAACTGTTATTACCTATTGACTTCCGATGCATTTCTTCCTTCCAAATGAAAGTAATTTTGAAAAATGACATAATTCTCATGCTAGTATGGGTACTCCCAATTTCGGAAATGTGCAAATATCTACTGTTTCTAAACTCTATATTTTGTTCCCATTTCAGAAATACATAGGTGTCTTTCATACCGATTTTTCCATGTATACATTTTCCCAAAATAATTGCTCCATACCTGGTATATAAAGAAAAACCATTGCAAGACGCTGCTCAGTTATTGGCTCTGGGTTCGTCGGGTTGTTGGTGAACCTACAAGTCCTATATATCCCCACAACCAGAATGGTCCAGTGGATGTAACGGTATATTGCTTTCAAACAGCTGTCATAATTAGAAGTTACAGGTTAAAACGTTGACACAAATGGCTGTTTTTTCAACTAATTTTCAATTTTTCCTATATTTAACTGTTAGTTTCTATAAAGAAACCTTGAAGGATCTACTCAAATGACCTCTTGCTGAATTCAGAATTTTGTCTACTTTTCTAAAATGTATAGCTTTACAGGATCCATTATTGCTTTCATACCCATTTCTACCATTAACTGGAAGGAGGTTGAAAGCACATAAAATAGCAAAAATAGGCTATGTCCCACCAAAATGCCAAAACTGTGTAAAAATATTTGGTCTTCTGACAAAAGTCTGCTTGTCCCTAAAAGCTGGGAAGATGATGATTTCAGCACCGCAACCCCTTTTTTTATACTATTTTATACTATTTGCAGGGGAAAAAAAAGACGCTTTCATTTTTCCCCCAAAAAACAGCTGTATTTTGGCTAATTTCTGGGTCCCCTCCAGGGGAATCCACAAACCCTGGGTACCTTTAGAATCCCCATGATGTTGAAAAAAAAAGGATGCAAATTTGGCGTGGATACCTTATGTGGTCAAAAAGTTACAGGGGCCTAAGCGCGAACTACCCCAAATAGCCACAAAAAGGCTTAGCACAGAGGGGGGAGGGCTAGCAGTGAAGGGGTTAATGGGGGAATCAGTATCATCTTCAGCTATCTGCTATTTAGGATACAATCATAATTTACAAAAACATTTTATGTACAGAAATATATATGCATATATATATATATTCTTTTTCTTCTTTTATTAACATGGCCCATCTAGATGAAACATGCTTTATAAAGAATACCTACACTAATCCAGTGATTCATTCATGTGATCCCTGAATAACTACTTGGCAGACAGAAACTTGCCTCAGAAGGCATTTCTCTAGTCAAACGGTTTAGACGGAATGAGACTTCTTACCTTTTCAGGATATTCAGTCTAGTAACTAACTCATGGCAGAAGATAACTATAACTCACGCCGTCTTCCATGAACAGTCTTTTCATCAAAGATGTAATTTCAGATCTTGCAGCGATGTTGTTATCAATGATGTCGTAGAACATGCCACAAGTGATATAAAATTGGAGGTAATTAGCAGGGCATAGCAAGGTTCTGTTTTTTAGTTTAAAATGTTATGCTGGCACTGAAATTTTCACCCAACTATAACATCACATTAACCTTTGGTTGTTCCAGTGAATTTCTAGGGTTTAACGAAAGTAGGATATAGATATATATATATATATATATATATATATTCACTTAAAAAACCATAGGTTTCACACATGTTATAGTTAGCTGGACATTTCCCTCGTAAAAAACCAATGAAATTCCCCCGTTATAGTTAGTGCAGGCAACTATAACTCACGCGACCGCAATCCTCTGCTGATGACGTCAGATATTACATCACTGTATTTAGACACCTATTTACCCATGTCTTCTTCCATTAATCTTTAGCTATACATATATTACAAATATTTATTTTTCAGAAAGACACATATGTAATCAGTGATGTAATATCTGACGTCATCAGCAGAGGATTGCGGTCGCGTAAGTTATAGTTGCCTTCACTAACTATAACGGGGGAATTTCATTGATTTTTTACGAGGGAAATGTCCAGCTAACTATAACATGTGTGAAACCTATGGTTTTTTTAAGTGAATTTGCAAGGTTTTTTAAATGCTAATTCCTAACTATAACATGTGTGAAACCTATGGTTTTCAAGTGAATTTGTACGGTTTTTTAAATGCTAAGTTATGTATTTATTAATATTTTTTTTTATCAGGTTGTTCATCGTGCGCACACTGTGGGCACTCGGTGCCGAGCACCCACGATGCGTTGTGCGTGCCGTGCGCGCACGGTGCGCGCACCCCGCGCTTTTTCGTAAAAAAAACATGTTTTTTTCACCCTTGGGGGTCCTTCAGTGACCCCCTGACAAAGGCTAGGGGGTCAGGAACTGTCCACCCTGCCCCCTTTTCACGTTCTCCACCTTTGTTTTTCACTGCCTCAGACTGCGAGAGACAAAATGGCGGACGACACTTCCTGATTTCGACCGATTCGAATGTTTACTGACATCTAACAACCAATCAGAATTGCGCTCGCGCACGTCACCGTGCGCGCACGGTGCGCGCTTATAGATATATATGTACTTTTATAAACAACCGCAATGGACCGCACTCCGCTAGCTCCTCCTCCGGGTCGCCCCAAGGGAAGCTGGTACATGAAGTTCTTGAGTGGTTCACCCCAGTGGGTGCAAGTAAGTACTTGTTGAACTGATGATCTCTGATGGAGTTCTTGAATGGTTCACCCCAGTGGGTGCAAGTAAGTACTTGTTGAACTGATGATCTCTAGACCCGATACATGTCCCGGGTTTTTTAAAAATATCGCCCGAGACATGGCTCGGGTTTCGGGATAACTTCCCTCCTCAGTAGAGAAAATAGTTAGGGGTGGAAGAGAGGGCCGCCAAACAACCATCAAGGGCCTCAGTGCCCGCACAGGCACGCAGGTGCGTCGTCCAGGGGCTAGTCAGCTCAAAGCTCGAAGGAGCCATTTTTATAAACAACCGCAATGGACCGCACTCCGCTAGCTCCTCCTCCGGGTCGCCCCAAGGGAAGCTGGTACATGAAGTTCTTGAGTGGTTCACCCCAGTGGGTGCAAGTAAGTACTTGTTGAACTGATGATCTCTGATGGAGTTCTTGAATGGTTCACCCCAGTGGTGCAATTAAGTACTTGTTGAACTGATGATCTCTAGACCCGATACATGTCCCGGGTTTTTTAAAAATATCGCCCGAGACATGGCTAGGGTTTCGGGATAACTTCCCTCCTCAGTAGAGAAAATAGTTAGGGGTGGAAGAGAGGGCCGCCAAACAACCGTCAAGGGCCTCAGTGCCCGCACAGGCAGCTCGTCAGCTCAAAGGAGCCATTTTTATAAACAACTGCAATGGACCGCACTCCGCTAGCTCCTCCTCCGGGTCGCCCCAAGGGAAGCTGGTACATGAAGTTCTTGAGTGGTTCACCCCAGTGGGTGCAAGTAAGTACTTGTTGAACTGATGATCTCTAGACCCGATACATGTCCCGGGTTTTTTAAAAATATCGCCCGAGACATGGCTCGGGATTCGTCTTAACTGAAATTTTCTCAGCAACTACTGAACAGATTGACTCCAGATATTCAAAAGGCACATCCCTGACCTGAGGACTACCTCTCTGCCAAATTTCAAGTAATTCTGTTCAGCCGTTCGGGCTGTACCTTGGACTAAAGGTCCCTATGGAAAAATGCATAGGGGAAAACGCGTTTTGGGACCCCCCTTTTTTCTCGGCCCCCGCTTGACTAATCACCCCGAGACTTTCAGGGTAGGAGCGGAGCGGAGCGCCCCACCTATTTTGAAAAATTCGCGAGGATTCGTCAACCGGCGCCAAAGTTATTCAAAATAGAATTTTCAGATTTCCTATGGAAACACGGTCCTAACTATAACTATCTACTGGCGACCGCCAGTAGATAATATATATAGATACACACACACATATATATAGATTCACTGAAAAAACAAAGGGTTACAGGGAAATAGTGTTTTCTTAAGGTTTAAAAAAATTCTAACAAAAACAAAGGTTATACGAACGTTACAGTTAGGCTTAGATTGTTCACGCACAAAACCATAGCAATTCAGCAGTTATAGTTACCTGAGCTAACTATACCCATGTCCCCACAATGCACTGCTTATGACCTCACATATTACATCACTCATTACATTTTCAGTGACATCACCGATTACATCATCCAGGGATTGCAAGTGTTTCATAAATGGTTATGGCACTTAAAGATATATAATAAGCTACTGTATTATTTAAATTATTATTCGTTCTCTAATACTAAGTAATGCTATTTCTAACATAGGTCATCTGAGTGGCTGTCACTAGCTTTATCTGTGTGTGAGTGGGTGTCCTAGTGGCTGTATGGATTTGTAAGTGGGTTTGTAAGTGGCTGTGTAGGTCTATCAGTGGGTTTGTGAGTGGCTATATCGGCCGGTTTGTGGGTGTGAGTGGCTGTATAGGTCTGTCTGTGGGTATAAGAGTGGCTGTACACGTTTGTTAATGAGTGACAGTGTTTTTTGGGGGTGTGAGTGGCTGTGTCAGTGGTTGTATGCGTGTGAGTGGATATGCGAGTGGTTGTATGGACATGTAAAAGGGTGTGTGAGTTGTATATTAGTGTGTGACTGGGTACGTAAGTAGCGGTATGTGTGTGTAACTGGGTGTTTAAATAACTATGTCTGAGGTGGGTGTGTAAGTGGTTGTATGAGTGGGTGTCTCAGAAGTTGTATGGGTGTGAGTGTGGTTGTATGGGCGAGTGGGTGGGTGTATGGATCTACAAGTAGGTGTGTGAGTGGTTATGTGAGTGGTTGTGTAAGTGGTTGTATGTGCCTATGAGTGGTTGTCTGGGTATGTGAATGATGTCATCAGTGATGTAATTTGAGATGTCATGAGTAATTGAATATGAGAAGTCATAAGCAGTGTATTGCAGGGGTGCAAGTTATATTTAGCTCAAGAAATATAACTGCAGAATTTCTATGGTTTTGTGCTTGTAGAGAATCTGAGACTAACTATAACGTCCCAGTAATCTTTCTACTTTTTGTAATGTTATTTCCCAACTATAACGTCTCTGTAACTTTGTTTTATCAGTGAACTTCAAAGTTTTTTTTATTTTTTTATTCCCTAACTGTAACCTGTAACTAGGCTTTCCTGTTTTCAGTTTCTATTTTTGGAAAATTCTGGTGGGGTTTTTTCAATACCTTAATAAACAGCGTTTATAAGTGGTTACACATTTTCGCGCCATTAAACAACAGAAACAGTGTTTTTCTGGTATTTATGGATTTGCTTTTATTGTTGCTTGCTTTCTGAACTGATAGTGCATGTGTATAGACAGTGTGCCTACAGGGTGTATAAGGTTCAAATACGTTTCGAAAAAGGAAACTTATTGTAGGGCACCATACAATACTTCTTTAGTAAGTCTTTGGTCATGCACACTCGCTCTTTCCTTCCCATGGTAACATTTATTTGTGAAAAGGCCCTCTCAACATTGACACTTGAGAAAGGCAGCGCCAAAACAGCCAGTACACAATTTGCTAACTCTGGTCACTGACATAGCTTCCCATGCCAATACTGGTGCACCTGAAGAGTGTGATTCTCTGGGACAGGTTCTACAAAATATGCATTGAACTGGGCGCATATGCCCACAGTTATTGAAGCGGTCAAAAATTAAGCAGTTCTTTACAAAGTCCCCGGAGAAACTTCCCATTCATGGAAAGGATCTAGAACTTGTACAGAGTACCTCAGTGAGGCTTCATTGACTTCAAATGCCATGGTTGGTGAAGGGACATTTCTATTCATCATTGCCTGCCATTTCTCATGCACTGTAAAATGAAATTTCCTGAATTCCTCCTCAACATTTATTTGCTTACCAAGTGGCAAGAATTCGAACATGGAACATATTGCAGTGCCAAAGTCACGCTGAACACTTGGTAGACAAATGTGTTTTGATACTCTAGTTTTTTTTTTTATTATGTTCACTACAACAATCATGTTTTCCTGTAAAAATCTAAGAATGCAGTATAGAGTACTTCTTTTCACATCAGTATAAATATGCAACCAAAGAGCCTCACATTTCTTGACCTTTGGCATCCTCACTAAGCACAAATTCTGTAAACGGTCACCACATGGATAATGTAGCATTCACAGCCTCTAGGACTGAGAATCACCGGCTAAATGACACAGTTGTGATTACTCTTTCATTGATGCCACACAAAGCACAAAATGAGAAATATTCACATTTTAGTTTGTGCGCATAATGAAACAGTGCACCAGAATGGACTACAAAGTCAATAACATTTTTCATTAACTCTGAAGATTGTAAAGATGATTTCAGCATACCATATTGTAAATGGCAATGATCTCTTACAGGGAAGCACTTCAGCTCAATTATTGACTTTGACAGGTCATCACACAACTTTTTCATATACGTACCTGAATTACTGCACATACAAACAATATCCTTCAGTCTTTGTTGAACTTGGTAAGAACTATTAGCAGCAGCATTCCAAGTGACACTGCGTTCCGTGTTTTCCAAACATCTGCTGGTGTCATGTTTTCCCAACTATCCCAGATGCTTGGTGACAGCACTTTTTTCACATATACCTGTCACTACACCTTGTATTGAATGTTTAAAACCTAGGGTGTTCGGCAATTCACCTACAATCAATAATGACTCGCTAGAAAAGGGGGCTGATGTATCAAAGTGTTTCACCCATTCTTTGTCTGTGGGTAAATGTGATGGTACATATTGGGAAAGATTCATATGAAACCAACCGTTTAAACTATCAGTGAAAGAATCAAATGTATTTCCTGATTCTATATAGTTTATAAAATAATTAAATAAGACCTAAAACATGCTTCTAAACCCTGCATCATTAGACCAAAGACCACAAAACTGAAAAAACAAAAGGAAGAAGAAACAATATTTTAGTGACATCCCTAAACAACAAAACTCAAGTAGAATAATGTTAGCGCCGCCTTTCTTGCTGCTGCCTTAATTAACAAAGTTACATTGTATTGACCCCTTCAGGAAGAAATAAAAATGACACTTTCACTCACCTTCTCCTTTCTTTGAATGGCATTTAGTTTGTGGTTGCGAAGATGTTTTTTCAGTGTTTATATGTTTACACTGGAGAGGGCTATTTTCCTTTTGGTGGGGTTTCAGCAGTTATTATAGGTTTAAACCTAAAACCGGACAGCCTACCTGTAATCTTCTGAGTGAGTGTGTGAGTGGCTGTATGTGTCAGTGAGTGCTTTAGTGTGTGTTTGTAAGTGGCTGTATGGGTTGATGACTGGGTGTGTGAGTGGATATATGGTGCTGAGTGGATGTGAGTGTCTATTGGTGTATGAGTGGATGTGAGTTGTTTTGAGTGGATTTGTGAGTGAATGGCTGTGCGAGTGGTGTATGTGAATGGCTGTGAGAGTGGGGTGTGTGAGTGGCTGAATGGGTGTGTGAGTGGGTATCTGAGTGACTGTGTGGGTGTTAGTTGCTGTGTGAGTGACTGTGCCAGAACAGAACCTCACCGGCCCCTTTATCCAACAAAAGTCCATAGTTTTTCACAAAATATCTACGTAACTGGAGTACTTTCTACTGGTTAATTAGTAAGTGCTACCTCGTTGGCTCAATGTCTAGTGCATATTCTAGACCACAACTGCTTAATGGACCGGAACGAAATGTTCTCAGTGACCTTCTGTGCACTTAATTTCGGCGTTGTTATTGTGCGTCTTCTTCCAGAAATCTGTGATAACATGAATTCTCCCATAGAGAAGATGACAAGACTACATGGGTGAATCACCACTGTAGGAAGCTGGCTCTCTATATACTATACCAAAATGAGGTGTAGTGTGAAGAGAGTCCAGTGGATCCCCAGAGGTTTTGCAGAGGCTAAAGTAGATAATACTAATGCTTTCTTTTGTGGTATTGTGAGCAAGCGGTTAGGCTTATCAGATGGCAGTGTTAAGGATTTGTTATACACACAGTGGCAATAAATGAAACACACTCAAGAAATAAATACTAGTTTATAAAAATAGTACTAGGTTATATTTATTATGTATAACCACAGAACTTCATCTTAGGTAAAGAAATAAGTTTCTGTTTAAAAAAATGGACAGTGCTATTTTCAGACCTTGCAATGTTAACCTATGGGAGGAAGAAAACATTCAGCATACATAGTGAAACATCGACTTACAAGACCAGTCTTCGGAATTTAATTTAACTATTGTCCAAGGTTCAGTTCAGCATCAACAGTACACCACCAGCTACACAGGGGCAGACAGGTGCAGGGTGCAAGTTTGAGGTCAGGCGCCCAATACAAATGAATGGGGATTGGGGCAATCGTTCAGAGGCTTCTTACAGATGAGTAGCAGCGGCTTGGGGGGCCTGCCTCCAGGGGGTTCAAGCAAGCACTGGATGGGACCCAAGGCAGCACCAACACTACACCACCAGCGACACAGGGGCGACCAGGTGCAGGGTGCCAACTTCGTCAAGGGCCCAATGCATAGCAATGGAGAAAGCCAAAATCGTAAACCGGCTTAGGCCAGTTGAAGGGAGCTAACAGCTGCAGAGGTAGGTGTCCAGCCCATGTACTTACTATGTCTTCCCTGGTCACTTACAATATCCAGGAATCAACAAGGATATTGCTGGGGCATATCTGCTTACATAGATATGCCCTCACAGGAGATATAGTGCACCCGGCCTTAGGGCTAAGGGCTGCTAGAGGGGTACCTTACCTATATCTCACCCAGAGTGTGCGTATGGAACATAGGGATGTGTGCCAAATTAACTCTTCACTTTTGTCTGCACTATGTCATGCAGGCTGCAGTGACAGTGTGCATGTGCCTGGTGAGGGGTCCCTTAGGATGGCACAACTCGTGCTCCAGCCCTTAAGGACCCTCCTTAACCAGAAGGCCCTTGGTAGCACGGGTACCTTTTAATAGGAACATATATGTGAGCTAAAATTGTGCCAACTGTGGAAACAAAAGGTACAGTTTAGGGAAGGAGATCTGGTACAGGGGACCTGGTTGGTAGGGAGCCTGTGCACTTCCAGTAGAAATTACATCATTTTCCAGGCAAGAAGTGGGGGCTAACCATGTCCAAAAGAGGCACTTTCTGACATCAATCAAACAAGGGTACTTTCTCTTAACTATACAAAGTGCTTCTTTGTTTGGCGGAGATGTCCTCATATTCATCGTATCAAGGCGTCATTAAAATCGGCAGGAACGCGCTGGGGGACCTTTTGGTAAGCTGTCCATCATCCTTCGCATATTACTAAGGTGGGCGGGCCAAACAGGCGAGGCTACCAGGTGATTTTGCATATTTGCATACTTGTAGCAATTCAAAGGAAGAAGCATGGACTCTTCTCTCACCAAGAGAGGACAAGAAAGAACCCACTCATCAGTCACTACAGATTGCTCTCCGATCGTCAACGTTGCATCCATGAAGGATTTCAGATCGTTTTTCAATGTGGAACTGCAGAGAAAACACACTTGCTTAGCCTTCGACAAACCCAGGAGGTTTCCTTACAGAAAGGGAGCAGGGCAATGCGGCCCCCCTCCAGGGCCGTTTTTTACACTAGGGACCCCATCCCCCAGGGCCCGGCCACTTGATGCTGGGTGCTCTGGAGCCCACCCAGTGTGTACTGTTGGGGACTGTGGGGGGAGGCCCAATTCCCCAATGGTCCCTGCCCGCTCCCTGCCTCCATTAATAAAATGTTGTACCTGGGACCTAGCCCACCTGGGAGCTGAAGTAAAAACAAGCACAGAAGACTGCACTTGTCCACCTGCAATTTTGATGCAAATTGAGAGAAAAATGAATGCTTTTTGGCCCTGGCGGGATCCTGGGGGAACGGACAACCAGTCCTAGGAGGGGACAGGGTATTCCTACCCTGCCCCTTCTCTTTAAAAAAAAAAAAAACATTTCTTTGCGGATATGGCTGAATCAGAGTCCCACAATGGCTGCCAACACTTCCTGGTTGAAGTGTTGGCAGTCAATCTAATCTCAGCATGTGATCTGTTGGATCTGCCGAGGGTCTACGTCCCTAGATATCTATATTTGTTTCCTTCAATAATTCCAAAAATATTGAACGGATTTACACCGAATCACAAAAAGGGCTCTTTTTAAACCAACAGCTACCCCTCTGCCAAATTTGTTGTAATTCCATTCAGTAGTTCGCGCTGTAGTCTTGTTCAAAATCCCTATGGGAAATTGCATACGCTTGACGGATTACTCTGAAACTTTCCATGCAGAACCAGACATAATGTGTCACTTTTTTTGGAAACATTTGTGAACATTTTGTCAAACGGAGCCAAACGCAAGTAAAAAAACGCTTTTCCTATGGAAACTAGGTCCCAACTATAACCACCTACAGGCAACTGCCAGTAGGTTGGTTATATTTTTGTATATATTTATTTGATCAATTAATCTCTCTCCCAGGAAAGAATGAGTCGCACTCCCAAACTGGCAGTGGATTCATTTAATTATTTAACAGCATTGGCAATCTGTAGTAATCTGTAGTAAATAGTCCAAATCCAGGATTAAAATTGGTTCTTTATTTGAAGTAAATTTGAACACAGTAACCTCCAGCATTACATCTCAGTACTGGTTTAAATTGGAACCCTGTCTAAACTAGGACTCCATTACATCACAGCTTCAACATTCAGTTCTAAACCTCATCACATATCTTCCCCCTATAGAACAATCAATAAACATCTTTTACAAATCACCCCATAAAACAGAAAAACAATGCAGATTTAGAAAAACTATATATGCATAAAAAATGGAATACTCGGCATCAATCTTCCATTCATTGAAATTCATAAATGAATGGAATACTCGGCATCAATCTTCCCACACTCCATTTTTTTCCATCATCAAGAAGAGCCACAGAACCTTCCACCGATATTACTTGACAGGGTTGAGAAAACTTATCTCACCTTTCTTTATGAAACCAAATCTTCTTACCACCACCCAATCACCCTTATCAAAAACCAACTCCTTAACCGCCTTTCTATGATCATACCCAATCTTATTACGCCTCTGACTTTCCAGCACTCTTAATCTCATTCCTTCTCTATCAACCCAAACCTGCTTCTTTTCTTGCAACCACATTGGAGATTCTTTAGTTCCAGGCTCCCTTCCTCTCAAAGCAACAAAAGGAGAAACTCCTGTTACCGTGTGAGGTGTGATTCTATGACCCCACATCATTCTTCTTAGTTCATCTTTCCAGGACAAACCATTCGCCAAAGAAAGATGAACAGATCCCATAACAATACGATTTATCCTCTCCACTAAACCATTAGCCTGTGGATGGAACAAAGCAACCTTGTTATGGGAAATTCCAAGACTACTTAAGTAATTTGCCATTTCCGATGAAACTAATAGAACACCATTGTCAGTCACAAGTGTTTTTGGCACCCCTTCCTCTAAAAAAACTTCCTTCAGAAATTTTATTACATTCCTTGAAGTCACTTCACCCATGGATTTGCAGATGAACCATTTGCTATGGTAGTCTACTAACACTACTAAGTATCGGTTATTACTACCTAATTTCTCAACCGGACCTAATATATCCAACCCCAATTTCTCCCATGGCTTCTTCGGATGCTCAATGCACTTCAAAGGAGGATTCCTTGTGATTTTCGCTTTGTCACTATTACTGCACACATAACATTCTTTCACTAAATCTTCCACATCTTTGTCCATTCCAGGCCACCAATACAACTCTCTCAACCTCCGCTTGGTCAAACTCCTACCTAGATGTCCCTCATGTACAATTATCAATATTTTAAGTCTCAACACAACTGGAGGAACAATCCTGCTCCTTCTCAAAATTCTATCTCCTTGCATACTCAATTCATCTTTGACCTGTAAATATTGTTTATATTTATGCATCACATTAGAATCAACCCAGCAATTGATAATGAGTTCTTTCAACTCTTTGTAATCCTCATCACTCTCCATCGCTTCCTTCCATTCCCCTTGACTTATGGCAAATTCATTGTCCACCTCTACAACCAAATCATCCGCATCCTCATCTAAAATACCAGAGTCATCTTCTACTGGCAACCTGGAAAGACAATCAGCCATCACATTTCTGTTTCCCCGCACATACTCTACAGCAAAGTTATAATCCAGAACAGATGTTGACCACCTAGATATGCGGGGAGTCACACTACCATCCAACCCACGACCACCTTTGAATGTGTGAATTAAGGGTTTGTGGTCTGTTTTAAGTACAAAAGGTATCCCCCACAAATAATACCTAAAATGCGCTATTCCCCAACAACAGGCAAGCGCTTCCTTTTCAATTGTCGAATAGCTTCTTTCAGCTCCTTGCAATCTCCTGGAAGCAAAACCTATAATCCTTTCATCTCCATCTGACACCTGTAACAATACAGCACAGATTCCCACATTACTTGCATCACTAACTAAAATTGATTTCCTTTTCGGATCACAATGCCCCAGCGATGATGCACTAGCAAGGCAAGTCTTCAAATCCCCAAACGCTCTTTCACAATCCAAATCCCAATCAAAAACAACACCTTTTTTCAATAAGAGTCTCATCGGTTCCACTAACTCAGTAAACTTGGGAACAAACTTGGAACAATATTCTGCAAGCCCCAGAAAAGATTTCAATTGTTCCTTATTGGTGGGACAAGGTGCATCCTTAACTGCCTTCACAATACTGTTCTTTGGTTTTATTCCTTCAGCTGATATCTGATGTCCAAGATAATTAACCACTCCCAATCTCACTTGACACTTCTCCTTCTTTATTGTCAATCCACATTTGTCAACTCTCTGCAAAACTTCTTCCATGATCTCATCATGCTCTTTGAATGACCTCCCTACTATCATTATATCATCCTGGAAACACATCACCCTCTCCAAACCTTTGAATATGTTCTGCATTACCCTCTGAAATACAGCAGAAGCTGATGCCAGACCAAATGGCATCCTCCGATACCGAAATGCTCCAAGTGGTGTCAAAAACGAAGTCAAATGCCATGAATCTGGATGCAAATTTATCTGATGATAAGCCGAGGACATATCTAAAACACTAAAAACACACCCCCCACCCATCACACTTAGCATCTCTCCAATATTGGGCAAGGGTTGCCTATCCACCCAGATGTTTCTATTTAGGTCTCTTAAGTCAATACACAAACAAATTTTGTTCCCATCCTTAGGGGCAACGACAATGGGAGATAGCCACTCCGATGACTCAATCGGTTCGATAACCTTGGCTTGCAAAAGTTTTTCTAATTCCTTCTGGAGAGGTTCCTTCATCATGTGAGGTATTGTTCTTACTTTATGTACAACAGGTTTCGCATTGTTTTTCAAAACAATACTATGTGTAAATCCCTTTAACATTCCCAAGTTGTCAGTAAACACTCTAGAGTACTTATGCATAATCATTTCATGGCATTCATCCTCAGCACTTACTTTAACTAACTTTTCTCCCACATTGGTGTCAATTGTCATTACAGGTTCTGGTGCATTAGGATTGAGAACAATGTTCAAGTCCTTCTGATGTCTCCACCCTAACAAATTGGATCCCTCGTCAGTGACATAGACCCTTCCATAAACTCCTCTCTTCTCAAAGATAATGCTTGTCCACTGCATCCCTAAGATATTGATCTTAGAACCTCCATACCCAACAGCTTTCACATCAGGAGATGTAAGTTCACTCATTTTCCCACCCAATTTCTCTTGGAAAGTTTCTTTTGAGAAAAGAGTGAACAGACTACCAGAATCAACTAGCAATTTCACAACTCCATCCCCCACAGTGATATCACAATGTGGTTTTACCAGTTTCTCTGTGCTCTCCATTTTTAAGTTCATGGGATTTTTATTGACTTTTGAAACAATTTCTACATTATCTTCCTAAACTGTCTCCGCCAATTGGCATTTATTCAATTCTATTCCATCTATAGTCAAGAATATCTCTTCACTGTCCTCTTCTTAATTTTCTATTTCTTTCACACCTGTTGATGGCACGCTTCCTTTTGACCTACATGCCTTTGCTAAGTGACCCCTTTTCCCACAAGATCTGCATGTAGCATTCCTAGCTCCACATGCAAAACTCGAACTTACATGTCCAGGACACCCACACCTGTAGCAAATTATGGGCCTCCTCTCTCCTGGTTTGATCGGTACATTCCCATAACCCTTATATGTTGTTTTCTTAACTTCCTTCTTTACATCCTTAACTTCCGCTGATATTTCTTTTTCAATTACCGTTAATGAACTGTTTGGATTCTTTTTCTCTTTATCAATCTCTTTGATCCAATGATCAGTGTCTTCCATGCTTCTAGCAATTTGGATGGCCTGTTCTAAAGTAGGATTCTTGGATAATAACTTTTCCCTAACTCTTTTATTATTCGTACACCTGACAATCTGATCTCTTATCAACGAGTCACAGAGAGTTTGAAATTCACATGTGACAGCCAATCCACGTAGAGTTGCTACATACGATACGATGCTCTCATCAGATTTTTGCCCCTGGAAAAAAATCTATGCCTCTCAAAAACAACAAATTTTTGGTGTGAAATGTTTCTCCAGCATTTGCAATGACATTTCATAAATGTTTACTGGTTGCCCGTCTCCCATCCCCAACGAAATCTCAGGCAAGTCATCGTAAATTCTCCTACCCTCTACACCTAAATGATGTAATAATATGGCTTGTCTCCTTACAGGACCATATTTATCGCCACCAATCGCTAATATATAAGTGAAAAAAATGTTTTTCCACCGTTTCCATGGGATAGTAGGTTCACCCGGCACAGGCAAAAAATTTGGTGGGGCGGACATAGAATCTTCAGACATTTTCAAATTTGATGTGTGGTGTAAAAAAAATAACTAAAATAATTAGCTGAAATAATTAATTAAAATAACTAATTAAAACAATTAATTAAAATAATTTACTAAAACAACCAACCAGAATAATCATTCAAGGCAATTACAAAAAATCCAGTTCTCCTATTTTCACCACTGTCTGTTTTTGTTGAGTAGGCCTTCTTTAGTTTCTTTAATACTTTGTTCCACGAAGTAAGTCCTTTTTCTGTTTCCTTGAGAACTTTGTTTTGCCAAGTGAGTCCTCCTTTAGTTTCACTGCTCGTGTTTCTGAAATAGTCCTTCTTCTATTACAACACACACGAAGTAGTACGAACTTCGAGAGGTATTTCAACTGTGAATCTTTGTTTAGATACGCTTAAAAAAAAAGTGTCTTCCTTTCAAAAGAAATAATATGCGAGGCACTGGATGTTATTATTCAAATGCGATATCTCCTTTCGAGTTTGTGCCGTTTGTGTATTCACTCAGTCCATGCGCTTCGAAGTTGAGGCTCGTATATGCATATCACAGTGCGTACCATTAAATTAGCCCATACGCGTATTGAAACGCTTCTTGTATTTGGATACTAATGCGTGTTGAAAGCGTGCGGCACAGCGCGATGTTGAACACGCGCGTGGTAACTATGCACCATGTTTACATTCGAATGATGCACAAACGCAGCAGCGAAATCACTTGCTCATTTGTCAGACAACAAAAAAAAAATCAATCCATCTCTTGCGTGCGTTTATATCGAATGAAAGTACTGGCAGTGTCTTAACCCGCAAACCATTCGCCAATGAAAACTTCGAATGAGCTTGAATTAATTAATTTGTTTAGCGAGCAGCTCCCAACTTAAAGTCTCTTGACAGTTCTCATGTACATTAATAAGGATTCCTTCTAAAGTAGACACAATCTTTACCATATATTTCCTTATATTATTTAGTCCGTTTAGATAACCTTGTATATTTTCCCAATGTACAACTTACAGTCGATGAGAAATAGCAGGTAATATCTCTAATAGCACCAATTTTCAAATCAGTGTCGTTCCAGAGGGGGAGGTTGTTCACTTGTCCTCTGCACAAGATCACTCGTCGCCAATATGTAGTAAATAGTCCAAATCCAGGATTAAAATTGGTTCTTTATTTGAAGTAAATATGAACACAGCAACCTCCAGCATTACATCTCAGTACTGGTTTAAATTGGAACCCTGTCTAAACTAGGACTCCATTACATCACAGCTTCAACATTCAGTTCTAAACATCATCACACAATCCTGATAAGTTTCGGTCTTAATGGCCTTGGCAATCCAATATCTCTGATGGGGACCATTGGTTAGTTTGGGTTGTATGTCGTTACAACGCATTCCGTTGCAACGCATGCCTTTACCACGCATGCGTTACAACGGAATGCTATTTACACGCACAACCTTTACCATGAATATTCCTTTACCACGCATACTTGCATGGTAATGGAATACTCTTGGTAAAGGTTATACCCCTCCCCTGTACCCTTACATGACCCCCCCAATCATTATTACCCCTGCCTGTTACCCTCAATCTATATGTATATATTTTTAATACTTTTATTCCTCTTACCTCTTAACGTTTTTTCCTCGATCTTCCTTGCTTACGTCCTACGTCGTAAAGAGGAAGCGTCATTCAGTTTCCTCTAAAACAACGCCAATCGTCACCACTTCCCGACGTTTTATCATGTTCTTTTTGGGGGGGGGGGGGGGGGGGGGGTAGACGCCCGTAAGCCCCCTTATTTTATTTTTAGCCTTTAACACACGTCTTCGCCGACATCAAAAACTGACTGAACCCGACGAAGATGATCAGGTTCCAGTGCAGCTTGCGTGGTAAAGACTGTCGTGGAAGGCATACGCGTGGTAAAGAAGTTTACGTGGTAAGTGTACCGTTGTAAACGTAACGCGTAGAAAAGCCTTCGTGGTTAAGGAGGTTTCCTGTTAGTTTGTATGTTTATATAGTTTTTGCCCTCTAGTGGACCACCCAGATGGATTTACAGATCAACTTAATTGCTCAAAAAACAAGTTTCTCATGTAGTTACTTGCTAGTCCTGGGTGGGCAATTACAGCGCTCTCACTGGTGGTGCGTTCTCTGCAAAGAACAACGCCACTAAATTTCAAATTAATCTCTCACCACAGGAAAGAATGAGTCACACTCCTGAACTGGCAGTGTATTCTCTTAATTATTTAACAGTATTGGCAACCCTGACATGTTTCGGTCCTAATTACCTTGTTTACAGGTCAAGCCTTGGCAGTCCAATATCTCTGATGGGAAACTATTGGTGAGTTTGCATGTTTGTATATTTTTTGCCCTCTAGTTGACCACTCAGATGGGTTTACAGATCAAATGCATGCTGGAACTGGTTGTCCCCAGTTTCTTTACAACCTACCAGTGGGTGAAGCCATGACTGCGTTTTCTCCTCATGTATGAATTGTTGAAACCACCCCCATCATTCGTTCTGTTACAGTTCTATTTTTGAGGCTGCACGGACCCATTGCTGCGGTGCCAGCCATTGCTCAAAAAACGTCTCTCACATAGTCACTTGCTGGTCCTGGGTGGGCAATTACAGCACTCCTGCAGCAGAACCATGCTGATAAATATCCAATTAATCTCTCTACACAAGAAGGAATGAATCACACTCCCAAACTGGCAGTGTATTTCTTTAATTATTTAACAGCATCGTCAATCCTAATGCGTTTCGTTCTTAATGGCCTTGTTCACAGGTGAAGCCTTGGCAGTCCAACATCTCTGATGGGGACCATTGGTTAGTTTGCATGTTTATATAGTTTTTGCCCTCTAGTGAACCACCCAGATGGGTATACAGATCAAATGCTAGAATTGGTGGTCCCCACATAGTTTCTTTACATCCCTCCAGTGGGCGATGCCATGACTTAGTGTTTTTTTACATGTATTGAATTGTTGAAACTACACCCATCATTCGTTCAGTTACAGTTCTATTTTGAAGCTGCATTGCCACGGCAATCCGCGGCAGCAGCCATTGCCCCAAAAACACCCTTCTCCCGTAGTTACTTACTGGTCCTGGGTGGGCAATTACAACGCTCTTACTGGTGGTGTCTACTTTGCGGCAGCACCACGCCACTATATATCCAAGTAATCTCTCTCCACAGGAAAGAATGAGTCACACTCTCGAACTGGCAGTGTATTCCTCTATTTATTTAACAGCATTTGCAATGCCGACGCATTTCAGTCTTAATTACTTTGTTCACAGGTGAAGCATTGGCAGGCCAATATCTCCGATGGGGACTGTAGGAAAGTGCCCCTTTTAACATGGTTAACCCCGCACCACTTTTTGCCTGGTATCTGGTGCAAATTTGACAGTGTGCTGGGTTCCTGCTAACCAGATCCTCAGCACCAGTGTTCTTACCCTAAACTGTATGATTGTTCCACAATTGGCACAATTTCAGCCCCACTGTAAGTATCTAGTAAATGGTATTCCTGGTACCTAGGGCATTGAGACTGACGAGGGTCCACGAGGGCTGCAGCAAGAATTGTGCCACCTCAGGGATCCCTCTCCAAGATCATGCAAACTGCCACTGCAGCCTGCGTATCTTGGTGCAGAGAAAACGAAGAGTCAACTTGGCACACATCCATGTGTGCATTGTCTGCCAGCACTACATGCTTAGGCCTTGGGTCCCTAAGACAGGGGCACTATAGCCATGTGTGGGCATATCTGCAAGAGTGGATATGCCTCGGTGATTTCTACGTTCACCCACAGATATTACCAGTGCACAGGGAAGCCATAAAGAGTACATGCTCTGGACACTCGTCATTACGAGTTCCCTAGCTACATAATGGTTTCCACTCTACCCAAATGTGTTTGGTACCAAACACCTCGTCTTAATCTACCAACACAGATCCCAGTGCTGGATTTATTAATAAATGCCCACAGAAGGCACCATAACAGTGCCCCCTGAAAACCTACAGACTACTAGTGTGTTGACTGACTGGTCTCGACCAGCCTGCCACTATTAGACATGTTTCTAGCCTCCTGGGGTGTGGGCCTACGCTCTCAGAGGCTAAGAACAATACCTGCTCTGGGCAGAGGTGTTCACACCTCATCCAAGCAGGAACTGCTTTCCGGGACGGGAAGCTTCAAAGGCCATGCTGCCTTTGAAACGTGATCCAGGCTTCTCCAGCTAGTGGAAGATGCCAACCCCCCCTGTCCTGTCCCCACATTTGGGCGGGAGGACAGGCAGGAAAATTAGTTAGATTAGGAGGTGTGCCCACACCTAGCCAGCACAACCTCTAAGGTGGAACAGCTAATGTTGACCCCACTTTTTAGAAACCCCCCTCTTGTGTTGGAGAGAATGAACCCTTTTGGGTCAGGGTTAAGCACACTTCCCACAGGAAGTGATCATATAGAGTGTGTAGTGACCCTAATGGTACATAGTCCATTGGCTACTACCTGGTACTCCTCTTAAATTGAGTATTTAGGTGACACCCCTTGACCCTGAACTTCAGATTCGACTGACCTGAAGACGAGGAGGACAAAGAAGAGCTGCTGACCCCGAGAACAGAGTGCCTGCTGCAGAGTTTTGGCATGGACCCCTGCCTGCCGCTTCAAGACTCTACAATGAAGGTGAACTGTCTTGTCCTGCTGCTTAGAACCCCAGAGGACTACGAGCCTTCGCAAATTGCCCAAGAATTTCTTTGGAGGAGAGGAGGTAATCCCCTGCAGACCACAGGCATTGAAACCGGTCCAACAACTTGCAGCTCCCCAGCTTGACTAGCACAGCTACCACCCAAGAAGAGGCACTCATGGAAGGTCAGATCTGTCTCAGAGTGTGGAGACACCAGACCCGACTGGAGGGAGCAGTGCAGTACCAACCCCTGAGCTAACGGACGCCCTGCAACCAAGACCGCCATTGAAGAGTCCATTTGGGACTCCAACTAACAGCCTCCGAGAGACATCAAGGCCCCTAAGGCCAACTTCGAGAGAAGCACAGCAGTCTGGAATTTTCCTCTGCCAGCAAGAAGCACCTTTACACACTGGGGCGGGACAACCTACCTGCTCTGCACCCAGTCCACCCCCGGCTTGGGTAACGACAAACCGGCTGTGCTCCCTTGTCCCCAAGGCCCTTGAATCCATTGTCCCCAAGGTCCTTGCAACCCTAGCCCCCAGTTAAGAGCTCATTTACTTGCCTGCAGGTCCCTTTATGCAGCGGTCTTTAGAGGGCCCCTATTCTCCATAGCATGCCAGCTATCAACTCCCTGCTCCCGGCACAATTTGGGACGTACCGGAGAACTATCGGTAGAACATTGGAACTTGGCTTCCTGCTACTCTAAACCCAGAAGGTGAATCCCTACAACTGTGTGTGCTTTATCTACCTTTTTCCTCCCATAGGACTGTATGATGTGTAATCGTGCACGACTTTGAAGTATTTGCTCATCTTCAAAAATTCTTAAGAAATACAGTACTTACCTTTAAACGTAGGTCTTGGTTCGAAGAAATACATAAAAAGAAGGATTTTTTTCTATATTGGATCTTGGATTTATTCTTTGAGCATGCGTCTCATTTATTGCCTCTGTGAGTACAACAAATGCTTGGCGCTCCCCTCTGATAAGCATAACTGCTCACCCACACTACCACAAAAGAGCATTAGTATAATCTACTTTAGCCTCTGTAAACCAATTGGGGACCCACTAGACTCTCTGCACAGTGTACTTCGTTTTAGTACACTATATAGAAAGCCAGCTTCCAACATGGACCATTTGTTCGTTTGCAATGTTTACATAGTGTTTGCCCTCCAGTGGACCACCCAGATGGGTTTACAGATCAAATGCATGCTGTAACTGATGGTCCCCAAACAGTTTTTTTACAGCCTCCAGGGTGTGATGCTATGATTTGCCGTTTTTCCTCATGTATTGAACTGTTGTAGCCACAGCCATTATTCATTGTTACAGCCCTATTTTCAAGGTTGCACGAACCTATTGCCACGGCAATCAGCAGCAGCAGCCATTGCCTAAAGCACTTTTCTCACGAGATATATATCTCAATCGGAGAACTCTGGGTAGTTGCCAGGTTTAGGTGGAGAGCAGCTCCTGAATAGAGCACCCTAAAGCACTAGTGACACTTTAAATCTGCTCATCTCAAATGCCTGTTTGTCTAACAAAATCCACTTATGTAGGAAAAACAGACATTAGAGATAAACAAATTGAGTGTTACTGTTGTTGTAAAGTGCTCTGTACAGGAGTTGCTCTCCACCTAAATTTGAGAACTACACCAGAGTTCTCGGCTTCTTTTTTACATACTTTATACTGCACTCCAAGCCAGAAAGGGTATTGTTTTGACTTATGCTGGGTGCTTCCTTGTGTCTGGACAAAGCTAAACCTCTCTGAAGAGCTATAATGACAGTGAAATACGTCGGGAGCTCCTTTAATTAATTTCAGGTTGGCTTGGATGGTATTTCACCAATCCGAAGACGTAATACTGTGCCTTGAGTGGTAAAAGGCTTTCATCATTTTACAGCTCTGCATGGAGGGTACTGTGCTAATCTTAGGTTTAAAGACTTTGCTGTAGAAATGGCAAAAGTCTTTGCCCCTTTCTATCTCGGCGTAGATGACACTGTGCTAATCCTATGCTGAAAGATTTTGTTAGAAAAACAGACATTTGAGGTGAACACATTTAGAGTGTCGCTGGTGTTGACGGTGCTCCATACAGGAGCTGCTCTCCACCTAAACTTGGGAACTACCCAGAACTCTCTGCTTCTTTGTTGCATACATTTGTGATTTCTGTTTTAGAGAGTGATACACACATTACCTGGGCACACTCTAAAGGAAACGCGATAAAGGATGTTTCACAAATGCATGGGTTATGTAGTGAAATACTGTAACCAGATCTTTTGGGAAATTCAATCATGTAGCTTGTTCACATTTGTTTGATGTCTACATTTGTTTTGCAGTCTCTCAATCATTCACTCTAATTTATTTTTCTATTTGCTGATCAAGCTATGTATAGTTATCGTCTACTTCTGCATTTTAGGTCGAAATTTCTTACACCTTGTGTAAATGAATAAAGAAAAAAGCTCAAATAAACACACATTCTTAAGAAACAGGTACCAGTCTGGATTTTATTAAATCGCATAAACATACAGATGACATCGAGGTTGAGGAGCGCACACAGCTTCAAAACTCACATAATTTTCCACTCAGCACATGACGTGGAATCTGCAAATTAGAAGAGTGGCGCACTGCACATCGGTCCCACCAAAAACATCCATGTGCAGAACACCAGTGGAAAAGTGTTTTGCAAATGGTTGGTTATGGGATTTCAAACACAAGCAAGAAAACTCCAGTCAAGAGTGCAATAACATACCACAGGTTGATTGGGGTAAAACATCTAATTGTTTGTGGTCATTATCCCTTCAGAGATCAGAAGATCACAATGTAGGACTGCTATATAGAAGGAAGAACTTCACACCAGATAAGATTACAGAAACAAGTGAATTTGCATTGACTTGCATTGCCTTTAGACAAAAAACGTCTATAAACGCACCATATATAACATTACTTTTAAGCATCCCATGTAGGGAGACTCAACACAATCAGCTATGAAAAATCAAGATCTAAACAAGTCTTCGGTAGCACAATTTGTTTATAAAAAGGAGGGCTAGTATCTAAACAGTTTACATTCAACAATCTCATGATCATTCAGGGGTTGAAAGCACCTGATCAGAAAACACAGTTTTGGAATACAGTACAACATCTATTCAGTTCTGGTGGTTCTCGGTACTTGGGGATGGAAGACTGCATCTAGCTGAAACTGCGAAAAGGTCTTAATTATACTTCCACACTAGGCGGAGCACATGGAATGATAGGCTGGATAAGAGGCTAATCAGGGGGAGGGGGTGGCGACATGGACAATTATCAACATAAATAAATACTGCATGTACTGAAGGATTCTAACTTGTGTTGCTTTTTGCCACTCACTGTCCCTTAAAATTTTATTGGATCTTTTTCGATGTCAAAAAGCATAGTGCACTAAAACATTGTACGCAGTGCTCAGTTTCCACTTCTCAATGGTCCTTTAATTAATACCTACTTAAGTCAATGTTTTAACATTAGCAGTGTCTCTGAGTCTGAACATACATTTTGCAATCTAGATCTGATGTCTTGGTATGGCTCGCTCATCCAACTTCTGCCTTTGCACACTGCCCTACCTGATGGTCTAAACTGTCATTTGCAGTCATCTTCCTTGAGCACTAGATAGGGATGCAATGGACTGTCCAGCAGCACTCGCTCGATTACGAAGTCTGATGACTTAAGACTGCTTGTCACACACTGTCTCTTCTGAGACTAAACAAATCTAAGCATGTGAAAAGTCCTTCACATTTCAAACAAACATACAGTAAGTAGGCAACTGTTCAGATCGGTTCACTGAACACGTTAATAAAATACATTGAGTAAACTGGATTTCCTCTTTATATGGCCTTCTCGGTGACGAAACAAACATAAGAGAGTATCTGCGAACCGGTCCCTTTGGAGTTTGAGCCCATATTTGCTTAGAACTCAACACATTTCATAGATGCAGTCTTCAGCTGAACACAGTTTGGGACTTATTGAGTTTGGTAGTGTAATATAGCTTTATAGTCCGCAGTAGCCCGCTCCAGCGTTAAAGGCCCCAGCCGAAGGCGAGAGCCTTTAACAAGGGAGCAGGACTTTAATAGCAGGTTTAGCCCGGCTACGAAGGGCTATAAGGCTATTAGAACATTTTGCCATTAGAGGGCAGAATGTTCTAACAAATAAAACAAAGGCATCCTGAAGCCCGAGGGAATTTAAATCCCCTCAAGCTCCGAAAGGCCTTTGTGAAAACATTGGAATGTTGCTTTGTGGGCCTTTACCGGTTCGTAGAAGCTCGGAGCACTCCTTTGTCTTCAATCGAGTGCTACACATTCCAATGTTCTAATTGTTATTACAGTCCTCATCACTGGAAATAAAATACTTTATGACCTCTTATCTGTTAAAATAACAATCCAGCCACTCGTTTTTCACAGATCATTCATTGGAGTATTAATCCTCACGGCAAACTGCATAGCACCTCAGGAATCACTCTTCTCTAGTTTTATTAGCTTTCTCTAACACATGCTGAATGTAGCCATTGCCTACTCTGGAAATTAATGTGGGCACTCTTGTACTTCAAGTCAAACATGCAAACTGCGTTATCTTTTGGAGTTAAGTTGGAACTGTCCAGACAAGAAATGTTCAAAATAAATGTAATGGAGTGAAGAAAATGGAGAGTGGATTTGTGGCACTGTTTATTTTTGATATTCTTTAAAACATCTTATGTACTGGGGGTGGGGGGTCATGGCCATGGCAATGACCCATGCAGATGGGTCCTTGCCAAGCTCTGCGGATAGCCAGGCCTTGAGCTGCTTGAATCCGGTGTCAACAGCGACACGACCCTACCAAATTGAGCAGATATGTGGAAAGAGACGGAGCCCTACCTGGGGAGAGTCACTTGGCTGACAGACCATGGAGAAGGTGAACTCCTGCCTCTGAAGGTGCTTCCTCCGGTGCTGTGCTGCAAGATGGCCATGCCCATAGTTTGGCGAACTGGGGGCCTCCGAAGGTGTTCCTCCCGTCTTGTGTTGCTGCACTGCAAGATGGCAGCGCCCATGGTTCGGTGAACTGAGGGCCTCAGGGAGTGCAGTCGAAGTAGTGCCAGGGCATGTGTTTTCAGGCAACAACCAGGGCTGTGGTGTGCTGACCCAAGATAGTCCCTAAGCAGAGCAACTAAGTGCCTGCGAACGTGCCCGACAGTCTCATAGGAAACATGGCCACAGCGAGCGAGTGATCTGGCTGCACCTGGAAGTGCAGTGTGGTTTGGGTTACCAGGGAAGTGTCTGCAGATGATTCAATGGGGGCATGCCCCTTCCTGCTGGAGGGGATTGTGCTAGGGCTACGCCCAGAGGCCCGAAAAAATTTACAGAGTGCTGTCGGACATGCCGGAGCTTCTTAGGCATGGGAGCAGTAGAGCAGGACCCACCCCAAGAAAATGAGCCTGAGCGGTGGTCCCCGGCTGCTGAGCCTTCAGCTTTGGACAAATCCATACTGAATGGCGGAATCCCGATATGGGGAATGCCCTCGATAAAGGACCTCCTCTAGACCCCAGGCCCATACGCTATCATCTGCTAATAGCAGAACACCACCCTAAAGGTAAAGACTTGCAGGACCCTGCCATGAGGCGTGACATTCAGTAGTTGATGGTGACCTGTAAGGACAAGTTGGGACTTTTGCACCAGGAATTTGTGAAGTTTGTCACTGACCTAGACCACACAATTGAAATATTGGACACTGTTGGAAGCGGCGGTTGCAGAGGGAGCTCACGAGAGAGATGAACTGGCAATGAGAGTTGATGAATTAAAAAAGAAAAGCCAGTGGGATGACCCGCATGCACATACTAATAGACTTGCCTTTACAAGATGAGCCTCTCATCATTTGCCTTGTTGGACAGGTCTTTGCTGGATTATTACCAGTTAGTTGCAACTGGAGGGCAGCACAAGGACTACAAGACATGGAAGACCAATGGGGATGGAGTCAGAGCAAGGAAAGATAAACCTGGACCCTAAAAACTAACCCCACCATCAACGCCATAAACCATTAGTTACCTGGCTCATATTTGCAATGTTGTTGACGTTTGTTCTATTGTTTGTGATTTTGTTTCTATTTTTCCAAGGGTTAGAATGCAGAATTTAGAAAGGTAGTGCAAAACTTAATACGATTTCCTTCAATGTGCCCCGAATGCCTAAGCGACATGACATAGCATGGCACCCATATCTTCCCTGATGGTATACACGTCTCCAGCCGCTAAAGGGGTGAAAATTGTGGCACTGAGTGCACAGGGCCTAAATTCCCCGGTCAAGAGGAAGTCGGTGCTACACTGGCTTGACACGAAGGGTATCAATATTGCCCTTCTTCTGCAGACACACATATTGGTGGTCGACACAAGATGAAAAACATCCTAATACTTTCCTCACCAGTTCTTTTCTTCCATGTCAACAAAGACGAAAAGTGGCGATTCTTATGGAAGCTGGAGTCTCCTTTCGCCATGTCTCCGCTCAGAGGGATTGGGAGGGGAGGGTTGTTTTGGTCAGGGGATCAACATGGGGCAAGATGGTGACAATAGCCTTTATCTATGGGCCTAATGACCACAAAAAAGACCAATTCCATACCTGGTTGCTACCCTTCCTGGCAGCCCATGCCTATGACAATCTGGTGCTTGGGAATGGATTTTAACGTACCAATGGAACAAGCTGTAGATAGATCACATTCTACGTGGCAACTTATGACATACCCCACCCTCCCTGATTCAAGGTCTTGATGACTTGAAATTGACAGATGTGTGGCATAGTCAACATAGAGAAGATAGGGATTATACAAACTATTCACATGTCCACTGATCCCATTCTCGCCCCACCGGTTTTCCCTTGAGTGATATTCTCGGTCATAGGGACAAGGGTTTATCGGATCACGCTCCGGTAACGATACGCATGACTGACACTCACCCCTCACATTTGGAATCGGAATGAAAAAGCCTTCCAGGACCCCATCATGCAAAAGAATATAAGGGAGATGGTCACAAACTATTTTACGGAAAATATGTCAGAGGAGCTAACGTAGTGCACCGTGCGGGATGATGCCAAGGTGGTCATGCGTGTAGAATTTATCAGCGATATCCAGGGCCACTGGAATTATGCGATCATACTGCCGCAGAGATTTTAGTCTAAATTATAGATAGGCCGTATTTGACACGCAATACATCATCTGTCGCATAATCTGCAGGTTTTAACAAACAAAACAGTTTCTAGCTCAAACGGTTCAAAAGTTACTAAGAATGCAGCAACATGTGTTGCCTCATACTAAAAGGCCCTTTGTAAAGCTGAACTGGTCACATTTTTGTTGCTTATTGTTATATTTGGGTATTTAAATGTTATTAATGCAGTGCAACCAGTGCCGAGACCGTGTTACCAAGTTTAAAAATGATGAACTAAAACTATTACAAAATGTGTCGCCTTATACCGCATAATTTGCCTTTTTCCCCTGCATAATTTACTCAGCCCTGTGGCATAATTGGCCCTCTCGTGCTGAATAATTCCAGGGCCCCAGGCCATACCTCAGCTTTTCTACGACAGGCTCAGGCTCAACAGGTGGAGCTGGAGGTCGAGATATCCAGATTAGAAATTGAACTTAAAACTAAACCAGGTCGTCACACCCAGAGATCCATTCATAAAGCAAGAAGAGAGCTGGAGGCAGTCCTGGTTAGGAATGCCACACAAACTACTCAATTGTAAAACAATGAGTGAAGATAAAGATTGGCTTCTTGCCTATAATATATGTGCCCACAGGCGGCAGAATCGCATCCAGTTGTTACTAGATCATCAATGTTCCGCTATAACAAGCGACCGAGGGATCCTGGATATTTTCACACAGTAATATACTGTAATAAACAACAATGAGCATCATTCCCCAGAAGCCCGGGATGAGTACAGGGCAAGCAATTACCCTGTCTGACTTGGATTAGGAAACCAGGGAGGAATTGAAAACAAGCATTGGCATAGCCAATAGGTCTCGCCTTTGGGACCTTATAAGTGTTTAGCCATGCAACACTTGATGTTGTTGCACCAAGGATATTGTGCTGGATAACTAAACACTTATAAGGTCCCAAAGGCGAGACCTATTGGCTATGCCAATGCTTGTTCTTTGTTATGATCGTCTATATAGGTTTCAATTTAAAAACATGCCTTGCATACCTCCAATGTAAATTATCTGTCCTCACTGTACCATCATCTCTGAGAAGCAAACTCCAGAGAAAGATATGAGAAAATTATTGACCGGCTTAAAGATCCAGAACGTTGCGTCTGAATTAGTGTAAAATCTATCCTTGACTGCTGTATGTGGCTCCTCTTACAGTGCAACTAAAACAATGGCAAGCATGCAGTGTCTTACCCTGTAGTGTGCGTCCTGTGAAATGTCCTATTCAGAAGAGTATGACACAAGCTCTCTATCTGTTCGGCATTCCGAGTTCAAGCCCACCTATGTCGCGACCTAATTCCTGAGTTGCGACAGGTTAGTATAGTGCTGCGCTTGCACGTTGCACGCATCATATACCACAAGCCTTTAGTTATCCAGGTCCCAGTCTTATGGGGTTAGTAATCGTTGTGACTTATTGCGGTGTCTGCTGCGTGGGAGATGTTCCAGGATTCACAACACACAGATGCACGACTACACAGTCCACAATGTACTCTGTAGACGAGGAAGGCAGGAGGGTAGAAATGGAAGGGCAGGGAGTGATGAGAGAGAGGCGAGGGGAAGGAAGGAAGGAGGGAGGGAGGAACGATAGAAGAAAGGAATAAAGGAAGGAGGGAAGAAGGGAAGGAAGGAAGAAAGGAGGGTAGCAAAAGAGGAGGGAACAGAGGGAAGAGAGGAGGACAGGGAAAGATGGAGAGAAAGAGCAAAAAAAGGATGGAATGAAGCAGGAGGCAGGGAGGAGCAAAAAAAGGATGGAATGAAGCAGGAGGGAGGGAGGAACGATAGAAGGAAGGAGGGAAGAAAGGAAGGAAGGAGGGTAGGAAAATAGGGAAGAGAGGAGGACATGGAAAGATGGAAAGAAAGAGAAAAAAAGGATGGAATTAAGCAGGAGGGAGGGAGAAACGAATAAAGGTAGGAAGGCAGAAAGGAAGGCAGAGAGCAGAGGCTAGAGAGAAGTGGGGAGAGAGGAAGGAAGGAAGGAAGGAGGGAGGGAAGAGGGGGGAAAAAAGAAAGGAAGGAAGGAGTTAGGAAGGTGCTTATATGAGGATTCGGGGGGAGGGAGCGAGAAAAAAGGGATAATGAGACAGAGAAAGACGAAGGAAAGGATCGGGACAGTAGGAGCAAGGCCATAAATTCCCTTCTAATTCCAAACAATTCCGATTACACGCATGAGTAGTTTTCAATCAGGAAGATAATCTCAGAGATAGATGGCAGGATAATTTGGTAACACAGTCTGTAAACTTTCTTGTTTTTCCCCAAGCATATTAAAAAAGGAGATGTGGGTGGGGGTGTTTGTATCCGATACACTGTTCACCTCCCACCCGGGGTAATGAAAGCCGCCAACGCTAAATCTGTGTTTATTATTCGGAAGTATTGGCGAGTCCTACGGGCAATGTGCCCGTGGGAAGCTGGCGAAGCCGGGCGGGAAGAGACGGGCTCAGAGGAATGGGAGTCACATGCGGGGAGCACAGGGAGAGGGGCAGAAAGAGAGGGAAAGGGGCAGAGAGAGGGAGGGAGCCGGGGAGAAACAGAGGAAAGAGGTACACAGGGAGCAAAGGGCAGAAAGAGGTACACGGGGAGCAAAGGGCAGAAAGAGAGGGAAAAGGGCAGAAGGAGAGGGAAAGGGGCAGAGAGAGGGAGCCAGGGAGAAAAAAGGAAATAAAAAAAGCATGCAAGTGTTGCTTGCGCGCGTGTCCTATTAATCTCAGCGAATCGGGTGTCAGGCTTGTCCGTCATTCATCAAAACAAATTAAAACAAGCTGACAAGGAGGGAGGGGGAGAAGGGAGTGGGTAGTGAGAGCAGACAGCAAGGGGGTGGAGGAGCATGATTCACGCGCTGTAAGGCTTAATGAGCCATTACAGAAAGCCAGATGACAGCTGTGCACGTTCACACGTGCGTAACCGCACGCTTGAGGCCAGCAAAAGCCTTTGGCAGCACTTTTAAAACTCCACTCCTAAATGTCTCGCCAGACCAGCGCATGCGCTGGCTCAGGCGAGACCTAAAAAGGGAGATATCAGAATAGTAAGTACTGCCAGCTATAAAATCCCTTCCGAATAACAAGGCCCCTGTTCTGGACAGTTTATCAAACTCCTTTTAGGAGGCCTTTGCTGGTCTACAGGTCCCAAACCTCATGAAAGTTTTGAACTCATTCTTAGATACCCGAGAAGCGTCAACATCGATGATGGGATGCCTTCAGACGCTAATTACTAAGCCAGGAAAAGACCCCCGGTTGTGTGGGTCTTACCACCTTATCACATTGCTGAATATAGAGGTAAAGATTTTCACAAATAACCTGGCCCATCGACTGGGCAAGGTCTGGCAGCAGCTGGTGTCTCCATATCAGGTGGGCTTTGATAGGAACAAACGGGTGATAACATCAGATTGGTCCTCAATGTGGTTGATGAAGCACAGGTTACAGGAACAGAGTTATTCTTTCTCTTCTTTCGTACAGAGAAGGCCTTCTACCACGTAGAATAGGTATTCTTGGCGAAGGCTCTTAACAAGACAACTGTGTGAACTTCAATGAATACATTTATACCGGCTAATTATGCCTGACCCTCAACGAGGCTTCAAATATATTTTCACCTCTCTTGACTCGATCCCCCAAACAAGGGCCCTTCAGCAGGGCATCCCCTTTTTCGCTGTGATCTTGTCCTTCGCGATGGAACCCCTGCATCACGGGATCATGCTGATTACGGTGTCCAACTAACCTAGGAAAGCAAAAGCTGGTGCTTTTTTAAGATGATGTTTTATGTTCTTTGGCAACCCCTGCAAGTTCATGACTGCCACTCTTAGAAGAGCTGGAGCGTTTCCAACTCGCGGCTAGTTTCTGGGTGAACTGTCAGAATTCCATCACAATGGGAAGGACATGGGCTGCAGTTTTTTTAATTTTTTTTATTAAAGTGCTGACTGCAAAAAACTAAAAATGTGTTTTATCGCTATCTGTAACTGGGATTTGAAAATGTAAAAAAAAAAAAGCTGCTAAAAAAACAGAACATCTTGTGTTCCCCACAGTGCATGTGTGAAACCGATGAATTCACACTGAACATGATGGGCAGGGATCTGTCATTTGTTGGAGTCCAGTATATAGAACATCCATATGGCAAAATGGATGAAGGCACTTGATAGACAGTGCAACACTTTGCAAGTGGTAATGGAAACAATGAGAAAGAAGAAATCTGTGGTGAAGTGGACACTGATTTTTCAGGCTGGGGAAGATGGAGGTATGACAGTCTTATAGATGGAACCAAAGCTTCTAGCTAGGTGGTGGCCTTTGATTAAAATATATTCATCTGGACTACTAGAGAAGTTGGAGGTTTCTGGTTATACACAAATCAGGGTTCAATAACATTTTACCTCTACCCACAAACTGAGAAATAGGATACTTTTTACACTGAGATGTTTACCCAGGACAATTAGAACATGTCATTTATTATCTTGTAATTATAACCATACTGTAAATAAGACCTAGGTCAAAACTGCAATAATTTAGATGTGAAGGACATGTTGTTACTCTGACAGATCTCCTTACAACAGCTTTCTAGGTTAGGGGGAGCCCCGAGAGTTCTCAGAGGGTCGTAGGTTCCATGCCTCTGAGTTTCAAGTGAAATCTACTGCAAGTGACCATGGCGGATTCCCTTCCGCAAACTCACCATTAGTCAAGACTAAAATTTGTCTATCAGTTAAAACAAGAGACTTAGTCTGCATGTCTAATATCAGCATCGATTTCCCAAACCGTGATCTGGAACTGGGCATGCGTGACTTTAGACAGAGGGTGGTCTCAAAAGAAGCCAAAAACCAAGGGCAAAGAAATTCCAGAGCAAATAAAGAGTAACTGATTTTTTAAATAAGAAATGATAATTATGTGTTGCCCCACATTTTGGTCCGGCAACACAGGCTAAAACAAAGAAGGAGAAGTAAGACTAGATATTAGAAGTTCATCAGCGAACATGCAAGTAAAAAACAGACCATCAGATGCACAGGAGAGAACAGGGTATGCACTCCAGCTTCTTCATTTGCATTCAGGAAATATCTGCAATCAACCATCACACTCCATATATCTATTTTACTTATGACAAATACATACATTATTTTCTTCAATGCAGGCAACTGTGATGGCACCAATCTGTCAATGTGGGGATGGAAGGACATCCTCCGCCCATCACAACATGGCAAGAATCTACAAGCCTCCACCAGCTCCAAGCCAATGACTCTCCTGCTGGTTTTGGTTTGCGGGGGAAATTGGAGGGACAGGTTGCGAGGTGCAAATTTTTTATGCCATGTGAACAGTCTGTTAAACCAGAAAAACTGCGACCTCTCAGTGTAATTTACATATTTGTTTGCAGAGTTAATTCTAATATTTGTTTTCCCATATTTTCACCCAGAGGAGAAACTCTGTCACTTCAGTTTGAATTTAAGCTGCAATATTAAACAGATATTTGCCTCTTCAACAGATTAACAGCAAACTGAAAAGATGGCATTACTCCCTACCTTGCTAATCCATTTATCCCAATCCATTCATTTGTTTCATCATATTGCTCTTCATGGGCAGCGTCTCTAAATTATTTTTTAAAAAGGACTGTCAACCCTGCTTCTTATAATTTTTTCTTAAAAATGGTTTCAAGTGCTTTGAAGCCAAAATGTGTTCTAGGAGCTGCACTTTCCAAGGCAGAGTTTTGTTTCTAGATAAACAGAGATTGACCTGCTTTATGAGAAAGATAGACATGTGCCCACAGAACGAAACAATACTGTCACAAATCGCATAAAGATTAATAAGATATCTGCTGACATCGCCAGAGTGTAAACTGAGAACCAACAAAAATCTTTGGCCACAATAGAAGCCTTCTTTTTATTTTTTGTCTCAGAGACAGGACTAAACTTAACCAGTAACTTATAACCTTTTAGGTCCATCTTCAAACACTGTTGAGCTTGTGGAATGGCAGCAAGACACACCCCAAGAGGAGAGTAACCCTGTAAACATACTTGCTTTAAACACTGAGAACCTTTGTGCTTCATATGTGAACGCTTTACATACATTTTGGGGAAGTAGGAGGATTCTGCAGTCATCTTTACCTCAGCGGAATGAAATGTACTTCTTAGAAGTCATCTTGATGTAGTTGCTAAATCAGGCATAATCCATGGCTGCTTTCTGAATTTAGTGACTAGGGATGAATCATGTTTGCTATATTGGAAATGGGTCATGCTGCTAAATCACCTTTGACTGTTTTAAGAAGCACTCACTTAAATACATTCAAAAAGATTCATGGGTGAGAAAAGAAAAAAGGTGCGAGGGGAACAAATTAAGTTTTCATTCGAAGCATGCTCAATAGTATAAAGCTCAGAGACAATCGCGTGGGATGGGCTGCTCAAACCAGTTTCACTGACTTTAAAGAGAGAGGGATAAACAGGAAAAGACGTAATGTTATACAATGACGTTCATTCTAATACCGACCAAAGACCTATAGCCCTTCCTTCAAATAGAAGTGAATGCAATCACATCAGCTGACATCTATCAGCCAATTATTAAGCTTTATGAGATATGGTCTAGTGAGAAATGCTTATGCTGGCCTCAGATCAGTATTTTAGGTGCTGGGCAAGTCCCCATACAACATTTAAAACTATTGGACAGCCAACAAATATTCTCCACCACATAGCAAGGACAAAAGAAATAATAACAATTATCTAAAATGTGTACTTCGCTCATGATATGTTTGGTATAGCACCTTCTCCTTTAATGTAGCTTGACCTCAGCTAGAAACTAGAGAACTACAGAATTCATTATTTTTATTTAATCAAATCACAGTATGACATTTTAACAGGGAACATACAATAGTGCGAAAAAGTAATTATTAATGGAGGGAGCCAATAGGGAAATTTATACTTCGATGACAGTTGCCGGAAAGGTTTTTCATTAAGTGGCAGGGAATTGAAGATGTAGTAACATTTCAGATACTGAAATGTGGCCTGAATAGCAAAAAGGTCAAGTAATGTGCACTGCTTAAGTACCAGGCTGGATATCATTGTAGACAAAAAACTGAAAGGTACTTATTGAAAAAAAATGAAGTAGACTATTAAATGATTCCTGAGAATAATTCGGAGCATTGTTAACATCAAAGACTTGTTAGATCTACTCAGAATGGCTTTGCACCAGAGATGATATACATTGATACCAAGGATTGCTAATTGAGACAAGGGTTTATTAGATAATGGTCTGACTTGCTCAGACTTTCCTAGGTACCACCTTATCTTGTGGAGAAGTGTGGCTCAATGGTTAGAGTGGCAGACCTCGATGCAGAGCACTGGTCCGGGACCAGGGTTCGATTCCCGTCACGGCAGGGTCTCGGGCTATAAATTCCGCGGACCGGATATTCTCGCCTCAGTGCCTATTCTAATCATGGGTCCCACGCTGCAACTCTGGGCAATAGCTTGCTTAATCTCCACAACGGCCCCAACAGCGCTGGGATGCCTGGCCTCACCATGGGGGTGCCCAGGAGTGGACACCTCACATGGAAAGCCAGGAAGGGTTCCACAGCGGTATGAGTAAAAAGCGCCAGGATGCCCCCGTTGGGGGTGGCAGTGCGCTATACAAGTACAAACACATTTACATTTACATCTTAAGTAAACCACAATACACCCACAGAACCAATTTTGTTACTTTTATTTTTAGATTTCTATTTGAAGGTATGCCAAGCTGTCACTAAGTTCAACATAACTGTGAAACTTGTTTTAATACATTTTTATTAAGTATTGAGTCCAACATAGAAGTAAAATCTTAACCTAGACAAATGTTGAACATATTCACATATTACATATTTTGGGTGAATTGTGGGTCGGTCCGAGCCGGGTGCTAAATAAGCTGTCCTACTTTCATAACCAGATCTCATAAGAAAGGATTTCAGAGTTGACACAATCACTTTACAATACACAAATCAACAAAGGGAGACCTAAGGCTAGCATGTTTGGCCCTGAATTTAGGTCTTAGAAAAGCGGCACTGTAGAGAACTGTAGACCCCAGAAGGCTTTGTGATTTTATATACTACAGTACGGTTTGGCTATTTCATCTGGGCATACGGCATCATGGTCAGGTCACACTATTGTTCGGAGTTGGTTTAGATTGAGGAGTAAAAAGAAAAAAGGAGCCAGAAAGGCCACCTGTATATTCTGAGTCATGTTGTGGTTCACCATTGTAGCAGCCACAATGGATCAACTGAGGGGTAGAGGAGAAACACAGGCTTTGGCAAGCGTACAATATTCTTATCTGTACACAAAAAATACTCGGGATGCTATTCATATGATGCAGGACTTTGTATTAGGCACCGATATTTCCACTTTGAATGTTTAGACACAAAGTACAAACATTAGGAATGCATTTTCAGAAGCCATTTAAATGTGCATTTTACCACCTCACTGGAAGTTTTGGTGATGTAAAATAGGGGGTGATAGTCTTTTTCTATGCACTGCCCATTTAATTATGTTTAAGAAGGTCAGTAAGATTCCCCTCAGTCAGTTGTCATTGCTACAGTAAGGACACTTAATTGGACAGTAAGCTTTTCATTCCCTCCAACAAGCACCAAATTTCATACATATCACAAGATTCCCACCCACAGATGGCAATGGCTTTATAGCAGCACTACACGAAGAATAAACGTGAAAACACATTTTGCTTACTGTAAAATAAAGATTGTTTATGAATATTTCTAGAACGTCAGGTCCAAGCCTCACTCTTATTTCAATTACCAACATAATTTCCTTCTTCTGAAGCCCCACCCCACTAGCGGACAACAACATGGTCTACAGCTTCTTCCAGACGTGTTCTTCCATACAAAAATACACTGGTTTGGGATAGACACTGCATTAACTCCATTATCCAAACAAATGGTTTAACCACAGAGATGCTTCAAACATTGTTTCAACTTTCGGAATCCAATTAGTAGTAGGCCCTGCTCCCTAATTAGATTAATGTCTGTGTTAAGGTGCAACGCATACAGAGTGGCTTGCAGATTGGTACATCAATTTCCGCCACAGGTAGATTGACAACTGCAGTACCAGTTTCTGGTTTGTGGAGAGTTTCCTTCAAAACAAAACAATCGCTCCTCTTTCATGAATCAAAACGTATGTGCAATTTAATATCATGCATTTTCTCCATAGGGTGGGGGAAGGAATGGGTACAGGGTAGGAGAGGGGAAATTAACTTTTCGTATTTCTCCCAAGTGCAGCTGGTACAGTCAATTTCTGTACAATACAATCCTAGTTACGTTCTATAAAATCCTTCTGAAAAAGTACTTTAATCGTTATTTCAGATTAACTGGGAAGTGTTTTTTTTCTTCAACTATTCTTCAGGATACTTCAATAATCTCAATGCTACCAGAGAAACTGGACTGGCTGCCAACTTTGCCAAGCTCCTCCCGGGACAGGGTATCGGACATGCTGTCCCCAAATTCCATCTGGCAGCTTCTTCTCTTGAACTGCTTCTCAAAGGAACTTTCCTCATGCCAACTTCGCCTTGAGTCACCACGGTCGCTTGTCTTCTGCCTCCGGCGCACAGCGCTGGCAGCATCACTTCCAGTTGCTAGCTGGCCGCAGCTGTAGGTGGAGTAAGTAGCACTACTACTGCCTCCATAGATGGCAGAGGCAGAGTAGAAATGGGAAGTTTCTGTGGCGAAGTACCAGCTGTTTGTCACAGAGGTGGTGGATGTTTGTGGAGTAAGGATGTCCGAGTGCCAACCCTTGAGGCCTAACCCTGCAGCGGACTTGGCCAAATGCTGCTGGCTCGTGGAAAGGCCAAAGAGGAAATTGGTTTTGCAGCTGTCCTCCATACTTCCGCTACGGTGCAATGGGTGCAGCAGTGACTTGAGTGTCTGACTGGTGTTTCTGCTCGAATGCGTTCGGCTGCTCTTGCTCTCCAATGAATGGATGCTGGGGGGTTTCTCAACTGTTCGGGCCACTTCTTTGTCAGGGCTGGGCTCTGGGGTCTGCTCGGAGACTTCCTGGACTGGTGAAAACTGGGTTGGCTTGCTGGTGCCATCTAAACTCATGGATGGTTTGTAGCACTCTGGATTTACTTCTGAAGAGGCTGTCCCCGCCGCACCATGAACAGTGGAATATGGCACGGCTTTGATGTCCAACGAAAAAGTTCGTTTGAGTCTATTGCTGTCTCCTACCCAGTCACCTGAAGACACATGCAGGCCATTGATGCCCTGAAGCAAAGGGGTAGTTTCGGTAGCCACTGGCTGTGGTATAGCTCCAGTAGCAGCCACAGTGTTCTCCCCAATCTCAGAGGTAGAGGCAGCAGAAAGGAGATTGGCAGCAGGTCCCTCACTGTGTCTGCTTTCCATGGCACACGCATTCTCACTTGCTTTTTCCATATGGAGCAGCTTCAACTTGCTTATTGCAACAGTTTGCCCGGTCTGGGACTTGATCTTCTTCTCAAAGTCAAGAAGCTGGCCCAGAAAGTTAAAATTTGGTGAAATAGTAGGTCGTTTCTCTTTCACAAACCTGCAAAATACAAAAAATATTTATTAGAAAAGAAGTCAGTGAGTTTTAACACAAAACCAATAAACACATCTACACTTTAAAACATGGTTACAACTCTTACAGAGACAAACTATCACCAGAAAAGGGAGAGAGAATAAAATAGTGTTACCTTTATGGTCACTATAGTGTCCTACCTTTTCTCTTGCTGGCAACCTGTTGGAAAATTACAGTACTAGAAACGTCTTACTCAGTTGATAAACCATAGCATGGGAGCAGTTTCCACAAATCCACTTCCACTTCTGTGAACCAGCAGCATATCCATTTAGGAGTCTAATGGCTAGATGGATACAGCAGCATGTTTGGTATAGGAGACAGTGTCATTATAAAATATAACTTGAGTCAGCTCTCTTGCTTTCAAACTAACAGCTTACAAAACAAGAATGATTAGGGCCGAAAAGTAGACCATCTTTGATGGCAAGGATTCAGGCAAATAAATGCTTCCAGATCATATAATGTTTTTGTTCAATAGGTTGCATCTGAAGACGAAGAACAAGGCCACTGAGAGAAGTCAATACAACCACTGTGTTATGACCAATTCTGTTAAAAAGCCACCAAGGCTGCCACAGTTCTTATAGAGTGTGCAAGGATGCCACCCTGAATGTATGCCTCTACTGTGTAATGCAAAAGGCTAGCTTTCCAGCAATTAATTTAATATGAAAGGTTCAACAGGTCTTAGTAAAACTTCAAAATCAACGTAACCTCTCAATTAAGAATTTTGGCTTGGAAGAATGAGTTTGACTGAATCATATTGGAAGGCAAATCTATTTAATTTGAACATAGGAATATGTTTAGGGCGTGTTCCAAGTAAGGCCTTGCCTGAACAAAACCGTGTCTAGCTGAGCGGAAAAGCCTGGCTTCTAAATGGTTTTCCCATATGAATTAAGGGCCACTAGGAAAATAGTCTTCCATGAGAAAAGATTGAGGTTGTAACATGTAATAGGCTCAATGAATGTGTATAAAAGGCATGTCAAAACCAAGTGACAGCATATAAAGAAGCCAATAAAAATGAGAGAAGTATCATATTAGTAATCAAAAAGAGCAGTGCACGACCTGCTCTCCTTTCGATCTTGGCCTAATGAGGACTATGACAGTTCTTTTGAAAACATCTTGAAAAGCAGGCAATAGGCCTACTAATAAAAAAAACTTGACTGCAATGTTCTTTAAGCCGGTTTAGCAAAGGCCAACTGGACCATCGCTTACGAGGAATACCAACAGAAGCCTTTGGGTGATGGAAAGTGAACCAAGAAAAGGTAGATCTTGTGGTCAAGCTTTTAAAAACAGACGTGCCCCACCTATAAATGTGGTCTATTTGACAATCTCTGCAGATCATTAGTAAACAGAACAAGTTGAAAACAAGAAAAAGAAAGGATGGTAACACCATGTCCAAGGACAGTGTTGAAACAGAAACAGCCATGTTCGATGACTCGGATACAGTATACTTGTTGCAGAACTTTTGGGGAACTTCTTTTAGGTACAAGAGAAGAATAGTAGAGCTAGATCATCCAGGGACAGAACCTAACAAACATTTGCAATGCAATAAGTCTCGCATTTGCGAGGGTTTAAGCTATCAACATTGTAAATGATAATGCTGTTTATTTATCTGTTTTGATAATTAATACATAAATAAAAAGCGTCATCATTTACAATGCCAATAGCTCAAACTCTTGTAAATGCAGGACCTTGGTCGCCATTGTCTCAAGCTGCTTGGAAAGTAAAAGCGCACATGACGCGCTGAAAGTTGCAGGAAAGTAGGTCTTGCCTGCAGATTTAGAAACGCATTAAATTAAATAGTACTTACAGACTAAATAAGACATACTGTGTAGCACCTGAAGTAAAACGGACAGTTCTCATGGGAGATTACAAATGAAGACAAGGCAGTACTAAGGAGGGACTAACATACCTACTAACGAATCGGAAGCCAGCATTTACAAAGGACAATGACAAGCCAACAAAAAATATGGGCGGAGCTTCAAGTCCATACTCGAATACAGCATGCCTCGCAGAGAAGCGCCCTTTTGGCCCCCCCAAGGTAAGCAATCCTCCGCAAAAGGACCACATGCCTATTGCAAGCTTCATGGTCAGGGGCTGTGAACCTACTGCAAGCTTTGTGGGCCTCTGCCGGACCTTGCATGGGATTCATGGACCCATAACCAGATACGCATATGTCAAAAAAGGTCCAGCGCAGCTCATGAGCAAAGAAAGGTTTGCAAACTCTGCAGCACTGGCCGCAAACTCTTTCTAAAAAGGAAAAAACCATGGCCAAAGAGGTCCCCCCCCCCCGCCAAGGGAAGTTGCTCGCAGGGCCGTCGCCTTGTTTTTTGCCATGGGCAGGGAGGTTGGTCCCCTGCTGCAGGTTGAGTGCAGGAAACTATTGGATGTGATATACGATCAAAAAAACACCAAATCTTCACTGAAAACAACAAAGGTTAAAGTTAAGTTATGGTTAGCTTTGGCTATAACACTTAAAGCCAGTTTAAATTAATTAGAAAAAAAAACAGTTATAGTGCAGTTCTGGTTACTAATTCCCTGCCCTGATAGGATGAGTTAACAATAGTCAAGAGTGCCTCCTCACCAACATAAAGAGTAATATAGAAAAGAGTAACCCCACAGTAAGTTAGGGTACATGGTTATTTATTTAGCGATATATATATATATATATTTGCATCTACATATACGTACGTATATAGTACATATGCAGATATGCGAAAACGCATTATGCTATTTATTCTCATTGGTGAGGGGGGGCTATCACTCATGAGAGTTGAAGCCTTGCAAGGACTCTAGTGCCCCTCTCCTCCAACAATGGTAATACTTATCATATTGCACCTGCATGTCTGCATCTATGGTTTTTGTCATGAAATTTTTTCATATGTATACGTTTTAAGAAAAGGTATTTAAACCAAACCAGGATGCAAACTGTTAAATATGTGCAGTAAGATAACATCTCATTAAAGGTAACTCTCTTATAAGAATTGTCTAAAGTAATTCTATGTCAGGACTGGAGGCGAGGATTAAGCCTTCTTTCTTCACTTTATTCCATTAGCAGCATGAAGGTAAACAAAGACTACGTTTCCCATGAACCATAGGGAAAAAATTAGTCAAAAAAACAACATGGTAACAACCAGACAGTAACAAGCATCAATGTCCAATCCGGAGCGAGAGTGTCCCACATAGTCCTTTGCTAGTGTCCTCACTTCCCCTTTCTTCGCTGCTCCGCAGCAAGATAAGTACTCTTCAGTTATTGTGCTGTGTAGTGCTTAATTAGGTGTTTCTAGCGTTTTTGCTGTAATAGTAATTCATGTATGCTTAATTACATGTTTCTAGCATGTCTGCTGTGTTTATAACTCATGTTCTCTAGGTTGATTTTGGACTGTATGTGTTGCGCTTTCATTGCGCTGCTACCCGCTTTTATTTGCATGGTATCTTGTGTTTGAGGGCTCGCGCGCATTTGTTTCGCACTGCTGCGTTATTATTGTGTTTCAAAGGCGCCGTGGGGTTTAGGGTCTCCTCGTCCCTACGCGGAGCGTTTCTGGCTTCGCTCTTGTGACCTCCCGCCGCTAGAGGGCGCGGGAGGACGCGGCCGGCGCGTCGTGGTGTTTGTTCTCTTCAGAGACTCAAACACCGCACACGCGTCTGTTGAGAGCCCGGTCTGAGGAGTACGCCCGTCTGGGGTCCGTAAAGGCGATCGGCGGTGAAGTTAACCCGCGATCTGCCGTATTAGCATACATACGCTCCGTTTTCCCCTCTCGACAGCATTCAAAAGGGGATTTCAGTGTCCAGTAAGTGAATACTGAACGCCTCGTGTGAGGTCTTGTATCTTCCCTGTTCAGGGATTCTTTAAGGGACTCGGCCCAGACCGGTGAGCACCCCCCAGGCACTGGGAGTGTTGTGATTACTTGTACCTTTTCTTTGCCAGCAGTGGTCCCTTAGGCTTGAACCCCTGCAATTGCGGCTCCCCAATTCCGCCAGAAAGTTGGCTGACACCCAGCCTGTTATTAAAGGCCTGCCTACGGGCCATTTCAGTTGCCACTCCATAGTCTTTCTTAGGGGTAATGGAGTATTATGATGAATTCCCGGAGGAGGAGGATCCTCTGGCAGAGATGCCCTGGGGGGATGCCTTTTATGAGGCGGTTGATTCCTCCATTTACCAAGCTGTGGGCCAGGCTATATCCCCTCTAGAGGACAGGCTTTCATGCCAAATAAATGAGGCGTTCTCACGCCTGGAACAACGCATGGGTGCTCCGGCCACTCTGCCTACTCCCTCTGTCCCCATTCCCGCAGGCTCCCCGCCGAGCAAGCGCCCCCGGGTCCCTGGGGTGGATTCAGACACTTTTGAGCGTTTACGGCAGGCTTTCCTTGACAATCAGGCAATAGAGCCAGTTATTGTTCCACCCCCTCCCCCCGCCCCTAGAGATACTGACCAGGACGCATCAGGCGATCTGGACTCGGATCCCGGTCCTTCGCGACCTTGGCTTCCTCCTCGCCCTACTGTATCCCCTTCGCTCACCTCAGATATGTTGGATCCAAATGATATTATTCATCCCCGCTCTTCGGAGTGGGTCCCTGGGGAGAAGGTGGCGGCTTATGTTGCAGAACAGATCCGTCGGCCTTTGGAAAAAGAGGCTCGCAACTGCCTGAGGGCGGATTGCCCTCGCCCCTCATTGGAGGGGAAAGTAGCTCTCACCCCCGAAATTGATCCCAGAATGTCCACTTTCCTACAAAAGTTCATACGTGACCCTAAAAAAGGGATTGATAGATCCTAGAGGGCTTGCCAGGACAAGCTCCTGGACGCCCTTGGACCGGCTACCAAAATTCTAGATATGGCTGAGGAGGCCAAGGAGTCGGGCTCTATTATTTCCCCTGAAACCCTCTCCAACTAGGCCCAAAGGGTGGTTATTATTTTGGGCAATGCGAATTGCGCCCTCTCTGCAGAGCGCCGCAGGTCCCTCCTTATAAATATCGATCCCAAATTGGGAGACCTGGCGGATTCTGAGGCTGGCGCCGTGGCTCAAGGGAGCTTGTTTGGCGAGCCCTTCGTGAAGGAGCTCGGCAAGTTTTTTTAATACCTTCACATCCCTCGACAGGGCACAGACTACCATTAGGAAAGTTTTTCCCAGTGTTTTGGTCACCAGCAGGGTAACCAGAGAGGCTCCGGTCAGTCGCAGGACCAGTCCCGGTTCGGGAATTACTACCCTACAAGAGGCCGCAGAAGCAAAGGAAGAGGATTCCGAGGAGGATCCACCGCCTCAAACTCCGGTGAGTCTTTGCATTTTTTCCCCGTCAACGCTAGGGGGGCGGTAGGCAAGTTGTTACCAGGCTTGGTTGTCTCTCATGCACGATGCATGGGTTCTCCAAACGGTGCAGGGGTTTCACATAGACTTCATGGGGTCTCCAGTTCAGCGCACCAGTCCCCGGCCCATCCAGTTTTCGGCTCCAGATGCAGCCCTGGTGGACGAGGAGGTCGCATCCCTCCTTCGAAAGGGCGCCATTCTCCCCACCTTCCGCCATCCAGGGAGGTTTTTGAGCAATATTTTCTTGGTAGACAAAACAGACGGCGGCAAGAGACCCGTCATCAATTTGAGCGAATTCAACGAATGGCGTGTATACCGCCATTTCAAAATGGAGGGAATTCATCTCCTGCGGGACGTTTGGCGCCCCCGCAATTGGATGGTCCGTCTGGACCTCAAGGACGCCTATTTGGTGATCCCGATCTTTCCTCCGCACAGGCGGTTTCTCCAATTCACCTGGCGCAACAGAGTTTGCTTCCCTCCCGTTCGGTCTCTCTTCGGCACTGTGGTGCTTCATCAAGGTTCTCAAACCGGTGGTGGAGTTTGAGAGCAAGGGGGGTCAGGATGATCGTGTACTTGGATGATCTCCTTTTGATGGCCTCTTGCCCGCGCCAACTGGAAGTGCAACTCCAGATGGCGGTGTGTCTCCTTCAGGATCTTGGTTTTGTCATCAACGAGAGCAAGCCTCTTGTACATCCAACCCAGCCTTCTTGGGGTTCGTGATTGACTCAACGTCGTCCACTCTCAGTCTTCCGGCCAGGAAAATCTCCAAGATCAGGCACGAATTGCGTCGTGTCCTAGCCAGGCAGAAGGTCTCCCTCCATCAGCTCGCCCGAGTGGTGGGGCTCCTGTCGGCCTCCATTCAAGCCATATTTCCAGGCCCGCTTCATTACCGGGCCTTGCAGCGCCTCAAAGCGTACTTTCTCAGGAAAGGGTTCCCATACTCTCACACGGTTTCACTCACTCCCGAGGTGAACGCCGAGATCCAATGGTGGCTGGACCATATGGAGGCCTGGAACGGCCGAGCGATCTTCGGATCAGCTCCAGATCTAGTGATCGAATCAGATGCCAGCAGAATGGGCTGGGGTGCACGTTGCGGGGAGTTGTCCACATGAGGTTTGTGGTCTCCAGACGAACAGAAGTTACACATAAATTGTCTGTAACTTTTGGCCGGTTCGTTTGCCGTACGTTGCTGGACGAAAGACTTGGTGCGGTCGTGTGTTCTGCTGAAGATGGACAACATTTCTGCAGTCCGTTACGTAAACCATCTGGGAGGCACCAGGTCCAAAGCCCTCTCAGATCTAGCGGGAAGTTTCTGGCAGTATTGCCTGGACAGCCAGATATCAGTCACAGCGGAGTATCTCCCTGGTCGGGACAATTTGGAGGCAGATTTTCAATCTCGCCACTTCCGAGACTCCAGCATGTGGATGTTGGACAGGTCCATATTTGCGCTCTGAACGAGCACTAGGGCCCGTTATCAGCGGATCTGTTTGCGTCCAGACTGGACCACCAGACGCCTCAGTTTTTCAGTTGGAGATCGGATCCGTTGGCGGCAGCCACAGACGCGTTCCTCCAGGATTGGAGCCTGGAACAGGGATACGCGTTTCCCCCATTTGCGATGATCACGCGCTCTTCAGCTCAGATTCGCAGGCAGGGGGGCGGACCTGGTGATGGTCACTCCCCTGTGGAGGTCGCAAGTTTGATTTCCAGTTCTTCTGGAACTTTCCTGGGATTTTCCAATCCTACTCCCCGAGTCTCCCACTCTTCTCATGAATCCCGACGGGAGTCTTCACCCGCTGTTGTCAGCGGGATCGCTGTTTCTCATGGTGTGGCGGATTTCAGGGGTAGATGGGAAACCCCAGGTCTTTCGCGAGCGACTGAGAGCATCATCTCAAAAGCTTGGGCGGACAACACAGTTAAAAGGTACAAGTCCGCATGGAATCGATGGGCCAGTTGGTGTCTGCGGCGGGGTTACGATCCCTTGGTCGCAGACGTTGTTCATGTAGTAAATTTTCTGGCCCAGCTAGCTTCTGATGGGTTCGCCAATCGGTCCGTTAATACCTTAAGGTCAGATATTTCGTCGGGCCATGTCCCGGTTAATGGCACACCTATAGGGGAGCACCCCCGGGTTTGCAAGCTGCTTCGGGGCGTGAGGCTGTCGTTACCTCCGGAACCTCGTTATTCCGCCCTGTGGGACGTGAATCAGGTTCTCAATCTTTTTCTCTCCTGGCAGCCTAACCGGTTTCTCTCTCGGAAGGAGATTTCAGCGAAACTAGCAATGCTCCTTTGTTTGGTTTCTTGCAGGCGGGTCTCGGATGTTCGTGCCCTGGATATTTCTGGAAGGATGTTCACCCCTCACGGGTCACCTTCACCCTGCTACGTCGCACTAAATGCCATACTAGGGTGATCTCGTACCCGGCGTTCCCAGACTCACCGAAGTTGTGTGGTCAAATGTCTAAAGGCATATGAGGAAATGACGGAGGAGTTCCGTCCTCCAGGAGAACGCCAATTACTCATTGCGCTCCGTAAACCCTTTAAAGTGGTTTCCTCACCCACCATTGCAAGATGGGTTCGGTGGGTGATGCAAGAGGCTGGTATAAGTCTTCGAGACTTTGGAGCACATTCTGCTCGTGGGGCGATGGCATCAAAGGCATTCGGCCTAGGCGCACGTCTTGAGGATATCCTCAATGCTGCTGATTGGTCTTCGGACTCTACTTTTAAGAGGTTCTACTTCAAACCAGTGCTGAATATGGCTCAGCTGGTTGTGGGCAAGCTTTGAACAAGCATAATCCTCGCCTCCAGTCCTGACATAGAATGAAAAATTTCCTAGCTAACGTAACGGAAAGTTACAATTCTATTAAGGACTTTGAGGCGAGGATTATCTCGCCCTACGCTCCAGGAGGAGATCCCTCCCCGTATGACAGTAAGTAGATGTTTTCCAGTTGTGATTGTCGCTTTACTGATTTGAGTGACCTATCTTGCTCCGTAACAGGGTTTGACTGTGTTTTCCCTGGATAATGTGTCCCTGTCGTTTGCAGGTTCTGACGCTCAGAAACAAGATGTTTGAAGAGTTCAGAACAGCTGTCGTTGCGCTCCGAAAGAGGAAGAGAGGACACTAGCAAAGGACTATGTGGGACGCTCTCGCTCCGGATTGGACATTGATGCTTGTTACTGATTGGTTGTTACCATGTTGTTTTTTTGACTACTTTTTTCCCTATGGTTCATGGGAAATGTAGTCTTTGTTTACCTTCATGCTGCTAATGGAATAAAGTGAAGGAAGAAGGCATAATCCTCGCCTCCGAGTCCTTAATAGAATTGAAACTTTCCTTTACGTTAGCTAGGACATTTTTCATTGTAACCTGTAATCTGTGATGCAGTAAAGGGTTTTGCTCATGTCAATTTCTCTCAACTGTGGTAATAAACTGAGATGTTGACCAGGGCGCTGTAGTAATAAATGATGTAAATGTCCTTTTATTAGTACATTGCTATAAATATCACCTGTTAATGATCCACAATTATTTTCATTGCCATGGTGCTTATGTGTGCGTTTTCCACGCTTTTCAACAACATGAAATGCCTTATAAGATGCTTACACTGATATTTAGATAGCTAAAAAGGACATTCATTGTTAAACCATCATTCATTGTTACTTCAGACAAACATTCCACGTAACCATATCTTAGCAAAAGAACAACAACGAACACAGAACAGCTTATCTGCAACAGCTCAGAAACCTTTCCTGCAGCCGGCCTCCCACTATGTGTTCACAGGCTCACCTGCTGTAGAGAAACGGACCGCTTGTTTACCACATGTATTTTATCCTGAATGAATGACTGAAGGGAGCCTGTGTGGTGGGCCACATCAGTGGCCTGTGGAACCGGCGCTTCTTGGGGCTTTCAGACAATGACAGGCCCCAGTTACATTTCCGGGGGTCATTTTCTAATACAGAACCCGTGCTCACATTTCTCACTGGCAAAAATATATACTGAAAATTAAACAGCTTGAGGGAGGCCTCGTTCGTTGAATGCTCTAGAAACTGCGCTTAAGGTTTTTATCTCTCTATATCAGTTTGTCAATCTGTTACAGCTCTTAAGACCACTCCTACCCCGAGTGACACATTTATACGCAGATTGATTGTACTGCAATAATTCTATTGGTAAGAGAGGTGCTTCTATTGAAAACATGTGGCATAAATGGACGAATAAACCAACACGCATTTACAATGCTATAGGTGTCGCAATTGCGAGTTTGTAACCTATGGCATTGTAAACAAAAGTTAACAAATAGGAAAAAATGACGGTACACTTATTTTTTTTATATTTCTTTACTTTTGCTACAATCGCGGAACCCGCGCTTTACCTTTAACCATGTTAAAATAAAGCGCAGGTGCCGCGATTGCTGCAAAAGTAAAGAAATAGAAAAAAAGTATATTTCTTTACTTTTTCAACAATCGGGCACCCGCGCTTTAGCTTAACATGGCTAAAGGTAAAGCGCGTATGCCGCCAACGTGGAAAAAAAGTAAATAAATTGAAAAACAAGCAGTAGACAATTAAAAAAAAAAGTGACCGCTGTGCTATAGCGCGGTGCTCGTGCATACTTTAGTTATGAACATGGCGGGCCGGCGGCCCGTGAAGGGGGTGCCATGGTGATAACAAAACATGCTGTCGCCATTGTGCAAAGGCAGCCGCTTTTTTATATTTGCATCGCGCTTTCACTTCAACAACAGCTGCCGCCCCACACAGCACTTGTGGGGTTGGCCGGCAGCTATTGTTAAAGTGAAAGCGTGATGCAAAAATAAACACGCGGCCGTCCTTGCCAAAGCTGAATTAAAAAAAATAGTCCCTACCAACTAATGAGGGAGACTGTGTAACGCCGCAAGTAAAAGATCCGGTCCTGATGGGTCACAATAGGAGACAGGGCGGTAACAGGGAGGGACAAAGAAGCCTCATTATCAATCGGAAGCCAGCATTTACCATGGACAATGACACCACCAATGAAAAATGTGGGTGGAGACTTCAACAGCACTTCTACAGCATACCCTACTACAGCGTGCCTCGCAGAGCCAGCAGAGCATGCGCTGCAACGCTAGGATCGACCTAAAAACTGGTGGATAACTTTGTTAAATGAAGCTTGAGGAAACCCTTCACAAAGAAATTAGAAACTGACTCAAAGAAGAGTGCCAATTGGCAGCTCAGAGGTCAAGGTGACTGATACTAAAAACAAATCCCAACCTCATCGTCTTTGACACTATAAGTGTCTGCCAAGATCAGCAACTGTATTGGAGTTAAATTTCCTTAACACGGAATTGCTGGCTTAGTCCTCAGCTCTCCAAAACTGTTCATCAAATCCTGGGTCAAAGGGCCCAGAAAGCCAAATGACGTTTGGACAACATAAACTATATATTGGGGAAAGATTCAGACGTATTATCCTCCAAGTGATGTATTTTTTTACACCTTTATTTATGAATTTTCAACACAACAAGAACTCCACAAACAACCATCCCCTGAAACCAGGGGGCCAAGGCACACGGGAGAAAAACAACACTAGTACATTGATAATCACATTTGTACATTGATGGCACACTCATTCTGACAGTTCACAAATCTTCTGGCCCCAGAGCACCAACCACGTGGCTCACCCAAGGTGCTCTCCATCTCCTCCCACCAGGAGTCCCTCGGTCTTCTCCGTCCTCTACCCTGGGCTCAGGGCTCCATGACCTCTGCGCATTATCCTCCAAGTTGAATATATTTTGGTCAACTGGTTTAGCTGGACAAGGGCATAATTTCCGCTCTTCAGAAACCCATAATAGGAAAAAAAGGGGGGTGGGAGAGAGTGTGTGAATACCTCAATTGACTGAAGACTAGGCCCATGTGTAAAAGAATTAGGTTTTTTCTTTCACAAGGTTTGGGAAGGCTAGCCAAGTTAAGGGCTGATCAGCATACTTTCAGGGAGAAAGAGGTGGATACAAACAGTTGTAGGGCTATAGATGCACCATTCACCATATCTAGGGGAACAGTGTGTGATGGAAAATAATAGAGGCACAATTTTGGAGGTGCAACCCCAATACCCATAAGCCACATCCCTGCTTCATCCTTAAGGATTACTTAGTACAGGCACAATTAGAAAAAAACAGAAGAAGTCTAGGTCTGTAAAACGGGACTGTGATTCAATACAGAATTTTACACTACCTCAGGGAATGATACTCAATTTTCTATAAGGGAGAGTGAACTAATGAGCAAAGAGGTCTACTAATAAGCAAAGATAGAGATGCTTGTGAGGGGCACATCTTCACCCAAACTGATTTGCCTGAAATATTTCCCAAGTCCAAAAGAAAGAGAAAGGACTGTGATAGTTGATATCACTCAGCATTAACTGAATGAATCCCTGCCTCTTCTACAAGCACTTCATGATGGACAGTCTTCATCTCTTGATCAATTCCCTCTTTGAAGGAGATAGGCAAGCATGGATAGATCTAAAAAATTTTGACTGCGGTTTTCAATCTCAAAAGAGATTACTGGTGTGTATCTGAATGAAATTGTGTGAGGCGTACATGATTCTTAACCTGGACTCGCACACAGAGTAAAGCAATGACTTCTCCCGAGTTGCATTAAAAGCAGTAAATAAAAACTAACACTAACATCTCAACCTACCTTAGCTTATTCTTTCTTTATTTACCCAGTGAAGACTGTTAAAATCCTATTTTCTGAAAAAGCTAGTTAATCTCTACTTCCGTTTAAAAAGAGGTAGATAATTCATTTACCAAATCTATTGCTGCACCATATTCTGAGTGGATCACTCAGATTTATGACCCATGTGGGTCACAGAGGTTCAGAACTGAAGTACTGGGGTATTTAAATCTTAAATAAAAGTTGTTCTCGACTCAATATTGGAGCATGAGAACAAAATGATATTTCGGAATGCTTTTAAATGAAAGAAAATTAAAATGAAGAGTTAACTTAATCATTAAGTTTACGCTTCATTTTAATTTTCTCCCTTTTTAAAGTGGCACATTTACAAACAGCAAGCATCTTGCTCCCAGTGACTGGTAGACACAGTACCATATTTATAACTGAAAACTACAGTCATTTTATTTTAAATGGGAGAAATTTAAAGTGAAGAAACACGTTTCTATGAAACATGGTCTTAATGTTTTTTTCTACTTTAAATTCAATCAATTAATTCCTAATATTTTATGAGGCATGTTTCTTCACTTTAGATTCCACACATTTAAACAAATGTCTGTGTTTTTAGGTCTTGCGCCTAGCATTGCAGTGAGTAGCACTAGTCGCGCAGTGCGAGACCTCTTGTAAGGGGGTTTTGAAAGCTGATCACACGCTCGTGTGTGTGATCAGGCTTTCGCAGGCAGGCATTGGCTTTCGCGTGTTTTTTATTTTTAAAAGGCACGCGTTTGGGCAAAGGCGGCCGCATGTCCCGCCTTTGCAACGTCCATTCCCGTCCGTGTCTAGCACGCGCAGCGGCACGCGTTCGCCTCGCTGCCGAGCTCCCTGCCCCGCCGCTCTTCTGTGGTGCGCGCGCATTCGCGCATTACTGGTTTGTAGAGTATTCAGAGATGCAAATATGACCGACTCTCCAAGAAAAATGTGGCGTGCAGCTATGATACTATTTACAGGCATGCTCTGAGAGACAACATGGCTTGTTTCCCAAAAATTATGTGGCATATGGCTGTGAACATTTTGTTTATTTACAAGCCGACTCTTAATACATGTAGCTCTGCTCCTCTACCGGTTAGTGCAGTGGCGATTTACAGGCCTACTCGGAGATAAGATTTTAATTTCATTTAAAAATGCACTGCATTCTGGGCGTGGTGGTCTTCTTTTAGAGTCAACAACAACAGATTGCTATTGCCTGTAAAATAAACCCCGGACAGTAGAAAGAAGCCACAGTAACATGCATGCAGTATTAAATAATTCACATTTCACAGTCTATTTCATCCATTACTTTAGGTAGAAACCCATACTATTTTAGCCTGCTGTGGGAGCCATGGACAGAAGCGAGCTCCATGGGTACATGCTGCCGCCCTGCTCTGTGGGGAGAGGCCACTGCACGAGGAAGGTGACGCAGGGCCCAGCAAGGTCCTGTTAAATAGGCAGAGAGAACCCACTGTCGCCAGACAAAACAGGAGAGAGGCATCAGCAGCCACGTGAATGGTGCTGTTTCCCTCAGAAGGTCAGAAGACCCATGGGGCAGGTTAGTCCACCTCTACAATACGCCTATTGGGCCAAAAGGGATACGTGTCTCTCCATGAAAAAAAAAGATAGGGGAGGGGTCGCCTAGCAACAAGGTCCTTGGTGGCAGATAGCGAACCACTGCCCCTCCCGCACCCCTCTGGTTGAAAGGGCAACGTAAACTTCTGTCTGATTAGCTTGCGAGTTTGAACAGATGTGATATTGCGAGTTGTCGAAATGTACAACCTTTCTGGGGCATTTCACCGCATGTCTTCTTTGGTCAGAAATAATCACTGTTTGTAGGATGAAGGGAGGCACCAAAACCAGAAATGTAATAGGAACTTCGGAATGAAAGTGACTGGCATGGTATGCTTTTTTTTTTAATCCAGTAAGAGAGTAATTTTAAGTTACAAACTCTGGAATGTACTACATCGATCACACTGGAACAAGCATTAGAGACCTCTTGAACTTGCCAATGATGTATGTACAGCGTCGATTGCCGACCATGTGCAGCATTTTTCTAGAAATAATCTTTTCTAAGTGTGAGGCACCCGCAAGCAACATCGTTTTACAGGCATGCGTATGCGTGATGACACATGCACGCGCATTCTGAAATGATTACGATTTTTTTTTATGTACCTCTCTGAGATGGATAGGTACATGTAAACAAGCATTTGCAATGCAAAAGGTCTCGCATTTGTGAGAGTTTAATCTATTGGCATTGTGAATGACAATGCCTTTTATTATGGGTTGTTTTTTAAAACATAAATAAAAGGCATTGTCATTTACAATGCCAATAGATTAAAATCTCACAAATGCGAGACCAATTGCATTGCAAATGCTTGTTCTATTATAAATATGGCACAGTTGTCTGCAGGCCACTGTGAGTAATATGCCTGCTGTATGTAAAGATACTTTGACATGGGAGAAAATTAAAATGTTGCGTTTTATGTAAAGCATATCAACAAAGTTAACTTTTTTGTTGTATTTGCTCCCATTTCAAAGTGTTACCTTTATACACAGCAGGCATCTTGCTACCAGTGGCTGTAGATATTCTGCCATATTTATAACTGAAAAATACAGCTATTTGTTTTTAAATGGGAGAAATTGAAAAATATTCCTTATTATCAACATTTTTTAAGAACATTTTTCTGCACATTAAGTTTATCCCATTTAAAAAAATGATTATCATAAATACAGGGGATACATTTGTGAACCCCCCGACATTGAAGTAGAGGAGGACACAGACAATGAAAATGGAGGAGAGTTGGAAATGTAATATGAAGACGCTTACCAGTTTAAGGAAATGTTTACGATTTTGTAATACCAAGTGCCATAATGTTCATCAATGCAAAGGTAATGATTGTATGTATATGTTTAAATATGTCGGAAATATCTATGCCTTGGACAAGAAAATAATAAAAATAGTTTACAAGTACATAAGACACAGGCTCTCAATCACTCATACACGTATATCTTATTCATTCACACACATATTCATACGTCCATACAGACCATGTACTTACTTACGCTCATGGCAGCCCTACCATAGTACCCCTAGTCACAGTGTTTTGTTCAGTGGCTCCATGGACATTAGGTTTAAAGCCAATGAAGCTGGGCGAGGGGGTATCTGGTAACAATGTGGGAGTTACTTGGTCTTCATTTGCACATGACAATTTACACTGATAAGAAGTAGCTCTCATTACAGAAAAGGTTGGAGACCCCTGGCCTACACGTAACACATAGCCAGGACCTATTTTATCAAGCAACATTTGGAGCTGACCTGGTGCAAGCCTATTTAGGCATGAGCCACATACAGCACCAGCCACTATATTCATGACCTCTCAAACAACCAACTCTTAGAGTTGACAGAGCACACGGAATGCAGCAGTAATGCTCTGGACTTTCCATGCACTGTCTCCTATAAGCAAGCAGTGCCTCCAACATACCAGGCAGGAGCAATAACCAGGTGAGTGGTGTAACGCACCTCCACCATATACTGTTAAACAAGCGTTCCATCGCAAAACATAAATTGGTTATACAACTTTATTACCTGCCACAAGACTGATATTCTATTAATAATGGAAGCTTGGATTCATAACTGGTTCGGGCCAGACCTAGTCCTTGATGTTTCAGATAGTCATTAAATCATTATCACATTATTTACAAAGACTTTCTTTCAATGGTCTTCTGGTCTTTGATAGTTTTAGCTCTATGGAGCTCCGTGGTTTTAAATTTGCCTTATTAGCATCTACCTGCCACCAGGGCCTGCCAATTAATTTTGTCTCATCACTTCTCCATTTTATCACATCACTCTGTACATTGGTAGTGAACCTCCTGCACCCTTAATGATTTTAACATTATAACAGATTGCTCAAACCTTTTAAATTATCTTGTCTCTTGGACTCCAGTACAGTTAGTACAGATTCATCTCAATTTGCTACGTTTCCCACACATACGGACTTAACCTTTCTTTTTGTCAAATATCACCAGCTGTGACTTAGTGAAGTTACCATGAATCGATAACTGCACCATATTTATTAACTGGAACCCCCCAACTGATTAAGCCTTGTAAAGCTAGCCCTAGAACTCATCAACTGTTTAATTAGCTATCATCACCTATACTTGCAAGTTATGAGACCTGGCCTCTCCCAAACCCTAGATACTGTTGTCCTCAAATTAATCAAGGCGCATCGCAAGATGCCATTGCTCCTTATTTAATTGATAATCTCGCTCAAGTAAAACAGGAGAGTTAGAATAAGCCTGAAGGTTAGACTATCATGACTTAAATAGGTATACATAGTCAATAGCTTAATATGCTTACAAAAACATTCAGAAATCCAAAATACCATGTGACACAAATTAGTGCAGCAGCAAACTCTTCCAATAAAATATTTTGTGTTAATCCTTTGGCCAAATCCAGCTGCAGTAAGGCATTAATCGATCCTCTGGAGTTTTGGGATTAGTTGATCAACTTTTTTCATAAGACAACTCAGCATCTCTGGCTGTCAATTTATTTGCTGCAGTACACACGAGCATTCAGTCTCCGCAGACAATAACAAAACAAAATCTTTTTCAACACTTCTGACTGATTCATTATCACCAGGAACACTAACAAGCAGGTTTGTGGGGGTGTCCTGAATAACCTGAATATTCAAATGGAAACAAAATTGGGTCTTTCGGGTTTATTTCTAGGCAATCATAGGGTTTTTGGAAAAACTGAAATAAATCCAATAGACCTGCGGAGTTTACTAAGTTCCAAATAAAAGGCAATTGCTATTAAACATGAAAGACACTCTAATGTTATAAATAAGGGGAAAATCAAGACTACATATTCACTTTTCATATTCATTAGTAAAAACATTAGAAAGAGACAATATGGTACTAAACGAGTGAACAAAGTGACAGTGCACATTCAAGTGATTAAATGTGGAAAAATGGTGACCAACCATGGCACATGAAAAACAAAAGAACAGTGGCTGTTAGAATTTAGGAGTACGGCAGGCAGGAGCAAAATCAAATACATTCTTACATGTTCCCTCTTATAGTGGGGTTTGAGAACAATTTAAACAGATGATAGTCGACTTGCTCACCCATACAACGTGTATTTATGGTGTCATCATCAGGGCATAGTAATTAGAAAATAGCATCCCTAAATAAGAGGTGAGCTGATGAGAAAAAATATAACTTTGATGAGGCAAGCAAAAGAAATAACTGGATACATGCCAGGGAAAATCAAGTAGGACAGTGACTATTTGCATAGCCCATGTTCTTGTGCTTGCGCCAGTAAACATCTTTAAATAGGTTCAACTGCGGTTTCCTTTTCATTTAATCTTGCCGTTCTCTCCAATATGTCTCTCATTGGCTATTTAACCAGTGATACACCTAGTTTTCATCAAACTCCAACACTCTTCTAGTGTGTGATCTATATAAGAATATTCTTCCTTTCACAGACTATACTAATATTATCAGTAATTCCCATCTATTTTCATAATTACCAGTCACTATAATAAGTTTGAAAAAGCATAGTCAGAATTTCTTAAAAGTAATTTTAAAGCGGACCTTGCTATGTTGGGCTTCTGTAACCTTTCACAGTGCAGTAACAGCTTGAGCCTCAATTTTGGATGATCTTAGATGAATCTTAGACTAACCTGCAGAGTAAAACTGACTCTGTTGGATGTCATTGTTGCCTTGCAAAATCCTACTGTCCCATTTCTAATATTCTTTCACAGCTGACAATAGCTTGGTTTGGTTATCCTCAGTTAGGCTGCTCAAGAAAATAAATATTTTACCATTCAACATATTTAAAACCACTGTAGCAAGTGCGAAGCAGGGATCATCCCTGAACACTACATTGTTTATCATGTATTTTGCTCCCTTAGCCAGCCTTACTTGAACTTTCAGCCTGGTTTTCATGTCCAATTAAGTCGATATCCAACTGTTTAATCTATCTGAATAACTCATCTAGAAGCACTTAAAAGATATTCAAGCTGGTCTCTTGCTGTTGTGATTTGTGGTTGAAAGACAATACCATGAAATTAACCACCAGGAAAACAGAAATGTTGATAGTGAGAGGCAGCAATATGGTATGGTCGAGTGACTGGTGACTATGAATTCTTGGCACACATCCTGTGCCAGTCCCTTGTGTAAGAAACCTGAGGATTTATTTTCAAAAATGTATCAACAAAGTTGTTTGATCTTACTTTTCCTATTTGAATACATTTCAATATATCTTTCCATTAATCCCTGAGGCCCGCTATGAATTACTTCCGCAAAGCATCATCCTGTCACAAATGAACTATGGCAAATTCCTTATCGCAGAATTTCTACCTTCGCAGCTCGCTAGATTATTAGCCTACATGGACGAACACACGATTCTTCATTTTATAATATTAAATTGGTTCCCTAAAACCCAGGTGATCATATTAAAGAGCCTGCCTCGCCCGCTATATAGTTTACCACATGGGACAAACATATCTTCAATCTAAATTCAGACATTATCTACCTGCCAGGACCCTTAGTTTGGTAATTGCTGCAAAGGTCACCGTTCTTTTAAATCAATAAAGGCTTCAGCAGGCAGCTATGCCTTTTCCTTTTAAGCGGCTAGGAAATAGAAAGCACTCCAGTTGCACCTTTGCCTTCAGGAGGATCATCTGCTTTTCGTGAAGCTCTATGAATTTGGTAATTCTAACTGATCAAGTGCCTTCAAGTCGAAAGCATATGCTGAACACCACTGAGATGCTCTACAAATGTAGTAGTGCAACATTAACCTAACAATATCTTTCAATGTTCAACAGTGGGTCTTCTCTGGTTCATCAAGTCCTTCTGTTTTGTTTGGTACTGAGAAAATATTTCAGAAAGGATGTGCACACAGGGGAATCTTTCACACGCTTAATTTTCTTTTCCTTACCTATACGCTTCATCCAAAGACATGTCCATTCGATTCATGATGTATGCAATAGCAATCGTAGCAGAGCGGGAAATTCCAGCTAAGCAGTGAACTAACACTCTCCCATTGTTGGCTTTTGCTTTCTCTACAACAAAATGAAGCATTTTACTGGCAGAACGATCTCAATGTTACATATATCTTTAAGCACACAGTAACATTTAATTTAAGAATGCTTGGACTAATAGCTGGAATAAATTATGCAGCACAAAGTACATTCACATACTGGGCCTGCACTTAACAAATTACAGAACTAATCTCATACACCAGGCATTAGAACACTATAAAATCTATTAATTAGAATATCAAAATAATCAAAATGCGACAGCATATTACATATACAAAACCTTGTTTTATATGAAAGGAACATTAAAATCAATTTGTTATCTATATATGGTATGCTATTATTAGGATGTTTGCCATTCATTAGGATCCTCTAAATACACTACTTCCTGCTGAAATAATTGCATAAGAAAAAGAATAAAGTACATAAAACAATTTCTTTCAAAAATGTTTTAACAGTAATTATACAATCCTAAGTATGGGTACTGTTCTATGGGAAGAGTGAAATGGAAGAACAAGTCACTTGAATTCGGTAACACTCTTTCTGGTGGATACTCTATTTAACCGCGGATTCCTCACGTTCTGAATTCCCCAAGGTGCCAGATTGGACCCAGAAACTTTTACCAGCAATTTCTCAAATGTGTAGGTAAGTGTTGCCATCTGACACTACGGTGGCCTTATACCACCCCCAGAAGAGAGAACACAGAGCCATATAGAGGCGCATCTCCTGTATGCCGACGTCAGATTATCATAGAGCCTCCAACGCTCTTAAGCGCAGGAAGTCAGTAACAGAACTTTATTAATACCTAGAAGTCCACTCCCCAAAATGGGGAGGAGGGTGGATTGGTGTGTAATATGTGGTTACATTATCACCCTAAAAGAGGGTGATATATACTTCTAAGCGCAGATGCATCACCGTTTAAATACATACCAAACTAAGGTGTAAGGAGTGGACTTCACATAGAAAATCTTGCATGATCAAACAGGCAAAATGGCTCTTTCTACAGACCTGAGTTATGCCGGGTGAATGTGTGGATGAATGTCGGTTTAGCTGCCTGGCAGATATCCACTACTGGACATCCCTAGCCAGGACCATAGTGATGGCCTTAGCTCTGGCAGAACTAGCCTGAAGGCCCTCAGGAGACTCATGTTTGGCTAATGTATAGCACGCCTTTATACTAAGAATGGTCCATCAGGATAAGGTATGTCTCTGGACTGCCTTTCCCTCCTTGACACAAGAGAACCAAACAAAAAGTTGATGATCCACTTGGTGCTCCTTAGTCTTTTTGATATAAAAGAAAAGGGTTCTCTTGGGGTTCCAACCAGTGAAGAATTTCCTTGTCCTTAGAAAGATGTTGTGAAGTGGAAGATGGAGCAAGGGCCGATGCTCAGATGCACCAAGTCGGAGCACAAGATCCTCTAATCAGGATTAGCGGACTATGGTCCCTTCCAACTTTCTTCAGCACCCAGGGAACCCTGACACAGGCAGAAACCTGTAGAGGAAACTGGAATCCTACTGCAGACGAAACGAGTCTCTCAGGGAACCCTGATGGTGGAAACGCTAAAGCCCAAAATGCTTGATAATGAGTATTCTATGAAGTGGCAAATAGATACACCCAAGGCATGTGTCCACTGGTAGAGTAGGTCTTGGACTACCTCAGAGTGTAGTTGTCACTTGTGGTGGGCTGGATGGAGTCTGACGAGTTTGTCAATCATGGTGTTTAGGAAACCGACCAGATCGGTACCAGACAAGGAAATTCTCTGAATGTCTAGCCAGCACCACAGCTGCAGCACTTCCTGGAACAGCACACATGAGCCCATGCTACCCTGTTTGTTGCAATACCACATGGCAGTCGGGTTGTCTGTCAAAACTTTCACCGTGCTGCCCTTAATGGGAAGCAGAAAGGCCTGAAGAGCCAGCTGGAAGGCATGCAACCCTGGTAGATTGATGTGGTGCCTCAGCACCAGCAGAGGTCAGAGTTCAACAATCTTCACTACGTCCAGGTGACCTGCTCAGCATATGTCATGTCTGTAAGTCCTGGATGAGTTAGGCAAAAAACAGCCTGCTTCAAGTCCGGGTGGAATCCTTCACCACCATAAAAGGTATCGACCTGCATTTCTGACAAATGTATGGTTTCCAAGAGTTAACCACAGTACTCACTCAGTCCATAAAAGCGGAGGTTCCAATGCAGAGCTCATGTGTCAATGGGCAGAGGTACCGGTTGAATACTTTTATAGAAACATTCCTTCATGAACTGCCAGGCCAGGTCCTCCCTGAACCTGAACCTCAAGGAACCCAAGACCGGTTTCGACCTGCTGGGGCAAAACATCTTGGTGCAGCAGAGGAAGCCCAGAACTGGCTAGGTTGCTGGTGGCCCTGTCCTTTACTGCAAACATACTCCCTGGAGACTGCACAAGCTTCTGCAAAGGCTGCGATGGTTGCTTCTGGCAGCAAGCCAGGCCCCCTGACTTCTGATCAACTGATATTGTTGAAGGAACAAGCAGGCCGAAGAAAGCAAGGCCAAGGATCAGAATTAAAACAGCGTTGTTTACACAAATCCAAAGTTAAATCTTCCTCGTCACCAAACAGACTGGAGCCATCAATGGGCATATTCATGAGTAAGACGGTTTGTGGGAAGGAATTTCTAAACTCCTTATGAACATCAGGAAAGACCATAACTATATGCTTTCATTTCCTTTCAAATGCAAAAAGAACAATTAATGGATAGAAAGCTGAACAATGTCAAACACTCACCCCAAATACAGAGATTTGTGCCTAAATCCATATGTCTTTTGCTCACCACTCCACCACAGTGCCACCGGATTCAAGCTATCCTGGCCCATGAGGGGTGATACCCTGAAACCGGTCCTAGGATGCTTGTTTTCTGTCCAAGGAGGACCGGGTTTGGAAGTTTGGGCTGGACTGTTCCCAGGATCAAGACTGATTTGCATACAGCTGTCTCCAGACTGGAATGGCATCGTGAGCACAAAAAAAATGGATTTAGGCCCAGATCTCTGATTTTATGGGGGTGCTTTCCACGGAGGGGTGGCCCAAAGGCGAGTCCAACTCCACCTCTTGTGAGGTGTCAAAAGGATTAGCAATTTGGAGGTCTAAATAGATTTCCACATCAGTATAGTGAGAGTGCAAAAAACCTGTCCCCCCTCCGCATCACCCACGTCAGGTGGCAAGGTTTGTATGCAAACTGAGACGAATAAGAGGCCTCCAGACATCCATGTTGAGGCATTGCCAGAGATTCCGCTAACACCATTCAATGTGCCTTAGTAAACTTGTAAATCGATACTGGCCTAGATCTAGCTGTACACTGCTTTAAATGCAATATCGGAGTCAGATTATAACTTTAAGACAGTTATGACTGTGCTAGATATCCAACTCAACAAGATACTGACAGACAACAGTTTCTGATTCCAGCGATAATACTAGTCAAATTCCCCCAGTAACCAACCAGACAACCTTATATGATCTCATCCACTAGCGTACCTAACCTATGATCAGATGGACTGTAACTGGTGACTAATAATGTCGTTTGTTTTATTCAGTGAGTGGTTGAGTTGGGGTAGGTCGACTGACCCCCTTTCCTGATGGCAAATGCTTCTGAAGAGTTGAACAGGAGAGTAATTAAGAGGTGTTTCCCCAGTCAACATTGTGCAACGATGCCCCTATATTAGCATGCAATCAGCAAATTCTATAATCTGGGGCTCTTAATTCCACCACCTCCCCCATAATGTACACAAGTTTTAAACATACAATGGGCAGCGTAGCGGGCCACAAAGCTGGTTCTATTAGATACGGACCCTTTGAAACCCCCCACCTTCTCGGGCTTGAATCAAGTCACAATCAGTCATAGTTGTGTGTTTAGTTCAGAGTTCTCAGTTCAGTATTACAGCCCACAGGGGCCCCGTGTGTACATTGCCCATAAAGAAATGAAGCAGAGAGGCTGCAGCTGCTCTTCATCTGTGGAGGTTGGGCACATATGAATTATTTACCTGTTGCTTGGCCAGATGAAAGTTGTCACGGCCTTGGAGTTCTAAAGGGGAGGCGTTGGCAAAAAAGTGAGTCCTGCCAAATCATAATTAATAACTGGGTTTGCTTCCCGAAAAGAGGTCTTCCCTCTAAAGATAATGGCGAAACAGGATAATTTGGAACCTATTTGCACTGCACCGTACAATGAGGACACAGGGTAGATAGAAGTACATATCCTGTCACATTAAGGAGTGGGGGTCCAAAAAACATTTGAGAATACCCACACAATTAGAAAAGAAGGGAACACATATTACATTTCTTCAACAAATGCACCTGAATGCGGCGGGAGACAGATTGAGGGATAGATGAAGAGCCCAAGATGTTAAGTACCTCTTATTCCACATATGCTAGAGATACAGCCATTTGAATGCGACTAGGAAACTCATATGTAGTAGAGGAAACACACCAGGACCTAGATGGGAGGCACATTTTGGTTAAGGGCCGCCTAAATAGGTACCCTATTGCATTAGGTAGCTTGTATGCTAACATGGATCAGCCTCGCTACCTAGCAGCACACTTGCTGAAGCTGGCTACTTAGGCGGACCCTCCTTGGCTGCTAGGCAGGGATCTGAACTCTGTGCTTGACACAGCGGTTGATCAATCATATAATCTCCTACCGGCAACACCTGCCACCAATAATTCTAAAACGTTAAGACTGTAGTTGCAGGAACGGATGCTTATAGATGCATGAAGAGCTAGAAATGCAGACCTGAAAGAGTATTCCTTTTATTTGCCCCCACATGGACCCCATATCAGACTAGTTTGAGTAGTCCATTCTAGATCGCTGCAATGACACGTATACCATGTTGCCTATCTGGGCAAAATGCTCTCAGAACATAACCGTCTGGAGCTGGGACTGACCTGGTGCACAATCCCTACCCGCATACTTACTTGTCGACTGCAACCCCACTGGCTTGAGGACGGAGTATTTAGGATATCATTGAGAGACGATTAGTAATTATTTCCGTGAGAACATTGGCACTGCCTCGTATGATGGAATGGAAAGCATTCTTAAAGTTGTGAGGGGAGCGTGTACTCCTGAAACAATAGGGGCCCAAAAAGCAATTGTAGTTGACCTTGCAGCAACAGAAATCTCTCCACAGGGTCTAGAAAAGTAGGTGATTACTGATCGTAGCCGCATGGATCATCTTAAAGGGTCACAGAAAAGCCTGCAAAATTTATGAAACTATTGCATTGTATCGACCTTGCCAGTTATAAAGCCAAAATGCACTCAGGAAGTGATAAAGCTGGCAGATTACTTGCACAGCTGACTCAACCACAACACTTGCATGGCCCTGTTCTCTCTGTAAATGATCACTCTGGAAATCTAGTCCTCGTGCACAAGGAGATTAATGCAGCCTTTCAACAATATTATGCAGTGCACTACTCATCAGAGGCCGCTGCTGATACCTAACGGGGACTTAAATGGTCCAGGTGCTCAATGAGCATGCTAAGCAGAAGGTGGTGCCAAACTTGAAACAGGAAGTCAGGCAGTCTGTCGGTTTGTTAGCAAGGGGCAAAACACCCGGCTAGGATGGCCTAGCTATTGAGTTCTCTGCAGCGCAAAAGGCCTTGCTGGTCAGTAGACTGGTCAAATTATACGAAGAGGCAAAGACGAGCAATCACTTTCTGAACACAGCAAACGAGGTACCAGTCACCTGGATATTGATACCTGGATATGACTGAGAAGCAGTCCTTATACCAGCCTTTATCAATTCTAAACACTGAATACAAGATGTTAAAGAGAATACTGGAAGACAGATGACTCCCTAGCCTATCAGATCTCGTCCAAGAGGTACAGAATGGGTTTATGCGGCATTGGAACACCTCTTTAATAAATTGGACAATTCTATTGTGCGCTGGAAAAAGCTCTACAGTGCTGGCCTAGTTTGGAGCTGGATTTAGAACAGGTGTTTGATACCCAAAATTGGAAATATATGGTCACCATCCTAAAGTAGCTTGGTATAGGTCCATCTAGAGTTAAAACGAGCTACCACATATTTGGAAGTAAGCAAATTGCCAGGAGTGAGAGATGTCCTATATCCCCATTTAGTTTGCCCTAACTATTAAGGATCTAGCGATAAAGGTACAAACTCAGGGAAATGACTGACTTGACCTTAATATCAGCCACGATATGCATGCATTCCGGAAGGTGCCTGGCATGAAGGTCAATAATTAAGTCCTGCATAATCCCTTTTTAAAAAACTATGCCCAGGCAGGATGTTAGTTTGGTAGGTGAAATATAACAATGGGGGCCACACACATTTCGCTACCAGGACATCAATACGCATCATGCAGAGATAACATACTAGAGAGCAACTTGGGAGGAGGGATTCGTTCCCTAAGATCCCAGATCTCCTTTTGGGTCATGCTACCATTATAGGTAAGGGGTTGTGTGGCCATATTTAAGATGGTAATGCTACCGTGCCTGCTTTATGAATCTCCTGCTAATGATCCCCAGGAAAACCTTCCAAGAATTTGACTCGCTGTTGGGCAACAGGATAAGGGGCTCCGCCAAAAAACGAGTGCCGTTGACCAAACTGAAACTTTCTACGAATGGGGGCGGATTAGGTGTCCCAGACTTGCAGGGCTATTATTTTGCTGCATAGCTTCAGTGGGTGGCCTGCTTGCTTGCATAAAATCACCTCAGCAAGGCATTTTATTCAGAGCCACAGATCAAAGAGCCAGCACTACATGATATCCTCTTTCCCCAGACCTTCAGAACTCCAACAATCTTCTCAACTTGCTATGCACTGCCATAGGCTGACCTGAGACAAAGTATTTCATACAAAAGGTTTGCTCTAGCCGAAGCTCTGATGCTGCCCCCTCGGGGGCCTTACCACGTGAAGGAGCACATTTACAGCCAGGGAATTAATACAGTAGGAATAAGATTTTCTGATGGATACAGACAGAGTAATGTGGGAGACCTATTTGGAGAAAGCTTGCTCTATAGTTTCCAGGAGTTAATTGGCCACTGGTTTTTGGAAAGGCTCCTTCCCTCTATACAGCAGGATATCACATGTGGTCAAAACGCTATGACACATAGAGCACCTAGAACCACAGACACATACGCTCGTACAGACTCCGCACACTACAGGTCATGGGAGAGAACTAATTACGTGGTTATACAAAGCCATTCGAGAGCACTCTGGGGCTAGCCTACCAGTCAGGGACAAATGGGAAACTGACTGAGGTCGAACATTTCATGATAAAAACAGGCTGAGCACATTGGAATACTCACACAAAATCTTGTTCAATACCCCTATAAATAAATTCAATTCAGTATTCTTCGCATAGCATACCTTTTAACCCCACGAAGAGAAGGGAAACTTAAAACAACAGCTAATAGCAGTGGGATAAATTTTTCCTTGCGTGCTTAGACATCACAAAAACGATAATACGCCCACTTGAACAATATGACACATGAGGATGCCATTGTGTTTGTCCTAGTAGTAGACATCTACTTGATGATGGCTAGGGTTACTGATGGAACACAATGACCACTCTTCCAAGCAGGGCAGCAATCCTGTGTCCTATTGTGGACCCTTTCTCCCCTTTCAATGAAAAAGTTGTCTTAATATGTCCCTTAATGTGTTTCATGTTACAGAACTCGTTCCTATAGTGAAGGGGGCAGGAAGACTGATTCTGTAAGGTATTACTGCAGGATTTCACAGGGATGGAGGGGAATAAGGACAGATGATATTTTTGATATATTCTCTTTAGGCTTTTCTGTGTTTAGTCCGTCACTTACAATCGACGTCATTGCAGAACAATAACTGATGATCAATGGTACTATACAGCTTTATATCACTGATTGTATTTATGCTCAACCATTATTGCTCTTACTTGCTGTAACCATACTGACTAGGGCATGCATCATGTTCTTTTTTTTTTTATAAATCTTTTTTTATTGAAATCAAGGCATGATCAATGATACTGTCATGGATTACATACAATGTCGATCCTGTTATATTGCAAATGCTACTGAAGACATAGCGGTCACACACAACACGGTCAGTCCCCATTTAGACATATTCAGGTCCCATTTATAACATCATCCCTTGATCTTGGAGGTTCACATATTTCCCCTCTGTGGGTGTTCCATTGTCCCCAAATCTGCAGTCCATTTATTCAGGAACCCCCTGGCTTCATATATGGCCTTTTCCGTGACCATACACCGATCCATATCACTGCCCCAGTCTTCGATATACGGTGGGCTCTGAGCCCTCCACAATCTTGCAATATTCCGTTTTGCCACCATCAGCCCCAAGGTGACCCAAGTCCGCTCCCTGGAGTTTCGGTCCGTAGGGTTCCAAATGTTCAGGAGGGCCAGTTTAATGTTACAGTCTATCTGCTGCCCCAACACTTCCTCCATGAGGTTAGCTACTGCCTCCCAATACCTCTGGATAGTCGTGCATTCCCAAAGTGAGTGAACAAAGGTTCTCTCCTGCCCACCCGGCCTTACACAATAGCCGTCTGACCCATATCCCATACGGACCAACACTGACCCAGACAAATATATTCTATGGAGAATTTTCAGCTGCACCAGGCACAGCCTGGAAGATATAACCACCTCTCGGGGACATGCCACCGCCGCCAACCATTCGTCATCGTCTAGCCCCGCTACATCGTGGTCCCATTTAACCCTCAGATAAGTCAGGGGATCTGCCATGTTGTTGACCAGTTTTCTGTAAATTAGTGATTTGGCCTTCTCCGGTAGATCGCCATCTAGTACACTGTCCTCCAGTGGGGAGGAATCGGGGAGCTCACTACCCACTGGGAGAACCGCCAGTAGGGCATGTCTAATTTTGAGATACCCAAAATATTCCGATTGCGCTAGCTCATACTCCTGCTGCAGCCAACAGAAAGGGACCACCCCACCTAACTTCCACAAATCGCCCACCTTGGTAATACAGATAAGGTCCCAATGATCAAAACCTCTTGAGCGAATCAACCTGCCCAATTGCTCGCTATGCTAGAGTGGCGTAGCCTGCGTAATTTTTGCCTCCTATCCCAAACCTTTGGTAGTCGCCTTCCACACCTGCACCGCATGCCCCGGTGGGCCAGTCAGGGCTGGTTTCAATGACCATACATAAAGAGCCCCTTCAAAGCTGCCTCCCTGAAGGAGCCAATCTGTCAATCTAGAATGCTGGGTAGCCCGGTGGCCTATTCATACATTGGTTAATCGCCTCGAGATGAGATGCCCAGTAGTGCTTCTGTATGTCTGGAAGTCCTATGCCACCGTCTAACCTCCCCAGCGTAAGCTTGTGTGTCGCAATACGAGGTGGTTTACCCTCCCACAACAGGTCCCGTATGATACAGTCGATTTCCTTAAAGTACGAGGGTAGTGTGGAGTATTATGGAGAGAATATACGAATCTGGGAAGGGACATCATTTTGAACAGGGCAGCACGCCCCAAAAGAGAGCGGCAGCGTTTTCCAATGCAAGAAGTCGGCCTTAAGACGCATTAGGGGCGGCAGGAGAGTGTGATCGTAGAATCTGGATGGATCCTTAGAGACCCCGATCCCCAGGTAATTAAAGCCGTCAACAGCTTCCTCCAGTTGATATCCCCGGGGGAACACAGGCCTCTTTCCATAGAGGGCATATAACACCTATTTGGACCAGTTTATAGAAGGCATGCATCATTTTTAATAAAAACTAACAAAAAAGTGGTTTCAAACAAACAGAAAACAATGAAGCTAGGTATACTTGGGAGCCTATTCTGGAGTGAGAATTAAGGGCTATTATACAGTAAGGCTTCACAATTTTCACAACAGGTATACTGGCTGTGGTAGCCACTTTCTCCTTACCGAATGAGCTCTAGGCTCTCTTGAAAAGGATTTGATGACCATTTGATAGATGTGTGAACCACCATTGACGATGCCATTCTGAAGCAATCTAATTCATTCTCGTCTTCACCTGTTTTTAGCTTCGCAATTTTTCCCTTCCGATTATCAGTAGACAGGCATAGTAAAATGTCGTTAAGCAGCATATGAAAGTCACTACCCACTTGAATTTTGTATTCTAATACCCAGTCACAAAGTCTTGGCATTTTGCCTTTTTTTGCCAATCTGAAAAGTTTTATATTATGCTTTTCCGAGTGAAGGAAAACCAGACTCTTTGCAGTTAACCTATTTGTAGGTTTCTGTTGTGATTCTGCTTATGGCATTTGCTTGAACATTTTGTACTTATGTCAGGTGACTGCTGAGATATAGATATTCCAAATGAGGAGTCGTTGCCATATAGCTTGGCTGGCTACCAGAGAATCCTCAACCTCATTCCTCCATGCGTGACGAGAGAGTACAATGTTACTGTGTAACCTGTTTCAATTAATACATTATTTTTTAATGCTGGCTGAAAGAATTTTAAGTCAGGAAGGATGTCTCTGATCACCAGCATATTTAAGAGATGCAAATGCTTTTCATACCCTCCAACCCATTCAGCGAGGCATCGGCCACTGTGGACTATAGGAAACTTTGATGGAATTCAAATTCTCATAATCAACCACTAGAATTACATTACTGTGAAGCTGCTACCGTGCACATTTGTCATCTCAATTAACCAAGTGCCAACTCTACTATGTACTCTTGCATTATTAGAATATAAAGATATAATGTCCAGCATGTTATACTATGTAGGTGCAAAAGTCTACAAAGGTTAGTTGAGACAAAATCTTTTGAGTCACACAAAACATATTGATCATTCTTCTAAACAGAAAACGGACCCTCCCTCATGGTATGCACTTCAGCCAAACACCTCAAAGATTTGGGTGCAGATTTTCAACTGAATGGCAAAACCGTGAACTTTAAGTGATTTGTTCACAGTACTTATTGGGAATTTCCTTTGTGCTGGGTTATTGGCATGTGGAAATTCATGTATTGCTGATCTATTGCACATATCCAGTTCCCTTGTTGGAGCAGTGGGACAATAGCGGGAGATTCTACAATTCAGAATGTTTGCCACACACTTGTTTGCCTTTCGACAGCCAAAAATGACCTGTAGTTATTTTCCAAGCTCTTCCTGCACATCAGGGTGTAGCTTGAAGCTCTTTTGAAGCCTGGGCACACAGACAATTATCTGTTTAAACTGCAAGAGACAAACATTCTAATGAAGTGGCCAATAAGGGTTTGTTTGGGCATTGTGTTATCCCAAGAGTTGGAGATTTGAACCTCAGAGCACTGCCTTTCTTCATAACAGTCAATGCCTATTTGTCTTTTTTTCTCATTTGTTACTCCTCCAGACAGCAGTGGTCCCACTTACATACTGAGTAATAATGAGGTCAGAATTGAGATGTCATTGCTTTGTCTTAGCGAATGACTGCTGGGCTCTAATTACTCTGTCCTTCTCTGATAGCACTGAGATCTCTAATGTTGCTGGTGTTCATTCATTCAGAAATCTTTATTCGGCTATATTCCAAGCCATAAAAGAATACATTATAAAACAAGAATTTCTGATTTAGAAAATAAACAATATAAACAATATTTCTTAATAAAAAAAATTTAAAAAAAGACTCAGAATTCGTAACACCGCCCTAAACACAACAATAATTATACTAAAACAAAGAAGAATCTACATTCCTGGTGCCATATGGCAACATTTTTTAAAACATCAGTAGATATAAAAAGCAATGAAGGAATGCAATATGAGCTCATTTCCCAACAATATTTCTGAGTCGAACTGAGGAGGAGATATATCTATAAACCATCAGACAAATAAATTCATCCTTTAAAAGCTGGAGATAGTGCAAAGCTGCCTGGCATCTTGTTTTCAAATGTTTTAAAAGTGGTATTAAAAAGGTGCGCCTTGGAATAATATAGAGATTGCAAAAGAACAAAGTGCAACGTGATCTGCTTTGATTTTGAATCACAAGGGCAGACATCCAGTCCAGCATCTATATAAACATTTCGTGGATATGAAACCAATAGATGTGAGGTTCCAAACCTAAACCTTATAAGGTAAAATAATTTGACATAACTATAATAAAAAGAAAGGTAAGGCTAGGTCCCCATTGAGCAAACCAAAAGTGAATGGTCAGAGACCCTTCTTTTTCCCATCTCCTGCCTATATCTTTCCAAGTACAAGTACGCCATGTATTCTTTCTTTAACTTGGCCCTTGGTATTTTAGCAATATTTACTGGGTTGTCGAAGCAATCTGTCACACCCAGATTCCTCAGTTGGGCTTTGACATAGGAGAGCCAAGGGATTTTGCTTGCCCACTCTAGTTTGAAGCAATCTGCGATAATGGCACGATTCAAGACTGTTTCTTCTTTTGCCCAGATATTGTACCACAGTAAATGAGGTGCTAGTTGTATTCGAAAGGATAAAGGAATCACATCAAGTTCGCTATGGCACATGGTGGCTGGGTTGCTTCGTGGAAGGGTCAACAAGCATTTCAAAAACATATATTTCGCTCGCTGAAGACCTAAAATATTGCATGAGCCCCAGACTCCCGCACCATATGAAGTGGCAGCGCATGTGCGAGCCTTATAAGTCTCAATTATTGCAATTACAGGGCGTGAGCCTAGCTTTTTACTAAATCTAAAAATAGCTTCCAGGCTTTGATTAAAGCCTCTAATCCTTGTCTCCATTAACTGCAACCATGTGCTTTTTGAGTCAAAAATAACTCCAAGTAGGAAAAGGTGGGCACATGAATCAATTTCTCACTGCCTATAAAAAAATGTCTTTACAGCGGTAGGATGTTTACCCAGCACCATAATCTGAGATTTTGCAACATTAGTCTTGAGACCAAGGTCACTCATATAATTGTTTAAACCAATTAAAAGCCGTTGCAACCCCACCCCAGTTCGGGACATTAAAACACAATCGTCTGCATATAATAAAGACGATAGTAGCCTACGGCCTATCTGGGGTACATCCATGTGCCCATTTATAATAGAAGTTTCCAGATCATTTATGTACAGACAAAATAAAAATGGGGCAAGCACACCGCCCTGGTGGACTCCGCGACTCAGTTTAATTGGAGCAGTGAGCTCCCCGCCTGATCCGAAACGGACCCTCCCAGTGACCTCCCAATGCATAGCAGCTATGAAATGCACAATTGATGGTTCTATGCCCATCCACCAATTGCTGGTGTATTAATGATTATTTCCGCAAAGGTTGATCAACATGCTACAACCTATGATGATGTTAGGTGTATTCCTTTATGTTACGAGGACTTCAAACATATCACAATTTCAAAAAGCTTTATTTCGACAGTTTGTCATAAAAGCACAACAATACAACACATGTCACACAAATAAATAACACATAATACAATATAGTTACAGGGTAAAAGATTATTAAATTCCATATACTGTCAAATGTCTAAAAACCTTTAAGAACAATTAAAAGAGAAGAGACAGCACGATAAGCAGATCCTGATTAAAAAGTAATCTTAGGAGAAAATAACAGCAGTATTTTTGTTTAAAGTGCGAGTGCGTATAATCCAAAACCAGCCCAGGAATTTGGCAACTGCTATAGCTATGCTAGGCTAGGCCTGCAGTCAGACCCTAAAATTCTCAGTGCAACAACACAACTTCGAACGCCCAACAGGCTACAGATCGGCCTCAGCCATCTCCGCCGTGGGGCCGCATATAGCGGACAGACAAAGAGAACATGGTGAATGGTCTCTGCCGTTGTCAAACAGTAGTGGCATTTATCATCAGTTCTAGAGGCCCATTTACAGGTATAGGTCTTGATAGGCAAGCTACCTATCCTGAACTGGAAATAGAGTTTTCGGTCAATGGGCCTCTCGATCAGATCCCAATAGGCCTCACACACTGGCCACGATTTAAAATCCAAAAAGCGACCAGTTAGGCTAGTTGGAATGCTGGAGTGACCTACAGATGCATAAACCATTTCCCAGTATTTCTGCTTCAATTGCACCTTTGATGGAAAGACTGCCGTCTCGGGATTGTCCCAAAGTGTCTCTAAATCCAATTTAATGAGTAGGGACCTAATCTCTTTTAGCCAACCTATTCTGTGGAAGCAGTCCCGCAAGATCACATCCTTAAGACCCAAAGCGTATTGCACAAGTTCTGGAGTGACCCATAGACGCCTCCAGTAGAGGAGTGGCCGAAGCTTTGCTAGGTCCGCTATATTTTTTCTCCCTAAATCTAAATGGAGCGGGATCGTAGGAGTGCTTTGGGGGACACTTGCAAGATTACGCAGCAATTTATTTTCTAATCTTGCTAGCTGTTTTATATCGTTAAATCCCCAGAGCTCAGCTCCATAAAGGGCCGAGCTCACTGCTTTAGCATTATAGATTTCTAATGCAGGAGTGACTGGTTTGGTGAAAGAGGATTTAAATTTCTTGGTTAAGCACCCTATATGCTGATGTAGTTTAAGAGCTGTAAGATTCAAGTGGTGGTTCCAGCACATGTCCTTTTGAAGAGAAATACCCAGGTACGTAAACGCACTCACCTGTTCTAGGGGCTCATTATTTAATAAAATACTGCCTCTAAAAGATTTATGCTGATTAAAAGCCATAAACTTGGTTTTTGAGGTATTTATTTCCAGCCCTCTTAAAGTACAAAATTCTACAAATGCATTAATGGCCTTTTGGAGACCGCTCGGAGTCCTGGAGATGAGCAAAGTATCGTCCGCAAACATATCACCCTCTACATTCATTCTCTGCATTTCTTCGTTGGTGTGCGAGACAAAGGGTACTGCTTTTGAAGGGTAGATTCCAGATTTTTTGCTAAGAACCTGGTTTAAGAACCGTTAATCTGAGCCAAAACAAACAACATTGAAATTCAGTGGTAATAGCCATACAGTGATTTATCTGCAATGTGCCCTGCAGCATCAATGACCGGGTTGGATGCTACCTTTATTCTCCACCTCCAATAGATCCTGCCTTTTATCCCAGGAGAATGTGTGCAAGAATTTGTTTTGTCTACCACAGGTATCATTCATATATACCTTGGACATCAAACTAAACTGCTGGTATTGTGCTCCAAATCTTCCCTCTGACAGCATCTAATGCTGGCTTTTCTTTGTCAGTTGGTATTAAAGATGATATAATAGAAGATAGCATGCCCTTTCTGCGAACACAATCAGCAAGTCGAATTCCATACTTGTCCTAAGTAAAGGGGGGAGCCCTTGCCAAACATATTTCCATTTTTAGAGCAAGTGAGTGGTTGTTGGTTTTTTTGTGATCGTGGCTGTGACAGGTATTGGCTTTGGCAATGTGTTTTAGCTATTAGGTACACCAGTGTGGCTGCTGTTCAGTTAGTGGCATGGAGTGGGATAGATTCGAGTGGGGTAGTTGAGGGTAGAGTGGAATGGGAGTGGAGTGGGGTAGATTGGAGTGCAGAACTTTTATAGATTAGTGGGGTAGAATGAATCCAGATAGAGTGGGGTAGATTGGGGTGGAGGAGATTGGGGTACAGTGGAGGGCGAAATATTGGGGTAGATTCAAGTGAGGTGAATTGGGGAAGAGGGGGTGGACCTGGGTAGATTGGAGTGGGGTAGAATGAAGGAGTGGCGTACACGCAGGGTGGAGTGGCGTACAGTAGGGTGGAGTGGGGTACGTTGGAGTGGGGTGAGGTAGATTGGGAAGGAGTGGGGTACATTGGGTCAGAGTGGAGTTGGGCAGATTGGGGAATAATAAGAGTTCAGTGGAATGTAGTAGATTGGAATGGTAAAGACTGGAGTTGAGTAGGGTAGATTACAGTGGAGAAGGGTAGGGTAGATTGGAGTAGGATTATAGATTGGGTGGGGGTGGTAGGGCAGGCTGGAGTGTAGTGTGGTAGATTGAGTGGAGTGGTGTAGACTGGAGTGAGATACAAGTGGGGCAGAGTGGAGAGGGGTAGATTGGGTTAGATTGGGTTAGGGTAGGTTAGACTGGAGTGAAGTAGATTGGGGTAGACTGGAGTTGGGCAGATTGGATGGGGTAGACTGCACTAGGGTATTTTGGGTGAAGTGCGGTAGAGTAGATTGCGATGGAGTGGGTTAGAATGGACTGGAGTTGGGTAAATGTGGGTGGCATGTGGCAGACTGGAGTGAGGTGGAGTGTTTAGAGTGGGATGGAGTGTAGTAGGGTGGAGTGGGGTAGATTGGGTGGATCGGACTGAGTAGAATGGGGTAGATTGGAGTGGGGTAGACTGGGGCAGAGTGGAGTTGGATAGATTGGAGTGGAGTTAAGAACGGTCGATTGGAGAAGAGTGGGGTAGGTTGGGTGGATTAAAGTACGGTCGATTGGAGTTGGGTAGATTGGAGTGGGCTATATTGGAATGGGATATAATGAAGTGAGGTATAATAAGTGGAAGAGGGATGATTGGAATGTGGCAGATTGGAGTGAGGCAGATTTGAGAGGGGCAGATCGGAGTGGGGCAGATGGAGAAGGAATGATTGGTGTGGGGTAGTTTGGACTGGGGTAGCTTGGATTGGGGAAGAGTAGAATGGGTTGGATTACAGTAGGGTAGAGTGGGATGTGGTGGATTGAGGTGGAGTGGAGTTGTCAAGAATTCCTGTCATGCGAGGGGAGGAAAACGGTAACCAGCGAAAACGGACTACATCTCCCAGGATGCTTAGCGGTTGAGAGGTTATGTAAACAGGAGAGCTGTTACATAACTCAAGGAAAACACGCCCTTATGTAAAACAGGAGAGCTGTTACATAACTCAAGGAAAACACGCCCTTATGTAAACAGGAGAGCTGTTACATAACTCAAGGAAAACACGCCCTTATGTAAGCAGGAGAGCTGTTACATAACTCAAGGAAAACACGCCCTTATGTAAACAGGAGAGCTGTTACATAACTCAAGGAAAACAACGCCCTATAAAGGGAGGAACCGGGAGGTACAACGCTGTCGGATATTGTGTTTACAACCGACGTACCTGCTTAGTGAAGAGCAGTGTTCCGGAGTGGTGCTCCAGTAAGGCAAGAACGGAGGTAGGTCGAGTCGTTACTCCCTGGGCCGTGTCTTGCCCCATCGTCACCTGTGAAGGACCCGGAAGCTCTACCGGATAACCATTGAGCTTCGCTTTTTGACTCGGCTGAGTCAAACGCAGTGGCGCTTTTGCTGGTTGGAGACGTAACTCCCAGCCCGACCAGAGATACAGGGACTGCCAGCTGTAACGCACACCAGGAGGTGTTTGCCGCGTTACAGACTCGGAAGTCCACAGGATCGATCGAGCGGCTGCTCTCGGTTCAGTCTTCTTTGCTTGTGATTGGGGTATCGGTGACGCATCACCAGGAGGTGACTCCGCGTCCCGGTGCAGTCTGAGGAAGAGGTTGAGCGGCTGCTCCCTTCAGGTAGAGACCCCGGCTGGGTGTTTCCCTGACTCCTCGATTCTCCCCAACACTCTTCGTGCCCCTCACAGCCTACCGATTGGCATTGTCGGCCATTTCATTTCTGCCCTCTGTTGGCATACGCCGGGATCGGCGTATATGCAGAGGACGGTTAGGACCATCCGTGCTGTGGGCTAGTAACGTACTTAGCCTGGAGGATTCCAGTGACTATAACCTTTGTTTATTCCTTGTATTATTTTTGCCTTCATTAAAATAACAAAACCTTCACAAGTGGTTGCGTTCTCATTATCGTGTCTGTTAAACGATCCTGAGACGTTCAGGGCGTTACAAAATATCCGACCTTAATAACACTAACTGTCTCCCGGTCGATAACAGACATGGCAACACTTGATGATGTGCTGGCTGCTTTAGCGACCGTGCAAATTGAATTGGCTGCCTCCAGGCAAGAAACAGCCGATGTAAAAGCCAGACTGGATGCTATCCAATTGGACCCGCTCACGCCCAGCACCTCCCTCACGAACCAGACCCCTGCGGTAGTAGTGGAAATGCCGGTAGCCGTCCCCTTGGCAACACCAGAGAGGTACAGTGGGGATCCTAACACAGTGCAGGTATTCCTCACACAAGTGGCGCTACATCTATCGTGCAAACCAAGGGCGTTCCCCACGAGTCAGGCTCGTGTGGCTTTCCTTATATCCTATTTGGCTGGAAACGCGGCACAATGGGCCGTACCTCTGGTGAGCAGGGACGACCCCATCTTATGTGATTGGGGTGCTTTTCGCGAGGAATTCCTGAAGGTCTTCGACAGAAGGGCTGACTCGTACACGGCGGACCGTGAAATGCTTGAGTTGAGACAGGGATCCAACGACCTGGTGCAGTATCTCAACGCGTTCCGAAGGCTGGTTGCGGAAACCAAGTGGCCTGTTGCTAAACAGACGGCGCTCTTCCATCACGGGCTGTGCGATGAGCTCAAGGACGCCGTGGCTCATATTGACCCACAACCCAAGACATGTGAGGGCCTTATCAACCTGGTATTACGGCTGGAACATAGGCTAAGTGAAAGAAAGGGGGATCATGGGAGAAAAGGAAAATCCCTTCCATCCTATGTGACAGTGGGAAGTCCTGAAACTTCCACCGCATCCAAGGGAGAACCCATGGACATCGGCGCAATACGAGCGAGCCTCACAGCCACGGAGAAAGAGTCACGCCGTAAACAAGGATTGTGCCTATATTGTGGCAAAAAAGGCCACTACGTACGTGAATGCCCTGCCAAACCGAAGACGTCACGTTATCGGGCCAACCGGTCGGTAACAGCCGTGGTGGACGTACCGGCGGAAAACTAGAGGACTCCCAGACCAAAGAAGGGGCATCTCGGAGTCACTCATCCATCCCTTCACTTTCCAACTGGGTCACTAAGGGACAACGACACCTGTTTCTCACGGTGCACGTGGGAGTGCATGACCAGTGGATACCCGTTGTGGCCATGGTGGATTCAGGGGCCACTGGCATGTTTATGGACCACAACGAGGCATGCAGGCTAGGGCTAGTGCTTCTTCCCAAAGCTGTACCCGAAGACGTCTATGCTGTAGACGGAAGGCGATTGGTGACGGGGCCCATCGGGCAGCACACGGGGGTCCTTCCGATGAGATGTGGGAGGAACCATTTGGAACAAATCGATTTTAACATCATCCGAGCGCCCCAATATGGCGTCATATTGGGATTGCCGTGGCTACAGAAACACAACCCCTCTGTGGATTGGCCAACACATCGCATCGAACTGACGTCACCGTATTGCATCCTGCATTGTGGAATAGGAACGGAATCCCTTGACGCAGATGAGAGCGGGAGTCAGACGGTGGCTACAGCGGCAGAAAAAGATGTGGCTCTCCCCCAGGCTTATCACAGTTTTGAGGATGTATTTGATGAGGTGAAGGCGGAAGTGCTACCACCACATAGACAGTTTGACTGCCAGATCGACCTGGTGCCAGGGGCCAGCGTTCCCAGCGGCAGGCTGTATGCCCTGACGGAGCCTGAAAACGTGCATCTCCGGGGGTACCTGGATAAACTCCTCAAGCTAGGATTCATCCGCCCGTCCAAGTCTCCGGCCGCCTCGCCACTCTTCTTCATCCCGAAGGCTAATGGGGAGCTGAGAGCCTGTGTGGACTTTAGGGCATTGAATGCGATAACCGTAAAGAATCGGTACCCCTTGCCTCTCATCAGTGTACTCCTGGAACAGGTCAAGAAAGCTCGTATCTACACCAAGTTGGATTTGAAAGGGGCATACCATCTGGTGCGCATGAGGGACGGAGACGAGTGGAAGACCGCCTTTAAGACCAGGTTCGGCCTTTTTGAGTACCTCGTCATGCCGTTCGGTCTGTGCAACGCCCCGGCAGCCTTTCAGTACTTTTTGAATGAGGTATTCAGAGAGGAGTTGGATATCTACGTGGTCGAATATATCGACGACATCCTCATCTATTCGTCCAGTGTGGAGGACCACGTACACCACGTCAAAGCTGTGCTCCAAAAGCTGAGGGAAAACATGCTGTTTTGTAAACTCAGCAAGTGTGACTTCCACGTCACATCCGTGGAATTCCTCGGAGTGATGCTGAGTCCAGAGGGACAGGAGATGGCAGAACGAAAGATCAAGGCGGTGAAAGAATGGCCGGTGCCCCAAAGCGTGAAGGACGTCCAAAGTTTCATTGGCTTCGCCAACTTTTACAGGCGGTTTATAGATGGATTTTCAGGATTGGTGGCCCCAATCACACAGCTACTGAGGAAGTCCAAGGAGTTTGTCTGGTCCCCTGAAGCGAACAGAGCCTTTGAGGCCCTGAAAAGCGCCTTTGGTAAGGCACCGGTGTTGGCTCACCCCGATCCGGATCTCCCCTACGTGGTGGAAGCGGACGCATCGGATGTGGCGCTGGGGGCTATCTTGTCCCAACGCAACCACGACACAGGGGTGCTTCATCCCGTTGCGTACATGTCCCGCAAACTCAACGACGCCGAACGCAACTACCATATTGCGGAGAAGGAGCTTCTCGCAATCAAGGACGCCTTCACCGAATGGAGGCATTGGTTGATGGGGGCAAGACATGTGGTATCGGTGTACACGGACCATCGGAACCTACAGTTCATGACGGCCACAAGACACCTTTCTCCCAGACAGCTGCGGTGGATGATCTTCTTTGCGGGGTTCAACTTCCGCATCACATATCGGCCGGGGACGGAAAACCGGAAGGCGGACGCCCTGTCCCGTCAATCTGCAGTTAAGGAACCATTGCCTGCGACCGAGCATTCCATCATTTCCCCGAGGATGGTATTGGGGGTTATCCAACCGGATACTTTCCTGAGGGGAATAAAGAGAGGGATCAGGTCATTCGCATGGCGGAGGTGGCTCCTCAGTCACAGAGAATGGCAGCTGAAGGACGGGATACCCCTGAAGGGCAGGTGCCTATTGATACCCACGCCTAGGCTAAGGAAACAAGCATTCATCTGGTGCCATGACTCTCCATGCGCAGGTCATTTGGGCTTTGAAAAAACGGTGGCTAGCATGGGACGGCATTTCTGGTGGCCAACCATGAGAGTGGATGTCAGAAGGTGGGGACAGGAGTGTCCTACGTGTGCTACCATGAAGGCCGACCATGGCCGAACCCAAGGGCTCTTACATCCACTTCCGACCCCGGATAGACCATGGGATAGCATATCACTGGACTTCGTGGTGGGCCTACCGGTAGACCAGGGGATGACGGCAATACTGGTGGTGGTGGATTACTTGACGAAAATGGGGCACTTCATCCCCTGCAAGAGAGTCCCTACGGCCGGGGAATTGGCGTCACTACTCCTAAAGAATGTGGTACGACTGCATGGATTACCTGGGGTGATCGTGTCGGACCGGGGGTCGCAGTTTACTGCGCAATTCTGGAAGACTTGGTGCACTGCGCTGCATGTTAAGACCGCCCTGTCCACCAGCTACCACCCTCAAACGGACGGCCAAACCGAGCGCCTGAACCAAACGCTCAAACAGTATCTGCGATGTTTTGTGGACCAGGGCAGGGAAGAATGGGTCGACTTGCTATGGGTTGCAGAGATCGCCTATAACAACGCCACTCACAGCTCCACACAGTCATCTCCGTTCTATAGCAACTATGGCCAACATCCCAGGTTCTTGCCATTTCTACATCCGTTCAGAGAGGACAGGATTCCCGCCACAGCGGACAGGGTGGCACACATAAAAGACACGTTGATGCACTCAAGGGCTGTCCTAATAGAGGCCAAGAGAAGATACAAGGCTGCGGCAGACAGGAAGAGAAGGCCCGGGCCACTGTACCGCACTGGAGACTACGTCTGGATATCCACAAGAAACATGAGGTTTCGAAAGAACAGTGTGTTCCATCCCAAGTACATGGGCCCCTATCGAATTACCAAGTGTATGGGTCCCGTGAACGTGAAGGTGTGCTTGCCCCAGTCATTGCGGATACACCCTGTCTTTCATGTATCATTGCTCAAACCAGCACCCTCCAAGCCGTCTGGGACACCTAGGCCGGTAAGCGTGGAGTCGGAGGTGGAGTATGAAGTGTCGGGCATACGGGCGTCCCAATGGCGCAGGGGGAAGCTGTGGTACCTGGTTGCGTGGAAAGGCTATGGCCCGGAGGAGCAGTCATGGGAACCGGCTGAAGGGGTTCATGCTCCGCGCTTGGTCTCCTTGTTCCATCGGCGTTTTCCTGCCAGCGCTGGACCCGTGGGGAGCCGCTGAGAGGGAGGATGTACTGTCAAGAATTCCTGTCATGCGAGGGGAGGAAAACGGTAACCAGCGAAAACGGACTACATCTCCCAGGATGCTTAGCGGTTGAGAGGTTATGTAAACAGGAGAGCTGTTACATAACTCAAGGAAAACACGCCCTTATGTAAAACAGGAGAGCTGTTACATAACTCAAGGAAAACACGCCCTTATGTAAACAGGAGAGCGGTTACATAACTCAACGAAAACACGCCCTTATGTAAACAGGAGAGCTGTTACATAACTCAAGGAAAACAACGCCCTATAAAGGGAGGAACCGGGAGGTACAACGCTGTCGGATATTGTGTTTACAACCGACGTACCTGCTTAGTGAAGAGCAGTGTTCCGGAGTGGTGCTCCAGTAAGGCAAGAACGGAGGTAGGTCGAGTCGTTACTCCCTGGGCCGTGTCTTGCCCCATCGTCACCTGTGAAGGACCCGGAAGCTCTACCGGATAACCATTGAGCTTCGCTTTTTGACTCGGCTGAGTCAAAGCGCAGTGGCGCTTTTGCTGGTTGGAGTCGTAACTCCCAGCCCGACCAGAGATACAGGGACTGCCAGCTGTAACGCACACCAGGAGGTGTTTGCCGCGTTACAGACTCGGAAGTCCACAGGATCGATCGAGCGGCTGCTCTCGGTTCAGTCTTCTTTGCTTGTGATTGGGGTATCGGTGACGCATCACCAGGAGGTGACTCCGCGTCCCGGTGCAGTCTGAGGAAGAGGTTGAGCGGCTGCTCCCTTCAGGTAGAGACCCCGGCTGGGTGTTTCCCTGACTCCTCGATTCTCCCCAACACTCTTCGTGCCCCTCACAGCCTACCGATTGGCATTGTCGGCCATTTCATTTCTGCACTCTGTTGGCATACGCCGGGATCGGCGTATATGCAGAGGACGGTTAGGACCATCCGTGCTGTGGGCTGGTAACGTACTTAGCCTGGAGGATTCCAGTGACTATAACCTTTGTTTATTCCTTGTATTATTTTTGCCTTCTGTTAGACCTGTCAGCCCTTTGGGTGGTCCCTCCTCATCATTATTTATTTTGTCCCACTTTTGCCTCAAACCCTGTTTGAATTTTTCCTTTTTGGGAACCACCAGATTTTTTTTCGTGTTGCTGCAGATTCAGGGAGCCATTTTAGCTACCCCTGAAACTTCTGTCTGAGGGCCTGGAGCGCAAGATGGTGGCCACCTGTGACATCACCAGCATCCACTGGAACCTACCAGCACCTTCCAGAACATTCCAGGAGATTCCAGAACTCTGTGACAGTTGGAGACCGTTTAGAATGTTGGGAGGATAAGAGAGGCAGTTGGCAGTTGGAGCTGGCAGTTGGCACCTGACTGGTGAAGAGAGAGGAGCACAACAGTGAAGGAGGAAGGAGTGAAGCAGCAGGGGTGGAAACTTGTGCCTGGAGTGGGGTCCATAAACCCACCCTTGATACTTGTCCCTACTGATGGATCCCAGCCTATAGCCCTGTGTGGGAAGAAGACAGAAGAAAACCATCCTAAGGACCTGGACAGCAGGAACAGGCCTTAGAACCAAGAAAACAGCAAGATTCTGACCTGAGAACTGGTTTCCCTGGAGTCCGGCGTCGAGTAGCCTGAAGACCTGGAGCCCGAGGTGGAGAAGCGGCGCTGACTGAAGTAGCAGACGTCGTACCCGGAGCCGCCTGAGGTCGTGAGAGGGCGCCGACGGGGGTCGAGAGGAATACCAGAGGTCGAGGAGGAAGTGAACCGAGGTCGAGCGAGCGGCGTCATCGGAGGAGTGAAGTCCGCCCTCCGGAGTCGTCGGAGACCGAGGTAGAGGAGCACCGGAGGTCGGGAGTGAGGATCGCACTCCGGAGTCGCCCGGAACCTGAGAGGAGGAGCACCGGAGGTCGGGGGTGAGGATCGCACCCCGGAGTCGCCGGAAGTCGACATCGAGGCCAGGCCGGCCGACGTCATCGGAGCCGAGAGCGCCATCGGACCGGAGCCGCCCGAAGTCGACATCGTGAAGAGACTGCCCGACGCCGTCGAATCGGAGGTAGAGATCGAACCGAGGCCGCCGACATCGGACCGGAACCGCCTTCCGGCGTCGACAAAGAACTGACATTGTGCCGAGGCCGCCGAGACCGAACCGGAACCGCCTCACGGCGTCGACACGACTCCAGCGGCGTCGGAACATCAGAAAAAGGGCAGTAAGTGGAGTAGAGGGCGCCTAAGGCCCTGTGGAGACCTGAGAGACTACTCTAAGGGGCTAGGGAGGTGCTGAAACCCACCTGACTGTGCCTGGGGTGAACTGGGACTGACCTAGAGAGGTTGTGTGGAGACGGGAAGCCAGGGCATTGGTATTCCCCCCTTTGATCTACCTCAGTTTAGGCCTCAGCCTTGTCCCAGCCAGGGAGTAGCCTCCCCCCTCAAGCCTTCCACAACCCTACAAGCTGTGCCTGGGCCAAATCAGCCCTTAAGAAGTGAAGTGTCATCTGATTATATGAGGGGTGCTGTATACTTTTAATTACTTATTGGGGATACTGTATTTATTGAGTTTTTACCTATTTATTGCTGCACTATATTTATAGGTCCACAGGACTTGTTGGTGTACAATATTTATTGATACAGTATTTATTGCCTCAAAGTATTTAATTGTCTGTATATATTGCACTTGTATTTATGCCCTGTTATTTATGATCACCCCTATTTATTTCATCAAACAGCCAATATTTATTTGACCTGCACTAATTGAAACTTGTATATTGTGATTGACCTATTTATTTTTCCAATCAGCAACTAAGAGAAAAAGATAAAGAAAGAATATTTTCATAATTTTTACGGTGTAGAGTCGTTTTTGGAACGGATGCACGCATGGTTATTGTATGGGTATATTGTATGCTTAGCACTGCGCCTGTTTCCTGACCACTCGAGCCAAGCTACCCCATTGTGTTGGGAAGGTCCACCACCACCCTGCGGAGTGGGAGTGGGGCTGTTTCCAACATAAATTGGTGTTCAGTGGTGGGATAGAGCTGTGCCTACATATACTCAACAATAACTGTGGGTAGTCCATAGGCCTACACCGGGAGTTTTCTCACAGCGGCCTTCCAAATTGTGGGTTTTTGTTTTTCCAAATTTACTCTGGTGGTGGGAGGAGGTATTACTAAAGGTACCCCCCTGCATTGTTACTGCACAAAACCTGTCCTCTAACCTGAGTGGGCAAGATGGAGTTTGTACTGGAAGATTTAGAAACGTACACTGTGGCCCAACTCAGGGAGTTTTGCCAGCGGGAGGGGGTGTACTGTCCCCCAGGAGCAAAGAAGGGTGCACTCCAAACCAGCTTAATGGCTTGGGGGGAGGCACGCCGAGAAAGCAAGGCTGAGGAGGAAGACAGGGATGGAGAGCCTAACCCCGAGGGGGCTGAGATGTACCAACCTGAGGTGGGGAACCTGTCAGCAGGGCCCAGGACACTTTCTAGGAAGGGCAGCACTGTCTCTAGTGGGGGCTTATCCAGCGTGGAGTTAGCAGATCGGAGAGAGAAAAGACAGCTCACATGGGATTTAGCAAAGCTGGAGAAGGAGAAGGAGGAACAGAGGTTGGCTCATGAGACGGAGAAAGAGAGGATGGCTCATGAGATAAGACTGAAAGAGATAGAGCTTCAGATCCTAAGAATAGGGGCACAACCTGTTCCTAATGGTGGCAGCCAAAACCAAGAGGTCACCAGGGAATCCAAACCTTACCTGCCAAAGGACATAGTAGCTAGCTATGGGGCGGGTGACGACATCGCCAAGTGGCTAGCAGCCTATGAGGTCTCGTTGAGGGCCCATGGGGTTCCAGTGAAGTACTGGGGAGGGGGATTGTATAAGTACATGCCTCCAGCTGGTAGGGATGCTTTATTGGCCCTCGAAGAGGATGAGCAGACCCACTACCCCACCATGAAACTGGCGCTCATCAGAAAGTTTGGACTAACACCTGAAAAGTACAGACAGAAGTTCAGGGGTAGTCACAAGCTGGGCACACAGAATTGGGTGGACTTCCTGGACTATGCAAAGAAGGCACTGGAAGGTTGGATTCAGGGCAGTGAAGTAAGGAACTACGAGGAGCTGTTTGACCTAGTACTGAAGGAACACCTACTCGAGAAATGTTTCCCTGAACTGCGGCAACACCTGGTGGATAGCAAGCTGACCAGCCCCCGGAAGCTTGCTGAGGAGGCGGACATTTGGGCTAGTACCCGGGTGTCCACAAGGGGGACTGGAGGGGATACTCAAAAGGCCGGACAGGGCGCCCCCCAGAAGAAAGAAGGAGGGGAAAAGAAAAAGGAGTTCTCCAAAGGCCCCCAAAATAACTTCCAAGGGAAGGGAACAGGATTCACCTCTAAGGCTAACCCACCCAGAAACCCTAATCCTGGCCAGAGTCAGCAGCCAAGGGTTGTCCATTGCTACGAGTGCGGTGGCGTTGGACACTATAAAGGAGATCCGAAGTGTCAGAAACGATCACCCCCTCCCACTGGAGGAAAGACCCCCGGAGTAGCTAGTGCAGTGCTCGGGGAGGAGATGCCCTTAACTAAGGGAAGGGAGTGGGCGGGTGTCACTTTAGTGTCCCTGGGAGAACGGGAGATGGTTCCTAAGATCCAGGTGCCCGCAAATACCGCGAAGTATGGGCAGTGGATCACCATCAACGGCCAAAGAGGGGAGGCTCTGAGAGACACAGGAGCCAGTATGACTATGGTGCGTAGCCAGCTGGTGTCTCCAGAACAGGTAATTCCCGATGTACTCCACCCAGCCGCGATGGCTGACGGCAGAACAGGTCACTATCCAGTGGCCGAGGTTCCCTTTGAATGGGGGGGGGTTGCAGGTTCACTTCGAGTTGCCGTAAGCCCTGCCGTGCCAGTCGATTGTCTGCTGGGCAATGACATGGAGCACAACGCTTGGAAGGAGGTGGAATACCGGACTCACACCGAGATGCTGGGTACACCTGACTGGGCCTGTGTTAGCACAAGGTCCGTGACTACCCGAAGAGGGAGTTCATTTCGGCTGGAGCCTGGAACAAAGGCCCAGCCGGCTGCCAGTCAAGGGAAGAACCGAGGACAGGAGGAGCCTGCCTCGGCGTCTCCACCCCGTAGGACGGATAGGCCACCGGAGGTGGTGGACCAGGAGTCTGCGGAGGGGGACGTTACCAACCTGGAGGACCTACCCATCCCGGCCGAGTGGCACGTGGAGGGAGGCCCGTCCAGGGAGGAATTCTGCCAGGGCCAGAGGGAGTGCCCTACCCTTGAGGGGCTGAGGCGACAGGCCGAAGCCCAGGCAGCAGGGAACGTTGAAGGGAACTACAGTGTTTACTGGGAGGATGGCCTCCTCTACAGTGAACCCAAGGCACCCCTACATGGATCGTCACGAGCCTTGGTAGTTCCTCAACGTTATCGAGCCTTCCTTTTAGAGTTGGCTCACGAGATCCCCTTGGCAGGACACCTGGGGCAAGACAAGACCTTCGCCCGTCTTGTCCCACACTTTTATTGGCCTCAGATGAAAGTGTCGTCCGATACCTACTGCCGGACATGTGTGTCTTGCCAAGCCAGTGGGAAAACAGGGGTGAAGCTGAAAGCTCCCCTGGAACCACTTCCTGTCGTTAGCACCCCCTTTGAAAGGGTGGGCATCGACATTGTGGGTCCGTTAGATCCACCAACATCAGCTGGTCACAGGTTTATCCTAGTCCTGGTGGATCATGCCACACGGTACCCAGAGGCAATACCTCTGAGGACCATAACAGCACCTGTTGTGGCTAGGGCCCTGATGGGAATCTTTACCCGAGTGGGTTTTCCCAAGGAAGTTGTGTCCGACAGGGGGACCAACTTCATGTCAGCGTATATGCGGGCAATGTGGAAGGAGTGTGGAGTGACATACCGGTTCACCACTCCTTACCACCCCCAGACCAATGGTCTGGTGGAGAGGTTTAACAAAACCTTGAAGGGCATGATCAGAAGTCTGCCTGAAAGCCTGCGGAGGAAATGGGACGTCCTCCTACCCTGTTTACTTTTTTCTTACAGGGAAGTGCCACAGAAGGGAGTGGGCTTCAGCCCCTTCGAGCTTCTGTATGGGCACCCTGTACGTGGACCTCTTAACCTGGTGAGAGACGGATGGGAAAGAACTCCCAGAAAGCTCCCCCAGGATGTGGTGAGCTACATGCTGGCCTTCCGGAGCCAAATGGCTAAGTTGTGGAAGCAAGCTTCTGACAACCTGGAAGCCAGCCAAGCAGTAATGAAGGCGTGGTATGACCACAACGCTCACCCGGTGGAGTTGGAGCCTGGCCAGAAGGTGTGGGTGATCGAACCCGGAGAGCTTAGTGCCCTCCAGGATCGCTGGTCAGGACCCTTTGAGGTGTTGGAGAAGAAGGGTAAGGCTACCTACTTGGTGGACCTGAAGACCCCTCGTCAGCCCCTGCGGGTGCTGCATGCCAACCGCCTCAAACCCCACCACGAGAGGCCCGAAGTCATCTTGATGATGGTGACTGACGGAGGAGAGGACGTGGAAAGCGAGCCTCTCCCTGATCTGTTTGCGTCTCAAGAAAAGGATGGGTCGGTGGAGGGAGTGATTCTCTCCCCATCTCTAACTCCTGAACAGCAGGAGGACTGTCGCCAGGTCCTGGGGCAGTACTCTTCGTTGTTCTCCCTTGTCCCGGGTAGGACTCACCTGTGCGTCCATGACGTGGACACAGGGGACAGCCCACCTGTGAAGTCCAAGATCTACCGGATGTCAGACAAGGTGAAGGCCAGCATTCATAGTGAAGTCACTAAGATGCTGGAGCTAGGAGTGATTGAACCTTCTAGCAGCCCCTGGTCTAGTCCGGTGGTGTTAGTACCGAAAGCTGCACCACCGGGTGCCCAACCAGAACTGAGGTTCTGTGTGGACTACCGGGGACTGAATTCAGTGACAAAGACTGATGCACATCCGATCCCTAGGGCGGATGAATTGATTGACCGGCTGGGAGCTGCCCAATATCTAAGTACCTTTGACCTTACTTCAGGGTACTGGCAGATCTCGTTGACTGATGGAGCAAGGGAAAGGTCAGCCTTCTCCACGCCCAATGGCCACTACCAGTTGTGTGATGCCCTTTGGGCTCAAGAACGCACCTGCCACGTTTCAGCGCCTGGTAAACCAGATCCTCACCGGAATGGAGAGTTTCTCTGCTGCTTATCTGGATGACATAGCCGTCTTCAGTAACAGCTGGGAGGATCACTTGCGTCACCTGCAAGCTGTTCTCCAGGCCCTGAGACAAGCTGGATTGACGATCAAGGCCAGCAAGTGCCAGATCGGGCAGGGGTCGGTAGTGTACCTTGGACACTTGGTGGGTAGGGGAACGGTGCAACCCCTCCAGGCGAAGATCGAGGCCATCATGGCCTGGGAACCCCCCAAGACACAGACTGAGGTCCGAGCATTTTTGGGCCTCACGGGATACTATCGCCGCTTCGTGAAGGGGTACGGTACCATCGTAGCCCCTCTCACGGAGCTCACGTCCAAGAAACAACCTCGACGGGTAGTCTGGACGGAGGCTTGTCAGCAAGCCTTTGAGAGATTGAAGAAAGCCATGTGCGAGGCCCCGGTCTTAAGGGCCCCAGACTTTTCCAAGGAGTTCATTGTCCAGACAGATGCATCAGAACATGGCATTGGGGCAGTGTTATCGCAACTCAACGAAGAGGGTCTGGATCAACCCGTGGTCTTCCTATCCCGGAGACTACTTCCCAGGGAACAGAAGTGGAGTGCAATAGAGCGTGAAGCCTTTGCAGTGGTATGGGCTCTGAAGAAGTTGCGGCCATACCTGTTTGGATCGCACTTCCTAGTTCAGACCGACCACCGACCCCTTCGTTGGCTGATGCAGATGAAGGGGGAGAATCCCAAGTTGTTGAGGTGGTCTATTTCCCTACAGGGGATGGACTTTCAGGTGGAACATCGGCCTGGAGTGGACCACGCCAATGCAGACGGTCTCTCAAGGTATTTCCGCCTTAGTGATGAGAACTCCCAAGGGGTTGGGTAGCTCTCCCCACTTTCAGCTGGGGGGGGACGCGTGTTAGACCTGTCAGCCCTTTGGGTGGTCCCTCCTCATCATTATTTATTTTGTCCCACTTTTGCCTCAAACCCTGTTTGAATTTTTCCTTTTTGGGAACCACCAGATTTTTTTTCGTGTTGCTGCAGATTCAGGGAGCCATTTTAGCTACCCCTGAAACTTCTGTCTGAGGGCCTGGAGCGCAAGATGGTGGCCACCTGTGACATCACCAGCATCCACTGGAACCTACCAGCACCTTCCAGAACATTCCAGGAGATTCCAGAACTCTGTGACAGTTGGAGACCGTTTAGAATGTTGGGAGGATAAGAGAGGCAGTTGGCAGTTGGAGCTGGCAGTTGGCACCTGACTGGTGAAGAGAGAGGAGCACAACAGTGAAGGAGGAAGGAGTGAAGCAGCAGGGGTGGAAACTTGTGCCTGGAGTGGGGTCCATAAACCCACCCTTGATACTTGTCCCTACTGATGGATCCCAGCCTATAGCCCTGTGTGGGAAGAAGACAGAAGAAAACCATCCTAAGGACCTGGACAGCAGGAACAGGCCTTAGAACCAAGAAAACAGCAAGATTCTGACCTGAGAACTGGTTTCCCTGGAGTCCGGCGTCGAGTAGCCTGAAGACCTGGAGCCCGAGGTGGAGAAGCGGCGCTGACTGAAGTAGCAGACGTCGTACCCGGAGCCGCCTGAGGTCGTGAGAGGGCGCCGACGGGGGTCGAGAGGAATACCAGAGGTCGAGGAGGAAGTGAACCGAGGTCGAGCGAGCGGCGTCATCGGAGGAGTGAAGTCCGCCCTCCGGAGTCGTCGGAGACCGAGGTAGAGGAGCACCGGAGGTCGGGAGTGAGGATCGCACTCCGGAGTCGCCCGGAACCTGAGAGGAGGAGCACCGGAGGTCGGGGGTGAGGATCGCACCCCGGAGTCGCCGGAAGTCGACATCGAGGCCAGGCCGGCCGACGTCATCGGAGCCGAGAGCGCCATCGGACCGGAGCCGCCCGAAGTCGACATCGTGAAGAGACTGCCCGACGCCGTCGAATCGGAGGTAGAGATCGAACCGAGGCCGCCGACATCGGACCGGAACCGCCTTCCGGCGTCGACAAAGAACTGACATTGTGCCGAGGCCGCCGAGACCGAACCGGAACCGCCTCACGGCGTCGACACGACTCCAGCGGCGTCGGAACATCAGAAAAAGGGCAGTAAGTGGAGTAGAGGGCGCCTAAGGCCCTGTGGAGACCTGAGAGACTACTCTAAGGGGCTAGGGAGGTGCTGAAACCCACCTGACTGTGCCTGGGGTGAACTGGGACTGACCTAGAGAGGTTGTGTGGAGACGGGAAGCCAGGGCATTGGTATTCCCCCCTTTGATCTACCTCAGTTTAGGCCTCAGCCTTGTCCCAGCCAGGGAGTAGCCTCCCCCCTCAAGCCTTCCACAACCCTACAAGCTGTGCCTGGGCCAAATCAGCCCTTAAGAAGTGAAGTGTCATCTGATTATATGAGGGGTGCTGTATACTTTTAATTACTTATTGGGGATACTGTATTTATTGAGTTTTTACCTATTTATTGCTGCACTATATTTATAGGTCCACAGGACTTGTTGGTGTACAATATTTATTGATACAGTATTTATTGCCTCAAAGTATTTAATTGTCTGTATATATTGCACTTGTATTTATGCCCTGTTATTTATGATCACCCCTATTTATTTCATCAAACAGCCAATATTTATTTGACCTGCACTAATTGAAACTTGTATATTGTGATTGACCTATTTATTTTTCCAATCAGCAACTAAGAGAAAAAGATAAAGAAAGAATATTTTCATAATTTTTACGGTGTAGAGTCGTTTTTGGAACGGATGCACGCATGGTTATTGTATGGGTATATTGTATGCTTAGCACTGCGCCTGTTTCCTGACCACTCGAGCCAAGCTACCCCATTGTGTTGGGAAGGTCCACCACCACCCTGCGGAGTGGGAGTGGGGCTGTTTCCAACACCTTCATTAAAATAACAAAACCTTCACAAGTGGTTGCGTTCTCATTATCGTGTCTGTTAAACGATCCTGAGACGTTCAGGGCGTTACAGGAGTAGGGTAGAGTGGAGTGGGTTAGAAGACTGGAGTGGGGTAGATAGAGGTGGATTAGGGTAGATTGGAGTATATTGGTTGAAGTGGAGTGTGGTGGGGTAGAGTGGGGTAGACTGGAGTGGAGTTGGGGTAGAGTGGAGTGGGGGTAAATTTGAGTGGGGTGGATTGGCGTAGATTGAAGTGGAGTGAGGTAGACTGGAGTGTAAAAGATGTGAGTGTGGTAGACTAGAGTGGGATAGATTGTGCTAGAGTAGGATAGATTAGAGTGGAGAGGAGTTGGATAGATTTCACTGGAGTTAGGAGTGGAGTGAATTGGACTGGTGCAGATTGGAGTGGGGTAGATTGGAGTGCAATGGGTTGGATTGAGAAACATTGGAGCGGGGTGGGTTTGGCTAGACTGAAGTGGGGTAGATTGAAGCAGAGTGAGGTAGATTTGAGTAGAACACAGTAGATTGGGGAGAAAGGTAGATTAGGTTGACTGGGTTTGATTGGGTGGAGTGGGGTAGATTGGAGTGGAGTGGGGTAGACTGGCGAGGGGTAGATTGCAGTGAGGTAGAATGGATTGAAGTAGTTTTGAGTGGATTGAAATCAGGTAGATTGGAGTGGGTGGAGTGGAGTGGGGTAAAGTGGGGTAGAATGAAGTGGGGTAGACTGGGGTGGGGTAGGGTGAGTATAGTAGATTGTACCGAAGTAGAGTGGGGTAGATTGGGGTACATTGGAGTGGAGTGGGATAGACTGAAGTGGGCTGGGTTAAATGGTGTGGAGTGGAGTGGAGGGGTGCAGAGTAGATTGGCGTGTTGTGGAGTGAGTGGCGCAGATTGGAGTGGCGTGGAGTCTAGTCACGTGCCGAAGAGTGGAGTGGCATGTCGTAGATTGGAGTGTTGTAGAATGGGGTGGCGTGGCATAGAGTGGAAGGGCATAGAGCGGAGTGATGCAGTGTGGAGTATGCATGGTGTGGTAGGGCACTGCCATTACACACAACACATTTTCAATTGAAACGAACATTCCATTTGCACTGAAATACGGTTGTACTGCACACAAACCATAATGTGTGCAAATGTCATCACCTAGTATATTGATGTGTTTTGATCGTATTCAAGTATTGGTTTTCACCACACTTAAGAATTACAAAAAACAAGTGCTTCATTTGTACTTATTCTGATATATTCATAAACATCAGCACAATTAATTTTTTTGATGCAGGCTACAAAAAATAAAAACATCCTACACTCCCTCCTCTTACTCAGCAGGATTGTCTCATACATTCTCTCACTTTGAAGTCCGAGAAAGAAAGTAAACACCAATTTTCCTTGGAATAGAGAGCTTGACATTTGACCTCTGTCTTTGATTGCACAGCAAAAGTGACTAGATAAGAGCAAGATTTAAAGGCCTCTTTACGGAAAGCGAGTTTGTCGAAGACTACATTAAATAAGGTTTGGGCACCTGAAGGGACAAACTCAAGCTGGTCAGCCTAAAACAAATAAAGCCAGCAAATAGAAAGACAGAAAATGTGAGCTACAAAGCCAATGGTAAGCAACGGGCGAAAAGCATTCTTAGGTCAGTTTCTGAATGTCCCCAAGATGACTTTAGCAAACAAGACAGCGGCTTGATCTGGTAGACTTCGACCTAAAAAGGTGACATTTGCATGCATTGGTGTGCAGGTCTCTGCTCTGGGATGGGGAAGCTGGGGTTAGTCCATTCTGTGGTTTCACATAGCCTATGCACATGTGCAAATAATTAAGTGGTTTTGTTATTAGGTTTAGGTTTATCATCAGTGATGCAAACACAGATGTGTTTATAAAACAGGTGATGCCCAGGTACAGAAGGGTGTGAGGATCTCTACCACAAGAGGGGATCCCCAGTGTTGCAAAGGGTTGAGGTTCTCTCTGTTTGCTACATATCTGCCATTCACAAAGACACCTGAGGGAATCTCTGACCAGGGAGAAGGTTCAAAGGCTTTTGTTTATGGGGTGATACCAATCCATGCATAGGCATCACATAGCCCGATAAAATTATGCCTGCTTAAGAAAATAATCTCAATTATGCCCAGTATGCAGAATCAATTTGTTTTAAACTCAGTTACTGTATGAAATGTTCTTACCTATGAAGTCCACAGATCTGTCCAGCCATGGCAGGATCTTCTCACAGAAGCTATCATTCACAGGCACACGCAAGAAATGAGATTCTGGAATAAAGTCTGGCTTTGGGCAAGTGTTGCTGGCATTTACCACATAACCAATTTCATTCTGCTGCATCAGCTCCTGAAGGAAGGGAAAACAAAGTAAGAAGGAAGCAGCTCATATCATGGCGCACAAAGTAATGTGATAAAATAGAGACATGATTTTGTATTGCAAGCATATAATGTTACTGGAGCGACCTACTTGAAGGGGGAAACTCCAAGGGTTTGTCCAGAAAGACTGCCCATGCTGTATTTACTGCATGGTTGAAGTGCATATTGTCAAATATATCCAGGGGTGTAAGAGTCCGATCCCCTCTAAATTGGTTGAGAGTGAAGAACCTCCTGTCGATAACGAGTTGCTCCATCAAAGTAGTCCAGCATCTTACAGTCTGCTCATTAAACCCTTCTCTAGTGTCAAGGGGCAGTGAAGGATTGTACAAAAAGGGAATATGCAGTGAGCACGGTGTACGAGTCCGACATGAGTGGCCATATGCCAGAGCGGGCAGCGGACCGTTTGTATGGTATGTACCTGTTTCAGTGGTTTCGTGGCCACAGTGGTGTGGAGTCCTCTGGTAGGCACTCAGTCTAGTTCTATAAGAGTATACGGAGCACCACAACGCAATATAGTGCAATTGTGCTGCATGGACCTATTTCTCCATATCAGGGACAGTGAATTCACCCAGGTCGAAGGGTAATGCTAGTGTTTCTTATTGAAGACTCAGGTCGCACACTGCCCAGATTAGTCTGGTTAGTAACGCATCTCTGATATAGCTGCGTATTGTATTATTTCAGCCATGCGTGCTGCAAGATGTGTATCTGGGTCTTTAACAAATAACAATGTCGTCAGCATACAGTGACAACAAAATGTACTCATTGGGAATGTCAGTCTTCTATGTGAATGTTCATTGAGGAGCCTGGTCGCCATTGAGAGCCAAGACAAACAGTGGGGGTGGGGGTGCATCCCCGCCGTGTTCGCCTACAGATCGGAAATGGATCCAGGACACAACCATTGAAGCAGATTTGGGCCAGTGTACAGCAACTTAATAAGATTCCTCATTTTAAATGGGAGGCCAATCTTTCGTAGCACTGCACATAGAAAAGGCATTTAAAAGAATCAAATGCCTTTTCGGCATTCAGAAGCACAGATATGGCATTTATGTCTAATTTGAGGTATGGCCATGAAAAAGGTCCATAGGTTGCTAGACATATCCCTGCCTCGGACGAAACCTGAATGCTCTGGTAGGATCAGGCGGGACATCAGTGGCGCCAGTCTGTTTGCTATAACATGCGCCAGTATCTTGTTTAAAGTTTTGGGGGACAACGACCTAAGATTGAAAGCGCAGTCCATCTTTACCTGGCTTCAAGAGAGCTGTAATGGAGCTGTAATGACTGCCTCTCTAGTGAAGGGGGGGGGGGGGGGGGGGGGCGGAGTTCAGACTTCACAGGCTCTTGGCAGAAGGCAGCTAATCACCGTGTCAACAAGAGCATGAATGCTTTGTAAAATTCGTCTGTGAGGCCGCGACTGCCTGGAGACCTCTCCCCCTGCCAGCCCGTAAATGGTCTCGATTATTTCTTGTGAAGCAATGGGCTCGGGTAGGAACTCGCTGCAGCAGCCCTCTATCCAAGCTAGACCAATGTTGTCTCTGTAGTGGTGTATTTCGGAGTCTGTGGTGAGTGTTTTGCTAGCATACAGGTTTGAGCAGTTTGACTGGAATTCGTGTAGAATGGCAGTCTGATTGCCAATTACGTCCCCGGTGTCTAATTTAAGGCAGTATAGAGTGTCAGTGGAATGTGTTTTTCTCACCATTCAAGGGTTGTTTGTACTTGGCTGATCGCTCTCCCTATATTTCCTGGTTTCAGCGTCACTAGCTAATAATTGTGTCGCACTGTCTAGGAGGTCTCCACACTCTCGTGTAGCGTCACCAAGTGTGGAGAGTATGTGAGGGTGATGAATTAACGCGTATATTTTCTCCATTTGCGTGATTTCGTTTTCTATGCGGATTAGCTGTGTCCATTAAGAAAATGCCAAGGACAGTAACCATGAGGGTCTCCTGGGAGGCCAAGCACACATTATGGAGGAAAGGTCAACCAGGGTGAGGGCAAGTGCCTGATTCGTGTAATCCATGATAGTACTTCCACGGAAGAGGGCCAGAAATCTACATCGGAATGTATAGCATGTAATGGGGAGTAGTACGAATATACACTCTCCTCCCCCCCACCCCCAAATTGTGGTCCTCCACACATCTTGCAGCATAGCATGTCCATTTGAATGATATGCCTCAACAACCTAGTAGCCTTTGGGTGATTCACTAGTGTAGGATTGGTACTGTCAGTTGTGGGACCTAGTGTCTGATTAAAATTACTTCCACACAGAATATTGCAAGCAGAGCGTCATTTTAACAGTGACAGCAAATCTTCGAAGAATTCAGGACTATCGACATTGGGGAAATATGAATTAATCAAGGTGATGTAGGTACCCTTTGGTGTGCCCTCGACGTACAAATATCTGCCCTCTCGGTCGCTGTGGCAGAAGATCATATGAAAATGTACGGATTTATTAAGAAATATAGCACCATCCCTAGAGTATGCACTGCATCGAGGCATAATAAGCAGACTGTTACCGTGGCCGGGCAAATGTGTTCTTGTCGGTTAAACTCAAGTGTGTCTCCTATAAAAAAATCAATACCCACATTATGCCTGTCCATGTATGCCAAGACTTGGCGTTTAGTTTTGGGATTGCCTAGGCCTCGGATATTCCATGTACATGCATTAAACTTGCCTATGATTCTATAGGTTGTGGTCAATTAGGATCAGTATGTACCAACTAAGGTATGCCATACAGAAGAGTGTGGTGAGTATATCTGTCAAAAGGAAACAAAATGGAAACATCCAGATTCCCACCTCCCCCCACCAACACTGAATTTTCCAACTGTCAGAGTATAACCATTGAACCCAAAAATAAAATATTAAGCATGTTGCTCATTGAGAGATATGGGGGTTTAGAGCAACTATCCCCCATTTCAAAGCTAGCACACTGTACCTCAGTTCAATTAACAATGACAGTAGGTGATATTCTGAGAGTGGCGAGCATCATAATGGCAGGGGGTTGCCACAGTAGATAAGGAAGGATTACAAAGTCTACCGAAGGAATGCCGAGCAGCAACCCCAAAAGGAAGAGTCGCTGCAGAAGATGTTATGGTGTGATTCATAGTCCAGCCCGTAGGTCAATTTCAGATTGAGTCATACGAGGCGGCATCTTAGAAGGGGCTCCATCTCATACTAATGATCATGCGGTTCGCCATAGCATGGGAGGGGGTGTTACATATATCCCTCGGGTGGGGTTTTTCCATCTTTTTGCAAACTTCAGTGGCTCTTTTGGGTTTGTGAAGTCAAGTACCAGGGTGAGTCAGAGGTACATGAAGGCGCAGTAGATTAAAAAGCATACCACATTTCATGTTTTTAGCTTAAAGGACCTTTTTCATTTTGACGAATGTTCTTCGGGCCTCATGTAGGCCTACAGCGAGATCAGGTCAGACAAGTGACCCATTCTCATGGCAGAAGCAACACAACAATCAGGCAATACTTGGCCGGGGAAACGGGATAGGGGTTCCTACTTGCGAGTACGGACCTTGTAATCTGTGCGCCCTCTCAAGTACCAAAGGTTCAGAGAAGCTATCCCTGCCCAGGACCTCAGCCAGAAGGGATTCAACGAAAGGTTCAAGCTTGCCCATTGAGTAGTCTCTTGGAGGCCAAGCATACGCACATTGTTTGTGCGACCTAGATTTCAGGTTGCAAGGTCTCGCTCTAGCCGGTACACAATCTTTGACAATGGGGTTCTCATCTTCCAATCTCAAGATTCTAGGTTTTAGCAGAGTTCAGGCGTCTGTCAAGTCTATTTTTCGTAAGAGCCATCTGTGCGTTTGAGGGTATCATCATTGGGCTCCACCTGAGTTGGAGATGTTGGGGCAGGCCTGAAGCGAGACCCAGTTTGACACCTATGTTCAAAGAGTAATTTGCCTTATGATCTGACTTCCCAATGGCGATGAGTAGGTCTGGAGTCAGATATATGGGATGCAGCAAGAGCACAGCAGATGGACACCTAGGGCTAGGTGTGAGCCCCTCCGTGCAGGGAGCGGACAGTCATTGTTATGTCAGCCGGATGGCCAAAAGAGAAATATACAGAATCTGTACACAGTTAATCACCCACTAAGTGGGAACAGTTGAGAGATTGTTACTTAGCTAGAGTCCGAGAGGGGTGTGTCATGATTCCGATCCGCCCGCTTCCGTGGAGGAGAGGTTAGCGGTCTAGTGTTTGCGGGACCACAACGGAAGGCCGAAATCCTCACTTCCGGTTGGTCGCGCATAACAGCCGGGAACTCCGGCTGCTTAGCGCTTTGAATTCTCGCCTCAGCCGCGGAAGGAGAAGACGCCGCTCACGAGCTCCTGATCTACCACCGAAGAAGGACGCTGCTGCGGACTTTGAGAGGGACAGGTACAGCAGTAGCAGAGGACGCACCGGAGGTAGGTGGACGTCTGACTCTGCCATTCCAAAACTTCTTAAGTCAGTCATCCCACTGCAGACCAAGGAGTGTGCAGTGGAGCGGGATACTCACCTAGCATTATTATTTGCGCAGGAGCGCTGGTTTTATTTCCTTGATTTTGGCTGCACTCTTTCCCTGAACAGGAGAGTACCGGACAGGTACGCCAGGGACCCTTATTATTTGCGCAGGAGCGCTGGTTTTGTTCTCTTGATTTTGGCCTCTCACCTTCCCTGACAGGATAGTACCGGACAGGTATGCCAGGGACCTTTATTATTTGCGCAGGAGCGCTGGCTTTGTTTCTTTGTTTTTGGGGTTGTCACCATCGGTGAGCTACAAGACTTTGCGGCCACTGTAGTCCAGAACCAGCGAACTGGAAGCCAGACTTTTGAGGAGGGTCTCACAACATCGCACCAGGTAACCCAGTGGTTAGTGGGGGGGCACGACACAGAGGAGGGAAGAGAAGGAGCGGACAGGGACGTAATCGTGTTCCCTTCTTTCCTTACCAGCCTGGTGTCCAGCGTCCTCCGGACCCGCGCCTCTCTGGCTTCTACCCCGGGTACCCCCTTGTCCTAAGCGGTGCTCTACCCCGACTAGGGCACGGCGGGAAACGGGGTGGTGGTTCTTGTCGCCTCTGCAGGAACACCCCACCAAGGAGAAGGTAAGCCTTGGGAGGGGCCCTTGACAGGTGCTCCTTCGGGAAGAATCCATAGCAGTGTAGCCTGTTTATCCTTTGGCAGCTGTAAATTGCAATGTGGGGACCCTAGAGGGTGGCAGCTTATGAAAGAGGGGGCACCCAGAAAGTGAAGCAATCTGTTCCTGGGGTCTCACTTAGGGGTATAGGTCTGGACAGCGCCCCAGTTAAGCATTATAGTGGCAGTAAGTTTGGCCTACTGTGCCGTTCAACGGTCTCAGAGACCCTACCAATCCTTTAATCCCTCCAGCATCAGTTTGAGGAGTTTAAGTTGGGGGGGGGGGAGGGGAGGAAGTAACTCACCCACTGCCTCTGAATCCGCGATGAGACTGTTTCGTCCCAGTCCCATCTTCTAGACTTCTCATTGTAAAAGTTTGGTGGAGGGGTAGCTCTGCCAAATGTTACTGACAAGAAAGCTTAAGCGCCCTTTGAAGTTTCCGTCACTGAAGATGAAAATATATTGTGCATGAATCTTAGGAAAGATGGCTGCTTAGCTGTCTAGCTCAAATACTACCTACTCCATCGAACACAGAACATTGATGAAACTCCAAACAAAATCACTGGAACAGATTAGCAATTCACCCAGACTGCGCGGATTCATTTGTGAAGCACCAATTCTATCTGGATGGACTGAAGCGAATGACGTTTTGAAGATGTGTACTGTGCTTAGAGAGATGAGAGATGACCTCGCTCAAACCAATAAACTGACAGGGCTCACAAACCCTCCGAATAGAGCTAACTCATTGAAGAAGTGCCCTCTTCGCCAGTATGTGCCATTGTGAATTCCCAAATTCTAGAAACGTGTGGCTCTCTGAGAAATGGCACCTATTCAATCCACGCACTGAGAGCACTCATGTAGGACTGTGCTCTCACTAACATTGTGAGAGACTTTTCATAATTCACACCATTAATGTCATCTGCTTTCTCTTGTGCAGTATTGCATCTACACATGAAAGGGGGCTGGATTTCTCACATTCTTCACTGCATACCTGGCTCTCAAGGTCTCAGCAAGATGGCACACCCTCTGCTGTGGCCCACCGGTAAAGCCACCTTCTGTGAATCATACACTATAGAAATCAACACTACAGCCTCGTAAGTACTCCAACTTCTATCATGAGGTCATAGGGCTCTGCCTTTAAACATATTCCTCTATTTCTTTTGGTTAATACTGGGAATTGTTACATGTGCCTCACAAGCTAGGCCATCTTGAAGGATCCATTTTCTCTTGAGACCCAAATACTTCTGATATGTTACACTGAAAATTGGCCACCAGGTCAACACGTTTACTTGCCTCACACTGAATGATAACATTCTCTCCCTCAATGCGAAGAGCCTCATTCATCCCGTCAAACAGAAAATGGTGCTTGTTTATTGCTACATAATTAGAGGAGTTATGGTCTGTCTGTCTATAAGAGAAAATGATTGGTGTGGGAAAGGTTATTCAGATGAAACACAAATGAATAGATGAGATTGTATGAGCACCAGTTGGTAAATAGTTGAATTGAGTTGTAACACTTATTTTTAAAACATCAAAAGTTAGAAGTGATTTTTGCAGGATTTGTACCTGGAAGCCACAAGCTTACATAAAGGGTACAAAAAGCTGGTACAAACCTATATGTTCTGAACATCTAAGCTCCGAAAACTGAATACTGGCTTGGTATCAATAAGGTCTCCGTTTCGGAGTGAGTCACACAATACTGTAGACACGTTCCCATTGCATAATCAGACCTTCAAAATCACACAGGCTTATGTGTGATTTGTGCTCATCACATGACCTGAAAGACCCATGGTTATGGTTTAACCTGAAAGGTTAAGACTATATTTTCTTTCCTAATATCCACTACAGCCTTTCAGAATAGACTATGTTCTCATTGACAGTTCCAACCTTAATAAAGTATCCACTCCTTGGATCGAGCAGAGTAGAATATTAGACCACACATGTATCTCCATATTTTGTACCATTGGTGACCAACAAGCCACATAAAGGACATGGAGAGAAAACAATGAATGTTTGCATGATCCATGCATTGCACAATGCATTAAAAAATTAATGTCGTGGCGTGGCCAGACAAGATGGCCGAGTGGAAGTGATCCACATCAGCTCCTGAGACCTAAGGCTGTAAAGATGAGCTCCCGGTAAGAGAGGTGGCCAGGAAACTCAACCGATGGGCCAGTGTGCAAGCTTGACAGGACTGGACTGGACTCGCGCGGTAACAGCTGATCGCCCTGCGCGGGAACAGCTGATCGCCCCGCGCGGGATCAGCTGACTGTTTGATGAGGTGCACTCACGCGCATACGTAGAGGAGCGACCCGCGGATACCCATGACTGGTGCCAGGGGTTGTCAGGGGAGTCCCACTGGTAATTTACAGACGTGTGCCCTGAGAGGAGGTCGCGACATGGAAGATATGTGCAGGTCCCGGCGGCGATCACTCACCGCGGGAGGGCAGATGGTGAGCGGGGGCAATAACGGTGACGCAGGATCCCCGGATGACTGTTGTTTGGGGGGGGGGGGTGTTGACTTGTGCCCCCCACCCTTGGAAGCAGTGCAGCAAAGCCCTCGGGGTGCCTCGAGCCCGGCGCCTGACCTCAAAATGGTGCCCGCTGCCAGACAGAGGCACTAAACATAGTGGTGCTCCGGGGGAGGGCCCCCCATGGTCTGCAGTGTCTAGAAACCTATAAAGCGGTGACAAAAGGAGACTAAACGGCGGATTCAAAGGAAGGAAACAAGCATAGGAGGCTGAAATAGCGATTTCTTGCCTGATTCGAACATGGCCCACGCTATGTGATGTGATGAGTACAGAATTCTGAGTGGTGCAGCAATACGACGGATGGCTCAGGTGCTTTGGGAGTCATCGGAGGGGGGAGAGCCCTGAAGGGGGATCCTCCTCAGGAAGAAGAGGACCAGCCACTGTGCACACGTCACCAAAAAAGGCAACAGGCAAAGTAACCTCCTTCTTTACCCAAATGGAGAAGAAACAAACTCAGGAACAAGGGGGACAGGCTGACAAAATGTCACTAACTAAAGAGGACTTGTTGGCCTCGCTCAGAGAGTTCAAATCAGAGTTGCACTCCGAAATCAAGCAAGACATTAAGTCTTCCATGGACCAACTTAAGGCTGATCATACCGAAAGGATGAATGCACTCCAGCAAGATGTGGATTCAGTAGGCACTTGAATCATGGAGGTGGAGGGTTTGACGCAAGAGATGGACAAATGTGCTGTGGCCTCTCACGAACTGGTGAAGGATCTCCGAGCGCAGCTCCAGGTGACTCTCCTGAAGACAGAGGACCTGGAAAACAGGTCTTGGAGAGAGAACATTCAAATAAAAGACTTGGAGGAAGGAGCGGAAGATCTGGACCTGGAAGCATTCGTTGAGGGGCTCTTCGCAGCAATTCTCAGCCCGTGCTCCATGAAAATTAAGATCGACAGGGCGCACAGGGTGGTGTCCCTGCAAGGTGGAGAATGACGCCATGCCAGGGATGTGCTGATCAAACTACACTCCTTTAAGGTGAAAGAAGCTATTTTGCAAGCAGCTCGGAAGAAAGACGGAATCTCTTTCCAAGGGATCAAATGCCTGCTGTTCCAAGACCTGGCTCCCTCCACTCTTTTGCGGAGACAACATCTGAGGCCTGTCACATCTAAACTATGGGAGGACAATATCAAATACAGATGGGCGTTTCCATCTGATCTTTGACTATAAGAATAAAACGCGGCACATTACTGAGTTGGAGGAGGGCATGGGAATCTTGGGTCTTCCACTCCCCGATGAAGAGCGCAGCCAAGAATCCTCGAAGAAGAAAGGACCAGTAAGAGACACTGCTTCCCAGTGGCATTCGAGCTCTAGGGGCAAACATTCTCACAAATAGCAGGCCACCAAAACTTAGGATAATAGAGTCTGTGGCGATTCTACAGAGGAGAAGCTCTCACATGGTCTTGCTACGCACATTGCAGGAGGGGACGATGCCAGGACTACTCCGGTTATTACTGCATGTGTTCGCCCCCGACCCAGGTGTCAAATTGATCTTTCTGTGGCTACCTCTGACTTTCGATTTCGACAGCTGAGGTCTCTGGCACTGTCCAGGGGACCCGCCAACAAGACCTTGTCCTTATACAATGTGGGATCTGGGGGCCTCCGGGCTGCCCAGCTCAGGTTTTTTCTTGTTTATTGTTACTCCGGTTTAGAGGGGAGGGGGGACAGGGGAAAGTGGTGGACACTGTGGACTATCAGACATAAATCGGGTCGCTGCTGGGGGGGTGTGGGGGGGCACCCGGATGCAAGACTCAAAGAGCTCCATGAGGGGGGCTGGAGGGGGAGTTATGCTCAATTCTGGGTGTGTTTGGGGAGAGAGGGAGGAGGCTAATTAAAGGATGATTGCGATAGCCTCTTGGAGTATGAGGGGTCTGAATTCCCCCCTTAAGCGTAAAAAGATATTGAAATACTTGTTAGATCACATCTTTGACGTAATAGCACTCCAGGAAACCCACCTAATGAAATCAGAAGAGATACGGCTCCGCCACTAAAGTTACCCCATAATAAATAGATCGTTCACGGGGACCAAGCAGAAAGGAGTTGCTCTACTGTTTCACTCCTCGACAAAATTCCAACCAGAAGCCATAAAAGCGGACAAAGAGGAGAGGCGATCATGGTGAAGGGGAAGCTGAGGGGTAGGCAATGCACATTTATTTTGGCATATGCTCCTAACACAGGCCAACTGGCGTATCTGACCTCTCTATTGGATTTGGTGAGGGGTTTTGCTGAGGGTCCGATAATCTTAATGGGAGATTTCAATCTAACATGGCATGCAGATTTGGATAGCACCCATCCCAGCAGGTCGGCCACGGGCAGCTTCCCCAAAGGGGTCAAACAGAAGATACAGGCACTAGGCCTAAAAGACGCTTGGAGATCGATCTACCCGACAACCAAAGATTACTCTTTCCAGTCACAGGTGCATCAATCTTACTCGCGGCTGGATTATATATTTATAAGCCAATCATTACTGGGGTCCCTGCGAGCGGCGAAGATTCTCCCAATCACTATTTCAGATCACAGCCTTGTTTCGGTTTGCCTCTCATGGGTGTGCACTCCAACAGGTCCTCCGCGATGGTACTTTCCAGCGTCCATCATAAGATATAGGGCATCGCAAGATGAACTCCGAGTACCAATTAAGGAAATCTTCCAGCTGAACCAGCCTCAGGCGACATCTCTCCTAAATAACTGGGATGCCTTTAAAGCGGTCCTTCAGTACAAGTATATCGAGCTAAACACTACTCTGAATAAACAGAGAACCAGGGAACGGGAAGCTTTGGAGGCAGAGCTGGAGGGCATTGAAAGAGAGTTCAAACAGACTCCCTCGCGGGTCCTGCAGCGTCAACTAAGCGCCCTGAAAGGGAAAATAATGGCGATCTACACCAACAGAGCAGAACATAACTTACTGAGGCTCTGCCAGATCTCCTATACTCAGGGGAATAAGGTGGGTTCTCATCTAGCCAGGCAGCGCCGGGAAAAAAGGGAGAAAGAATACATAGGGGCCATTCACGATGAGGAGGGCAATTTAACACATGCAGACGAGGCGAAGGCTAACACATTTGGAAGGTTTTATAGGAAACTATACACAGGATCCCAGGGCTCGAAAAATCTGATAAATGGTACTAGTCCTGCAGGTCTAGTACCTTGAAAAATCTCCTCGACCTAACAGTAACCTACTTGACCTCCGTCTCTGAAAGAGGAGCAAATGTGACAAGATAACAAGATTTAAAGGCATCTTTATTGCTCATTTGCTTTCTGAGCAATAAAAAGGCCTTTAAATTTTGTTATCTTGTCACATTTTCTCCGTTTTCAAAGACAGAGGACAAAAGTTAGTATGTTTTCCTACTCACCAGAAAGGGCGAGTAGGACCTAAAAATAGCTCGACCTCATTACATTTACCTCGCAAATGCGAGCGGTCGAGATAATTTGTCGAGCCCTGGGATCCCCTATAAATACTCAGGCACAACTGAAATACTTGCACACACTCGAACTACCCCAAGTCCCGGCAGTGTGCAACGATCGACTAAATGCTCCAATTTCAGCCGAGGATGTGGGTAAGGCGATCGCGAATCTCAAGTTGCACAAGTCTCCAGGACCGATGGCTTGACGGCCCAATTTTATAAAACATACACGTCAGAGATCACCCCACACCTCACATCTTTATTTAACGCAATTGTAGAGGGAGGTACGGTGACTAGATCCATGGCTGAGGCAGTGATCACGGTGATTCTTAAGACCGGGAAGGATCCCCAGCTCTGTGCCTCATATAGGCCAATCGCACAGCTAAACCTAGACACAAAATTATATTCGCCCATATTGGCAGCGAGATTAGAGGACCTGATTCCTGCACTAATCCACCCTGATCAATCCGGCTTCGTAAAGGGGAGGCAGACCCACGACAATATCCGCAGGACAATACACTTAATAGAGAAAGCAACTAAGTTTGAGATCCCCGCGATTCTCGTGGGTCTAGATGCTGAAAAAGCCTTTGACAGGGTGGATTGGGAATTTCTATTCTGCACCCTAGAGTGGATTGGGTTTTGGGAAAAAATGTATAGGAATGATCGAGGCGAACTACGCACAGCCTCTCTCTAGTGTACAGGTCAATGGGTCAAATTCGCTTCCTTTCCCCCTGGACAGAGGAACTCGACAGGGATGTCCACTCTCGCACCTGTTATTTGCTCTAAGCATTGAAGCATTAGCATCCCAGATTAGGGCTACTTCAGAGATTAAGGGGATAGGCTTTGGTGGAGAGGAACATAAAATGTCATTATTCGCAGATGATGTACTGATGACCCGCTCTGATCCTGGTCCCTCACTGTATGGAGCTATTTCAGTTGGGCAGTACCCTATCCCTTGGAAGACTGCGGTGGTCAAACCTCTTCTTAAAAAACCTTCAATGGATCTGGCTGAACTAAACAAGCATTTACAATGCAATAGGTTTCGCAAGGACATTATTTTGAGCTATTGACATTGTAAATGACTTGTTTTTTGGTTTCGTTTTTCTTTTGTAAAACATAAATAAAATGCATTGTGATTTGAAATGGCAATAGCTCAAATGTTGTAATGTTGTCAATAAATAAAGACAAGCTGGAGTCCATAGCCAAATACCATGACTGCTCGTCTTGTTACCACCTTGTGTAAGCTCGGTTGGGGGTAGGCAAAGGGGTAGGTTAGTTACCCAACCCCAATAGCCTGGGAGGGGGCGAGGGAGTACACGTGAATAAAGGGAGCCTGACACCAACATGCAGAAAAGAAACAACAACCCAAGCCCCAGGCTCAGCAGAGAGCTAGTGAAGGGTAGGCCAAGCACAGGAGAAGTACCACCCAGCCCAGATATGAGGATGTACACAAACCAGGGCACAATCTCAGCAAAAGTCAAGAACACGATTCACAGAGAGCAGAAAAAAGTTCAAACAGTGCCCAAATGGTAAGCAAGAACTTCCTTTGGGAGAAATGAGGAACAGGGCAGCTACCTCCTAAAGGCGAAAGACAAAACAAGAGGTTGGTGAGTAGAAATTGTCCTTTATACGGAGGGGTAAGAACTCTTAGATAGGCAACTGGGTGCCTGTGAAAACATCTCATTTTTTAAGAGCTGGGTGGCGGAAGTGATGAGAAGGTCATGAGAAATAATTGATTCTCCATTCTTCCGACCCTTACTCACCCCTCTTGATCACCCCTCCTCAACATATGCATTCATACAGAATCGCTGAATTGTCTTCATACTGTACAGCCAATGACAATGCTGTTTCCCCTGTAGAGCATGTAGAGTGTGCCGCACTACATAAAGAGTAGGCCACACACATCGAACACCCCAAAATAAAGTAAATAAATATCTGTCCCCTAAGCTGGAGGTGGAACGGTTGCAACGCTGCACCATGTGCTCTGTCTGGATACGGGTACATTTTTGTGTGGGTCACAGAGGCTGAACCGCTGGAGCCTACAGTGGGCCTGGAGAAAGCGCGCCACAGCGATGCTAACATCCGGATAGAAGACAAAATATGGTGGTTTTCCTATCATGGCCAAAGCCGGGGCGATCACTCATGTTGTCTCGCAGATGAGAGCGCTCGGCTGTTTGCTGCCATATATTACAGAAATAACTGCGCATTTCAAAACCAAAAGAAACAAGGCGAGTTGAAAGGCGCGCGGAGATATGCCGTCAAAACCTTAATCAACGAAAGGGATTATTAGCCTAAACTGGGTCACTGTGACTCCATGAGGAATCATACCCGCCGCCGTCTATCGCATTTCCACTCAACTGTGATAAAAAAAAAACATAACAAGAAAAAAGACAGCACGCACATTCCAGTAACTCTGCACTCAGCAGAATGCCGTGGTTGTTTGGGCCTAATCAGCAAGTTCCCACACTACTGCAGCAGTCAGGTAGTAATGAGCCTATGGCCGGGCCGGCTACTTTATTTTGCTAATGCCACCATTACACAATAAGTTATGCCCTCACGCTCGGCGCGCGCAGGCCACACCGCTACAAGCGACCTAATGACGGCCAGGAGCAGCGGCCACGCAAGCGTGAAAATTATGCACGCTCCACTCTCAAATCCAATATCTATCAGGGCCTGTCATCAGGGACCCTGATGTATCAAAAGCGCAACATAAATATGTACATAATTTGGGCCGGATTTCGGGTGAGAAGGGGCAGCTGATACGCTAGAATTGGAAATTATTTTCCTGATCGCGCTTTTAATAACATTTACCACATTTTCCCCCTCGTTGGCATATGTTCTAGGCTGTAATCGCTTTTAGTGGACCAAACTCATGCAGCTGCAGTAAGATGGCGCCGGCGCGATAGCTCAGTGGGTTAAAGCATCTGCTATAGAGACACGTGCAAGTAAAGATGCAATATTACACCGGCACAGCAAATGTTATATACAACCAATAATGTAATGAAAGAGCAGAACAAAACCAGCTTTCGGGGTGGGTCCCACAGGTTTCGTCACCCAGGGCATAGCTATTATTAGTAAGGGGGGTGGGCACAGGGTGGGGTGGTAGTGGAGGTATCGGGCCGAGGTAAGTGTGCCCCCCACTTCACCCAAATCATGACTGTGGTTTACTTCCCAAAAGGGGGCACAGGGATTCCATAGTCGTCCTTTGCATTGGAGAGCCTGTCTTGCTTACCACGCCAATGCACTACAGAGGTTCTGAAGTGTACAAGACGATAATCAAAGCCTGCACTTTATCAACACCCCATCATACCACTCGACTCAAAGAGAGGCGCAGTGTAACCTCTGGGCACCGTGGGAGCCACAGGCGGGTAACAGGACCCTCTCTCTGGGGCGTTGCTGAGGGTTGTGCTTGGCATCTGGTGAGCTCCCAAGCATCATGGCGCGTGCAGGGGAGGTGGGATCCGGGCACTTACAATGACAACGCTGATCCAGAAGGGAGAGCGCCGCTGCATGCAAATGAGTTGCTATATTATTAATTAAATGTCACGGAGCAATCCACGTCTTTGTGCATCAAAACACCTGACTCTGCACACAGGAGAAGGTGGCAGTGATTTATGTATGTCTAAGAGCACACCCGCTCACATTAAAAACAACAAGCGCTCGCCATTGCGGGAAGGCAGCCGCGTGTTTATATTTGCATCGTGCTTTCACTTTAAGTGAAAGCGCGATGTAAAAATAAACACAAGGTTGAGTGAAAACAGATGGCCCCCTAATAAAGATAAGAAATTGATTCGCTACGGCTGGGCTGGCCGAAAAGACGGCAACAAAAATACCCTATTTCCAATGGCAGGCCACCGTTTAGCATAAACGGTGACACGAGCCACAGAAAATGAGGGGCGGGGCTTCGAGTCCGCTTCTGAAAACCCCTCATCCACAATATCTCTCGCCGAGCGAGCAGCGCATGTGCTGCAATGCTAGGCGAGACCTAAAAACTACCTTCCCATTTCCCTGCTACTTGTCCCAGCAAAAATTCTGGAGAAACATTTGAACTTTCATCTTAGCACCTATCTAAGGGAATATCGGCTGCTTGATGGCTCGCAGCATAGTTTCAGAAGTGTTCACAGCACAGAGATGGCGTTAACCTCCGTAATCAACAACATTTGCGTTCAGGTTGACGCTGGACATACCACGCTGTTGATTCTTCTTGACCTCACGTCGGCCTTCGACACTATAACCCCTTGAGACTGGTGGACCGGCTTAAGGAAATGGGGTTCGGGGGCGTTGCCCTTAAGCTGTTGACCTAGTTCCTTAGTGACCAGGCACAAATAGTGAAAATGGATTAAATTTATTCGGCCCCTAGCCATGTGTTTTGTGGAGTCCCTCAGGGTTCCACATTAAGGCCGACCCTTTTTAATAATTATGTTGCTCCTCTGCCCAGGGTCGTTAGATCTTTTGGACTGGAGGTGCTGTCCTATGCTGATGATACACAAACAGCATAGAGGCAACTGCCACCAATTTTAAAAATTGTATGCAAGCAGTTTCTTCTTGTATGGTAGAAATCTATCTCAGACTCAACGGGGACAAAATTGAGGTTTTGATCTTTGGAAACCAACAGCATATCTGGTCTAATGCCTGGTGGTCTGACGTGCTGGGACGCTGACTCTGCCCAGTGTCACAAGGAAAAAATCTTGGCGTTCTAGTGGACAACTCTCTCTCCCTAGGCCCTCAGATCAACAGAACGGTGTCCACCTACTTTGGGACCATCAGGATTCTTAGGAAAATCTCCCAATATCTTTCTTTTGCCTTTCGAAAGCAGGCAGTTATTACCCTAGTGTTATCCAGACTGGACTATTGTAATGCCCTCTATTTGGGTATTAACAAAGGGCTTGTTAATCGTCTGCAGCTGGTACAGAATGCTGCGGCCAGGCTGGTGATGGATCTTCCTAAATTCCATTCAGTCTCTGCTTCTGTCAGTGAGCTGCATTGGCTCCCTCTAAACCGGAGAATTCTGTTTAAGTCTCTGATGTTACACACAAGGCCTTCTACAATCTAGGTTCGGAAGGTGTTAAAGGGCTCTTTCGACACTATGTTCCTACCAAATAGCTAAGATCAGCCTAAAAGATCTGCTGGTAGTCCCCAGGTTCAAGAGAGTCAGATGGAGGGGGGGGGAACAGAGCCTTCTCCGTCGCCGCTGCCAGACTCTGGAATGCCCTCCCTTCTGCAATTTCTGGGTCTCACTCTCTCTTCCGCAAGGCTCTGAAGACCTGGCTCTTTAACAGCCTATCAGTATGAGTCCCACGTGTACTACGGTCTGATGGCCCTCTCTAAAGCACCTTGACGCCTCCGGGAAAATTTTGTGCTTTATAAGGCTAATATTCATTCATTTATGCGTTACAGATAGAACTACGCCGGTTCGAGGGGGTTTCCGGCTTTAAAGTCAACCTAAGTCCTCTATCCTGAATCTTACGATCCCGGATGGCTATACCCGCTCTCTCCGGGAGCAGTCTCCCTTTCAGTAGGGCCAGGCGCTCCCTTCAATATCTGGGGATTCAGCTTACGCCAAGGGTGGATGACCTTTTTAGGGCCAACTTTCCCCCGTTCCTGTCCCAACTACAACAGGATCTCAAGAGCTGGAGACCATTCTACATATCCTGGCTCGGACGAATAAATGCTGTTAAAATGACGGTACTGCCAAAACTGCTTTACCTGTTCCAAGCGCTACCAATTGACCTGGAGAGGGATTTTCTGCCTAAGTGCTCTCTTGTCACTAAGTATGTGTGGCAAAATGGAAGGGCCTGTCTCCCTTTCCATACATGACGCCGTAAGATGAAGGATGGTGGGGTAAACTGGAGACAATGAGGGTAGGCCATCTATCGTCAGCCACATGGAGATAAGGATGCTCGCTTATGTTGAATATGTACTCTAACTAGATTGTAATGAGGCCGTGAGGCTCGTCCATTATATACCATGTAATGTCACCTGATTTGTTTTGCTTGATCAATTAAAAGATTTTTGATTAAAAAAAACGTATGTCAGCTTTTACTGGAGAACAATTACTCATGCTCTTCCCCACTGATTTTATATGTTGTACTAAAGGCCAACCTTAGAGGGATTTATGGCTAGTAGAAACAAAGTAATGAATACCAAACGAAACATACTGGAGTGGCCTATACAAGAGCTAGGATGAAACAGACATTTTAAGAATACAGACTCAAGTGAAGACTCTCAAAAACATAATATAAACATACAATAAAATATTAATTAATCGGATCTATAAAGTATTAACACAGAAAGCGGGGGCAGAGCTTGCCTGGCTACAAGATGGCCACAACAGACTAGAGCTCCGGCAACCCGACCACCAACTCAGTAAGAATCCTGGACCCCACAGCATGAAATTTGATAAAATAGCAAGACAAAGTCGTAGTGTTGCCGGCAACCTAAATCAAGCCCCGAAATTGGGAAGCCTTGCTTGCACAAGAGAATGCGCTACTGAACCGGAGATGCGCCCGCCATAGAACGTGGCGTCAGAGAGGAGGCCTCCAACACTGAGCGCGGAATGCCTAGCGGAATCGAGCAGAAAAGTGAGATAGGAGCCCGTGGGGTGAGACAACAGATACTTTCCATGCCAAGCTCCACTGTCACAGTATAACCTGCGCTGCCCTGGGAGAACACGGGGGAGCACACGCGTAACAGAAGCTGCAGCACTCATAACCTACACCCGTGGACCCCTACAGGCAGGTGGAAGAGTGAGGCCGCAAAGAGTCGGGTGGCGGATAGAGAGCACACATCACACTCCCTCCCTTAGCGACAATGGGCGAGACCGGGAGAGTGCAGCGCTCATGGCCACGCATGTGAAAGGCGCTAGCAAAAGATCAGAAGGGGCTGACCGAGGTATGTGCTTCCAAGGCGGCACAGCACACCGGAATATAATAACATACAGATAAGGCCCACATAATCTGTATGGGCATTGAAGAACAACGGCCAGAACAGCTACTAGTTGAACCAGCTCAGCGATATAGCCCTGGACACAAGCACCCTAGAAACACAAGTGAAGGCCACACATAGACAGGGTTCAGGGACCGGTTGCCACAGGTGCTGAGCAAGGCTGACCCTACGGTAGGAGTACCAAACATAGATCAGTGGAGCAAGCACTGAATATACTACCCTCCCCCCCTGGAAAGAGTGTACAGAGCAGATAACGCCACACCCGACAACGTGCAAATATTCTGGGAGCAGGACCTTAGCGGAACCTTGCGTTAAAAAAGAAGGGGCCAGCGAAAGCAGGAAAAACACATCAGCCAGGATATAACATACTCATAATATACTAACGAGCCAACATGGGGAAGAAGGACAAAACTCAGAGCAAACTCCAATTTGAAGCGCGTAAGACCACAAGGTCCAAAGAATATGACTTGAACAACGCAGAACCTGACATGGACACAGCAGACCAACCAGTTGATTCTGAACTAAAGGAGATCCTCGCAGCCATGCAGCATGGTCTAACAAAGATTGATTGCAAAATTGACACATTGGCCTTCCGAATGGATAGAATGACAGAGAGACTTGACAAGCACACAGAGAGGCTAGACACGGTTGTGAAGCGTGTATTGATGCCGAAGAGGTTATATCGAACAAGTTACTTACCTTCGGTAACAATATATCTGTAAGAAACATTAGTTAGTTAGATTCCTTACCTTAGAATATTCCCAGGTGTCAGGCTGGATCCGGAAAGATTTTTCGTCAGCAATACCCTTGCGCGTCGCTAGCCGTCGTTTGTGGCTCCGCGTCTGTCGTCGTGATCGCCGGGATGACGTCGGAGTACTTAGACGCCGCCCTCGCGCGCTGACGTCAGTTCTTGTACATAGCTTTTCGTGCCAGGAACGCAGAGTCATGCAAGAAACCGACACTGGTGCCATGAATCTAGGGACCTGAAAGGGATGACCTTAACCCTAGATATCATTTCGCAGAAGGGGGAGGAAGGGTGGGGCGGTAAGGAATCTAACTAACTAATGTTTCTTACAGATATATCATTACCGAAGCCAAGTAAATTGTTCATCTGAAAGAAACACGTTAGATAGATTACTTACCTTAGAATAGATACCCCAGCAATACCAACCCCGGTGGTGGGTCTGCGAACCAAGATCACACCAGGAAGTCCTGGAGAACGGAACGGCCAAAGAAGCCGTCTCTCCGGACTTGGCTGTCCAGGCAGTAATGCTTGGCAAACGTGTGCAGCGAGGCCCACGTTGCTGCCTGACAAATGTCCTGCAGAAGGATCTCCCCGTCCCAGGGCAGTAGTAGCCGCTGTGTCCCGAGTGGAATGGGCCCTCAGGAGGTTCCTTCTTAGCCAAGGAATAAAAGGCCCTAAAGAACAAAACAACCCATCGAGAGATGGTCCGCTTGTGCACTGCCCGCCCCTTCTTAGCGCCCACGTAGCCAACGAAGAGTTGGTCGTCCACCCGGAACTGTTTCGAGCAGTCCAGATAGAAGGAGAGCGCATGTTTTGGGTTCAGACGGTGGAGCCTCTCTTCCTCTTTCGAGGGATGCGGAAAGAAGGTGGGCAGTGTAACAGACTGGCCGATGTGAAAGGCATTAACCACCTTAGGGAGAAAGGAAGGACGAGTCCTGAGAACAACCTTGTCCGGATGGACAGAGAGGAAAGGAGGTTTAGAAGAAAGAACCTGGAGCTCACTCACTCTTCTGGCAGAGGTGATGGCAACCAGGAAAGCAGTCTTAAGAGTCCGAAGACGAAGAGGACAATTATGAAGTGGCTCAAAAGGAGCGCACATCAGATAGGTTAACACCAGGTTCAAGTCCCACTGAGGCATTACGAAAGGGACAGGAGGAAACATGTGAGTAATGCCTTTAAAGAATCTAGCAATATCAGGGGACTTGAAAAGAGAAGGCTGATCAGGAAGCTGTGAGAAGGCAGAAACAGCTGATAGATATCCCTTGAGGGTGCCCAGAGCAGAGCCCTGCTGGGCCAGGGAAAGAAGAAAGAGGAGAACTTCAAAAAGAGGGGCGGAAAGGGGATCCACAGCCTTTGCTGTGCACCATGCCACAAAGTTGTTCCACCTGCCGGCGTATACAGTTTTAGTGGAGGGATGCCTGGCTGCCAGAATGACATCACTGACTTCAGGAGGCAAGTCAAATGGCATCAACTGTCGCCGCTCAATCTCCACGCATGGAGGTGGAGGCTGGACAGGTTCGGGTGGAGGACCGTCACCTGCTGCTGCGGCAGTCGAATCGGGGGATCGATTGACAGACTGAGTAGCTCGGGATACCAGTATCTTCGTGCCCAATCCGGAGCCACAAGGATGACTTGGGCCCGGCCGCGCCTGATCTTCTTCAGCACTCTGGGCAGAAGTGGTATAGACGAAAAGCGTCTCCGAGCGGGTGCCGCCTTGGAAATTCCAACACGCAGAACTGATGACATAGATCTAACCAACGCTCTCCCCACTGCCGAAAGAGGCCTTGCGCCACGTCCGAGTTCAGACACCATTCGTGATCCATCATGCACCAGCGGCTGAGTTCGTCCGCCCTGGCGTTCAGAGAGCCCGCCAGGTGTTGAACCACCAGGGTGATGCCCTCATGTTCCAGCCATGTCCAGAGGCGCAGAGCCACCTGACAAAGGGTCAACGACCCCACCCCGCCTTGTTTGTTGCAATACCACGTGGCGGTGGTGTTGTCCGTGAACACCTGCACTACACTTCCCCGAACAGAGGGAAGGAATGCCTTCAGTGCAAGCCGGATCGCCCGCAGCTCCAATAGGTTGATATGGAGCCGGGACTCCGCCGGAGACCAGAGGCCTCTGATCTTCGCCTCTCCCATGTGGCCCCCCCAACCCAGGAGGGACGCATCCGTCACCACTACATGCTCCGGTTGGGGTAGGGTGAGATCTTCCACTGACCCAATCGCGGTCCGTGAGCCACCACTGCAACTGCCTTGCAGTGCCCTCCGAGATCAGGACGTGGTCGGACAGGTTGCCCCGATGTTGAGCCCACTGGAACTTCAGGTCCCACTGCAGAGCCCGCATCCGCCACCTGGCGTGATGCACCAGCAGGATGCAGGAGGCCATTAGACCCAGCAGCCACAGCACCAGCCTGACCGAAACTCGTGATAAAGGCTGAAAGATCGGAATCAGAGCCTGAATATCCCGAACCCGCTGTTCCGGTGGATAGACCCGAAACAGCGCCGAGTCCAGAACCGCTCCAATGAAAAGAAGCTTCTGGGAGGGACTCAGATGCGACTTCGGCACGTTGATGGAGAACCCCAGCAAATGCAGGAGGTCGGCCGTAGTCTGGAGGTGGGAGACGACTGCCTGGGGCGAGCCTGCCTTTAACAACCAGTCGTCGAGATAGGGGGAAGACTGGAACCCTTAATCTGCGCAGATGAGCTTCAACCACCGCCATCACATTCGTGAACTCCAAAGGGGCACTGGTGAGGCCGAAGGGGAGCACGGTAAACTGAAAGTGCTCGTGGCCTACCGTGAACCGCAGGTAACGCCGGTGGGCCGGCAGGACGGGGATGTGGAAATATGCGTCCTGCAAGTCCAACGCTACCATCCATTCTCCAGGGTCTAGGGCAGCTAGAACCTGAGCTAAGGTGAGCATCTTGAACTTCTCCTTCCGGAGGAAGGCGTTGACGCTCCTGAGGTCCAAGATGGGGCGTAGTCCCCCTTTGCCCTTCTAGGGAACCAGAAAGTAGTGGGAATAACAACCCCGACCTACTTCTGGGCCAGGAACGCGCTCGATGACCCCCTTGGCCAAGAGGGCCGTAACTTCCTCCTGCAGAAGTTGCAAGTGATCCCCCGACATGCGGTGCTACTGCTGTGGCATGGCTGGAGGGATCGCCTCGAAGGGGAGGAAGTAGCCCCTTCGGATGATTTGCAGCACCCACCTGTCCGACATGATGGTACGCCAGTGGAGCAGGTGATGGTGAACTCTGCCTCCCCCTGGCGTGGAATGGGCATGAAAGGTCGGACTAAGAAGGCTTTGAGGCAGATGCTGCGGGGGCAGATGTGGGCTGACCGGCTCTCTGTCCCCCTGCTCCGCCTCGGCAGAATCCACGTCCGCGTTGAGGCTGGTTCTGCGGCCTGAGGCTAGACGGACGTGAGGGGGCGCCCCTTCCTTGGCCACGAAAGGGGCGAAAAGCAGAAGCTTGTGGGCGCGGGGTCGAGAGGCCCAAGGACTTGGCTGTAGCCCCGGAGTCCTTAAAGCGCTCCAGCGCACTGTCCGCTTTATCGCCAAAAAAGCGACGGCAATTGAAGTGCATGTCCATGAGGGTGCTCAGGACATCCCCGGAGAAATTCGTGGATCTCAGCCAGGCGTGCCAACATATCGCCACCGTCGTCGCAATTGCCCTACCTAGCGAGTCCGTGGTGTCAAGCCCACATCGAATCGAGTACTGTGCTGCATCCAGCCCCTCAGCAAGAGCCTGGGCGAGCCGTGTCCGGCCCTACTCCGGACACTGGGGCAGCACGTCTGCCACCGTATCCCACAAGGAGTGGGTGTAACGGTCCAAAAGGCACGCGGTATTAATGGACCGCAACCCCAAACTGAGGGAGGAAAACAGCTTCTTCCCAAACTGTTCCAACCTTTTGGATTCCCGATCCGGGAAGGCAGTCTGGATAACCAGGCTCTCAGGGGTGGGGTGCACCGACAGAAAGCTGGGGTCGCCTGGTGCAGGGTGGTGGCGCCGGGCCACGTTCCGGTCCACAGGAGTGACTGTGGAGGGCCTGGACCAGGTGCCCATCAGAACGTCAGTCAGTGCTTCATTGAACTGCAGTAGAAGCTCTGAAGAGCTTACTGGCGGTTAAAGCACTTCAGTGAGGAGGTTAGTCCTCACGGCCGCTGCAGTGAGCTCCAGATGTAGGGCTTCGGCAGCCCTGCGCAGCACCACAGAATAGGTCGCACCCTCCTCCGTAGCCACGGAGGGAGGAGAGATGAAGCCAGTGTCAGGGGAGGTGTCGAGACAACTGGCATCCCCCAGCTCTTCTGCCCAGTCCTGATTAAACTGGCACTGCTGTGCCAGAGGGTCCTCAGACCCCGTCATCCGACTCCTGGTAGACAGGTTGAAAGGACGGAGCCGGGCGATAGATGAATTGCTCATACATCGGTGCCGGAGAGGGCGCTGGGCGGCGCCGCTCCGACGCCGATGAATTGCTCATACATCGGCGCCGGAGATGGCGCTGGGTGGCGCCGCTCCGACGCCAGACCCGGACTAAAACTGGGGACGATGTCGTCCGAAGACAGCGCCGGGGGTGGCACCATAGGGGTCGGCGCCGGCGGAGGGGTCGTAAGGTCAACCGACGTCGACTGGGATGCAGGCCTGGATTCCACTTAGGCCTGCGAGGTCGGGACCGAAGTCGATGACGGCGCCGGAGCCGCCGGTTCGCTAGGCCTGCCAGTCGGACCTGCGGGGCCTGAAAGCGCGCCGGCAGGCCTCAACGGCGGAGCGAGACTCCTCATGGCCACGAGGAAGTCCTGAATCTCACCCGGAGTCGCATTAGGCCCAGGGACCGGAGGGTATGGGGCCGGATGCGACTCCTGCAGCTCCGATGGAGCCGCGCGGGTGGTGCCACCCGAACCCTCAGGCGAGTCGCGTGACCGGCAAGGAGAATCAGAAGAGCGAGGTCGTCTCTTCAACATCTTCTTACTGTGCCTCGACTTACCTGAATGCGAAGACTTCGAACCCGACGAGCGGTGATGGCTGCGGCTCCGCGACCGGTCCCTCGACCTCCTCCTCGAACGGGACCTCGAGCGGTGCGGAGCCAACTGCCAGATCTCGAGGAGCTTGCGGGACCGCTCCCGCCGAGCCTTTGAGGTCAAGGCCCAGCAGTCGGGGCACAACTCGGCATCATGGTCGGCCCCAAGGCAGTAGAAACACCGACGGTGGTGATCTGTAACAGACAGTCGGTTACAGGAATCGCACAGTTTGAAACCAGGCATCCCTACCGGCACCAGGAGTCGAGGTCGACTCGCAAGATGAACCAAAAAAGTCCCAAAAGTTTAGTCAAAAAGTGACTAAAGGGTATGCTCTTCCCGGATCTGTGCTTATTGGCGCGGAAAAAAGAAGAACTGACGTCAGCACGCAAGGGCGGCGTCTAAGTACTCCGACGACGTCATCCCGGCGATCACGACACCGATGACAGACGCGGAGCTGCAGACAATGCCTAGCAACGCGCAAGGGTATTGCTAACGAAAAAACATTCCGGATGCAGCCTGACGCCTGGGGATATTCTAAGGTAAGGAATCTAACTAACGTGTTTCTTTCAGATAGCTGATTTAGCTGAACAAAGAAAGATGGATAAAACACTACAGATTTTAACAGCAAAGACAGAGGATTTGGAGGCTCACTCTAGCAGGAATAACCTAGGCATCGTAGGGGTCACGGAGTCGACCCACATAGACAACATGTAGCTGTTTGTTGAGGGTCTCCTGGCCACCATCCTGGGTATCGACACGTTTTTGGATATTTCCGCTGTGGAGCGAGCTCACCGTTCATTGGCCCCCAGACCAGCCCTGGGAGCAACCCCTCATTCTATTATAACATGCCTTCTCAATTGCTGCACTCCGCAAGGCATGAGAGTTGCAGACTCCATATGAAGGAATGGAGATATCCTTGTATCCGGACTTTACACAAGTTCAGGAAGCGTGACCACTATTCCGGTTAAGAAGAAGCTCCGTGAGCTACAACTAGAATGTAATAGGCTGTACCTGGCTAAATTACGCATCCTAACAGAGGAATTGGGGAATGAAATGGGATGGAACCCCAAAGGTAACTATCTCTGCACTCGGATGCCAACAGAACAAGTTGTGGGCGAAACAATTCAAACGATATGCCACCAGGCGGTCACTGCCTTTGACAACGAAGACTTACTTAGCAGGCAACATCCACCCCAATGTGTGCACCACCATAAGCCCTGCAGTCTATAGATGCGGGAGAAGAAAGGGAGGGGATGGTAAGAAGGTTGGAAGAGGCCCAACTAAAACACAAGATCAAGTTGGAGCTAGAGTGTAAGATAAGGTGGCAGGCCGCAAATGTTAGTGAATTTGAGTATGTAGAGAAGGCAGGGGCTGTAATGGCATGGAAATCCAGGGTAGAAAGAACTAGAAATTAGATAAAGGAGTTGAGGGGGCCATCAGGGGAGGCGCTGGATAAGTGGGAAGACATGCAGAACCATGTAGTGGCACTCTTTGCACAGCTCTATAAGGAAGATGTGAACCCTGAGCCCCAAAAGCTTAAAAGTTGGCTTAGGTGACTTGGTCTCCCTACATTGAATGGTGAAGGGGAGCAGAAGATGGAAGCTGAAATCACCCAGGAGGAAATTAGGGGGGCAATAAAAAGAGCTAAGAACAGGAAGGCTGCTGGTCTAGATATTATCCCCTCAGAAGTATACAAAATTCTAATAGAAGAGGTCCTCCCTGTCTGGGAAAATTTGTTTAATATGGTATATAGGGGAGAGGCACACTTTCCGGAATCATGGAGAGAGGCCTCCATAGTTTTGATCTTAAAACCAGCAAAGGACCCCGGGAAAGCTGAGTCATATCGACTGATATCCCTGCTAAATGCGGACTATAAAATCTTGGTTAGCATTTTAGCAGGTAGGCTGTCTAAATGAGCCCACCAGCTTATCCACGCGGATCAAAAGTAATTTATCCCTTGGAGGCAAATTCACAAATTGACCCAGCAGCTAATAGGTAGTATTGATCTAGCAACATCAAGGGCAGTCCCCTTGGCGGTAAATTCATTGGATGCCAAGGCTATTGATCGTGTCTGTTGGAATTATCTTTGGGAAGTATTGGAGGCCATGGGGTTCGAGCCACGTTTTGTAACAACATTAAAAGCCCTATATAATTGTATAACAGCTAGGATCCTCCTTAACGGCGCCCTTACTAGTAGCTTCACGATTCCCAGAGGGACGCGACAGGGGTGCCCTATCTCACCATTATTGTTCGATATTTATATTGAACCATTTACCCAGATGCTTCGTCAGGATGAACGGGTGATTGCTTTCTGTGCAGGTGCATATAATAAGAAAATTGCATTATATGCAGATGATCTCATCTACACAGCAGACCCTGCTTCAACGATCCCCAGGGTGAAACTATTAGCTAGAGAGTTTGGGGCTTTCTCAGGGTATCTGGTAAACAATGAAAAAACCGGGGCTCTATGATGGAATATCCCAGACTGGAATGGAAGGGTACAGAGAGAGATCAAGTATCTTGGAATAGACATTAATTCATTGGAGGAAATCCCTCAGTACAATTTAGAAAGGGTGGTGAAGGAAATCGAAAAAACACTTATCAGATGGAAAAATCTACCGCTTTCATTATATGGAGGAGTAAATTTAATTAAAAGGGTGGTATTACCCAAGCTGACATACCTTTTTAATTGTATCCCTCTTACGTTTCCCAAAGGTATGATAGATAAACTGCAGGGGAAATTGGGTAGTTTTGTCTGGGCAGCGAGAGGAGTAAGGTTGTCTTGGAAAAAATTAAGAGGAAAATTGGAAAAAGGCGGGCTGGCACTCCCAGACTTAAGATTATATTGCATGGCCTTCCAGTTTAAAAACTGCATAATACTTTTAGGCAAGCCAGGCCCCTTAGACTGTGGCAGGTTATTGGAGGAAATGGTTAAGAAGCAGGGCTCAAAGGAGTTTCTCTAGAAGTTTGGGGCAAGGGATTTTAAAAAAAAAGTCAGACTGAAGATACTCAAGGCGGCACTTACCTTGTGGGTAAGCATAAGGAAAATCCTCGGAATGGGCTACTTTTCGGATGGGGCACCAATATGGGACTCACCAGGCATGCCAGAATGTCTACAAGATCAGCTAAGCATCCCGTTAAGGAGAGCGGGAATTGACCAGTGGGGGCATCTTCTGGTGATGAAGGTGGTGCCATGGGAAATCTTGATGGTAAAGACAGGCGGTTCCCTCTCAAGGTTTTAATACTTACAGGTGTTATCATTGGCTAAAGTAAATAGGAGGGAGATTGGCGGAGTCTGTGACTTTGAAAAGAAATTGCAGAAAGAGGCCCCTAGGATCAAGGAAGTCAGCAACTGGTATTGGACGTTGGTGTCCTCGGAAGATAAGTTTAAAGCACCATACGAGATCTGGGATGGTATAATTCAGATGACGGACCCGCAGAAAATGTAGCAACTATCACTCAAACTGCTCTATAAGGTGGTTAAACCAGCAAACCTGAAGAGAAACCACTTTTTTTAACCACTTTTTTTTTTACAATCAATCAGCTCTATTGGACTCTTCAGAAACTGGCAACATTTGTAATCACTGTAGCCCCAAGATGCCATAGATGTGGTATGTTAAGTGCAGACAATAAGCATATGTTTTTCAAATGCCCCAAACTACAGGAATATTGGCATATGGTCGGAAAAGTAATTAATGAAATCCTGCAGACCAATATTAGACTGAGCCTCACATTGATCCTGATAGGCCTGGAAGATCAGCCAACCTTTTTTCTATCGGCAAATAGGAGGGCTCTACTTTTCTATCTGATTCTCCTCGCCAGAAGAGAGATTTGATTCTGTATCACCAAATGGTTTGCAATGGCTTCAAGCGGTAAAAACTATTTGTAAAATGGATATGGGAATTGATGATGGAACATGTAGTAAGATATGGAAAGGCTATCTGATTTGGAACAAAATGACAAGATCTTAACTCTCCCATGTCCTATGATTACACCTGCATGGGACCAGTATCTAGGGAACTGGATGGACTGGATTGCAGGACTATATGTTAAAATGCAAATAGCCGGGGGTAGCACAGATTCAATAACGGGCTTGACTTTGTACACAAAGGTGATATGAGGACAAAAAAAAAAGTGTGCATCACCATATGCAAGTTACGGAATGGGTTATTTTTTGTTTGTTTGGTTGGGGGGCTATCAAGAAGGGAGGGGGTGGGAAAGTTTACCACGATGCAAAGTTGGGAGGTACATAGTGTGGGAGGGGAGGACTTGGGGAATGAAAACTCTTTGATAAGGTTAAGAAAAAGTGAAACACATAGCAAGACACAGCATGACAGTATTATAGGTAACATAGGACCATTATCGAACACTTAACAAAATGAAACGTACAATTCTGAGGCACCACACATAAGGTTAATTACATGGAACGTACGTGGGCTTAATGACCACAGGAAATGTAGAAAAGTCGTGACCTACCTCAAACGATAAAGTCGATTTGCAGGAGACGTACCTGACACCGCGATATTGACTAGACAGTGGATGTGGAGGCATTACTACACAGCAGGCTTTACATCGAATGTACATGGAGTCCTCATTTTGACAGGTAGCAAAGCAGGGATACTCTTGACAGGTAGACAAGCTGATGCGGGTGGCAGATATATGAAAGCAACATGCCGTAAAGCTGATTTGGAAGTGGTGGTGGTAGGGATATATGGACCAAACAATGACAATTCACAGTTCTACTACAACCTCAGTGCCTGCCTATTGCAAGGGTCTCCCACAAGTATGGGATGGAGATTTTAATTGTATATTGGACCCTCGCCTTGACCGACTGAAGGGCCTGCCTTGCCGTTTATCGGCTACAGCGAAAGCACTACTGGACATAACGGGCAGTACAGGCCTGGTCAATCAATAAATCAGGGAATTGTAAGCGCGCTACTCACCCGTGAGGGTGTCATGTCTCATGGTAGACATATGGTGTCATCAGAACCCAGACAATGGGAGGTATACACATTATTCCTCAGCTCATGATATACACACGTCCATAGACTACTAGTTAATATCAAAAAGCCTTGTCTCCTGAGTGGCCAAATGCAGACCACTCCCACTTACTTACTCTGATCATTCCCCGGTGATTTTAGATTTAAAACTCCAACCACGGCAGATCGCACCATTCACCTGGTGATTTCCCCCTAACTCATTGTTGGATCCTGTCTTTAAGGCAGAGATGGCGCAGTCAATAGAAGAATTTTTCAAAAATAACATTGGCTCAGTGATAATTTTAACACAGTTTTGGCAAACTTTAAAATATACATAAGAGGGATCACACTCTTAACATGCAGGGGTCCTAAAGTCCATTAGGAACAGATTAGCACATCTGGAGAGAGAGAAAGCAAATTTAGAATTAAGGCATAAGAGATCAGGAGACGCAAGTGTATTGGTGGACATTAAGGCCAAATTAGTAGTATACAGGACACTGTCAATGACGTGATGAAACATCTGGATAAATACTCCACTGTGAGAACATATGGGGAAGGGGAGCGCCCAGGCACTGCATTGGCGACAATTCTACTCCCAAATAGGGAACAAACAAATTGCAGGTGTACTTGATGGAGGGAAACTTGCTTTCAGGCACAGAACAAATAGCGGATAAGTTTCGGTGTTAGTACACCCAATTATATCACACACACATCACCTATGATGAAGCCACCACAACAGATTATTTAGAACATATAGCGATGACATAACTCACCATGGAACATAGAGAATGCTTAATGGCACCATTCCCCCCCTCTGAAATAAAGGCGACATGCGTCAGCATGCAGGCAGGAAAAGCTCTGGGAATAGATGGCCTAACAGTGGCTTTCTATAAGGCATTTCAGGACCTTCTTATCCTGCATCTAGCCACACACTATGAAAAAATGGCAGAGACAGGAATTATGCCCCAATCGATGTGTGAAGCATTAATAGTCACGCTCCTAAAACCGGGTAAAAACACCTGAGAACTGCTCCTCTTATAGGCCATTGTCTTTATTGAATGTAGTCACTAAAATATATGCGAAAGGTCTAGCTAATAGACTCACTCCTTTGCTAACAGGAGTGGTCCGTCTGGAGCAGGCAGGGTTTGTCGAAGGCCGAACCTTAATGTATAATCTCCAGACAATATTTGGCACTATGCAATTCATAGAACCAGTGTTGAAAGCTGCAGGGGTATTCTTAGATGCCGAAAAGGCATTCACTTTGGTGGAATGGGCCTTCCTGAAGGTTGTGCTACACAGAATTGGAGTGGGTGGAACATATCTTAGACTAATAGAGGTCCTGTATAACAGACCATCCGCAAGAATATGAGTAGGGAATATGGTCACGACTCCCACTGAAATTACTAGAGGTGCCCGGCATGGATGCACTCTTTCGCCTCTGCTGTATGCCATAGTAGCTGAACCACTGGCTTGCACCTTAAGGGACTACCACTGGCAAAGAGGTATACGGTTCCCTGGCTACAGACTCATAATCTCAGCATATGACAATAATTTGTTATACCTCTGTGATCCAGAGAGGAATCTCTCCCCAGTATTTTGAGAGGTGGTTCGCTTTGGGGGCCTCTCTGGACTCCGGATCAAATGGGGTAAGTCCATTATAGTCCCCCTTTTAACCACCGCAAAGCAAATAACACCTGAATTCTCTCTTCGTTTTTCAATAGAACCGGTCAGATACCGAGGCATACAAATACATACAGACCCAGTACAGGTTCTTAGGGAAAACTATGGGAAAGCAATCCATAAATTGGAGGAAGATATTGAAAGATGGATCAAACTCCCACTGTCCATGATGGGGTGCATAGCGATCGTGAAGATGGTGGCACTCCCCCAGACTCCTATTTCTCTTCCAAAATATCTCCATATAATTGCCTCGTTCTTTCTTTGACACGCAGAAGTCCTTGTTGCTGTGATTGGCTTGGGCAGGGAAACAACCTAGGGTACAGTGGAAGGCCCTGGTGTTGACGTACGACATGGGGGCCCTCAATGGCCCGGATATGGAGTTATATTATAGAACCTCAAAGGGAGCACCTGCACTTTATTGGCTACACAACCTGTATGATCTGCCACACTTGCACATCGAGAAAGATGCAGCCACTCCATGCACACTCCCCAGAACACTATTACGCAATCCAAAAAGGTGTCACGGAGTCCTAGATTCACTTAACTCAACAATGCATGCTTGAAGACAGATACTAGAATACTACGCGGGCTCATTGCTTTATTCCCAACGTAGAGTTAGAATGGTGCCTTTGGTTCCGGATGAGACAGGAGAGAGGCATAGTGAAGGCATTACATACACCGGGAATCACTAAAATGGGAGACCTATTTAACAAAGGAGTAGTGAAAGAATAGGAATCCTTCCAAGAAGTCGCAGAGGAGCTAAAACCTAGAACACATTTTCAGCATGCCTTGAGTGAGCTGCTGGGAGAAGATATGCAGGAGCCACATAGACATAACAGCGCTGTCAGCCCTAATACAGGTAGAGTCCCCCTCCAGACTAGTAGCGAAAGTATATGCTCAGGTACAGGAAGAACGCACACCAAACATCAAAAAGGCAAGATTGGAATGGCAGAGAGATTTAGACAGGGCAATAGATAAGTGTTGGAAATACTGCTGCTTCGTAACCCGAATAGTAACACTGAATGGTCGACAGACTCATTCACATTAAATATATTAACAGAATATATTACACCCCAGAGAGACTCTTCAGATACGGTCTGCGTGATACAAATGAATGTGTTAAATGCCACGCAAACACCGCGGACTTCATGCATTTTGCATGGTACTGTCCAGAGATTGCTAGATTCTGGCGAAAGGTATTTCTCGAGTTGGACTCTATTGTTGGTGCTACTTTGGAGTTAGATCCAATGCTTGACCTACTAGGATAGGGGGTTAACACCGACAATAGAAAATTGGTAGCCATCGGACTATTACTAGCCAAGCGCTGAGTGGCAATACGTTGGGCAAAGGGTCCTGCCCCTACTATAAAGGAATGACATGCAGACATCAGATGTATACAGTGAATTATTAACCCCCCCCCCCTTAGTCGCCCCAGAAATTACTGGAGCCCAAATCAGGCCTAATTAGTGGGGAAGGAGACGGGAGAGGCTGAGGGCAAGCACAAAATAGACAGACACCAAGTATACAGTGGCGCCTCAGAGACAGCATAGGCTGAGCTGGGCGAGACGGCAGGAGAATAAGCAGGGAGACGGAACCCACTCGAGGCGATATAAGTCTAAAGATCAAGAGCTCACAAGGGAAGGCAAATGGTTATACTTAACACTATGCTCTACAAAATGTGGAAATATGACAGTTGCCTAACTGTTATGTTGTAACACTATATGTACTTGTATGTACTTCATTAATGTGTTTAGTAAAAAAAAAATGTATTAACACAGAAAGCAAGAGCTATAGGTCAGAAAAAAACAGACTGGACAAAATGCCAGTGGTCTAATTGAAATACAGAAAGAATTAAAGCAATTTCGCCTGGGTAAAAGCTGAACATGGTGTTTCAAAAACTAAAGCTAAGAACACACGAAATCTTTTGAATAATACAATGCTGACTTGTGCACTGCTGACTCGACCATGACTCATGCATGCGGTGAGGTGTACTTAATTGCTCAAATCTCCAGAAGCTACTGAAATTGATAAGGCAAACCTCAATAAACACATTGCGAAGGAAGTAACAAGAGCCATTCGTTCCCTAAAAATAGGTCAGGCCTTAGGACCAGATGGCTTTACCTCTCTTTAAAACTTGTAAAGATTAAGCTCTTGCAACACTTATATCACTCTTCAGACACTTTGCTGACATTGGTGAAGTCTACAGTATTGCAGCTGAGGCAACAATTGTTATTACCAAAGGAGAGGAAATCTCACAAGTAACTCAAAACTACCGACCCATATCACTAATAGGGTTTACAATTTAGGGTGTATAATGTATCCCAAAGTCCTGGTGACTACAATGCAGCATGCTCTCCTTTCCCTAATTCATCCTAACCAGGCAAGTTCTTAAAGGGTAGACTGGCAAGTGATAACGCTTGTCTATATAGTCACATGATTGATAGAATAAAGATCAAGAAGTTGCCATCCGTTGCACTGGCGCTGGATTCAGAGAAGGCTAGTGACAAGGTTTTTTGGTCTTTTCTGAGATCAGCAGTAAAGAAATAGGAGCTTGATTGCACCTTCACTTGGATGGCCCTTGTACTTCATGTGGCACAAACAGTTAGCATGTAATTGCTAGGACTTCTATCAGAAAATGTTTTGTTAAGAAAAGATGCTCCTTGGGGATGCCTCTTATTAACCATTGTCTTTCATTTAGCTATTGAACAGCTCTGAGCTGCCCCTAGAGAGAATCCTAGGATTGAAAGTATCGATTTCTTGCCACTAAATCCTAAGCCTGCATCTCATGTAGTCCTGGCCTTTAGCTCAAAAGCCAATGCTGTCATTGTAGCTCTCTGGAAATCTATAAGATGGTACTCTGAAGTATCAGGGTACTTCATAAGACTGACAAAAAAAGTGGTATTTTCTCTCAGTACCTTTTGTATTTTTTCTTCCTTACTGAATGACTTATGGCGCCTGGGTGTGCTGGTCTGCAAAGCTCTACGAGCTACAGCTAAAAATGAAACGATTAAAATCATGTTTGAATCATGGTCTCTGAATTTCATAACGTGGTGGGGAAAATTTGAACCTATAAATATGATAGTCAATTTGGTTAACTTTACAATATGAATGATGCCCAAAAGACTCTCGGATTTCTAAAAATATACTTATCACCAACGTTCTTTGGTAAGTAAACATTTCTCTAGGCAAAGTAAGACACAAACTATTTCACTGTTGTTTTAGCGAACATTTATATCAGGCAGCCTTCTTTGCTGGTCAGAGTATACGGACAGACAGACAGACACAGACAGACAGACAGACACACATACACACACACGTTGAGCTTCATTTTGACAAAAAGCTCCCTAACTGACTATTTATTTCAGTTTACACATCATTAAGAAACAATCCTCACCTGAAGATGGATGGCAAATCAATCTTTTGGGACCACTGGGAATCAAGCGTATTGCTTTGGTGAGATACCTATTCTTGCACAAATCCCCTTTCTGTTTCCCTAACCTTCCCACAAAATCTAATCTTCACAACTATGACTTCTAAAAAGTTTTTAAAGCTTAAAGTGCAGATCTCTTAACTAGGTTGATTACCCTCACCTGACCTCCCTAAACTGATACAAACTTGGCTCAAAAACATTACTAACAAAAACTTCATACTGCATTAACATCAACACATTGGACAAGGGGAATGTCTGTTGAGAATCCCTGAAACTACTCTTCCTACAATACTCATTGCAAGTTGATTTTGAAGTTCACCTGTTCAACACAAAAAAAACTCATCATGGTAAAATGCAGATAATGGTCAATTCATTGAGTGTACTGAAGACAGAAACACTATTTAGTTGCAGGGAGATACAAGATTACTTACCACATGTCATTTAAGTGCAAATATATTCACCCTCTATGGGATGTCATCCAGTCAACTATGGAGAGGCTATTGGACACATCCATATGGCTAGACCCTACCACAGCTGTCCTGTGCATCTATGCTATGCTTTCGATGTGGGAATTAGATCTTCCTTATCTATTCCCATCTGACTGTGGATCCTGGGCACAAAAACTATCCTTTGTGATTGGAAAAGGGCAGATCACTTTTCTATACACACTTGTTGGGCAGAGATCTTAAGTTTTTAATTCCTTGAAAGTCTAGGCCATTATGGAGAAAGCTAGACTTATACCTAAAAAAACAAAAACCTCAGTGAACAAAGAACCACCCTATTTGAGAAATTACTCACTGCCTTGCCTCCCTCCATTCCATGAGCCTCAACTGTGCCTTCACAACTTCAATTTAGAGTGTTTCTTTACATCACTGCTCTGCATGCCAACAGCTACTTTAATTTCTTTAGTTCTTTCTCGTCTCACTTGAATTACTTCCTTGTTTGTCATTTCTGAGAACTCTGTACATTTCAATGCACTAAAAAGACACCAGCTTACACCCTTGTCAACATACTTGATGTCTCCACCATATTTGTATGTGCCATTTAGATATATTATTTGATGCGTACAGACAATTACTTAATATATTTGATCGCTTAATTATCTGAAATTAGAAAATAAATATCGAAGGGCCAGTGATGTCTCAGAGAGAAGGTTGTTGAATCATCGATTAGTGGAGAGAAGGCTTGGCCATCTTAGCCAAACCCTCATTTTCCCTCATAAGATGGCATGTATTTTGCCATGACAAACCTGGCCCCCTTTTCCTTTATTAGGTGAAATGTGAAAATCAGAACAAATCAATAGTATAGGCTTAAACAAAAATTATCTGCAACCTTTACTGAAGAAACGAAGATAAAAGTAAAATTCCTAAGGCTACGACTTTGCATTTTACCAATCCTCCCGCACTTGCCACCTTGGAAAGGGAGACCAGGAGAGCAGACTTGCCGCCTCTGTGGAATTGAAAACGAGGACCTTGTGCACGTCATCTGTATCTGCCCTAGTCTAAAAGGACATAAGATGCACTTTACTACGCCCAATATTCAAACAGAGCAGCACCAGGACCTGTAGAAAGGCAGTAAAGCTATGCTTCAACCCTGCAGAAACTCAGTTAAACTGCCGACTTACAAAGTTCTTTGATACAGTGGAAGAAAGACTCAAACACAAGTCACAAAGCAAACAGTGAACAACAAATAATATTTATCAGGTAAACTTAAACGTTGGGTCACTTTGATTGGCACATTCGATCCAGTCATGCGATAGGTTGGCTAGACTGTGCATTCCACGTTTACATCATGAAGCACGGGCACTTTAAATCTAAAATTACTTTTAATCTCCAACGTGACATCAGAACTGAGAACTGGGTGCTGTCTTTCACTCACATCATATTATCAGAAAGCTCAACATAAAGGACTGTATACTCTGATATAATTTATAACTTGCTGTACAAATTGAAAGAAGGACGGATTTTATGTGGTTTTTAAATGTATCAATTATGTTTTTATATTAGGAGTTTTAATTAACTAAACAACAAATTACTTACTTACTGAAGAAACTGGGAGTGCTGTGTTGCATCAGCTCTTGGTTTGTTACTTAAATTCGGTATAGTCATCTTGACTGATTTGTTTTTTAAAACATTTTCTTGGGGGCGTGGCCAAGAAGGCGGCAGGATAGGACGCTTGCTTTCTGGCTCCTGCCCGTCGTCCGCCCGTTGCAGCACATCACGGCTCCCTGGGGGCCCGCTTAGCGTGGACCGGCCATTGTGAATGCTGGTCGAACACACCGGACCCAGTCAGAGCACGAAATCCGACCCGCGGCAGTGACAGCTGGTGCAGGATCGGAGAGGCGGTGAGGCAGACCTGGCCGCCCAGGCCAGGGCGGCCTCGACAACGCAGTGGTCCGGGGTTGGATCACCGAGGCCAGCCTTCTTTCCCCCGCCCTCCCTTCTACCGGTCTCCTGCCCCACTGACCAGCCGGAAGCACAGCGCCGGACGCCTGGATAGCGCTACGGCGACATAGCGACGGACGCTGGCGGTGAGCTCTTTGGCTGACTTCGTTGGGGGCATGTGTGCTCCCCTACACCGGCTTCACCCTCGAGCGCCTCTCGGGGCCACAACGAAGACCTGTGACCCATACACCTGCAGTGGCTGACGGCGCGGCGGGAGGGCCTCGGGCCGGACTGGGCCGCAGTGATCCCCGGCCTGCGGTGTACCCGAGCCCACCGGAAGTGCGACTGCGCCGGCAGAGATCTACGCAAGCCCGCAGGATCCGGGGGAGGCCTCCGGCATTGCGTCGACTGGCACCTGTGCTGCGGTTCTTGGGGTCTCCTTTGCCTATGGCTGCATTTGCCTGTCCCTCCGCAGCGGCCACTTGACCCTTCAGCACACAAGGCATTATTGTGGAGGAACGCGGCCCCTGCCCACACCGAGCCACTTACACACTCCGTGGCGGAGGAGATCTCTGGACCAGTGGAGGCTGCTCCCCTGGAAATGAAGGATACGCGTTACTACCGTGGGTAAGAGATGCCCAGGGGTCGGGCCTGAGTAACGCAGCGCTTTGGGAGGGTGGTGCGGGCCCGCGGCAGGCAACGGGTCATATCTGGACGTTGGGGGAGAGCTGAGGGGTCTCCCGGGCCTTCCCCTGTTGCTGGCACAAGACACCTGCCCTGAGTAACACCCTGCATGCGCCGCAGGGCGCTCTGACTCTCTTTGAACCGCCCAGTGGGGCGCCTCTGCAGGGTGCGGCACAGACCCGGACCTCACAGCGGAGGACAGGAGTTGTTCCCTGGGCCCTGGAGGTGGAGGGGCCCCGAGAGCGGGGGACGCTGGTAGCGCCGGAGGCGAGGGGGAATCAGCCCACACCATTTCTACACCGTCCAGGGCGAAGCCAAGCGGTATTTCACGAGGGCGACTGCTACACCGGGGAGTTGCATCTGGGGGAGTAGCGGCCTGGGCAAGACGTCGCCTTTGAACTAGTGATAGAGGGCCTTCCAGACCTTCCGGGGACCAGTGAGGGATCTTTGCTTGATGGGTGGCTTTGGCACTGTTGCCAGGAGCACTCCCTCTGATTTCAGAGTCCACACAGCAGCTGCCTGTTGAAGTCCGACAGGATGTCCAAGGCTAGAACCGGCAAAGTGAAGCCTCTTAAAGACATCTTTGACCGCGCAAAATCCTATCCTAACATGGCTGCCACAACCCCAGAGGCTGCCGCAGAGCAATGTCCTTCGTCCACCGGAGACGGACCTATCACTAAAGACTTCCTGGAATCGCTCTTCCTCACGCTCCGAGAGGACATTCAATCAGTGAAAACGGAATTTGCTACGGAGCTCAGGGAAATACGGCGAGATGTCGACGGCGTGGGGGAGCGGGTGACCTTCCTCGAGGAGAGAAGTGACGCCATGACATCGGACTTATCAATGCTCCAGCAGGAGGTAATCCGGCTTCAGGATCAAAACGTCGACATCCAGACCTAAATGGAAGACTTAGAAAATCGATCCCGGAGGCACAACATTCGGATCCGTAGGGTCAAATCCTCAGATGACAAGCGCGACCTCTTTGCGTTCACTCAAGGCCTCTTCCGACACATCCTGGGGGATACCAACAACTCCGAGGTGGTTCTGGACAGGGCACACAGAGTGGGGCCGCCTCGCGCCCCCAATGCACCACCAGCAGACATCCTGGTATGTGTCCAAGACTTTAAGACTAAAGAGGCCATACTCACTAGAGCAAGGTCCCTCCACCCCATCGTATACCAGGGACATTCGCCGGTGCTGTTCCATGACTTAGCCCTGATCACGCTGCAGAGGCGTCGTCAGTTTCGCCCAGTCACGGAGCCTCTACGGCAGCAGGGGATTTCATACTCCTGGGGACACCCTTTTCGCCTCATCTTTCGCCATAATGGGAAACTCCATCAGATCCGCTTGCTTGTGGTGGCCTGGCAAGTATTGGGCCTGGCGGAACTCACCGAAGATGACGACGACCACAGCTCCACATCAAGACCCGAAATATCCCGGTCGGGATGGCGGCGTCAGGGTGGACGGCGGCGTGCCCGGCGGCCGCCCAGATCAGAGATTGTCAGAGGACAGCAGGCAGCCCTTTCCGCAGCTACTGAGGCCCTCGCCGGAGAGGACTTGACCGCCAAATGACCGCTTCTGACCTGCCAAATCTTCTTCTTGCATCCTTGCTGATGGTGGGGGGACGGCGGGGGGAGTGAGCCCTCCTCTCGGACACACGCTGACCCCTATTTTGTTGACTGACCAGTTGTCCTGGGACGACGGACTAGTCTTGTTAATTGGACTTGTTGATCTGATCCCCGTTTGGGATATGTTGTGGGGATTTTCTTCTTCTGGGTTCTTAGGTTTTCTTCTTGTTTCCCCCCCCCCCCCCCCCTTTTTTTTATTCTACTGGGTGGGTCCCCCTTGTCCACATTTTTCTTTTACCTTGCAGCACAGACCACTTAGGAGGCCGACACAGTCCCTTCCTACTCGCACTACTCACTTAAATGGCCTAAACAGCTTTCATCATAGCCCACCTCCCTTTAGTACACTAGATGCCACATAGGCCACTTAAGGTTTTGACCCTCAATGTCCGGGGCTTGAATAACCCGTTAAACGCAGGGCTGTCCTTAGTTATCTGGAACATTCGGCCGCCGATATCTGTCTCTTACAGGAGACCCACCTGTTGTACAAAGACCATCACAGGATGAAATCCCGAGCCTTCCCTACACAGCTGTTCTCCGCCAGCTCCACCAAGTCAGCAGGGGTGGCAATACTCATCGCCCGCTCCTTTCACGGCAAAGTACTCCAGAAGGATGCCGAGATCAAGGGTCGCCTGCTCACATTCCAATTCCTAGTAGCTGGGGTGTCCCTCATAATAGGCTCGGTGTACGCTCCCAATGAGGGGCAGGACAAATTCCTCCATAACGCACTTACTGAAGCGACGGCTAACTCAGAAAGGCGCCTGCTGTTGGGGGGAGACGTGAACCTAGTCTTTGACAACCTTGCCGATCGCTCCTGGCAGCGCACTAGCCAGGTGGGGGCTCTCTCACAGTCTGGTTTGACCCGTATTCGCGATTTGGGCCTGGTCGACCTGTGGCGACACTTCCACCCCCATAGGCGGACATATACCTATTACTCAGACTTGATATTTCTTGTGCTCCACTCCATTGCAGACGCTAGCCACTGACGCCGAGGTCCACACCGCGTCGTTATCTGACCATTCTCCAGTCGTAGCCTCTTTTTTATTTCCAGGCACACAGCTACCACTGCGGCACTGGCACCTTCGCGACTCACTACTACACCAGGCTTCCATAACCGATCAGATCAAATCCGCCATCTCGAATTACCTAGCCCTTAATGCTAATTCAGACACCTGAATAGTGACACAACGGACTGCCCTTAAAGCGGTCTTATGAGGAGAATTCATAGCCATTTCGACTGCCATCAATAAAGAGCGCAGTCAGAAACGGGCTGAACTCACACAGAGAGTGGCGGAGTTAGAACAGATGCACCAACGCACCGGGGCTGCCAGGGCCTGGCGCCAGCTTTGCACGGAGCGGAAGCAGCTTGAGGCGCTTGACCAGGACAGAGCCGAATATGCGGCCCTCCGCCTCCGCCACTCCTACTACACCGGAGGTGATAGGTGCGGCCGGCTCCTAGCGCATAAGCTCAGGGAAGTGAGACAACGGCAGGGGGTGCAAGCCATTCGACAGTCTGGAGGTGAGCTCACCTTGGATGATGTAGCTATCGCAGAAGCCTTACGGGATTCCTACGCTAGGCTGTACTCGGGGGACTCCCTTGACATGCTGCACAGCCTCGACTACCTAGAAACGGCCCAGATACCCGCTCTGAATCCTGCTCAGGCTGCCCATCTCGACAGGGATATTGGGTTAGAGGAGGTCATCGCGGCTATCTCACGCCTCCAGCTTGGCAAATCCCCTGGCCCAGATGGCTACTCCGCGGCCTTCTATAAAGCCTTTTGCAACCAGGTGGCCCCCCTGCTGCATGATCTCTTTAATACCTTCGCACAGACCGGAGTAATTCCAGGGGAAATGTTGGAAGCCTCGATTATAGTTATCCAGAAGCCTGGTAAGGACACCACTTGCTGCAGCGCATATAGGCCGATCTCCCTCTTAAACATAGACATCAAATTATATACGAGCATCCTGGCGACACGGTTAGCTCCTTACATGCTCCAACTGGTGGAGCCAGACCAAGCAGGCTTTATTTCTCAATGGCAAACCAGTGACAACACGAAGAGAGTACTCCCCCTCATCGAAAAAGCATCTCGCACGCAGGGGGAATACATGTTACAGTAAACGGCCAGACGTCCTCACGTTTCCCCATAGGTAGGGGGACCCGGCAGGGGTGTTCCCTCTCTCCTCTCCTTTTTGCGCTCTATATGGAGCCTCTTGCGCGGAGAATTAGATACCACCCCCTCATCACGGGGATTCAATTTGGGGGAAATACGCACACGATTAGCCTGTATGCGGATGACATTCTGCGCTCCATCACTGACCCTGTCCAGACGCTGTGGGCCCTTTTCATTGAACTACATAACTTCGCACAGGCCTACGGGTTCAAGATTAATATGGACAAATCGACTGCTCTTAACATCTCATTGTCAGCAACCACGTTAACCCGTGTAATGGAAGAGCACCCTCTCCAGTGGTCCGCCACTACAGTCTCCTACTTGGGGGCGCAGCTGGGCCCCACCATACCAGCCACCATCACAACTAACTATGACCGGCTCCGCACTCACATCCGCAGAGAATTAGGTAAATGGAAACACTATCCCTCCTCTTGGCTGGGTAGTATTGCAGCCGTCAAAATGACTATTCTTCCCCAGATCCTTTACCTTTTCCAGACCCTTCCTCTGTGCTCTCCCGCAGGTTGGATTGAACAAACCCAATCAGTCTTCGCAAACTTCGTATGGCAGGGTCGCAAACCTCGGTTTAAGCAGGAGATTGCAGTCCTGGCTCCGGAACATGGAGGGGTTGGCATACAGTCTTTGCAGCTCTACTTTTACACGGCACAGCTCCGCTATTTGGTAGAGTGGAACCGACTAGAATCCGAAAAACACTGGTTGTTCCATTGATCAGGAAGTTGCAGCGATGCCCCTGCAGGGTATCCCCTTCCTCCGGAAGAAGCATAGACCACCTAACCTCTACGTATCTTACATCACAAGTACAATACTGGAGGCCTGGGACCGCACTGCTATCACACACGGGTTGACAACATTTACCTCTCCCATGACCCCACTGTTAAATAACCCCGATTTCACTCCTGGATTGGACCCTAAGGCGTTTACAAGTTGGCACCTTACCCCTTGCCGGTCCCTGGGACATCTATTTGACCTAGAGGACATTCTTTTGTTCCCACAAGTTAGAACACACTATGGCGTCTCGGAGAGAGATAGGTTGCACTACTTACAACTCAGACATTGGGCACTTCAACCACAAATTAAACCCGGAGCCCAGCGCTTCTTAACCCCATATGAGAAATGGCTGATTACTCTATCCTCCGATAAAAAACTAATTTCTGTTCTTTATAAACACCTCATTGCGGCCTCTACCCTCACATATAATGCTGGACGAGCGCGTTGGGAGCGGGAGTTAGGTAGGACTTTATCTCACAAAGAATGGGACGGCATATACTATAGGGGCCGACACTTGGCGTACCACGCAGGGCTCACGGAGACGCTGACCAAGGTTGCCACCTATTCGTATTATACACCGGAGCGCCTCCATCGCTTTGACCCTCACATTAGCGATCTGTGTTGGAGGGGTTGTGGGGAGGTGGGTACCTTGGAGCACCTTTTGTGGAGCGGTGACCGAATCAAATCCTACTGGGCAACAATTCTAGATGACATAGACACTCACCTTGACACACAACTCCCTCGTTTTCCAGCCTACATTCTCCTTGGACTACCCAATCCGCTGACATATCCCCTGAAATCCCGGATAGGCCACCTCATCGCCATTGCCCTAGGGGCAGCCACCCAGAACTTACTGGCGTTCCCCCTAGGCTCCCCCACACTCAGGTTGGTTACAGCGATTGTGGATGGTACTGGGCATGGAAAAACTATCCCTTACACTGGCGGGCAAAGGAGACGAATTTCCAGAACTGTGGCGTCCCTTCTTAACTTTGCTCACAACGGAGTTCCGAGAACTGACATGAACCTGATACACCTCAGGCTTCTCCGCCTTGCGGACACTCAGCTCCCTGAGAAACGCAAGCCACAACGGCCACGATGACCCGCATATATTGGGCATTTTTCCCTTCTTCCTCATCTGATGATTCGTGGACAAGGGGTGGGAGGGTGGGGGAGGGGGTGGGAGTAGGGAGTTTTTGTTATTTGGTTTTCCTTTCTTCTGCGGAGGGTTTCCTCCTGTAGACCCGCTCCTTGCATTTTACTCAGTAATGCTACCATTGCCGGCACTTGTTGTCTGAATTGCATTGTCTTTCAGGAGCAGGAGGACATCTTGTTCTTTTCTCTGTTTGAAAACCAATAAAACAGATTTAAACCATAAAACATTTTCTTGCAAATTACTGCATTTTTAGGTCTTGTCTAGGCAGCACTTGCGCAGTCTCTTCGAGACATGCTGCATTTAGGATATGGGCACTAAGCTTTGCCCATTTTCCGCACATCTTTTCAATTGGCTCCTGTTTCTGTACTTTGTAAATGGTGGTTTTTGATTTGTGAATAGGCTTAGTAGTCCCTCCTTAGTACCTCCTTTTCACATGATGGAACCTCCCACAAGGACTAGCCCTCATACATGTGTTGCTACTCAGTACGTTTTATTTACAGTTTGTGAGCACTATTTTCTGAAATAGCATTCTACTACCTCCTGTTGCAGGCACAATACGCTCCCCCGCAACTTAATCACGTTTTCTTTTTTTGCAGCACAACACGCAGGCTTGGAGTTTAACAATGGCGGCAGTATGATTTTTCTTGTGTTGTGCGTGGCTCATCCAACTATATTTTGGCAACATTGTATGGTTTTTTCCCCAAACAAAGCACCCCATGCTTCATTTTTCTTTTTTTACCAAAGGATATTTTGAATGCTCGCATGACTTGCACCTTTGCAGAAACGTTTTGATTTGAAAACCTTTTTTTTGCCAGCGCGGCAAGTTTTAACGACATAACGACAGCGGCTGCGTGCTCATATTGTTTTTGGAGTAAGTAGGCAATAGTGGACGTGTGCCTTTATTTTTAAATGTGCGCCTCGTCTGACTTGCCCCTCTGCTGAAACTTGATTGTAACTAAAAAAATGTTTTTAGGTCTCGCCTGAGCTAGCGCATGCGCTAGCTCAAGCGAGACCTTTAGTAAGGGCTACAGAAAATGCTATCACTGAGGCCTACAGCTTGCGTGCATGTGCGCGGGCGCACGCTTCCATCATGGCTCATTAAGTGCATCGCGCGCGGGCACCCTTCCAGCCCGCGATCACTTTCACTTTGACGGCCGCGTCACGCGCGCGCACACACAACTTCCGGGCTTGTTTAAAAGTTTAAATGTGTCTAAGCGCGCATTGTTGCATCATCTGGCTTCGCGCACACTGAACATTTTAACGACCCCATTTTACAGTTTCATTGTTGCACAGTGCTGCAGAGGCTGTTAATAATGAATAGCCGTTCAATATCACCTCACAAAATGGAGGCAAGGGAATCGTAGCAAGTAAAAGCAAATTTTGACATGAGGAATGAACTACTTTTTGTGAATAGTGGTCTTGATATTCCATCTAAATAAAAACGGTTTTATACATTTTTTTTAATCTGCGCACGTTCCCGCCATAAGAGCATTTACTGGTTGCAACAGTCCAGAGATGGATTTCCAGATCCGGCTCCTGACCTTTCCCGTACGCCTCTTTGTTTTGCCTCGGGCGATTATGAGCTATTGATGCTTAACTGTACACCTAAATCGAAACTGTAAGCAGCAATCTTCCAGCAGAGCTGGGTCTGAGAGGGGGTTTCCTTTCATACTCTCGCAGGAGTAAGCCTCGAGTTTATAAGGTGAATGAGGCTGAAATTGAAAATGAAAAACTGTCCTTGTTGTCGGAGAGAGCACATGACAAGTGTGCATTTTCAGCTGGGAGATTGTGGTTGGCTCATCGGCAGCGAGAAACTTCTGTAGGGGCACTACAATGTGGCTTTGTGTTTTTATTTATTATCTTTTATTGACACCTCTATGTTTGCCTTCAACAGGGATTTTGAGATCGATCACATTTTTCGTCATTTTGTTTTCATTAAAAAAACGCGGGGGCTGTCGGTAGGTTTCCCCGTGACATATCTGAGATTAGATCACTGCGTGGCATTCCTGGCAAGCCCATAATTTCAGACAAGAGCATTTGATGCCTAGCAACCAATGATCGGGAGCAGACTGCAGGTTGGCTCCCGCACTTCATCAGCACCATGGGAGAGTGAGAGGGCGCACAGGTCATCCGGCTGCAAGACAGGAACAGGCGCTTAAGGAAACGTTAAGCGCTGTAATCAAATACTCCTCTTTTAATGAGCATTTCTCTGTTTTAATGTCGGAAACTGTTGGTCACAGCCACCTTTTGGCACATGCACATTTGCTCAAACACAACGGTGGAACGGTGCACCCATACACAAACGATACAATGAGTCTTTGGGTCCATTTGGAAAATTCTCGCTTTAGCCACATCCAATTTGCAGATTTGTAAAATGCAAAGGTTAAAAACAACCAGCCAACCCGTTTAGTTCAAACTCTCTTGAACTTCCTCAGGGCTTTTGCTTATATGCCGTTGCGCCTCTATTTCAAGAAGTATTGATGCTTCGAGCCGACTCACATGTTGATTGGTTTAGTCAATATGGGGATATTTCTTCCCCTTGTTCAATACCTGAATCCGAATTGTATCGTGCGAAACCGCGTCTGATCGTTGCACATTTGCTCTTTATTAAAAATTGAGCACAAGGAACCTGGACAATTCTGCAACAAGCATTGGCATAGCCAATAGGTCTCGCATTTGCGACCTTGTAAGTGCTTAGCCATGCAACAGTTGGTGCTGTTGCACCAAGGATATTCTTCTGCATAACTAAATACTTATACGGTCCAAAAAGCGAGACCTATTGGCTATGCCAACGCTTGTTTTTCTTACAGCGCGGCACACTTTAACTGTGGCCGCATTTTAATTTTCTTCCTAGTAAGCAGGGGGTGGGACCGGTCCATCACCACAGCTTAAGGAGGAGCCCTCAGAATGCGCCTAAGTACGCTGCTACCCTCTGTCCACCACAGCAGCCTAAGCTGCCTCAGAGCACCGTCTGAATGCTCCACCCGCCCTACGTTTCTGACATTCTGGGAGCCACAGACTTCAACAGCCATTTTTCTCTTCTCTCATACTGCCACTTAGAGCCGCATTCTTGTGGGAGGGGGCCAGACGAAATATAGGTACTTGGCAACATGCTTGAAGTGCACACTACGGCCAGTTATATGTGCAGATGAAAGGTTTTAGAGAAAATAGGTGCATCTACAGGTAGATCACACAGTCTATAACTTATGGCATTTCAACTCAAGCCCATTGTCTGCACTCCTGATCTCTGGTCCTCACATGGCGTGATTGCTCTTGTATATTCTTCCTCTCCTCTTTCCGTTTTTCTTATGCTTGCTCCTCACCCTATGTATTTTTCTGTATCTTCACATTCGTTCCATTCGCATTGCTTTGTTCATATTCTGCCCCCTCATTAACTCCCTCTTGTTTTCCTCACCTGCTCACCCTCTTTTTTTCTGCCTCCGCCGTTCTTTTTCTCTAATGCAATCAATTCACTCCTGTCTCATGCCCCCTCCTCCTCTTCTTATGCCTCCCTTGTACCACGCTTCCCCCTTCTTTCCATCTCTCCTCTTCTTTCCCCTAACTGCTTCTTCTTTCCCACTCTTCTTCTCCTCCCCTTGACCTGGTTCTTCCCTTTCTTTCCTTGCACATTATGATGCTAATAACTATTCCTCTTTTAATCCCCTCTCTGTTCACTGCCTCTGCCCATCCTGTGTTTTATTCTCCCAAGTCAGTCTGACCCTTTCTCTCATTTTGCCTTTTTAACCTTCTTTTCTGTTTCAGAAGCAGATAATGAAAGCAAGCAAAACATATATGGCCTGCTTTGTGTTCACTTTCTCCAAACGGTATCAAGCTTTACTCCTGCTTTTCACGATATTGCTCCTTTGTGATTAGGAAACACCTCTTTGAAATAGTATTCATTAACTTTTTTGTCTCCAGCATTTCTTTTTTCTTCATGTTTGCCAGCACCCTTGTTTTGCCGTAAACATTTTTACAAAGTCCCTGCGTGACCTCTGCCAACATCAGTTGGAGCCACTACTATTTAAAGTTTTCTTCAGTGGCCCTTTGGAGTTATAAAGACACCTCTATTAGCCACTTAAGTTACTGCATCCTTAATGTAATCTTTTTCTTTATAATTGCATTAAGGGTGCTGTACCTTATAAGGCTAATAGAGGTGCCTTTAAAACTCCACAGGGACATATAGTAACAGCCTGTTGTAGTGCTCCCTTTCATTGCTTCATGCCTTTTCATTTATTACTTATGCTACTGGTAGTATGTTATTTTGACAAAAACCTAACAAACTAACAAACATTAACATATGCAACACCAATCGCTCAAACATTCACTAATGCGAGACATATTGCATTGCAAATACTTGTTTGAGGTATGTGGTGGTTATATCTGCATGATTTGTCTCAAACTAAATTAAAGTATTCAATTGTAAAAAAAAGTGCCGTGCCCGACTCGATGTAATCCACATAGAGTTAGTATTCATTACCACATGCTGATGTGAAGTAAATTAAACAGTAACTCCTGCATCTTAATAAGAGCAATCAATGGTTCAAAGAGCATTCATATAATGTTACGTGTTAGGTTCCCTTAACAGCACAAAAGTTCCCTCTGGTCTCTTTCGATGACCACTGAATTACACCAGTGAGAGGATGAGGATGGCAATCTACATGTGGAGGTGAAAGAATTCTAGCCAAATGCTAAAACATTGAATTCACAATGGCTGTGGGACATTAATTACATTGGTCAATGGGGGGCGCTAGGTGGCGCACGTCCGGAATGGACGCCACGTTGTGAGGCTCCCGCAGTCCAGCTCAGATATCCGATAAATATCCTGGTTCCGAGGCGGCGATCGCTTGAGTACTAGAGTGCATTGCCCCCTGGACGACAGGGGCATCTGGGGGAGCGCGGTGCAGCACCGGCGAGGCTTGCTGACAAGTGAGGTGGAGCCGCGGTGAGCGGAGCCAGCCGGCAATCGAGGCCGCGGCGGGGCGAGGCACCAGAGAGACGCGGCTTCTGCGCGTGAGGCAGGCCGTGCTGCGAGACGGCGAACAGACTGGGGGCCTACTGGTGAGTCCTGGCATGCGCGATGGCTCCCTGCTGACGGCCGCCGTGGATCGGGGGCAGGCTGCGGGGAAATTGAGAGTGCTCCGGCCCGGTGACACCCCCTCCGCTGTAGGAAATCAGCGAACGTGCCGAATTGCACCCATTTCGCGGGCGTAACGGCCCGAAGTACGGCGCGAGGCCTCAGGGCGGGCACTGGATTGTGGCCCCGGCACCCGGGGTGCCCTACAAGTTGGCTGTCTTTGCCCAGGAGTCGGTGTTTGAAGAGGAGGGGAGCCCCTGTGGTGTGGGGGACGCCTGGATTTCTGGCCCTGGGCTCCGCTGCTGGTGGGGACAGGCACGATGCACGGGCCAGGGAGCAGCTGAGGGAGGGGTGCCGACCCCACAGAGACTGTTGATGTGGAGGACTTTGCTGCGTTTCTGGAGTTCGCATGTAGATGGGATGGCCGGGTGAAGAGGCTGTTGGCCTCGCCGGTGGATGCCTCTTGCCGACCGCGGTAATATCTTGCTTGGCGCGCGGATTGAGGGGTGAAAGCGTTGGGAGACGCCACGCGGTGGCCTGCTAGAGCAGTGGGACGGAGATTGAAGGCCTCACCTCCCCTTGCGGACAGATATATGTGCTAAGAGGACAGCGAAGAGTGACCTGTGACTCGCAGCCCGGAGCAGTGCGGGGCGGACCTGCGTAGCGGTGCGACAAGGCGTGGGTGGTAGTGGTGTCTGCAGCCCGCTTCGCGCTGGTGCCGGACGCAGCGTTGGAAGTCGAGGTGTTCGGTGGTGAGGGGGAGCAGTGACGAGATGGGGAAGCCGGACGCACGTCAATCCCGACTGCAGTTTGAGGGCAAGAAGCCCGCAAAGCAGCAGTCGCCGGTACGGGAGAAGACTACTGGAAATGCGGCAGGGATTTGCGACCAATGCGAATAAGGTGGACACGATCAGAAACCGCATGGATGCGATAGCCCGCACGATAGAGGGGCATGAAACGCGCATCAAGGAAGCGGAACACCGCATTTCCGAAGTGGAAAACACCGCGACTCAGGTGCAGAAAACGGCGGCGCAAATGGACAAGCTTCTTAAAGTCATAGCGGCTAAGAGCGAGGACATTGAAGCGCGCAGTAGGCGCAATAATATCCGCGTTTTAGGTATACCGGAAAGCACGAATACTGGGAAGATGGAAGATTACATCGAGAAGTTACTGACGGCAGTGGTGGGGCCTAACCTCCTGTCTACCCATTTCATAGTGGAAAGGGCTCATCGGTCGCTGGGCCCGAGACCGGCCCCTGGCAATCCACCCAGACCCATAATTGCGTGCTAGCTGAACTATAGGGACAGACATACGGCCTTGAGGGTGGCCAGAGAGAAGCAGCAGCTGTCCTACGAAGGGATGTCTTTCACTATGTACCCGGACTTCACGCTCAATATGCAGGAGGAACGCAGAAAGTTCATGGCGGTGAAGCAGAAGCTGCGGCAAGCCCAGATCGACTATGCATTATTGTATCCGGCTCGCCTGCGTATTACGCATCAGGGAACTCAAACCTTCTTTACAAAGCCTCAGCAGGTAGAAGAGTTTCTAAAGCGGCTCCATAAGTCGCGACGACAGGCGGAGTAGCAGGAAGAGTCCCCCTAATCCTCTTTTGTGGTTGGTACAGTGCTCGTTGGTGCTGCATGCGGCTCGTTGCCATCTGAGGCTGTCTCGAGGAAGGGCGCCACGGCCCAGTTCGAGCTTAGACACGGTGATGCCGAGGCGCTCGCTAAACGGAGAAGCTGATGGGTTTTTCGCGAACAGTTACACACGTCGCAGGAACTGTTGAACTATGTTACAGCTGGACGCCCTCGAACTCTCTCCAGGGACAGGCTGACGGCTGTGTCCACTTGGACTGAGAGGAGGTTTCCGTGAGCCACCTGGATGCATCCCCCAATTGGGAGATCCCCTCTGTTGTTTTGTAGTTGGGTTTTGCTCCTTACAATTGGCATTTTGAATGCTGACTGGGGCACTTTAGAATGTGTGATTCTGATGCCGGAGCTATGGGGGGTGGGGACTTATTGCTGACATGTTTGGGATGTTTCAGTGGGTGGGGGAGGGTTGGGAGGGGGAACGTATAGTTTGCGGAGAGTCAGAAATGTGGTTGCTTGGTGGTCCCATATTTGAGCCATATGTGGGATTGCCACTGTTCAGGTATATACAATGTGTTAGGTGGATGGGGGGGCACGAGCGTGATGGCACAGGAGGATAGAGATGTACTGAATGTGATATCGTGGAATGTCAGGGGCTTAGGGGATCCGAGAAAACGGAGACAGGTTTTGGCCTATCTGGACCGGCAGCATATACAAATAGCTTTGCTGCAGGAAACTCATATTAATCCGCAAGCGGTTAATACCTTTGCTAGTAAATGGGCAGATTGCCGATTATTTTCATCATACTCCTCCTCTGCTCGAGGCACGGCCATATTATTTAAAAAACAGACACCTTTTGAGATGGCGGGAGTAGAGGTGGATCGGTTTGTTATCACATGGGGCAGGCTGGGGAGGGATTCTGTCACGATTGTGAAATGTTATGGGCCTAATACTGATACCCCGAGTTTTTTACTGTACTATGGGGCAAGATACTGAATGCCGGCTCTACCCATATCATCTGGGGTGGTGATTTTAATGTGGCTCTAAACCCGCTTTATGACAGATCTAATGCGGCCGCTCACCATTACACGCAGGCCCAGGAGGTGCTTGGTGGGATCCTCGCTGAGGGCGAGCTCATAGATGGTTGGAGATATACGCATCCGCAGGGAAAAGAGGGAACACATTTTACATCCTACAGAGGGACCTGGGCAAGGATAGACTACTGTCTGCTGTCTAGGGGACTGGGGCCGTCCATTTGCAGTGTGTCGCACTTGGCCAGGACGTTCTCGGACCACTGTCCGGTGAAATTAGGGATCATTCCGCCGGGGTATGGTAGACCTAGGCCGTGGTGGAGATTGCAACCCACTGCATTGTTGGATATGGTATTCCAGACAGAATTGGGAGAGGAGGTTCAGGATTTCTTCATCCGGAACAAAGGATCAGTGGATAGTGTTGAGCTGATATGGGAAGCTTTTAAAGGTGACGGTCAGGGGCTTCTGCATGTCCAAAAGTTTTGGGGTGTTGCGGGACTTGCAGAATACGCTGCGTAAGCTAGACCGGGAGCTGCATGAAATGGAGAGGCGGATGGGGAGAGGAGAAGCGGATTCAGTGCAGGCGCAGTTTCGGGACAAACTAACTGATTATGAGGATGCGGCTCTTAGAGAGTCTAAATTTAGAGGCAAGTACTGGACGGCTCGCAGATACGGGGAAGGGGAAAGGCCGGGCAGGGCATTGGCTGCGGTTACGAGGAGCCCGCGCTTCAATACCTACATCCTAGAAATACAAGGATCTGGGGAGCTGCTGCAGCGTGACACACCAGCCATCGTAGACATGTTCATTGCACACTACAGAACTTTATACACATCCCAGCGGCAAGGGGTGCCGGAGCTGGATGACTTTGTGGGGGATATAGCGTTGGCTTGGCTGAGCGACGCGCACAGAGAATTTTTTATGCACCCCCTGGGGGTGGATGAAATTAGAGATGCCATTATGCAACTGCAGAATGGAAAGGCCCCGGGTTCTGATGGTCTACCAGCAGAATTTTATAAACAATACATTGATATCATGGCGCCAGTGTTGAAAGAGGTTTAGGACGAATCCTTGGAGGTGGGTGTCCTTCGATGAGGGAAGCGATAGTCACGTCTCTGCTGAAACCGGGCAAGCCCCCTGAGTCCTGTGACTCTTACCGTCCTTTATCGTTATTAAACTGCGACACCAAAATCTTAGCGAAAACGCTAGCTAACCGAATGGCATTACTAATGGAGAAGCTGGTACTCCCGGACCAATCAGGGTTTGTGCCAGGAAGGAACACCTCCCATAATCTTAGGACTTTATTCTCCCTAATGCACACGGTTGACCCGGAGTTTCCTCTGGCCGCAGTATTTTTGGATGCTACCAAGGCATTCGATTCTGTAGAGTGGGACTATTTATTCGGGGTCCTACAGAAAATGGGATTCCCGCTTGTGTACTTATTCTGGATCAAGTTACTGTATACCTGCCCCACTGCCAAGATCTTAATTAATGGGCAGGTGTCCTAGCCAATTGCAATCTCGAGGGGCACTCATCAGGGATGCCCCCTATCCCCCCTGTTGTTTGCCATAGCTGTGGAGCCGCTGGCCTCCAGATTACGCCAAGTTCATCAAGATAAGGTGTTTCGGTGCTGTATGCGGCAGCTACTAATTTCATTGTATGCTGACAACATGACACTATATATCAGGGACCCAGAGCGGAATACGAATGCTGTTTTACGTGAGTTCATCCGGTTTGGTAGACTGTCGGGCATCAATATCAATTGGGGAAAGTCGCAATTCTTTCCTCTCACACCGGCGGTGTCTAGATTTCCTTTAGATTTTCCGTTGGACTGGTGCGATAGTGATTTGCGATATCTGGGCATACAGATCACCAGAGATAAAGAGGAAACACTATGGGCTAATTATGGTACAGCTATCACGCGACTGGCAGCCAGTGTTACACGCTGGATCTTGCTGCCGCTCTCGCTGGCGGGGAGGGCTTCCCTCATTAAAATGGTCGTATTACCGCAGTTTCTTTACCTTTTCATCAACATACCGTATCACCCCGGGCAGCATTTCTTTCAAGTGCTGCGTTCAGAGTTGATTAGGCTAGTGTGGGGAGGGAAGCAGCCACAACTTAAATGGGCGACCTTAATACGACCGTATGATCAGGGGGGCTTTGATATCCCTGATTTTGAACTTTATTTCCTGAGCGCGCAGGCGCACTATGCCTATTATTGGATATATCCCCCCAGATATATGCCGCAAATAGTGGTGGAAGACTGGTTGGCAGACCCGATACCACTGAGTGGCTTGATACATGGGGCTGTGCGGTCCCGTGCGACGCCACCAACTACTGTCACAAGCACGGTGGATGCTTGGAATAAGATAGCGGATTTGTTGGATGCGCCGGTACTGTATTCCCCCCGATTGCCGCTGACATATCATCCCAAGTTGACCTTGCTGCAGGAGAAGGGGTTTTTGGAGTTATGTCGGCGAGTCCTGGTCTCCACATGGGGAGACCTATTTCACGCTGGGGAATTTCGCACATTCAAACACTTTTCGCAAGGGGTGCAGTGCACACCATTGGATGTGTTCCTGTATGTCCGCCTAAGACAGGGTATACGTTTGATTGTTCCGGACTTCCCGCGGGAGCCCCTGAGTCTGGTTCCGCTGCACAGTCTGCTCGCCTTCAGGGATGGACGACATCTAGTATCTACTTTATACACTGCTATATGGTCTAACAGAGACGGGGGACACCTGCCCGGCGCGAGCACAGTGGGAGGAGGAGCTTGGAGAGGAACTCACTGACGAACAGTGGCAATATTGCTGCTCGCAGACGGCGCGGATATCAGCGAGCTGTAGGCTGCGAGTCATATACTATAAATACCTGCACCGTCTTTATTACATACCACTTAAGAAGCACAAATTTAAATTAGCCACAACTGACCGATGTGAGCGATGTCATCAATCGGCGGCAGGGTTCCTGCACTTAGCGTGGGAATGCCCGAAAATACATGAGTACTGGGAACAAGTGCTAGTGGCCCTAGAGAAGATGACGGGTGGGGAAATCGAGAAAAGTCCGCTGACGGCGCTGTTAGGTTACACGGCGAAAGTGCCTTGCGCCTACAGGAAATTTCTGGCGACGTCATTGCTGCTAGCTAAACGGAGGGTGGCCCCGAAAGAGTGGTTGGCAGACCTAACATATTGTCAAGAACAGTCTGCTATCTATGCCGAGATGGTACCAACTGCCTCCAAACCCAGAGATATATGGCAGCCGCTGCGGGGATACCTACTCCTGCACGACTCGGTAAATGGGGATGCTACTCCGCTTGCAACGGCGTAGAGACGGACAGGGCTGTTGTGCGGGAGGGTTCGCTGGCAAAGACCACAGCTTGCTGGATCTGCGGGTCCGGATGGTCGAAAATATTCTTGAATGCTGACAACGAGGGGTTGGATTGTCTGTCTCTGATTGCAAAGTGCCTAGTAAACTACCCTTAGCCCAGGCAGAATGTTATGACAGTCCGATATGTGTTGTATATGCTCTCTTTTTTGTATTGATATGGCTTAACAGAATGACTATATTGTGGATGGCTCCGATGGGGTGCCAAGAAACCACTGGAATGTTCTATGGCTCCTCGCACATTGTAATGCTATACGCTGCTGTATGTTATGTTAAATATATAAATAAATTTCACAAAAAATAAACTAAAAATTACATTGCTCAATGGATTAATCATAGCAGAAGTAACACTTGAGTAACATGGATATTAATTGTTGTCCATTTATCATGACAAAAAAATAAGCACAGGAAATTAAACTACCAAAGGCAGAGAGGACTTGAAGAGAAAGATCTATGGAGTTTAAAGTCATATAATCAAATAAAGAGATCTATATTAGAGAAGTGGATGTTGGGAGCGATTGTGGGTGAGGGTGCCATTACCTTGGCCAGGCGCAGAATCCATTTTCAAGCCATCTCATGTGGTAAGGATCCAATATACAGGTTAAACTCAACCAATTCTACTCTTGCAGGATGGTCATCCGACCTGCATTTGAAAATTAGGTCCACGGCACATGTGGAAGGATCAATAAAACTGATTTGGTGCTTTAAACAGTAGGAAAATCATTATACCATTAGATAAAATGTTTTTGAGTACAAGACCACCCTCAGCAATAATATGACAAATTGATGGCTTCTTGATACCAGAAAAGCTACATTATATTTTTAATATTTGTATTTTTAACATAAAAAAAGTGATGACCTAAATCCAGACAGAACAAAAAAATTATTACCAATCAATCATCTCAATATATAATATTTGTAAGAATTGGAGACAGTCAGAATTTTTTTGATATATATTTTATTCCCCCGTTTTAACCCCTTCCATGCGTCGGACACACAGAAGCCATCGACGCATAAGGGCTCATGTGTGTCGGACAGCTACCGCGTGTATGACGCCATGGCACAGGGAATCCCTTCGGTGTGGGCACCGGAGAGACTCCCTCCCCCCCTCCAACAGCCTCTGGAGCTGGGGAAGAGCTTCCACAGCTCCCGAGGCTGTATTTTTGGTTTCTATGAAATGACGATCAGCGCACACGTCGCGCGGACATCATTTCATAGAAACCGAAACTAAAATAAGTCAATAGAAAGTCAGGAGAGGTATTGTTGGAAAGGGGAGGATCTCCCTGTTCCAATGGTACTCCTCCCTAGTGGATCCGTGCTTGGGGATCGCCCCAGGAGGGAGATCCACAAGCAGGGATCACCCACTAGGCACCAGGGAGGGGAGCTGTCCCTTGGGCAAGGGCCTTTGCTCTCCCTCCCCCCCCCAATAATTGGGCAAAATCAGTCCTTGCGTCCCCCACCCCCTTGGGAAGGGCAGAGAGCCCAATAGATGCAAGGGAATTTTTTTGTTTATTTGAAGTAGGGGTGGGGGCTGCCCAAGAAGGGCATGCCAATGGCCCCCCGCACAATTACAGTTTTTCTGCCCCCCTCAAATTTAGCTGAAAATAAAAACATATTTTTTACAAATTTCTGTGTGGAAAAGTTGTGGGATCACCGTGCCGGCACAAATGTCCTACCACCCAGCGTTCTCCTCGGTCTCCCGAGTAAAATGATACCTCACTTGTGTGGGTGGGCCAAGGGCCTGTGACAGGAAGAGCCAAAAAAACAGGAATTAAGGGTATAGCAAATTGTATTTTGTCACCTAAATGTGAGGTTTGCAAGGGATTCTGGGTATGAAAACATTGGGGATCCACTCACGCCATACCTCCCTGGACCGTTCCTCTTCAAACTCCTCAATTACAGAGACAGGTACGCGTTGTCACGAGAAATCCACAAGATCACAGATCTCAAGGTCAACCGAAGTTCGATCATGGTATTTCCAGACTACATGGCAAAGGTGCAGAGGCACAGGAACACTTACACAGCTGTGAAACACCAGCTTTGCGAGCTAGAACTCACCTACTCCCTGTTGTTCCCCACCAGGCTGAGGGTAGTGGCGAAAGGTGTGGTCTGCTTCTTCGATCCACCAGCCGAAGTATGGGACTGGTTGGAGGAGTCGGGGCTGTGGACAGGGCCCAGACACTCTACAGCGGAACCAACCAAGGTATCTGGCAGAACGAATCGCCAGCGAGGGAGACGTGGGAAACCCGGGAGCATGGCTTTAGTGGCAGCGGCCCCGAACTCGAAGCAGAGGGTAATGGAACGTCAGTACACTCTGGAGGTTGCTGCGGCACTTAGGACTACGATGCACCCAGAAGGCCGGGATGCGAGCTCCTCTGGGTCAACGACAGCTAGCGGCTCATCGACCCCCAGGCCGGACAACCTGGATGACACGCAGCTGCCCAATGTCACTCCCCAGAATGCCGATGACATTATATGACTGAGAATAAATTCCATGACTCGTGAAAGAGGCTGGGCACGCAAGTAGAGACTTTACTGATATGTTCTACCGAGCTACTGGTAAATCATGTTTGTAATGTTCAACGGTGATACCTCGGATGTTCTCGTGCACACTCCACACGCAAATCCGCGACCAGCGTTACACACAACTTACAAATATATACCCTTGCACACTGGCTGGTAGGGCGGGGGCTACACTCTGACATAGAGGGACAGCTAATCTTCGAAGTCAGTTACATACCACACATAACCCTACCACTCATCACACTGTAATAGTTACTGCCATTATTGGGCAAAAAAGTTTTGACGATGTCTCCACAGAGTTCGCCCCCAATAGTTATGTGTTCGGGTTTAAACGCAAGCTTTTGGTTTTAGCAACGCTAGCCCAGGGTCCCCATATGCACCACATTCAGTATTGCACGGCCTGCCCCAGGTTCCCCAGAAGGACGCAATAGCCAGACATGACACAAGTTAACACAATCACTTGGCATATACGCGGTATGCACACACCCACACGCAGATGTTTTCATACCGACAGCGTCGCTCAGCCAGCATCGCCTTGCTACAAGATACGCACATGTCACACACTGAACTGGAATTGTTGCGCAGGAGGTGGAGAGGTCAAGTATTCGGTACCACTTACTCAGCGCACGCGGGAGGCACACAAATATGGATAATAGCGGGAGTCCTGTTTGTTTCATGAGGGGACATAATTGATGCTGAGGGCAGATATACATTCGTGAGAGGGCGGTTAAATGGTCAAACAATATTTACAGGCTCTATCTACGCCCTGAACAAAGACCAAGCCTCTTTTCTTATGCGCTTGTCAGGGATACTGGCTCAATGGAATGGAATCCCTTGGTTGGTGGGAGAAGACTTCAAGTCAGTACTCAGTGTAGACCTAGATAGGCCATTCCCACCCCTCAACAAAACCCCCGCCACATCCAATGCGCAAGCCCTGACAGACTGGCTCATGTACTGGGCACTACTAGATATATGGCGCACCCTCAACCCGGGTTTCGTTGCATTATTCCGCAGTACATGGGCTCCATGTAAGACTTGACAGGTTGGTGGGATAACAGTCGCTACTCCCCCTAGTTAAAAAGATAGACTACCTAGGCCGGACCCACTCTGATCATAACCCTCTGTTGATGCAGCTTGGTTGGGAGTTGGACCGTTCCCCGATCCCCACGTGGTGACTCCAGAATAATGCACTAGAAGACCCAGCGTTCCGCTCATCACTGGGGACGGCAACTCTTGAATCAGGCATTCAAAGTAATGATTAGAGGGCACTGCATGGGAGCCACGTGGAATGTCTGCAAGCAGTTGTCTGCCTCCCTTGCAGAAATAGAGTCTCAATTACTGCGGTACGAACAGGAGGGGGAGGGGACAGGTAGAGACCTACGGCGCTTGGAGACACTGCGTGCAGAACATGCTGAGCATCTAGAGCGCCTCCGATGCCACAACCACACAGCCCGTATGCACGCCATGGCTGACCGGGCAAGCTGACTGCTCGCTTGGCCGATAATGCAGGAGCACACCTGTGTGCCGATAGGGGCACTGCGGACAGCCACTGGGCTTATGCTATATATGCAGCGCGAAATACATATGGCCATGACGCAGCACTATACTCAGATGTATCAATCCCAGGGTTGCTGTAGCGAGAAGAGCTTGGAAAGGTTTCTGGGCTTCTTACAACTACCTACAGCGATGGACGAACATAAGGAAACACTCAATGAGCAGATCACGTTGGAGGAGATCGGGGATGCCATAAAGTCCCTAGCCTCTGGGAAGTCACCAGGGCCGGATGGCCTGCTGGCAGAATAATATAAGGCGTACCGGAAGTCACTTGCACAACGACTCCACACTCTATATAATACCACTGTGGAGAGGCGGCAATTCTATATACTACCACTGTGGAGAGGCGGCAATTTCCCCCCTCCATGAGTGAACCGCATTTGGTATCCTTATTAAAACCCGACAAAGACCCCTTGGAGATAGGTTCCTATAGACCCCTCGCCCTACTCAACATCGATTACAAGATATTTGCAAAGGTGTTGGTGGACAGATTAACACAGTTGGGCCCCACTTTGGTTCAAGCGGACCAGAATGGCTTTGTGCAGTCTCGTAGTAGTTTGCTCAATCTGCTGCATTTTTTCAGAGTGGCAGAGGGCCGGTTGTCTCATATATGACCTGGGGAAGGCCTTCGACTCCTTAGAATGGAACTACCTCTTCATAACACTCGAGAAATATGACTTAGGTCCTGTGTTCCTTCAATTAATGTGCCTGCTTTACACTGACCCAACTGTCAGGGTCAAAATGGGCCCCTACATTTAGGATGCTATTTCAGTAAGGAGAAGGACAAGGTAGGGGTGCCCTCTATCCCCCCTTCTCTTCACGCTTGCAATAGAGCCATTTAGAGGCAAAACGTACCCAACTGGGAGACGTGCCATTGGGAGATGCCACACACCAAGTGCACTCAATAACGACGATCTCCTCATTTACATTAGTGACAATGAGAGGGTCCCTAATCAACTGGCGCAACTATTGTAGGACTTCGCCACACTCTCAGGGCTAAAGGTAAACGCTAAGTCCTTCATATACTCGTTCAGCGAAGGGAACTGCGATTCGGGCCTTATCATCAATGACAGAAAAGTGCAACGGAGAGTAGAGACATTCTGTTTGGGCATCCGGATCTACCGCCAGCCGAAAGATTTGGTTGACGGGAACCTAGGTAGGGCATTGACGGAAATCTGGTATATTATTTTACAAACCTGTATATATCTCGGCTTCCTTTTTTGCCACATTATTGTGAGGCAGGTAAGAGACTTCATCTGGGTCAAAACCAGACAGAGTAACACAAAAAAAGTTGCACTTACCAACGGACCAGGGGGGTTTAGCAGCTCCTTGCTTCGAACACTAAAATTTAGCTGCTCAGCTGCAGTGGATAGCATGGTGGCTGTCAGACCGGCATCGCACGGACACAGCGACCACACAGCCGCCCTACCCATTGGAACTTATTGTCAGACTCTTCCACTCCGGCAGGAAGACTAGGCCTCCAAAACCCCTGTTACTTACGGTGGCATACAAATGTTTTTGCAGGAGTCTTTATATAACTCGGGGCATTATTGCTTATGCACCAGCGATACCCTTAGAGGGGTCCTCTAGTGGTCAGGCAGTGATCACAGCGCATGCAATACGTGGATGGCAGGAAAGGGGCATCTAAACACTCGGAGATTTACATCAAAAGGGGACGCTTATACCCATATACATCTTTGGTAGAGGAGGAGGGGCTTCCACCAGGGCAGTTCCTAATACACCGTTCACTGACAGCCACACTAATGGCCAAGTGGGGCGACGTCACCACAGAGCCACGATCACACCTCACCATGCAATACTTACATGTTATGGGGCAGGGTAGACACCTCACACGTTGGTTTGTGGCCTCGCTCAGAGCCCACACGGCGGTAAGCCTGGATTCGCTCTGCCACAACTGGGAAAAAGATCTAGGCCACCAGTTTGCAGACAAGGAGTGGGCTCTGGTGCTAGAAGTCCAATACACATCCCCAGGAACATGCGGTTCCGACAAACCCAGTTGTACATAATTCATAGGGCATATCTCATGCCTGCCAAAATCAATCAGCATTTCAATCGTGAGGACGCAACATGTCCGAGATGCGCTGAGCTGGGGGCTGATCTGATACACATGCTCTAGGGCTGCGCCCGGACCGGCACATACTGAAGTGAGGTAGCCACTATATTACACACCTGTACTGGGCGAGAGGTGCCTTTCGAATGGCCAACATACTTACTACACTAATTCCGTAGAACACCCAACACCAAAGTAACATCTAGGTTCCTGGACTTAGGAATGGTGGTAGCCAAGAGGCTTATCACCAAAGGGTGAAAAGCACCAGATCCCCCGCATACACAAGCATGGCGTAATTCATTGCTAGCGTGGGCCAAAGCAGAAAGCCTCGCCATCAGGCGTGAGGAAACCTTGGTTCTACGCCAGGTTCCAATCGCAACATACTGGGACACGCTCTTGGCTGAGCTGCAGCAGAGCGCGGGTGGGTTCGTAGGAGACTCCCCTGTTGAGTAAATCTATAGGTAGACACCATAAGCATGTGCCGCAAGGAGTAGTTTCTTACCTGTAACTCCAGTTCTGTAGTAGGGGTATCTATGTGATAATCATAAGCATGTGAAAAGTCCCTCCCATGTGTGTGGACCCCGGAGCACTTCAATAGATACAGTCTCTTAAGTTGTCTTCTTCTGCAGTCCTGCATAGACACTTAAGAGATAAGAAAAGACAATGATGCAGCCTGAAAACACTAGGCTACTCTGGCCATTACTTCATCCTGAATAGAAAAGGATAGCCAGGTAACAGTTAAATGTAACTATTTTACTAAGTTTCACACATAGAGAAACTCCCCTTCACAAAAATCCCTTTTACAGATAGAGATGAAGGGTTGGACAGACAAGCCCCATTGGCTGCCATTATAGGTCTGTAAATCGATACCGTGCCTTTGAGAATCCTTCCAGAGACCCTCGGTATCCCATGATGCACAGCCAAAGGCCAGTTACTTTCAGTTCTTTTTGAAGGCGTATAAAGTAAGGCCTGTTGAATTCAGGATATCACTGTTTCATCCACCGGGGAGGAGGGCGGGTTGCTTAGGACTATCACAGAGATACCCCTACCACAGAACTGGAGTTACAGGTAAGAAACTACTCCTTTTGTAGTAGGGGATCTCTGTGTATAGTCAATCACGTGAATAGAATGGCAAGTCCATCCCCAAAAAACAACCCCAGTGGTGGAAGAAACAACACACCCACTATTGTACAAATAAATTGCTCAGCGAAGCCTGCCCAACCAGAGCATCCACCCTAGCATCAGTGTCTAGGCTGTAGTGCTCAGTAAATGTATGGACTGACTTCCAAGTGGCAGCCTTAGAGAATTCCGAAATAGGTACGTCAGGAAGTAAAGCCGCAGCAGCTGCTTTACCTCTGGTAAAGTGAGCTTTAGGCTTACTAATCAAAGGCTTGTTAGCATTCTGATAACACAGCTGAAAGCAGGAAAACAATCCACCCAGAAATAGATTGTTCGGAGATAGCTATACCTGTTGCGTCCTCATAACTACTGTAGAGGAACGAAATGCCATATAAGGTTCTTTACAACATAAACCTGAAGAACGCTGACTCTATGGGCAGAAGTTATGGCCACAAGGAAAGCTATCTTCTAGGGCAGATGCTGAAGAAAAACCCTATGGAAGGGTTCAAATGGTTCTTTCATCAGTCGTGACAGGACTACACGCAACTCCCAAGGAGGCGAAGAACGCCGAATGGAAGGAAACACTCATGTCCATCCCTCAAGAAAATCTCCGATGACTGGGATATTTAATAGAAAACAAATTTGTGAAGGACATTCCCTATAAGCAATCAAAGCTGCCAGATGAACATCGATGGAATGGTATCGAAGACCAGAGCGAGCCAAGAGCAGGAAGTAAGGAAGGAGGACATCTTCCGTACAGGAAGTAGGAACCAGGTCCTTAAAAACACACTAGAAGGAAAATCTCGACTATTAGGCGCATAGGACATGCGTGTAAATGGAAGTTTGACCTTTTTTTTAAATGTATTTATTATTATTATTTTTTATATATATATACCTCCAGAAGTCCTGACGAAAATTCAAACATCTGCACTATACTAATTCAGGAGCCATGCCGCTAAATGCAACGACAAGAGGCTGGAGTTAACCATCTGTCTGCTGAACTACTTCAGATGGTCCGGTCAGCACGAAAGACGGAGAAAGTGGCAGAAGAGACCGGTGGAGTGGGTTTGTGAACCACCACTGACGGGGCCACTCTGGAGCAACGAGGCTCATCTAGGCCCACCAGAGAGAAAGAGCTTGAACAGCACCGTCGGAATCAGGAAAATTGGCAGAAAAGCGTAGAGAAAAAAAACGCCTGACCAACCGACACATAGAGCCTTCCCCAGAGTCCCTGGGTGGCAGAACCAGAAGGCTAGTCACGGCCTCTGCGGTTTACTGCGATAGAGAACCGATCGACTTCCGTAGTACCCCATCTTACGAATATGTCTTGCCCCATTCAGTCGGGCAAGACCCATGTGTGGTGCACGTGAATGAGTCTGCAGAGAGCATCTGCCTGAGCATTCTGAACCTGAGAAGGTGAGTTGCCATGCTGGTCAGGTTCCTGGCTAACAACCAAAACCAGATTGTCTGGGATCCCAGAGACAACACTCGAGATCTGGATGCCCCAGCTTGTTGGGGCAGAACACTGTTGCTGTATGGACCATCTGGACAAGCATGAAGCAGGTGTGAAACGACGGCTGGAAGGCTTTCAGCGCCATATCGACTGCTCGAAGATCCAGGAAGACGATGTAGTACCCAGACTCTTTTGGGAACCATGTGCTCTGTATCTGAAGATGGCCAGAATGCGCACCCCTGCCATGTAGAGAAGCAACCATCACTATGGTATGCGTGGGCATCTATGTGCTGGAAGGGAATCCCCCCGGAGGAGATTTCGTGGAGAACACCACCAGCGGATGAGCCGTAGAGCTTTTCGTGACAGCTGAATCCTGTCTTCTCAAACTCCCAGCGTCTGGTCCACTGATCCTCCAGACATTCCTATGGGGGTCCCCTATGGAGGCGTGCATCTGAAGAGAGGAGGACTCAAAGCCATAAAGCTCAGGAGCGACAATACCGTCCCCACCATGGGTAAGGGCATGATCCTGAGAGCTTGAGCCTTTCGAAGGATCGATGAGCATCTCTCCTCCGAAGGGCACACATTTGCTGTGCGTGCGTCGAATAGTGGCACCAAGGTGCTGTAGACAGGGTACTGTGAGGTTGCTGTGGAGTCCCAAACGGAGTAAGAGATTAGAAGTCCGATTGAAATGCAGGTGCGCTTCCCGAAAGTAGCTGCTTTGATCAACCAGTCGTCCAGATACGGGTAGACGAACACTCTAATCCTTCTCAGATGCGCAGCCAGTACGGTCTCGGGTTTGAAAAATGTCCGAGGTGTTGACTTCAGGCTGAAAGGCAGCACGAAGTACTGATAATGGTTGTTGCCCACTGTGAAACGCAGGAACATGTGACATTGTCCCCACTATGGGTACGTGAAAATCTGCGTCCTGCAGATCTATTGCACATAGCCAGTCTCCCTGATGAAGTCGAAGGTAAATCTGATGCAGGGACAACAACCAGAGTTTTTTTACTTTCAAACCCCTGTGTCGGTTGTCGCAAGTCGAGAATGGGTCCAAACTCGTTCATGTCTGTCTTGCACACAAGAAGGAACAGTGAATACAGTCCTGTTCCATCCTGCCCCAGAGGAAGCGGTTCCAACGCATTTCCTGTAAGAGGGTATTGGCCTCACTCTACAACTCGCGTATGTAACGTAATCGAGTTGGAGGGATTGATGGAGGAGAACCTGTTAAACGCATCGAGTATCCACTGTGCACAATATTCAACACCCAATGTCCTAAATTATTTTCTGCCACTCTGCCAAATGTTCTCGGACACAGCCCCCCCCCCCCCCCCCAACCAGAGTGGATAACGAACGAGGGGAAGGAAACCCTTCAGGGCTTGGAACCAGCAGGGGCCTTGGTCCCTAGTCCAGGCTGCTGGTTGGATCCTCCTCTGTTCGGAATGGAGGCCCAAGACCGCTGAAAAATCCGGGAGGAATAACGCCGCTGTATAGGGCAGAAGGTCTTAAGCTGCTCTAGGTTTCTCCAAACCTACAGCCTTCAAAGTCTCCACTTCGGTCCTCATGCGGGCTACCTCGTCATCCGCATGGGAGCCAAAGAGTTGCACCAGAGAACGGGAGATTGGAAATACACTGCTGTGCCGCAAGCGTCAGAGGTGTCAGACGAATCCAAGCATGCCGCCGTACAGTAATACTATGGCAATACCCGGGGGCCGCCAGGAGCGAATTATCCGCTGCCGTGCCGACGATTGGATTCGAGACCATCAGGCCCTCACTGACTATCTTCTGTAAGTCTTTCCTCCTGTCTCGGGGCAGGAGATGCACAAAATTGTTGAAGGAACTCCCACTTGCAAGTCTTCCTACCCGGCGAATCCCTCTTACGGCTCTCCTTATCCGGTGGCACCGGGGAAGTCTGAGCCATAACATGCTGTTTTCGTGCCGCCACCCCTATGACAAAATCAGGAGTGAGGTCCACCCGGAGGAAGGCATCCGACTCCGGGGGGCAATAGTACTCCCATAACCTGGAAGGTGTCCAAACCAGGCACCAATGGAAGCAGCGGACAAAATTTTTGTCTCTTTCGTAGAGTTTCAAACATCACTGATGTCGACTGTACAGGGAGCTTTGATGCCAGAACCTCCTGGTAGGTGGCAATACTGCCAACCAGTGAAAAACCCTCTATGGGGGAAAATTCGTGAGAGTAGGAGAGAACCTCCCCGTACTCGCTGAAGATGTATCCCTGGCATGCCGGAACCGAGACCTTCCGTAACGGTGACGACGGGATCTTATGGAAGACAGCGGAGCCCATGCGACAGATGTATCAAATGAGACCTTGTTCTTGGTCATCGAGGTTCCACGGGGGTCGTAAGCTGCGGAGCCACGGGCCCCGGAGGCTGAGGCGGTGGGTGGGAGAGGAGCCGGAGAGAATTCTGAGGTATACCCGATGGTACCACCAATGGAGGCGGAGCAGGAGGCGACCTAGATGATGAGTAGGTACGCGAATACTCCGAACTAGGCGAAGAAACCAACGTTCCTCGCTTACGAGCTGGCCAAGTAAAGTAGCCCCAGACTCCCCATCAGAAATTCTCCTAGACGTCGATCCACTGTTCGACGTCGAGAGTCGACGTTACCTGGAACGCGAAGTCCCCGCCGACGATGATAGGTTCCCCACGGAGCGAGGTCCGGAAATGGGACCTAGACGTCGAGGGTCGGTATTGACCCCTCGATGTCTACCTTCTCATCGATGTGCACCGTGACGTCGACCATCCGTGACGTCGACTCTCCGTGACGTCGACCATGCCGTCGACTCTCCGTGACGTCGACCATGCCGTCGACTCTCCGTGACGTCGACCATGCCGTCGACTCTCCGTGACGTCGACCATGCCGTCGACTCTCCGTGACGTCGACCATGCCGTCGACTCTCCGTGACGTCGACCATGCCGTCGACTCTCCGTGACGTCGACCATGCCGTCGACTCTCCGTGACGTCGACCATGCCGTCGACTCTCCGTGACGTCTACCATGCCGTCGACTCTCCGTGACGTCTACCATGCCGTCGACTCTCCGTGACGTCTACCATGCCGTCGACTCTCCGTGACGTCTACCATGCCGTCGACTCTCCGTGACGTCTACCATGCCGTCGACTCTACCATGCCGTCGACTCTACCATGCCGTCGACTCTACCATGCCGTCGACTCTACCATGCCGTCGACTCTACCATGCCGTCGACTCTACCATGCCGTCGACTCTACCATGCCGTCGACTCTACCATGCCGTCGACTCTACCATGCCGTCGACTCTACCATGCCGTCGACTCTACCATGCCGTCGACTCTACCATGCCGTCGACTCTACCATGCCGTCGACTCTACCATGCCGTCGACTCTACCATGCCGTCGACTCTACCATGCCGTCGACTCTACCATGCCGTCGACTCTACCATGCCGTCGACTCTACCATGCCGTCGACTCTACCATGCCGTCGACTCTACCATGCCGTCGACTCTACCATGCCGTCGACTCTACCATGCCGTCGACTCTACCATGCCGTCGACTCTACCATGCCGTCGACTCTACCATGCCGTCGACTCTACCATGCCGTCGACTCTACCATGCCGTCGACTCTACCATGCCGTCGACTCTACCATGCCGTCGACTCTACCATGCCGTCGACTCTACCATGCCGTCGACTCTACCATGCCGTCGACTCTACCATGCCGTCGACTCTACCATGCCGTCGACTCTACCATGCCGTCGACTCTACCATGCCGTCGACTCTACCATGCCGTCGACTCTACCATGCCGTCGACTCTACCATGCCGTCGACTCTACCATGCCGTCGACTCTACCATGCCGTCGACTCTACCATGCCGTCGACTCTACCATGCCGTCGACTCTACCATGCCGTCGACTCTACCATGCCGTCGACTCTACCATGCCGTCGACTCTACCATGCCGTCGACTCTACCATGCCGTCGACTCTACCATGCCGTCGACTCTACCATGCCGTCGACTCTACCATGCCGTCGACTCTACCATGCCGTCGACTCTACCATGCCGTCGACTCTACCATGCCGTCGACTCTACCATGCCGTCGACTCTACCATGCCGTCGACTCTACCATGCCGTCGACTCTACCATGCCGTCGACTCTACCATGCCGTCGACTCTACCATGCCGTCGACTCTACCATGCCGTCGACCCTACATGCCGTCGACCCTACATGCCGTCGACGTTGAAGCTCCATGACGTTGAAGCTCCATTACGTCGACGTCGGCTCTCCATGACGTTGACTCTCTCGCCGTCGACCAGGACCGGCGACGTTTTTCAGTCGTTTTCCTGCTGGGCAGCACCCCAGAGGTTGCAGCATGGGACTTGGTAGAGGATTTACCCTCTCCTTCACCAGAGGCTGAAGAAGATGCCTAACGTCTTCCCAGCTCCAACCCAGGGAGCCGAATCTTCTCCCTGTCTTCAAGGTGCGCCTGGAAAAGACGTTACAGAGAAGACAGGTGTCAAATACATAAGACACAGGCAAACACAGAAAACAAACTCTGTGAGCTCCAGACTTGGCCTTTTTGCTACTGTTGTCAAGACACTTGCCAAATAGAGATAGAATTTTGACAAGAGAACTGCAGAAATTCTGCCAAAAAACCACAGCAGAATGTAGACAAGGGCCAAAGACGTCGAGTGAAACTACAAAAATACAGAATTAATCACTAAAAGTGAATGAAAAACCAAAAAGAGAAGAGCTAGATGCTCCAGGGTTCTGCTAGCAGGAGCCGGAAAAAAGAACTGAAAGTAATTGGCCTTTGGCTGTGCGTCATGCGATACCAAGGCTCTCTGGAAGGATTCTTAAAAGCACGGTATCCATTTACAGACATATAATGGCAGCCTATGGGGCTTGTCTGCCCAACCCTTCATCTCCATCATGAAAAAGGGATTTTTGTGAAGGGAAGTTTCTCTATGTGTGAAACTTAGTTAAATAGTTAAATTGAACTGTTACCTGGCTATCCTTTTCTATTCAGGATGAAGTAATGGCCAGAGTAGCCTAGTGTTTTCAGGCTGCATTATTGTCTTTTCTTATCTCTTAAGTGTCTATGCAGGACTGCAGAAGAAGACAACTTAAGAGACTATATCTACTGAAGTGCTCCGGGATCCACGCACATGGGCGGGACTTTTCACATGATTATGACGATACACAGAGATCCCCTACTACAGAACCACGTATACACCACAACACCTTGATAACAACTGCACACTGGCTGTATTAGCGCACATGTATACGCACCAGGGCAGGGAGGTAACGAGTAGGCAACAGACACAGAAACAACACACAAGATCTATGCAGGGAAGTGGGAAGGGTGCTACTAATCTGTAATTTGTTTTACAAAAGAAAAACAACTGCAAATACCATATGGTATGCAAAGATAAGTATGGTCTAAACGATGGCAACATTTCTATATCCGTAACAGCCGTCAAGATATGCCAGGTAAATATAAAACGAGTTGTGATCAGAATAACGACTATATTGTAACCTGTAGAGTACCTATGACTCGCTAATGTATGTACACCATATCAACTGTGTTTGCAAGAAGAAGCATGTTCTGTAAAAACTATAAAGTTTAATAAAACAGATTAAAAATATATATATATATATATATATATATATATATATCATCCGGGGGCCAGGGAGAGCACGTTTATCTCCATGGTACGTGGTCCCGGTTGGACCACTGGTTGCTGTCAGAGGCCGCTTGCACCTGGGTTATAGATGTGCAACACCTCGCAAAAACGCTGTCTGACCACTCCCCTGTCCTTCTTGAGCTAAAGGTTCCTGGTTATGAAAGACCTCCGTTCTCGTGGCGGTTGCAACCATCATCCCTGACAGATCAGGTCTTAAAGCATACAGTGGTGGGGGGGGGGGGGGGGTGGGGGGGGGGGGGGCTATTCAAAAACTCTTCAGGGAAAATGAAGGGACAGTAGATAGGGTTTTTTTTGGGAAGCCTTTAAGGTTATAATTCGGGGGGTTTCTATTGGTGCGCAGGCAGGGGTCCTTAAAGATCTACGCCGCAGAATCCATAAGCTAGCTGGAGAAATAGCCGCACTGGAACGGGTCTATGCTTGCGACCCAGTCCCGGAGACGCTATCTGCAATCCGCGATCTGGTAACAGAGCACAACGAGACAGTGGATCAGGAAATGGCGCTCAGATCTCGGCGGTGCACTGCCCGGTACTATGGGGAGGGAGGACGCCCCAGCCACTTTTTGGCGCAGAAGTTGGCTGCCCCGCACAGCCATGCCTACATAACCAAACTGCTGGACGGGGAGGGAGTGCCGCATTTTGGCACCATTGAGATTAGCAAAGTGGTGTAGGACTAATATTCGGACTTATAAGGGGACCGGGAACTCCCAGTTGCAAAGGAAATCCATGCCTTCTTGGATGATGTGGCACTGGGTTGGTTGCCGCCAAACTACCATGAGTACCTCACGCAACCCTTTGACGAGGAGGATGTTAAGCTGGCCATCAGGTCTCTCCCGACCTGCAAGGCAGCGGGGATAGATGGGCTCCCAAGTTAATTTTTTAAGGCTTATGCCAATGCCCTTGCGCCGCGCCTGTTAAGAGGTATTTGCTGAGGCGTATGACTCTGGAGACCTCCCTCCCTCAAGGAGGCTTAACTAGTTATGCTTCTTAAAACCTGATAAGACGGCAAATGCCTGCGACTCTTACAGGCCCCTCTCTATTATAAACATCGATGCCAAAACTTTGGCCAAAATGATCGCGACCGGGCTCCAGCCACTAGTTCCCAAATTGGTCCTCCCGGACCAGTCTGGATTCGTGCCCTCGAGATCCACCATGCACAATCTCCGCACAAACTTCTCTACTCTCCATTATTTTGAGCAGGACTTCCAGGTGATAGCCATGCTTCTGGACGCGGCTAAGGCCTTTGATTCCCTTCAGTGTGAGTTCATGTTTACCGTTCTGTTGCGAATGGGCCTGCAGCCGTTCTTTTTAAAAAGGATACACCTCCTGTATACTGCACTGGTGGCACGGATGTGTGTGAACGGGTGGGTCTCCGATCCATTTTTTATTAAACGGGGCACGCGACAGGGTTGTCCCGTCGCCCATGTTATTTGCATTGGCGCTAGAACCTCTGCAAGCTACGTCAACTGCATGCCCAGGCGGCACTGAGGGTCCGACAGAGGCCATTGGTGGTGTTGCTGTACGCCGACGACATGTTGCTCTATGTCCGAGAACCCGCCACCTATTTATCTCCGCTCCTACGTGAGTATGTCAAATTTGAGAGAAACTCTGGATTGGCATAAATTGGGCCAAGTCCACCGTGTTTCCGTTAACTGCGAAGACTACGGAGTTTGATCTAGAATATCCCTTGAAATGGTTGGTCGACCCAGTGAAATATCTTGGTATATGGTTGCACAGGGACCCTGCGGTCGTGATCACTGCTAATTATGGCTGGGCTGTGGATAAGATCACAGATCAGGCTACACGTTGGGCTAAACTTTCCCTTTCACTTGCGGACCGCATAGCAATCATTAAAATGTCTTTTTTGCCTAAACCCCTTTATCTATTTCTTAATATTCCTATCCGTCTGAACAAAGCGCTGTTTGCTGCATTGCAGTCGACCCTTCTAACATTTGTCTAGGAGGGTAGAAAGCCCCGTTGTAGTTGGAGTGTGCGGACTCTGCCCTTTGAGCACGGCGGGTTTGAGGCTCCGGACATGTGCCTACATTACCTATGTGCCCAGGCGCAGTTTGCGCATTTTTGGTATTTCCCACAGAAGTTTCAACCGCAGACAGATTGAAGCGGACACCATACTGCCGATGCCCCTGAAAGCGGCTGCGTTGATGGGCGGAGGAGGAGGCCCGCGTACTGATATTAGCCTGTTTCAATGTACGGCCTGGGCATGGAAAACTTTTGCGCGTAGAGCACAGTTGGATTACTTGTATGCACCAAAATTACCGCTTGCTGCCCACCCTGATATCTCGGCAGCTACGGAACCGGCAGCCTTACAGGCATTGAGTGCGGTGGGGATTACTCATATTGGCGACTTATACAAATTGGGTAGTTTCCGGACTTTGACCTGCAGGCGGGTCAAGAAACCAGATTCATGCAGGGGTTTACCCATGTGCGTGTGCGGCAGGCGATTCGGGACATTTACCCCGAGCTCCCTAATTAACAGCGAACACTACTAGCCTTACTGGCAGTGTTGGGGGGCAGGGTAAAGGAGGGGGGAGGGGAACCTCAGTGGCCTGATTACCAAACTGTATAATGTGCCTCTTCGTGAACAAGAAATAACTGCATCTCCCTCTTATAATAGATGGAATGGCCTACTATCCTCTGAGCTGACATTGGAAGCCTGGAAGTTTTGCTGCGCACTAACGGGGCGCCTGACAGCAAACTGCAACCTCCGCATAATCCATTTCAAGTATTTACACCACCTTTACTACACCCCGAATCAATTATGCAGGTTTGGCTTGCGTGAAAGCGCATGTTTTGTGCGTTGCGGCCAGGCTGACGCAGATTTTATGCACTTAGCTTGGTCTTGTGCGGGCATCTCCAAATACTGGGTACGGGTCACGCAAGTGTTAACTGAGGTCATTACGGAAGCTGTTAGATGTGTGCCTGAAGTATGTCTGCTGGGCTGGGTGCAGAAGCTTAAACCCTGTAATAGGCACCTAGGAGCCAAATCTACCCTCTTTGCTAAGAGAGCGGTGGCACAATGCTGGGGTGTAAAGGCCGTACCCACGGTTAAGAGGTGGATCCGTGATTTACTTTATTTTAGGGACCAATTGGAAATATTTGTGGAAGAGCTGCCTGAAGCATCCCGACCAAAGGACTTTTGGGCCTCCCTCTCTGGGTATCTCCTTACAAATCCAGACTTGACATAATTCCCTGTAGGGGTGAGTGCTGCATGTGGGCCGGGAGGACTGGGACTACTCTTTGGGGCTCCAAGGTGCCACAATGTACTACTGCCAGAAGCCACAACTGTATATATTAGTGCCGGGGTGGGAGGGATGTTGGGGGATGAGGGTTTTTTTTTTCATGGGAGATTGATTCAACATGTAAAAAAATGGCTTGTAATAGATACATTGGCTCATAAAATTTGCTCAGCCCGCCTGTGGGTGGGCCTATGTATGTTTACTGCTCTAACAAGCTGTTAAATAAACAAATTTAAAAAAAAAATTAAAAAAAAGATGGTGAAGAGGACTGGGGGGCATGCAGAATACTCCCTTTTCTACATGCAGACTTCATGTCCATCTTCCCTTATGGCTTGGAAACAGAGGATTTGTGCCTGTAACTTGTACTGGGATACTGTGTTGTATGTGATTTAATAATTATGTATATAGGCTGTCTAGAGTATATACAAATGTTTAAGATGGGATATGATCTGTAAACATTGCTCTTCTGTGTTTCATGTAAGATTTCAAAACAATTTTGGAGAAAATGGGGTTCATTAAGATGACTAAAGGGAGAGTGTACCTTCATCCATGTAGGAAGGGGGCGGGTGGGAGGAATGCCAGGTTGGAGAAAGTGTATGTGAACTGATGCCATATGACGTCATGTGAAGTGTTTGGACAATGGCACTGATACACTCAATGCTTGTCCCTTTACTGACTGCACCGCCATTAAAAAAGATTCTAACTTGTGGAACCTCTTTCTCCAGTCAGACAAGAAAACTTTGGTACTCACCCCCTACTATTAAAAACACAAGAAGCAGGCTACTCAACAAACTCTGCAGCATTTCATGCTTGTGCACTAAGACGCACACCACATCATGTCTTCACACCTAAACTACTTCAACCAACATCTCCTGCAACCATAAAAATAACATTCAGAATACCTTAGAAGGCTGAGTGGAGTCAATAAATAAAACTGTGCCAAAGACATGGCCTGTGCCCACGCACAGAATGAGGAACCTTTGCTGACAAGGTTGCCCACAAGAGCATCAAGTCCACTAACTCACACAGGTATTTGAAATTTAAGAAGCTATGCAGGGTCTGTTAGGGTATTCTAAGGAATCCATTTCTGTGTAAGCAATCTTAATTTATTAGTTATATACAGTCTTATCAGGCATCTGAGCATTGTGTGTGTATTGATGGATAGTGTTAAAGAGGAGCTGGATGGGCCAAAGGACTTGCATGCAGTCAATAAAAGCCTCTGTTGACTAAATAAAAGCCCAAACTGTCTAACTTTGGTCTTCATTAATAGTTCGGAAGAATAAACTGAGAGGGGAGCTTTCTTTAAAATACACTGAAGAAAGGATAGGCAGGCAATGTACTCTGCAAACCTCCATATTCACTTTTAAATGGTTTCCATTCTCAAAACGAGGTCTTGGGAGGTTTCCAGTGTGTGTCATGGCGTCCAAGTAACGTTAAGCAAAAGAGGAACCTCGGCATAGTAGCAAAATGAAAATATTTTACAGAATGTTGATGTGAAGTGTGGTACTGTGTTGTCATCAGCATTAATTATTTGCAGTATAAAGGATAAAATAAAGTTACTGTAGTTATTGAAAGGTAGCTTGTGACACCGCTGTGCACATCATTTGCTTATCGTAGGATCATTATGGCTCATCACTCTGAAGGACTGCAGTACATTGACCATATAGATCATCTCACCTCTACTTTATGAAAAGCAGAAGCCATCCCATGTTCATGTTTAGATAAAGGAATATCAGGCATCCCAAGTAAAAAAACTACAAAAGATAAGCAAAAATAGTAATAGTGCGAGGTACTCACACGATTGAGCACATCCCTCTGGCAGCCCAAGTACAGGTGCGGCAATATCCGGGTTGGACCGATGTTGGAAACAGGTAGGCAAGGCTGAGAAATGCAGCTTGGGACAACCGCAGCTTTCCCTTCGCAAAGACCAGGGAAACAGCTAGCAAATTCGGTAAATCCACCTGTTAGGGTAGAAGAAAAATGTGTAATAATTTACTGAACTGCGTAGGAATGGAACTATCGAGACCTGACAAGGGACAAATAATATGCAATGGTAAATAATAATAAGACAATGATCAAGATCCTTCGGTCAACAAAAAGCGATGACAGCAATAAGGCAAGAGCCTTAAATTAGCCAGCTATATCATTAGACTCCATTCACTTAAAAACAAGCATTTGCAATGCAATGAGGTTTCGCATTTACGTGAGTTTCAGCTATTGGCATTGTAAATGACAATGCCTTTTATTTATGTTTTGGTTTTTAAAATAAAAATAAAAGGCATTGTCATTTACAATGCCAATAGGCTAAACTCTCGCAAATGCGAGACCTGTTTCAGTGCAGGCGATGAGACAGAGTTGATTAAATTTTACTAGCAGCGCTTGAAGCGCAGCGTCCCACGTCCATGAAACGAGTGCTGCAGAGATGTAGCACTGGCAAATGAATCTTCCTGGAACCATTCAGCCTGCGGCAAGTTAAGAAAGCACATATGAGCAGAGATGGTCAAAGCTGCACACGAGAGACTCTTCAGCCTGCGACAAGTAAAGAAAGCACTTATGAGCAGAGGTGGTCACAACTGCTCATGAGAGACCCTCCTGCACTAAGAGAGGCTCATTAAAGAAAATAGCGCTTAGAGACTAAAGAAGACGTGCCGTGTAACAACCGAAGTAAAAGGGCCAGTCCTCATGGGAGGTTACAAATGAAGACAAGGCGGTACTAAGAAGGGACTAACAAGCCTATAAACTAATCAGAACCCGGCATTTACGAAGGACAATGACACAAGCTAATGACAAATATGGGTGGGGCTTCAAAGCCATACTCTACTACTGCATGCCTTGCAGCAGCGGATGCTCTGCCCAGGCTCGACCTAAAAACTGCAGGCTCAGTTTACAAAACTGTACCATTCATAAGGTGCAGGGTAAGAATGGGCAAAAGACAAAAAATAATGTATTCACGGTATATAAATGTTATACTCATATGTAATCTATACAACTTAAAAACTCAGCTCCATCCTTCCTCAAAGGACAATCCAGTGTGCCCCTCAATTCTTCTTCAAAGACTAGTTGAGTCTGCAACCCTGCGTCCTAAAAATAAAGTCCTGTGGATAACACATAAAAGGCTGGACTCAAGGTTACTGCTCCAATTCAAAAGCTGACCTCATGAGGTGACAGGCTCCTGAGAATTGTACTATATTTTTTAAAACACTTGAATGGTGGGGATCTTTTCCAGAAGGCTGAGGAAGTGTGCTCTGCTACAGTTTGTGTGTGCACCTCTTGCTCGACGGTCAGCAAGATAGTAGTCACTCAATCAATAGAATGGGCCAAGCATATGTACAGTTTTAGGATAGCGTACTCCCGGCATCTGTGATTACGTCAGATTAGAAAATACATACTCCTCTTTAAATTCAACTAAGCACTCAAGCCACTTGGCCAGACTGAAAACAATTCAGAGCTGTAAAGAAAATCAAGCAGTTGTGTTCCCTAAAACATTAGAATCCAAGGGAAATCTGGAAAACTAGTAAACAGTTGTTGGAAAACACTCTGACTTCAGACGATTTGAAAGTACTGCTGAATTAAATATACTACCCAAAAGCTTGCTACAATAAGTGGACAAATAACCAGAAACACAGTACTGATTCAAGGCCCAGAGACATGACTGAATGAAGATGGGATGTGTGGGGACAGTCCCAATCCAAACTCCTGTTATGTTTCATATAGGTACCTCAATATAGGCTCAGGTAGTCATCTAACCTTTCACCTACATTCTCCCCTACCATTACACTACATAATGGTTCTTGGGACTGACCTTTTACCCAGTTACGGTACTGCTTAGGGTTTTCCCTGGAAACTAGCCTCATCCATTATGCATGAGGATTCTTGGAAACTCAGCAGGACTACCATCTCATCTCCTGCATAATAACTGTATAACTGTATAAGGGTCATTCCTTCTGTCATCCTAGGTCGAATGTGACACAGCAAGGTAGAACCCCTGAGGGTACCACTTTGGGTATATAAACACCATATCTTGCTGGGGTAAGGCAGAGGAGAAAAGGACTTCCATGCTGACACACTGACGCAAGACGCTGAGGTTCCTGCACGCAGACACTCCAGCTAACAGTGGTCTGACATCCCTCGCAGAGTGTCCATTTCGAGTCCCACAGTCTCTCACTTCAGGTAATGGGGTTGACTTTGTCCTAGAGGGATTCTTAGCTTTACACCTACATACATGCTAGGTACACTTGGGTACATCTAGTTAGGGTCGCATCGTAGGAGTACGCTTTTTCTACTGTCATGTATTTTATATACTTGCCTGTATTAATTGTTTTAGCACAATGGTAGAAATCTACCATCCTTTTACTCTCTTGATGTTTCTAATCATTTATATCTGTTTCTGTCTAATGGTTGTTTCAGCACACCTATTATACTCTAGAATGACGCAGGTTCAATAAATGCTTATTGGAAAACGTTCCCAGCGTTTATTCTGTGCATTTCTCTGAGACAAAGTGAGCACGAGTGACTGAGTGAAAAGTACAGCACTGTTTCCACGATCCCTGATGGGACAGAGTTGTCATGTACGATAGTTGCCAAAAACTAATCTCTCCTTGGTAAGAGGGGTTTCTAGTGGCACTGTGAGCTAGCTGGTATACAGGCTAACATACCCGGTGGTGGTGCCTAGAATCAGTCTGGACACCAATCCTACAGTGTATGTTGTCTAAACACGCAGATCCTATACAGGTTTATAGGAAGTACACAACACTCCAACCAGACCTTTCTGCTGTTCCCGACCGCCCACTCAGGAAGGGTCGTGCGCAGGGAGTAGCAGCTGCAATGGCCTGGTGTCCGATTCCGCAGGGCTGCTGACTGCCAAGTCTGGCCGCTGATCCTGGCTGCTCTCAGGTCCCACGCACGCCCTTGGGAAAGGGAGCAGGGCGTCTCTGGGCTGCTAATAGTTACAAGGCGAAGGGTTCACGTGGGGTCCACTCAAGTGTCCAGTTCAAGCTAGCATTTTCCTCTGAAGACATACATACTTCACTTGCTTCGTTTCAAACTGATTTTGCAACCCATTTCCAATTTTCTCAATCGCGTCAACAGAAAACACTGTTTTACTCTTAAGATGTTATCATAAGCAAAAAGATCATATCAAGATTAAATTTAATAAGTGGCCAAAAATGGAATACCGGATACGCTTACGTAGAATTTCCATGGGCATCACATTGCCAGGGTTATTTTGGATGTCATTCATACCAACAAACAGAATTCCAGGCACGTTACCAGCTAGAATGTGGCATTTTCCTACTAACGCTATCTAGACCGACTGGGCTAAGTTAGCTCTGGCTGCATTGCTATGTGGATACTTTGATAACGTTCTTTTCTGCATCAGCACTCAAAGGTCTCCTCTCCTTCCAACGCACTATGAGCCGATGAAAGACACAGCAGCCAGGTAAAGATAAAACCACCAACTAATAAAAAACACAATAGCACAGATCCTTCAATACGGAACAGGACATTTATGCGCTCTGGTGTAGCATTAAGGAGACCAAGTCACATCACGACACAGACATAAGAAACACGGTACATCTTCCCCCTTAGAAACAATACAAACAACCACTGCCAATGCCAACAGACTTGGGAATGAAAGTGCCTTTTGTGCCATTGATGCGTTAGGCACATATTTTATCATACATGCAGTCTGTCACTCACCTCTGCACTCATGCATCAATTTAGCCATCCATTGGCTCATTCTTCCATTCACCTTCTGACACAACCACAATATAATACACATAAACATACACAAGTTATTTTAAAAGAACACATGTAGAAAATAGAATACAAGCTGCCACCTAAAGACAGCGTGAATATGCTTGCAATAACAAAACTAAACATAACATCAAGTGTCTGTCTTGCATTGGTATTATACCTAGTATATCGTTGTTCTGAAGTTACAGCATAGCCGCAACTTTTAGAACCAATGTGTTGCCCATCTTGAAATAGCGAAACAACTTTTGAAAATGGTTGCCAGCTTTACATGAAGTGCCCACACGTGATAAGGTGCACTGCAGATGACATGAACAGCATTTAACAGTCCAACTAGCAATGCCTTAAAAGCTCTAGTATCATCTTAAGAAGAAAAAAAAAGTGAAGCAAAGAAATAAAAGAGGAACTATAATCAAGGAAAATTAAAACCTACAAAACTGCCGAACTAGCTCAGAAGCCTACCCATTTTCGGGTGGATATGCACGTGATCAGAAAATTCCATTATTCACAGGGCATGAGACACAATAACTGATGTGGACTATTACCTCTTGCAGTACGCTTTCTTGGATGGCAACAGAGTGTAAATGACACTCCGACCAATAGCAGAAGAGGGCTGACCCAAAAGCCCTATATTTATCTATATGGATATATATTTATATACGTGTATGAATGTATTACTTAATGAATTTAAATTACAAGATACAGAGAGATAGCTAAGCCTTCAGAAGAGATTCTAGGAGGAAATGTTATAGTGCAAATCTTCTATGCCTAGGGTTTGTCAAAGGATTACCCAGAAAAGTAATCCGTAAGGTTTCATGGAACAAAATACTTGACTGCACATTTTAACATGGAATAAAATCTATTCATTTGTGAAAGCCTACTGGTTTTAACATGTGTTGAAAAGTAAATAAATAAGCCCTATTGCCTTTGTCGTAGTTTTTCATAATTAACAGATCAGATCTATGTCATCTTAAATACCTTTCCCTGGTGAACCAATCAGGCCTGTAGCTGCTATTATTGATTGACATGTTACCATAAGCAGCTCAGGCCTTCTATATTGAGCTAAAGCTTTCCCAAAAGGTAACAGCATGCAGTCATAACATTACAGAAGCGTAAAGAAATCACAGTTGGCAAAGCAAAATACTATCTCTCCAAAGAGGGTTTAACAAGGATTCTCACAGTGCAATCGTCTATACCCATGGTTTGTCAAAGCAGGAAATAAACACCAAGACACTTACCTATTCTGTGAGATTCTGTGTCGCAACATACCCATGTGATGGCTTTAACAGAGAGTAATAACAATCAACCCTTAAATGCCTACAGAATTTCACATATGCTTTTCACATACAAAATCCTGCTTTATCGTAACTGTTCATAATAAATAATCAGGCCTATAAGTCATCATTAACTTGTAACCGTAACCAACTTTGATCCACTCTACTGGGTATAAGCTTTCACACGAGGCAATCATTAGGTATACCATAATAAAATTACAAACATGTGCAACATTACAGCAGTCAAAACAATATGAAAACAATCTTTACAAAGCCTAAAAAATGACCTTACTGCAAATCTTATGTCCACGTGGTTTGTTCCGGAGAGTCACCAACAGCAAAACGCTTGCCTACTGCTATAATGTGAGAGATTTTGTGTGACAAAATTTCTCAAAGTCTTCAGCAAAGTGTAATACCAATGCATCCTTAAAAGCCAATCGTCTCGAACACATGCTTTTTACAACAAGTAAGTCGGACCTACTAACTTTTTCATTTGAAAAGGAACCAGAAATAACTATTTCCCAAGTAACCAATTAATTCTGCAGCCTTTACTATTGGCTTGACCCTATAACAAACACAGGCCATCTGAAGTACACATAATCAGGCAATCATCATGAATACAGTCCTAAAATTACAAGTATGTACAAAATTACAGTTGTAGAAACAACATCTAACCCCACTCAACAGAGCTTAAAAATCATGGCGACCGGAGCAGACGCTTGAGCGCCCGGCTCCGTCGGTCCGTGGCCTCGGACTACTATCCTGATGCCCATCCTCGCCGATTCTCGAGGTGCACCGTGTGCGAAGACGCGCTGACCGCGCTGCTGCTTTCCCGGAGTCTCAACCCGCCCGGATGCCCGAGTTCTGGGTGCTTTTGTCCTCGGCACTGAAACCCAGCGCCCTTACGGCCTTTGCCGGCCTCCTGGAAGCTCCGCAGTTACCGGACCAGCTAGCGCTAACCTGAGCCTTGCGGTCCCGATCTCGCCTCGCACCATGGATCGTTGCCGGATGAGCCCGGGGAGAGACGGCCGGACACCTTCTGCACCCTGTGCCTGACGGGCTGGAGCTGTGGGGTGGGCCCCGGTGCGGTGAGTCTCCTGCCCCGCTCTGAGGACCGAGCTGTGGGGGGCTGCTGCCCCCTTTGCCTATTGCCTAGCCAGCGGCGGGGGGGGACCGGCGAGAAGATAAGCGACTGTCGGCCTTTCCTGTTGCGGCGTAGACCTGCGGGGAATTGACCCCTTGCCACGACCCCCCCCCCCCTGGCCATTGCACCGTATAGCGGCAAAACATGGCGTTGAGTGCCTGCTCGCGGCTGGGGGGTGATACTCCGGTCTCGCCCGCTGCCCACTTCGCCCTCCCTCTTCCGGACACCAGCTCCACAGTGCCGTCCCGGATTGCTGCCGATGTTGGGGCCCAGCTTCCGCTGACATGCGGCTCCGTTCTGGCTGTCCGGCGGGACTTTCAACTACAGATGTGCGCTGGCCTGCAGGCGCTGAGTGAGAGGTTTGACCCCATACTGTCGGCTGCGGGCCGTGAGCGCACTGTTTGTCATCCACAGGGCGTGGGTCTCCCGGTGCTCTTGTCCTCTTGCGGGGACGCAGCGGCGGTGTATGATTGTGCTACACTGGTGCCTTCATCTAGCGCTCCCGGCGCCCAGGGTCCACCGCTCTCCACCTCAACTGCGGATACTTTGTCCCCCTGGTCATGGCTGCCTGCTTCATTGTTCCCTGCCTCACCGCGTCCGCGAGGCTATCCTGCTGAGCGATACCTAACGGCTTCGAGGGACCGTCCGCGGTGGCCCACTGCTGCCTTTTTGTGGAACTCCTGTACCTTACTTGCCAGGTTTGGATTTTATGTGGTGCAACGAGGGACCTCAATCGATGGTCGGCGGCCATTTCGTGATCCTACTTCACCATCCTCTCACAAGCGGCCATCTTGTCTTTGTCTGCTCGGGACACGGGGCCTTCACGCAGGAGCTGGTTTAATCCCAAGCCCGCGATCGGGCCAGGGCTAGACTGACTTCTATCGCTATGGTTTATGGACGGGCTGGCCTGGGACTGGGACTGTATGTATGTTTTGCGCGCACTCGTCGCGACTTGTATCCCTTGCTTAAACTGTGGTGCCATGGTATCTTTGCATGCCGTTTTTTGGCGTAGAGGGCTCTCAGTGTGTGGGGGCCATAACTGGCTGATGGTTCGGGGCGCTCTGGTGTCCAGTGGGCTCCTCCCCACCTTCTTTTCTGTTTTCTTCCCTTCTTTACTCTGTTCCTACTTTCTCTCTTCTCTATATTTCGGGTTCATTGGGCGACAGGCACTATGCTGGGGGGGGGGTAGGCCGTAGCCTCCGCATTGGTGTAGGGTGGGGGGGTAATACTCTGTTCTCAATTAGTTCTATGGGCCTTTCTTCTTTTATGTCTCTGTGCTCTACTTTCTTCGATTCGGGGTCCGGGTGTGGGGTGGATCGAGTGGGGGCGGCTCTGGAGGGGCGCGTACTTGCTCATGTGACTATCCTGATATATCTCTGCACCGCCTCACTGATTGAGATTTTACTCCCATTGTTGTTCTTACTGATGTTGCTGCTCGCCCGTGTGGTGAAGCTATCTTGCGGACTCGAATCTACTTTGCTCTTATCCTTCATTGACTTTTTTCTCTGATAAATTTATCAAAAAACTTAAAATTAACCTTCACCTCTCCTTCCCCGGGTTTCGAAGATATCTCCAGTATGTGACTCATAACCTGTTGTTAATCCTGACCGTTGATGCACGGGGGCTGTAATGTGGGTATCAGTGCTTTACTGTATCGTGGCCGGCCTGACGGTTGTAGGCCCGTATTTGTTCTTTTAAGATGCACGAATAAAGGTTTTTTAAAAAAAAAAAAAAAAAAAAAAAAAACAGAGCTTAAAAATAAGCATCTTCTCCAACGGTTTGACAGAGTGGGTGACCAACACAAAAATTTTAGTCTACTTTAGCAACCTCTAAAATTACATTTAAAAAAATACCTGTCTACAGCCTGTAACACAGAGTAATAAAAACCCATAGGTGTAATGACCATAACAACTGCTTTTCACAATAAATAAGCTTACTGTCTTTGTCTTAAGTTTGCGTAATAAACAGACCTGACCTATGGCACCTACATACCTTTTCTGGGTGGACCAATCAGGCCTGTAATTGTAACTGGGGATTGTCACCATAACCAACTAAGGCCTAGGGTACTGAGCGTAAAGAATTCCCACACGCAGCCATCAGGAATACAGCCATAAAATTACAAATGTATCCAAATTTAAAAGTTGGAAAAGCAAAGTACTATCTCTCCCAAGAGAGGCTAATAGGGATTCTCACACAGTGCAAATTTTCTGTCCCCAACATTTGTCAAAGGGGGTATCAAACAACAAAAGTGAGATTCCACAGAACAGAATACATATCTGTAGACTTTAATACAGAGTAATAACATTCCACACTAACATGCCTATTAACTTTAACATATTTTTACAATACACATGTCAGGCCTACTGTCTTTATCGTAATGTTTATTAACAAACAATCAGGCTTATAGCCTTTATTATTGGCTTGCCGCCATAACCATCTCAGACCTACTGTGCTGGGAATAACCTTTTCTACATGCCAGCCATTAGGTATACTGTTGTAAAATTACAAACATGTACAGAATTACAGTTGTCAAAACAATAGAACATCTATCCTAAGAGAGTCAAATAAGGTTTATAGTAGTGCACATCTTCTATCCTCACCATTTGTTTGGGTGTGTCACCAATACCCTTGAACACTCTGGTAATCTCTGAGATTCCAGGTAACAATGCACATTCCTACAGGCTTCAGCACAGTGCAATACCAATCCATCCTTAAAATCTTATGGTCTTCAACATATGCTTTACATAATAAGTCAGTCAGTTAGTCAGGCATACTGGCTTTATCATAATGTTTCATAATAAACAGATCCGGCCTCTAGTCATGATCATTATTACCATAACAAACGAAGTACTGCTGCATTGGTTATAAGCTTTGCCATAAACCAAACAAGCACTGGGAAAAATACTAGGTCTACCGCCTTTAGGAACTATTGGTTTTGCCAATGTTTTTTTTTTTACCTTGCTGTACAGCATCCCCAATACTTATAAAACAATTAAAACATTTTTTTAAAAAAAAGTAAAAATAGGCACTGTGGCACGCACCTACAAATGGAGGAGAGCTTTTCTTTTCAGCCACTGGGAGACGGCCATAAACAGAGGGCCGGGGCAGGGGGGAGCACCACATGGAGAACAGGATTGGGTGGAAGCAACACTAAGGCAGTGGGTGGGGTAAAAGCAACCCAGGGGCATGGAAGCAACTCGGAGGGTGGGGTGGGGAGCAGGCGTAATAGGGGAGAGAGAAGAGCACGGTTGGGAGAAGAAACATGGGAAGAAGCAACATGGAGCAGGAGGGGGAAAAGCACATGTGCAAGAAAGCAATGTGGGGTGTACTCAAAGGAGAAGCACACAGACAACAGACAGCAACTTAGAGAAAGCTGAGAGACGTAAACAAAGGGGATAGCTAGGAAACACATGCACTACTATTGAGCGATTAACCCATTCCGTGCTCGCGTCTGCCAACGGCCGACACGAGCACTACTTTCCAATTGCTGCGCACGACCGTTGGCCGACGCAGCCCCGCCCACCCTTTAGAACGACCGCGGCGGAATTTCCGCCGCGTTAAACGGGTTAATCTAAAAGAAAAAAAGTCGTGCTTGAAAAGGAAGCAATGGAAATATAGAAGTTTCCCAAACAAGAGTTGGTAAAGAGGCTATGCTCCATGGGAGGTTCAAACAAACAAGACTGATGAGCTGGGATGTGCTTAAGAAGCAGGCAAATGGGAGTGCCAGAAAAACCAACCAATTGTAAGCAGTGGGCACACTCCAAGCCCCTGTGTGTTCTTGATAACTCCACAATATGTTTCATAGCAGACAGTGCATGCACTGTCTAGTATGCTTGATCGAAAAATGTGCACTAGAATTACTCTTTTCAGTAGAAGCACACAACTCTGGCCCGAACAAACCCTGTACTCAGAAATACCAGGATGTCGGTAGAGACTAAGCCCCTTTCCCCCAGCAGTCAGCTGAAACCTCTTGTTTGGTTGATCACAAAGCCTAGCTACAGACAGGAGCTGCCAAACCAGACCTAAAAAGCAAACCAGAAAAAGGCAAGCACATATGATATACAGAATCTGTAAAATGTATTCACAATTTGCGCACATGTAGAGTGACAATACCGACTGTTGCTCTTCTTACTTAGTGCCAAACATTGATCAATCCATGCTGCCATTTGTGACACTAGGAAGATGTTCAGTACTTCACCACTGACTTTGACGGAACTGCCCCTGACTTAAACACATACCTCATTCTGAAATTTCACTAACTTCTTCCCCACAAAGCCTGGATCCTTAATGGAATCAGCCAGTTGCTGATGTGGAGCAAATTTGATTGTAAGCTTTTCCTGGTGTTTTATAAGCTTTTAATTCACCAGTGAGCTTTCTCAAAACACTTAATGATACTCTTACAAACCCCTTCAATATAACTTGTTATGATCTACTTTTCCACCTACATTGGACATAACTTAGAAAGCACAATTCTACCAAGCAATTGTTAAAATGGTGTGTTGACATCACATCCATGCTGCCCTAATAGACCAAAGAACACACTTTGGTAGCACCATGTTAAATCTCTGCATAATAACCATAGCTGTGGATGACAAAACAACGTATTGGAAGATTGATATCACTCTGTTAAATAACTGATTTCATTTTTCCTCGTGTAAACTGAATGCCATTGTCCACACCAAAACCACTGAAAAATCTCCTCTGGGAGAGATATTGTCAAAACATTTGATAACCGGTCTAGTTTTTGACCCACCAAAAAACCTGACCTCAAATCAATTGGACAAATAGTCACTCATTACAACATGGTATCCAGGTAAACCTGAAACCTATTTCTACCTTCTCATACACCTTAGTCGTACAACTTAAAGGTTGCAAGTGGCTGACTAAGTGACCAAATGCTTGTCACTTATAATGAAGGAGTGTATAACTTCTAAAATAAATTAACATATAGACCACACCCATATCCATGACAGGCCACCATAAATCTGCCCGCACTACCTTTTGTCATTACGAATCCTAGATATCCCTGCCGAGCAGCCATCACTTTTTCCTACGCTCCACAAGTGGCATTATCTTTCACCAACAGAACACCATTTTCTACATGTACTTGGTCTATCACTTCCTAAACCAGAATCCTGCTTCTTTTCACATATCCAAAAGCTAGCATTTGCACAGCATTAGCCAGTACCACCTCATTTTCAACAACATCAATCTCGATCACAAACTTTTGCACCACATTAAACACCCTCTAACCTCATCACCTGCTGCAACTTGAAATTTCCATAAGCAAACAACTCAAACACATTTCATAAGGAGTGTATTTTAACTTCTAATTGAACACAAAAACTAGGTGGCCAAATGTAAAATTCGGGCATGAAACCTCTTAACATATAGCCACAAATAGAGGATGTTCCGTTTTCAACATAAATGATTTGCCACATAAAACAGAATACATTTCTCAAAGTCTTTCTGAACTACAGAGTATCTCCTCTATGTCAATATCAATGTCTGGGATGCAACCTCGACTGTGTGCTCAAGCTAACTCTCAAACTATGAATGTTAGCTACTAATCCATATGCACTTGCATCAAGAACCATACAACTACTACTTTTCGCAAGAAACAGTTGTAGCACAAATAGAAGTTTGACTATCCACCGATCTAACAAACTGTACATGCTTCTTAGACAATCGTCGGAAGAAATTGGTCTTTAATGTGAAACCATGTAAACATAAGGATTTAAATTTGCTTCTGCCTGAAATGAGATCACCTGCTTTCCATAATTAAGTGACCGGGATTCATCCCATCAACTGAAAACACATGTTCCAAATATTTAATTTCTTTGACTGTAAACACTGATCCCTTCTGTGAAAATTCTTAATTTCATTTCTTTGCCTGTCACGTTGTTCCTCTGAGTCACCAAAAGTGAAAATGTCATCTTTAAAGACTAATTATTTGCACCTATTTCAAAACATACAACAACAACTATCGCCACAGCAACGTAGCAGGCAACAAATCAAAAAGTGTTGGGCATAAATGCTGCGAGATGGTGAGAAAAGTCATGCATAACCACTATTTATTAGACTGCTTTGAAATCTACTTTTCATAATTGGTTCTCATTAAGCACTGAACTGATCAACTATCTACCCTAGAAAGCAGATGTTTTTGTACTATTTAAGAAGTCAAAACCACAGGAGACAACATACCATTGCTTCTACTAACTTAGGGGCTCATTAGGATGGCGGAGGGACCGCCACCGCCAGAAGTGCGGTGGCGGGCCCTACACCATCTGACAATAGTTTTTACCCCCGCCAGATTACGATGGCGGGGGGAATCCTCAGTAACACGTGGCTGACGCAAAGTCCGTCTGCCACTTCCGCAAGGCGGTCCTTTTCCACCAAAACATAGGAACCAAAACATAGGGCATTATTGCAGCGGTGCCTTGCCGTATGGATTACGATATTCCTTTCCGCCTGTCTTTTCGCGGCGGTCATCCCACCGCGAAAAGACAGGTGGAAACGGATTCGGAGGCCTGCAGCGGGCCCCCCTTGTGTCGTGGAGAGAGGTAGCTGTGCACTGAGGGGGTACCCATGGTACCCCCCTCCCTACATTTTCCTGCACTGCGTGGCAGGTACCACACGGTGCTGGGAAATGCACAGCATTGCTATTTAACATTGTGTACGGTACTGCAGCCAGTAGCACCGTCACCAATGTTAAATGCCCTGGATGCGCCCGCCAGTATGGCGGGCGCATCGTAATTGCAGTGGTGGGACTGCCGCATGTCTGGCGGGCAGTCCCAAAGACCGCAACGATTGCGGGCGGACTTAGGCCCCGCCCGCCATCGTAATGAGCCCCTTTGTGATTGCCTCATCATACACGTTTGTCAAAAGACAAGTCTCCTCATACTCTACATGGTTTACGTAGAGTCACTCGCTTGTGGTAAACCTTTTCAGTTTACCGAATCTGTTGGCGAAGACACTTTCAAACTTTTCTACCCAACAACTCCCTGCATTACCCCCAATCAAACCCTGCTTTTCCCCCTGGTTCCTAATTCATCTTAAACACTGTGTTTCCATCTTCTATTCTAAAATGCAAAACCCATTTTTGCAACATATACCTTTCCTTTGACTTCACATTTGCAGAATTTCTTATCAGCCCAAGCATATGCAACTCATTATATTCTGGTGACTTCATATGCCCCACATAGATGAAGCAACATCAGCTGTCCACGTGTTTATTTGAATCTCTCTTGTGAACTAATAGTAATCCTATTTCACAAATCGTCCAGCAACTATATCTTTTTCCATCCCCTTCCACCCATGAAAACACTTTGATTCAATGACTTCCAGATCACCTCTGAAGCTTACAACAAAATGCTCCACCTTGTTGACTACTTTATCCATGTCATCCTTTCTATCTAATTACTCACACCTGGGCTTTTCACATCAGCAGGCCCTTCAAAACTTGCATCAAACTGCCAGACAGGTTTTAGCATTTGAAAAATAAAACAATTAACCAGCTTCACATGTGCTGCTAGTACTTAGTTTCCTCTTCTTTTTAATCTTCTCATTTCCCACATTATTCTTATCATTCACATCCTGACCCTTCATAGACATATTTACTTTTGATACTGCTATCATAGGGGACATTTCAAAGATCTTGGCTAATTCAACAACATTATCTAAAGGTTTTGTACAAAGCAAGAGTCACTCTTGTACTTTTTTGATATAGCACGTCGCTACTAGTCAATCCCTAGTTAACTGAAACTAAAACCCTCATATTAACACTAAACAGCTAGCACCAACTACTACAACAAACTTTTAACAAATAACTCATGTGCGGTCTTTAGTGTCATGAACACTTTATTACTGCATTCTACCACATTTTGTTATCCCTCAAAATATTTCTCTTACTGATTCAGCACAATCAGCAAATTCATTAAGATTTGCCATTTTCACCCGCATTTGGTGGGAAGTGTTAAAATGCATCCTCGCTTCAACCACTAGGTAATAAAACCATAGAGATTTTTCTTTCTGGTCTGTATACTGAAACCTCAATTACTCCTATAAAGCAATGAGTGCCTGCACCCACAGTCTCCATCTTGTTGGGCGTTTTCCCAATTTTTGTAGGAACAGTAGAGGTGGTGTTACAGTCTCTTTGTTACCTACATTGCAATACAATGAAAATGAGCACTTAAGGGAATATTAGTATGAAGGGTACAATAATGACAACAAACTGGCTTGGCAGTACTCTAACTAGCACAGATATCAAATGGCAGAAAGTTAACCTAATTTGCAAAGTTCCTTCATTTGCACTTGGCTGAAGCTAATGAAGGCGGTAAGACCCTCTTTATTGGATAAAGTTGGCTGCTTTCACTGTAGATCCTTTAAGAGCATGATCTATGCTGGATTTATATTTATGGGCTGGCTTTAGCCTTTTTTAGCTCAACAAGAATTCCAGACTTTACATTTCCAATGTCTATTCTGTCAAATGCCTAAAATTGGTCATAAAAAGGCTTGTGATGATCCCGGATTATTTACAGATGAGTATTTGAGGCTAGATAAATTGGAGGTTCAGGAGTCTCGCAAATAAGGATTTTCCTAGTACGAATAGTCACATTAAGGAAAAGGCACCTGTGCCCAGCACTAAAGCGAGTACAAGTGCATGTCAATGCTTTCTTTTGAAATTCTTTGATCCAAATAAAGATAATAAATCTACAGACTTGTGGTGCAACTGATTGATCTCAGGACAGAAATGGTTATGTTTTTCTCCTTATAAAGTGACCTTTCCGGTCAGTCACTTACTTTAGGGTAAACTGATATCCATGGAACTTACCCTTTATGATTTAAGACAGCTCGATAAGCTTAAAGTTGATGACCACAGGTTCACAAAAATCAATCAGAGTTAACTTGACGAACAATAAGAGTACACTCAAATTTGAGTATGAATCTCTGGCCCCGATCAAAAACATTGAAGTGCATGAAGGTGCACTAACATTTCCAAGATTATCTGACATTTGGACAGAAAAAAAACATTTAAATCATAAAAATACGTTACAAAAAACAGATAGAAAGACTTAATCTATTTACCCAATGCTACTATGTTCTGAAGAAAAGGTCAGAGTAACAAAAAAGGATGAAGTCAGAAAGGCAAAGGGGAGGCATGGCTGTGATAGGCCAAAAATGGGAAAACAGTAAATCAATACAGTAGTTAGGGCAGAACAAAACACAGGGTCAAAGGGCAAGATGTTCAAGAGGAGGGATAGTAGCCTATATCGGATCACATGTTTGTACCCCCTCTTTCTCTATAAACACAGGTAAATGAGGAAAAGGAAAGGCACACAGTAGAAAGATGTTCAAAAGAAGGGAGAAAGTGTTTTCTGCTTTAAAGGAATTTGGGCATACATTTCTTGAGAAAACAAGTAGTCGAAAAAACACAATGAATAAAAGAGCAGGACACGTCAAATGAAAATCAACAGGCATTTTACCAATATCCAGCACTTTTGTGGAAACCCCTAAACTACAACCCTTGACCGTGGTTATTGCTGCCTTCAACAGGAGAATCCATCAAGCATTGCCTCAAAACCCAACAGATGTAAACTATTCCATTCGGAAAACATTTGCACTATATTAGTGCATGAACATATTGCACTTGCGTTCGAACACATCACATAGGCCAACAAATATAGCCTACAAGAGATATGGTGCTGAGAGAGAGATCAAGCTTGATTGACATCACAGGTGGCACAACTACATGCCAAGTTTGCTGGATTCCCACCTGCTAAAAACACTCTCTGAAACTAAACTGAGGTTGCCGAAAAATGGATTCTCGCTTCTGCCAATGTTTTACATAAACACACAACGCTGTGAGCATGCAACAAGTGATAACTGTATCAAAATCTATATTTTTTTTTATTACCAGTCAAAAGTAACATACTTCTTTAGACAAGCTATATTCTGAAGCAAAGGTCTCAGGTCTTGATTAGACATAACTCAGGCCTCTGTCACTTGTCTACTTCTCAGCACCTATTAATTAGACACTTAACACAATCTAGATCACACCCCAAGAAAGAAATGGGCATTTTATCAGTTTTAAAATATGACCAACCAAAACAATTCAGCATAGTTTAGGAGGGCATTTTATTTTAAGGGTTCACATGTAATCAGGGGACAGGAACAAATTAGCCAAATACTGATTCCTCTAAATCTCTCCTTATATCTTTTGCTACAATTCGACTGCAGATGAGGGACATCTGTGCTGGAAATTTTCTATCTCCTATCTTATGACACAGGTATTTTTAAAGCGCAAATAGCACTGTGGGCTATCTCAAATGTGCATTCCCACACAGCAATGGGATTTCATGGAGACCATAATATCACTCACATAGGTTTTTTTGCAATTAGTATACTGCTAGATTTCTTGAGGTATGCATGATAGGTGATGTAGCCAAGGAAGGGTCAATTTACATTCAGTGCTCGTCATATCTAGACCCTGACTGGGGTGGCGGGAAACCAGTGGATGGCCTGATTCTAAGCTTGCTGACTCAGTTCTCTTTGAATTTTGCTTGAATGGGTGAGTGAGAACCTGAGGGTTTTAATGCTTAGCTTCTTGTTATTGGAGAGTGGCAGTTGCCCAATGCCTGGAGTGTCCGGTAACACAGGAGAATACTATAGCATGTTATGCATAGGCTTTCCTGTTTTCAGTTTCTAATTTTGGTAAATTCTGGTGTTTTTTTTCAGTATTATCAATATCTTTAAAAAACAGTGGTTATCAGTGGTCACACATTTTTGCGCCATTAAAAACAGAAACTGTTTTTCCGGTGTTTATGGAATGTTTTGCTTTTATTATTGCTTGCTTTCCGCACTGATAGTGCATGTGTATAGACAGTGTGCGTAGAGGGTATACGAGGTCCAAATCCATTTTTACAAATCAAACTTATTGTTGTAAACCATACAATACTTTTTTTTGTAGGACTTGTTATGCACGCTTGCTGTTTCCTTCCCATGTGAACGTTTGTCACATGGGAAATCACAACATTGGCACTTGAGACGGGCAACATCAAAACTGCCAGTACACAATTTGCTAACTCTGGCCACTTACATAGCTTTCCATGCCAATACTGGTGCACCTGAAGATTGCTATTCTCTGGGACGGGTTCGGCAACATATGCGTAGAACCAGGCGCATATGCCCTCAGTTATTGAAGTGGTCAAAAATGAAGCAGTACTATTCAAAGTCCGGAAAAAATTCCCCTTTACGGAAGGGATTTAGAACTTGAGGGTACTTCAGTGAGGCTTCATTGACTTCAAAAGCGTGGTTGGTGAAGGGACATTTCTATGAATCATTGCAAGTCATTTCTCATGCACTGTAAAAATGTAATTTCCCGAATTGTCCTCAACATTTCTTTGCTTACCAAGCAGCAAGAATTATGTGCCAAAGTCACTAAAAGTGTCGCCCAGCCTACTCTTAAGGAGATGTTTCACATCTACACCAATTACGTAGACAAGGGTGTTTTTTCATATTCTAGTTTTTGTTTAAGTCAACTACAGCAATCATGTTTTCCTGTAAGAATATAGGAATGCAGTAGAGTGTAATTTTTTCACATCACTACCAAAATGCATCTAAAGATCCTCACATTTCTTGCCTTTGGCATAATCACTAAGCAAATATGCTGTAAATGGTCACCACATGGATAATATAGCATTCACTGCCCTAGGACTGAAAACCACTGGCTAAATGACACAATTGGGATGACTCTTTCTTTGATGCCATACAATGGACAAAATGAGAAATATTTGCATTTTAGTTACCCAGCATAACGAAACAGTGCACCAGAATGGACTACAAAGTCAACAGCATTCTTCATTAACTCTGAAGATTGTAAATATGCTTTCAGAATACCATCTAGCAAGTGGAAAGGATCTCTTACAGGGGAGCACTTCAGATAAAGTATCGATTTTGACAGGTCATCACACAACTTATTCACATATGTAGCTGAATTACTGCCAATACAAACAATATCACTCCAATCTTTGCTGAACTTGGAATGCTTCTGCAAAACGTTCTTACCAAGTGACACTGCGTTACATGTTTTCCAAACGTCTGGTGCCATGTCTTCACCACTATCTCAGATGCTTGGTGACAGCACTCTTTTCACATATACCCTGCACTAAACCATACCTTGCACTACAAAACAGCTTGCATTGAATGTTTACAACCTGGGGTGTTTGGAAATTCATCTACTATCAGTACTGACTCGCTAGAAACGGGGGCTGATGTATAAAAGGTTTCACCCTTTCTTTGTCTGGGTAAATGTGATGGTACATATTGGGAAAGATCCTTATGAAACCAGCAATTTTACCTATAAATGGAAGAGTCAAACGTAGCCAAAATATCAAATATAATTTTGATAATTTCTGCTTCTCAACAGTTTATAGAATAATTAAATAAGACCTAAAACATGCTTCTAAACCCTGCCTCTTTAGACCAAAGACCACAAAACTGAAAAAAGCAATAGGAGGAAGAAACAATATTTTAGTGCCATCACTAAACAACAAAACTCAAGCAGAATAGTGTTAGCCCAGTCTTTCTTGCTGCTGCCTTGTATAACAACGTTACATTGTATTGGCCCTTTCAGGATGAAACAAAGATGACTCTTTCACTCACCTTTTCCTTTCTCTGAATGTCATTTAGTTTGTGGTTGCGAAGGTGTTTTTTCAGTGTTTATATGTTTACACTGGTGAGGGCTATTTTCCTTTCGATGGGGTTTTATCCGTTATTATAGTTTTAAACCTAAAAGGGGATAGCCTAGTTATGCACTAGCCTAAATGCAGTGGTGTTTCTAGTGTGTTTAGTTATGTTGTATAAATAGAGATTGGCAGCCTAACGTCATCCAAGTCACAAGGGCAGCTTAAAGGTTGGGTGATACTGTACCAAAAGCACGTCTCTGCAGGAGTAGTAGGGAGTATTTAGTCCAGTGAATAGAAACCGTTGTATACTTTGCTGTCTATGTATTCTTTTCATAAAACTGCTAACGCTGCAGCTCTTTTCTTAGGGTAGAATTATCCATGGACATGCAGTGCACAGTTATCTGCCAACGAGAGGTCAGTTCTAAAAGGGACTAGGATGAATAATTAATGCACAGAGTACTCATAAAATTGGTGGAATGACACTCCATGCATACTGATATATTTCAGAGACCAGCTGAAGCTATATGTTCGGATCAGACATTTGAGATATTGTGATTCTTCTGGAATTCTTTCTCTTTGGGATGATGAATTTTTAAATTTAATTTTGTGGGTAAATGCCAACAAAAATATGCACTCCTCACACAAGTAATGTGATGGTGAAAATGGTATTTTGATGAGGGCTTATTCTGCAGCTCTATGGATTTTGTGTATGCTGCTGACCAATGTTTTGACTAAGTTCAGAAGCAATAGGTTGGAAACATTAAATACTAGCCACTGATTTCTTGGGTGAGAAGTCACCCTTTCTTAACTTCAATGAAAGATGAATTTTTTTTGCAAGAATTTGATATTAAGTTGCAATGTTAATGCTCTAATTGATGGTCAACAGGTGCTGCAGAGTCCATAAAGAACAGCAGAACTGACGGTTTACCAAGACTCTGTTGGGTCTGAATCCCACTGCTATCCTGTTGGTAGTGCACAGTCCTCAAGACGCTAGCTTAATTCTATGTTCAATTCTTTTTCTAAGGTCCATGCACAAAAGAGAAATTAGGAAAATAACTGGCCTATAGTCCAATAGTTATATTGTTTTCAACATGAAATAAAGGGAACCTGGCGGCGGGCTGACGCTGGTTGCGGGAGCTCCCGGCGCAGTGAGGCAGAAAATCGAAGTTGGCAATGAAATAACTCACATCGACGTTTAGTGAAGATACCGTAAGGTACATAAGAACGATGATTCTTTTTAAAGATCCTCCGTGATTCTAAAACTCTTTTTTCTTATTTTTCTAACTTTCTTGCCACCGTGACGTGCGGCCGGTGTATACCCGCACCACTGTGTTATCGTATGGGGCAGGAAGCGGAGATGTACGTTGGGTTCGGAGGACGCCAAACCAAGCTGTGGTGGAGAATACAAGCCGCCGTCACTCGGATTGGCTTCAGGGTTGTCGAGGGCAGAGGCAGCACAGTACATCGGCGAGCAGCCACGCTGCAAGAGGACCTCGCAACACAGGACTTCTCTGGCTCCTTGGTTGATGGGGTACGGCGGGCGTCTAGCGGGGGTAAGGTTCAGCCCATGGAAAAGGAGCTTTGTTTTTCCAGCTAGGGTGTGTCTCACGGCCCCTTTAAGTCAGCTTTAGGGAACAAGGCTGGAAGACAGGGAGAGGATATCGAGCCCGCATCTTTACAGGAGCAGCCAGTGCGAAGTGCTCCGGCTGGGTCTGGCAAATCTCTTAACACTATACCTGGTAAAGGAGTGTCGGCCCCCCCTCCAAGAAGCAGATATCAGCTACGTTCACATCTCGAGGCAAAAAATAAGGGAGACCTAGTTGTGGAGGCGAAGGCTGTTGGGGAAGTACTTCCAATCACCCCCCCCCCCCCAAAAAGTGATAAAATCTGGGGAAAGTAAAAAGTGAAGAGAGGCCAAGGCAGTACGCCTACCAGTTAAGACTTACCTCCTCACTGAAATACAACTTCAAAATAATGGAGCAGGTCGCTACCTCTAAGGTGCCGCTATTAGGAGTTCAGCAAACCTCTCCCCCGCTTCTGTTGGAAAATAGGTATGCACCATTAATGTTGGACGCTGGAACTGAGAAAGGGGTTTGTCAGGCCGGACCTATAGAGATACCCAGAGATGGAAATACCATCCCCACGACAGATCAGCTTTCTAACATACCACCAATGCCGGCGCTGGTTAGCGACAGTGCCCTGGATGTAAGAAATACAGATATGCCTATAGGAGCAGAGGATGGCCGGACTTAATTAGAATCAATGCCCCTAAGCCTAAGAGGGGATCTACTCTCAAAATTTGAGATCTCTGAGGCCAATCAGAGAGGGATACATGAAAAATGTGAGACTTTAGAGGGAAAACTGGACGATATAGTATTACGAACTGGAGTTCTGGAATCTGAGGTTAAGGCCCTCTCGGAAGTTGTACTAGGGAATATTAAAGACCTAGAGAGATTAAAAGTCCAAAATAAAACTTTACAAGAAGACTTGGAAAGGTTAGAGATGCAGGCAAGGAGAACTAATTTGAGAGTTCTCAAAATACCTGAAGACGCTGAGGGAGGAGATATTAAGGCATTAATATGTAAGGTTTTAAAATTCTGAAGGACAGACCGGGTATAGACTTGGACAAAGAGATACAGAGAGCCCACAGAGACCCGTTTAAGTTGCACCCTGACAGGAAAGCCCCAAGAAAAATCTTGATCAATTTCCATACTTATGCAGTTGAGGAATTGGTTTTGGGGAGAGCCTTAAAAGAAACGGCACTTCAATTTGAATCGGCTAATTATCAAATTAGATTGGACCTTGGCAAGAGAACGGCGCAAAGTCAATGGGATCTTGGATCCAGAATGCCTGATTTAATAAACCAGGGGGCCCAGGTTCAAATGAAATTCCCGGCCTGACTAAAGGTTAAGTGGAAAAATAAGATGTACAACTTTAGCTCCCCCGAGGAAGTAGATGTTTTCCTGGCACAAATGAAGAAGTAACATAGATTTAGATTAGTACTCACACCGAAACGCAAAATACGAGTCAGATAACTAGATAATATAAAAGGAAGAAGGGCGTATATTATTGTCGGGGAAAAAAAAAAAGGAGGGCTAGGGAAAAAAAGGGGAAAAAAGGGGGGAAAAAAAGGAAAAAAGAGGAGTGAACAAAAAGTTTAGTAAAATTTGGTAAAAATTGATATAGCTATAACTCAATTGGTGAGCCTTTTCTTTTTACAGTAGGTGTCTCAGTAGCAAAGGGAGGGTCCCGAAAAAGGCGGTTTTTCATCGCCAAGGGTATTGTAGGAGGGTTCCTTATGGGTGGGATGAAGGGAGGGAGCACAGGGTGTTGGGAGCAAGAGGGAAAAAATAAAAAATGTAGTCCTCATACAAATCTTAAAGCTTTAGAGTTGCAAGGGAAGAGTTTAGGGAGCAGTGAAAATGAACAGGCCAAATAAAGTTAAATTAATAACTTGGAACGTAAATGGATTGAGAAGTAGGAGGAAGTTGTCCCGGGTTATTGAATTCCTGAAGAACAGTGAGGCTCACATCTGTTTTTAGAACAAACCCACTGAGAGGCCCATGAGTGCAAACAGGGTTTCAGTAAGGTTAGATGGATCCAAGAGGGGCTTTGCTCAGACCAAAAAGGTATCACAAGGGGAGTTGCTCTAATTATCAGAGGTAATGTAGGCATAAAAGTAGTAAAACAAGACACAAATAAGTCAGGGAGATGGTTAGCGGCCACCTTAACAGTCTGGGGTATCCCTTTAGTCTGTGTAGCTTATTACGGGCCTAATGAAGACAATCCAGGAGCGCTCTTACAACTAGAGGCTAGTTTGCTGAACACAACCGCACAAATTATAATTGGGGGAGATTTTAACCTCATGTTAAATAAAGGGATAGATCGTACCTCTAAAGCAAAATACAATAGCCCACCAAAAATGTCTGCTCTGATGAAAAGTATGATTAAAGATTTTAACCTGCTCGATATTTGGAGATGTAAGAATGGGAAAACTAGGGATTTTACCTTTTACAGTAAGAAATATAAACATCATTCGAGAATCGATTATTTTCTTGTTGATCAGGCGATGTTTTCAGAAGTCGAGTCAATAACTCATATCCCTGCAATCATATCAGATCATTCAGCAGTGGCAATGACATTGGGAATTAAGCAAAAAGAGATTCAAAGAAGATGGACTCGTGAGCATGGTATTTTGAGGAGGGCTTATTCTGCAGCACTATGGATATTGTTTACGCTGCTGACCAATGTTTTGACAAAGTTCAGAAGCAATAGGTTGGAAACCTCTAAATATTAGCCACTGATTTCTTGGGTGAGAAGTCACCCTTTCTTAACCTCAATGAAAGATGAATTTGTTTTGCAAGAATTTGATATTAAGTTGCAATGTTAATGCTCTAATTGATGGTCAACAGGTGCTGCAGAGTCACTAAAGAACAGCAGAACTAATGGTTTACCAAGACTCTGTTGGGTCTGAATCCCACTGCTATCCTGTTGGTAGTGCACAGTCCTCAAGACGCTAGCTTAATTCGATGTCCAATTCTTTTTCTAAGGTCCATGCACAAAAGAGAAATTAGGAAAATAACTAGCCTATAGTCCACTAGATATGATGTTTCCACCATGAAATAAAGGGAACGAAAGACCAAGAAGCCAGATGGGTGGAGTATTAGGAGCAATGAAGCAAGAGGAAACAAGGGAATGGGGAAACGGGGACGTTAGCGAGAGGCAAAACCATACATATGTAACACCAACAAATCTACGGCCAACTATATTAAATCACGTTCACCCACCATGACCATATTAGCCACCTGACACAACAAGGTAGTGACTACAGCAAAGAGTTCCTCTGACCTATTCCATTATCAATCTTCCAAGGTTACGCCACCAATCTTCCAAGGTTACGCCACTACTGTCCATAATACGCATTCCAAAAAGGAGCCTGCTTCTTCAACTTGAAAAAAGTCATATGGTTTCCACTCTCTCACCACCTTCAAATGAACTGGGTACCACTTCAAGTAGCTAGTTCAGTAGATAGGTTTTTAGTAGCTCTAAGTAGCTTAACAAGCATTTACAATGCAATGGTCTCGGCATTGCTCATGACATTATTTTTGTTTTTGTTTTTAAAACATTTAAAGAAACGGCATTGTTATTTACACTGTTAATGGCTTAATCACTCTCAAATGCGAGACCTATTGCATTTGCACCCACACACAGAGCCACACACACAAATAAAGCCACCCGCACACACAGAGCCACCCACAGAGAGCCACTCACATAGAGCAACCCACACACAAATAGAGCCACCCACAGAGCCACCTACACACACACACTGTTGCAGGGATTCTGCTTATGCACAGAACTATGCGCAGGAACCCAGGCCCTCAGTGAATTGTGTTGTACCAAAAACTCACCTCAGAACCCAGAACCCCTTATCCGGCCAGCATCAGTGTCCCATTTGTTATCCGAGGTTTAGCTCGGCGGTCCCAATGTGTAGACAACCCAGAACAAGCGACTTAGTATATTTCTCAAGAATGGTGGGAATCAGAAATACCTTTTCGTAATTATTCCCATACTAGTCCACAACAGAATAAACAGAGACACGGTAAAAGTTTAAAGAGTTTATTTTATAAACCTCGTGTCCTAAGATGCAGCAGTTTGGCTAACATAAGCAGACAAACAATTAAAATCAAAACCATCAGCATAGTTACAATACCATAGAAAATGAAAGGAGTAATCATACTAAAATGACAAGCCACCTTCCTTTCTCTAGCAAACTAATAGTATTATTATTAGACTAGTAAAAGGTCTCTAGGCTTGAATGGGGAACCCCATACCGTAAAGGTCAGCTCAGTGAGTTCACATCACAGGATCAGCTATGCTCTGCTCCTGGGATAGCTCTTCTTCCGAATGTAATGAAAACATGTAACACTGCAATATTAAAAGCACCCGACTTTCAGGTATTTGCAGCTGCGTGCGTGTTATGGCTAAACTAGTGGGCTGATCAACCTGAACTCAACAACATGCACCGTCTAGCGACCCAGACTGTTTCTTTACACTGTGTACAGACCAAGGTCGCAGCTCACTGTTTGGGATGTTAACAACAGACAGTTCTCATGTGAAGCAAAGTCGAGTAAGCATTTCTCAATTTAATAACATGTGACTATAGTGTCGTGTGCAAAAGCAGCAAAAGCGGCAAGATGGCTTTCTAACATCTAACGCGGTTGTGCTGACTTAGCATTGTACATATATAGATAATGATCTTCACTACACCCCCCCTTGATCGGACCACTAACCAGTAGGGGCGCACTTGCAAGAACGCAGAGTTCAAGTTTGATAGAACAGAACCAAGGGCATGAACTATAAGTCCATATAAGGTAAGTGAAAAAGTTCGAAGAAAAAAATTAAGAAGAATTTTTTTTTAAAAGGAGTGAAAAAAACCCATGTGAAGGACAAAAAAAAGACTCATTTATTGATGTAGGACGAAATGAAAGTTCAAAAGTCAATCCATCAACGTATAAGCACAATAAGTTGCAACAGCTTCCAATAGAAAATCATTGGAACGTTCCGCAAAATTATCTGGCATCCAGTTCAGGACGGGGAAGGAACATACATGCTCCTCTACCACCGGAGCCTCCAGCACCAGACGAGGACAACTGGCGTGTTCTTCAAGATAACTTCTCGCTAAGAAGTCAATCGCAGCCGTTCGATTTCCCAATTCTCAAGGACTCCATGTGCTGCTCCACAGGCCATAATCCCGACGCCAGAACAGTCCAACTCATGAGCCACTAAGGGGCTCATCAGCCGATCATAATCCAAGGCAGGAGACACCGAGTTAGACAGACACAAATCCAGAGCCCATTGGAACGGACAATCTAGGCAATGAAAGACAGGCTGCACACAAGTAAAGTAGGGAAACCGGAAAGGCAAGGCAAGGCAATGGTGGAGAGGTGTAGCTCACTGGTTAGAGGCGGCAGACCCGTAAGCAGAGAATCGGCCAGGGACCAGGGTTCAATTCCCGACGCGGCATGGTCGTGGACCAGGGTCAAAACGGACTCGATAATTCTCGCCTCGGTACCTACTCTAACCAGGAACACACTCGGCAACTCTGGGCATTAAGCTTGCCTCATCTCTACAACAGCCCCCCACAGACACCGGGGATGCCTGGTTTCACCTTGGAGATACCCAGAAAGGGACCATCTCACAGAGATAGCCAGGATGGGTTCCCCAGCGGTCTACAGCGCCGGGACGACCCGTTGCTGGGGCAGCTGTGCGCTTTACAAGTCTACAACATTTAGAGTTGCCAGTGGTAAAGTGCCATAGTATTCAAGCATCCGGTTACGAAGATGGAGCAGCTGGGACATGTCGTCGTGTGACGCAAGTTGTGCATCCATATCGCAGGGCGCAGACCAACAAAAGTATTCCAGCTATGAGGGCGAGAAGTAAAGGGACACCTCCGAAGACGCTGGAAAAAATAGAATGAAAAAAGGCCGGGATCATACCAAAAATAGTTTGAAAAGAGGTCACAAGGCCGGAGCCCACAATTTTAAAAAAATGAGCTATGCCACTTGTTGACGAGGTATTAAAGATAGTCTGAATCAGGGCCCCAAAATGTAGTGGGAGATCAGTATTCAAAAGCGCTTGCACCTCAGTGCACGTGTTTGCTACGTGAAGGACAAATGTTTCCCGGGATGAAGTCAACGCAACTTCTTTTTGAGACAATAGTGCCCTTATTCTGCTCATCTTGTTGAACTCTGCTTTCAAGGTTGGAATGGAAGGCCAGATGGATACATTGAGCCGTCCATGCGGGGGTGGGAAAAGGACGTTATTACAGCAAACTACTCTCCGTGATACAGTCACTATGTAGGGAATCCCCACTAACATCCCACAGCAAGCTTCATTATTTAATAGCAAATAACTACCGTTAGCAAGCAGCGTAAAAGACGGCGTTATAACTGGCACAGGAATCCCTTTCAGGACGCAAGCTAAATTAGGGGCGTGTACATTACATACACCATGCAATTGAATGTGCCTACACACAACAGAGTGATCCGGAGTGGAAGTGCACTCTTCACCTTTCAAGTAAACCTCCTTGCCGTCTCTCACACATCTATACGTGAATGGGAGTGACCAAACTTCGTGCAGGAAGGCAGTACCAAGTTGTTCATATCTGCCTAGAGCATAATGTTTCATGCACGAACTAAACTTAAAAAGGGGGAACGGTAACGTGATCAACCCATGTACAAGCCACACAGCAGAATTCAATTCAGCAACAGAGAAAGGCAAAGGTTCTAACTTTTCAATGTGTAGTAATGAATATGTAGCATCTTTCATGAACATGAACTGTTGTTTCGCAGTCAAATTAAAAGGAAGGAACAAAGATGAAGTGTTCATGTAATCCCAAGGGACTTTCCCTGCCTTTAAAGTTTGCAACGTCCATGCAAACTGCATAATAGAACGCAACTGATTTTGACCATGATACAATACAGACAAATCATCTTGCACAATGTCTACCACAGATGATACAATATTATCTAAGGTATAAATTCTAGAAGATAGGGTGTTAATACTACTATCTATTACAGCCAACACTTTTTCCATATTGGCTTGATCAATAAATAGCACGTAATCTGGATGCAGCCTCAATTTGTGATAACTTCCAAACTTCGTTATAAATAGCATACACCCATCGTTTGGGCCTGCCAACAGCAGGACCCTTAACAAAATCATTCAAATCTATTTTGTCATTTAATCGTGCTAAATGAAGTTTAACAGACGCTAAAGTGGAATGTTGCAGCCAAGACTGGCATAACTTCCCTACTGAGTAGGTAGTTACAGTGTGAGAAGATTCAAAACGGGGGTCTACACGAACCTGCGTATACCCCTGCTTTAGATCCAGAAACCGATGTTGACAGGAGTCTGAACTCGTTTGCCACACCAACCACCTTTCCGGATTCAATTCAGAAATATTGAAGGACGTGTTGGAAACCTGTGTCTGCAACACAGCAAGGGATAGATCCATATGATTACCCCAATTGGGATAAGCACCCAGACGCGGAACGGAGGGAGTATTCAATCTTTTAGAAGTAGCCAATCCAAAACAGGTGGTCTGAAAAACGGACGAATTTAAAAATAACATATGATTCGGGATGAGACAGGCACGATGCAAAGCTTCTGTTCCCTGTACTTGCCATCGTTTGGAGCCCCAAACCGATTTAAGATCGACAGTAGCTTTCCACAGATCATACCCGCCAATTGCCAACTCGTCCATAAAGGACTTGGAATACAACAATTTGGTGTGTGTCAGTCTAACTTTAGAAGCAGACTCAGGCTCAACCTTAAAATAAAAGGAGGCTGGATTTGACACACTAAAATCAGAAAAATAGGTGAATTTTTCCACTAACGTGGCAGAGCTGCCCATCCTAGGGGCGGGGCAGTGTTCCCATTGTGTATAATTTACAAAATTTCTAAACGTATTTGCTTTGTGTAGGAAATGCGTGCCATAATGTTGATAACAAAATTGTTCATCATAATTAGCAGTATCTAAATACAAATCCTCAGCATCAAACGCAGCATAATATTTCAAATCAGAAAACAGTGCTTCTATGGCCTGGACATCCCAGTCATCTGATTGGATGTTCTGCTTAACGACATCACCCATAGAAACACGAAATACATTTGGCACATTAATTACTTCAGTGGGGCCATGTATTTGAAATTTTACGGCATCCCAAGCGATCCCATCACGTACAGGCCAGGCAGTAATGTTCACAAAAGTCTGGTCCCTCTTCATAATGTGTGATGAGGAGTGGGGGGGCCAAAGTTCCATTAATTAGTCGGATCGTTGATCTTTCTTCAGGTAGTGTCCATTGATAAGTCTAAAAAACACTACCACAAAGCCAATGGGCATAAACAAAAAAACACATATGAGCACAAGCCAAATGTAAGTCCAAGGGGGAATTAAAAAATTTCTTTTGAACCAGGCCACAAAAATCGAAACTTTGGACGGGGCATTGGAAGTCATTGAATGAGAATCAAAAGAGTCTTGTGAGTGGGCAACTGTTGTGGATTGTAAAACAGGCAAGGTAACATCCGCAGGATAAGCATACTCAACCTCTTCAAGCATACCACTAGGTGTTGGTGGCAACAAGGGACCAGTAACGGTATGCATCTCGACGGCAACATCAGGCACTGCGTTAGAAGCTCGGGCCACAACAGAATTTCTCAGCATCGAAGGACAAGAAACTGCTGGAGTCATACTAAGAAGAATCGGCCACTCGCTGCAGTTTGACATTGTCAATCGAGATGTACCGGTTATCCTTTCGACCAGGAAGTGGAGGTAAAATGACTGTTCTAGTACCCTGTACTCCAAGCACTGGAACCGGTGCACGATAAGAGGGGCCGAGCTCCTTCTTGTTCTCCACCTTCTCACGGACCAGATCACCAACTCGAGGTAGCCAGCCGACTACCGGAACCTGAAGTTCAGCATCAGATGAGGAGGGTACGTGTTCCTTCGCTAGAATGTCTCTGGCTTCTTGAAGATTCTGCAATACAGCACAGTGTTCATCTACGTCAAAGGGTGCGGCTGCCGCCGCCATGTCTAGACCATCAAGGTCTGGGACAAACATTCGTACACCAAAGAGCATCATGTATGGGGTCCGCCCACCCAGAGACCTTCTAGGGAGATTATTAAGTGCACGTTGTACGTCATACAAGTGAGCTAGCCAGTTCCGGCCAGTACCCAAAACTCTGGCTGTCAAAGATTGCTTTAAGTCACGGTTCATTCGCTCCACTACACTATTACCCTCAGGCCGGTATGGAGACGAAAATTTGACTTGGACCCCCAAATTTCTCATGGCTTCTTTGTACGCCTTAGAGGCGAACGCAGGGCCCGGATCAGAATGAAAGGTACCACATGCAAACTCCCAACAAAGACACGCAAATCTTTTATGACAGTGCGAGAATCAGCACTCCTTTGTGGCCACACCCACAGAAAACGTGTGCACGAATCCACTGCAACCAAGATGTATTTGTACGCAGTATCAGAGGTAAAAGGACCGCAATGATCTAAATAAACACGACCCATTGGTTTATTAGATATGTACAACAGAGTTTGTGGTGGGCGCGCCGCAGTTGAAAGTTTAATCTGCTGGCAAATGTCACAATTAAGAACATAAGCTCTGGCTTGTTTATACAAACCGCACCACCATTAACGTTGTTGTAACAGAGATACAGTAGCTGCAACGCCGGTATGCGCGGACGCCATGCCCTCGTGAGCCGCTAATATCAAAGAAGGTCTGCAGTCCGCGTTGGGAATCAATCTGTCACCAACGTCATTAATCCTCACTAATGGATCAGGATCGATAATGGTAACGAGCAGGGAACCCTCTTGGTGGCTTCGTTCCCTGCTCTGTAGCAGCAATAGCTGCCAAGATGTCATCATCGATCTTACTTTTGGATCTTGTAACTGCTGCTACTAAGCAGGTCGCCACTGCTGTTTTTGCTGCCTCGTCAGCTAGGCTGTTACCGACAGCATGGACACCAACTCGTTGGTGGCCAAGAGTGTGAATTACATTCACGAGAGGCAGACGTTCTTTAAGATCTGCAACTCGAACCCAAAGCAGTTTATGCTTAATCGTGCTACCTTCGGAATCATGGTAGTCATTCGGAGACCAAAAATGTAGATTGTCGTTGTAAGATTGAACACAATAAAAGGAGTCACTCACTATAAGGGTTGTGACTCGGGGATCAGCAAACTCTAGCGCTAGCACCAGAGCACGAAGCTCCGCCAACTGCGCGGTACAATCACCCAATGACTGCGTATGCACGACATCGGACTGAAATTCTCCATTTACGAAAGTACCGACCACAATTGCGCAAGCCGCTGAATAGGCGTGCTTTGATCCAGTTGCCGGTTGCGCAGAACCGTCAGTGTATATGACACAATGGTAATCCTCGAGCGGCCGCAAGGACAGAGGAGACGGATGAACGAATTCATACTGCAAAAACTCCTGAGTCTGAAGTGCCGCGTCAAAGATATATGTGACGTCCGGCGATGTCAAGGAAGTGGCCCATTGTATCCACCTTAGATGCAAAGCTTTAGAATTCGGTACACTTGCCTTTGTCACCGCCTCAAGGGCAGGATACGGTGTTACCACCAACATGCGTTTACCTTGGGACAGCGCTCATTCTTTCAGAATCGCCATCTGCACCGCCGTCAGAACTTTCTCAACAGCGGAAAAACGCAGTTCAGCTGAAGTGTACAAGTGAGATTTGTAAGCAATGGGGACGGTGTCGCCCTCATTGAACGTTAAGTACGTGAAACCCACTGCGCCTTGCACAATTCTTATGACCAGGTTAGTGTGGTTATCACGCGTCAGTAAGTATTTAGAAGCAAGAAGATCAGCTTGCAATGACTGCAATATAGCTGAATGCTCTGGCAGCCAACAAGATTTGGAAAAAGTAGGTTGTACCAAGGCATAAAGCGGCTTGATACGCTGGGCATAATCCGGGATGTAAATTCGACCCAAATTCAGAAAACCCCGCAGAGATTGTAATCTCTTCAGTGACGTAGGAGCACGGAGGCATGCGCACTTCTCTAGAAAGTGCGGAGCCAATCCTCGACCTTCATTGTTGAGCTCGTACCCCAAGAACAACACTGTATATTCCGCAATGCGAGACTTCGCAAAGTTGAATTGTAACCGAAGTCTGCAAACAAAACTAAAATGCGATCAACGCAACGGAGATGCGGGTCCAACTCGTCATCTGTGAGATATATGTCATCCACATACGAGTACGCATCAGGGTCTACACCCTCTAAGAGAGAGACCACGCGAGCGGCAAAGACTCCTGGGCTGTTCTTATAGCCCATTGGTAATCTTTTGAATTGTTTTTGTTTGCCACCCGAGGTGAACGCCGTCCACTCACTACTAAGAGAGGACAGGTTATGGCTGTAAAAGCCATTGGAAATGTCAAGTGTGGTTTTAAACCTTTTTCTCACGAGACTATCGACGAGAGCTGAGCTGTGGGTGTTTTGTACTGCACAGGTCCGGCAATGCGAGTTTAGGTGCCGGTAATCCAAAACTAGGCAGTACGACCAGTCAGGCTTCGTCACAGTGAACAAAGGATTATTCATAGGTGACACACATGATTCGATTATTCCCTGATATTCCAATTGTTCAAGGATCGACGCGAGGTCTAGCTTCGCGACGTATGGGGTATTGGGGTTGAGGTTGGGGCGTAGTCCGCAACGGAATCTCATGGCCGGGAGACAATTTATCCCAGCCAACCTGATTCCGATATAACGCAGGCGCTTGCACCTGAGCCCATTCCGCGGCGTACTTTTTAGCTTGGACCTTCGGCACTGTGTGCGCAAAGGACGGGAGTATTACCTCCTCCCCTCTAGGAGCTTCTAAAACTAAAGCTGGGGGCCAATTTGCCTCCGCCAATAGAATATCATAGGAAGTGGTCAGATTATCCCAAAAAAACCTTGAATTGTAAGTTGTATGTCACCTTCAATTTGAATGACTATATTATACAGTCTATCAGGGGGAGCCACCCGAGTGTCAGCAGTTTCAATATTCAGGAATATATCAGTTGCTGTCGCCACCAGATATGGACGCAGTGCTTGTCGCACTACTGTAACTTCCGCCGCGCTGTCTAGCAGTGTTAGCGCCCATGTCAGGTTCTGAAGCTGCGTCCGTACCATCTGAGGCATACCTCGCTGTCAGTGCAGCAACTTTCTTCTTCTGAAACGGGGGTCTTTGACGTGCAGATTCGTCCTGCTTGCCTTTGCCGTCCGACTGGCGGGGCTGCTCACGACTGAGTACCCCTTCCTTTCCAACGGTCTCCGCCACCGGATTGTGAAGCCGATGTTTCCTGTGAAGAATGAGGAGAGCGTTGTTCAGAAACCTGAAATCTATCAGGTGACTTAATACGAGATCGATCGCGCAGATCATATGTGCGTTCGGTAGACGACTGTACCGGTGAGGCAGGACGCGACCCCTGTTTCTGTTGCCGTTTCCCCTGTTTCTTAGCTCTCCAACTTTGTTTAGGAAAGTTGGGGCGTTCGTCTTTCGTAGACGAGCTCACCTTAGTTTGCTGTACTATATCGGGAATGATCACAGTCGGTTTTACACCCAAGGCACTACGACCCACGGTCCTATATGCCTTCGCAATTACTTTAGCGAACTCTTTGGGCTTGTCGAGGTCATCCACGCGGTCCATCATATTTGCAACTTGGAACTGCATGGCATCTCCTTTGAGGTTGCCCATTACCATGGAGCATACCACATCGAAGCTGTCGACAAGCCTCATTCCCAATTCAATAGCAGCCTCCGCACCATGATTCTCCTGAACCTTTTTGATGACGGATGGTAGCACAGACATAGACGGAGTGCCATAGCACTTCGAATAGATCGCGTCAAAGACCTTACCCCAGTTGTTATCCGGGATTAGGTCTTTAGGCAAAGTAATGGTGAGGATCCTGTGTTTCTCCACAGGAGATGTATTTGGAAAAACCGCTTCCAACTGGTCAAATTTCTCAGCAAGCCAATAAGGAAATTCATCCTTACTTTGGGGGCGCTTGCCGACCACCGTATTAACCATAACAGGACTAATGACCACCGCGTGGTGGTCCGTAGGTTGTCCCGCAACAGCAGGTGCCCCCACCTGCACATTGCGCGACACGTACTGCACTAAAGCCCTATGGAACTTAATCAGGGCTGTGTGTAGTACACGCAACTCAGCCACCCCTACTGTAAGATAGCGGGGATGAGGCGTAAAGCCGACCAGCACCGGCCATGTGGCCCCTGCAATAGACAACGGGCCCATACGCGCCGGTGCAACTGCATGGGGAAGGGCGCCATTAAACCAAATAGTATGCTGCCAGGCAGAGATTGGAATTTCCTGTGTCCTATATGGGGTATAGACCGCAGGCAGCTGTGTGGCAGTGTAGGTGTGAAACATATCATCGTCATCCACCGCCGGAAAAGTCACCCATGAGTAAAACAACTCATACGGGTATGACGCATCAGCGCTTACCACAAAAATTACAGCCATCCCATCATCCGGCACCCCATACGTCGTCAAATGACGGCGCAGAGGTGCACGGCTCTGCGCGGCTATGTCAACCGCCATCAGGACACACTAAAGAGTATCAACGATATCAACTGTAGCACTGGGGTTCAGAAAAAATAACCTTTTTAATGATCAAGCTTGAAGGAACCTATTAGTCGAAACACAGGTAGGTTAAACCGTCACTCCGGAAACCAGAGTGAGGGCGTTGTGGACTAATACAAGCACTACTAAGGCGTTTCAAATCAATAGACCAAACGTTAGGTGCGCCATGTTGCAGGGATTCTGCTTATGCACAGAACTACGCGCAGGAACCCAGGCCCTCAGTGAATTGTGGTGTACCAAAAACTCACCTCAGAACCCAGAACCCCTTATCCGGCCAGCATCAGTGTCCCATTCGTTATCCGAGGTTTAGCTCGGCGGTCCCAATGTATAGACAACCCAGAACAAGCGACTTAGTATATTTCTCAGGAATGGTGGGAATCAGAAATACCTTTTCGTAATTATTCTCATACTAGTCCACAACAGAATAAACAGAGACACGGTAAAAGTTTAAAGAGTTTATTTTATAAACCTCGTGTCCTAAAATGCAGCAGTTTGGCTAACATAAGCAGACAAACGATTAAAATCAAAACCATCAGCATAGTTACAATACCATAGAAAATGAAAGGAGTAATCATACTAAAATGACAGTGGATCTAAGCCACCTTCCTTTCTCTAGCAAACTAATAGTATTATTATTAGACTAGTAAAAGGTCTCTAGGCTTGAATGGGGAACCCCATACCGTAAAGGTCAGCTCAGTGAGTTCACATCACAGGATCAGCTATGCTCTGCTCCTGGGATAGCTCTTCTTCCGAATGTGATGAAAACATGTAACACTGCAATATTAAAAGCACCCGACTTTCAGGTATTTGCAGCTGCGTGCGTGTTATGGCTAAACTAGTGGGCCGATCAACCTGAACTCAACAACATGCACCGTCTAGCGACCCAGACTGTTTCTTTACACTGTGTACGGACCAAGGTTGCAGCTCACTGTATGGGATGTTAACAACAGACAGTTCTCATGTGAAGCAAAGTCGAGTAAGCATTTCTCAATTTAATAACATGTGACTACAGTGTCATGTGCAAAAGCAGCAAAAGCGGCAAGATGGCTTTCTAACATCTAACGCGGTTGTGCTAACTTAGCATAGTACATATATGGATAACGATCTTCACTACAACACACACAGACACACAGAGTTATTAAAAGGTGTTTATGATGGCGTGACAATCGTCTGCTCTAAATACATAAACACAACCGGTATAGCCATTCGCCGCAAAGCACGGATACATATTAGGGTTTTTATTATCTTTAATAAAGTTTTATTTTCTTACAGCCTCACAAGCACGCACAAGAAAAGCACACAAACTTCTCCAAACAAGCCCCGTCCTTTTCGGATTCGGGGGCGTGTTTTTTCGATTCTTTCTCTTTTTTGCAGGCCGTCCCAGTTTTCGCTGGTGGGCGTGATTTTTTTTTTTTTGTGTTGGACCCTTTTCAGGTTTCTTTTCGTGTCTGTTGCTGTGAGGCGAAGGCTTCCCGAAGCAGTACGGTAAGCAAGGTTTCTTTTCTTAGGTTGTATGCTTGCTTCTTATCTAACTTTTTTTCTGTTTTTTTTTTTTTTTACAGGTCTTCCCCTGTCCCTGCCGTTCCCGTGCAGCGTCGTGCATGGAGTGCTTTCCCCGGTATGTATGGTGCTGTTTGCGGGTCTTAGGTAAGGCATCTTCTATGTTTCTTATCTAACTCTTTTTTCTGTTTTTTTACAGGGCTTCCCCGGTCCGTGCCGTTCCCGTGCAGTTTCGTGCATGGAGCGCTTTCCCCGGTATGTATGATGCTGTTTGCAGGTCTTAGGTAAGGCATCTTCTCTGTTTCTTATCTAACTATTTTTTCTGTTTTTTTACAGGGCTTTCCCGGTCTGTGACATTCCCGTGCAGCATCGTGCATGGAGTGCTTTCCCCGGTATGTATGGTGCTGTTTGCGGGTCTTGGGTAAGGCATCTTCTCTGTTTCTTATCCAACTCTTTTTTTTTTCTGTTTTTTTACAGGTCTTCCGCGGTCTGTGCCGTTCCCATGCATGGAGTGCTTTCCCCGGTATGTATGATGCTGTGTGCGGGTTTTAGGTAAGTCATCTTGTCTTTGTCTTATCTAACTCTTTTGGTTCCTGTTTTTTTTACAGGGCTTCCCCGGTCCGTGCCGTTCCCCTCCAGCGTCGTACCTTCTGCTTTAAGGTAAGAGTAAGCTATTGTTATTTATTTCATTTACAAATTAATTTGTTTAGTGTTTCATTATGAACCTTTGTTTAATTATATCTTTCATGTTTTTTTGGGGTATAGTAATACAGGTGTTTCTTTTAAACGCAAAAATAACGCAATGTCATAAGCAATATCAATAGCTCTAACTTTAACAATGCCGAGACCATTGCATTGTAAATGCTTGTTTATTTTTAGTTCTGCCCTGACTGCCCAGCAGGACACGCTCTTTCCAGGGCAAAAGTAAACTGGCCAGTGTGCAAAACTCTGCTCCGGGAAAGATCGCGCAACGTCTAATAGTTATCGAGACTTTTAATGGACGAGCAAAACGGTTCCAACTTGGGGGGGTGAGTGAGCACTACTCAATACAGCCTTCTATAAAGCAGCAACGGTCATAAGAAATATTCCCATAATGCATTCATCTGAATCTGAGAGCGGATGTGACGTAACAGGCAGAGCTGCAGACTTTGGACTTGGGGAACATGACATCGGCGTCAGCACCACATCCTGTGATCCTGGGCAAATCACTTTAATTTTCCCGTGCCTAAAAAAATGAGCGTGACTTTATGTAAGGTAATTGATGCTCATATAAACATTAGCACGACTTTCCTTTGTCCTTAAAGTCGTACAAACACTACATTTGATGCTTATGACACCCACTCCCATGCTGGTGCGAAAAAGTTACATCTAGGAAACAGAGAAAGTATTTGGAAAAAAGTATATTGGATTAATTCATTTGATGATTAACGACAGAGTGAATACATATGTTTTTGAATATGGTCAGAGAAGCTATTTATTGCTGACTGAAATAGCAATTGACTCCCCGTGCGTGGTGTCCCGCCACTTAGCAACATTTCTCCCAACAGTGATTTACTCACTTTTCTTTTAAATAAAAATGTAAACATGTTCAAGCTACATTGTCAGTGGGAGTTGAGGAGAAGCCGCTGGTGTCCCCCAGCCTCCCCTCCCCTACCTAAAAAGGAAAATGTCATCTTAAAATATGAATGAGTAGAATCGATAGTTTTTGGGCAACTGATACCATTGATTACGTACAGAACAGGGTTAGCCACTTTCCACTTCTGCAAATATTCAATTTAAAACTTGTGTTCTGCAATGCATTGTTTCCACAATGTCACTAATGTATTTACAATCTAAGATGCATTGCTTTTTCTTCGGCCGGTCGACAATACTTGGCAAGTGAAATCCGATAATTCATAGGAAGACCGCGGGGTGGCGCAAAAGATTAACAATTTAATTCTCGATCTCTTGTATCACCCAGTCCGCGATCCTCAGCACTGCAGCCCCTCGGCCTGCTCCACAATAAGGAACCAAGGGGGCTGCTGCAGAGCGGGCACTGCCGGTTCACCTTCGGTGAGCTAAAGAGTTGAAGGAAGTGATGCGGCATGTAGCCGGAAAAGTGCCCCTGTAAGCCCCCGGGAGGTGTGCTACTGCGATGGGAGGGACCCGAGTGCAGGGCGCTCTCCGCGGTCCGCAGACCGGTGTCTATTGAACATTCATTTAGTATGAATGAAGGAAGGGCAGTGAGTGTTTGCACGTGGGGGTGGGGAGGTTAGGGAGCTGTGAGGGGGTCGAGCGGGGATGTCCACCATTAGCCCATGCGGTCACATTCAGGATCTAACCGGGCACAGGGGATATTTAAAAAAAAAAAAATCTGCGTTTCATCAGGGGTTTGGCTGGCAAGGCTTCGGTGCCCCCTCCTGTATCCTGCCGGAGCAGGAGTCGAGGGGAGCTGAAGTGCACACAGGAGGCGCTTCGGTGGGGAGATCCAGGAGCAGACAGGGCGAGGGAGCCCACTAGAGGGAAGCCCACGGAGGATGCTGCGGGGAGGGGGTGGGTGGGGAAGGATGAGATGAAAACCGACCTCACCTCAGATTCAGAATTCCTCCCCTACATGCACAGCCTGAGAGGACAGGAGGACACGGGAGCCGAGAGCAGGGGGAGAGGACGAGCACACCACTGCCTTTCTCCGAGGTCAAGCAGAAATGCCTCGGAGAAACGCAGTGTCGTTTTCGGAATCGGGGGCGTGTTTATCTTTCTCTCCTCTTGCCATTGGCTGGAATGTTTACATTCCAGAGGAGAGAAAGAATCGAAAAAACATACCCCCGAATCTGAAAAGGACGGGGCTTGTTTGGATAGACAAACCTCTTCTCCAATGGCTGACCAGCATTTAAGATGCCAGCCAATGGAGAAGAGGTAAAAAAAAGGGGCGGGTTAAAGCCCCACTCCTAAACATTAAATCTCGGAGCGAGACTGCGCAAGCGCAGCCTTCGAGCCGAGACCTAATAAATCTCGGAGCGAGACTGTGCAAGCGCAGCCTTCGAGCCGAGACCTAAAAAGGAGGGGATGAAGAAAGTTTATTGTGTGATAGAAGGATTGATCTAGGTTTTAATCTGTTATCATTACTGTGAACATGAAGTGTTTCTGCATCAATAAGACTCAAATGTATAATTTTTATGTCTTATGATATCCTAAAGCCAGTTTACCACAGACAGCGATCGACATTGGGTGATTTGGCGCCCACGGACGGCGACGAGCGCAGCTAGCCCTTGAAGCCAGAACCTTGAGTTGGAGACTGAGCGCCTGCATCGGCGCGTTCTCTGTGGGCACACTGCAGTGGGGAGGTGGCCGACTGCTCCGGGCTGGCGTGTGTGAGCACCCGCGCTGCCGGCTTTGCATCGACGAGTTGCCGGGGCAGATTGGAGCGAGGATGCGGCAGTGACGGATTGCACCAGTGAGTTTTAGGAGCTGATGCCCACATCGGGGAGGACGCGGTGAAGGTGCAGTGGAAGCGTTGAAGCCCGCTTTGCCTGATAGAGATCAGGTTGCTGCTATTAACGTTGCGATGGTGAAATAAGTGCTTTTGAACAAGGAGCCTCTAGCCATTAGAGACTTTAGAGGTGGGGGTTCCCATTGGAGGTGATAGGTGTGTGTTGGGAGCCATCTGTGAGCAGGGACGATGTGGCCCGGGGCCGCGGGACTGATTCTAAGATGGCGCCCCGGACCTGAAAGACGACTTGAGGCTCCATACGACTGGCGAGACCACTGGCGGGGGGCCGTGGATGCGCCAGCTGAGAGCGAGTGACTCCAACACGACCTGAACGGCGATCCCTCCTTGGGAAGTTGCCTAGGGGTGTTTGCAGCAACGGCCCGGAAGGAAAATGTGAGGCTCCCGCGGGGCTCCTAAGGTGAGAAACTGCAGGAGCGGTCCTCCGGTATAACGCTGCCCACCGCTCTTCTCCCGGGGGCTGATGAGAGGACTCTGCACGGAAATCTCTGTGGCGAGGCCCGGGACCTGGTTTGCCTGACCCTAAAATGACGGAGGTCAGGCGGAGGTCAGGCGGACTCAGGCTTAGAAGGCGGCCTCGTGACTGAGCATCGGACTGGGCCGGTTACTTCCGTTCGGTGCTGTGGGTCCCTCACTGTGCCCAGAGGTCGAGCCCCAGCGCACGGTCACGCTCAGGAGCTCGGGCGTTTGCTCTTCTCGCTGTAGACCATCCAGGCACCTGCAGGCTCCCATGGTCAAGATGGCCAAGATGGCCGACAAGTGAGGAGCTCCGGTCGGGAGCTCCCCGGCTAGGGGATTACCTTTACGGCTCTAATTCCCCGAGTTCTACCCCCTCCTTGAACCTTCGGACTCACCTGAGGTTATATGGACGTCAGCCCTTCAATTTTCCAATTCCCGAGATTTTGGTTTGTGATCTTACAATGGACCGTGAATTTTGCTAACCGCAGAGCCCGAACAATCATGGCCTCTGCCTGGTGGAGTTGTTTTATCAGCTAAACAGTAGATTAGGCTCTGGTTCACCATCTCGGCCATCACCTACCTCGTCTTTCCGCTGTGTCTCCATTCCTTCCCCCGCCCTCCGATGAATCCATCCCCTGAAATACCTTTCCCCTTGCCGGTCTGCCTGATCCGCTCTGATTTCCCTACCCTTTATCATCCCCCCTCTTCCTTCTTTAAGCCTTGGACGTGTGTCTTGGTTATGCTATGCGCTAGTAAGTCATGTCATTGTGTAACACGGTCTGTTTCTCCCTATGTTATACTTGGATCCTGTAACTGTTGGTAATTTTGTTGACTTGTAACTTGCTGATCCTCATGTAAAGCGCTCTGATACCTCTGGGTCTAGCCAGCGCTATATAAAACTCTGCAAATAAATTAAAGTACAGGATACTTATTATGTATGCTATTAAGTAATCTGGTTTAAGAGACTATGGTCTGAATAAACTTGATTTTTACATACCTACCTACCAACCACCTACCCACATGAACAATCAGTGTACAGGTAGGCAGTGTAAAGGTCACTGTCGAACCACCGGTAAGGTGCACTGCCTTTTCTTTCCCTACTATAGGCGTTCAGATGCTACAATGAAAATCTCTGTTTAGAAATTCCAATAGATTTTATACTGCTGGTAAATTTCATGCTGTTTATTCACCAGAGGCTACTACTACTGACAATTTCAAACATGAAGCCCCTTAATTTCAGTCATTTGACTAACTTTCTCTAGCTGCCTTAAATTAGGATCATTTTTGCTCTCTCGTTAACCCTTGGATTTTGGTTAAGAACATTACCAACCGAATTAAAGAAGTGTTTTCATTTACTTGCTAAAACGTTTGTGTGTGAAAATGTATGTGGTATTCGTATTGCAGCAACCTTGCCAAAAGGAATTTTAGAGGTTTAAAGGGTAAAAGGCAAGCATACAGTCAACGAGTGATAGAAGAGGTAGCTGGATTCTGGGAGCAGATGTGTACTGTTACTGCATTGTCATATAGTGTTCTTTAAGAGGTGAGTGCAACTCTTCCTAAATTGGAGTAGCATTAGGGCATTCCTGATAGATAGGGGAAGGTCGGAGGATGTTGTTCTAAAAAAGCCCAAAGTGTCAAAGCACATGTTTTGGTATTTTTATATTTTGGGGATATTTTAATGCTTTCAAGGGGGCTTGGAAAGGACTCACCTCTGGTATGTTTTAAGTCAGGTGCCCAAAGGCTGGTAGACAATATTATGCTATCAAGGTTATAATTATCAGCTGCTTAAACATATTTTTGATTGACACTTGAATCTGAAATAAATAAATCTTTTTTTATTGAATCCCATGACATGTGAAGCTCCTCTGCAGTAAGAGCACTGTGTAGTGTGAATATGATAAGCCAAAATATTTGTTGACTTAGTGGATTTACATGTGATAAGTTACCAACATCTGGAACTCGGGACACCACCACCATGGAACAGACAACCATATCTGTGTTCAAAGCGATTTGGAAGGCATGGAGTGTTGATGTTTTTGGAGGTTTCATTGCCATTGGTGAACATCATCAATTAAAAGTGTACGAGTAAGTCTAGTAGATCAGGCACCTAGAGTGAAGTGTTTCATAGTGCCACATTATGTGTAATTTCACCGTCATACCAGTTGTGTATTTTAGTTTGTGCTACTGAATAACATTTTTCATTGGGTCATCCTCGGTGAAAACCTGCATGGAACATTCACATATAATGAGAAGTACCACAAACTAAAAGGCATCGCTTCTACTGCTGAACATCTTTGCCGGACAATTCATTTACAAAGACAGAATAGAAACTGTTGTATTACTCAAGATTAATTCAAATACCATACAAAAGTCAATTTCAGGACATAAGGAGCACCTTGAAAATGAACTCAGGCCACAGAGAGAAGAAATCAGTCACTTGCTGATTAGGGTAATTAAAAAGCACAACAAGGAGCGTGGAAGGATATTTTGTACCATCCAAACATACAACCATATGCCGGTGGCTACTCTTGCCGAGTTCAAACTCCTGACAGTGCTACTTTAAGCCAAGTGGAAAAACTGAGGCCTTCATTATAATCCTTGAACCATCAAAAAAACAAGCATTTGCAGTGCAATAGATCTTGCATTTGCGAGAGTTAGAGCTATTAGCATTGTAAATGGCAATGTCTTTTACCCATGTGTATTTGTTTTGAGTGTTGTGGCTGGATTTGGTGAACTGTAATTGTATTTATATATAGCGCTAACAAGATGAGCCTGCAGTGTGCTTAGAAAAGAAGGAAGCAGGACGTGTTTGTTATTTAAAAGGGTGGAAGTGACACCGGCCAGACGGAAAAAAAACACTTGACAAAAAACTAAACATTATGAAAACTAAAAACAATTACAACAGCTTTTAAAATAAATCCACTTACTACCAGATTGGGTAACTTCACAGAACTTGGGTCAGTATACACAGAAACAGCATACATCCCAAAAAGTCCTTCTCAAGAGTGTTTTTAAAACAGCTGGGGGGGGCGAAACGGAGTTCTCCATCAATGTCAAGCTATGCTAATGATACTGGCAGGTATTCGATGCAGGGCACCGGGAGAGCTGCAGTCAGCGGTGGCACATAGGGGAGCGGACGTAAGTGCGCCGCACCAGACAGGAGATGTGCACGCGTATGGTACGACCAGGAGTTGTGCTAACGTTGCGAGCCGTATGCATGCACATCACCTGTCTTCCACACGCATGCACATATCATGTCCCCCTTCACCCACCAAACTGACAACAATAGGTCTCGCCAAGGCGAGTAACGCATGCGCTGCTTCGCTAGGCGAGACCTAATCAAGGGGGTCACTGCAATCTTCCCCTTCTAGAGCTGATGTTCTGCCCACTGCAGCCAGACACGAAGCATCCTGAGCAAGTCCACACAGCAGAAAAATAGGGCTTACAGCATTCTACACTAGTTGGCTTTCTGGCATGAACTATGAGAGAAAATGAGAATTATCTGACCGAGAGATTGAGGGTAGTAATATTTGCATGAGAAATGCATAAGACATGCTATCCTCTGCGATACGTTTTTGGGTATTTAAACAAATGCCACTTCTGAAATGTACATTTCAATTCACTTTGTACATTTCCTTTAATGTTGTCCGGCTCTTTCCAATGACTAAGTGCAAGCATGTACATAATGGTACAACAAATCACCATCAGCCAAATACATGTTGATATAATAACCTGAACTACACATATATTAACTTCAAACTGCTCAGAACAAAGCAACAATACACATTTAAAGTATGGTGTACTGAACAGACTTTTTTAGGTTTGGAAAAACATAATTTGGCTATTTTTAGCAACCTTATAAAGGTAACTTTGCAAAGGTTATGCATAAGTACAATTCACCATCTAGTGGCGTTAAGGACATGAATATGACCTAGTTATCAAAGTTTAGAAGAAAATTAAGAAAAACTAATACAAATATCACTTAATAAAGAGGACTTTGCATTTGGGATTAAAACCCATCAAACGCAAGTTAAAGATCTATGACATTAAAAAACAACTTAGGAGACCAAAGGCCACGAGCACAAGACCTAATCATAAAAAAACATACAAGCCAGAAAGTTCAAAGCAGCACAAAGTGAAAAATGTATGTGGCTTTCCCACTCCATCATTAATTATCCTCCTGAAGTGGTCAGTTCCTCCCAGTTGTATTCGATGTTGGGACCTAAAGAGGAATCTGTGCAACTGACTGCCAAATCAGGAACCTGAATAATAGATCCCTTCCAGAAAGAGCTTTAAAACTGGAGGGTTTTGGGCAGATTTCCAGGTACTCTGCCACAGAGCCTTAAGCAATTTGTAGTGTTGAACTCCCGGAAAAAGGTTGAAGCAGGGATATTTAGGAAAAAAACCTGCTATCTTAATGACAGGTGACTTCTTGAGTGTCCTAAATTATTTCCTCACAGTAAAAAGTTCCACCTTTACCGTACAATGATAATGGTGAGTCCTTTGAGAAATGCCTACTCCAATTCTCCTTTTCACCCTCTGCGGGGGGAAAAAACAATGTCTCTCTCTAATTGCAGCACAAAGAAGTGTAGTCAAAAACACAGCAGGTCTCCCTGCAGACTTCATATCCAGCACATATGTAACAGCTCGTCCATTTAAAGAAGACTCAAATTAAAGGAGGATTCAAAGTTCCCCGGTTGGTAAACCTTAACAGTTTAAGTCTCCGATCTTAGTAATTGTTCCAATTAGCAGTCCAGTTCACAGCAGGGTCATTAACACAAGCTAACCAATAGGACTTTAAAACCGACCCCACTCACAATGTCTCCTCATAGTCCTATAATCTTCCCCACCAATTAAGTCCCAACCCAATTATCGACCAGGCTTTACCTTCTCTACCTTGGCTAGCAGACCCAGACAACTGGCCTTCTCAAATGACAGAGCCAATAACAACTAATGGACCTGGCATTACAGCTTACATGATTAACTCTGCACATATAAGACACTGATGACAACTAAACTCCCTCTTCCCACACATTTTGGGTTAGAAACTTCAAAAATATAGAATTGTTTCTACTGGAAAACAACAACAACATCTAAGCAAACTTAATAACCATCTCAAGTGGCACATGAGCTCTCACAAGTGAAGACTCTCAAAACTCCTCAAAAGTGCACTCTTCAAGAAAATAGGAACTTTCATTCAAAAGCACCAGTGATGCAGACTCAAAATCTACAACTTCATTCCCGTAGCTATCACGGCAAATTCTTCATATAGCACATTCAAGGAAACTGAAAAACCAACTCTTCCAATGGCACTTCCAATTGGGCTGGTCTACAGTATGACCAGCTCAAGTTGAGAATATCAGATTACCTAACTAAAGTGCAATGTAAAATATTTGATTGTTACAACTGAATCCCTCCTGCAAGGTATGAATCCTGTCTTTTCTTTTGAGCTATGCTATCACACCTCTTGTAACCTCATGCCCGGTTTTACCCAAAGGATACATTCAGGGAAGACTGTAGTAATGTTAAGCATCTGCAGGAAATCACACAAACGACTTTACTACTGGTTTTGAACTTTGAAGTTTAAACGCTGTATTTGTATATACTTTTATAACTCTGTAAAGGGCTCTGATACTATGGTGAGTCTCGTTTGACCTAAAGAAAAATAAAAAAATAAAACAAATAATTTCTGATGATTCACGAGGTCATCGAATCCAAGAAATGTTGCTAGTGGATCAGTTTTATCCCATGCTGCGGAATAACATCTGGCCTTGGAAGAGAAGGCTTAAGCCAATCAAAACTTCCAGCATTTACTCCTACTGAAACTTGTAATGAGCATGATCCTAGGATATATAATTATGCAAGAAACTCCTAGGCTGTGTACAAGTTTAACAGCAAGCTTTACAGGTATTGATGCCAAGCATAGCAAAAGGAACGGACAGACATGAAGTCCGTTGGGAAGGAGGGATGCTATTCCCGCTAGCCACTTTGTGATGGGCTGGGGAGATGACCCGAGACTGAAAGAATGATTCTTACATGGGTCACTCAGCTGGTCCCCTAAAGTATGGTGGTGAATATCCCTCTGCACAACATTTTATATTTCTTACTTGCCAGCACAGAGCAGCTGTTTGGCAGCTGGGAAATAACATTCTTCCTTTTTCCTCACGCAAAACAGCATTCTTTTTTTAACGTTTTAATGCTGCCGACAGCCAAATATTGAAAATTAGTTTTCCTCAATTTCTTGGGTAGGGACTTCCACAGATCATATCACAGAACGGCGCAGCACTTAACTTAGTTGGTGCAAGCGCCGGAACTGGCAAAGATCAGTGCAGCTAGCAAAATAAACAAACATACTCAAGAGCTAGGTCAGAGAAATGTGGAATTATTGCACTGGCAAGTGAAGGCGGCGAGAGAAGCCAAAGTCTCACATGCAAGCCACTGGCATTTTCCTCTGGCAGCGGATCCTTTTTCAGACGAGAACACAAAAATCAGCATGACAGCGACATGTGTGGTCTCATCTTGAGATGCAGAAACGTGTAGCTAATGCAAATCAGTCATATAACAGAAACAGAAACGATACAGCATGAACAGGACAAAGCAGGTTTGTGGTTTTTAACACTGACAGCACAACAGTATGCCAAACTTGCGCATATTTGAATGAATTTATTTCCATTTCTTAGTCTAGAACACTGACTAGCATTTTAAGGACTGCCATTCTGTGAGAGAGAAAAATGCAACATTCACATTAAAGGAATACAACTTCTAAATACCTGTAATATCGCAATTTAATGCTGAAAGGAGGATGTGCCTAGATCTCCATTAAAACAAGTGCCTGGGTACCTCTTCACAGACTACAAATGAACACCCTCCCTCCCTCCCCTCTCCACTGTCAGCCATCACTTACCTCAAGAGGCAACCCAACAACCATCCCTAAATCTCTGCAGGTAAGGTTTCACTCCCACCTAGACTCCCTGGCTTAGCCTACACCGCCCATTCACAAAAGACCATGTCAACCACTGCCCAGGCGCCTCCGTGTACAGTATGTCAACTAACAGCAGCAACAACCCGTGCCCTTCTGACTGCCTCTGTACATCTCTAGTTAACTTTGAAGTAGTGCTGCTGATCAAATTTTAGTCTGCAAATGCTGGTATCTCAACAGCAATGGTCTCCCTCTGACAGATGTCTTAGGCACATTTTCAATCAATTTCATGCCCCCTGCACAGCGCAGTCTTGAGATACCCTTGGGTTACTCCGGTTGCTCCTCAAGCACGTCCTCATTGACCCCTGGAGGGTTATCACCGAAAGCCATGCCACAAGCTTTGTGCATGCTGACACAAGACCTTGGTTTCCTTTGTGCAATAACTGACGTGATGAGTCAGCGAGGCGAGGCTTTGCTATCTTATCAGTGTTCGCTCAAACAAACCTAAATAACACCGTCACCCCACCAACCAAGCAGTGGTAATGGAGTGATGTGCTCTGCTCTAGAGGATTCCATCACAATAATCAATCACCAATACAAATCTATTGCACAAATTCCTGCCTAAAGGCCACAATCAAACTGGATATTTACGGCATATCTCAGGAGTAGCAGAAGGAAATTTAACCATAGTATCAGGAATCATGTCGTCAAGAGAAACTCGCATGCACGTAAAGCGTTCATGATGTTCAATTTAAATAGTTTAGCCAATGAAACGGGGAACACAAACAAAGGGGTGAAGGTTGAGGTGAACAAGGTGGCATACGTGGATTCATAACTGAAAAAAAGGCAGAGTAAAGTACAGTGGCGAGGAAGGACCATTAGCCATAGGAAAAAGAGTGTTGAAGAGAAGGGGTTGGGAGGAAAACGTAAGAGAAACGTGTGACTGACGACAATGCCAATAGTATTAATTGGTGCTCACAGTAAATTGTGGTCTCACCTGCTAGAAGGTGCACGAAGCAAAATCGACTTTGCAGCTTGCTGAGGAGCACAGCAAGGAAACCTTCAGGCGGCAGCGAGGAGACATCAGGGGAGCTCTGGTCATACACCACCACCTGCAGCTCACAATCAATCTCCACCTAAGCAAGGGAAGACTCAATCAAAAACAGGGAAAACAAAGGGTACTCAAGAGCTTGTTCACCAACTGGCTTCAGATTGATAAACCACTGTATTTTGTATGGTGATGTGCCACTGAATCTTGCCTAAACCCTGGCAGAAGCTTTTATCAATATGAGAGGTATTGCCGTTGGGCCGTTTGACCTTAGCTGGGGGTGGAGGAAGTTTTAAAATATTGTACGTCTTTACTTTATCAGTCGCTGGATGACTATGGCCTACCAGTCTGCCTCTATCACTGTATTGTATTGTTTCGGAAAATGCCAATAGCTTTATACACACTTTATAAATGTTGACCTTGCTAGTGATCTTGATTACGGGACTATGTCTTCCTACCAAGTTTTTTTCCTTCAAAATTGCTTTATTAGCATTGTGTAATTTGCAAACAATACATTACAAAACTCTCTGGGTCAAGACCAGAGTCAGCAACACAAGTCAGTCATGCAACATAGTAGCGTTCCAGCACTTAAGGACCCAACGCAAGCAATATATTACAACCTGGGATTGTGCATGCGTTAACTAGACGGCCTACTTTTGAACAGACTGTTGAAAGAGGGGTGTGGGCGGGAGCTGGTAATCATCCACCATTCGTTTTCTCAGTCATACCTTTCTCAGCACAGACAGCAAAGCCCCAGCAATGCCTGGGGTGAAGCGGGGTTGGGGGGAGCCTCCTAGCTGTTGTAGAGTGGAAAGTGGCCTTGCTCCACTATCTAGGGGGCCACCACCGCCATCCACAAGCAAAACCGGAGCTGAGCCATCCACTATCTAACCTCTGTTCTCTCTCCTAGGAGGTCCACTTTTGCACCCCACAACTCCAAGTCCCTCTCTGCATTTTTACCCGTGCGCATCTTCTTAAGACTATATTCTTCAGCCACTGTCCACTCTAGTAGGTCAGTTCTCCATTTGCTCGGCATCGGTGGTGCCGAACTTGCCCAATGAATGGCCATACGCCACCTGGCAAGCACCAGACCCAGTTGGGCACATCTATACCATTCCTTAGGGAGTAACAAAAGGCCTAATATTATATGGTGTGTTGTCAGCGGGCTGTTGCGCCCTCGGAGCACTCATCGGATGTCGACACAGTGCGCTCTGATTCTGTAACTAGCATAATGCTGTTCCCCTCGATTACACCTCAGGTTGCCAGAGACTTCTAATGTTATGATTCGAGATGTCTGGGAGTAGTTAAGTATACGGAGGTTTTTGCAATATATATATTACTGTTGGTGGTTGCTTTGTGGGTCCAGTGTAACTAAGCTTTATAGCGAAGTATGCTAATGTAACCCATATATATCAGTATCGGCAATACGTTGTTCTTACGAACTATCGCAGGTTTGGCCCTTACCCCCCAGGCGATTGCGATGATGCTTTCATTGTTTGACTTCTGTTTAAAGTTTGGTCCTCTGCTGTTCAATGAGGGAACCTAGTATTGGGGATTTTTTTTATGTTGATGCATGCTCGGCTCGTAGACCGCTTCTGTTTGCAGGGTTTTGGCTCCCACAGAACACGTGGCAATTACGCTCTCTGCACCACAATGGCATTACATAATACATACACCTACTGCACGTGGAATGTGAGGGGCTTGGGTTCAGTGCATAAACGACACCGAGTCCTGGCGCAATTTAATAGAAGGAAGGTTGCTATAGCTTACTTGCAAGAAACTCACCTGAATACTGACGAGGCTGCCAAATTGCAGAGAAAATGGAGGGGACAACTGTTTGCTACAACATATTCAGCCTTCTCCAGGGGGGCTGCGGTGTGTTTGCGGAATAACTCCCTTTTAAACTCCTAGAGCAGAAAATAGACATCAACAGTAGATATGTGTTACTAAATGGCTTGTTGGATGGGGCTCATGTGGTTATGGGCTGTATATACGCACCGAACATTGACCAGGATAAATACCTAACTACACTGGGCACAGTCTTGACAGAATGGGCTGACTATCCTTGGGTGATAGGGGGGCGAATTTAATGCTGTGTTAGATGTCGACTTAGACAGGTCTCATCTCCCATTACATGTCACTGAAAGCAAGAAACAAGCAGAGGCACTTGGAAGGTGGACGGAGGGGTGGGATCTCCATGATGCATGAAGGGCGAAACACCCTGGGCATAGGGAGTATTCCTTTTACTTGCCACCACACAGACTACACACCCGGATAGATCAGTTCCTATGCTCCGGTACATTGATGGGGTCCATTACTTCGGTGCTCCATATGGGTAAAACTCTGTCTGACCAGAACCCAGTGGAATTGACTTTACAATGGGGCAAGATCCCAACCCCCACACCGACTTGGAAACTACAACCTGCGATGCTGGAGGATCAGGTCTTCCGCAATGCCATCTCAGAGGCGATTGCCCATTATTTTTCGGAGAATGCGGGGTCTGCTAGCACTCGCCTAATGGAATGGGATGCATTTAAGGCGGTCATCAGGGGAGTGGCAATTAGCACCAAGACAGGGGTTCGTCTTGCTCTCATAGAGCGGCTTACGAGACTGGAGGGTAGCTTAGCCGCACTGGAGGGGGAGGCTGCGGGGACAAGTGAACAATTAACTCAACTGCGAGAGGCTAACATTCAATACGCAGAGCTACTTGAAGAACTGCGGGTTGTTGATTACCGGCTGTACACACAGAAACTGCACACACAAGCTGATAGGTCAGGACCACTGTTGGCGCAGTTGGTCCGGAACGCCCCCTTGCCTACGCCCATATTAGAAATTCGGAATAGTGTGGATGTGGTGGTGACCACGCAATTAGACATCAATGCTGCGTTTAGGGACTACTATGAACACCTTTACGGTCTGTTGCCTGGCCTTACTGACACTGAATTTGAACACTTCTTCGATGATGTTTCCCACAACTCCCACAACGACAATGCGAGGACTTAATGAGACCAATCACAGGGGCGGAAATCCGGCAGGCGATTAAGGCTTTACCACACAATAAAACTCCAGGGATTGATGGTCTACCGGTTGAATTTTACGCGGTATATGCCGACTTACTAAGTCCTCGTTTGCAATGTATATATCGTGAATTGTTGGAAGAGGGTGGTCTCCCCGCCACTACATTGCAAGCGTTAGTGGTCTCGCTATTAAAACCAGGGAGGGATGCTCTGCTCATATAGAGCTATAGGCCCTTGTCGCTCCTTAATACGGACTATAAAATCCTCAGTAAATTGGTGGCCACTCGAATTGGTCAGTATATCCCCACGCTAATACACACCGATCAATGTGGGTTTGTACCTGGTAGGAACACTGCATTCAATATCAGATGCCTGCACCAGGCCATGCTGGGCACAGTAGATACGGGAACTAGGGAAGGTTGCATATCCCTTGATTTGAGACAGGCGTTTGACTCCTTACGTTGGTACTATATGTTCTATGCACTTGCACGTTTTGGTATACCTGAGGAATATATAGCGTGAGTGCGCTTACTCTACACGAACCCCACTGCGCGCGCGCATATGGGTCAGCATATTTCGAGGCAATATGTGGTGGCGCGGGGTACCAGAGGGCTGCCCCTTGTCGCCGTTGCTATTCATTCTGGCACTGGAGCCGCTTTTACACGGACTCCGTGCCTTTGCCATCTGCAAGGGAATAACGCGTGGTCGCACATCCCACACTGTCTCAGCATACGCAGATGATCTCATTCTTTATATCAAGGACATGACTGCAGATCCTCACCCAATGCCCTCCATTTTCGAGTCGTTCCAAGATCTATCTGGCCTGGCTATTAATGCTGCCAAGTGATACGCATATTTCTTTGATGGGGCTGCGAGAAGCGGGGGCTTCGTGTTTGGCCCCTGGACTTTCCACATAGCACCTGATACCTTTAAATATCTCGGAATACAAATTTATCGTAATGCTGCAGACCTACTGGACGGCAATCTTATGCGCGCGATTGCCGCTCTCAAATCTCAAATTCAGTTCTGGGTCTCATTGCCCCCATCGGGGGCGGGCAGAGTAGCCATCACGAAAATGGTGCTGCTGCGGCGGGTCCTTAACTTACCGATACTAGTCCCCGCGAGGATCTTTAAAATGTTGAACTCTCTGGTGTCCGACCTAATATGGGGTACAGGACGCAGACGTAATAGCCTAGTGAAATTACAACTCACCACGAAACAAGGGGGGATGGGAGTGCCGGATTTGCGTGCATATTGCTATGCCAGCCAGTTGCAATGGCTGGCATATTGGCTGGCAGGACGTAACTTGCAAGAATTGGATAGCTCGTCACGGGACAGGGACAAGGAGGTCATATACAGGCTTTTATTACCACAGGCTCCCCTATTGCCGTCGACATCCCACTTATTGAAGTTAGCTATTACTTATTGGCGGAGTGCAGTGAGGTACACTGGACAGAAGACGCCGTATGCCCCCACTATTCCACTACTGGGTATCCCTACACGTTCGGGGCTGACCACTGACCGCGCATTACAAGCATGGGCTGGAGCGGGCATCACTACGATAGGGGATTTTTTTTCGGAGGGTGTATTAATGACGCATGAAACGTTTGTGCGTGTGCATGACGCCCCTGAAACGCTGTTCCTCCTACATGCGCTCATATCCAGATACATACTCACTACATGGTCACCTGAGGGCACTGAACCATCCACAAATACATTACTTACCATGCAATACCTAATGGGAAATGGGGCACGATTGACAAAATGGCTAACTCACATAATTCGAACTGAAAAGGCGGTCTCCTTACGGCCATTACGAGACAAGTGGGAAGGGGACGTAGGCCGTGCATTTACAGCTAAGGAGTGGGACACTATATTAGGGCACCCCAAGAAGGTCTCTCGGAATCCTAAATTTAAATTTATTCAATTGATGGTGTTACATAGAGCTTATTTAACCCCACACAGACTGGGCGCTATGTTTCAGGGGGCGGAAGATGACTGCCTGCGCTGCCATGCACCCGATGCAGGGTTGATACACATGATATGGGATTGCCCTAGACTGGGACACTACTGGGTGATGGTCTGCAAAATATTGATGGATATAGCCCCGGTGCACCGGAATGACACACTGGAATACTGGGAGTAGGGCCCCGTAAGAAGAAGGGTAGCTCTGCCTCTCGTTCTGTTAATCTTGTGCTCCAGTTGGCCAAAAGAGCCATAAATACAAGATGGAAAGCCACTAGGGGCTCCGTCCCTACAGGAATGGCACACGGAAATGTTGAGATGGGGTAAGGCAGAGGGGGCTGAACTACAACGGGAAGAATATAGAGGCCTAAGGAAAACACAGATTTCGTTGAGCTGGAATGCAATGCTAGAGGAATACGCTGCGATAGACATTTTGTCCTACCGAGGTGGACTCGGACTATTGCAGGAGGGTTTGATCAACGGCTACGGGACACATAGGCTCCTCACAATCTTTGTGGGCTATACTGTGTACGTTAGCAGGACTGTACAGTTTGCCTACGTCAGTCTTTGGGATCGAGACACATATAACTGCGGATGTGGAAAATGTGCAAATGCTACTGTTAGATATTATGGCAGAGCATGTGGGGAGGGAGGGGGAGGTAGGGTAAGAGTTTTTGTTAGAATATTAGATCTGTATTAGATCCTGATAGATTTGACTAATCATGACATGTTTGGCTGGACTCCTGGCGTAGATGAAAATGCCGAAAACTTTTTGTATTTGTTCGCCGGTTAGGATGTATATTAACGATCTTAAACCACTGAGTGATGTCATGAAGAGACTATCATGGATGTTCGATATTATTAATGGGTGCTATCCCACACTGGTTGTAAATATGTGAACTATGCCATGTACTTATATGTCCATATAGCTCTATAAGGTCCGGCTCACTGTTATGTGCAATCAATTAAAAAAAAATATATATATATATATGGTGTGTTGTCAGTTCAGCCCTAACTCTAGTTATCCGTTTCACCTGCCATGTTAAATGACTGTTGCGAGTCCTCTGTAGGTTGAGGAGCTGCTGGAGTGGTCACTAATGGAATCGGGTAGTTAATGGCAGGTTGTGCCGCTCACAAAGCAGAATATTTTGGTCAATGACCTTAATCTATGTTAGACATTATTCAGTTGATGGTGCCAAAGGATGACATCATAGTGTCAGTTGTCTGCTGCTTTGTGGCAGGCCCCTGGTCTGCCTACATACGCCTGCTTAACTGCTAAACATGGGGCCTAGGCGGGGAAAATACTACACTGCTGATGTGGCCAACTCCGCTTTGCAGCAATGGTAGAGCCAGGGGCTAATGGCCACCCATGCTTGAAGCCATGTATATTTTGAGTATTTTTTTAAATTAAAAAATAAGATGTCTTTATTAAAATATTGCTACATGCATATAGATGCTTTTTGGATAAGGGTTAATATGTATGTATTAGCATCTTAAGGCAATAATCCTTTTCAAAGTTTTTAACATTAAACTCATGCCAGAGAGTCTGGAGGGGATCATACCGTTTACAAGAAAATCTTCCCAGTGGGATCCACTGAGACATGCACCAGACATGCCAGGCCCTCTTATGGGGGAATTAGTGTCCTTGTTAATTTAAGCCGCAAGTCCAGATCCTCCGTAAGTCTGGGATCAGTTTGCAAAAGTTTCATTCTAGCTCTTTCAACCGCACACCATTCAGATATGTTTAGACCATCTAGCCACCAATGGAGCTCTAGTACCCTGGCTTGTAATGGCATAAAGGTTATGAACTTTTTCTTTATTGAACGCTTTGAGCGGTAAACCCCAATGTTCAACAAGAAAATCCGAGGACAACACAGCAGTTCTATTGTAATCTGTCTTTGTACATCCAAACCTTGGATTCTAGAACACTACATCCCCACATGAGGTGATGGTATGTTGCTTCTACCTGTTCACATTTGGGACACTGTGGGGACCTTATGCTGTCTAGCTTATGAAGCATAGCACAATTACAGGGAAATGTTCACTGACTGATTAGGGATCGGTGTCGGGGTGGTCATGGGATGTTGGGATTTGCTAAGAGAACGTGTGGTTGATTCTGCTGCATGCTATAGATCCAACTTTCATCAACTCCCACAGAGATGAAGACATGAGGATAGCAGGGTGCACTCATAGGTACATCTGACCTGCAAGTAAAATTACTAACATAGAATATTAGTGGGCTAAACAACCACAGAAAATTTGGACAAGTGCTTGCAGGTTTAGTTAGGCAAGGAGTTGCATTTGCAGTGCTGCAGGAAACTAATCTCACCAAATGACATGGCATAGATTTTCCCGCAGGTGGAGTGATTGCCGCATTTTTAAAGCAGAGGGGCCGGAAGAAATTTGTTGCAAAGCCCTGAAAAAAAAAAGTTATAAAAAAAACCCTCAACCAACTAAAGAGGAGTAGCCATAATTATCAAATGCAGCTATCCCTTCAGGCATAGCACAGTTACGTCAGATGCTGAGGGTAGGTACTGGATTCTAAAGGAAGCTCTAGGAAGCAAGTATATTACATTGGTTAACATATAAAGACTGAACACAGACGCATCCAAGGCGTTGACTGAGTTAGCTTCGCAAAATAGAATATGGGGAACTCTAATATTAGACAAAGCACTACTGCACAACAGCAACTATTGAGACACTTGCAGTAGCAGTATGACTTGACTGATGTATGGTGCATGTATAACCCTGATTTTTGAAGACTATACATATTATGCAGCAGTTTAGGTTAGGCTTCTGGCTGTACATCAAACACACAAAAGATGAAGGAAGGAATGCTTGCAATTTGTCGAACCACTGGAAATCAGGGAAGCATTCCAACCCGGCCCACCTCACCTCACTTTAGACCCATCCATATGCAAATCAGTCTTGACCTTGCTCAGATAGGAACAATTTAGCCCGAACTGTCACACCAGGTCCTCCCTGAACCAGAACACAAGTAACTCGAGACCGGTTTCATTCGGGTTTAGCACGGTTCCAGTGGCACAGTGAGAACTGGATACATGTCTGAGCATACCTTTCCACTTAGGGTGGTATATCAAACATAAAACCGGTGATGGAAGAATAGCTTGCAAATTGTCTAACCATTGGAAATCACTCAAGGAAGCATTCCAACCCATCTATCTTTTGGCCACCTCGGTTTGGACCCAGCCATATGCAAATCAATCTTGACCCTGCTCTAATAGGAACCAGTCTTGGGTTGCTTGTGTTTCGTTTTGGGGAGGACCTTGCCCGGTAGATCAGGATGGACTGTTCAGATTGGCGCACAGTCAAGACGGATTTACATGTGGCAGGGGCTACAAAACATAGTGATGTTTGATTTACTGATAACAGATGGATCAGTAAATAAAAAACAAAAGTAGTGTGAAAGGGCTTGGAAACCAGACATATAATAATAATAATAATAATATAACTACCCAGTGCTGACGGCTACTGGGAGAGCAAGATATAATTACTGCATTTCATTAGGAAATTTCTTTTTTGGTTTTCTATTAACTTAGGTGCCGTTTTACAGACCTTTATGAAATTCAATAAAATGCCCTCTTTTGACTAGTTTTGTCATGGAAAGTGTTAGGGTGATGTGTAAAGCGTGGGCAGAGAAAAGGAGGGGGTCCCAAAATGCAATATACACATTTATTTTCCATGGACGTAGGCAGTGCTACCGCAAAGAACTGCAGAACGGAAATGTACCACATTTGGCAAGAAGCTGGATCTTGGTCTAGAAAACGTGCTTTTGGTGTAAATCTGTTCAGTAGTTTAAGAAATTAAGGTACAAAAATATTTGTATATCTGGGTATGAGATTCCTTCAAACCCAACTTTAAAAAGTAGAGCATTTTGATTGGCCCAGGGGGCTTTTTTCCCCTTAGGCCAACACACTCCCTCAGGAGCGAGTGCTTTGATTGGCTGGCTACAACATGAGGAAAAATGTTACACAGGCAGTCATTACAAGACTCAGGGACTTATTCCCCTGTCCTGAAATTGTTTAAAACAAGAATATAAGGGGATTGGGGGAGGGGGAAGAATACCCTGCCCCCCAAGCTCTTGTTTGGTTGGGGGTGTGGGGAGTTCCAGACGGAATCTCGCCATGCACAGTTAATTACACCACATATTACATGTTGTTATATGAAATATTCTACAACATCATTGATAACATCACTGCAGTATTTGAAATTACTTTATTGATGACAAAACCGAGCATAGCGGGGGCACGAGTTATAGTTACTTGAGATAATTATAACCAGTCAATTTCTGTTTCGTTTTTAGTTAAAAACGTTCAGTTGTCACTGAAATGTAACTATAACACTCTAACCTTAGGAATTTTCAGTGAATTTTTTTGTTTTTTTGTGTTTTTTATAAATGTAAAGTAACATTATCACAATTCCTAACTATAACATTACTTTGATCTTTGTTTTTTTTCAGTGATGTATACACATGCATATCAATCAAAAGAAAGGATGTATCCCCAGTCCATGACACAAAATACTTGCACTGCAGGATTGCGGTCTCAGAGCAAAGGTTTTACTACAGGCCTTTAATGCAGTGGCCTGCAAGCTTACAACAGAGTAGTGATTTGGGATCCTTAGGGAAGGTGTGCCGCTGTATTTTGCACCACCTACAATCTTCTTACTACATAACTGGTTTATATACTGGGCATCACTGTTTTAATTGTAATGATTTTTATTAATCAAACAAAGAATTTTAATATGCTTACTACATATTGGAGGCGTCCCAGACAGAGGGAAATGCCATAGTCTAAACGTGACATAACAATAGCCTGAACCGCGAGCCTACATGAGGGGAAAGGTAAGAACTCGAAGGCTTTTCTAAGCATTTGCAGAATGCCAAAATAACCAGCTGCTAATTTCTGCACCTGTACATCCAAGGTGAGTTTGTTATCCAGTTGAATGCCCAGATCTTTTTTGAGCAGGAGACTATGTCATTAGCATAGGCAAGTGTGTTCAGATTGGTAACAACTCAATTAGTTTGTTTAAATAAAATTCATAATGTATAAATAGGGCACAAAGCCAAATGTTGTCATGGAATTCTGTAGGACCACTGCTGTAAATTGGGTGGAAGGGTTCTTAACCAGACCTGTACCAGATGTACCTATCAAGTCATGTATAGTGTGAACGGGGCAGTAAATATTATAGTTGCTATTTTAAATCCAGAAGATGAAATGAGTCACAAGATCTATGATCCTTATTAAGTATGGGTAGGACAATTAGCAGGGTTGGAAGGGTACCTTCAGAGTTTCGGGGCAAACATTTGACACCTGAGCCATCCACTCAGGAGGCTGCCCAGAAGTCAGCACAGTAATAACTCCAAAGATAATTTATTCAAATCCTGGCATGCTGCTCCATGTATTAAAAGGATGTATCTAGGTCGGAGCGTCTCCACTACACCCTGGCAGAAAGGTTTCTGGAAAACTACTTGTATTATATAGCAGTAACTATATTCTTGAATCAGTTACTAGTTCAAATATGAATGACCAACATGCTTGCCTTGAGCATATATAATGCCACATTCACATAACATCCACAAGGCAACAGAATGCTTTACATGAGGTGTTATTCCAATGGTTCATGAAAACTGTAACTGGGAAACATTAGGTTCAAAGGTGGAGGAGGGTCTTAGCGCTGAGTGAGGTGGATAGAGAAGGTCATTGAGTAAGGTGGATGGACAGAAGTCGAATGCTGTAGGTAAAGGCAGAAGTGGGTTAAGGGGGGAGGACTGGCAAGGAATATGTGTAACTAGGCTTTTAGGGAGCGAGTAGGATTGGATATATGAGTGTTTAGAAGCAGGCGATGGGATTGGGAGTGACAAATAAAACATGTGCAACCTCCACTTACCCCAGTGCTTACCTTTTGTTTTGCAGAATGCTGAATTAGCTCGGTTATCACCACCTTGTCCTGCTGCAGCCTTCTTTTCATAAGTTTGGAGCAGTTGATATTAACAGCATCAAGGATGTGTGCAGTGTTGTACTCCACAAAGGGTCGACTGTCAATTAGGAGTACTTTTTCCATGCCTGACTCTAGCATGGCTACCAACCTCTCTGGAGCCATGAGCCGGGTCTCCCCATGGGCCATGGCACCCAGCACTAGTCTGTACCACCCACTTGAGTTCCAATGGAAGAGCAATGGTCCCAGTTTCAAATTGATTTCAGCCTTCCATTGTACCTTGAAGGTATGCAGTTTTTCCCTTCATAAGAAGGCTCCTTTCATTTGACGAAGAACAACTACAAAGCACTCGGGCCAAGAAAGTAAAGCTTCTGCAAAGCTTCTTGAAGGGTTAGATTTCCCATTTCAAACAAAAGTAGTAAAGAGGACACTGGGGTAGCCATTGTCTAACACCATGCTTTTGATTGTACTCCTTCTTGCACAGGGGTCCATACCAGAAACCGAACCATGTACCTGCGGATAAAAACAGATAATAAGATATAAGGTGAAGAGAAAGGAAGAACAGAGTGACAGCATACGTGTGGGCAATAAGGTAGAGAGTAAGGACTAAAAGCAAAACAGATCAAAAAGAGGAAACTATCAGGAAGGGAGAATGTGGAAAGTGAAAAGAAGATGAGCAATATAAAGTTGGAGAAACTGAAAATAAGCAGAAACAGAACTAATCAAGATATTATGGGACACATTCACAAAGTATCACACACAGTTAACTTGAATTTGGAAGCGCAAAAGGACCACTTTGAGCATTCAAAAACTACCAAGAGTGAATGGGGAAATTCTGCAAGTATGCTGGAATTTCTGCTGTTGTACATTTGATGGTAAGATAGGGTTTTTGGTAACTTCCAAGTGGCTCAAACTGCTAATAAAGTATAGAGAAATTTACAAATTTGGAAGTGTGTGGGTATTTAACAACCACGTACATGTAGTTTACTACTTTGTAAAGTCAAAGGCAAGAGTGAGTGCCTTTCCCATGTATGAGTGGCGAGGGAACACGCTCCTATTTCACAGGAGCCTAAGGTAGGGGGTTTATCCAAGTTAAAATCAAGTCTTCCTTAGGAAAATAGTTGAGTGTGAGTGCACATTTGCAACAGGTTTACATATTAGAAATAATAACATGGCATAAACCCCATTTGCGTAAAGTTTATTCATTGTAGTACTCAAGGAAAGTTTGATGGTCATACAGTTATTAAGTAACCTTGGGGTCCTCTGTTAATCAAATGAAAGTCATAAATTTGCTCCAAACACAGGAGAAAAATCAATCCTAGTGGTGTGAATCTCTAGCTTTCGAAGACAGGACTTTGTGAATATGGCCCTATGACCATTTAGAAGATGGTAGAAATACAAACAAGCGTTGGCAAAGCCAATAGTCCTGGCCTTGGAAGGTTGGTGAAATGCTATTAAAAAAAAAAACTTTTTTATTGCAAACACTTTCTGCCAAAACAATGAAAACAGTTTGTTCCTACGGATGTCATATGCTTATATCAACAAAAACAATAAAGGGTAAGCATCAAAAGCGGTCTGTTTTCTTTTCTATTTGGCGTCATTAATACGCCTGTTTAAAATTAAAGTTCCAAGAATATATACATATGGATTTATTCAACAAGTGACATGAAGGAGGAACACTATCCAGAGAAGAATTACTATTTTTACAAAATAAACAGCCAAAAATACCAACATTTTACCATCTACCTAAAGTGCACAAAGATGCTGCCAGACCACCAGGGAGACTGATTGTGTCGTCAATAGGAGGTTTGACTGAAAATATGTCAAAATTCATTGACTACTTTCTTGCACCCTTGGTTGCACAAATGAGCTCTTATACTAAAGACACTAAAACTCTCTAAGACAAATACAACATATAGGTTGGGAAAGGGATTTCATAATGATAACGCTCGATATTTGCAACTTTTATACGAGTACAAGACATCAAGATGGCCTAGTTGCAGTAAAGTCCTTTCTGGGACAACGCTCAGTAAGATACTTGGAACACAGCGAAATGTTACTTGAATTTATTGCATTTGAAATGTTACTTAAATTTATTGCATTTCGCTTGAATAATAATATTTTTATCTTCCAAGGCCAAAGGTACCGACAAATAAGGGGCACGGCGATGGGCACCTGCTTCGCCCCCAGCTATGCAAACTTGTTCGTAGGCTGGTGGGAGAAGCAGGTGGCCTGGGCAGATGACAAGAGCGAATGGGTGGACCAAGTGGTTTGTTGGCAGAGATACATCGACGACCTCTTCATTATTTGGAAGGGGTCTGAGATATCAGCAGAAAAGTACATCTCCGCCCTCAATGTAAACAACTTGAATCTAAGATTCACCCACGAAATTAGTAAAAGTGAGGTGAACTTCCTGGACATCAGAGTCTTTGTAGAATCTGGAACAATTCAAACAGCTCTGTAAAGAAAGACCACGGCTGGTAATTCTGTCCTGCATGGACGTAGTAGCCACCCAGCGAGCCTTGTAAACAGTATCCCCTATCAGGGGTGTGGAATTTAATAAATATCTATTTGTCCATGGGGCAGGTTACTTCATAAATCTACTCGTCCTGTAACAAAATCTGCTTGTCCCTTTTGTGCCATGTAATGCGGTGACAAATTATGGCAGCAGTCTCATTAGATAAGAGCTTTGAAATAGCCCCTCTAATTATGCAAGGGCTCCTTCCATAGTAAGGTTTGAATACTAGCAATTCCCTTAAGTTGCCACGTGTCCGCAGAGCTACATACTGGCGCTAAAGTTAATGGTATGCAACAGTTCCAGGGTTGGAATGCACTTTTGAGTCTGTGCAAACCTACTAACTTGCATGTTTTAAGGGTTTTCACCAACTCTTCTCTAATCTTTTCTCATACTGAGAAAGGTTGGAAATTTACTCCCGACAATGGCAGACCTAAAACTTCCAGGGTTGGGGAAAAAGGTGGTAGGAGGGAAAGTGAATTTGCAAACACTCAGATTTTCTCATGAGCAAATCTACACCTGCATATTTGTTCATCCTAAAATGCAGTTCACAAATATTTTCTAGGACTACTATTTCTTGGCCTACTTCTGTAAAGTCCTGTGAATTCACATAAGCCATATATCTGCACTTAATGCAAGGACATGTGTGCACTTTCTAGACTTTATTTAATAACTGGGCTCCTAATTAGGTCTAGCATTAACCATGACATTTTGTGTTTATTAAAATTCTGTCTGTCTGTCGGCTAGCTTCACTGTGAGTACAGCATTTTGTTCTTTCACAAGGAGCATAAATCGACACAGTTTTGTTCAGTGCCAAGAACTACTGTGGCAATGTGTGCTTTTTGAGACCAAAACTATTTTTGCTTTTGCCAATGTTTGTTATAATAAGGGACCAGCAGCTTCCACGCCAATAAGGTTTTACAAAAAACATGCCAAAACAAGTCACGCATTGACAAAACCAGAAGGCCGACCAACAATTTCAGACCTATTGCCTTTACCAATGCTTGTTTATTTTTGTTTCCCATAATCTTATTAAAACTGGTTGCACTGATTTTCTATAATGAATATTTTTCGGAAATACTAGCATACATCAATACACTCCACTAAATGATGCTGCAGAAAAACGGTACCTAAAATGTTACAGTAGTTTAGCGAAATGTTTTTGCATTTTTTTGTGAACATTTTATTTTTAAAGAAAAGAATATTCAATCTTGTTTTCAAGCTTCTGCATATATTTGCATCTAATCAGAGCATTCTGGGAGCAGTAAGCATAGCCTCATTTTGCTAAACATTGAAAACGTATATAGCCAAAGGTGGAAGGTGCACTCCTTGTGTTCGGACACATTAAATCAAATAGTCCAAACAGTATGTACACATTTTTTTTAAATCGAACCACTGTCAGTAGTGCAGTCTGAGCTGACAACATGTACTTAGATCACTCACCCTAATAATAAACGTTTTGCATTAACGAACCATAAATACAAGTTTAAACTGCGTTAACACATGGACACAAATATTACCTTAACTGCAGGCAATGCCTTCCCCTGATCCATAATGGGATATGGAAGACTGGCAGTCAAAGGGTTTGTGATGTAAGGGGTTGGCCTACTTGTCCCACAGACAAAATACACATGGAAACTTGTTGCCCTTGACCCCAAACAATATGTCCCGGGTGTCGGGCTATAGGAATTCCACATCCCTGCCCTATGGGTAATTACTACGAATAAAAAGGAACAGCTCAAGAAAAGAAGATTATGATCAGGCAGCCAGTAATAGCATCAGGCGATTTAGATCAAGGGGCTACTCACTTAAAAACATTATAATTGGCCAAGGCAAAAGTAAGAACAGTTGATAGACAGACACTACTGAGGGACACACACATTCATATATCAGGAGACGAGACAGGAAATCTGAGATTGATTACTAACTACTCGTCAGCAGACAGTAAACTAAGAGCTATACTGTGCAGGAACTGGAAAATCTTAAAATCTGACGGTGTCATAGGAAAGGAACTCTCGGACTATTCGAAAATAACATTTAGAAAATCAAGATCTCTAAAGGACCAATTGGTACAGAGCCATCTAACAAAATTACTTCCAACTTCAGGACTGCAGAGCCTTCATGGCTCGTTCCCATGTGGGAAATGAAAAGCATGCAGTACCAGTAAAAGAGTTCTGACTTACCAAATTCCGGAAAAAAGGTCCGGTACCAAGATCACTAAATTCATGACTTGTACTACAACGTATGTGGTTTACTGCCTAGAGTGCCCATGTGGCTATCGCTACATAGGAAGCACAGTGAACGCAGTACAAATGCGCATATTAGAACACCAAAGAGCCATTGCTAATAGGGATGACAACTACCCTGTAGCAAGCCATTTCGCTAGCTACCACAATAGTAATAGAACTCTCCTACAGTTTTTCTGTTTAGATCGTATCCCAAATGACATCAGGGGAGGAGATAAGGAGAAAAGGTTGTGGCGTCTGGAGTCCAGATACATTATTGAACTCCAAACATAGTCACCAAAAGGCTTAAACGCAGGGGAGGAGTTAATAACTCACTTATGATATATACGTATGTACACAATTCTGAGCAATATCATACATGTCTGGGTTAGAAACTTGGGAGGACTGAAATGTAATACACCTATGAATCAGACTACATATGAATTATGAGTAACGCAATGTAATTTAGATATAAAACAAGAGAAGTTAATTTACTGTACAGATTAACGCCAGCCCATCCAGGGCATAATATTGACAAGTCACATTCGTTCCTCTGTAAATATGTTGAGTCAATTGTAAATATTGGAATTATGTATACCTGGAAAGATTAATTTAGGATTATTATTTTTCAGGAATCACATTTTGATTAACTATGAATTGCATTGTTCATGTAAACAGTGAAAATGCACACTCCAATATGGCGACAAATTGATTCGGTAAGTCCTTCCTCTGTTTTGATTAGCATTTGTAAATATAAACTTCCGCCACTATGACGCTAGCCGACACTGACGAAAGCTACGGCTGAAACGCGGCTGTTTTGATTTTTTGCACGAATAAATCCTAACTGGGATTGAAGCCAACGCGAGTGCTTGTCCTTCTGTTTTTTGACAGCGGAGATATATATATATATATATATTTTATCTACTGGCGGTCGCCAGTAGATAGTTATAGTTAGGACAGTGTTTCCATAGGAAATCCGCAACATTCTATGTGGAATAACTTTGGCGCCGGTTGACGAATCCTCGCGAAATTTTCAAAACTAATGGGGCGCTACGCTCCGCTCCTACCCTGAAAGTCTCGGGGGGATTCGTCAAGCGGGGGCTGAGAAAAAAGGGGGGTCCCAAAACGGGTTTTCCCCATGCATTTTCCCATAGGACCTTTAGTCCGAGCTACAGCCCGAACGGCTGAACAGAATTACTTGAAATTTGGCAGAGAGGTAGTCCTCAGGTCAGAGATGTGCCTTTTGCAGGTCCGGTGTAAATCTGTTCAGTAGGTCCTGAGAAAATAGCATTTAAATCAATATATATATCTGTAAGCGCGCTCCGTGCGCTTACGGTAAGCTTACCGTACGCGTACGGTGCCGTGCGCGAGCTAAATTCTGATTGGTGGTTACATGACTGTAAACATTCGAATCGGTCGAAATCAGAAAGTGTCGGCCGCCATTTTATGTCTCTCGCTCTGAAAAACAAAGGTGGATAACGTGAAAAGGGGGCAACGAAGAGAGTTGCAGACCCCCTAGCGTTTGTGAGGGGGTCCAGGAAGGACCAAAAAGTACGAAAAATACAATTAATAATTTTTTTTAAAAATCGCGGAGTGCGCGTACGGTAAGCTTACCGTGCGCGCAGGGTGTGTGTACGGTGAAAAACCAGAAAAAAAATTAAAAATAAATACATAACTTAGCATTTAAAAAACCGTACAAATTCCCTGAAAAAACCATAGGTTTCACACACATTATAGTTAGGAATTAGCATTTAAAAAACCTTGCAAATTCACTTAAAAAACCATAGGTTTCACACAAGTTATAGTTAGCTGTACATTTCACACGTAAAAAACCAATGAAATTCCACGTTATAGTTAGTGCAGGTAACTATAACTTGCGCGACCGCAATACACAATGTGTCATTTCAGATGTCATCATTGATGTCATGAGTGATGTCACTGACCATGTCATGAGTAATGTAATATGTGACGTCATCAGCAGTTTATTGTGGGCGCGCAAGTTATAGTTACCTGATCTAACTATATCGTGGAATTTCATTGGTTTTTTACGTGTGAAATGTGCAGCTAACTATAACTTGTGTGAAACCTATGGTTTTTTAAGTGAATATATATATATATATATATATATATATATATATATATATATATATATCCACAACTTACAGGTAACCCATTCGGAGTGAAGCCACACGGAGATAGATAAAACTGTAAATACTTTAATGACAGCTTGCCAGCAGGAACATAACAGGAAAAAACATTCAAGATTGTGCCAGACGCGTTTCAGGAACTTCTCCTTTCTTCAGTGGCTTTGGATAGGCTGAGGAAAACGTCTTTCAGGTTGTATGCTGCTTAAATTGATCGCACTCGCCCCAATGGGCGTGGCCTTATGGCATTCTGGGCGATGTAGTGCACACCTTTGCTCCCTCAGTGGGTGCGTTTTCACAAAGTCAAAATAATCTAAAATATACGATGTACTCTATTCATGTAAGTTCCTGCCCCGCTTTGTAGCTGCCAAGAGAGCTTCAAACTGGCAACCTCCTGCTCGCGCCAGCTTGCCTCCGTCCCATCGATACATCACTCCGTGGTGCTATGACAGGCCCGCAAAGCGGTGGGCTTCGTTTCCACGACCGGGTAAAGGCCGTCTAATATCCACAACTTACAGGTAACCCATTCGGAGTGAAGCCACACGGAGATAGATAAAGCTGTAAATACTTTAATGACAGCTTGCCAGCAGGAACATAACGGGAAAAAACATCCAAGATTGTGCCAGACGCGTTTCAGGAACTTCTCCTTTCTTCAGTGGCTTTGGATAGGCTCATTTCCATTGAATAACCCCTAACCAAAAATCTTTTCTTACTCTCCAGTTGGGCTAGGGCGCATTCTGACTCAACACTGCATATCCGGATTCGCAGCATTTCCCCATAGGGAATACTGCGAATCAGATGTTCGGGATGGTGACTGGATGCGTGGAGCATTGTGATGCCGGCTGTAGGTTTGCGATGCAAAGTAGTCTCTAACCTGCCTTGGTTGATATATACCTCCACATCTAAAAAATGGACTCTTTCCCTGCTGACATGTGATACAAAGTGCAGATTTAACTCGTTGTTGATTTGATCTATAAAAGTCAGAGCTTCTTCTTCCTTGCCCTTCCATACAAGGAACAAATCATCAATGTAACAATACCATCTAATTACATTGTTAGTCATGACTGTAGGAAGGTGGATATCTGACTATGGTTACCCCCAAATTTTTGCCTAGTGTCTAGCTGGTTTTTCGACTTAGTTGGCCTGAGATCCTGCTATTCAGGATCTCAGCCTGGCTGTTCTCTCTTTAAAATGGACTCCATGTACCCTAGGTACATACCCAATTGGTTGGATCACCCTGTCAGCCCCTGTACCAGTGTACACTAGGTACCCAGGGCATTGGTGTACCCAAGGCCTGCCAAGGGCTGAAGCATGTATTATGCCACCCCAGGCTTGGCCTAACAATTTGACACAACTGGCTGATCACTCAGCTGGGGTAAGTTGGTGTAATCACCTCTTACTTAGGTGTAGTATACCTATACCTAACCTTAAATGGGACACCTGGTAACCTATAAGTCACTCCTATGGCAGGCCTTAACAATCCTGAAGGCAGAGTGCTTGGTTCCATGTGAGATGGTGCTCTGGCATGAGCTGAGCCTGTCTGCAGTGGTCGGAACAACTTCCTTCTACTGTTTCCAGATATCGTCATACCATATACTCTTAAGTGCATTATGAACCTCGCGGTTAAATGCTATCTTTGGTTTGGCTTTATCAAAACATGTCGAGTAAGGTGTCATACGAATTGGAATACTAACCCCTCGCCAATTCTGGCGACGGGGTTAGCATTCCACCCTTCTAGAGGGACACGACATGTACAGTACCTGAAACCCGGGTAAAATCAGACATAGCCTCAGCTCCACAAAATGGATGCTGCCACCACAGACACAAGTCTGCCCTCCTGCTGCTGGGAGTCCTTCCAGCTTGGGAGGTGTGGACAAAGGGTTTCCTGCCAGGGGAGGTGCATGCACCACCCCAGACAGGATTTTGTGTATTGGTCAGGTAGGGCTTGAAAGAAACCAGACATGCCTGTGGCTCACAAGGAGCCTCGGTGCATATGCCAGTTCAAACCGGTCCTGGGGCACACCAGTCCCGGGCCTGGGGCGAGCTGGACAAAGGAGTGGGGGTGTAACCACCCCCCTTCCTGGTCCCACCCATAGGGAGGGACCTAGCAGGTAGTCCGGCCCCTAGAATCCGCTTAAAGGTAGGAGCTGTGTCCTAAGACTTCAGACATCCTGGAATCAACTTAACACTAAGAAGAAGACGGGAACTTCGACGCTCTGCTGCACAGAGGACTGAAGCCAATCTCCCCTGTGGTCAGGGAGTGACCACCTTGCTAACGCAAGCACCATCCAGCGAATCAACGTCTGCTTTGCCGCCGCCTCCCGCCGGAGCCCGAGCCCAGAGACTGACAAGACCTGGACCTCCAGACCTCTCACCGCCCGATCCACAGTCCCTGAAAAGAGGAGACCCGTGGAGGCACCGAGACACGTGGAGCCAGCCATCTTGGAATGACTACGACAAGCTGACAAGTGCAACAACCGAGGCTCCCTCCAAGTTGTGCTTTGGGATCTGAGAAGCCCAACACCCGAGCAGCATCTGCACCAAAGGTGAGCCCTCCAGCATCTCCACGATCTGCGTGGGGCCCTTCTGCATTTTGCCACTCGACGCGCCTAACCGGTTGCTGGCCCGCTGGCTAGTAGCCATCTTGGCGACGAACCCTACGAAATACACCGCTGGTCTGGTTGCTCCAGACTGGCCCTTGCTCCCCTCCAAAGGAGCAGTCCTTCTGACCTTGCTGGTCAGAACCATCAGCTTATTTCGTCTCCTACAACAATTGCTTTTGCCAAGGCTTGTTTGCTTCGATCAAGTCGCCGACACCGCCGACAGCGAGAGCCTGCGTGGGACAGCTCGTGACCCGACTCCTGGACGTCGTCGACCTCCAGGGACCACGTGGCTGCAGAGACAAGCTACACCTTTCTTCCTGTTTGCACCCGACATTGCCTGGTACCCACCTGGTGCCACGCTGGTCACTGGCTAGTGACTGTGAACACTGTCCCCTCTGCTTACAGGTCTTCAACATCTCCGATCCACTCTTGGATCCACTGCATCTCTCCCGGACCGACCGCCTGCAGCATCTTTGTCTACAAGCTCCACGGAACAGATAGAAGAAACCCGACGCACTTCGAGGCCTATGCACCCGCTTCCTGTGGGTGAGGTAAAGCTGGCACACCTGTGCCCAAGTGTAGTATTACATCTCTAGTGCCTGTGTTCCAAATCTTGAGTTCCTAGTCCATCCGGAAGATCCTCTTTGCAGTAACTTTGTACTTTTTACGCACCCATTGAAACCTATGGGAGCCCGCGTGTGACTATTTGCTCTGCACACGCCACCCGTGGACCTCCTGGTCACTAACTGAAGTCAGCTCCTTGTAGGCCCAGCGATTCTAGAGGCCCTAGGCCTTTTTCCTTTTCTGTTCGTGGTACTTATACCACTATTTTAGTATATGGTTCGAGTGGCCACCAGGGCCTATCCATATAAAGTGCAACTTCTGTGTATTCTGTGATAATCTTGTTTGACGATTTGTGCTCCTGTGCTCATAAAGAGACTAGGGGTTACTTTGAGAAATAAATACATATATATTTTGAATATATATCTGTGTGGTGTCCTTTCATTGGTATAAAAGGGGGTTGCATTTGGTAAAACAGCTGGCTTAACACGCATCACGAGTTTAGCCTCAAAGACTGCTTAGCCTACGCTACCACTAGGGCAGCTAGTCCGAAATGGTTGACTTACAACCACACCATAAGGGTTGCTTGGCATGGTACAAGGTGATCACTTTAACTAGTGAGCATCATATACCAGGCCAACTTCTCACAATGACGTACGCAAATTTATTGCTGAGGACTTGCTCCTCCCAAAGTCCCATATGAAGACAGGCATAACTTGGGGAGAAGCAAGCCCCCATCGCAACTCCTCATCTGCTGATAAACCTGGTTGTTAAACAGAAAAATGTTGTTGGTTAAACAGGTTAAAATCATGTTCAACAACATCTTATTGTGGTTCAGCATGCATATCGTTTTTTTGTTTAAAAAATAGTCCACTGCCTTGATGCCATCACAATGGTGTATACTTGTATAGAGGGCATTAACATCTAAGGTAATGAGGAGATAGTTTTCTTGCCAAATAATGTCCTCCACCTTCCGCAGGAAATCACTAGTGTCTTGGATGTTTAACGTGTTCCTGCAAGAAGACATCGACATACCTTGATGTGTTTTCCATAATACTGTTCCGCGCTGAAATTATTGGCCGCCCAGGCGGTTTGTTGGCATCCTTATGGATCTTGGGGATGAAGTAGATAACCGGAATCACCGGATGGTCATTTTTTAGAAACTTGAATTCATCCCCACTGAGCAGTCCCGCACTTTTCCACGCTACAAGCTTGACGTAGAATTCACTCCATGCCTGTTTGACCGCCTTCATGTCACTGTATTTGTAGCAGTCTCGATCATTGAGGTGACAATATGCTTCCTCCAAATACATATCTCGTGGCCATAAGACCACATTGCCGCCCTTATCGGACTGTCTGACAATTATATTGTCCTTGGATTGTAGTTTTCTTATCAGTTGACCATAGCAATTATTTTGTTTGGACAATTTCCGACGCGATTTCAGCGTGGAGATGTATATTTTTTTCAATTGGTTGGTCATCAACTCATTAAAAACGTCCAGATTGTCGTGTAACATGATCGGATTAAACGTAGATTTTGGCTTGAAGTGAGCTAAACCTGCAATATTGGTGTTAGATATGCTGGTAGTGCCCGTATTCTGAGAACCCTGCGAGATTGTGCTTTCTTCACGCAGCTCCAGTAAATCTCGCAGGAGTTCCATGTCTTTAACTGTAAGCATGGAGGGACTGTTTGTTGCGGGAACCGAAACGGTTTGTCGTTGATTGGTCTTTCCTCTGTAATAAATGGAATTTGCGTAACTTTAATTTCCTTATGAACTTGTAAATATTTTTGCACGTCTGCACATAATTTGAAATCACTGGCTGGGCTGTGGGACACTCCCAATGAGAGAATGTTATGTTCATTGTCATTCAATTTCATGTCTGTTAAGTTTATTACTGCCAATCTGTTATTGCCCATAGATGCATTTACTTGTGATTCCATTTTTTGTATGGTTTTCTGTTTTGTTTCCCTCCACTTTTTGATTCTGTGACTTTGTCGTCGTTCTTTGCGTTTGTGGTTGTCTCTTTGTTGTCTTTGGTTTATTTTTGCATTCTTGGTCTCAGGGTTTGTCTTCTGTCCTGGCGCAGGCAATCCACCTCCTGCGCCAAGGACCGCTTTGTAAACCCCAACCTTGCTGATGCCATTGCCTGCTCACCCTCAGATTCGCTTCCGGGAACAGAACTCAAATCAGACATAGAAGTGGAAGATTGGACCATATCTGTAGCATTGACTTTATTGCCCACTTGCTCTTTTACGGTCTTGAATGTCTGAAATTTCTTAGCAGAGGTAAACACTTGACCATTTTGGTAGTCAAGCTTATCCCTTTGGAATTTGAAAGCTTTTCGTTTTTTAATTATGTCTTCCTCTTTCTGTAAGCGATTTAGCATCTCTTCACGCAATTTTTTCTCATTCTCTGATGGTCCTAGATTACTTATTTCTTCATTGAGTTAATCTATTTTACTTTGTAGGGCTGCCCGATCACTCTCTGCATATTTGACTAAAATCTTTACAAGTTTGCAGGAGGATTCTAGATTACATTCCGCACACACACACTTTGCTTTTCACTGCAAAAAACAAAGGTTACCCCGGTTCAGGCCTGGAAGAAGGCGTTGGACCGCTGCATGTCCGCGGAAGAGGCGGTATTCTTGGCAAGGGGTTGTCCGAACAAGCATGGTAAAGTCTGGAAGAGATGGGCGCGATATCGGGGCATTGTATTGTCTGTACGGGAGGATGCAGTGACGTTGGACCCAATAGAGAGGCTAATCAGAGCCCCGGTGGCTTCCCCCTCCGAGGCCCCGGGCCCTATGAACTGAGGGAGAGTAATCAGAGTATGGAGCCAACGCTGATAGGAAATGTTGCATATCTATGTTGGACTGTGGGTTGGTGTGCTGTGCGGGAGGGGGGGGAGGGTTTGGGGGTCTGATGTTCTGCAGACCAGGGGGGGGTTGAACAGGGACGCCAATTCTCATTGTTCTTCTACCCATATTGGTACCATGTATGGGGACGAGTTCCCCGGTGTCCTCAAAATGCCAATAAAGTTTGTTGTAAAAAAAAAACCAAAGGTTAGAGGGACTTTATAGTTGAGTGAAATTTCAGTTAAAACGTATCGTTTAAAGTGAACAAAACAATGGAAATTCACCAGATATAGTTCAAGTAACTACAAGTCATGTCCAACTGCAACTATAACTCGCACCCCCGTGCAGTGTTGTCATCAATAATGTAACTTCAGGTGTTTCTGTGATGTCATAGAACATGTCATGAGTGTTGTAATAAGTGAGGTAATTAGCAGTGCATGGTGAGGGTGCGAGTTACTTGAGATAACTATAACTGGTGAATTTCACCAGTTTCGTTTATGACAAAACCAAACGTTGGATTGCCCTCCCCCTCAACTTAAAGACCACCTCTCCCAGTTAATGTTGAGGAGGAATCTTAAGACCTGGCTCTTTAACTTATAGCTTTTACTTTAGTTACCGTAACCATCACTCTGCTGTGCTACCAGCACCAAGACGCCCTTGGGCATTCGAGCTCTTTATAAATTTATTTTCATTTTCACGGTTTTGTCCACTTAAAATGGTATGTTTTAACTGACGTTTTCATCTCACTAGAACGTCCTTTAACCTTTGGTTTTTTTCAGTGAATTTCTAATGTTTTGTAACTGTAAAGTAGGTTATCTATTGCCATGTGTGGCATGTGGCTAGGTGAATGGCCTGGCCTATGGCTAGGCCCTGCACCCAACGCACTGCGAGCACCCTACCCTCCCCAATGCATGGCCTGTAGTGGCGAGCAGTGTGCGGCTGAGTACAGGGTCCGGCCTCTGGCCAGGAATTGCACCCAACTTCCCCAGTCTGACTATCTGATGTTACAATATATGGGGTGTTATTTTAAGTAAGGTAGACTTACTGACCATGTCAAAGGATCAGAACACCAAAATATAACAAGTGAGCCTATTGGCTTTATCAAGGGGTCAGTATATCAGCTATCAGCATATATAAGCAACCTATTGTCTTTGTCAAAAAATCATCAATAGCTATAATCAAATGTATATTTCATTAATTCACGCAATGTTTAATAAAAGTGATCATAAAAAGATGTATTAAAGTGTTATAAAAATATTTACAAAAATCAACACATCTTTGCATCTTTCTTTTACTACTCTTCAACCCACAAAATGCAACCATAACAACAACCACAAGAGGGTGCCGTACTTGCGCTTAAGAGCACAGAGCTCTAGCTAGTGGTGCTTCAAACAAATATGGAATACTCTCCTGGGGTCATGGATTTAATCACCCAGGAGACTTACAGTTTTTTTTTAATGTTGCTTGTGGGCTATTGCACCTCCTGCAGCCCCCACAACATATAAAATGCTTGGTGGTGACCCTGCCCATTGTAGGCATCCACCTGGCTCCAAAAAATTATTAAAAGCCCTCGCAGGGCATAAAGGGGCACTTAGAGCAGTGAATAATAAATGTGTGGCTCCGGCCACTCATTTACTATTCATTTATTCTGGGTTTTATAAATTTTATTTTAGGGGGTCCTGGTGCCCACTCCATACACCCCACACTATTATTTTTGTTGGGGGATGCAAGCGGACTAATGAGCCACGCAGGAGTAGGCAACATTTCCGTTTTTTTTTTTAAACAAAAAACTGGGGTGCCCCGGTGCCTATTGGGGGGAACCCAAGGTCCCCGCAGCCCCACCGGCTCCCCAGCCAGCACCCATTTAGGGTGGAGTCAGTATTGCTCCCACCCTGCAGGAGCATATTTCCTTTTGTTCCTGCCGGATGGGAGCAAGTCTTTGTTTTACTACCTGCGAGAGTGCAGGCAGGGAGAAACTTATGTGGTCCTACGTAGCAGGAGGACAAAATACTTCCCTGTCAACGCTCTTACTGGCAGTGAAACCACAGTGTCCTGGAGAATAGGGTCTCTGAGACACTGAGTGACCCTGCCCGTGGGGATGTGGTATGGCCTGGGGAGGGGGTTGCACGCCCCTTCCCAATTAACAAATCTGCCCTAGGGGATGGGGCCCCCTAGGCCTCTTGGATTCTTGAGAAGGACAGCTTGCACAATTCCTTCCCCTTATTTTAATACACATTCATGGGGTTTGGGTCCCTGGGTACCTGGAGGGTGCCTATTCCGACCCTAATTTTTAATTTGGCCCAAGTGCTGGGGTCCATTGGTCCTGGAAATGGCTCGGGGAGTGGGGCCCGACGGTCCCACTCGACTGAATCTTTTGCAGAGCCCCACCGGACCCTGGCACACTCCAGGAAGTTTTTTTTATTAGAACAGCACATACGCTTTAATTATTTATTTTTTAATTTCACTGCAGATTTAGGGATCCACCAGGTATTTGCAGTACAATTATAAAAAAGATTAATTTTTTGCCCCAGAGGACGTCCCTCTGAAACCCCCCACACCAGTCCTTAAGGGACAGGTTATCCATACCCTACATCCTGCATATTTTATCTTTTTATTGTAACTTACTTTCAGGAGAGGGGACTCAGTTCCCAAGTCCTAAAATAGCTGCCATCACATCTTTCTTGATGTGGTGGCAGCCAATCAGATCTTATCTCTAGCTCCGTCAGCTCCACAGGTCCTCCACGGCATGAAATGTCTATATTTGTTTTCCTAAATTTCTCCAAAACTACTGAATGGAATTACACCAAATCGCAAAAAGCACGCCTTCTGGACCAAGATCTAGCTTTCTGCCAAATTTGGTGTAGTTCTGTTAAACAGTTTTGGCGCAGGGTCTAATTTTCGTATGGGAACATTAACAGGGAAAATACATCTTGGGACCCCACTCTTTCTTGACCCTTGCCTGATGGATCACTCCGAAACTTTCAAGGAAGCCGCTGAGGTAGAAGAACATTTTTTGTTGGAAAGTTATGTGAAGATTGGTTAAACGGCACCAAAGTTGTAAGCAAACTGAAAAATTATTTTCCTATGGAAATGTAGTTCTAACTAGAACTACCCAGTGACAACAGTGACAGGGTAATATATATGTATTCACTTATATTAATTATTGCATGTAATTTTAATAACACCCACTATAAGTACTTTCTAGCATGTAGGTGTACTTAGAACAGGGACAGAAGCCAGTTTCAGTTTTAATGCACATCACAGAAAATAGGATTCTTACTAGCGCAAAGAAAAGCTATTGTTGGCTAGAGATTACACAGTTTAAATATAAAGGAGAACTAAAATAATATTTTAAAAGGGATAAAGAATGGGAAGGAAAAAAAACATTGGCAAAGTAAAATTTTGCCCACCAGCCCGGACAATGAATTCCACTTTTTAGGCAGATATGCACATTATCAGGCAAAATGCTGTTACTCACAGTGCAAGAGAGCTTGAAGTCGGAATGACAGTTGAACAGAACAATAGATGAAGAAGGCTAACCTAGATCCCAACTATGTACGCATTTTTATGAATGTTTTGAATACATAAGGCAGTTATGTTAACTAAAGCGGTCTCTAGGCTAGACTAAAAGGAGAAATATAAACTGTTGAGGGGAAGACGCAAAAGGAGAGGAAGGTCAGGCGAGTGGTACTACTACAAAAACAATGAGAAAGGACAAAGTCAGCTAGTTAGTCATGGACAATAATTTCAAAAACACACTCTGAGCCAATAGTCAACAACTGACAGAACGGCTGAAAGACCAGACACATACTTTAGCAGTCATTTAACTTATTAATAATGCTTTGATGATCGGCAAGCCTCCTTTAATCTCCTCCACAGTTTAAGTATAACAGCAGATTTCAAATCATACTGCTTCTCAGGAGTCCTAGCAGTATCAAACTTTAACAACTTAGTTATCAATAGATTTTATCCAGACAAGTGCCGACACTTCCAGAGGCACCTTAACCAAGCACAAGGTTTCCAACCCAGCACATCGCTGGTTCCTGAACAATGACACCATCACGCTGGCACAGCCAGTGTTTTTACTAACATGATCTAGACCGAGCCAATGTTGACACCCACCGCTTTACCCAAGCAGACGTAGGCATCTAACCAGCAACAACTCCATATATGAGTGAAGATATGTCTAGATGTAGGAAGATGACCACACATGGCGTCTTCCATGGATTTCCTTGGTTAACTATTTGAAATTTAATAAAGGCTGGTGTGCTGCTGAAAGAAGGCTCTCCTTTAAAAGTGTTGCTTCTCTCAACACTTGCTTGCCGAACATACAAATGTCATACTGGCTTGGATGGCAGATACAAATTCCTTATTGCTCTTTATTAGGCCAGGTTCAGTCTTAATAAACAGTAGAATAGGTACCTGCACCACCATGAACTGCCTTGCAGACACAGGTCCCTTCTGCAGAATGTAGCTTTCATTGGCCATGAGGAAGCAAAGCCAAGTACAGCTGAAAGGACTGCGTAGGCGAGGAAAGAGGCAAAGGCTTTTCTTAATGGATCCATCTAGTCAAATGTGCCACCCACAACACCAAATCGCTTTCAGGCCTTCTTGTGCACTGCCAACTTGTAGGGTTCCAGGAAGAAGTCCAAACAGTTACTTTAGCTTGCCAGAGCAACATGTCAAAATACCAAGTAAATTAAAAGCAGGAACTGGGCACCTAACCCAAACATTGCAACATAGATGCTTGATGAAAGAGACCGTTTCAGACCTGCGATCAAGTATTGCCCAAAGTCTTCCGTTGCTCTACATGGGAATGAGTATGCTGCCTCATTAGTGTGCCTAGAATTGAGGAGAACAACGAAACAAAGCTTGTCAAAATTCCAAATGTTTTGTCCATGAAAGACTTTGAAAATGCAGTGTTTTATATAAGACCATTAGACGTTGAGAAGCTATCTGAAACTGTACAACGGTACATTTTATAGGGAGGTAGAATAAAGATCCTAATACGTCATAAACAAATATGAATAATTGGTATGAAACATGTACATTCATAGAAGCCAGTCAGAAAAAGGCCGTTGGGTCAACATGCATCCATTGCAGTATGGAGTCTTCTGTAAAGTCACTTGTGGGAGAATAAAATATAAAGCAGTCAAAAATTCAGATGCAGGTCACTAACGAATGACACTTAACCTAAGATGATGCAGACCAGAAAGGCATGTAAAAATATGTTGAAAACCTCTAGGAATTCTGTGCTAAAACTGAATCTCACTCATGCATCCATGAATAAGACACTCGCACATAAAAGGGAGTGTCTTCGGTATACTTCTGAGAAGGCAAATTCGATTTTCCATGTATGGGGTAAAAGGTCTTCTGACAACAGGTCAAGGATAGGATTAAGAAATTGTGAGGTAAAAAGCAGAAAGGTAAAACTATAGCTCTAGGACGGATGCTGGCCAGGAGGCTGCTAGTTATGGGCTGGAAGTCTTAAAATACACATCAGTACTTAACTTGGCTCTATCGTCATAGGAAGTGGTTGCAGCATAACTCGTTATCTCAAAGTGAATGTGCAACACTGATAAATCTTTTATCAAAGCAAGCGGCTGGAGTGCTGTCACCAAAACCCTAGTAAACCCCATTGATATAGTAAACAAAAGAATGAACCTGCAAGAAAACAGAAGGTGGCATGTGAGATGTGTGAGCTAATATGTAGCATATATAATATACAAAGGGGATCATTGGAAGATGTATTGACATTTACATATGAAATGCGGACATTCTGAGCGCATCTAGTGCATTCCGAATGCAACACTGCATCAACTGAATGCTGCAGCTCTTACTGATCTTAAACTTTAATAAAGGGCTTTAAAAAACTATCTTAGTTTAGCTCTCAGTAGTGAAGCCTGCCTTCCCTTGTAGAAAGCATCCATCACCTGTTAAGAGATTTCCAAGAGATTTGCAATTACTAGATGCATGTGCTACATCAGAGCTCAAATACTGAAAGAGAATGAGATCTTATACACTCATCCTAATGTCTGAATGTATTATCATGAATATCAAAGACACCACTCCAAGACATTTGCAGAAACAATTCCACTGCAACATCACTCATACCTAAACGGGCAATCTTTCGGTGTGAACATTCCACATTTGCAAGGGCATATTGGTGGCAACCTTTAATATGGAAACAAAGTATTTATATGGAAACCCTATGAAAAGCAAATCTATCCACTAAGAAAGTAAAAGAAGGGATGACAGTCAGCCATGCAGTATTCCCAGTCTCAAAGTTTGGACCTGTTCATCAAGGCAGTCCAAAAGGAGTGGTGGTATACAACAAAATAGTCAGAAAAGGAAACCGGATTAAATCATTTGCAGCCTTAACTTAAACATTATGATAGATCAGCATGTGCCTTATAGAAGCAAATTATTTGAGTTCAGTGAATTCCTATAACCTACTTGTGTTAAAGGTTGCTCCCACGGAACGTCAAGTGTGTTACAGGATAGATTTCATTATGTTGAGAGAGAATCTTACTCTGTACAGGAATTGTACTGTCTATGGCATGTCTCTCTTGCAGACTCAAAGAAAAAATCTTTAAATCTGAGTGAGCAAGCACAGTTCAAACATAAGAAGCAATCACATTCACGTCAGAAGACTGAATATCAATCTTCAAAAGTAAACCATGGCTGTGGCAGAAACTGTATAAGGATAATTGGATTTAACTAATGCCAGAGAGTAAAACCTATTAAACACTCCTTATAGCATTTAAAGCTACGGTATTCACTGTCCTCACAGTAAAAACATCTGAATTTGCAAACAAGTGAAAATGCATTTGGATGTTTTTGAAAAAAAATGCCTTCAGGAAATGTACACTATACATATCTCTTTTTTTGGGTTTGAAGTATTAAACAAACAAAAAAACACTCTAATATTGGAAATAAACCAGACAACAGGGTAGAGAAATAGCAACAGCGGAAAAATGTGTAATCATACTTGTCAACAGGAAATGGGCATATACAAAAAGCTTCAATGAGAAATGTTCTTGGGACATGGTAAAGGAAGTTTTTACACAATTGTTGAAAAGGTTAAGTTAATATAAGCAGAGAGTGGTGAATTTTACCAGGTAATATCACATTGTGAATATACATCAGAATAACAGTAGAGTATGGTATACGTTATGTTTAACCAGATTTTTTTTGGTGATTCAATTGGCAGAAAAGAAGGGAAATAATGAAAATATTGACTGTCCGTATGATAAGGAAGTATGATAAGGAAATGTTATCAACAAAGGGACATATTCTGCTGCAAAATCACTAATATGTGGCATTTAGAGGGAAAGGTCAATACTTGGTGCCATTTAAGATTATAAAGGAGTGTGAAAGAAAAACTTTATTAAAATATAGAGTTAGAGTGATTGTCCATTTTGCAATGAAGCTTTTAAATTCTGTAAATAAAGTATTTTAACAATGAATAATTAGATTAATATGTGAAGAAGATGTTATATGTCTTTATTCAAAGAAACAGCAAGAACTCTTTGTTACTGAATAAATGAGCATTGATAAACTTCTTTGTTCCTTAGCTATGTTAGCAATATGCCTGGGAACAGAACCTGAAAGATACAATATCCAAGTTGTTAATCGTCCTGCTGGACCATGAATCTGATGAATTGAATAGTTTTTTTTATGGGAACAAGGGGCAAGGCATCCTTTTCATTTACTGAGACTATTTTGCTCTGTTAAAACAATGGTCCCAACATCTGGATTGTGAATATTTGAACGTTTCCCCTTTGTCAATATGTTGAAGAGTCTGAGGTCTAAAACAGGCCAAAGACAATATTTGTCCTTCTTCAGAACGGGGAACATACTTTCTTGAAAATGGAAGGCACTCCACTGCACGTTGTTGCAAATTGCTGTATATGGCCTAGGGCAATCTCAGAGGCATGTCTTGAAGAAATAAAAAAAACACATAGAACATGGCTTTGATGAAAGGCATATCCTCCCCACTGACCTGATATTTCTAGTCTTCATAATATAATTTTAGAAGACATGAAATTATGTTTTGCCACAGTTGCTGGAAGAGGATTGTTGACACACTAATGGCAACTCACAGGGGATGTGAATAACAGAGAACAGATCAGCATACATAAATCAGTACAAGAATACAAGACACAAACACAGTTGATTGGGTAGCAGCATAGTTTGTCAAAGATATGAAGTTCCTGAATATCCTATACTGAAAGCCATTTACTACCTTTAACATGTGGACATAGAATCTCAATATCTAAATTCCGTATCCTGCAATCAACACTGATTGCTCTAGTTTGGCTCTGCTATTTCCAGTTGCATGTCTGTGACAATCCCACAGAAATGACAACTGCAATACCGCAGCCTTGTTTGGACCCCTAACTGCACCAATGGGACCATATCCCCAAGCTGTAGCCAGAATCCATTTCTGTAAGTTTATTTAAAAGGTGAGAATTCTGAGGTTGTATTCAGTCAACAGATCAAAAAAGTACCCCCAAATTACAATCTTGTTTCATAGGTTCATGTGAGTCACAAGGGGGCCATACCATACGCCCAGGCTCGATATTAGGATACGCAGCTAAAGGGGATTAGTCTTACTGACAGTAAGGAAGAGCACAGTGCTCTTTATCAAAGCTCCATTCATCAAGGTATGGCATTAACTACGATTTACCAATAGAGATCATTCAGTACAATCTACATTTAGAACCACAGTCAATTACCCAAACAAGTGTGAATGTGTGTGTGTTCATGAGAAAGAGAAGAAAGAGTTCTCTGGCATCTCACACCTCACTACAATTCTTCCATAGCTAGACCATCTCATAATAAGCAAACAGATCTGAACAAGTAAAATTCCAGTGATTACCAGAAGGATCAAATGTAGAGTGTACAACAGTGGTTCCAAGAATCAGATTCAAGCTGGAATTTCATGCTAACCACTTTCTATGTAAATGATTCCCCTTTATGTTCAATCGATGTAAATGTATCACATATACTCTGGCATGAATCTGGCTCAGTCTTGATCTATTGTGTTAAATGCAGGGGTCTCATAAAATAACAATGCCTTCCCCAAAACGTGGACCAAGAGGAGCTGTCCTCAAAAAGGAACTAGATGAACACAGTCTCTCAAGAGCCGGAGTCCAGGTTGACAATACAGCAGCCAGTTATTTTATTCCAGAAGTATTTACTGTAGTCTGAATATCCGTTTTCTTCCAAGTCAGGACCAAGTGTGCACGGCATTTTGTATAGATGGTCAAATTAACCAACTTACTGTAAGACATCTATGCTGCTTACCCTTTTTAAGAGGTTTACAACCTCCTGATGCTCATTATATAGTACAGTCTTTGAACTATGTGCCTCAAACATTCATAGATAATGCAAATCAGCTTTAAAGCATTTCATGAGAAGCAGACCATAAAACATACTTTTATTTTACAAAGATAGTTCTCTTACTTTCCTGTCCAAATTAACATAGCCATAATCAGGCATAAGGAACCTGAAGACCAAAAGCTAGGTTTGATTTTGGCACTTTGATTAAATCAGAACTCACAGGTTTGGACAATAAAGAGGTCTTAAGAGGACAGAGAAAAACAACAAGAACTGGAACCCTCAACTATTCTATAGATGGGATTATCTGTGGTTTTAAACAAGAACCACTTGGATTGGTAGCTTTTGTTTCTAAGGCTTTGAATTAATTCATTCTTCAAGAGTATATAAATAGACTGTGAGGACCTTGGCAGCATACAACGCCACACAGATTAACGTCTCCTAGATATTAAAACAGGTGGCTAGGCCCTCCGTGGACAATTTTAACACCCAAATTGTTAGGTGAATGGCTCAGACTGGTCCCTGAGCTGCAAAATTATTGGCACCAACGAAAACTTAACGGGTAATGTTTGAAGTGATGATCATCTCTAGGAGCAAAAACATGAAGCAGAAAACAATAATGAATTCAATATTTTAAAGTATGTATGTGGTATTTCTATAGGCAGCCTTAGACTAAAACCAGAGGAGCACTGTGCAGAGTCAGTTAGACCAAGAATGTTGAAGAGGCTTTTAAAGCAGTGGGGAGTGTTTCTTATGCTCTTCAACCACAGGATAAGAAAAACAATTAAAAGAAGTGAGAAAAAAAACACAAAATTTACAATCAGAATCAGCCATCCAGGCCTTTTGAGGTATTTTATCCAAAAAGTAATCTGAGCATACATAGAACAAGCCGTTCGCTGGCCTTGGAAAACAGAACAAACATTTTTCTTAGTTTGGTGGCTCCTTGCTTATAGGTTTCACACTTGAATGTTTTGTGGTCTAATGATTGGCAATGCACACACTAAATTGGAGTCCAAGGCAAGCCCCAAAGGTGTTGAAACTAAATTTTAAAAAAGGAAAATAAATTTGAAATCATTTAAAATTAAACAGGTTTGTTTTGGGTACTGGCTTGCTTCAACAATAAATGAATGACCCCCTAAATGACACCCAAACAAGGTGAACAGGACAGAGGAGAAAAAGGATGGGTGAATTGAATGAGAAGTGAGGTCCAGGCCCATTGTGTACAGTTATTCCAAACTGAAAGAAACTCACAAATCAAGACCCTTGCAAAAAGCAACTTAATCTTTGTAGGTCTGTAATGCCAACAGTACCACCATATTGTGACAAAGTCAAGTCACTGGAGGATTCAAACTCCACCCCTATACTACTCCAATGATGTGTTTCAACATGCAAGGATGAGAAGCCTGATTGTAAAAGTCGCCTTTCTCCCTTTGAATCCACCAATGGCGAGATTTCTGGCATGGCTGACACCTTGCAGTTAGAACTGGGCCGAGGCATTTTTAAATAGCCTTCATAAAAAGTCACATACTAAACAATGACATTACAAGAACATCACGAACTCATGTAATTGCAATTGTAGATAAAAGGGGAGGAAGTGAGGGATCAAGTCAAATTCATTGTTCCCAAAACATTTTAGAATAGTATATTAAACTGCAGGCACCGGCAACAGCCAGTGCACATTCTACTTATTCCCTTATGGTAACATGATCCTTCACCTCACTTTTCCCAGTCCTTTGGCCTTTATCACCAGATTTCTACAATCTGTAGGGATCCAGTGGCTGGAGGGTCTAATAGACCTTAGAAAATCTTGGTCCTAGGATGCTTATTTCCAGTCCAGGGAGGACCTGGTTTGGCAGTTCGGGCTGGACTGTTCCCATGAGGCACAGGGTCAGACTGATTTGCATATGGCCATGTCTGAACTGGGGTGGCGGAGTGAGCTAAAGAATGATGATGGATTAAACCCAGATCAGTTGACAGGGGATGAGTGCTTGCAATGTTCAACACTCCGTCCATCATCCCCTTTAGTTTTGCTATCTCCCAACACAACCAAGTTATGTGTATAAAAATAGCTTCTGCCTTGCACACCTCTCAGGTCAGACCTTCTAGGGTAAAATGTCTTCAGTTTCTACAAAATCAGATAATTTCAGTGTAAGTAGTTAAAGCGGGTCAATTTAAACCTTGCATTACGTGATGACTTCTTAACCTGGCAGCAGGTTACTTCCAAATCCTTGTTTGTGAGGTGTTCCGGGATGCCTGTCTCAATTTGTCATCTTATCTGTACTAACCCTTAGGACAATGCATCTTTGACATGTAGGAGTCGTACTCAAAATGCTACAATTTATTTTTTTCTGAAGACAAGGGATTTTACATATACATACACAATAACCTTCCACCCCAGTAGCAATAGTATTCCTTCTGCTAAGCTCTAGCAACAACTGACTACGCAATAAGACAACATGAAAACCCATGGGACATTACCATGTCATGGTTACCACACCTGCATTCACCAACAACTCACAGGACAGAGCACAACAAATGATAGAAAGCATGTTATTTTCTGTCAGACCTGAAGTATTTACAAGGTTATCAAACTGAAGCACTGGCACAGCTGTTAGACATAGCAGACAGCTCTGCTCCTAAAGAAAAGACTGCCTTCAGAGGGTCAACAGATTACTGTGGCACATTGAAGAGGCCAGCAAAAATGTTCTAGAGGGGGTGCTGAATGACAAAAACATTTATTTAGCTTCTTCTGTACAATGGCTACGAACATTTGCAGATGAAGTTCAGTGAGTTGATACCATGTTATTTATTCAGTGTGCCAAGATCCCACTGTGTGAGGCTAAGAGCCATGAAAAGCTCTGCTCCACTGTGGATGATTTAAAAGGGGACCATGGTTCTGAGTCAAAAAAGCACATTCATTTGCTTGTGGCATGTAAACGCTATGCCTTCGGAATTCCTGGACTTCAAAAGCCACAGAGGTAAAAACGTGGGATCCCATGCACAAAACCTCCAGTGGACAACAGCAGCCGCAATACCCAATCTCAATTAAGAGCAAAGCCAGGTGACAGCCCCAATCACTGCCACTCTTTCTCCCAACCCACTCGGGTGACACTGGGAAAACTCAAGCTAACCATAAGAGGCAAGCACTGATAACATTGCTTTCTTAAACAGGGCAGAGTACGGACAGCCCTTAGAGGACCAATAGACTCAGGTTCACTCAGCAAAGAAGCCAACATAAGCAATCAGATCACAGAGCATGACTGAAGTAAGAGAAGGTGATCTCCTGAAAATGCCTTTTACAGACAGCAGTCTTCCAGACACCAGTGCGTAGCCACTTGAAATGTCCCCCAAGGACCATTGCATAGTCATAGAACACTGCCCTCTTGTCACTCACTTTACATAATGAGTGTCCAACTTTGATCCATGATGTTCAAAGCCACGCTACTTTTTTGAAAATTATTTTTATTGGCATTTAGTTATATAAACGGACATTTATCACTTTTCACATAAATGGCTGCAACATATACGTAGCGGGGTAGACCATCATTGATTTCGGGATTACATTTACATCGTGGTTGGTGTGAGTATGGTCTGCGGTGTAGCAGGTCTGTGCCAGTTAAAGAAAAACTATTGGGAGAACTGAACTGGGGAGTGCCATGGGGTTCTTAGTGTTGGGGTGAGGCGTATACTATGAGTTCGTTATTGCCTACTCCATCATGCAGCTACTATTCACCTAGGAGGGAGTGTGTACGTGGGCTGATATGGATTGCTGTTGAGCGTTCCCGCTGGGGGGAGCTAGACCCGATGAATCCAAGGGGACCGCGGAGGATTGTGGAGGGGGGTCTCCTATCTCGGGAGCCTGTGCGGTGTGAGGTTGTGTGGTTCTGGGGGTATGTAAGTCAATGACTGGGGTCTCTGGAGTCTGGGACTGCCTAAATTGGTGCAGCAGGAGCGCCCATTCTAGGGAAATTGGGACCTTACGTATACCTTTGGCTTCTTCCTCCCTGATTGCGTCTTCCTCGGCCATCACCCATTTGAGAACCGCCCCCACCCATGCCGCGATCGGGGGACCTGATGGGGCCCGCCAGTGCATGGCTATACAGCGTGTGGCCAGTAGGTGGGCTAGGAAAACAAAGCGCATTGGTATTTTGAGTTGTTTCCTCCGTCCAAGAATGCCGAGTGCACAGCCCTCCCAAGTAGTCAGATGGGACAGCCCGGTGAGATCCCTGAGCGTCGCGTGGATAAATGACCAGTAGGTCTGAATTCCCGGGCAGGTCCAGAACATGTGGGAGAAGGCTGCGTCTCTTGCCTGACAGCGAGGGCAAAGGAAGGTCGTGTCGGGGAAAAAGCGCTGAAGGCGCGCAGGCGTTAGGTATGCCCTATGTAGGATGTGAAATTGTATGTTCTTGAACCGAGCGTTCCTGGAAACTTTTTTAGGGAACTATCGCTCTGTCCCACTCGTTATCATGAAACAATCGCCCCGCTTCCTCCTCCCAGAGGGCCCGTAGAGATCCCAGCAGTGGGGGTGCCAGTTCCCTGATTGATTTTTATAGCCATGTGGTGAGATGACGACCCGGTCCCATTCGCAAGATTGAGTGTAGAACGGGGTGAGTGGGAGGTTCCCCTAGTTCAAAGCCACGCTACTTGTAAGTATATCCACAAGAGTTTTTATTAATGTGAATGGGATTTCTTACATAGTCGCCCATTTTCCTTAAAACCTGTGGAGACTGCAGCCTCTTCCTCCAAGGGCAGAGTCATGTACAGAGTGTATTTGGATCCTATAGCAAGCAAATGAGGTCTCTCGTCCTGCTCTTTCTGCATAGGTTGTGCCGATAAGACACAAGAGCCCCCAACATTGCCCTTCAAACTAAGTGCAGGATCATGGTGGAAGTATTGATTTCCAAAACAGCACTTGCCATCCTTTCCCCCCAGCCACATGCCATGCACTCCAAACGCTGGCTGGCAACACACTATGCATTATAATGAGGATGACTATTCCACATGGAAAGAATTATTTGTTCAAAGATGATAGCAATGAACTGCACGTCAAACAATGCATTGGAACATTTCTAATGAGAGAGACAGATTACAGAAACGCAAGGCATAAAAGTAGTATATCCACATAAAAGTCTCTACTGATACATTAGGCATTCTATCAAATTTCCATGTCATTTACCATTACATCTTCATGAACTCTCATTCTACTATTTAAACCAAGTCATAATAAAGACCACTACTTCCCAAACTCTTCATATACCTGCAATAGGCAAATGTGCAACAACTGGACCCATCAGGCTCATGTGAGCTCAAAACACACTTACAGCATTGCTACAGACTCTAAAGGATTTCTGTTTGCATAAGGCATGTACCCTGCTTAGATTACAAAATGACACACCTGTCTCGCACAAACATCCATCAATGCCACTTAAATCATTGCATGAGTTACAAATGACCCACACTTCCGACACCACAGGTTATTCTACTGGCCACGCTGAGCAAAACAAATGCCTATTGAGCCAAGAAAGCAAGCACCCCTCTATAGAACCAGCAGTGGAAGTTATACTATGGCCTGGAAAAAAGGGTGGATGAACCCGTTACCAAGTCAGAAAGGTGGAGAGTATCTTCCACTGTACGGAAGGGGTGCTGGAGGGATACTTCCTCCACATTCAATGCTTGCAAACCAGAAGTATCCCACCCTGTGTATGTGTTATACATTGGGCACTACTCTCTTCAGGTGGTACACCGTCCGTTTTTTAGGGCGGGAAAGCGAAAAAAATCCTTTTTTAATAGAATCCTCACACTTCTAGCACTGTCATGCTTGATCATTGAGTTCACCCTGACTCCTTAAGGTCAGGGTGGGCTCAACCCTGTTTCAGGGAGCTGAAGAGAACTAGACCAGGGGGCATAAATATTAGAAATCCTCCAATTGCTCCAAGGTATCCCTTTATTGGCAGAGTTATTGGGGATATTAAAAGAGGAAATCGGGTATTGTGGATATGACGGTCCTATGACCCTAAAACCAACATGGTTCAGCCATATGCAATGGCCTTGCTGGGTCCTGGGATTTCATCATGGTAATTAAATTCTCCTGCCTGGTCTTCAGAGTTCAGCCTGTTTTCTTCTGAAAATGTTGGGCAGGTATCTTTCTGGAAGATCTGCTTTTTAAGAAAGAATAGTCACTTATAGTGTGGAGGTGCTCACGAGTCTGGCTTATACTGATCATAAATACAGCAAAACCGCTGTCAGACGCCCTACTCATTAAGATCAAGACAAGTGAGGAAGCACTCAACACTCAAATCAAAATCACAGTGTTTAAAAAGAAATTGGAGGAAATCAATAAGGAAATTGGAGAACACGAAGATTACATCATGCAGAGCAAAATAAATAATCTACAAAACGTCCTCAAAAGGTTTACCCATGAAAGAGTATATCATTAAATCAAGGACGACTACAAGAAACAACACGACTTGGAAGCATAATCATCAAATAGAAGTGACTCAGGCTCACCCTATTCGGAACAAGAAGATTGGTCTAGTGATAACTCATCAAAGAGCTGGAGAGGCAAACAGAGGCACAGAAGGGGTGCAGGGTACAATCCCATGTACCCTCCACCACAGATGTTTTTCTGGCCAGGACAATATGGTCCTCAGTAATACCAAGCCCCCCCCCCTAAGTTTCACAATATGCTGTATGTTCAGCCGAATCAAAACCAGCAGTATTTTTTAGGAGGCGGAGGCAGACTGAACGGTAGAAGAATTCAATGGGACAACACAATGAGGGAAGAAGTGAAAACAAGGAGCCAGACGAGAGAGCAACTAGCAGGCCCGAGCTCACTGTAGACTTAGAGGTCAACTTGACAGATGAAGCATTAACACCAAATGAATTGGCAGTCTTAAATAAAGGGCTTGGTTTTGTCCATAATGCCCAAAATGATAAATTGAAGACTAGGTGTGAGCTAAAGGAGTTCTTCAGGATAATCCCAGTAAAAACGTTCTTCGAGGGGAACCCCAAGACAGAAAGAGATACTGGCTATACTACCATGAGGAAGAAATACAATTTTAACCCTTCAACATCCATGATGTCCCCAGAAGTAATCGCATTTGAGGAGGCGGTCATCAAAGAGGTAGAACTACAGACCAGAAGAGAAGTCTTCAACAACCTTAGCAGAAAAGAGGAAGAAGCATTACAGTCGCTAACTAAAAGAACAAATCTAGTGATCAAACCAGCAGACAAAGGTGGGGCAACCATCATCCAAAATCAGAACAGCTACATGGAAGCCTGCCTTCCCCTACTATCGGATACACAACATTATAACAAACTCCAAAGGGACCCTACAAAACAACTGCAAGAAAAACAAAAAACCATCGCAACCAATACTGGACAAGCCTTGGAAAGAGGATTGATAGCGAAAAAGGAAAAGGAATTCCTCAACACCACTGAACCAAGAGCACCCCAATTATATACCATACCCAAGATCCACAAGGGTAGAACATCACCTGGCCGATCAATTGAGTCTGGAATAGGCTTGGTTCTAGAACCTCTCTCCCAGTACACAGACTGGTTGCTACGCCCCCTGGTCACACAGCTCAAATCCTATATCAAGGATCCTAAACATCTACTTACTATTCTAACCGACACCGATTACGACCCCACACAAGAGATGATGATATCCCTCGACGCGGAGGCCTTATACATGAGCATCCCACGAGAATAAATCTTATGTGTCATTGCTTATATACTGTGAACACAAGACTGGCCATAGTGTGCACCGACCGATTGGATCATGACATTGATTCATATAGTCCTCACGGAAAATGTCTTCAAATTTGAGGACCAACTCTATCTACAGAAACATGGAACTTCCATGGGCAGCACCTTTGCCCCAAGCATTGCATGCCTATACATGAGCCAACTGGAAGAAGTTAATATATGGACCAACAATCCCTTCGACAATGAGATGCGCATCTGGCGACGCAATCTAGATGATATCTTGATCATATGTCACGGTGAAGAGAGAAGTCCCCAAGTATTTGGAGAATGGCTCAACCAACGAACTGAACCCATATCTCCTTTTACTATGACCACTCACACCACAACAGCATCGTTCCTTGATGTAAATATCATAGGTAGAAACAGGAAACTGGAAAGCACCCTCTAAACCAAACCCACGGACCGTAACAGCTTACTCCACTTTAACAGCGCCCACCCATGTTCTCGGAGAGAAAATCTTCCAGTGAGATGGTTACTTAGGATTAGAAGGAACTGCTCGGACCTGCACAACTACAAAGAGGAATCAGAAAAACTTGCTTTGAAACTACAGGAGATGCATATCCAAAAAGGATTTTAGAACAGGCCCAGAGAAGAGCCCATAACACTCCCCGATTGGCCTTACTGGTAACTAATGTGAAGAAAGAAACCAACTCACTGATATGTGTTTCCACATACAACTCATCTTCAAACACCATAAAGAAAATAATTTTTAAAAATTGCATATTCTAACCTCCACACAACTGACCTTCGATAAAACCATTATTCTCCTTCAAACGAAACAGGAGCATTAGAGATATGTTGGTACACACTAGCAGTTGGAGAAACCAACAAGAGACACAAATGACCCTTTGGGACCATCCGCAAGTGAAAGGACATTACCCATGTGGTTCATGCCAAGTATGCCCCTTTACAGCACAAACTGCCCATATTGATTTAGACCTGCCCTCCTTATGGGAACAAAGACACCATACCAACTGTAATACTGACATCATTCATCCATGTAACAACCTATATATTGGGATGACAACCAGGAAGGTGAGAACACGTATAAGTGAGCCTAGAAGCATTATACGGTGCGCCAGAACATCAACAAAACTCACAGTCCATTATGTAGAAATGGGACACAGATCAAGATTTCAAATGGACTGCGATTGAAAAAATTAAAGGTGGCATAGGACTGACCCAGAGACTATTGGAGAAAGAACAGCGCTGGGTGTATAAGCTCGACACGCACACAAAAGGGCTCAAAGATGCAATCCCTTGTGGCCAATTGACCCGCGCTAAAGAGTTCTTGGGCTGAATAGCACACTTACCACTATCTGCAGACATCGCACATGACTATGCGCGCAACATACAATGACTATGTGAAAACACTCGCTATAATTCAAATTACCATTCTCTGATACCATATATATATATATATATATATATATATATATATCTCTATCTATCTATCTATATATATATATATATATTACCTACTGGCGGTCGCCAGTAGGTAGTTATAGTTAGGACCACGTTTCCATAGGAAATCCGCAACATTCTATTTTGAATCACTTTGGCGCCGGTTGACGAATCCTCGCAAATTTTTCAAAATAGGTGGGGCGCTACGCTCCGCTCCTACCCTGAAAGTCTCGGGGGGATTCGGGGGTCCCAAAACGCGTTTTTCCCATGCATTTTTCCATAGGACCTTTAGACACAGCTACAGCCCGTACGGCTGAACAGAATTACTTGAAATTTGGCAGAGAGGTAGTCCTCAGGTCAAGGAAGTGCCTTTTGTAGGTTTGGTGTAATCTGTTCAGTAGATTCAGAGAAAATAGCCTTTAAATCAATATATATATCTGAGCCAGCGTACGGTGCGCTTACGGTGCGCTTACCGTACGCGTACGGTGGCGCGCGCGAGCGCGATTTTGATTGGCTGTTAGATCTTAGTAAACATTCGAATCGGTCGAAACCAGGAAGCGGCGGCCGCCATTTTCTCTCTCGCTCTCTGAGTTGGGCAGCAAAAACGATGCCAAAAAATGTCTAAAGAGGCAGTTTCTAACCACCCAGCATTGATATAGGGGTCCCCAAACAACCCCCAAGCCCAAATAAAAAAAATTTTTTTTTCGGAAAATCGCCGATTACGCTTACCGTACGTGTACGGTAAATTTTTTTATAAAAAAGTGCATAAGATTACATGCACGCCAAACTAGAGAAAAAAAGATTAACTTAAATTTATGTAAAAATAACGGGTGTGCTTCAGACCTATTTAAATAAACGGAGTGCCCCACGAACCGCTATTTGACATTTCACAAAAAACAACTATTGACTCAAGTATGAGGTAATAACAAAATAACTCCTCTTCAGCCGATTGCACTACAAGCCCCATGATTCATGGGGCTGTAGCAGTACTAAACACGCTGGATTAACCAATATGATGCCGTGGTGACATCACACAATGCGACGTGGGCGTGGCTACGCTAGCAAACAAGCCGCACATGTGAGCAATGGCCAACACAAATAGATACCCGTCCCAGCACCTGATATCCAGAGAGCTGAGAGTAGTGGTACCAAGTAAGTGTACATGAGGGGTAGGACCCTTGATGAAGTAAGTTAAAGATGTCTGATTTATTGTGTGAGTGGTGACATTAAGGAGAGGCAATAACATCGCCCGCTAATTTTGAACGATTGCAATATGCCTTCTTTTTTCGTCTACAACTTTATTGATCAACATTAGGGTGTGACTATAGGGCAACCCCCGCAATCGCGTACCCTCGTGGAGCACGAGGTCAACTACTAATGGGTGAGAGACTTCATACCTGATCACAACTGAATGGCACTGTAATCACGACATAACGATTTGGTGATTTTTCTATGCACAAACAAATAGATGTACGTTTTTTAACGGTGCGTAACAGTTAATGTAAGTCATATAGATGTGTCTAGAAATTAATATATATAAGTTCATTAACATAGACAATCCTCACAAGATAAGCATGGATGTGGAATTTTCACATTCATAATTCAGAGTTGAGTGGGGAACAAATATCCCGAAGTCACTTAATAATGAACATGTGATGGATGATGCATGCTCTCACACAAAATCTCTAGCTGGGATTCCATATGAGACATTGATTAGTTATAAAATGTAATACTGGCACATATGACAGGCAGGCGCCAAAACTGTCCTTATAATTAAGGTTGGACCGAAAAGAAAATGAACAACAGAATAAAGGGCAAGTATAAACCTGTCAATTTAGGTGCAGATACCTGCACAACATTTTACGAAAACAGGCTGAACTCTGAACACCAGGGAGGAAAATTGAATTACCCTGACAAAAGCCCAGGACCCAGCAGCGCCATTACATAGGGCTGAAACATGTTGGTTTTAGGGTATAGGACCATCATATCCTCAATACCCGATTTCACCTTCTTTTTTTTTGAAACTTTTTATTATCATAAGTGCAAAAGAAAAGAAGCATTGCTGGTTACACTTAGCAATATTCATTGTCAGGTTGCATTCATTACAGGGTATTTAAACAGGTAGTACATTGTGCACAGTTGCCTTATTTCGTAACATAAACTTCACTCATCTAAGTGTCTAAACCGTCGCACTTGGGTGTGTATGTGGCACTCTAATTGTTCCTGTGGGCTAGTCGCTCAAATCTGGGTCGGATTCCTCTGCCAGGGGGGCACAGATATTGCCGCGGAAAGAGTTCCACTTGCACCACACCCGCTCCAACTTTTTGGGACACCCTCTGTGTGTGAAGACTGCCTTTTCGGCCACCATTGCTCTATCCATGTCGTGACACCAGTGCTGTTGTAGGGGGGCAGTGGGCGCGCCCCAATGTTGTGCGATATTACGTTTAGCTAGCGTAATCCCAAGGGTCGCCCAGTTCTGTGCTGCGAGGTTAAGGTCTGTTGGCTCCCGTATATTGAGAAGGCAGCTTTTCGGCTCAGGGGGAACATCAAAGCCACACACCCGAGTAATTGTTTCCATGACTGCCTCCCAATAGTATGCTATGATGGGGCAATCCCATAGTGTGTGGTAAAACGTGCCCTGTGTCCCGCATCCCCGCAGGCAGAGAGGCGTGTCAGCCTGACCGATTTTATGGAGCATGGTTCTAGTGTAGTACGTCCTGTGTAGGATCTTAACTTGCTTTACTCCTGAGGCGGAAGCCGGGAGATCACCTTTTAAAAATTTGCATATCTTGTGTCACTACTTCGCCGAACACCTGATTTTAAATTGCACTCACCTGCCTGGCTCCACCAGAAACGGGCTACAGAAACGCCTAAAACAGCGATCTTCGCTGAAAACAAACAATTGGGAAAGCTAACGATCCGGCCGCCATTCACGGCGAGGAACCGAGGCCACGCCTACCCTAGGCGACACCCACCCACCCCTTTCCGCTCCCTCAAAAGATGTGCAATCACCGGACGTGCAGCGGACGGGCGCAGCGGGCGCGCCGTCAGCGCGCCGAAGGCGCGCCAAAGGCAAGCCCGTCCGGGCCCGTCCGGGCCCAGACGGCCTTAGGCCTAGCCACTATGCCCAATCTGCAAAAGCACATATCATACTCCCGAGGGTCACTGCTCGCCTTGAATCCGAAAAAACATCCCCTGTGCAAATACATCCTCAAGGAAGACACTCCCTATGCAGGATGCATCCGCTGCAATAGACCTGAGGAAACGGAACGCCACCAAGGACTTCGGCTTGGCCTTCTGAATTGCAGATCCTTAGTAAAGCACGCCCACGAAATTAACATCCTCGTTCAGGATGCGGTGTTAGATCTTTTATTTCTGACGGAAACATGGCTGACCCCGCACAATGATTTCGATGCGGCCAATGCAACACCCCCTGGCTACCATATATGTTGCCTGAACAGACCAATCGGTAGAGGTGGCGGCCTCGCCATACTCTACAAACACCATCTTAAATGCAGAATTGAATATGGGACCATTAAAGACTGCGAGAACTGCCACTTCACTATCCAGATCTCCCCATCTACCTCCCTTTCGGGACTGTTAGTGTACCGGCCACCAGGCTCTCTAGGCGAATTCACCAATACTGTAATGGACCACATCTCACTTAAGACTATTTCAGTCTCTAACTATCTCCTACTAGGGGACCTTAACATGCACTTTTTGGACCCCACGGACAATGCCGCAGCAAACTTGCTTGCTGATCTCACTACAGCCGACCTCCATCTGCAAAACCCCAAAGCCACCCATGAGAAAGGTCAACTTCTTGACCCTATCTTCTCCAACATTAAGAACCTATACGTCCAGGACCCTACTCCCCTTCCCTGGACAGACCATATGTTGATCCTTCTGCACTGGTCACTCGAAACGACACCAGCGCTCAAACAAAAAACTAGGATACTAACCAGACGATGGCACAAGTTAGTACCGGAGGAATGGGAGGCCAAACTACGTGAAACCATCGCCCCCCTATCCACGGAGCCAAACACCGCGGACAGAGAATTCACGGATTGGCTAGTCCGACCCTTAGATAGCTTCATCCCACTAACCAACACTTTAAAACATTTTAAAAGAATCAACCCCGCCCCCTGGTACACACCCGCCCTCACTGCCCTTAAAAAAAAATGCAAAAAGTTAGAACGCACGTGGAGGAAAAACAAGTCCATAGAAGAGAAAAGCGCTTATCAATTCTCAATGAAAGCATATAAACGTGCCCTACAAGACGCCAAAAAGGCTTACTATGAGGAAAAAATAAAAAACTCCTCCTGCTCATCTAAGGAGACTTTCTCCATCCTCAAAGAACTCCTCCATGTCCCTGACCCCCCACAGAAACCCATGGACCCCAAAGCAGCGGAGGAAAAATGCGTCAAGTTGGCCACCTTCTTTGACGAAAAAATAAAAAAAATCCTCACCTCCCTCCCGACCGCCAACTCAGACTCCATAGAGAGAGCTAAGGAGCAGCGGCCCCCTCCCGACAAGCCCTCTTTGGTGTCGCTCGGCCCAGTTACAGAAGAGGAAATAAGTGTTATACTCACCACAATCAAGAGCGGAGCCCCTAGTGACCCAGTCCCCATACGATTCGCTAAAAACATCCCGCTGACCATAGTTCCCCAATTGACAGCCCTCATTAACATTTCGCTGGAACAGGGAGAGGTCCCTTCAAACTGGAAGGAGGCTGTCGTCAAAGCGCTTCTCAAGAAACCGTCGCTGGACCCAGCAGACCTTTCCAACTACAGACCTATCTCACTCCTTCCTTGGATAGGTAAAGTCGCCGAAAAACTTGTGAATAAAAAACTGTCGCACTACTTAGAGTCAAACCAACTCCTCAACGACTCGCAAACAGGCTTTAGGCCAGGTCAGGGTACGGACACTGCTCTTCTCACAGCAGTAGAAAGAACTAGAGAAATCATCGATACAGGAGGATCAGTGGCAGTGGTCCTCCTAGACCTAAGCGCGGCCTTTGACACGGTCAGCCACCAGGTCTTAACGCAACGTCTGGAGAATATCGGGGTCAAAGACAGAGCGCTGAAATGGCTATCGTCCTTTCTCTCTCGACGCTCCTACCAAGTATGGGAAGGCGAAAGCCGCTCCCCCTCCATCCCCCTCCAGTGCGGCGTGCCTCAGGGCTCATCCCTGAGCCCCACGTTGTTTAACGTTTACATGGCCCCACTGGAGGAACTCGTCTCTCCCTTCGGAGTCACTATCGTCAGCTATGCTGACGACACACAATTGGTAGTGACACTCTCCCACCCCAAGTTAGAGCCCTCTAATCTCCACGACTGCCTCTCCAACGTACACCAGTGGATGAGTGACTCTGCTTTGAAATTAAACGGCTCCAAAACGGAGATCCTGCTCCTAGGACATAAAACCACGAACCTCCCTTCTAACATCTGGCCTGCCTGCATGGGTGAACCCCCCACTCCCAAGAAGGAGGTCAAGAGTCTCGGAGTATGGCTGGAGACCGATCTTACCTTCAGGACACAGGCAAGAAAGACGGCCGGCATATGCTACGGTCTACTTAAATCCTGCAGGAAGGTACTCCCGCTACTACCTTTCAAGCCGCGTCTCATGCTGATCCAGGGCCTAATTCTATCCAGGCTGGACTACAGCAATGCCATTTACCTGGGCTCTCCAGAATCCACTCTTCAGACTCTGCAAAAAGCTCAAAACGCCGCAGCCCGACTCCTAACGAACACCCCGGCTAGATCGTCTGCCAAACCCGCACTTAGGAGGCTGCACTGGCTCCCTATCAGGGAAAGGGTCACTTTCAAGGCCCTTTGTCTCGCCCACAAGGTATTACACAACACCGGCCCTCCCATACTCAACAACTGGATCACCCCCTATAGACCCACCAGAGCGCTCCGCTCGGAGCACGGAAACCTCATTACGATTCCCATGGTGAAAAAGGCCCGCATAGGTGGCCGCCGCTTCTCGGTCAATACAGGAAATAAATGGAATGCACTCCCTCTGAGCCTCAGAGCGGAACCCAACCTCCTTCGGTTCAGAAAATCCCTCAAAACCCTACTCTTCCCCTAAGCCGTCACTTCTCAGTGACCAAATCCCCTTTGCGAGTAAAAAGGTTCAGCGCTGGGATACCCACTGGGTGACTACGCGCTTTATAAAACCATTAATAAATAAATAATTAATAAATAAATTGCACTAACTGTAGTCGGGACGGAATTGCCACCTCTCGAGGGGATGCCAAGGCTTCTTGCCAGTCCTGGTCGTACATGTTTCCCAGGTCAGTCTGCCATTTGTCTCGTAGGCTGAGCGTGGGATCTTTCTGATTATTGATTAGGTTACGATAGGTGAGAGAAATGGCTTTTTTAGTGAGATGGTCTGCAAGGAGGCGGTCCTCGAGTGGCGATGATTCGGGGAGAGCGGAGCCTCTTGGTGTGGCCCTTGTAAGTGCGTGCTTAATTTGTGTATAGCGAAACTGTTCTGAGTTAGCTACATGATACGTTGTTCGCAGTTGGTCAAACATCACTACATCTCCCTTCTTCCAGAGAGCCCCAATTTTCGAGATACCAATAAGGTCCCATTGTGCAAAACCTTTACTGTAGCGGAGCATACCCAGTTTTGGCGTGTCCCACAGTGGTGCGAGTTGGGTGAGGACTCCCTCCCAGCCGAGCGCTCTCTGCGCCGCGAACCATATATGTATTGTGTGTGCAGTGGGGCCGATACACGCTTCTTTTTTATTCTTGTTGTAAAGCGCCACCAGGGGTCCGTCGGCCCCAAGAGTGTGTCTGTCCAGCCGGAGGGCTGGTTCCTCCTACGGGGCATGCAGCCAGTGGTTTACTACTATAAGTTGTGAGGCCCAGTAGTACAGTTGTATACTGGGCAGGGTGATTCCGCCATCGTACCAGCTCCTAGTGAGTTTAGATAGGGTATGCGGGGGGGTTTTCCACCCCAGAGGAGCAGTCTCAGCTCAGCCTCGATGGCTTTGAAATAGGAGCTTGGGACTGGGGTAGGTGTATTTTGTAGAGCGTACAGGAACCGCGGGAGAGCCATCATCTTGAACAAGGCTGCACGGCCCAGGAGGGTTAGGGGTAGTGAATGCCAATGTTTTACGTCGTTTTTAAGGAGAGGGGGCACAAGATTTCGCTCATAGAATTGAGTGTGGTCAGGTGGAATATGGATGCCCATGTATTTAAAACCGTCTTTCCCGATTTTCCCTTTTAATATCCCCAATAACTCTGCCAATAAAGGGATACCTTGGAGCAATTGGAGGATTTTTAATCTTTATGCCCCCTGGTCTACTTCTGTTAAGTGCTCCCTGAAATATGGTTGAGCTCACCATGACCTTTAGGAGTCAGGGTAAATCCGACGATGAAGCATGACACTACTAGTGTGTGTAAGGGTTATATAAAAAAAATTGGTTTTTTCCTTTCCCGCCCTTAAACAGACGGTGTACCACCTGAAGAGAGTAGTGCCCCACATATCACACATACACAGGGTGGGATACTTCTGGTTTGATAGAAGTTATACTATGACCTGTGCCAGTGACATCAATCAGATTTAAGGAGTGTGGCACATTTATGTTTATAATCCTGCAACATTTGGGAATGGCAATTACCATTATCAAAGATATTGACTTTCAATACCCAGACAATACCATTTCAGATAGTATCACTGGTGTATAATCAAGGCTGCAGTGTCTGTAATCCGAATTGTGCATTCAGTCCACTGAATCCACAAAACTGGTAAGATTTCCAAACAACTTTATCCTTGCAACTTCACAATAAATGTGCAGCCCAGCCAACGCATTTCATCCTTACAACAGGACTTAATCAGGGCTGTAAAATAACATACATAAGAATAAACTATTTACAATAAATAAATACATCCATATGGCAAGTTCTTGAGATTGCGAAGAATATGCAGTACAGAACAGGAATTCCATAAATGCGTAAACGAAGCTAAGGATAGATGTACAGATAGGGATATTATTCACTCGGCCCCAGACAAAGTCTCCAAGGTTTCTAGAGAGAGTTTATCAATACACAAAGTCTCGGGGACCCCAGAGGTGTCCATATCAGATGAGGGGGCAGGCGGCAATACCACTCAAACCCGCCACATACCACAAACACCACAAACACATCAGAGCGATTGTCAACAACAGGTGGCCCATAGTGAAAACAGATATGATCCTAGGGAATATGTTACCATCACAACCCACGTTGACTTTCAGAAAGGCGAAATCTATGAAAGTCAGAAGTAGTCTCGAGATACCACACCGTGACTAACCCAAAGTCCACACTGCTAGCCCTAAAAAATGGTTTCTATAAAAGCAGCTTGTGCAGAGCCTGCAAATTTGGCAGCAACACAACTGAGTATAGTTGTGTGTTTGGACCCACCATTAATCTACTAAAGGGGGTTTATAACTCCCGTACTTAATTTGCAGTATGTGTTGACCTGCAGGTACTGCTTAAGATAGGTTGGGAGCACAAAATTACAAGTGCATGTTAGGATCCTCCAACATTTAAGTGCGATAGTGAACTTGGCTAAACTTACCCTGTGGCCAGGCATTTTAAAGCAGTGCACAACAATGATCTGAGCTGCCTCAAATATTTTGTAATAGGTGTGGTACCTCCATCTAGAAGAGGAGGCAAAAGAGAGAAGTCACTCAGACGTCTGGAGTCAAAATTCATACTGGGATTGGACTCCCGCATAGCGAAAGGGCTTAACACTGGAGAGGAATTGTACAACTTCCTCTGATTAACTGACATAATAGATGGCTCTGATGAATGGAAGTAGCTGATTTGGTTCTTCTGCTAGTCACAATACCTTTAGCAATAGCTTAACAGGAATCTAGTGTAATGCCCCCGTATGAGTAATCCTAAGAGGAGAGGGCCGTCCCCATGTATCTAGTCGGAATTTAGTAATAACATCTTAATATTTTTCAATGTGTTTTACAATATTAATGTATGGGGAAAACTCTTCACAAAATTAGAGAGTTTGATCAGGGCAAGTTGCCCTATTTGAATATGATACAATATACTGCTGCCCCTTCCATTCCCTATAGTTTATAGGGTTTTTGTTTAGCACTCAAGCACTTTATCACACACTTTTGCACTTTATACAATTTTTTCACTGATTTTAAGGTGTTTGTAGGTTGGTGTAATTTTGTGAAAAGTCATGGATTAATGTTGGTTCCTATGATTAGTATGTTGCTTTGAGCATAGACATTATTATAACAGGGTTTGTCATGTTTTACTCTAAATACCGACACATTAAGCAAACAATTGGCAAAGAGTTTTTTTTAGGTTTAAATCTTTTATTAGGTTTAACATAACCAGAGTGTCATTGACAGCATCAACAGCTTCCGCCTACAACCCAGCGGGCCGGCTCATTACTGTGTCGGAGGGGCGGCATACTCTCACTCCCATCTAGCCCCGTGGGTAAGGCAATGTTAACACAGCATGTCGCCTACAACCCCTCAGGGCCGGCCGCGTTTCATACTAAAGGGAGTACTGTAGGCCACGATCAGTGTAGCGCCTATTCTGTGTAATCAGACCCGTGGGGCACCCCTCGACGAGGCGCCCTAAGTTGGCAAATAAGGGCCCATTCCCTGCAGCGGGGTCTATGACTAAGACTGGTCCAGCGGGACTGCTATCTGCCGTGACATTCAGAAAATCAAAAGATCAAAACCCAATGCCTTCTCAACTCCCCCCTCCCTCTCCCCGTCCCGCCCTCCACACCCCCCCTACCCCTACCTCCCCCCTCCCCAGTCCAGTGCGTGCTTCCAGTAAATCCCGCTAGGCTTTGTTGCCTCGTCCGGGGACCCCATCCTGCTCCGACACCAAGCTCCGTCAAGGGGCCGAGTTCTCCTGTGTAGTGAGCCTCAAGAGGCGAAGGTATCTTGGGCAGGTCAGTTCCCTGAATTCTGTGACCAGTAGGGATCGGAATGGCTGCCAGAGGTCATTAAACGTCTCTGTGTCCCCTGTCACTGTCAATGACAGTTTCTCCATGCCTAACACATGCCATAGTCTGTGCAGCCAGCCCATGATCGTAGGGGGCGTGGGAGAGCGCCAGTGTACCAAGATATTCTGAATGGCGGACCCCAACGCTATGGCGATCGGTCTGCCTCTGCGGGATTTCAAGGGGTACATCAGGTCGTTGGAGAGGCCCAGCATTATATAAGCTGGGAAGCGTGGCAACTCAGTCTTAAAGTGGGAGTCAACCTCATCGATCACCTCCTTCCAATAAGCCGCAAGCAAGGGGTAGTCCCACAGGATATGCGTCAATGTACCCACCCGTCCACAGCCCCTCCCAACAGGTGTCTTCCTTACTACTGTCCATGGCGTGTATACGTGCTGGAGTGTAATACCAATATGTGGAGACTTTAGTAAAGGTTTCGGTAAGGCCCGTGTGATATGCCGAGTGACTAGCCCTGTAAGCTATCTGTCCCCATTCCTCGTGACTCAGAGTCCTTCCCAGCTCCCCCTCCCATCGTTCCCGTCCCGGGTTGTAAAAGTGGGAGGGGGGCACCTGGAGGAATCGGTACAGGTCGCTGATGAGTTTGGTGTCGGACGTGCGTGTTAACAGCCATCGTTCGTAAGGGAGGAGTCGTCTGTCCGCCGTTTCGCGCACCTGTGGGTGTAACGCCCAGTGGCGAACCTGCAAATACCGTAATCTCTCGGTTTCCGGTAATGCGTAGTCCCGTCGGAGGTCTGCAAAGGGGATAATCCCTTCTGCATTGTACAGGTGGCACAGGGCCCTGCATCCCGCCTCTCGCCAGCGCCCGAACGCCCCTCTCTCCATCCCCGGAGCAAACTCCGGATTATCCGCCAAAGGCGTCAGCGGAGAGGGGAACGTGGTCAACCCGTGTGTGAGATTCGTGGCATCCCATACTTGGAGATGCACTCTAGTGATAAAGGAGCCATATAAGTTAGCAGGGCGGTGCGCTCTGCGTAAAAACGGTATCTCCTGTAGAGGTCGCCCCGCCACCGCCTGATCCTGGAAGAGCCAGTGTTTATCTGACTGCCATCTGCTCCACTCCACCAGGTGCCGCAACTGCGCCGCGTGAAAGTATTTGCCGAGGTCCGGGATGCCGAGCCCCCCCCCCGCCTCCGGTGCTAGTAATGAAAGTGCTCTCCGCATTCTAGGCTTCTTGCCCTGCCAAATGAAGCGTCCCAGATCCGACTGCATCTGCCGGACCCAACCCGCTGGCGGGCGCAGCAGAAGTGCCCTAAACAAATAGAGGACCTGAGGCAGAATTGTCAACTTGACCGCCGCCACGATCCCAGCGTGCTAATTCATACTTGACTTTCCGGCCCAAGGCGGTGTAGTTGGCCAATACCATTGCGGGCAGGGTCGGAGCCAAGAGGACTCCCAGATAGGGCACCGGTTCCTGGGACCAGACTATGGGGACCCGGCGTTGCAAAAGGGTCCTGGTCGCCGGTGCCAGGGAGAGATCCAAGGCAACCGACTTGCCCATATTCATTTTAAATCCTGCCACCTCTGCAAAGGAGGTCAATTCTTCAATGCAAGCCGGTAAGGCCAAGAGCGGGTCGTCTAAGGAGAGAATCACGTCGTCCGCGTATAGGCTGACGGCATGGCTGAAGCCACCAAACTTCACCCCTTTCACCGCCGGGTTATCCCGGATCCGTTGGGCAAAGGGTTCCATATATAATGCAAAGAGTAAGGGTGACAGCGGGCACCCCTGTCTCGTGCCTCTTTCAATGTCAAAGCTCTTTGAACTGTACCCATTGACTCTTACTGTGGCCGTTGGGGATCTGTAGCAATTAAAAATCATGTGGCGAAATTTGTCCCCCACCCCTACCTTCGCCAATACCTGTTCTAGGTACAGCCAGTGTACGCGGTCAAACGCTTTTTCGGCGTCCACTAATAGCAACATCCTCTCTCCCTGGATTTGCGACGCCTTCTCAATAAGGCGAGTGATCCTTTTGGTGTTATCGACCGTTTGTCTCCCGGGGATAAACCCCGCTGATCCGGGTCGACAAGCTCCGGCAAGAGGGGGGCGAGACGGGCTGCTAAGATCCCCGTGTATAGTTTGAGATCGATGTTAAGAAGGGATATTGGCCGATAGGAGCCGCAATGTGATCTGTCCTTTCCCGGCTTGGGAATCACCGCAAGGGACGCTCGCAACAAGTCTGGCGGGATGGCACCCGGTGACGCAAAGGTGTTAAACAGACGCGTGAGGATTGGCGCCAGTAGTGCACAGAACGTTTTATAAAACGTTGACGTAAAGCCGTCCGGGCCCGGGGATTTACCATGTTTAAGGCGGGCTATCGCGGATATCACTTCCTCAGTTCTAATGTCCCTCTCAAGAGCCTCTGCCTGGGAGAGCGTTAGGGACGGCAGGGAGACCGAGTCCAGATACCTCCGAGTTGCGAGAGCATCCGGGGGATCTCCAGCGTACAGGTTCGCATAATACCTGCGAAAAAGCTCCGCTATGTGCGCATCCTCCGTGACCATGGACCCCGTAGGGTCGGAAATCGCCTTCACCGTGTGTTTCTGACGAGTGACCCTGAGCTTACTCGCTAATTATCTGCCACATTTGTCTCCCCCTGTGTAATAGGCATGCTTGAGGCGCAGTGCCGCGTATTCCGCGCGGTCCATATCCAAGGCCGTCAGGAGTTTTCTCGCCCCTTGAAGTTGCCGCCATATCCTGGGGGCCCCCGTCCGGCTATGCATGTGCTCCAATTCACGGACTCTCTGCGTGAGCTTCTCCCGCTTCCTTCTCCTGTTGGCGTTGTCCGCCGAGGAAATCGCGATAAATTCCCCCCGGAGCACCGCTTTCAGAGCCGCCCATTGAGTCGCCCGAGACGTGTCTGAGTTCTCATTATGGGACAAGTAATCCCGTACCGCCGTCGTTTCCTGCTTGACCACGTCGCGTATGCCGAGGAGTGCGTCCCGCAGCCGCCAGATCCGTGGAGGACAGGAGGTCGGCGGGAAACAGAGGGTAGCCGTCACCGGGGCGTGATCCGACACCGAGATCACTCCTATGTCCGCTGCCGTAGCCAGCTCGCGCACCGGTCCTGAGACCAAGAGGTGGTCCAGCCGTGCATACGTCTTGTGCGCGTGCGAGTAGAACGAATAGCTCCGGTCTGTAGGGTGCATGTGACGCCAGAGGTCTCCGACATCCATCTCCGCCAGCAGAGCCCTACATCCCGCCGAGAACCCCCCCCGTCTGTGGAGAACGGTGGGCGGATCTATCAGCAGCACCGTCAAAAACCATGTTAAGGTCGCCCCCTAAGATTATATGCCTATCCTGTGCCGTCGCGGTCTCCTCCAGCGCTGAGCGGAGAAATCGTTCTTGCCGATCGTTCGGGCTATAAATGGACCCGATCGCAAACGTGAGACCAGCCACCCGGACTCTGTAGACCAGGAGCCTGCCTTTCAGTTCCGCATGTTTGTGGAGTACCTCCCCTCTAAAGTGCCTGGCTACCAAGATCGCCACCCCCGCGGTTTTGGTGTTGTTGGATGAAAAGAATTGTGTAGGGAATGCGGAAGATCGCAGCCTAGAGCAGTCCCGGGGTAAGAGGTGAGTCTCCTGGAGAAGACAAATATCTGCTTGGGTGTTTTCTAGAAGGGACAGAACGGCACGCCGTTTGATCGGATTATTAAGGCCCTTGACATTAAGCATGACAATTTTAAAAAGTGTCTGTGTCATATGGGAGTATCGTCAAAACCGCCCTGTCCCCTGAGAGTCTACAGATTGTGGTATGTACACCACTATGGTAACTGCCTCCACGGACACGCACTAGACTGCCCCCCCTGGTTTCCTCCTCCCCCTCCCAGTTTGCCCCGAAGTCCCCCCTCCCCTCTCCCATTCCCCCAAACGCCCCTCAACTCCCGGATCCCCCGTCCGCCCCTTTCTTAACAACATGCACACAACACCTCTCTCTTCACCCCCAAGTCCGGAAACATCAATGTTCAAGTTCCGCTCCCTGGGAAGCAGGTCTTTGGTAGAGTATACCAGTGGACGTCTGGCCACCACTCCTTCCCCGCCCGCCCCCACCCCGCCCCGGCCCCCAAACCTGCATAGCAAGGAAAGCTGTGTTGATCTCCCCCAGGAGCTGCCTCATGCAGTCAATGCGACGTCACTGACGCCAGTGTTCCCGGCCACCTCCATGACCGCTTCGTCCATGCCGGCTCTGATGGTGGGCGAGTCCGGTCGTGTAGGCCGCTCGCGGGGGCGACGCTCCGACACCCTCCGCCATCCGTCCTCCCGGGAGCGTCCCTGCCGCTACACGGCCACCTCGGAGTCTGGTGCAGCAATGCCTAGGACCCCGCAAGTCTCCCGCAGGGAACGTAGTTGGTGCATAGTACCATTCCAGAGGAAGATGAGTCGAAAAGGGTATCCCCAGGTATAGGGCGTGCCTTGTGCTCTTCGGAAATCCGTGGCTGTCTTGAACTCTTTTCGCTTCTGCAGCGTGATGGCTGACAGGTCCTGATAGAGGGCCACCTGATGGCCTCGAAAAGTCAGGGGTTGCCTCTTCCGCGCCTCTGCCATGATGCGTTGCTTGAGTGGGAAATCCGGGAGGAAAGCCAGAATGTCCGGGGGCGGCGCCGACGCCCTGCGTTGGGGTCCCACTCTATGCGCTCTGTCAATCCGGATAGGGAACCCCTCCGCTTCTCCCAATATTTCTCGGAACAGGGCCTGCATATATCCTGCTACGTCCGTCCCTTCAGTCGTGGATGGCAGTCCTCGAACCCTAATGTTGTTCCGCCGAGACCGGTTTTCCAGGTCCTCAGCGTGTGCCTGAAGGTCAATCTGTTGGTCCCTGAGGCGCAGCACTTCCTGTTGCAATTGTTCAAACTCCTCGTCTCTTCTGTGGCCGGCGTCCTCCACCGCGACCACCCGGTCTCCCAGGCCATCCACCTACCGGCGCAGCTCCCGCACCTCACCTGCCACTTCATTCTTCAGGGTTTGGAAATCCTCCCTGAGGGTGCTGAAGAGAGACTCCATAAAGGACCTGGTGATGGGAGGTTCTCCGCCTCCGGCGTCTTGTGCCCCTCCGGAGGATCTGGGAGACTGCTGCCCCCGATCTGCTCGTTGTTGGTGTCTTCCCAGTAGCTCGGGGAGGGTGCGTTCCCCCTTCTTCCCTCCTTTACTGCCGGCCATGGTCTCTGGGGCACAGCGTCGCCCGGACCCTCACCGCCACGAGTCCACTCCCCGCCGTCGCTGTCTCTGCGGTGCCACCCCCGTCTCCACTCGGCGCGGACTCCGACTCCCGCGCGAGGACGCTCCGCTCCTTCGGTGTGAAAAGCCACTCCGTTTCGTGCTAGAGGCCGTTTCCCGCCTCGTCCACGCTCTCCCACGGATGGCACCACTGCATCCTCCCCCAACTGTGTCGTAGCGTCAATGCCGGGGCTGGTGGGCCGCGATAGTCTCCGCTCTACTCCCCTCCCCCGCAGAGAGGGCCTCCGGTCGCCAGCCGCTCCTCAGCCCCGCAACACTCCACAGGTTCCGAGAAGTACGCCACAGAGGGGTGAGGGGGGGTCCCCTCCTTCGTCGCCGCACCGGTCGGGCTGTTGGCCGCCTCCAGCAACCCCTCCTCCCGGTCCCCGGCGGCAGGGCCACCCACTCAAGCTGTGAGCGGCCGGGTCTCCAGCGGGGCCCCTCCGAATCCTGTCCGCTACCCTCCACGCTGGACCGTCTCGTCCCCTCAGCGGCGCCCCCAGCCGCTTGAAGGACCTCCCGCCGGGGGTCGTGTCCGAGGATCCGCCGGCGTCCTCATGCACCGGGGGCGGGTCCGTTATCTGCCGGGCGGGCCAGGGCGCTCCCCACCTCTGTACTGCATCAGGCACCCTGGTAGAGCCCCCAGCGCCGGAACTCGTACTGGCCGCGGCCGCTTCTGGTTGCTCTGGGCCTTCGGGGGAGGTTGTCCACGCTGCCGTCTCCCACGGCTGCCGGCGAAGGAGTCCGACCTGCCGCCGGACCGGACACCACCTCCGTCGATCACCGGGCAACAGTCTGTCCCCCGGGTCGGCTCCCAGTCTCCACAGCAAGGGACCGCGTCTGCCGCCGCGTGTCTTCAGGCCCCTCCGGCGAGCCCAGGCACTCGCGTGATTCCGTAGCCGACAGCAGTCTCGTCCGGCTCGGCGCGAAGCCCCGCCCCCTCGCGGCTCCTCAGCTCCGGCAGTGCTCTGCCCGTCACCGGGCCGTCCTGGGCGCTGTGAGCCTCTCGCTGGCTTGCTCTCGAGTTCCTTTGCTCCCGCTGCAGGTTCTCTCGCTAAACGGGGGGAGATTCAGCTAGAAAACCGAGGTCAGGGGCTCAACGGGGCGAGAGCCGGCAGGAAAGGCGTCCGCTCACCTCGCCATCTTGGCCACGCCCCCGCAAAGAGGTTTTTTAACAAGAAAGAGGAAACAGTCGATGAATTTTATGCACTAGGCACTTTATATAAATCCAACGTGGAGAATGGCACTATTTCGTCAGATGTGTATTTATAATCAATTCTGCACATCTGCTATATCTAACGTTTATCCATTTGAGCAATATTAGTAGTTTACCTCGTAGCATATTTGCACATTGTTTATTAATTATTGCAGTGTGTGACAATCATGTAAACAGTAGTGGTTATAAATGCGTGTTGCACTCTGATTATATTCCCAGGAAAGTGATATTTGAGATCAAAGAGTATTTTAAACACGAACATAGGGGCACTGCCTTCAGTAGCCAATGTATTAAACTTTCATATTGATGCATGCATTTAAGCACTTTCAAGTATATATTTACATCGCACAGCCAATTTGCACAAGAGTGGTCCCACCTCCGTGGAAAAGAGCGATGATGAAGGCACTTGTATAAAAAAAAATGTAAAAGTCTTGACCCGGATCTCCTGGGAAACTATCGTCCCATCTCAATTCTCCCAGGGATCAGTAAAAAGGTGGAAAAACAGATCAATTCAGCGCTTTCTACATTCCTGGAATGCCATAACCTTCTCCACCCTTCACAGACCGGCTTTCGCCCACGTCAAGGAACAGAAACTGCCCACTTAGCAGTAGTTGAGGAGTCTTAGAAGATTCTTGAAAACCGGAGGCACCACAGCTGTTATCCTCTTGGATCTCAGTGCAGCCTTCGACGCGGTCAGCAACCAAATTTTGGTCCATAGACTTAGAAGTTTGGGGGTGACTGGAGAAGCCATAGCATGGCTGCAATCATTCCTGGAAGAAAGATCCTTCCAGGTCTTTGAGGGTGATGTCACCTCAAAACGGATGCTCCTCCGCTGAGGAGTTCCTCAGGGATCGTCCCTGAGTTCCACACTATTCAATGTTTATATGAGCCCGCTAGCGGAGATTGTGCTCCCTTTTGGGGTTCATATAGTGACCTGCGCTGATGACACTCAACTTGTCGTAGCACTAAACCATTCTGTTAATTCCTCTCTCGGCCTTCGTCCCTGTTTAGAAGAGGTAGCCAAGTGGATGAACCATTCATATTTGAAATTGAATGGAGAAAAGACCAAGATGATGCTCCTAGGGAATTCCTCCATTTCAAAGCAAGAGTAATGTGGCCAGCCTGTCTGGGATCCGTTCCTGCCCCTAAGACCCAGATGAAAAGTTTAGGCATCCGGCTTGATCAAGATATCAGCTTCTATGTCTAGGCGCAGAATGTTGCGGCTTCCTGCTTTTAGGCAAGAAGGCTTATGGTCCAGGCGCTCATTCTTTCCCGCCTGGACTACGGTAAATGTTCTTTATTTAGGAGCACCTCGGGCAACAATCTCAAAACTCCAGACGGTGCAAAACTGCACAGCGAGGATCCTTCTTGAGACCCCGAACCATCAATCTGCAAAATCAGCCCAGAAATCTCTTCACTGGCTCCCCATTCAGGAGAGAGTTAACTTTAAGGCCATGTGTATCATCCACAAGACGCTAGCAGGGAATAGCCCGTCTTTCAACTGTTCCATTGCCCGGCCTTACTTGGCGAATAGACGTCTGCATTCAGACGACTTGCATCTTGCCGTTGTTCCCAGGATCAATAAGGCCAGAAGTGGTGGCCGCCTATTTTCCTATAAGTCGCCAGGATGTGGAATACTCTTCCTCTACGCTTACGAAAGGAGTCCAGTTATTTGGCCTTTCAGAAATTGCTAAAAACGTGGCTCTTCCCTTAGGATTGCTGTGGTGTCTACTGTTGACCACTATCAGCGCTGTGATGCCCCCGGGTAGATAGCCGCTTAATAAATGCTTTTTTCATTTTATTTCATTTCATTTGTCGCACTACTGTCAAAATCAGCATTGAATATTGTTAACGAGTATAATCTGTTGATTTTACTTTTAGCAACATTAGCAAAGGGAGAACAGAAATGACGATATTTTTCATGTCATTGTCTGTTTTTCATGACCAAACCTTTAAGTTATCAAATTGTGTGTTTTTTTACTTACAAATTGTGAATTTCGCGTATGTGAACAAGATCAGTGTGGTGGGCAAAACACATCTCGTCATGTTGCTAATAAAAGAAATATAAGCATAGTACAAATCTAGGAGTCCGTGTCCCGTATTTGCAAGGAAGGAGGTGCATTGGGATCCAACTGCGAAAAAAAAACAAATATATATATATATATATACATATACACACACACACACACACACACACACACAAATATATATACACACACACACACACAGACAAACACATACATAATATACACACATTAAAACAATCCATACATGAGTATTATTCCCCTACCACATCCAATAGACTTAACACCTTCAAAAACATATATCACTATAGAATTAGTCAATCATATTCAATAAATCTATAATAATTTCAATCAATCAAAATAATCTATTTTCGGTCGTAGACCATAAAAGATAGTCAATCGTAAAAACATACATCTTAGAAGGATAAAATAGATAATTACAGTTAATAAAAAATATATTTCATTGTAGATTACATTGATTCGCAAAGCAGTTCTTTAAAAAACATTATAAAAGAATAAGGAGTTAAAATAATTATAGGGACACTGGTGGCAAATAATCATATCTATTTGGATGAGCCTAAGAATTAGATAAAAGAAGGGAACATCTCCTCCGCCACACAGCGTGCCAGTACCGTGATACCGAGAAGACTATAGGCATTGATGTATCAGTCTTCAGAATTCTATAGGCCACCTCACAATGTATAGTGCCCAAATTCCTACGGAGTTGGAGGAGCCATCGTTTTCTAATTGGTTTGTATGTGGGGCAGAAGAATAGGACATGTAGATCCGTTTCTTTTAAAGCTCCACAGGTCGGGCAATCAGAAGGATTATTTGCCAACCACTTTCCCGAGAAAGCTCTCAAAGGGAGTGTACCATGTCTGAATTGCATATAGAGCTTTCTAGAAGCACACGGCTCAATCTGGTCTAGAAAAGGCTCTATTTTGAACTCCTCCTTTATATTAAAAAATTCCATAGTCAGTGGGCCTAGCTTGTTATTAGTTAGCAGTTTATTTTTGCTATTTGTCCAAAATACATTGGCCAGTTTGGCTCTAGAGAGATTTGGAGCAGTTGTCTCGGGCCGATGCCAGAGAGCAGGAATTCCCAAACTCGTAAGCTCTTTTTTAATGTATGCTAGCCACGGTATTTTGGCTAAACCAGGAAGGGCCATTAGTGACTTTAGGTCATTTCGATAATTTGCTAACTCCGGTGTTACCCACAGCCTCCACCAATACATTAGAGGCCTTAACGCGATTTCTTCTTGGATGGGTCTAACTTCCAAATCCATTCTAAGTGGATTAAGTGGTGTGCTGGGTGGTAGGGCCAATAAAGACCTTAAAAACAAATTCTCAAACCTACCGATGTCTCCAGTTGAGCAATGCCCCCAAAGCTCGACCCCATAGAAAGTTGCACCCCGTGCTTGTGCTTAATAGATCTCAATAATGGGTGCTATAGGTTTGGAGGTGGATGCTCTATGCATTTTAAGGATCCCACCGCAGGTCTGGGTAAGTCGTAATTTTGCTTTTGCTAACTGGGGGCCCCATTCCATCCTATCTGTGAGTGTGACTCCAAGATATTCGAACACTGTTACCCTATCCAATATAACACCATTAAGGGAAGGATTAGGTCCGGTGATTTTAGGCGGGTTGCATACCATAAATTTTGTTTGAGGTATTAACCTCGAGCCCTCTAAGGGAACAGAATTCGGTAAAGCTATCAAGAGCGCGCTGTATCCCCATAGGGGATTTTGACACTAAAAGAGTGTCATCAGCAAACATTAGTGCCACCACCTGATAGTTGTTAAGTTTGGGGGCGTCAATATCCTTGACTCCCCTCAGGTGGGCCACTAATGCATTAATATAAAGGGAAAATAGGGAAAATAGGGTTGGGGCCAGCACACATCCGTGTCTGACTCCACATTTAACAGAGAACTTAGATGTCAAATTGCCCCTCTTACCACATCTTACCACATCTTACTTGGGCAAAGTTGTCTTGATGGAGTCGCTTTATAATCCCAAGTAGACAGGCAGGCATCCCCATCTCAGCCAAAACTGCCCAAAGAGTCTGACGAGGGACTAAGTCAAAAGCTGCTTTAAGGTCGACGAAGATTAGGTAGACACTGCCACCCTCTACCCTCTACCCTCACTGTTTTCCAATATAGGAGTTGTAAACGAAGAAGTTGGTCCACCGTGGATATCTTCTCTCTAAAGCCAGCCTGATATGGAGTCAATATTAATTGTTCATCCATCCAGGATTGCACCCGATCTAAGATGATACGTGCAAAAAGCTTTTGACTAACATCAATCAAGCTTATCGGGCGGTAATTATTTGGCAAGAGTGGGGAGCCTTTCTTGAAAACCGGGACTATTTCAGCACCCGCCCAGGTATTAGGGATAGGTGCGCCGTGGAGTACAGCATTGTAAAGGGATAATAATTTCCACAACTCTACTCAATACATTTCCTATATTGAAAAGCTTAAAATGTTACACTATGTTATAAATCATCATTATTCACAAGATCCAATCCATTGTTCATTGTCCCATGTAAATATGTTATCTAGAGTGAAGTGCTAATTAGTCCAGTGATATAATAATTATAAATCCAACTACACATCCTACTTTATGTCCAATCACCCTTCCGTATATGTGTTAATATTACACAAGTCACTTGGAAAAATTCAAATTGATAGAACAATTTATGAATTGCAAGTGTTTGTGTTGTTTACGTAATAATTTGCAGTTGATCACAAGTGTATGTGGGGAGTATGAGAAGAGCTGCGAAAATTCGAATACAGGAGCACCAAAGGACTATTAAACATCATGATCTAAGATCTCGTTTTGCACAACACATCCAGGAGTGTCATACTGACATATGTGACATACGTGACATACGTGACATTAGGTTTCATGGAATTCAAAGGATTATTCCCAGTGCACGGGGAGGTGACATAGAGCTTACACTTCGATAGACAGCGGCAAGATGGATCAGCAGATTTAGGATCCTGGTGTAGGATTTAAATATAGAAATTAAATTGCATCATTTTTTGTGCCGGACACTGCAGCATTGATTATACATTGGTTTACTGAATGCTCGCTCCCCCAGTTGCTGTATTCAATTTACTACTGGTGGGGTTTCTTGGGCAGTAAAACTTCTGGGGTGGAAGCACCTAGATTGAGAATTATTAGAAACTGCTTCTGGTGCAGTGCAATTTGGCTATAACTGCCTTTTCACTATTGTGATTTTCACATAGTAACACCACCAGGGAATAAAAGAAACTGCTCACACAGTATCCACAACAAACAGACCAACCTCATACGAATCTCACTAACCACCATCCACTCACGAATTACTGAATACACACAAGTCCAACCCATGCTTATTAATACACGCTCTGCAGGTCTCCACACTCCAGACATTGCAGATCTGATCACCTATCACAAGCTGGACACACTCTACTTCACAGCAATATGGTTCACCCCACATCTTAGACATCTTGGTTCCTACATGCTACAGAATCCATTGTGCGAATGGCACATTGAACAAGCATTGGCATAGCCAATAGGGCTCGCCTTTGGGACCTTATAAAAGTGTTTAGCCATGCAACAGTTGCATTACTAAATACTTATAAGTTTCCAAAAGCGAGACCTATTGGCTATGCAAAGCGGCCGTGAAAGTAATCGCGGTAAAGCACGACACGCGCGTCCGCACACATGCACTGTAGCTCTAGACTGGCCTGGTAGCACTTTTTGGAGCCCTCTCAATAAGTCTCGCCAGACCAGCGCATGCGCTGTGTCAGGCGAGACCTAAAAATGAAGGAAGCCTCGCTGTGAACCATGAGCCCTCCTGAAACTACACCCTGGGAAAGTAAGCAGTACAACTCCCTAGAAGTCCTCACATACCACTTCCACTCTCTGCAACTCAGTCTGCCATCTCATCTACAGGCCTTCTGGGCAGAAGAAGGACTTAATAAACAAATTCTCAGACTTCAATTCTCAGATCTCATCACCACTTCATCTATCGGTCACGTATACAGCACCCTTCTGGAAAACTTTTAAATCACAGACAATGCAGGCTTAAAAAATAAATAATAAAATGAAACCCTTCGCAACCTCAGTGACATCCTCATTGTGGTACAGGGTGTCAGACAACTAACACACTCCAAAGCCCAGATCTCTACCTCATCTTCTCAAAAACAGCAAAAATCTAAAACAATAAAATATAACCTTACACCACTGAAATGAATTGACCAAAACCAATATACTGAGGCCACAGCGAAAAAGAACACCAAATCTTTAGATCTATTGATGACTTCTCTATCAACAACCTAAAGCTTGAACTCCTCTATCACCCTTCCAACATCACGTCCAACATCAACACCTTTCTGAACAAATTCACACTTTTTGGGGAACCATGGGAACTCACTCATACTCCCAACTAAAATACGCATATATGAAGTTTACCTTTGCCTCCTGACATTACAGGACCGCTCAGCTGCCTTATGCACCATCAACTGTCCCACTCTCATCCAAAACCTGAAGTATCAAATGGGATTCATTGGCAACTTTCTTCAGTGGTTTTCCTCCTACCTTTCCAACCAACACCAGTTCATTGGCACCTCCGGGTCCAGAAGGTTTCCGATCACTTGCAGAGCCCCCAGGGTTCCTTCCTGTATCCCTTCATCTTCAACTTTTATGAGGAGCCCCTTCAGGCTATACTTTCTGATAACGGCATATAATTTCACCAGAATGCTGATGATACACAACTCTACTCTTCTCCACGTTAGGAATCTAACACCTCTAACACTGCCTTAACCTCATCCAGCCTTGGATGTCTAGCACATACCTGAACTGACGCGCAATCCCTACCAAGACAGAATTCCTGTTATTTGTAAAGAACAACAAGCAAAAAATAGCACGAACCTGGCTCAATTACCTGGATCTTTATGGCTTCAAACCACAATTTTCACCCAGGGCCTAGTCACTTAGATGCACCCTGAACACCAGCATCATCCTCTACGGCAAAGAGGATAGCCTGGTAGCAGTTTGCTCTAATGAAGAAAGTAAAATCATTCCTCTTAAAAAGTGACCTCAGAATTATTGTTCAACCCCTTGTGCTCTAAAAAATAAAAGTAACCTATAATCCAGTATTTGTAAAGCGCAAACTACTCATCCCGAAGGGTCTCAAGGTGCTGGGGGCCGTCGGGAAGATTAAATGAGCTATTGTCCAGAGTCACATGGTGCTGGGCTGCTGCTGGGGATCGAACCGTGAGCTCCGTGCTCCAGAGTCAGCCGCCCTGGCCGCTGCAACACACCTCTCCCTGCATCCTCTTGCATCTGTAGGACGGCAATGGCCTGCTTCATGGCCTCAAAGCCCCCTCACCCCCCTTAAGGACATGCTACACACTGCAGCATGTCTCATCCAGGGCCAGAAGAAATATAATCACAACACTCCCAATCTGGAGGAACTGGAGCGGCTACTCTTGTCGGCCCGTACTATCTTCAAAACTAGTGACATCATTTATAAAGCCATCACAACCTGCACCCCGCCTATCTGTCCGACAAGCTCAATCTCTGGTAGCTCACAGCACACCCACAACTAGAATACAACCAAACTGGTGAAAATAGAAAATGTAAAAAAAGAAAAAATAAGGCCACATGTGTTTTGCGTCCAGGACCTGGAACAACATGCTCATTTCCATCAGGACCCACCTCCAATTCGGAACGAGGTGACGGTGCACCTCGTCAAAGAAAACAACATCATGACGCAGTAACAGTTTACAAACCAGATACCTCTCTAATAACTGGTTGACTGTGTCAATACCTTTGAAAAGGCTCCGATGCCTTTTGGCCAAATTTCCACTATACAAGTGCTACAAACATACTTATACAGGAACGTCTTGGTAAGGAAAATATCTAGGGTTTCATCTATCCATACACATTACAACAAGCTCTAGATAAAAATGTTAAATTGAGCAAATGCCAAAACAGAGACTCCAAAACAAGTAACAAAGTTAATGTATCGATTAGCCTTACAAGTAGAAAGTGTGTATATATGGTAAGAAATAGTGCTTACCATCAAGATCAGTCAAGTAGACACATATATAGGATGGTAAGTCTGACATGAATACTAATAACACAGTTAACTGCATATTTTCAATATATAATTTACTAGAAGGGAGTAGAATAGGTAGAGGAGAGACAAGTCATTTAGGTTGTATCGGTTTACTAGTTTTAGGCTGGCAATAGTAGTCAAAAAGAGGTAAATGTGTCCAGGTCAGCAAAAAAAACAAAAAAATCCTGGAAAGGGGCCCAAGCAGACTGTAAGACATAATTTGAATGAGGCTCACAACAACTTGAGAAAGGCAAGGCATTTTCAAACTGAAATACACAGATTGCATGTGGCAGTGGATCTGGTTAGTATTTTGTTTGAGGCATATTGGAGCGGAGATGTGTTGAAGACTAGAATTTAAAGTCTGTCAAGGGCTTGCTGCTTCATGGACAGCCATCCACCCAGCTTGATGGTATAATGACGGTATAATGGTGGGAGTCTGTTGTAGAAGATGAAAATAGTTTGCGGGGCAAAGTTTATAACCGTTACCAAGGGAAAAATAAACCTGACAAGAGGAGTCTTGCAGTTATAAAACAAAAGTAATGGAAAGACTTTTCAAATAGAATCTCAGTCAAATTTGGTTAATATTCTGTATTTGAAATCTTACTGCACTGTCTGTCTGAGATCTTAAATGATTCAAGATGCATACTGGAGATAAACAGCACTCCAAGATTTCTGGTAGATGGATGTACGAGGCAAGGTTCTGGTGCTGAAGGTAGTTGATGGCTCTAGGTATAGAGGAAGAAGGTGTCGATGCAGACAAGTCGATTTCGATTTTGGATTATTTTCACACTTAAGTGACCAAAGTTTAAGTATAAAATGGATTGAGCTGATGGTCGGAGACAAGAGCCCAAGGGAAAGAAATGTGAAACAGAAAAAACTTCTAAGTGTCATTAGCCTATATGTGGTAAGACAAGATTCCAGTATGACACTGTTCAAGAGAGGTGATGTAAAAACAAAACAAGAGTGCGGCAGAATAAAAAACAAAGAACACAAGGACAATAAACATGATTGATTTGTGACATACAATGAGCCAGTCTTACGTTGAGATGTTAAAGACAAGGATAAAATATGCTACCCTTTGTCAATGTGGTAGATTGCACTACTATACACAAGCCTAAGTTCTCTTGATACATACAACATAAGATTCATACTGTAAAGGACAGTCTGACCTGAAGACCTCTTTTAGCGCTGTATATTCATTGTGACCCAACTCAATGGTACACATTATTGTACAAATACTTCACCTCCATACTGCTAACAGTACATACTCAGCACCAGTGTTTATATAGTCCTCCATCAATATTTTCTTCACCTATCAACCTAATATTTGGTACCCCCAGAAGCTTACAGTGTAAATGTTCTGGAGCAATGTAGGAGGGTTCAAAGCAATAACAGCAGGTCAATGTTTCTGGCCATAATTTGTGTTTTCATGCTATTATGGTATGAAACTCAGGATAGCCATGGATTTATTATTCATCACACCCGATATTCAGATGTGCCTGCCCAAAGGAGGCAGGACAGAACCAGTGCTACTGCAATTCAATACTTGGCAGCCACCTAGGGCACCACTAGCAAAGGGGCGGCAGATCAAAAAATACAAACATTGGAAACGGACTAAAAGTCAAGGGGCCACTTAAATGTCACTTCATCTCAGGCACTTAAAACCCTTGTGCACACCATGCCTGAGGTATGTATTATGGTTAAACCCCTGCTACGGCCCTTCGAAAAGCAGCAAAATACAAAACATCCATGCCTATGAATCACAGGTGTGTTTAAGTATCGAACTCCTGAGGCTCAACCTTTTCTCATTATTGTATAATGAACTCTAAGCACTGTAGTCAACCATTCTCCACTTTCATTTGAGTAATGAAGGGGCGTCTTCCATACAGGTGGCAGTCAGATTATGTATGGATATTAGGACTCATGGGTGTGCAAGTCTGTGGGAGTGTGATGCTCCTGCAAGCACGTAAAAAGGTGCCACATGGGGTGTGCTAAGAGGAAGATAGAGAAGGGCATTATTACCTCCTGGACTGGGGGTAATAGCACGGACTCATAATGGCAGTCCAAGATCAGAATTTTGGAGAAAAAAAACATGAAGGTTTAATAAGAATTTAAAGTGCAATACAGAAAATGGAAATGCAACAGCAATCTCACTGAGTAAGTCAATATACATAGAAATCAATTGCCATGAAGGTTCTCAGTAGCCAAAATAATCCAATAATGAACAAGAATCCGGTAAGTGGACCAAGCCTAACATTTTAGCACTAACCTACTACATGAATATTGATTCACCTCTCCTGACCCAATGTCGTCTGGAAATGTCAGAACAAACTAGTTACATGAACAACAGAAAATAGTGGTGAATTAATGCAATACAGTATGCTGGCAGAAAGAGCCTTAGAAAGCAGCAAAAGGCTTCCTCCAGGGATTGTTTAAGAACAATGTGTCATACAAGGTAAACAATGCACATCTTGTTGTTTGTGGTGTCAGGGAAATATAAACGCAGAATTAACATAATGATGCAGTAGCCATTCTCACAAAGATGGAGTTGAGGCCTAGTTTAGTCTAAGCCAGAAAAACAAGTGTAAAGCACATCATAATGAGTTAGCTGCAATAGTACTAGTACTATTGTAGTACCAATGTATGTATTTAAAGGTAGTATACATGTAGAAAACTAATATTAATGTAGATTTTAGCTTAAATGTGGACAACGGCCTCTTCCCTACAAGTGACAGTCAGATTATGTATGGAGATTAATGGCTCATGCGTGTGCAAGTTTGTGGGAGTGCAATGCCACCGCAAGCACTTCAAAAAATTCTACAGGGAGTATGCTGAGAAGGACATCCTGGATTTGGGGGCGGGGGGAGGGCAACATACAGAGAACATGGGCTGAATCTTACCATAACTGGAAATATCTAAAAGGTGGCTGATTGGTTGAGTACCTGCATATGGATGATAAAAGATCGTTCTAGGAGTGGCTGTTACAGAAGAAAACAGGAGGATCCACCTAACTGCAGATGCAAACTGCCAGGCCAGGCTCTCTTGGCAGCTGGATAGGGAAAAGTCATGCTGGATTCCTAGCCAGGAATGGGCCTACCTTGGAAGAAGGGCAGGCCCACTGGGATCAACGGCTGTTATTATGCTGCGCTCTTGTGGCTTGAGCAGGTTGGGACATCCTAGCTTACCCCTCACCCGAGCCATTCCATACATGCAATATCAGCAACACAGATATAGATTGCATGTGAAGAGAAATTTTCTGGCACCAGGAACTACCAAACTCCTGCAAGACAGTTAATGTGTCACGCAAACAGCCCACAATTGTGACCCTGCTCCATGTTCATGGGTTAGGTTGGCCCTGCCTCTGATGAAGAACATAGTCAGATGCCATGCCCCAGCTTCCAAGCCACAGATCATAGATCTTTTGCATTGGCGTGGTGAACCCCCCACTTTAGCAGCTACAGCAGGGCTAGGGCTCTTTATGGGCCTCTTCTGTCTGCAACTTGGCAGATAAACGAGCAATAACGCTAAAAAGAAGAAAAAAGATGGGCTATTAGTAGAAAAGGGAAGTCTGGATGAGCTAGTGAAAGAATGGGTTGATAAAAGCATATATGGATGAGTGAGTGAATGAAAGCATGGATGAATTGATGAGTGGATGGGTGGATGAGAAGATGGATGGATGGATGAGTGGGTGAAAGGATGAAAGCTGATGTATGTACATGTTATGTTTTGGTTTGAATGTTTTGGTTCACGGTGCGATTATGATGTTCTACAATAGAACATCTGATATAGACTGTGAGTCAAGACAAACCGTTGTGGGGAGTCGACCGGAGCAGAAAGACGTGTATCCGGTGGTGCTTCCATCTTTTGGAATAAACCTGTGTTTTTACTCATCCTACTGGCTACTTTTCTACATAACAGCTGAGTGGGTCAAAGATGAATGGGTGGCTAGAAGAGTGCTTTTGTGGGTGGGTGAAAGATGGATGGGTGGATAAAATGATGAGTGAGTGAGGATGGTTGAATAAGTGGGTGAAAGGATGGGTAAGTGGATGAGAGTATGGTTGTGTGAGTGGATGAGAGGATCAGTGGATGAGAGGATGGTTAGATGAGTGGGTGAGAGATGGATGTGTAGGTGACAGGATGGGTGGGTGATAATAGATTAAATAGATTAATAGATTAGGTGAAAGAATTGCAGAGTAAAAGAAAATGTGAGGATGAATTGGTGTGTGAAAGGATGACAGAGTAAATGGAAATCTGGGAGGATGGATGTATAGATAGATAAGAGGGTGCAAGGAAATCTGTGATGGGTGAGTGGGTGAAAGGTTGGCAGAATATATGAAAATCTGAGAGAATGGATAGACAAAAGTATCAATTGATGGATGAAAGGCTTTATTTATGGACTGGTATGTCAAACGATGGCTGGATGAATGTACAGATGGATGCATGCACAGATGATGTGTTAAATGGTGGATGTGTGAACAGCTGGGTAGATGGAATGGTCAATAGATGAATGGATTTGTGAAAGATTGAATGACAGATGAAAAAATTAATGGATGGCAGAATGCAAAAGTGAAATGGTGGAGATCAGTGGGTGGATGGCAAGGTGAAAAGATGAATGAATGAATAGATGCTTTGATGGAAGAGACAAGATAGCTCTTCTAGGGAGATTCTGGCTAATTTGCTTCATTTGCTTGGTACCATAAGAGATATGGTTCAAAGTGTGGGTTATTTTACTTTTTTGGCTAATCCCTTGTTCTACTGAACCATCCGAGGGTCCCAGTGGTTCGTGCTGGCAAGAAGGTACCGTAGGATACCGTACAAGCTCAGATTCTGCCCTCTCTTTCACGACACACGTCCTCACCGAAATGCCCCCACAGCGGGAGCAGATGACAAATTAGAGCCCTGGCCTCTCGCATAGTTGTAGTCTGCCCAAACAGATCTCCTTTCCTCAAATTCGGCAATATGTTGGAAAGCACAAATCATTTCCCAGTGAGGCCACCGCGGATGACATCATACGCACTGCAGACTGCATTCTGGCGCAGATAAAGGGAGAGCTCGTCACTCCGCGCCTGATAAAGGGCCCGGCTACAGCCATTTATTCCAAGCAAGGCAAGGGGGAGGGGCGTTCTCCCTGCAGAAGGCCTCTCTCGACTAAATGACACAAGGATTTCAGTGTTCAAGCAGTGAAGAGTGAAATAAAAAGCTGACCTAATCATTAACACACCACATTGTCGCCTCAGCCTCCACACCAGCGTCCAATCCGTCAGCACAATATGGCATTTAAAACGGGAGAGAAGAATAGTGCGGCTCATTAAGTCATTGGCCCGGTTCCGTGAAACTCGCCATTTACGATAAATTATGGCCGTATTTTCAATTGAGCCCGGACTACCCAGTTTAAAAAGCTAAACGCCTCCCCACGCCAACCCTCAGCAAAATAGCAAAAAAACAAACCCCCCCAAAAAAATCAAAACACTCACACCCTCACCCCGAATGCCCTCATTGCTCAGAGATGCAAGATTGGGACTTCACAAACTGGCCGGCTTGGGGGAACACATCACACGAATGTTAGACTCAAGTCCTGGGTGCAAAACGGATTTTAAAAGTACTTAAAATGGGAATACCTTAGTTCAGATGCTCACGATCACAGTTTGCTTCTGAGAAGTGACCTTAATCTCCAATTAGGGAATGCATCTTTGTTGAGAAGTGCAGGTACTTTCCTCTTTAAATTATAGAAATACAGAACCTCAGTACATGTCAGTACCTGCAAATGTAAAGGATTGAGTTGTGGAGGCATAGGATAGGCACAAAGGTAAACGGAGAATGGCCAGTTCAGGCTTGCAGGCGTTTTCAGGTGCCAGCCAAGTGTTTTCCAGTGGATATCGTAGTATCCGAGTTTATCAACACCAAATGTATTATTCATCTGGTACCTTTGTAAAGAGCAGCACGCTTTACTTCAAGCATGGATGGGCAAAGTTCGAATCCGATCTGATACAGCATGAGCTTATTCAATGTGCATCCCCAAGAAGTCAAGTTAAAATTCAATTTGAAAAGTTTGGCTTTTAAGTGTTCCTGAATCCTATGTAGTTTGACTCTCCAGTTGGGTTCAAGGTATTCCAGGTGGGGGCCCTAGACTCCCAGTGACCTGCCTGTTATGCTTGCTTGAAAGACCATTGATGTATTCAACTTTTCCCCTTGCTGCATAAACACACAACTCGCCCTCTTCAGAGAATGGGTGAAAGTAAATAAAATGACACCTGTAGAAATACGAGGCTCCTGTTGCATCTCTACTGCAAAAGAGTTCCAATGAGAGGGCCCTGGGTTAAATACCCTCAACCCTCTTACTGAGGTAGATGAGCGAGGAATAGCTGAAGACTCAGTCCCTGTATATCTCAGCTCCTTCGTGGATTGCAGAGTTAGAATTTGAACCACTTGGCACTCCACTGAGAGCACCAACAGGTAACAGAAAAACACTTACACTATGCACCAACTTTTAACTAAACTCTGTAACTAACTTTTGGCCTCAGACGTATAATCTTGCCTTTTTAGGTCTATTATTAACTGTACCCCAATATTTTCAGTGATTTTCAATTTTAAGGTCAATACAATGAAATAGTATAGTCTATCCAAGTGCCATGGAGCTAACAACTAGACTGTGAAGAGCCTTGGGAAATGATGGAATATTTTCTGGATAATAAGAGCATGGAAGGTTACGCATGGCCCTAAGAGGAGATCAAGCGGAGTTAGTTTTGCATTTTTGGGTGCGGGTTCTTAGAATGATTGACACTCAGGATTTGAACCAACCAGAAGCAATTAGCCAGCCTCTCACAGGCAATTCGCAAGGAGATTTTGAGTCATCTTAATGACAACCAATCCATATTCAACAAGATCCTTCAGCTGCTTACAATATTGTCGACCACAACATTTTGGCACTCTGTCTCGAATGTTACACTGGGAATAAAGGATACTCTACCCTGGATGAAATAATTTCACCACAATTGTACTTTACAAAGAAAACTTGGGACATTAACATCTGTAACCAAAGACATTCCCGTGGAGTAGCCCAAGGGCCTTCATCTACAGATCTATTCAATAGCTACATGCATGTCCACTGGCTAATGCCACTGAGAAATTCGAGAAATTGTTCCAAAGTTACGCCAACGACATGCAGATCACGATCAGACTACACAAAAACAGAGGCCACAGAATAAACAGCACCACAAGCCTCGCTTCTGTTCAGAAGTGGATTAAGGAAAGTAATTTGTGCCTCAATAGTTCAAAAACGGAAATACTCCTCATGGTAAATTCGATCCTAGACACCTAGCTTGTCAAGGATAATATCACATAAAAACGTAACTTTTGGGGATAAACTATTTAACTAAACTGAAGTTTAGAGAAAAAGTTCGGAGCAGTGCACCACCAATTTTACTTATTAATACATAACACCAAGTGGTCAGTCGTATGTACTCGCAAAAATCTTTGTTTTAATTGTCCAACCAAAGTCTCAGCCAACGCGTTTCGTTCAAATTGAACTTCGTCAGGGCATGTGTGAGGTTGAAAGTATTTTCCAAAAGCGTATGACAGTAATCTGTGTGAGTAAAATCAGTCTTGAGAGGAGCGTCGTAATTCCCAAATTAATAATCCCAGTTGTAATCTCTGTGCCACCTTGATAAGAGCACTGTACACAATTCACGTAAACGTCTTCACCACGCGTTCTCCTTCCACGATTGTGGAAGGAGAACGCGTGGTGAAGACGTTTACGTGAACTCGAGGACACAATGACGGACCTTTTAGCAGCATATAGCACCTTATAAATGACCAAAAATATATAGCATGGGGTGCATCGGACATCAGTTTGCTACTTGTTCTTGTCAGGATTGAGGGGCACTGTGAAAGAAATGCTTTCTAGTGACATAACTGGTAGAAGAGACAACTGAGGTGCATCGGCCGAGCCAGAAGATATTCTCAAAATTCAAAAAAGTGAAAACTGTTGCTGGTTCAAGACGGATGAACTGACCGAGGTAGTCAGTTCTGACAACATGAGACACTTGCGACTCAGACATGCACCATTTCGTTCCTTTGTAACAAGTACTGGAAGATCAAGGAGTTTGCAGGCTAGAAATGAGGTTCAGGTAGAGAGCAGAGTGGTGGCTTTACAACAACGGCATTACAACAAGATGCCTTTACAACAACGGCATTACAACAAAAGTTTTTGTATGCCTTTACAACGGGGGGTGGGGGGTGGTGTGTGGTGTGTGTGTATATATATTTGAAAAAGAAAAAATGGCTTTGGAACGCGTCATGTGATCAAGGCCTCGGAGGAGGCTGAAACGCGTTATGGTGGTGGTGCGGGATTCTGTAAATAAACCTGTTTTTTTGGCACTGATCCTGGGTCTGTCTTCTCGTCTGTGAATTTGGTGGCGTGAAGTATTGGTGAGATATATATATATATATATATATATATATATATACACACACACACACACACACACATATACATGTTAATGTTAATTGCATTTATAAAGCGCTGCTGCTACCCGAAGGTGTCCTGGCGCTAAGGTGAAGACCTACCGGAGGTGTACTGAATTTGTGTATTTTGCAACCTAATTTGTGAAGAGCCAAATTTTTAAAGTCTTCCTAAAGGCCATCAGGTTAGTCATGCGTCTCCGATGTAATGGGAGCGTATTTCAAGCCTTGGGTGCGTTAGTAATGAAACTTCTACCACCCCAGTTATTTTTTTTCACCAGGGGCATTGTCACTAATTTGGCATCCGATGACCGGAGTACTCTCTTTGGTGAGTCAGGCCCTGAACCCTGCAGAGCTTTATAAACCAGACACCAGGCCTTCAACTGAGTGCGCTTCCTGATTGGTAGCCAGTGGAGTTTTTTTAATAGATGCTGTGATAGATGCATACTTAGGAGTTCCCGTACAGAGTCTGGCAGCCGCGTTCTGCAGTATTTGAGATTTATTCATAGATCCTTCTTGTAGCTTGAGGTAAAGACTGTTGCAATAGTGCAATCCGGACATTACTAATGCTGTGACCACCGTTTGTTGTGCATCTTTAGGAAGTAGAGGCATTATTTTTTTTACATGATCTGAGAATGAACGAAGTAGTAGATGCCACAGAATTAACCTGGTCCTTGAAACTAAGAGTATCATCAATCCAAACTCCCAGGTTCTTCACCTTCCTGGTCGGGGATGGCAGTGATCCTAGTGAGTTCAGCCAACAGTTTGGTGTCCAGAAAATAAGATTGTTGCCGAAGAGCACAACCACTGTTTTACTGGAATTTAGCTTTAAACAGTTCTGTGCCATCCAGTTACCCACAGCATTCATACATTCCTGTAATCTGGATGCAGTATCGTGTAACAGCTCAGGTCGTATTGCTACCACGATTTGGGTGTCATCTGCGTAGGATGTCAAATTAAAACCAAAAGATTCAATAAGGGGGGCTAGAGAGGACACATAAATGTTAAAGAGCGTCGGACTTAATGAGGACCATTGCGGGACTCTACAAGGTAGGGAGAATGCTTCTGCCTCAAATGTGTCCAGTTTGACCGTTTGAGTTCTTTCTGAAAGAAAGGATTCAAGGAGTTTTTGAGCCATTCCCTTAACTCTTATCTCCTCTAAGCGGTCCACCAACAAGGCGTGATGGACCGTATAAAAATGCCGCCGAAAGGTCTAGCATGATCAGGGCGGCCCTACCGCCTTGATCAAGCGTGGGTATGATCTGTTCCGTGGATTTGATAAGCGCCGTTTCCGTGCTGTGACCCTCTCTAAATCCATATTGAGTCGGGTCCAGTGCCTGAGATAGTTTTAGAAACTGGTTAAGTTGGGCGTTCATGTTTCTCACTATTATTTTTGCTGGGAGGGGTAATCTGGAAATGGGCCTGATATTGTTTGGGTCATTGGGGTCTAGGTTAGGTTTCTTCAATAGTGGCAGAATAGAAGTCTGTTTACAATCTCTCGGGAAATATCCTTCTTTGTACATTAAGTTAAAAATAGATGTGAGTTTGCCCGCCACTGTCGTTGCCGCTAATTTTAATGTCTCTATCGGGCATGGGTCTTATGGGGATCCTGACTTCACTTTAGTAAGGAGATTTTAGGTATCCTCTTCTGTGAGAGGGCTGAAGCTGTTGAGTTCAGAGTTATCTTTTATTTCTTTCGTTGGGCAAGTGGATGAGTTCGGTGACTTTGTTTGATGAGTCTGAGATGTTAAAAAAAAATGGCATTAACTTTGTCGAAGAAGAATTTGGCTAGGTCTTTACATAATTCTTGACTCGCTGGGATAGATGGAGTGGTAGGATGGGCTAGGGTTTTAACTGTTTTAAACAAGGCAAGTTTTTAGCCTCTTGATTTTTTTCTGTGAAGTACTTTTGTTTGGTGCTATGTAGCAGCTGTTTGTATTGAGCCAGGCTCAGTTTGTATTCTTTTTTTTCTTCATCTTGTATTCCTTCCTCCAGTTTCTTTCCCGGTGTTTACAAAATAAGTTTTTGGTCCCTGATCGAAGGTCGTTGCCTGTGGAGGCGTACCCATTTTTTGGGGGCTAGCTTATTCCCTGCCTCTTCTAGCCACATCGTGTAACATTTAGTTGCATGGTCAAGGTCTGTAGGAAGCGGGTTATTATTTGAGGCTAGGAGGTTGTGTAGATCCTCAGCTGCTATGCAGGCTCTTGTTTCAAGGTATTTTTAGAGGATTTATACCAGAGAGGTTAGGCGTGGTAAGGTTAAAGAGTACTGCCGAGTGATCGGACCATGTAAGGGGTGAAGATTCGTGAATGATAGCTGAGGGTTATTGGAAAAGATACCATCAAGAGTGTGCCCGGCTTGATGGGTGGAACCCGTTACCAGCTGTTCTAGCTTCCCACCAGTCATTAGGGCTAGAAGATTAGCTGTGTCTGGGTCGGAGTCTAATTCAAGATGGAAATTAAAATCTCCTAAAATTGTATATGAGGTAGTGTTTAACCCTATTTCTAATATGTTACCAGCTTGATTTATGAAACGTTTTCTCGGACCTGGGTGCCTATAGATGAGCGATCCCCTAAAGGAGTCATGATGTGTAAGATAGAGACAGAACGCTAGTGCTTCCTCATTCACTAATGGATGAAAGGATGATGTGATTTAGTTGTGGTGTATGACCGCTAGTCCACCCCTTTCTTCTGTGCTCTGTTAAACGAGTAGCAGAGATAGTCGGGTGGCGTGGCTTTCACCAGATCTGGACCGGAGGCGTCATCCGTCCAGGTCTCTGTGACAAAAGCAATCATTATCCCCTCGTCCTCCAAGGAGGAGGCACATTCCGTACTGTGCTTGACCAGGGACCTCGCATTGATGAGGACACAGTTCCAGGCAGTGTCTAAGGCGACTTTAACTGTCCTTTTCTGTTCCTCCTTTATTGCGGCCATTGGTTGAGACATTATTTCCGGTAGTTTGGTGTAATCTTTAAGATTTGAATGGGCCTGTATTATGGGTGGAAACTATAGCAGTTCTGGTCAGCCTTGTTGAAGTTAAAAGCTGTCAGGGCATTGCTGGAGTAAGAGAGTTTTCGTTTTACCGGAAGTCATTTGGGCAGGGGGCCTGGCACTGAGCGCGGAACTAGCACGGACGAGCACAGACGGGCTTGACTTTGGCGCGCTGGCGGCGCGCTCGCGCCAGCGCCTGTTTAAGTACCGTCGGGGGCATCAGAAGACAAGCCCGCTAACCGGAATCCTCCCAAAATGGCGGCGGTCCCGCGCTGTAATTGCGGGGGACTTTGAGCTGTGGACTCTCTAGCTAGTGAGTTCACAGAGTGCAAATGCGCAAGTTTAAAATTACCAAAGATCGTATTTTAAAAGCAGCAAGTGCAGAGTTTAAAAAATAGATTGTGCAATATTCAGAACAACAAAGTTGGTCTCTCATAGATAGATAGATAGATAGATAGATATACACAAGGATGTTTTGAGGGTTTAAGGTGGGTATTGGCTTTTGGGTTGTGTTATTTTACAGTTTAGAGTGGGTATGGGTTTTGGGGTGGCAAGGACAATGTGTTTTTTTTGGGTGGCGAGGGGAATTTCAGGGTGGGTATGCGTTTTTGGATGGCAAGGGTAATTTTAAGGTGGGATTGGGTTTTTGGGTGGCAAGGGAATTTAGGGTTTAGGGTGGGTAGGGTTTTTTGAGGTGGCAAGGGATATTTGAGGGTTGGTGGTATGGGTTTTTAGGGTTTAGGGTGCATATAGCTTTTTCGGTGGTAAGGGAATTTTTAGGATGTGTATGGGTTTTTGAGTATTAAATAGATTTTTTAGGATGGGTCTGAGCCTGAGTGGCAAGGGAATTTTTTGGGTTCAGGGGTTGTAGGTCAATAATATATATGGTTTTTATTTTACGTATCTGTTACTTCTCTACAATACACATGCCTTTACCACGGAAGTCCTTACCTTAAAAAAGTAAGTATTTGCCAGAAATATATATATATATATATATATATGGACACAGAGCATTCACCAGTTTTCTCAAAGAAAAGAAAGAATGCACGAACTCCTCTTCGTCGGTAGATACTGTCGTTTATTCAGTTCTCAAATCTCCCATTATGTCATGACGCGTTTCGGCCGACGAACGGCCTTGATCACATGAGATATATATATATACACACATACACGTTTCTTACATCGAAGAACCAGAGGGACACAGCGGGGCTTCCAAGAAAATCCTTTATTGCAGTAGGTACATGGCATGACGTATTTCGACATGAAATGTCTTTTTCAAATGCCTTTAACAAAGTCACTTCGCAACCAATCCGCTTATATACTCTCTCAACAAGTCGTTCTGCCATTGGTGGCAATCCAGGTGAGCCGGGTTGTTTTGAGGAGATTCGCTGTGGCTGCGTCAGCAAACCACAACTCCCAACATGCACCAGTCTTGGAAAGTCAGGTAAGTTACTCCCCCAGGCTTCAATGTATCTCATCTTGAGTACTGGATTATAATTTAAATGCAGGTAAACGGAATGGTGCCTTTGCTGCTGCCACAAGTAATCTTCCTGGGTCCCCAGAACATATCTTCCACTCCAACCGGAAAGAAGATACCGCACTCTCGGTGAGGAATTTAATCCATTTATTAATCACAGAATGGCGGGACGCGTTTCAGCTTACGCCTTCCTCTGCCACAAATTGTTACCGGCATCAAGCGCCATTTTATCATATTTTCACACATGCACAAATGCATTTAAACATAGACATGAAAAGCGGCATGCAAAATTAATTCTTTCAACTGACATTAAGCGCCATTTTAGAGTTGGTTTCCCAACTCTTTTGACTTTGCATCATTAATCACAGTACATTTCATTAAAGTCAACTTAAAAAAACAATAGCACTGAATATGGAAATATCTTTCCAATCATATAACATATTGGCAACATCTATAATATTAGTTTTGAATCGAATTGAGCGTGTCATGATCAAATTATTCATATTTTGAATTTTAAGCTATTCGGCTCTGAATGAGCTAGCAGCAATCATACAACAAATTGTTAAACCTCTGATTAAGCTCTGAATGAGCATTTCAACGCTCTACAGCATTATATAAATCGGAATTAAAATTGATTAGTGACCAATACAAATTTAACTCAAATCCATGAATTCCAACGCTCTTTGTACGTTGTGTTAAGTGGGAAATTCACTAGAGCCAGACACGCAACCATAGATATATTCACATACTGTAAAATATAGCTGAAGCATTGTAAAGGAGATATACTTTTCAAACACAAACTTAATACTAATAGTTTGTCTTTAAAACATAATCAATATTAAACTTGAGAGGGGGATTCTCAACTCACATGAATGGACAACTCTTCTTCTGTATTAAGACCTCCTGGAACCCTTGTTTGCAGATCGATAATATATCTTGATTCTAACCTGCGTAAATGGAGTGCTCTATTCCCTCCTCTTTCATTGGGTGGAATGTGATTGATACAGAAGAATCGTAAGAGATTTCTATTGCTGGTGTGAAATTCGGCAAAATTTCTTGCAATTGTATGCAGGATCTTTTTTCTCGATAGCGCGAGCATGCTCAAGAATGCGGCTTTTTGTGGGATATATTGTGCTTCCTATATATAACAGGTTGCATGGGTAGGAAAGACAGTATACAAAAAAGGGGTATTGCAAGTGAGAAACGAATTCATTTTTTTCCACTTTGTTTGAACCTGGTACTTTAAAAGACAATATCTTGCTGCTAGATTTACACGCCTTACATCTTGTGCAAGGGTAGAAGCCAGTTAGAGGACTCAGACGTGGATTCTTTTTGTTACTATCTAGATGGCTCTGGATTAAGTTATCCATTAGCGATCTGCTTCTCCTATACGTGATTTTAGGATAATTGGACAGGTTCTTTCCTTTTACGGAGTCTGTTTTTAAAATATGCCAATTACGCTTTATAATTCTAGAGATATTCTGGGTCTCATCAGTAAAGGTCATAATTAGTCTAAACTCCGGGTTATCGGAATTTTCAGACTTTGGTCTCCTGTCCCTTAGTAGTAACTTCCTAGGAATTCTCTCTACCCGTTTTAAGGCTGATTGTACCATATCGTCTGAGTATACTCGCTTCCTGAATCTCTGTGAGGCTTCTAATGCTGATGTTTCAAAATCCACTTGTCTAGTACAGTTCCTTTTTAATCTTAAAAATTCCCCATAGGGTATACTTTTAATTAGAGGTACCGGGTGACTGCTACTAGCCTCCAAAATCGAATTTCCTGCCGTCGGTTTACAATAGAGGGAAGTACAGATGGCACCATCTGCTATGAATACCTTCAAATCAAGGAAGTTCACTTCTGTGGCACTTATATCCCCACTGAAGTGAAGATTCACATTGTTATTGTTCAATATATATATAATTTCGTGGTAAAGGCATCCCTTGTAAAACAAATTGTTGTAATGCATATTCGTAGATAAAAATGCATTAAGCCATTTATTGCAATGGCACCTGTAATTCCGTCATACAACCCTGAATAGGGTGACCATGTGTCCTGGTTTTGCAGGGATGGTCCTGGGTTTTCACCACCTGACCCAGCAGATTTCTGCAAATTTGGCTCATGTCCCGGTTTTTAGAGAGGTTGGTCTGAAAACAGTGACACCCACTTTTTTAGGTGTTCTAGAGCAGGGCTAGTTAGCAGCTGTTATAAATAAGCAATTGAATTACCAGGTATGATACTGGTTTCAAAATTAAATTTGATTTCTTTTCTTAGTGCGTCTTTTGTGTTTCTATCTTGAGGAGGGATGACATTCTGTGCCGCTCCCTTGATGAAAAATTGTAGTCCTTCATCTATTTTTGCAAAATGTCCCAGTTTTTGGTTCTCAAGATCTGGTCACCCAGTCTCCGAAGAGCCTGTATTTTTTGCAGGTCAGTCAATACTGCTTCCCAACCCTTGATGCTTTCATACAGACCACAGACTGGAGCTCTTGTGAGCAGTTCATTATGGCTCCTAGCCTTCTAGCTGCCCAAATACTGCTCCTTCCTTCAAGGAGCTACTCAATAGCCCAAGATGGTCCACACCGAAAACAGGGCTACCAAACCCTCTTTAGAATGCTTGCACTGTGAGGCCTCTTCCCAAGTACGGTGAGAACAATGTGAAGACACTATCATACACAAAATGCACTGCAGACTTACATGAACGTTTCTGGCTGGCGGCAACCTCCTACTCAAGAGTTATTCACCCTTAGGCCTTAGCTTCTCTTTTCACCGATCTGTACATTTCACCTTCAGAAACGGAGGCCACCATTGCGGTTAATCCCTCTACGCAAACGAACTTCTCTCAGCAACTAAACCCCATTCGAGCAAACAACAACCCAACCACGACAAATAAACGCCGATTCCAGTCAAACGTAGCTTGCTATGAGGTACACAACGGCTCAATTTTGTCTAACAGCTCCATAAAACATCAGGGAAATTATTTCACAGCGCCCTGCCTATTTACCTTGCATGAGAACACTGCTTATTGTTATCGCCTGTAATAAAAGAACGTAATTAAGGCCTGGGGGCCTTTCAAGAGCGCGAGCTGTCAGGGACAGGATGATGTCAGTGCTCTCGCGCAGGCCGCTCCCTCGGTTTAAATAGCTTCTCAGTGAGGGCCGTTCAGGCTGACATCGCTGACATCAGGGCCGACTTTAACCCTTGCACTGACGTAATGGGAATCGCTTTCCAGACAACTCGTGCTGCGCGAACGTTTGCGTGCACGAAGAGAAAACGGTTCCAGGGGCCGTATTGCAGAGACGCACTGATCAAAAAAAATATATACAAATCAAAATGCATTTAACTACACTGTATAAGCATCAAGGGAAAAGTAAAACAAGCTAATTTTTGGTACTACATTTGGTGTTTTTTCATAATCCGAAACAGAAAATACATTTCTCAAATTTAAAATGTGAGTACGTGTGAGGCAACATCAGTTTGCTTCATTAACTATAAAAAGGTACACAACTATTCACACATTTTTGAAGGGTATACATATTATATAATGTTTTACAACACGCCTCTATTTTATCTCTGGTGAAAAAATATTTCTGTGATATAGACTAGGGCTAAATACGTTTGCTCCAAAGTATAAAACAAGAAATAAAACGTCGAAAACGTGTTTGGCCCGTTTTTTGCGCCAGTGCAACGCTTCTTTCACGAGCTGAGCCACCTGACACACTGCCGAGTTGTGGAGCTATTGTTTGGTAGAGTTCACTATAAGCTAATGGACGTGAACAAGCCTAGCAGGACTGGCAGTTACAAGCAGCCACAGCTAGAGTATCTATCGAAGCGAGCACGCGCCTTAGTCCCGAGAGTCTTTCCCGCTACTTTAGCCTAACTATGCATTTTACCGCGCTATTTCCAAATATATAGGATACAAAGTTATTTGTTTTCCAGGGATCTCTGGAGACACTCGTGAAATATTAAAGTGCTTCATTATGTTTTCCTCCACAACAGCAAACCATGTATGTCCTTACGAGCGAACATACGCCATAACATGCATTTTACAAAAACACAAATAAACTTTGTCAGAGCTAGTTGGGACGAGAATTCCGCAACCTCTCTAATAGTGAAAACCTTTAAGTGCTCTCCAGTTTACCAGGGTTTCTCCTGTGTCCCGCGTGGTAATTCCACCCCTGAATTTGCCTCACAATTTGGAGTAGGAGCTTGAAAGGCGAGGCAAGCATTATACAGACTAAAGTAACATTCCTGGCAGTTATTAAAACTGAAGGACCAGTGGTAGCTGCAGAGCTTTAACATGCAGCACTGATGCTCACAGCGACGGAGGGGAGCATGGTTCTAGCACAGGACAGATTGGGTATTTATGATCCGAATATGCCAGAGAAATCAGACTCGCTGCTCAACACAGAACCTACCAGAGGCAGCAACAAGCTCTGGTAACTGCAATAGCGTTGGCTTTGATACAATATATATAGGATAAAGTCAGTGGTCGAAGTGGGGGGAAAAAAGTAGGGGAACTGTGGGTGGAGAATCAGAGGGCGGGAATAACCTGAGAACTGGATCAGTGGGCGGAGTTGGAGGTGTGGCCAGAATGTGCAAAACATTCCACTTTTTAGTATTTGTTTGGCATTTCACTGACCAGTTACAGCTTATTAAGATATTTAATTCAATCAATGGATACACATAATTATTTTAGGTTTAATATGAGTTACTGACATTAAAATACAATCACAAAGTGGGATTTGTTTCCAATCAAAGACTGTCCCAAATACGCTTAAAAGTGGAAGCACAAGCCATTTGTCTCTGATCCACGGAGTTTCTGTCATCAGTACTTCTCCCATTTTCCACAAGAGTAGTTCAAACACGAATGGGAAAAATATTCTAGTTTGCAAAAGTTTTCTAAATAATTATGGCTCTGCCATATTTGCCACATAATACAACATCTGCTATATAATCTGACAATTTTAACGAATAAATTGTTTGCAGCTCAAACGGATCAAAAGTTACAAAAAAGTGACAGTTGTTGCTGTGAAGTGGACGGCCCTTTGCAAATGTTGACTGATCACCTTTCTCACTGCTGCATTTGTATGTTACACTGGTACTAATAAGGCAAAAGCTTTCCAGAGACTGTTAGGATATGTAAAAATGTCAAAATAATAAAGTGTCAGAAAATATACTGCATTCCGTTGAAGCTTTTTTTTTTGCTGCGTAATTTAGTCAGCACTTTGGCGTAATTTTGTCTTCTTTTGCTGCATAATTTCAGTGACCCCAAAGCAGTCAGCACATCTTAAAAGTGCTTGTGCAGGGCCGGCTTTAGTGCTGGTGGCGCCCTGTGCGACAATGTTGGTTGGCGCCCCCACAATGACCACCTCCACCATGAATTCTCTCACTAGCACCCTTTAACAGTGACCAAGTCTCCATAACCACACTCTCTCAGATGCATTGAATTAGTTGTATAGCACCACTCATACCAGTGTAGGGTGTCCGAGCACTTTGCATCACACACACGTTACACAGAGACAATCAATCATACCTGTGTAAATCAGTGTATAGGAAATGTTACATAAGCCAAAGGACTGAAAGTGTAGGAGTCACATGTCATCCATACTGGTAGGCAGTATAGTTTAAGAGTGCTTGGTGTGGAGAAGCACAAACTCAGAGTCGAAAAAGAAACAGCATAGTTGGGAGTTTTCTTTAAAAATAAGACTTGATTTCTAGCCAAATTAACCCTTTTTGCAACATTAATCAATGTCCTAATAATGTATACTTTGCAGTGTGTATGCAGTTCTAGGATGAAAGTTAATAGCTCACTATCCTATATTAGGACTTTAAGTTATAAATTGCAAGTAACAAAAGGATGTCTCTTTTGAAAGCAGTAACCTGCTGATGTGTTTATATCATACGCACTCTGTAATCTACTTGGTACACGTTCTTTGCAGCAGGCATATTAACCCTCTGCACTAACTTCACATAAGTCAAAACCTCAACTATACAAAATGCTGATCTCTCTCCAGGAAGCTAATTAATCACACGAGTTAGCTTGACATTTATGTGAGGCCTGGTAATTGCCGAGGGAAAGAAACGCTGAAACAGGTGCTTCAAAAGCATAATGAACTTTCAAACACAGCGCCCCCAGGAAGCCAGCACCAGGTGCGGTGGCACCGGTGGCACCGCCCTAAAGCCGGCCCTTTGCTTGTGCATGAAGCAGAGAGAATGTGAAGTTTGCAACTTAGTTTCGTGTGCCTGCAAATCCTGCTTTTCCAATCCATGGCGAGTTGCTGCTACTACTGCGGAAACAAGGCCAATGGAGGTACTAATGGGTGAGGCGGACTGGCCTCCAGGGCAGGGCCGGCTTTAGCGCTGTGGCGCCCTGTGCAACTATGTTTGTAGGTGCCCCCCAATGACGACCTCCGCCACGGATTCCCTCAATTCCACCCTTTAACAGTGCCCCTCAAGTCTCCATAACCACACTCTCTCTGAGATGCATTTACTTTGAATTACAGTGCCACTCATACCAGTGTAGGGTTTCGGAGCACTTTACATCACACGCACTACACAGAGGCAATCAATTATATGTGTGTAAATCACTGTATAGGAATGTTACATAAGACAAAGGACTAAAAGGTGTAGAAGTCACATGACAACCATACTAGTGGGCCGTATAGTTTAAAAGTGATTTGTCTGGACAAACTCAGAATTTAAAACGTAATACCATGGTTTTGGGTTCTCTTTAATAATCAAAATTGATTTCTATTCAAATGAACACTTTTTGCAACATTAGGATAATCAAAGACTGAGGGAAAAAACGATAACGCTCTAATGTATACCTTGAAGTTTACATGCAGCTCTTAGATTACAATAGCTCACTGTTCTAGGTTAGGATTTTAACTTCTAAACTGCAAGTAACCAAAGATCTGTTTGACAAAAGCAGTAACCCACTGTCCTATTTACATTATGTGCACTTTGTGATCTGCATGATACATGTTCTTTGCAGCAGACACATTAACCCCCTGCGCAACCTTTCCATGAATCAAAACTTACACTAGACAAAACTTTGATCTCTCTCCAGGAAGAACATTAATCAACGGAGTTATCATAACATTTTTATAGTAGCCAAAAATTGCTGGAGGCCAGGAAGGAGGCAGCAAGCACTTTTAAAACCATAATATACTTGCCACCCTAAGTCAGCACCCATTGCGAACACACTGGTCGCACCGCCCTAGAGCTGGCACTTCTCAAGGGTCCTGTGACCTCAGTGACAAGAGTCACTGTTGCTATACTGTGTGCTGCTTCATAAGCCTACCCGCAAGACTAGAGGTGAACTTCAATATGGGTTGTGGTGGACAGGCCTCCAAGGTTAACCCACACTTGCCCCCACTAGGGCAAACCTGCTCGTGCTAAGACACCAGGGGTTCTATGGTCTTGCGGGGCCTTCTTAGGCCTAGCATGGGAATGTGCTGCCTTAGGAGAGAGGACTGGCCAGGAAGGCTGAACCTGGTTCCCCAGTTCCAAATTCGGCAGCTCTGACCATAGTGCCACATCCTCTCCCCCAATGAATACCATACTGCCCCACTGAGAGAAACTCGCACGGCCTTCAACTACAACCCAATTGTGCCCTGCTATACATACCTGGATGCGACTCAGTTCAAATTACGCACTAGACAAGAGCAATACGCTGCCTAAAAAAAAAGGTAACACATTTTCAAAAAAGCAAACCCTCATAGGGAATGCAATATTAAGTTAAGCATACGAAAAGTAAGCAGGAGCAATATGGTTATCTTAACACTTTTCCACTCACTATTCAGAAATCAGTAAGTGATTGTGCCTGAAAAGTTAAGGATATGACTAGAGGGTCCGGAAGGGACCCACTACAATGTCCATTGCTTATATCTTTACAAAGCGCAAGCAGTATGGTTTAAAAAGACCACATCCATGAACACCGCGGTACACATTTTGTTTTTCAATCCACCCATCAATCCGGCATTGCGGTATCTCCTGGAATGGTGCACTTACTCATTCAGGGAAAACAATGCTGTTCAAAGAAAAGATAAAACAAAAGTAGCGCTTCACTGGCAAACTCTGTATAGTGGCGCTAATGTGTTTGGGTGTGAATAAAATCAATCTGGCTGCTTTGTGAACACTGTCTTGCTTTATTTTTCATAGTTGAACCTTTTATTTCTGTCCGTCCCGGAGGCTGTACTTTGGAATAGAATAATGTCAGAAAAAGACAACATTTGCAGCAAAAGTATTTTTTTCTTTTTTGGATTTATTTCACAAGGGAACAAACGAAAGGAGGAAAGAGAGGATCAGAACCGGTTTTCAGTGAGAAGGAGCGAGACAGAAAAAGGGAGTAAGAGGAAGAAAGGGAGGGGAAGAAGCTGCCAGCGCTAGAGCATAAGTGGACACTGTCCTTTTCCTTCTCTGCCCACCGCCTGTCCCGAACGGCCAGGAACGCCGAGCCTTCTCTACAGGTCATGGCTATTTCTGCCGTCCTGGGACGCATTATTAAAATGAAAAAAGTAGGGGCACGGGATCTATTGATTTATAGAAGTAGGGGCACGCCGTGCCCTCCCGATCCCGCCCACTTCGACCCCTGGATAAAGTACCCCGTTTCACATTATAATGATAGCGATAGAGCAGTTCTGTGACCAAACAGAGAACGAGGCTGAAGGCCAAGTTCATTTATAAGGTCATGGACCTCCAAAATGTCTTGCAATATCCTCATAGTGTATGTCAGAGGGTACTTTATTCCTTTTAATATTTGATCACACCACCACCCTTCTTGCAAAAAGCGAAATCCTTCATGTGCTACTCTTTTATTTTAAAGCAATAGGATGCTTTCAGACAAAGAATAGAAGTGAAATCCGTAGTGCAAAATTAAACACAACAAAAAGCAATTAGATTTTTGGTGGAAAAAGATATTTGAATCAGTTTAATACAAGTCAGAAAAAGAAATGTTTCACGAATGGGTGGAAACATGCATATAGATTATATATTTTCTATTACTACTTAAAGCATGCAAAAAATAAACATGTTGACATAAATATCTCCTTTCTACTGATCACTGTTCATCTACGTTGGAAATGGGTTCTGCCCGTCAGTAATCTTTTGCTTTTCATTACTTGTTTTTTTTATCCTTACCTTGGGGCGGGGGGGGGGGGGGTATCACCAAATGATTTGCATAAATTGTAATTTCCTGGTAATTGGACCGAGCACGTGTGCAGGCTGCATGTAAAAGTGTAAAAGACTACTCTGCACACAGGTGACATGCCTGCGGCAGTTCAAAACTGCAAATCCGACCTGTCAAAATAACCTCTTTTGACCGGCCTAAACCTTGCTTTTCAATATTAGCAAGCCACCTTAAGTAGGCCTTATTACCCATAAAGACAGGGTGCACAGTATTTATAAGTAGGACAAGTCAAAATGTAATGTTTAACATGCCCTTACAGTGAAATATCCCCAAAAGTTATTTTCACTGTAGAATGGCACCCCTGGAAGACCATTCAAAATGAGTAAGGTGGTGTATGCACACCCCTTACCTTAGATATAGGTTCCCTATATCTATCCATATCACTGCACATATAAACCTATCAGTTACCCCATGGCAGGCCTTAACAATCCTGAAGGCAGGGTGCTGGGTTGTATGTGAGAGGGTTACCATGCATGAGCAGAGCCCCTCTGCAGCCTTCGGAACCTATTCTCCGGGGTTGTTTGTGATGCAGCCAACCATATATACTTAAGTGCATTATAACCTCGCGGTAAATGCCAACTGTAAAACGGCTGCATGGAAACATGTCGTGTTTGGTGTCAAACACCTTGGAATCATACCTCCCCGAGGTATGATTCCACCCTCCTAGAGGGAAAATATGACACCGGTACACCCGGTACCAGCTTCACAGAACCCTAGCATCACAAAATGGATGCTGCCAGCCAGACACAAGCCTGCCCTCCTGCTGCTGAGCCAAGCTGGAGCAGGAGAAGGTCTGACAATAGGTTTCCTGTCACAGGGAGGTGTGACCACCTCCCAGACAAGCTTTAGTATATTGGGGTTGGGTGGGTGGACTCAGAGTGCTTTGATGTCTGCACTGGGGGCACATTTGGTGTCCCTGTGCATAGTCCAGCTCACACCGGTTGCAGGGGCTATCAGCCCCTGCTCTGGCACGAAACTGGACAAAGGACATGGGTGTAGCCACCCCTCTGTCCTGACCCTCCCATCGGTGGGTCCCCAAAGTTTGTCCCACCCCTTCCATGCGTATAAAGTAGGAACCCCTGACTACAGGACTTTATATTTACCTGAACGAAACTCTGCTACAGAAACCAAGTACTTCAACTATCTACACTATGTTGGATGACAGAAGAATCTCCCTTGGATTAAAGGAGTTACTACTCTGCAAGGCAGGCACCTAAAATGCATCTGACCGGTTTGCATCTACGCAGCTCCTGAAAGATTATGAAGATTTTGCAATACAAGAGGTGGGTTCCCAAGCTTCCCCGAGGTCGACTAGTGAGCTCAGCAAACCTGAGAATCGCAGCCCTTGTGAGGACCGTGCAACCCGTACCCCTGGACACCGTGCACATTTGCAGCAGCATATGCTTTTTGGCAATCACGGAGGCTGTGCTTTGGGCTACTAGTAGTCCAGACCTCGAGCAGCGATTACACCGAAGATTACTGGCCTACACTCCACAAGTGTTCCGAAGCATCTTTTCTCTGACCGCGTGGGTTGCAGTTGCCAAGGCTTGTTGGTCTTCAATTAGGACCCCCCCCCCAAGCACTCGACATCCTTCGTGGGACAGCTCGCCTGCGAACTTTGGTCGTCGATGACGTCTCCTAGTCCCGGTGGCTGCAGAGTCAAGCTTCACCTCTTCTCACCTGAAACACCCGACATCGGTGGGCATTCGTCTATCGTGCCCCTGGTCACTGTGAAGTGATTCAGACTCTGTCCCCTCTGCTTTCAGGTTCTTCTCAGCTCCGATCCACGCTTGGATCACACCGGACACTTCTCATCTTCCCGGCAGCAGCACTTTGCAGCATCACGCCATTGAAAACGACGAAGATTCCCGACACCATTTGACACCTATGCACCCGGCTTCCCTGGGTTAGGTAACACGAGTACTCTGGTGCTCACATGGGTGCTAGCCTTAGAACCTTTTACATGTGAAAGGGTTTGCTCAAAGTCCTCTCCTAAGTGTCCTTAATCTTTAAAATTCCAACCGCGACTTTCCCATAGGATTGTATGCGGCTGTGTTCTCTCACTGCATGTGTCCCCCGTGGGTCCCCTGTGTCACTACCTTGGGTGGTTCCTTGGGGTCCCAGCGATTCTATGTGCTCTAGGCACTGTGTCTAGTCAAGTTGGGGTTGTTATACCACTTTCTTAATATATGGTTTGGTCGCCTCCTGGAGCCTACTGTGTATTGTGCTATTTACTGTTGTTCTAGTGCTTTAATGTTGTGTGTCATGTTCTCTAATCTCATAAAGAGGTTAGTAGAGAGTGTTTAGTAATAAATACATATATTTTATATATACCTTGTGTGGTTCTCCTTTCATTTGGTCATTCAGGAGGTTATAATCTGGTAAACCAAGCTGCTTTACATTCCTTCGAGACTTAGCCTGAAGGCTGCTCTCCATAGCTACCACTAGGATAGCTTTCAATAAAGGTTGTCTTTAACCTAATCATCAATAAGGGTCGTTTGGACTGGTGCAAGGTGCCCACTATAATAAGTGGACAGCATAGGACAGCATATACCAGGCCAACTTCTCACACAGACAGATCGGTCTCTCCAGGGCCAGTGGAGCTGGCCTCCATAAGCCCTGAGGACAACAGAGAGAAGATTTGGACTCCACTGCCACACTAAGCGCCCTGCAAGACAGTTAGGAGGCCAGGGGCTAGGGAGTATGAGCAGGATGGTGTTCTGCTGGTTGGTAGCAGAAGGGTTGCATAAGAAACATGAGGAGAGTTCTAGTCTGGGGCAGGGCACCAGTAAAACTAGCTCCCCACAAAGAACGCCCATCAGAGGCCAGGAGGCCCCTTGACTATGTTCCACATGGCTAACGCTCGCCACAAGAACCTAATGAGCAAAAGATCTTCAAAATCGTCCCAATGAGGCCCGAGTTATGCACCTATGAAGATTTTCCCATTTTAACTTTCTAAACGCTATATTTTCAGGAAATAGCCATGGGGTGGGCCACTACCAGGGGGTTAGCGCGCCTTTAATATCAGGGGACAGGAACGTGCATGGGGTCCCCTTTCTGAGCCATTCTTCAGCCCCAGCTACCCATAACCAGGGTCGCATGGGCCTGATAAGGCTCTGTCCCCATAGCGCAGACAGTTAAACAGAGATTGCTCCAATTCCATAGGTTTCAATGACAAGGTTGGCACCTGACATAGGTGGCATCTGGGGAGCCAACTGGGTTCACAGGGGCCTTGGGGCTTCCCCGTGGCCCACAACAATGTGCATGGCTGTGGGTGCCTCAGGTGGGACCGGGGCACCTATCTAAAAACAAAGAGGGAAAACGAAAAGGCGTGTAGTAAGGTAGAGTAGCAAAGCAGGCTCCCATGTTTCATAACTTGTTTTTCCTACATTGTTTAATACCACACTTCTGCTGTTTGTGCATGCAGTAAATAGTAGTTTTTAACTTTACCTAATGTAATGGTACTCAGTATAGCAACCAGTAACGGCTAATCTGGTTAAGCCAGGCTTCGTCATCACACCTTAATGGTGTGTGTTTGGTCTGACAAAAACATAGGAGACCATGATTTAACTCACTGTAGACAAACAGGTTATAGCTGTAGTAACAGTTTTTGTGTTGCTGTTGTGGTGTTGTAGTTGAAATGTGTTGTAGTTGCAGTGCACTTGCTGCTCCGTAGTGGGCTGTAATGGCTTTGTAGTTGGTGCAGTTATTTTATCATGTGCTGATTGTGTTTGCTGAGGATAGAGTGAGTGGGGGAGGGCAGCAGGGCTTGAAGGACAACTAATGTTTCCAAAAGATGAAAGTCTACCTGCACTCTTTAATATTACAGCACTCGCAGGGGCAAAACCAACAAGCATGGAGCAGCAGTGCTTCGGTGTCCCTTGGCAGCAGCCACTGAAGGTCTTAGGTAGCTGATGGCTTGACTTGGTCAACATACCAACATTTCTGGACTGAATGGAGTACCATTGAAGCGAAATTTAAAAATGTCCCTAGATGCCCTATAAATCGTGACAGAAAGCAAGCCTGGTCTCCGGAACAGTAAATGTATAGCGCCGTCACAGTATAAACATTAAGAAATCCAGATACTCCGGGCTTCTTTGGGGATCCTTCATCTTTATGGAGATGGACCTCTAATTTCCAGTGTCTCCTTGTTCAGCTTATGGTCTTCACAGTGGGTGTCAGAGTGGCTGCTGGCTGTGGTTAGGGTGCAGATACTGCCAGGAGGAGGCATCAGCCTCCTAATCCTCTGGAATGAATTCCCCCATACCTCCACCTTCCCTCTTCTGCTCCTACGCTGCTGTCCAGCTAAGCAGGCGCCCAAGGAGGGCTGCTCAATATGTACTACAACTCTGCCAGCCAATGTGATATGCCAGTATCATAGTTTCTTATTCCCCTGTCCCATGACCACAAACCCCCCCCACCCACCAACCTCCCCAGCGTCTGGGGCCGCACTTCACAAGCGGCCAACATACCATTAACATGCTCTGCACACTCAATAAATTAGACTTACCACGAAAGAAAACAGGTCTCCAATGAAAGGCTGCATACAATGCATGATGCACACGGACGTGTTTTATGGGGAATGTTACACATGCCGAAAGGTTTCTGAATGAAAGGCATGGCCAATGTAAAATGCTCTGGGCCAGCTTTCTTTGCCTCAAGAATCTTGGCTCCCACGCACACTGATCAGTCTCGCTTTCTGTACTCAACAGGCTGCACTCAAGTTTGTCCTGTTGCGAGCTCGATGCTGTGCTGCTCATGTTTCCGTCAGATATCTAAGGTCCTTCTGGTGAACACCCTGTATTTAACACGAGTTCAACTACAGCTGTAATTCTAAGCTATGCCTTTGTGTGCCAAGTCACCATCGTTCGCGGAATGCCTTGCTCCAAACGTCTGCTGGCTCTTCTGTTTGTCTTGGAGCCCTGCTGCTGCTGACAGAACTCCAGGACAGGCTGAGCACTGGAAGTTCCAGAGTAAATAAAATGTATCACCCAAGGATCCAAAGTCATCATATTTAATCATTATTACAACACAATTAGTGAGCCCCACTTTCTCTCCTGAGAGTACCCCACTGACTAAAGTTATACTTCATCCCATTTAATAGAATGCTATCTTTTGGGCATGTGATATCCTGCCTCCCTGCATTGTCCAAGCATGTCCCACTATTGTAAATTTTGTCATAGTACTGATGTTCTTCCGAGGACTTCAAGTGTCCTCACATGTGTTGCCCACTCTGTCTCAGTGAATATGCAGTACAATGGATGGCATCTCTTGCAATGCTGATGTTATGTGTCCTTGTGCCCTGGCATGTGTCGTCCACTCAGCGGAAACCATATTGGAGCATAAATGATGGTTTGTTGAACTCCTACAGCTGGTGAGCGTTGCTCCTTCTATGAACTAATGAGGTTTTGCTAATGGTGGCTATGCATAATGCTAGTGTTTCTGCTGCTGCAGTCTTCCTATCTTGCACTAGCTATCCTCAAGTATGCCTGCTCCAAGTGGTAGCCCACAAAATCACTTAGCCAAAGTGTTGGATCATGGGCAAATCCCTTTATATTTCACTGTAAGCTATATTAGGTTGTTTACAAAGTGGCATTTAAAATTGATGTTTCCTCGTGAATGGGTATCGTCACAGAACAGGTTAAATTAAAACAAGTGGCTGTAGGCGTGTGGCTTTAGAGGATTCATGTGGGCTATTCAGCTGAATGTGGTTCAGCATACTGAGCAGTGAAGTATTAGAGACTGTGTCCAAAGACTAGCACCCATCTAGCGTTGCGCTGCAAGGCTAGAACCAAACAAAAACGTCTGCCAAATCACTAAATTTGAAGCCAAATCAAAGCTGAAGTGCAATGCGATATAAAGGGCCCTTATGAGAAGCTCCACTGCTGCTACCCTGATCGTACTCCCTCTGACTCACCCAAACCATCCGACTACTATGAGCTCACAAACACCCTTCTCAATCTTTCACTCCTCCTTTTAGCCATGCCACCCAACTGACAAGCACACATGACCATTCCTTACAAAACAACTTCCTACTTCCCCTTTTCAAATCCACTCCTGTCATTCTATCCCTACCCAAAACCTACTAAACACACAAGAAATAAAGAGCACGCTCCTAACACCACTGATACACAAGCAAAACCAAAACCAAAAAAATTGTACTAACCTACCAACTATTAATCTTGGGTTCTGGAGAAGAGTGCTACTCGCCGAAAAAGCACTTCAATGCCTCGCCAGGGATAGTAAGCGCTATATAAATGCATTTACAATTTAAAAGGCCAACACTTTCAGAAGTACTGACCCATGACAACACCTGGGAGTATTGTCAGCTAACGAGAGATGAGCAGAGGACAGCTGGTCCTGTGAAATTATGTTTGCATAGTTTGAACAAAGCAGCTACAGCTTTCTAAAACAGTACCATGTAAGTCACAGGCTAGCATTATCAGTCGCCTGATTATCCAGCAGGAAGGTCTATACAAAGACTATTTTAAGACCGTCTGTAATGGTATTACGTTTCTGCTTTGCATCCTCAACTCCCGAAGTCAATTCCACGAGGCAACTTTACAAGAAAATAAGTTAAATATTAATTGTTTGCCTTTTATGCAGCGTATACTGCACCCGTTTTTAATTCGTAAGCCTGGCAGATACTTAAAGCAATGATATTCAGTAAGAAAACAGGCCCTTAAATGACATTGTTTGGCCACAGCTGGCCCCAAGCAGCTCCCGCAGGGCCCTGAATTGCTTCTTAGAACAAACACACTGGTCTTTAAACAGATCGCAGGACGATGAGCCACAGTGCCCGAGAGATATAGTCAGGGAGCGTTGTACTCTCACTACATAAAACAGGACCAGGCAGCAAATCGAAGCCATAGTTACTGGCCCCAATTAATAGGAGCTCAGAACACACATCTAGCGTACAGCACAAACACCGAGACCCTTTCAACAAAATGATTGCCCTGCCAACAGTGGTTCAGATTTAAAACTCAGGGGAACCTTTATAATGCAAAATGTTTTCTACGGTTTACAATTCCTTGGTAACATTAGGCTAGCAACACAACCAGGTCAGCCACAGTGAAAGTCATTCTTCGGGTGTAAAACTTTACACCCCGTCTTTCCAAACATTCAGCAAATTACTCTGGAGCAAATTTCCTCTAGTTTGGGGGAATAATCAGTGTATGTACAGTAAATAGGCTGATCCAAGCAGGGAGGGCACTGCCATTTCAAATCCCTTTCAGGCATGGTTTATGGTAAGGGGACAAGGGGAAGGGAGAACAGCGAGATCTGATGCAAGTCCCCTCAAGATTCAAAGTCAGACAGGCTCCCTCGGTTTGATTCACCAGAGGAACCCCACAGAAACGCAATCTAGGAGTTAAAGTGCCCGCACAGCCGCAGGATTCGGCTTGAAGAAGCGAATATTGGATCTACTTTGGTTTACATGCAAGAGTAATGGCCAAAATAGATAGATGGAGTCTCTAAGCAATGCTGGACATTGTTAAGTTTGACTGTAGCAGCCCTATAATGAGGCAGGTATCTGCATGCCCTAAAGCACTGGAAGTTACTGGCTAGGGTCACAAACTGCCACACAACTTGTAAAAAAGGATGTATGAATCTAAAAGAATAACACAAGTACCTGAAGCCATAGCCAGCAGCAGAGGAAGCAAGTTGCATACGTTTTCTATCTATGTCAGTCACCTTCCTTCCACTGTTAAGAGTCCGGTCAAGCGTAGGAGTCACCCACATTAGAAGCAATCCCCAGCTGAGGCATGCCAACAGTCCTGGGGCCAGGGAGCATTCTATTTCTAGACTGCTGTCCTTGGAGCCAGGAATAAACCTTCCCCTCTGTCTCAAGGCACATTGAAAAGGACAGGGATCCTTCGCCTTCAGCTCCTCTTTCTCAGTCGCTTTCACAGCAGTTTGGAAAGCCTTAAAACATAGCAGGCATGCTTCACCATTGCATGTACAGCACCTTTTAAGTCAGCACTGGTGTTTTATTTACTTTAATTAATTTAAAAGCTTTACATAGTGTGCACCACGCCTCAGGGGCCTCTGCGAGCTGCACAACCGCACCGCGATGTACACTGTATAGAAGAGGCAGACAAGGAAGTGAGTACGAAGAGGCATCAGCAGTAACATAGAATTTGCAGGCCCCTATGCATAAAAGGTACACCATGGACAGAAAAAGCGTATTCTAAAGTAGTGACGCCACACCAGTTAATTTCTGAAGATTTATTCCAAGTCTGAAACACCCTTAGGAGAGCAGAAAATAACTTGCTCTCCAGGTCATACACAAACCATTCTAGAACACTAACATGACAATAATAATAATACATTACATATCTTTGCTTACAAAATAATAAATCAAGAACCTAAAAAAAACCCACAGAAGGCATGGAATACAATTAAATAGAAGGAACTAACACAAAGTAGCCAAAAGGCCTTTTTTTAAAAAAAACTTTCTTTATTGGCATTTATAGATAAGAAAACACGTATGCACATGCTATAGCATCATTATCACAGAAATTCACATTTCGAGCGCGCCCAGTCGCAGTTCGTACAATCCAGCGGCCTCTCGACCCCTCAGGCCGTTCATCGCTATTCTGAGTGGGGCTGCAGATGTGTGCCCTGGTCCAGCCTCTGAGTGTGCCCTACTGGAGTGCGCCCTGATCGCTTCGCGGCAGGGATGCCGTGTAATGTGACTGAACCCCCTGTGAGGGGCGTCGCAGAGGCTATGGAAATGCGGCCATTGAGTAACTACGAACTAACTGGAGGGTCAAAAAACCCAGGGAAAGGGGGGTGCACTGTGTCGCCCATCAGGGGTACTATTAGCTGCGCGCTCTTGAGGTCAGACCATCATGCGAGGGAGGGCCGGTGTGACAAAGTAGCCAAAAGGCCTTTGCGCACAGAATACAAAATGGTACAAGGGAAAGTTTCACTTTTCATCACACACAAAATCAGAAAGCCAACCAGGTTTCCTTCCGATTCGCTTATTTTGGTCTTCATACTCCTCCACAGACTTCTTCTCAAACTCCTTACTCTCCACTTCTCGTATACCAATAGAACCATTATCAATCAACCAATCACTAGTTATCAATCAAACGCCCCTTCAGGTTCCCTTGCTGAAAGTCCTCATTCTCTACAACACCAGCATCCTCACATTCTCCACTCACCTCACCTCACCATCCTGCCTGCAATTGTCTCATCCGAGCCCCCAAATTTTTTTTTTTACCAGACTCAACATTGAAGCTTTCCCTCTTGTACACATCTGATTCCCCTTTAGAATTGCAATTCTTTTCAAATTCCAAACCGTACTGTCACTCAACCATACTGCATTGCGAAGAACTTCTACAACTTCTAAAGGAGAAGAAAGTTGACTCTCTCGTTTACGTACTCTCTAAGGTTTCGTCACTCAGATCCATAAATCTTCCTCCACCTTCATACTCTACAAACCATTCACTAAATTAAATATTTTTCCATACCTTTGATGAGTATCCTTTATTCTTTTCCACCCATCTTCCATACAACTACTTCACTATGCTGACTCATAACCATTCTGTGTTACTTATAGTGATGGAGAATGGACTCGTATAAAAGAGACTTGCTCGGAAGCAACCGTCTCATATAACTCATAACGTCATACTAACTTTGTTTTGTGAAATTAATATGCACTACATTACATATTCTAGTAAGATGAAGCTTGCCTATGTGTTTTACTAACGAGTAACACGAGTGGAACTTAAAATGGCTGCTAACGCGAGAAAATGTACTGCGCATGCGCCAACTGCATCTACGCAGAATGACGTTCGTTCGCTTGGAGAGAAAATTCTGCACCTGCGCAATCGTATTTAAAATGGCTGCTTGAAAGCTCACATGCTAAGCATTTGCTTTGCTGAAACTAAAACAAGCTATTTACTAAATGCTAATGCAGGGAGAGTTATTATGAGTAAATGGGATTAGAGTAGAGATAGGTGGTATACAGTGAAATCATTTTATTTTGATTTTAATGTGTTTCTCTTTGACCTCTCTATTAGTTCGTATTTGGGCCACCGAGAGGGACTGAAGCCTATACCACATGTGACTTTCACGCAGGCGCTGTAATAAGCCAGAAGCCATGATGTAGTTTCTTGAAACCCGTCCAAGGCCATCTTCGCTACATGTCCTGGGAAACTGATGGACATCCTGCACATTGAACGGAGATGAATGTCATATGTATACTTTTTTTCCTGATAAAGATGTGAATACAGGTGGGAAATAAAGCTTGGGAGTAAGAATTAAGGGGCAGGAACACTAAACAAAGAATCAAAGACAATTATTAAAACTTAGCATGGTGTGATGATCATCCCCCCTTGTTTGTCCAATCATTTTTCATTTAAATCTTTATTTCGACGCATTAGCATCATAAAAGATACAATAAAAAACATTTGTTTCTCTTACAATTTAACATTTTCTAGCTCAGAAAAGAATAACAGGGTCAATTAAGCTAACCTATTTATATATATCCATTGCGTCCGAGTACACAATATCTAGTTACAAAATTCTTTATCTAGCACAATTTGCCTGGGCGAAAATTTTTCAATAGTTAATAGTACAATTGATAATAAATACAATTTAAGAGCTATTAAAATAGTATTAAATCACTAACCGCTAGGACATAGTTTTTTTTTTTTTTTTTTTAATAAGGAGAAAAAAAAATTAAAAAAAATTATAAAAACAACATCCTCCTCCTCCTGGTTGGGTAATTAGACATGCGATTTAAGTATTTGATTGTCCTAGTCATTTTGGAGATATTTAATGAACAATAGTTGTGCATTTATGTATTTTTTTAAATTTTTGTTTTTTTTATTAAAAATGTAGGCCCAACTTTGTTCTAATAAAATTAACAGCGAGAAGAAATCTACTGACTCCAAAAACTATCACCTGGCTAGTATCAGTTTTTAAAATTCTGCCAGCCTCCTTATAGGATCTCAAACCAATTTTAAGACAAAGCGGCACTATCCACTTTTTCCTTGGTATTACATAGCTGGAGCAAAATAAAAGTATATGAAGATCATCTTCCTTAGTATCATGAGTACATGAAATACAAAGATCACTACTTGATTTTGCCCAGCTTTTTTCAAGCGCCTTCGTTCCAAGTGTATCATATCTAAATTTTAGGTACAAAGTTTTTGATAACGGCGGATGAATCTCGTCTAGAAAAGGTTCAAAAGATGCTACATCTTTAAACAATAAAAAAATTTCAGTTAGTGGTCCATGGATTTTTATGTACACTGACTCGTAGCTCACATATGACCAAAAAGATAATTTAACAATTTTCCTAGAGCACGAGTTCATAGCCTCAGGATCATTCCAAAAATGGGCTAATCCAATCATGCCCAGCCAAGTTCTAACATGCTTGAACCAATAAACTTTGTTGCAACTATCGAGATCCATAACTTCTTTCAGGCCTTTCTTATAGTCAAGTAATTCTGGAGTCGTCCACAGTCTGACCCACAGCAATAATGGTCTTAATATTGCATGTTGATCTGTTCGTTTCATGTTTAGATCCAGAAAGAGGGGTGTCAATGGGGTATTAGTAGATAGTTTTAGCAACCCACTAAGGAACTTGTTCTCAAGACTTTCAAATGTACTTCTACATGTGGGTCCCCATAGTTCTGCCCCATATAATACCGCTAGTTGAACTTTATACTTGAAAATCTCTAGGGCAGGAGTTACTGCCTTGTTCAAGCATTTTTTATGTCTCTTGAGAATTGGGAGACAGTTTTGTTTGAAGACATCTTGGTCCTTTCTAGCTGTGATCTCCATGCTAAAGATGAGTCTATAGAGACACCTAAATAAATACAATTCTCTACATAATCAAGCTTCTGTCCATTTAACATTAGATTTTTCTTAAAATTTTTATGTGGGCTCAGTGCCATATATTTCGTTTTTTTAGCATTAATTTATAAGCCTTTCGAGGAACAGTAGGACTGAAACCTATCTAATGAATTTTGAAGGCCCCGTGGTGTTTGGGAAATGAGAATGGTATCATCTGCGAACAGAAGGGACGAGACCCGTTCGCCCCCCAGTCTTGGCGAATCATTATCACTGCACTCCATATAAGACGGAATATCATTAACAAACAGGGAGAATAAAGTCGGGGCCAGTACACACCCCTGGCGTACTCCCCTCTTTATTGGAATAGCTTTTGTAAGTTCCCCAGTTGGACCCCACCTAACCTTGGCATAATTGTCCGTGTGTAATCGAATAACCAATTTTAATAGATCTACTGGGAGTCCCTGGGTTTTCAATGATTCCCACAAAAGTTCTCGGGGGATAAGGTCAAATGCCGCACGTAAATCAACAAATGCCACATACAAGTGGCCTTTGCGAAGGGTGACATATTTCCAATACAAGCAACAGAGCCTTAGGACTTGATCAATGGTTCCTGTTTTTACTCTGAACCCGGCTTGATATTTCGTTAAAATTAATTCATCTTCCAACCATGTATTAATACGATTTAATATATGCCTAGCATACATTTTTTGGGTTATGTCTAAAAGGCTTATAGGGCGATAGTTAGCAGGATTGCTTCTATCGCCCTTTTTAAAAACAGTAATAATTTCCGCTCCATTCCATGTGTCCGGAATTGCTTCCCCAGCCGCAACAGTATTGCACAAATGATTAAGGTATGGTACCCAGACGTCCAATTCATGCTTGAATAGGTCACCTGGTACTTTGTCCAGCCCTGGAGCTTTCCCGTATTTGACTGAATTAATAGCTAATTCTGTTTCCTGTAGGTCAAAAACTATATGTGTGAGTTCGGCCTCTACGGGCGACAAAGCATACTCTTCCTGCACTGCACTTTCAGCCCCTTGAGCGGCATACAAATTCGTGAAATGGTCTATCCAAGTTGCCTCGTCAAGGAAAACCTCTCGAGCCCTTCTCCCTTTTGTTACCCTTGGCCGCTGTTTCCCAGAATAACTTTTGGTCCTTCATTTTAGCTGCCATCAGCATACAGGACCATAATTCCTCGTCCCATGAATACTTTGCGTTGACCAGCACCTTATTGTATAATTTCCTACTTTCTTTAGCTGCCAGAGAATTTTTGGTTTTAACCGAATCAATCAAAGCTGATTTTGCTGTTCGGCATTCTTTATTAAACCATGGTTTACCTATAGGCTGTAAATTCACAGCACCCGTTCCTTTTTTTGGTCTTTTAGTCATAAGTTCTAATAATTCTTTAAAGAACTCTTTATGTAGTTTAAGAAATTGACCAGGTTCGCTTTTAGAGGGATTATAGGTATCGAATATATTGGTAAGGCAGCTATAAATATTTACCACTAAATCTTCTTGTTCCAGGATATATGCCCATTTAACAGACCGTCGATTGTTGTTTAACATGACATTATCTGGGGCTAGTTGGTAACCTCCCTCTTTGGCTTCCAGACCCATTATTAAGCTCTTTACAAAACTAATTTCGAGGGAGTGATGATCACTATCAGATCTTACTTTGACCATCAGGTCTTTTGTATATGGCCACAGGTCCACGGAAACAATAACATAGTCAAATATACTTTGACAATTACGTCTCGAAAAAGTAGGTGCCTTGGGACTATCAGATGGAAGACGCCCATTGCATGCCCTCAGTCCATGGCTTACCAGTACCCTTGTGATTTGAAAAGCTAGGGCAGTGCCAGCAACCACCCCATTACTAGATAAGGATGGTATACCATTAACATTATCTTCATCCTCATACAAATTATTCATTCCAACGATGGGCTCAAAATTGCAGTTCATGTCCCCACATATAATCGTACTCGTTTCCGGGTCCAGAGTATCCAGTATTGACTCTAATTTGTCAATACATAGTGACTCCTTGTAAGATGGGCACGGTCGATTATGCGCCAACTGCATCTACGCAGAATGACGTTCTTTCGCTTGGAGAGAAAATTCTGCACCTGCGCAATCGTATTTAAAATGGCTGCTTGAAAGCTCACATGCTAAGCATTTGCTTTGCTGAAACTAAAACAAGCTATTTACTAAATGCTAATGCAGGGAGAGTTATTATGAGTAAATGGGATTAGAGTAGAGATAGGTGGTATACAGTGAAATCATTTTATTTTGATTTTAATGTGTTTCTCTTTGACCTCTCTATTAGTTCGTATTTGGGCCACCGAGAGGGACTGAAGCCTATACCACACGTGACTTTCACGCAGGCGCTGTAATAAGCCAGAAGCCATGATGTAGTTTCTTGAAACCCGTCCAAGGCCATCTTCGCTACATGTCCTGGGAAACTGATGGACATCCTGCACGTTGAACGGAGATGAATGTCATATGTATACTTTTTTTCCTGATAAAGATGTGAATACAGGTGGAAAATAAAGCTTGGGAGTAAGAATTAAGGGGCAGGAACACTAAACAAAGAATCAAAGAAAATTATTAAAACTTAGCATGGTGTGATGATCATCCCCCCTTGTTTGTCCAATCACAATTAGGAGTTTCATAAAGTTGAAACATTAATGGGTGGTACATGAGCATAGAAAGGTATAATTGAAGTAGATTAGTTAGTTAGAACACACAAAGTGATGCTGAGAGACTGGGATGCTGTCCGAGAGCGGAACTAATGCTGAAGAAGAATCGATTTGCAGACTTAGAACTTAAGCCAATTACTTAGAAGATCGCGGAAGAATCGAGAAGGCACATACTTAGAAAATTATCGCGGAGGAAGATAGTGTCGGAGAGGGGTGCGACGCAGGGGTCGGATCTAGAAGAGGTAATCTATCCTGTCCTGAAACCTGTCCTGAAGTCTTTGTCACCTGATCTTTCCCAGGGGACCCTTCCAACTCCTTGGCCAAGGGGTTGGTTTCCACACCATTCTAGGTAGATATACTTCTGTGTAGTATGTCATTGTACTGCTCTCTCTATCCTCTCTTTTCCAGAGTACTGTCATTGTGAAACTTCGTTCTAAATAGGTGACTGATTATTGAAATAATTGACTTTCCTTCCTTGGAGAAACGGAGTTCGTAATGTATTATTGATTTTGGCTCACATGAACTTAACTAGATAAAACATTTAAACTTTTCCAGAGTCTGTGGTTATTTCAAAGAGTAAGAAATATAAACTTTATGTCATATCGCCATAAACTAAATACAACTAATAGGTTAATTGACCAAAGGAAATAACTTTTTGATCGGTGAATGATTAGTTAAAATATGTCAGGTAACTAATCCTATAAAGCATCTATAAAAATTGACCCCCAGCAGAATTTACTAGCCTATGTGAATGTGTGTTTAATGGGCCCAGGTGAGTGTTTGAGTGTCTGAGGTTGGTAACCCGCAAGCCTGTCTCACGTGACCTTAAGGGGAGTACCATACAAGGTGTCATTCACAGATGAACCACAAAAAAGAAACCCATGGGCCTGTAGAGGTAGCTATCGTAGCTGAAGACCTAGCAGTCGTGGAATATCCCTTTAAAATGACTAATTCCCTCACCCGCCATAGGTGGCATGCTTCATCATTGGTAACCTCGTACCGTGAAGCCTAGTCAGGGTATGGGCTGCAACCCCCTCACTGAAAAGGAGGAGCACAGGAATGTTTTTGTTGAGAGTGAAGTATACTAAATGCCCAAATGTTGAGCTAGGGGTAGTGAGGGCAGCAGGGCAATGTGAAAATGAAGATTAAAACTAGCTAGAGAGTCCGCAAATGACTTCACTCTTGCATCCCTGGGCCAGGATTAAAAACAGGGCACTGCAGGAAAAAAAACAAAAAAAACCTGCTTTTGGTGTCAAAAAAAGGTTGACATGTTTCAGCCTCTTAACACTCAGTAGATGTGCTGCGGCTTTCTTCTGGACCTAAAAATCAGTGCTGCTGCTCAATGTGCTCAATCAAAAAACAAACCGGTGTATGCAAGTATATGCAAGTATACAAAACCGTCCAGTGATCCTAGGAGTCGTCATGAAATGAAGGATTCACTAGCAGTACCTGCAAAAAAACAAATGTACAGAAGATTCTGGAAAATACACAATAAAGAAAATAGCTAGGTCAACAATTATAATAGGTTAACAGATATGATAGTTCTATATGTAGAACAATAAACTCATGGGCATCAGACAGAATGACATATCACGAGAAACTAAAAGACCCCGGGGAAGGGGGAAATCTGAATACCAATATGGAAAAAAGAATTGGAGAGGTGGGCAGGATATGAGGGGGGAGTGCGGCTCAGAGAAGCTTAAAGAGGGAGTTTTTTCGTTTGAGGTAGCCGGGTCCTGGGAATAGATAGTTAACAGCCTGAAAGACCTAGGGCCTAGTTAAGGAGAATCTACACCCAGGGAGACACCTGCATATAGGAGCCCATAGCAATGGAAGCATCAAACTGAATACCTTGGGGGACACCTGCGTCCCGAATGCGCCTAGCTACAGGGGGATGATCAGTAAAACCCCTTTGTGACACTCGCCGTGATACTAGACCCTAGACAACAGAAATGAAAGATTTGTTTTGACATATTTTGAGTCTGTTTTACAAGTGCCTAGAAAGCCTTCACCTAACACACGATCCGAGTCACAGAAGTACAGTGGCAGGAGTAAAAGCCTACCTTCAACTAACGTTCAACAAGACATACCGAGTACAAACATATTAAAAATTCAGGCTACACTGTGCCTCACACTATTTATACAAAGCTATTGATGTAGGGTTCTACATAATGTTATTCCCAAGCTTCTCTGCCGGATTAAACAAGGATATTTTACAAAAAGGGAATGATACAATGTATCCCACTTAAGAGACCCATCAGACGGGGCATCTGCAGGCTGAAGAGACAGGGCAGTTGATCCACATGGGCAAATATCTCTATTCCCCTTAAAAGTCACAGGTTATAAGTTATTTTGCCTTAGAGAAGGCTACCAAGTCTGCTCTTCTTTACAATGCTCAAAAAATGGAGGCTCTGTCAGGATCCATTGTTATTAGGGGTACAAACCTGCCTACCACGCCGAATCTGTGAAGTGTCAAACCCATAGTTGACTCAGTTATGCCAGTTCTTAGGGAACTCTGTGACTCGCAACAAGGCAACAAAGGGGCCAGGTACTAGTAGAAGCTTCTGAAGTGCCAAATACCATGTCAGGTTCAGGTGCAGTAAAGTCGAACAGTAAATGCGCAATCTTGGATAGTGGTGTGGGGAAGAACATCTAATACAGGCAGCACAGGTAGCGATACACAAAACAAAGACCCAATGTAATACTTTTGTTAAAGATATAGGACTTGTTATCAATAAGGAGATATCTCCAGTAACTTTCATAAGTTGTATGGCTTTAACAATTTCTCTGAAAGCAGTAACTTTTTGTTACTGTTTAGCTTAATCTATGTGCCACATAAGCTGAGTCAATCCTTTTCCTTACCCAATTACTAATGTCCTCTTACAGAGCATTTTTTTGAAACAGTTCAGTACCTTCCTTTAATGCTGGTAATTTGTTTCCAACATAGCTAGACAGAAGCCACGTTGGAGATTGGGCTGGCTGCCTAACTTGGATGGAAGAGGTCGCTCGGTCTGGAGCCGCCATATGCTTGGGGAAAGAACGGCAAGTTTCAGGGTCCATCAGTAAACTGTGAGCCATCATTGTAGGGCAGCGGTACATGGGGTGCTCGGTGATGGCTCAACAGGGGGAAGGTTACAGTGGGAATGAAAGTGGTGCATCTCTAGCATCTCACACGGGCATCAATTTCAAATTAAGAAAAGATGCAAGGGGATGTAGGCACACAAATCTAAAGCAGTTACCAATGTCAACTGAAGAAACGATGCAAGGTGATGGGCCGCAAGCACAGAGGCCTCACATGAATATCAATGTCCACTGAAGAAGGAATGCAAGTCAATCCATGGTGCAGAAATTGAATCCTCAAACTATCAGCGCGGCAAGGTGAAAGGCAATGCAATGCTGCATGGGTCTCTTAGTGTTACACTGCAAGTCTCATGCAGACCAGTGGAATTCACATAGGCTTCGGATGCTGCTTTACGAGAAGTTGCAGGTTGGACTCGGCAACTGCTGCAAGCTCACAATCTTAGCAGGCTGGGCTTCTCTGACCATCTCACAGCAAGGTTCTAAACTCTGAACTGGGGCTCGAGCTCAACAGAATAAGTTCTCTACAACCGAGCAGTACACCACCTGGATTCCTTAAGCAACAGTAGCAGAATTTCTCTCTCAGTCCATGGGTACAGTCCTTAGCCCTAAAAAGGAAATCAGCCAAGAATTCAGCATCTGATCTCCGCTTTTCTCTGGATAGGTGTGCAGAGCTCATTGTAGTAGAAGGTGAATACGGGAAAGGCTGCAAGAGGCACCTTATATTCAGAGCATGGGACAGATGACTCAAATTCAAACTTGACCCCAAACCTTAACAAATCAGCTGAAATTGCATTTTTCACTCAGGGTCCCATGGCAATCGATTTCATAGGAAAACTGTCCTTCTCACAATCTGTAATGTTCTCGAGCAGTTTATTTCCTGCAACAGAAAGAATAGGAATGGGACATACACTGGCAGTCAATCTTTTCTGTGGAAGTTAAGCAGTATTTTGTCCATTCCTCTGAGTAGGTGTTGCTCCTCCGAGTCATAGTCTGACCTGTTAGAACTGACTTGGTCCAGGCACAGCTAAAAGTCACCCCCTCTCCTTCCTCCAAAATGATTCAAGCCAGATGTTTGTCCTTGGCTTCAAATATAATGCGAGAGGGAGGGGGAAACCTAAGGAGCAGCACAGGCAGAGATGCAGAGAGAAGGCAGTCTTGACCACCACTAACTCAATGGATCACCCTACAAAAGAACTGCATCAACAATAACAAATTTTGTTTGCAAATGAGTTGTGTGACCGATTATCATCTGGTCACACAACGTATCAAAACTTTCACACAATAAATGTTACCAAACTCAATGTCTTGCTTCTCCTGCTTTTAAGGAAGAGGATGCAAATGAGTTTTACGCACACAGCTAATGCAGTATTGCTGAACCTCTCTTGGTGCTGTACCTTGGCAAAATGCGTCACTCTCACTTAACAGCAACTTGAAACACAAATATGCCCTAAAAACCAAAACTTCACATTTGTTATTTTGCAATGCCTATCCCATCATATCGGAGAGGGCATTGCCCAATACGGCAGGCGTGTTTTAGGCAGTACATCATACCATATCCCATCATACCACATCCCATATTATCATATTCAATCCCATCACATTCCATCCCATCGAATCCCATCCCATCCCATCCCATCCCATCATATCATATCATATTCAATTCTTTTAAATCCCAGCCTATGTCCCATCCTATCACATCATATCCCAACCCATCGTACCCCATCCCAACCCATCCAAACCCAACCCATCGTACCCCAACCCATCGTACCACACCCCAACCCATCGTACCACACCCCAACCCATCGTACCATACCATACCACACCCCAACCCATCATGCCATACCACACCCCAACCCATCATGCCATGCCATACCATACCACACCACACCCCAACCCAACCCATCATACCATGCCATACCATACCATACCACACCCCAACCCATCATACCATGCCATACCATACCACACCACACCCCAACCCATCATACCATGCCATACCATACCACACCACACCCCAACCCATCATACCATACCATACCACACCCCAACCCATCATACCATACCACACCCCACCCCAACCCATCATACCATACCATACCACACCACACCCCAACCCATCATACCATACCATACCACACCACACCCCAACCCATCATACCATACCATACCACACCACACCCCAACCCATCATACCATACCATACCATACCATACCACACCCCAACCCATCATACCATACCATACCATACCACACCACACCCCAACCCATCATACCACACCACACCCCAACCCATCATACCACACCACACCACACCCCAACCCATCATACCATACCACACCACACCACACCACACCCCAACCCATCATACCATACCATACCACACCCCAACCCAACCCATCATACCATACCATACCACACCACACCCCAACCCAACCCATCATACCATACCACACCACACCCCAACCCATCATACCACACCACACCACACCCCAACCCAACCCATCATACCATACCATACCATACCATACCATACCATACCACACCACACCACACCACACCACACCCCAACCCAACCCATCATACCACACCACAACCCATACCATACCACACCCCAACCCAACCCATCATACCATACCACACCACACCCCAACCCATCATACCATACCATACCACACCCCAACCCATCCCATCCCATCATACCATACCACACCACACCCCAACCCATCATACCATACCACACCCAACCCATCATACCATACCACACCCAACCCATCATACCATACCATACCATACCACACCCCAACCCATCATACCATACCACACCACACCCCAACCCATCATACCATGCCATACCACACCACACCACACCCCAACCCATCATGCCATGCCATGCCATGCCATACCACACCACACCCCAACCCAACCCATCATACCATGCCATACCATACCATACCACACCCCAACCCATCATACCATGCCATACCATACCACACCACACCCCAACCCATCATACCATGCCATACCATACCACACCACACCCCAACCCATCATACCATGCCATACCATACCACACCACACCACACCCCAACCCATCATACCATGCCATACCATACCACACCACACCCCAACCCATCATACCATACCATACCACACCCCAACCCATCATACCATACCACACCCCACCCCAACCCAACCCATCATACCATACCATACCAAACCATACCATACCATACCACACCACACCCCAACCCATCATACCATACCATACCACACCACACCCCAACCCATCCCATCATACCATACCATACCATACCACACCCCAACCCATCATACCATACCACACCACACCCCAACCCATCATACCATACCATACCATACCACACCACACCACACCCCAACCCATCATACCATACCATACCACACCACACCACACCCCAACCCATCATACCATACCATACCATACCACACCACACCACACCCCAACCCATCATACCACACCACACCCCAACCCATCATACCATACCACACCCCAACCCATCATACCATACCACACCCCAACCCATCATACCATACCATACCATACCATACCACACCCCAACCCAACCCATCATACCATACCATACCATACCACACCCCAACCCATCATACCATACCACACCACACCACACCCCAACCCATCATACCATACCACACCACACCCCAACCCAACCCATCATACCATACCACACCACACCCCAACCCATCATACCATACCATACCACACCACAACCCATCATACCACACCACACCCCAACCCATCATACCATACCACACCCCAACCCATCATACCATACCATACCATACCACACCCCAACCCATCATACCATACCACACCACACCCCAACCCATCATACCATACCACACCACACCCCAACCCAACCCATCATACCATACCACACCACACCCCAACCCAACCCATCATACCATACCACACTACACCCCAACCCAACCCATCATACCATACCACACTACACCCCAACCCAACCCATCATACCATACCACACTACACCCCAACCCAACCCATCATACCATACCATACCATACCACACCACACCACACCACACCACACCACACCACACCCCAACCCAACCCATCATACCACACCACACCACAACCCATACCATACCATACCACACCACACCACACCCCAACCCATCATACCATACCATACCACACCACACCCCAACCCATCATACCATACCATACCACACCCCAACCCAACCCATCATACCATACCACACCACACCCCAACCCAACCCAACCCATCATACCATACCATACCACACCACACCACACCACACCACACCACACCACACCACACCCCAACCCAACCCATCATACCACACCACAACCCATACCATACCATACCACACCCCAACCCATCATACCATACCATACCACACCACACCACACCCCAACCCATCATACCATACCATACCATACCACACCCCAACCCATCCCATCATACCATACCACACCCCAACCCAACCCATCATACCATACCACACCACACCCCAACCCATCATACCATACCATACCACACCCCAACCCATCATACCATACCATACCACACCCCAACCCATCATACCATACCATACCACACCCCAACCCATCATACCATACCACACCCCAACCCATCATACCATACCATACCATACCATACCACACCCCAACCCATCATACCATGCCATACCATACCACACCACACCCCACCCCAACCCATCATACCATGCCATACCATACCACACCACACCCCAACCCATCATACCATGCCATACCACACCACACCCCAACCCATCATACCATACCATACCATACCACACCCCAACCCATCATACCATACCACACCCCAACCCATCATACCATACCAAACCAAACCATACCACACCACACCACACCCCAACCCATCATACCATACCACACCACACCCCAACCCATCATACCACACCACACCCCAACCCATCATACCATACCACACCACACCCCAACCCATCATACCATACCATACCACACCACACCCCAACCCATCATACCATACCATACCACACCCCAACCCAACCCATCATACCATACCATACCACACCACACCCCAACCCAACCCAACCCATCATACCATACCACACCACACCCCAACCCAACCCATCATACCATACCATACCACACCACACCCCAACCCAACCCATCATACCATACCACACCACACCCCAACCCAACCCATCATACCATACCATACCACACCACACCACACCCCAACCCAACCCATCATACCACACCACAACCCATACCATACCATACCACACCCCAACCCATCATACCATACCACACCACACCCCAACCCATCATACCATACCATACCATACCACACCCCAACCCATCATACCATGCCATACCATACCACACCACACCCCAACCCACCATACCATACCATACCACACCCAACCCATCATACCATACCACACCCCAACCCATCATACCATACCATACCACACCCCAACCCATCATACCATACCATACCACACCCCAACCCATCATACCATACCATACCACACCCCAACCCATCATACCATACCACACCCCAACCCATCATACCATACCACACCCCAACCCATCATACCATACCACACCCCAACCCATCATACCATACCACACCCCAACCCATCATACCATACCACACCCCAACCCATCATACCATACCACACCCCAACCCATCATACCATACCACACCCCAACCCATCATACCATACCACACCCCAACCCATCATACCATACCACACCCCAACCCATCATACCATACCATACCACACCCCAACCCATCATACCATCATACCATACCACACCCCAACCCATCATACCATACCATACCATACCACACCCCAACCCATCATACCATACCATACCACACCCCAACCCATCATACCATCATACCATACCACACCCCAACCCATCATACCATCATACCATACCACACCCCAACCCATCATACCATACCATACCACACCCCAACCCATCATACCATACCATACCATACCACACCCCAACCCATCATACCATACCACACCCCAACCCATCATACCATACCATACCACACCCCAACCCATCATACCATACCACACCCCAACCCATCATACCATACCATACCACACCCCAACCCATCATACCATACCACACCCCAACCCATCATACCATACCATACCCCAACCCATCATACCATACCATACCATACCACACCCCAACCCATCATACCATACCATACCACACCCCAACCCATCATACCATACCACACCCCAACCCATCATACCATACCACACCCCAACCCATCATACCATACCATACCATACCACACCCCAACCCATCATACCATACCACACCCCAACCCATCATACCATACCACACCCCAACCCATCATACCATACCACACCCCAACCCATCATACCATACCACACCCCAACCCATCATACCACACCCCAACCCATCATACCACACCCCAACCCATCATACCATACCACACCCCAACCCATCATACCATACCATACCACACCCCAACCCATCATACCATACCATACCACACCCCAACCCATCATACCATACCACACCACACCACACCCCAACCCATCATACCATACCACACCACACCCCAACCCATCATACCATACCACACCACACCCCAACCCATCATACCATACCATACCACACCCCAACCCATCATACCATACCATTACACACCACACCCCAACCCAACCCATCATACCATACCATACCATACCACACCACACCACACCCCAACCCATCATACCATACCATACCACACCACACCCCAACCCATCATACCACACCACACCCCAACCCATCATACCACACCACACCCCAACCCATCATACCACACCACACCCCAACCCATCATACCATACCATACCACACCACACCCCAACCCATCATACCATACCACACCACACCACACCCCAACCCATCATACCATACCACACCCCAACCCAACCCATCATACCATACCACACCACACCCCAACCCAACCCATCATACCATACCACACCACACCCCAACCCAACCCATCATACCATACCACACCACAACCCAACCCATCATACCATACCACACCACACCACACCCCAACCCATCATACCATACCACACCCCAACCCAACCCATCATACCATACCACACCACACCCCAACCCAACCCATCATACCATACCACACCACACCCCAACCCATCATACCATACCACACCACACCCCAACCCAACCCAACCCATCATACCATACCATACCATACCATACCACACCACACCACACCCCAACCCAACCCATCATACCACACCCCAACCCAACCCATCATACCACACCCCAACCCAACCCATCATACCACACCACAACCCATACCATACCACACCCCAACCCATCATACCATACCATACCACACCACACCCCAACCCATCATACCATACCATACCATACCACACCACACCCCAACCCATCATACCATACCATACCACACCCCAACCCATCATACCATACCACACCCCAACCCATCATACCATACCACACCCCAACCCATCATACCATACCACACCCCAACCCATCATACCATACCACACCCCAACCCATCATACCATACCACACCCCAACCCATCATACCATACCACACCCCAACCCATCATACCATACCATACCACACCCCAACCCATCATACCATACCACACCCCAACCCATCATACCATACCACACCCCAACCCATCATACCATACCATACCACACCCCAACCCATCATACCATACCATACCACACCCCAACCCATCATACCATACCACACCCCAACCCATCATACCATACCACACCCCAACCCATCATACCATACCATACCCCAACCCATCATACCATCATACCATACCACACCCCAACCCATCATACCATCATACCATACCACACCCCAACCCATCATACCATACCATACCATACCACACCCCAACCCATCATACCATACCACACCCCAACCCATCATACCATCATACCATACCACACCCCAACCCATCATACCATACCACACCCCAACCCATCATACCATCATACCATACCACACCCCAACCCATCATACCATACCATACCACACCCCAACCCATCATACCATACCATACCACACCCCAACCCATCATACCATACCATACCATACCACACCCCAACCCATCATACCATACCACACCACACCCCAACCCATCATACCATACCATACCACACCCCAACCCATCATACCATACCACACCCCAACCCATCATACCATACCACACCCCAACCCATCATACCATACCATACCACACCCCAACCCATCATACCATACCATACCACACCACACCACACCCCAACCCATCATACCATACCATACCATACCATACCACACCCCAACCCATCATACCATACCATACCATACCATACCACACCCCAACCCATCATACCATACCACACCCCAACCCATCATACCATACCCCAACCCATCATACCATACCATACCACACCCCAACCCACCATACCATACCATACCCTACCATACCATACCATACCCTACCCTACCATACCATACCATACCATACCCTACCATACCATACCCCAACCCATCATACCATACCATACCATACCACACCCCAACCCATCATACCATACCACACCCCAACCCATCATACCATACCATACCACACCCCAACCCATCATACCATACCATACCACACCCCAACCCATCATACCATACCATACCACACCCCAACCCATCATACCATACCATACCACACCCCAACCCATCATACCATACCATACCACACCCCAACCCATCATACCATACCATACCATACCATACCACACCCCAACCCATCATACCATACCATACCATACCACACCCCAACCCATCATACCATACCATACCATACCATACCACACCCCAACCCATCATACCATACCACACCCCAACCCATCATACCATACCACACCCCAACCCATCATACCATACCACACCCCAACCCATCATACCATACCACACCCCAACCCATCATACCATACCATACCACACCCCAACCCATCATACCATACCACACCCCAACCCATCATACCATACCACACCCCAACCCATCATACCATACCACACCCCAACCCATCATACCATACCATACCACACCCCAACCCATCATACCATACCATACCACACCCCAACCCATCATACCATACCACACCACACCCCAACCCATCATACCATACCACACCACACCCCAACCCATCATACCATACCACACCACACCCCAACCCATCATACCATACCACACCACACCCCAACCCATCATACCATACCACACCACACCCCAACCCATCATACCATACCACACCACACCCCAACCCATCATACCATACCACACCACACCCCAACCCATCATACCATACCACACCACACCCCAACCCATCATACCACACCACACCCCAACCCATCATACCATACCACACCACACCCCAACCCATCATACCATACCACACCACACCCCAACCCATCATACCATACCACACCACACCCCAACCCATCATACCATACCACACCACACCACACCCCAACCCATCATACCATACCACACCACACCACACCCCAACCCATCATACCATACCACACCACACCACACCCCAACCCACCACACCCCAACCCATCATACCATACCACACCACACCCCAACCCATCATACCATACCACACCACACCCCAACCCACCACACCACACCCCAACCCACCACACCACACCCCAACCCACCACACCACACCCCAACCCACCACACCACACCCCAACCCACCACACCACACCCCAACCCACCACACCACACCCCAACCCACCACACCACACCCCAACCCATCATACCACACCCCAACCCATCATACCACACCCCAACCCATCATACCACACCCCAACCCATCATACCACACCCCAACCCATCATACCACACCCCAACCCATCATACCACACCCCAACCCATCATACCACACCCCAACCCATCATACCACACCCCAACCCATCATACCACACCCCAACCCATCATACCACACCCCAACCCATCATACCACACCCCAACCCATCATACCACACCCCAACCCATCATACCACACCCCAACCCATCATACCACACCCCAACCCATCATACCACACCCCAACCCATCATACCACACCCCAACCCATCATACCACACCCCAACCCATCATACCACACCCCAACCAATCATACCACACCCCAACCCATCATATATCACATTACATCCCGACCCATATCACTTTCCAACACATCATATAATTTCATACAACCCCTCATCATACAATACTCAAATACCATATCCTGACATACCATAGACCATCTCATCATATCACATCCCATTCCAGCATATCATATCATATCATATCATATATCCCATCCCATCATACCAATATCATAGATTCGATCTGTTGGACTGGGCCCTTTCTGCAGAATCACCCCAGATCCTGGCCTTCCTTTGCTGAAACTGTTTTTGTTGGCTTTTAGGACTCTGAACTTTTTTCCTGCTAATCAGTGGTAAAGTGCTTGTGCTCTCCCTTGAAAACATGGTAAAATTGGCCTACACCCGATTAACACATTTAATTTATTTGCAAGTCCCTAGTATAGGTATTATAAACACCTGGAGATTGTAAATTAAATGCTACTAGTGGGCTGCAGCACTCATCGCGACATCCACTAAACTAGCCTTTTAAAACATAACTCAGGCCTGCCACTACAGCTTGCAGTGCAGTTTTAAAGTAGCATTTCAACCAGACAAAATAAACATTTTGCAGGCCTAAACATTTCTTTTTAATACTTATAAGTCACCTTATTAGACTTAAGTGATAACTCCAGTTTTGGACCAGATAAGAAAATGCGGTTTACACTTAAAAGGTCGAATTTTAAGTTGCTATTCTAAAAATGTCACTTTTAGAAATTTGCTGCAGCAACAAATGATGGAATGAATTTTTGATTCATTCAGCATTTCTGTCCCAGTCAAAAGATCTGGGTTGAATCCAACTGCAGCACTTTTAGAAATTTGGCATTTTTCTGCATAAAGCAACTGTACATTTCTGCTAGTGTCCTGTGTCACCTGATTGTGAATGGCCCTCCTGTTGTGGGTTGTATATTGCTTCCAGACATTGAGACAAAATAGGTTTAGATGCGAGGGGGAGGGTCTTCCCGACATAACTGAGGATGAGCTGGGACCTGCCCTGATTACACTTCAAATTGCCCTGCCTGCAGCACACACAAGGGAACACAACAACACCAGGCCTACCCTTGCCTTTGTCACCTTAGACAGTTTCGAGACAGGAACAGAGGAAGGGGAAGAACCAGTTTTGTGGGCAGGCCTGGGAATTCTCCCACAAAAGTTGCACCTTCAGAACCTCTCATCAAAATAATCCTAGACCTGTGAATGATTGAGAAGAACCGCCCTGCTGTCTGAAAAATGAGGATTGGATCTCCTTGCCTTGAACCCAGGCTCCACAGAAGCGACTCGAAAGCTCCACAGAAGTGGCTCCAAGAGTCAGTTGGCTGACCTCCTGTTAGATCTATAGGGACACAACAAGATCCCAGAGGCCTCCTTACAACTGCCCAGCTGACCAGCACCAACTGGACGTGCAGGGGCCTTGCTGCTGGCATCAGAGTGCACTCCTCCTGAAGAACAGGTGAAGGTAGAGAAGTTTTGGCTCCTTGCGACTGCAAACTGACCTCTTTGTGCTGAGACTCGACCGCGCACAATGACCATCAACGAGAAGCTCCAGCAGGATTTGCTTTTCAAGCTGACAGCCAACGCAAGGCTCCGGCAAGATCTGCACTTTGCAACGCCAGCAACAGTCTGCGTCGAAAGCCAATTAGAAGCTCCAGCAATGACCACCTCTTTGCGCTACAACAATAGTCTGCGACGCCCGACCTGATCCTCATGCAGACAACTACCTTCTCGCTGCCCCATCCAATGCGGAGAGCACCTCCTTGAGAAGGTAACTCTTCAGCGGGACGAACCTGGTCCCTATAGCCGACCAGCATTCACTCGTGGTCGGCCAGAACCTGAGACTTTCCCCTGGTTCAGTGTAACCAGATAACCGAAAGGGGTGGTTCATGCTTTTTGGTGCGATTTTCACCTAATAACTCATTTATGGTTCTACTGATTAGATTTTGTGATTCTTAAGTAATGCTATTTATTAAATTATACTCTATTTTTGTCAATTGGATTGGTATTTTTCTTGTGTTGTGTTTTCAATGCATTATTGTTTGAATGCTTCTGATAAATACTTTACACATTGCCTCTAAGTTAGGCCTGACTGCTTTTGTGCCAAGCTTCCAGAGGGTTAAGTACATGTTAATTTAGTGACTTTTGTGGTTCACCCTGAGAGGATTGTGTTACTTTTAGGAGGGGGCTTCCTACGGGGAAATTGCGGACTGAAGTTCTATCCAATGTCGCCTTCCTCGCAAACACACAGAACTTTATGAGTGTCAGAGAGAGGGGTGCGGTGAGTGTTGGGAGTGGGTAATGGGAATGAAAAGTTGCAGGAAGCATGACACTGACACTGCAGACCAACTTCACTGACACCATTATGGACTTAGCGCACCACTTGCCTTCGGTGCTAGCAATTACATTCACATCCTATTTGGAGACCTGAACTTCCACATGGAACACCAACCTCAACTCAAGAGCACTTATTGAAGACCTCAGAAGTCTAGGCCTCACATTATGATTAAAGGGACCTACCCACGTCGCCGGTCACTTCCTGGACCCTATTTTCACTAACTTCAGCAACACCCGAGTCACTGGGCCCAAATCAGTTCCCTCGATAGACAATGCCCTCGTCAAGTTCAGCAGCCCCCGTCCTGGTCCAAGATGCACCATCACCAGACGAGCCCACTGACACTGAAACCGCATCACTGACAAAGACTGAAACACTGCTCTCGACACACCCTAATACAAACACAGCCTCCTCAAAGCCACCAAGAATTTTAACAATTGTATCATCTCCTGCGCCGACTTCCTGGCCCCCATTCAAACATAATACCACAAGATCCAACTCCATGCCAGCTGCTACCAATGTTCCCTCTAATTTTTCTTTATGTGCGGCAATAGAATGTTGGTGTGCACTCTTTCATTGCTTGTGTGCGCAACTGAGTGATAAGATGTGCAACAAGGCAAGTCGATCCGCTATCACTTATAGGTAAATGACAAGCATTGGCACTGCCAATAAGCCTTGCTTTTAATTAAAAGTTACTTCTTGGTCACTGATTGGTTTAAGCACTGAAAGAGTCCTCACACATGCACCCTGTCAATCATCCTTGCTTTTGTGCATCCATAAATCACTTATTCATTCTTGCATTCACCAACATACACAACCACAATACAGCACATACACAAGTTGAGTCACATTTGCAAGATAAATTGAAAGAATAAAAGTAGAAAAATACAACATGCTATCGGCTAAAAATGGCAGACATGTGTGCAATAATAAAGTTAAACAAAGCAGCTCATTTCTTGCCCTCTGTTTGTGCCTTCCCTGCTCGTTTCTGGCCATCTTTTTGCCTTTTCTGCCCATTTCTTGCCCTCTGTTTCTAACTTCACTGCTCGTATCTTGCCCTCTTTTTGTCTTTTCTGCTTGTTTCTTTCCCTATTGTTGCCTTTTTCTGTTCACTTCTTGCCCTCTGTTTCTGCCTTATCTGCTCATTTCTCACCCTCTGTTTGCCTTTTCTGCTAACTGCTTGCTCTCGGTTTTGCTTTTTCTGCTCGTCTCTTTCCCTCTTCCAGCCGTTTTCCTCCGCCAGTTGCCCAGCGCCCCTACTTCCCCCTCAGGACACCTTCCCAGGCGGAGTTCAGAAACAAACTCTAAACTTGGCTTTTTGACGGAGGCCTTGCATCCCAGCACCCAGATATCCTTAGGGGTGACAGCGCTGCACACTAAAAATGCTGAGTGATTGATTCAAATAAAGATACTTTAAAAAAGGTTATGATTGTTTGAAAAATGTTGATTTGCGACGTTTCTAATGGAGGTGAGTGGGAGAACTTGGTTAACTGGTTTGTGGGCAAAGGCCTACTGTTTGGGAAGTCCACTCCCAGTCCTTCCTTTCTGGTTCACATTCCAAAGTACTTGACGTTTGTTTTTATAATCAGATAAGTAATATTACTAAATCATTCCTGTGGGAGCGCGGGCCGGATAAACAGACGCGGAGGCTGAATATAGTGAGCCAGTGGATAGGTTTTTATTGTTTTAGCAGTTGATATGGCCGATGGTTTGGATATCAAGGACTCTTGATGTGGTCTCAGGATCTCTTCTGCTTCGTTCTCTTCTCGACGGTCTCCTCCTCCGGTTGGTTGCTCTGGTCTGGTCGGGATGGATTCCCCAGGGAGGCTCATGAGAGGGATAGAGAAAAAACGGAAGGCCGTCAGGGAGTTTGTCCTCTTTGGACTACGCTAAGAAAGATAGATCCGACACCGCACCCGTGTGTTTCAGGGGATGGTCGGTTTAGGACACTGCACCGAGGGATTCAGAGTGGGGTGAGGAATTCAAAAGACCCGATCACCAATCTCGTCGCAAGCCCAGGGGGGGGGGGTGTGTTTGTAGCTTTGTGAAAAATAGGGAGGAAGGGAAATGAGAGACGTTTCTACACTGCAGCACTGTACCACCACCACAACACACTACACCCTGTGTTCCCGTAACCACCCTCCTCCCCGTTACCCCTGTCTACCACCCTCTTCCCCGTCCCGTTTCCCCGTAGTTTAGCCACTCACCGGCCCCGCCGCAACACTTCCTGGTTGCGGCCGCTCTCCAGCCTCCTCCTGTGGGGTCCACCAGTCCTCGCACCACGCTTCGTCCAGGACCTCCGCGGCTTCCTCCTCTTCTGTACTCTGCAGCTTCGCGCCCACTCCTCGCTGCTCCGGCTCCTCGTTCCGCTGTTCCCCGCTCTCTGCTTCGCTTCTTTCTTCTTCCCGTTCTCGCTCCACCTTCGCTGCTTCCTCCGTCTCCCGTCTCTCTCCGGCACAAGTGCGCCCGTCTCCTCTAGTAGTCCTTCTTTTCTCCTGCAGTAAAGAAGGACATCCGGGTTTAGTCCCTCCCCCTTCCGGGTCACTCCTGTCGGAGCCAGGACCTGCTCGAACCTGAGGGTCACGGGGCGGGGCCAGCCTCCGTAATGGTAATGGCCGATCGTGTGAGTTCTCGAGGACGGTCGCCCCGGGCTGAGTCCACAGGTAGGAGCGGGGAAGGGGCGTCGGCATGGCAATGTCCGGGGATCTCTCACAATTCCTCAAACGCCCCATAATGCCTGATGACCTTTTAAGTACTTAGTGTCTGGGCAAGTATTTTCAGTGACCACTTAGAGTGTATTCTCAGCTAAGCCTAAAATGTTTGCCCTATTTGTTCATCTTTTGCTTTGTCGTGTGTATACAGTTGGCAATAACCTGTTTCACTAATAAAAGATATGAAAAGGGCACTCACTTGTTCCTAATCTGTCTGGGGCCCCAAAAACCCTATAACTAGCCCTGCTGCTGTGTGTGTAATCGCTGCCTAAGTGTCAACGGCACATACTGCAGAACTGCTGGCAGTTTCGAGAAGTGGAATGAAAAACTAACATATTGAGCAGTTTGAGGCGGGAGACACAAATGTGAAAGGCAGCATGCAGTAGGGAGCATTTTAGGAGTCACTGCATAGGTAACTGACTAACAATACCAACTGAAGGTGCTGTACTGGATGGAAGCATCTTACAAACAGTAAAAGCACATGTGAAGCCAGTGACGCCACACAGTGCAACAAAAGAGAAGAACTGTGGAAATCAGGAAGTGGCCTGGTCGGAGGCAGTCATGTAAGGTGCAGCACGCTGGTGAAGAGCGTTTAACAAGTCATTGCAGAGGTGAGTGGCCAGCGCAAAAATAGCAGAGGCTGCTGAACTGAGACCAACCAGCATACCGACTGATAAGGCCTCAGACAAGCATGTGTGATGCCACAGCCAGACACAGAAGGAGAAAGCAAAAGGTGGAGGCAGCTCTGCCAAGTACCATGCATTAGGCGTTAGACTAACGCATTTCAGTGTGGTGATCCGCATCACCGCACTGAAATGCAAAGTCATGCATTTATATTGATATATCCTCATGGCCTGTGTTCTGCTGCGCCTTGGGTGTCTCTCTGTGGAGCCTTGGGAGAGCGGGTATCTGAAGCGGGTTGTGGCCTGTTTTATTTCTTGGACAAGGAGTCTCACCCCCGTTTCTTGACAGCGCCAGGTCTATCTTCCTCACATGCAGAGGCAAAAAAGTCAGAAGCCACACATGAAGGTGAATTCTTCACTTAGTTAATTCAGAAACCCTCAGTCTGCCCGGCTGCCCAGATCAGCTATCACAGCACAGCAAACCATCTCCATAGGGAACGAATATTTATTAGAGCGTTTTGTAATATAGCGTAGGCTGTATCCGGTTTATTCTTGGTGCCCAATTAAATGGCACAGTTTACTTTCGATTTATTAGGACGACATCTTAAAATACAAAGAAATTCAAGCAATTATTCTAATCGAAACAGACAGTGCAAACATAGGTGGACTGCTCACCCAGTTGTACATGTAAAGAAGTGTGGATTATGTCAATCACAGTGCCTTCCCATAAAGTACAGCTGCCTGCTTAGTTGTGACCTAAATGCGTGTCTCCCACTCTCAGCTTTACAATGCAGCTGTGCTTACTGCTCATGTCGCTGTATGTGAGTCTGCGAGTCACGCAGCTTTCAGTGTGCCTTATCTTTTGTCTGCAATTTTGGCTAGAGTCTGATAAAGCCAAGTTGTTTATATTTCTTAAGTTTTGCAGCAGTTAACTTAGTTTCTCGTTGCTCAAATTGGTGATCTTTGTGATATTTATGTGTTTTCCTTGTCTTCATTGCTTGATTTTGCTCGCGATAAGCTGGATGCCATTAGTTTAGCAAACAATAACACCTGTTATATAGAGAAGTGAGAAGCCCCAAAAGTGCAGTAAAAAATGCTTTATAAAAATCAACGTATTATTATGGGTTCTCTAGTAAACCACATTTTACTAGTTTCCTTTTCAGTGTTGTAGGATGCTATATTTTTTATTGGACCTAAAAAATAAGTATGGTGCCGCATCTTAAATACATGGGCTTTCACACCACTCTACTTCCTATGCCAGATTAGTAAAATTAATCACATACGAAAACGAACATGCAGGCACCATTTTCAGATCAGTTGGGCGACAAAAAAAAAAACTTATCTGACACAGCATGTAATGCTATCGCTATCTGTTACATGAGAGAGATTTAGCAATGCAAATGTTTTGGATCGATATATTTATTGGTGTAGTGGATAAATATCTGTTTTAGTTTCTGAATGTAATCGATTTCGGTTAAGGGCACCGCTCCCCTGATTAATGGCAGTCTAATTATATTTTACACCTCCTTTTACTTCACTTTAAAAGCTTCAAAGATTTCTCATATACTTTCAGCAAAAAATATTCTCAATTTTATTTATAATGAAATTCTCAGTGTCACTCACAGTCATTGAAATGCACTCATAATTACTCTTAAATTACGAAGATGTCACACATGGCAATCTGAAACCTTGGCAGCTATGTGAGGAGCTAGAGGTCCGTGGACTTCGCAAATGTGATTGTCTACTAAATACAACCAAGCAGTTCAATGAATATCCGTGGAAAGTTCAAGCTGAACGAGCATCTCGGTGTTAAGAAACCCTTGCTACAAATGAGAGGTTTGTGACCGCTCCGAGACAAGTAGGAGCTTCAATCACGACTTTGGGGAAGTGACAACACAGCTCAGCTACAAACTCCTCAGCGGGGACACCTCTGGGCACACTGCAAGCACAGAACCAGAGGGAAATCACGCAGTTCGCCCCCACCGGGAATGCATTTTGCATTGTAATTTAATTTTTTATCGAATTTGGCACTTTCATGATGCTTGGTAAACTAGACCGCTGCCTGGTTCATCTGTATATATGAACCCACCGCCCGGGCGGGCTCCCTAACACAAACTTAATTTATTCATATACCGTGCACTTGTGCCCCATTTCGGCAGCAACAACTGCGTGCTCGTTGACATTCGGTGATGAAACAACGGGACTCTGGCTGTAGAGAAAGCTCTCGGAATTCTCTCCTGCTGTTTAATGACAGCGTTGCAGTCATTTAAACGTCCCCCATTAGGGTTTCTAAAGACGAAAAACACGTTTTAGAAATACATTTGGAAGCGCAGCAGCATCGCCATGAGCCGCACTTCAAGGGCTCCAGTGAAGTATTTACTGGAATCCTTTGTAGTGCGCGCTCATTGTAGGTGTCTGCGTGGAGGGAAACCTAGGTGTGCGCGCCCACTAAGGCGTGCAGGTTAGAGGGAACCATGGCTGCTACACGGAGGAAATTAGACTGATGAACCCCACTGCAAACAACTGGAAAGCAAATGGAGAATAAGCCAGGACAATGCTGAGAGGAGCACATTCAAATCTGGCAGGAGACGCGATCACCAAGTGATCTGAACTACTAAACGTGCCAGTGTTCAGGATGGTTTCATTGTCAGCTCCAAAAGAAGCAAACAAATCTTTGCCATTTTGAAAGATTTCACTTCACTATCTACCACCTCCAACTTCATCACTTCCTCACAGGACCTCTACAACAATCCCTCTCAATTCTTCAGCAACAGAATCACCGCCATTAACAGCAACTACAGTCCGCAACTGGACCCGACAGACCTCACCAAATGCCTCCCAATTTTATCCAAATATCCTATGTTAACCACATGGCCTATCATCACCCCAGAATAAACTACTGCCATGATGAAGTCCATCCACTGAGGAGTCCCACCGAACCCCTGGCCCTACCGCAACCCATCAGCGCAATGATATCACCCATTCTGAATGCCTCCACCTTTTCAGATGCTTGGAAACATGCAACTGTCCCCCCCCCCATTGCTGAAGAAACCCAATGCAGCCCATTCAATGCTCGCCAAGTACAGACCTCCCTGCTACCATACTATACAATGACAGGCCATACAACTCCTCGACACCACACAGTCTGGTTTCAGACCCAGCCACAGCATGAAAATTGCCCTCATTGCTGCCACTGATGACATCCACATGACCCTCGACAAATGAAACACGGTAGACCTCATAAGACTATACTATTGCTGGCCTGGACCTGGAAAGTACATTTGATTCAGTTAGATGGACTTATCTCTGGGTAGTGTTGGAAAACATGGGGTTTGGCCCCAACTTCATTGGCTGGGTTATACTGCTCTATACAGACCCACATATTAGGTTGCAGAAGGGAGACTTGATCTCTGATGTCTGCGCCTTGGACAGAGGTACTTGACAGGGATGCCCACTCTCCCCTATGCTCTTTGCTCTTGAGTCACTTGACTCTCTGCTGCAAGAACATTTGTGAACCTGCAAGTTTAAGTGGGTGCCCAGGTGCATACTGTGTCTCTGTACGCAGATGATGCATTACTAATTTGAGCTACACAGCTGAATCAGTGCCATTCGCACTTACTGAACTGGAATTGTTTGGGAAAGTATCTGGGCTACATGTCAATGCATCTAAGTCAAGCAGCCATTTACCCATTGGTAAACTAGGGTGCCCTCGGAGGTCCAACCCCAGACATGGGCCTGATGTGTGATCCTGAGGGTTTATATATTTTGGTATCAAAGTACCCAGAAGTACAATATGATCGGAACATTGGCAGAGAGATGGAGGGCCTAAGTTTGGTGGGTTTTTGGAAAACCCTTCCACTGTTTATCATGGGCCAAACTTCACTGGCAAACAAGGCATTTCTACCAAGGTGCCTCAACGTTCTACAGAACACCATAAGCTCCCATGGCGACATTTGGTGGATTGGATATTTTACTGGCAAACTTAGTGTGGGTGGGCAAGAGAAGCAGAATACAGTTGAGGGTATTGAAGCCTAACGTTTTAAAAAGCTCTGTAAAAGCAAAGGTATTTGAAATTTGAAGCTAAAATTAGGTAGGTATCATATCTTGTTTTAAGGGAGCAGCACAAGTACAGCAAATGGAATGTGGCATTGGTGGTTGATAGCTTAATTGAAGCAGCACTGTTATGCACTGACAAAAAGAGCATGCAATAGAAGCAAGAAAGATAAAGTGACATGCTAGAGTGTGGCATATCACTTTATTTTCATAGATACAACTAAATTTTGAAAAGTGCCAACCTTCCCATTATAATTAAGATTTAGATTTTCGCATATTTTATTTGTTTGAGGTATACTTGTTTATGTATTTTTGTGAATTGTTTTGAGGTTCAACTCATAGAAATTGGTGGGGGTCCCTGGCTTCCAGTAGTGGTTCAGTGGATGTCCATAGAAGTGAAATGGTTGCTGTATGGGGATTTGTACTTGATTGGCAGATTTATGTGCCTGGCCCAACGTTGCGAAGGATACAACTGCAACCAACTAGTCATATGTCTATTCAGGTCAGACCCACCAACTTATAAGATCAGTAAGCAGTTAACTAAGTCTGATTTATTACAAATGTAATCCTGTCCTCCAGTATGGTGTGGATTTATCCACTCTGGCTGATAATGCTTTGAGGAAAAGATATTTTCACAAAGGACTACTAGCCAAAAAATATTAATATTAAAATATATTAGAATAATATTACAATCTGATTTTATGAAAACGTTTATACTTTTATATATAATGGTATAGCCTGTCATTGTATGGTTTGCTATGGTATGTCTTGTCATAGTATAATATGGTATAGTACGGCTTGTCATTATATAGTATGGGATGGTCTGTCATTCTATGGTATGATATGGTATGGCTGGCCAGTCATTGTATTGTATGGCCTGTCATTGTATAGTATGGTATGGTAATCTTTGATACAATGTACACATTAAGATACATAAGGAAGCGCAAAAAAAGCACCAAACAAGCAAAGAAGCACTTTACAATATAATTTTATTTTCACGCCAGAATGTTCTGTCCAACCCATAATCATGCAAACATTAACCAATTTAAAACACAAACATATTTTGAATAAAACATTCTAACCATGCCCAAGACATCTTATAAATCATGAAACATGTACCAAAAAGGCACTTTCAGACAAACTGAACGAGTGATTACTTAATAGCCGTAGCAAAACCCATTAATGTATTTTAAAATCAGTATTAAAAGCGAGGCTAACAACCTGTGGCCTGATTGTGCTATGTTGCACCAAAGAGTAGAAAGGGAGACGATGAGAAGTAAAATGTACCAAACACTAGCAGTAAAAGCAACAGTGTGGAGCAAATCCAGGAGCAAGAAAACCTAAAAACAAATGCACTCTTACAAAGTGCTGCAAGTAGAAGAAAACCAAGCATTTGCAATGTAATAGGTCTCACATTTAAGAGGGTTTGTGCTATTGGCATTGTAAATGACAATGCCTTTTATTTATATGTTTTTAAAACAGTTAAATAAAAGGTATTATCATTTACAATGCCAATAGCTTAAACTCTCGAAAATGTGAGACCTATTGCATTGCGCGTGTTCGGCGCCCGTGCTATAATTGTTTTGTTTTTTAAAGTGTTAGAAGAGAGCGTGTCCGATATATATCATCAGACCCACGATAAAAGTTCACTGTAAGCGAATCAGAGCATGCTGGAGCCTGTTTTTGAAGAGTGAATGGGTGTGTTGGAATGAAATATATATCACCCACAGGTACCAACCGTGGCTTGTTTCATCATCGGACCCAGACACTGAGCGAACAATCCTACTTTAGTGACACAAAACCTACTAAAGCAGGGTTATATCCAGGCCCTGAGAGAAGCCGATTGACCCTACACGGGCAGTACCAAAGCTGAAACATGTCGACCTTCTAGATGCTCGGGAACACTGCATCCTAAGAGCGTTACATTGTATTTTTAATCTTGCCCTAGACTATACTGAATTAAAATCATCGAATTAGAATTTGGAGGTAATTTTAATTCACCTATACTCCCTGCCTAACTCACTCCTAAAAGAGCTCTGCTTACAAACTTGTTGAGCCCACCTATTCACGTTCAGTGTCTGGGTGAGGGTCCAATGACGAAGCAAGCCACGGAGTATAAATATACATAAATCCACATAGATTTTTGTAAACACAACCTACATATCTGGGAATTGTGACGTAAGCACTAATCTCCCTGGGTGCATTTTCGCTGACCTATCTCGGATACACACAACAGACACGCACACCATAGAAGCATTTCACCAGTATGTTCTGGTAAAACTGTGTTTCCCCTCTCCTTGTTTTCAAGTCAACAAAGTAATCAGACACCATGCTGGCAGTGCCCACGGATCAGAGGACGACGGTGATTTTCATATCCCGGGATGTGTGAAGAGGAGAGGATGGTGCATAAACCCACGTAGCAACTGCAGAAAGAGGATGCACATGGTGCTCTGGGGGCACCTGCTCAGTACCAAGCGCCAGCAGTGGAGAAAGGGCTGTAATCTCACTCGGAGACTAGCCTAGCAGCTATCAAAGACACTAAAGAGATGCTGGCGAGGAAGATTTAACCGGTAGCTCCTGATGTGAACCTCCTTACAGAATACCATAGGAAACTGGTCAACAGAGAGCAGAAACGGAATCGACTTTGGCGCAAACTTGACCGACAGTTATGGACCATAGCGATCGCATTTACCAGCTTGAAAAAGAACTGTTGCCACTCAGGGGGAAGGTCAATGATGCGGAGGGCTGTACACAGATAAATAACGTCAGGGTGATGGGTCTACCGGAAAGAGGGGAGCTCCCATCAATGGAATTGTTCTTGAAGAACTGACTTGCCACGGTGGCCCTTTATGGGAAACTATCCAAATAGTTCACATGCAGCGGCCCACTGTGTGGTAGGCCACTCCTAGGGCAGTGTTGGCAAGACTCCTGAACTATACAGAGATGCAATCCTTCAGAGGGCTAGATCACACAGCCTCTGGGAGGTGAAGAGGGCCTTGGTTAATCTTTATCTGGACTACTATGCCTCACAGAACCCACCTAGTTGCCAAAAACTCTAGAACTACAACAGACAATAAAGATTAACACAGGTTTTGGGTCGGAGGGGTGAACAATGAGCCGTGAATAATGGGGGGTGGCAAGTTGTACGACTGCAGCATGGTAAGGTGGGGTGGGAGTTGGGGTCATGTTCCGAGGTGGATACGTTTTGAGAGGGTGGTTTGTTGGGGAGGTCACCAAGCTTTCAGAGAGAAGATTGATGGGGGCAGCAGAAACTCTTTACACAGATATGGGTGTGAATGGTCTTATCTTACTGACATAGAATGTTAATGGATTGGTCCAAAAAATTAAACGTGGGCTGGTAGCAAAAGCACTCACATAATAATCCACGCATGTGATATTCTTACAGGAGACTCATATGGAGGGGAAACCATGCACCACCATTGGGGTGAGCGAAATACAAAGTGGTGGGGCATGCAGGATTCACCACTGAATCCAGAGGGGTAGCAACATTGGTAAAAAAATCCCTCCCACTTTCGCTGACTAGGTTATGAGCACATACCATGGGCCGCTATGTAGTGATCCTGTGGGACTGGAAAGGTAAAACGCTAACGCTGGTTAATGTATACATCCCACCAGGACTCCATACTTAAACACTCCAGGCAGTGCTTAATTAAATAAAAAACATAAGTGCAAGGGCTCTTGTCAGGAGGTCACTGCAGCTTGCACCACATATTGCCCCTGCTAGGCTGCCAGTCGTAGTAACACAGCTACTAACCATCATACTCCTACAAGTGTGATAATTCTGATTACTTCAGGCCCCTAAAGCTATAAGAATGGTTTAATAAGTCATTTTTAAAGTATATAGAATTAAAAATTAACTGTTGTTGTGGTCATCTTTACAGTGCCACCTTGTGGCAGACTGTTACAAGGCCGGTGTTGACAATTAAGTGCTGGGAACCTACCCCTCGCTCCGCCTCCAAGTTGGCGGAGCGAGGGGTAGGTTGCCGGTTGAACTGACGTTAACTTCTGTAATGTACATCCTCGGCCTGGTACTCAATGGAGCCTGACCGTAAACCATTTTGGGTCGGTCCATTCTGTACATAATAGAGTACCTCATTGTTAGGTTGCAGAGTGCTTGGCTTACCTAGAGTAACCAACCACTGTGTAGATAGTGTAGTATTCTTGGTCCTGAAGAATCGCCACGTGATTTCCTACACGAGGCGAGAAACATGTCACCATTCATATTTAGCCACCTCTGACCTTTATATCAGCGGTGACATCTCAGATGTTTTTAATTGAGACCAGTGAACTCGCAGATTAAATTCATTTTGGAGACCCACTGTGCCTCAATTTATCTCAACACACACCACTTCACCACAAACTGTATACACATCTACACTACGAGGCCCCACGTCTGCACTTCACCTAAAGGCTTGGGAAAAAGATCTCCGTCAAAGAGCCCCTCAAAGGGTGCCCGTCGGGCATTGCAGCGACAGCCTGACGAGAAACAAGCCCCATGAAGAAGCAGAACACCCAACTGGGTGTGTGAGGTACTCACTTCCCAAATTGGGAGACACCCAGTCTCCACCTTAAGGGTAGGGGTGTTGACTGACCCAGTCTCCTTTCCCCTCCTCAACAAGAACTGCATACCTCTTCTTCTCATGTCATGTATTTTGGGGCTCGTATGCTGGACCTACAAGCGCCCCTAATCCCTCCTCTGTTAAAGTAGGATCGTATCTCACTCTATGTAGATGATTTTCTATATACCAGGCCAACCCCGATAGGACCCTGGAAAGTGTGGATGAAATATTTGCACTTTATGATAAATATTCAGGATTACAAATCGACTTGGTTAAATCTCTGATCTTCCCGGTGGGTACGTGGAGGGCAGGAGGGAACCTCCCAATGCCACTCAGGATTTAAAGAGAGCACTTTAAATATTCAGGGTTGTGAATTTCCGGAGGGGAGGACTCCCACTAGGAGGACAATCTTGCACCACTGCTGTGGAATCTAGAGTTGGATGCTGGGGCCTGGGGAGCACTCGCTCAATCCTTGATGGGTAGAGTGGCACTGTACAAAATGGTGCTTCTGTCCTGCTTTACTTAAATACTACAGAATAGCCCCTATCAAGTTCCCAAAAGACTTTTTCAAGAAATGGATACTCTCCTGAGAAAATTGTTATGGCAGGGGGACTGATAGTAGACAGCACAAAGATAAAGAAAGGAATAAAGTGTGTAAAGTCAATCAAACCCATACGTTGTCAGAGCAGAGCATGGATAACCATCAAACTTACTCAACCAATGAGACCAATATTGAGAGCAAAGACACCTCTCATGATCAGTTTATATCACATGGTATCCAACTAGAGCAGAGGTATGTCTCTTGATCATAGAGACTGCCTCGTTAGTTAAAGGCTCTATTGCTCCCTTGGGTTGATAAAGAAACGTCAAGAAGACACGTGACAAACTGTGACCACCAGACAAAGTGGAAGTGCAGTGCAAAAAGAAATATGTGAATTTTAAAAAGGGATTGTGTGAAGAGTACGATGTAATTCAACTCACTCCACACATCTCAATTAAAAAAGTGTGTAACAAGATAACCAGCAGTGCTGACTAGTCGCTGCTAGGTGAGGGTCGACATGTTTCAGCCTTCAAGGGATTGTAGCCCACGGCTTTCTTCAGGACCTATATAAATTTATGCTACTGCATTCAGTTGATGGAATTCAAATAGTGCATGTGAAAAAATGTGAAACTAAACATAACCAGAGAAGTAGTAATAAATACAACCTCACATAGTCCTAATCCTCTATATCACAGGGTGCAAGCATCACCTGAGGAGACAGGACAATTAACACACATGATAAACCAATTCAGAAAAAGTGTGCCGTCTACAAGCAGGCAAATTAATTAAGTGTGCCTGGTTAATTGCTGTGAACGAATCTACGCAATGCTTACCCAGCGTGATCAGGGATTTCACCTCACCTACCCTGGAACCTGGCTCAGGTTAAGGAGGCCCCGCTCTAGAAAAATTACAAAAGTGCATAGTTTGGCCATTGTGAATGTCCCTGACTGGCATGAGGACGAATATCTAACTTGTCATTGCATGCATCTCGCAGTTCTAGAATATAGAAGAATGGCTGCCAGTCTGCCTAGTTACCGTAAGTTCAAAGTTGATGACTACATTTCCCATGAGGCAGGTAACTTTCTTGTAGTCTTGTAAAACTTTCCACGGCGCCCTCCGTAGTGGTCGGCTACGCAGCGTGAGGCGTGCCCTGTGAACTTACGGTATTTCAACACACCCCCTGATCCTGCACGCTGCCTCCCACCCTGCTTAGGAATTCCTGGGGCAACGACGGACAGGTGAGGGCTGCTAACCGAGTGTTCAATTCTCGTTGTTTTTTCTTTTCCAGCAGATTTGGCTGAGACGTGTTCAGGCGCCAGCCGCATTCGTTTGAATAGGGGCGTCTGAGAAGTGCAACTAGGCAGACTGGCAGCCATTCTTCTATATTCTAGAACTGCGAGATGCATGCAATGACAAGTTAGATATTCGTCCTCATGCCAGTCAGGGACATTCACAATGGCCAAACTATGCACTTTTGTAATTTTTATTGGCACCACCTCTGAGAGTTGGGTTATTGGTATGGGGGATTTTTACTGAAGGGGTGAGCCTACTATAAAAGCGCTAGGAGATTTTGCGTTTAATTTAACGCGAGAGAGTAATTGGGAGTGATTTTGGCTCTCTGTTGTCCCAAAACAATTTTTTTTGTCTTTTTCACCCACGATCTAGAGCGGGGCCTCCTTAACCTGAGCCAGGTTCCAGGGTAGGTGAGGTGAAATCCCTGATCACGCTGGGTAAGCATTGCGTAGATTCGTTCACAGCAATTAACCAGGCACACTTAATTAATTTGCCTGCTTGTAGACGGCACACTTTTTCTGAATTGGTTTATCATGTGTGTTAATTGTCCTGTCTCCTCAGGTGATGCTTGCACCCTGTGATATAGAGGATTAGGACTATGTGAGGTTGTATTTATTACTACTTCTCTGGTTATATTTAGTTTCACATTTTTTCACATGCACTATTTGAATTCCATCAACTGAATGCAGTAGCATAAATTTATATAGGTCCTGAAGAAAGCCGTGGGCTACAATCCCTTGAAGGCTGAAACATGTCGACCCTCACCTAGCAGCGACTAGTCAGCACTGCTGGTTATCTTGTTACACACTTTTTTAATTGAGATGTGTGGAGTGAGTTGAATTACATCGTACTCTTCACACAATCCCTTTTTAAAATTCACATATTTCTTTTTGCACTGCACTTCCGCTTTGTCTGGTGGTCACAGTTTGTCACGTGTCTTCTTGACGTTTCTTTATCAACCCAAGGGAGCAATAGAGCCTTTAACTAACGAGGCAGTCTCTATGATCAAGAGACATACCTCTGCTCTAGTTGGATACCATGTGATATAAACTGATCATGAGAGGTGTCTTTGCTCTCAATATTGGTCTCATTGGTTGAGTAAGTTTGATGGTTATCCATGCTCTGCTCTGACAACGTATGGGTTTGATTGACTTTACACACTTTATTCCTTTCTTTATCTTTGTGCTGTCTACTATCAGACCCCCTATTCTGTTGTGTGTGTATAGTCTTATTATGGGGATTAGAATTTGGGCAGGTCTTTAAAAATCCTTTCCCTTAGACCCTTTTTCCAGGTGGTAGTTTTGATGGCAGGCGGACTCCCCGAGAATGGCACTCTTAACTCTTCCGCATTCCACATATGAGGAGGCATAGCACTACCTAATGTTCAGAGCTACTAAGAGGCACCACAACTAAGTGTGGTCAAAGATTGGGCATATGCACAGACAGAGGACCCGGCGTTCTGTTGAGACAGAGAGATGTTGGGGTAGAAAGGGTACTTGCACGCTCTTTATGGTAGGATGGTGACTGAGACAGCCCCTCCAGCAACGAAAATGGTTGTGGCAATATGGCATGAGCTCCATAGAGAAATGTGATGGCATGGGCACCTCGAACCGAGGATCCCATTGTGGATAGGTACACAATTGAGAGAGAGGTCTAATATTTATGGCTTCCATCAGTGGGATGCGATAGGGCCCAGTACGCTGGCAGATGTATGGGATGCTAACAGAATGATACCTTTTGATTATCTTAGAGCAGAATATGAGATGCTGCCCTCCCAAGTATTTAAGAACCTTCAATTGTGACACAAGCTGCAGGCAAGGCTCATACCAGAGGAAGACGTTTTGGAAACCCCGCCTCTGGAAGACGGACTGCTAGAGGGGCCAATGCTTACCAAAGCGATCTGTTTTTCCAACCAGACCTTGATAAGCAATACCCAAGGAGACCTAGAACCTCTGAAGGTGAGATGGCAGAGGGAATGAGGACGGGGGAAAGATGCTGCAATTCTCAAGGCATGTAGCGATTAAGGCCTGTTATAGATTGCTACAGCTCAAGATCCTACACATGGGATATAGCAGAGTGCTCTTGCATGAATTGGGGAAGAGTGTCGGATGAGAAACGTTTGTGAGGGTGTGAACAGAGGGTTACATTCCGCCACAGACTCTGGAATTCCCTGACGTTATGTGAATACTGAGAGGGGGTGACTAGTAGATTGGAGGGCGCTACTGATATTCAGACACCTCTGGAGGCCAAAATGATATTGCTGGGGATATGTAATGGATCTGGTGCATCTTACTATCAGTGGATATTATTTAATTTAAGTTTTCTCCTGGTCAAGAGAAAAGGTGGCAAGTAAATGGGGCTGCTCAGTGGCTCCAACGGTGAGTGACTGGGAAATGGAAATTAATATTAGCTATGTGCAGGAAAAGATGATCTAAGAAGAGAGAGGATGTTCGAAAACAATTGACAAGATTGGAAAGAATGGATAAATAATGTTTAGAGTAATCTCAGCCGGACACCTCAGTGGAGTGGGGTAAGGGGGAGGGTGGTTAGGGGAGTTTTGGGCAGTGGTTGTTCGGGATGTACACATATGCTCTATTGTTCGGAAAATCAAATTCTTTCGAACAAAAAAAAGTCGCACAATATTAGACATACAGAAAAAGATTGATACCTGCCAAGGAGTCTAGTACTCTGGTCACAACAGCCTAACCATTACTAAATAAACAAATGTGGGGCTAGCAGCATAAATTAATTTTAAGTGAAACCTACCAGCAGCGTCTAACTCACAGATCTAAATTTGAAACAGTACTATAGCTAGTACAGGAATGTTCATTGTATGGAATACAACAATGTTCCCTACACCGAGTGCCTGTCTGCAAGTGTCTGTCAACCTCTAGCCTCATGTGCACGAGGAGGCCTAGGCCTAGTTCCTTGACACAAGTGAGGTTCTGGATGAAGGTTATCTCTGTTGTGGCTTCAGCATGTAGAGCGGTGAAGACAGCGTTCCATGGTTCGTGAAATCATAATTGTGGCCAGACCTTTTATTTGTGTCACTGAGGTGGAGACCTAGAAACCCACTCTTGTAAAGTTCTGCTTTTATGCGCTAACTGAGATCTCAGCAGTTACATCTTAAGTGTATGTTATACAAATATCTCTATGCAGCCTGTGTGGTACAGGCACTGTGGTTATGATTATACTAAAGTAATGGAGCCATATGTGTACCATTTTCCACGTCCACACCCTGTTCCTATGCACAAGATTTAGGTGAAGTTGTTTTCCCAGACAGTGGAAGAGTATTGCTGATATTCCTGGAGCCAGAGGCCTAGACACTGAAGCAAGGAGAGTTGAGTCAAGGTTGCTTTAGAATTGCAATTAGGTCTTTTGTTGAAAGGAGCTGCTGATTAATCTTCCTGTAGCACTGCCATTTGGTAGATGGTAGAGGTAAATGTTGGGACTGCAGACTCTGTTGGTAATGTGAAAGAGTCCCTCTTTCCTGATCACTGCTCAGTGAGGCTGTCAATATCCAGATGAAGAATGCACACACCTGTTGGCCTCTGTTGTGGGTGCTCCCAGCTGGAGAATATCCTGTTGTAAGGCATATCAGTATAGTAAAAAGCTGTGTCTAGAGAACACCTTGGAGTAGACCTAAAAGAAGAACAACCCCCAAACCAGTTCTTAAAGTGCAGTGAAGCCACATCTTTGGTCTGCTTTGACTGTATAGAATTGGTAGCTGGTGACCCACTTGCAGTTCGAGAACTCTTGGACCTGGCAAGGGAGTGCTCTGCATAATATTCAGAGGACTACTGTGCAACCAGAGCTGCTCTCTGCATGAGTCAGCTTCCCAGAGGTGAGAGGACGTCATCTGACGTTTCGCCCAGATGGAAGTAACTGTTACTTTGATGTGATTTGCCTAGAAGCCAATCTGCTTGCTATGAGAGGGAAGAAGACTGCCAACCCTGCAGGAGGTGTACCTGTCCAGGGAAAGCCAGAAGCATCTCGATCCCCAGTAGAATGTAGGTCCGCTAGAATAGAAGGACTGAAAATTATCTGCGTGCACTGAGGAGTGTGGGCGCAGATTCTTCATATAAGAAGCTCCAGTTAGGAACTACATCAACGAAATGTGTCCAGACTATGCCACTGCATCAGTCAGGTGTGCCTGAGTGGATTGAGCAGCTGTATCAACAAATCTTGCCCAAGTGGACCGTGCTGTTAAACCAGAGAAACGTATCAGAGGAAGAATGCACTGTAAGAGACTACGTTCAAGGTGGAACATACAGCTCAGACCTCTGGCCCCATCCCTCCACCCCCCAAACTCCGAAAACTCACACATTGCCAGAAGTGGGTACACCAACAGCCAGTGGCCTGCACACCTGCAAGGACTTCGGTCAGCTTCTACCTGTCCAAACACCCGAGTAGCCTACAGCCAACATGTCTCCTCCTCGAAGAGGAAGTATGCAGAACAGTTGCTGCATGTCCCCACCAGCTGCCAAAGACTCCAATGTGGTGAGACCCTTAACAAGGGGACTGTGATCAACATACCTGAATACAAAAACTATTATGAAGAGTATAATCTGCACAGGGGGGCTTGATACCTGTCCTATACCTCAAACCCAGAGGGGGGTGGGGCGGGACCTGCGTTTAAAAAGGAGGGAGACCTCACGGAGGGGCAAGGGGATCAAGGATACAAGGCGCAGTAGCTCAAGCAGAAGTATAGTGTTTGTGTCTGGAGACTGTTCTCTGAAGTTTTAAATTGTATTGTGTTTATTAATGTATTAATTTATCATAGATGAGCACTGGGTTGGACAGTCAGTCATTGAAATGTGGTGTGATTGCTGAGTCCTGAACTTGTGCACCTACACATTACCTCTCTGAGAATCCTGCGACTGCTTCTTATTGATGTCACAGAGTCAAGTATTGAATGGAGAGAAACTAGGCACAGGTTTGCAGAGCCATAGTAGGACAGACCCTGGGACATCATAAGCAAACCACCACAATGCTTTTCCCTTGGACCCCGAAAGGGGTGGGACAATTGTGAATCGCATCATAGGTTAAATATAAGAACTCAAAGAAGTGACCACATCTCCCACCCAATAAAGCCCAACACTGATATACATCCAGTTAAATAAGACCCAGTGCTTTAACCATCACCCTGCAGACTGTATAACAATTCCTTAACGATGGAGGGTCTGCTGGAGGATAGACACTGCAATTTCCTGTGTGTGTATATCCTGCTCCATCACCTCTGGGTGTCCCAATCCCGTGACGTTTTGCTGGACCTTCCCCAGGGTCACACAGTCGTTGGCAGGGATATTAGTGATATGATAAATCCAAGCCTTGATGCGACAGGAGCAGGGGCGACAAATCCCCACCCCTCTGTCCCACTGGCTGACTGGGCGGCGTCCCTGGGCCTGTGATTACTTGAGGACATGGCACCTGAAGCAAAATAAATACACACACCTATCTGCGGCTCACGATAGCCTATTCAGAATTGACTACATCTTCGTCCTTGCCACAGAGATCCCCAATATTCAGTCAGCATACACCCTGCCCCGGGGCATCTCTAACCATGCCCCAGTGGTGATGCAATATGGCCATATGGCAGTGGACCTTAGGCCTACCTGGAATCTTAATGCCTGGTGCACGGTGGATGCACAGTGTACCGACTGCCTATCCTATGAACCTAGCACCTATTTTGATCTCAACAAGGGCTCCGTGGCCTCTAAGTGCACCAAATGGATGGCTCGTAGACCAGTAATTCGGACAGGGCTTATCTCTGGGACCAAACTCTTACTAGTCTTCAGTGAGTGGCGGAGCTGAAGGCAGAGCTCTTACTCCTGGCGCGACAGTACAGTCGATCCGAGGACGCTCACAGTTTACGACGGTTGGAGAACTGCAGAACCACCCTCCGTCAATTATATTATAATAATTTTTGTATGGAGGAGGCCAAACAGGGCTCCATGGCCTCTACTAGGCAGGTTTTTGAATGGGGAGACAAATATGGGGAAACTTTATTTGCTGGTGGCCCACAATCCTGCCTCTAGGCTGATTCAGACGGTCCGTTCAGCTGCCGGTGTTTGGGGTACCTCATCAGCGGACATTTACGCTAAGCTCGCCAGCTCCTTATACAACCATCGCCCCTGCTGTAGCTAGGAAGACTATTGTCTGCTGATAGCGGATCTGCTGCTAGCCACCCTGGTAAGAGTAGACCCAACTGTGTTGTGACTGTGGAGGAGATAGCCGACACTATCAATGGCCTTCACTCAAGCAAGATGTTCGGCCTGGAAGGTTTGCCACTTGAATACTTTAAGAAACTTCTGTCCCCTCACCTTCTCAATATTTGGAAGTTGTGGAGAAGGGCCACCTCCCAATCGGATCTCGACCTTACTACAATTGTCGTTCTCCAAAAAACAGGTAAACCCCAAGGCATATGTTTGTCAAATTGCCTCATCCCTCTCTTTAATGCAGAAATTAAAATCTTTGTGCCAAAATTCTTGCCAACAAACTTCTGCAATTGCTACCCTCCCTTATCCATCCCAGACCAGTGTGGCTGCATGCCTCATCAAGGCACTAGACATTGCATCTGTCGGCTACACTTCACTTTGGAGAACAGATGACATATCGGCCATCCAGCAGCTCTTATGCGCCTGCATTTTGAGAAAGCATTAGATTCCCTGTATTGGGACTTTCTGACCCAGGTTCTCATTTTGGGGATTTGAACCACATTTTTAATCATTCATTAAGGTACTCTATTCCCATCCCTGGGCATTAGTCAGGGTTAACGGAGTCGTATCAATTCCCTGCAAGAACTGCAGGGGCACCAAGTAGGGCTGCGCGCTCTCCACGTTATTGTTTGCTCTGGCTACTGAGCCGCTGGCGGTCTGGGTTCACTGGGATGCTCAAATCTGGGGCTTCCGGTGCCTGGACTGCCTAGAAGCCGCATCTCATTGTATGCCGATGATGTTCTGTTCTTCTTCTGTCACCCTCACAGTACAGGACCCCGGCTCCACCAGATGCTCCACTCTTACGGTGATGCCTCGGGACTGGTAGTTATTTGGGGTAAATAACTCCATGTTCCTATTCAAGGGGGTCGGAAGGTAGCTGATTGCCAAGACTGCATTCCTGTTTGTAAATTAAGCTTTCTTTATTTAGGGACGACCATTCCTCTGGAGCCCAAGCTAACTTGGAGCTTGAACTTATCACTGTTGAGTCCAATCTGTCAGGACAGGGCTAAAAGGACCACCCTTTTTCTCAATGTCTTGGGAAGAGTGATGCTCTTCAAAATGATTGAACTTCCACAGTTACTTTATACCTTGCAAAATGTTCCCCTCTTTATCCCCCAATTCTGGTTCAAGGGTATTTTCGGGACGATACACTAATTTCTGTGGACGAATTGGAAGCCGTTGGTATTGGGATGTCCGATTTTCAGTTATACTATTGAGCCACACACCTCCCCATGGTCAATGACTGGCTGTTCGGAGATGCCTACGACCCTGCATTTCGCCTGGAAATCTCCCTTCTAGACCAGCAACGTATCTTGCAATACTTAAATGGTACCCCACCTTCTTGCTTTTCGCCTGAATCCATGAGGATATCTCTCCTGTGTTGGCAACAGGCCCTCTGTCACATTGGGTGTGACCGAGGGTTGATGCAGGTGACCCTCTTATGGCTCAACTGCTGGATGCCCTAGGTCTCCACCTTGTAGGGGTTCACTCGCTGGGACCTTACTGGGATCTCACACCTTGGGGACATCTGAAGTGGCTCCCATATAAAGTTCTTCAGGGATCTACAGGAGGAATTTAGTCTCCATAAAATCCAATTCTACAACTTTGCCAAGCACTGGCAGAATACCATTTGCTGCTGTGAGACCTGCCAGAGTGTATTCCCCTGGAGGACCAACACTTCTCTGCTGATGGGCCATGCCGGCGTGTCGCGAATATACCATTCCCGGACTGTGAACTACCCCGAAACCTTTGGGGCCCTATAGGCTGAGTGGCAGTGCAGGACTGGTGACCTCGTTTATAGTGACTGGCAGGTTGCTAGGATGGGCCAAAGGAATTTGGTTATCCCCTCACGCTTACGCTTTAGCCAACTCAAATTCCTGTACATTGCATATTATACCCGAGACGGCTCTAGAGGAGGGGTGCTCTATCTGCGCCCACCGGCCCTTGGTGTGTGGCCAAGGATGGCGGCTTCCTCCGTATGGTGTGGGCCTGTCCAGTTATCGGTAAATACTGGTCCTCTACCTTTACGACTTTATCTGAGGTTCTGGGGAGACCCGCTGACTGTTCAACTCATGTGACCTTACTGGGTATTCAGGAGGATGTCAGGGGACCCAGGGGTGGGCGTGCGCTTGTGGCTATTGGCATGGTCGTTGCTATGCGTGACAATGCTTGCCGCTGGATATCCCCCACGTCGCCAACTATTAAGGAGGGGTGTTCCATGTTGGAATGGTGCGCTAAGGCTGAAGAGCCCATTTATCAGCCCAGGGTTGTGCCTTGAAGCATGTGAAGATCTGGGGACGATGGTGAGACTTTATTGCCTTTGATGGCGATTGATATGCAAGCCTCTAATACTTTTTCTGTCTGGTGTCACATTTGTGATGTAACTATACAACTACTGTGCACTGTTTTGATCTTTGTTGTAATATCAATAAAAATTTGGTTTCTAAAAAAAAAAAACCAGTTCCTTAATCATATGTTTAGCTCACTGCAACAGAAAGCCTAAACTGTTGTAACCCAAAGCCTCAAACATAGTACTACACATAACTCACCCCTCAAAACTGAATGCCTCAGCCATTAGACTATAGTTGCAGACAATAAAACCGAATACCATGCCGATGACATACCAATACATTACTCCTCACAATTAACACTGAGCTGAATATAGCACAACATATTAGCCATTAGCCCATCACACGACACTGAATAAAATGCATTGACTATGGCCTAACACCCATACAAAGCCACTAGAATGTCTCTACTCTAATGAAAAAAAATGCTATTTACATTTAACTACACTTCCTATCCAGCACAACCCACCACCCAATATTTCATTCTTTGAATCGCTTGCTTATTCTTTTTTATCAAAAACATCCAGCTCATTCATAACCAGGTATTCAACATCATTTTTTAATGTTACCAATCTCAACCAAGCAGATTCTGGTGCTACGCTATTGGCTGCATTTCTACCCCTTTTAAGTGACTCCACACAAAGTTAGGTTGGCTGTGAAATTAGAGGCTCCTACTGACTTCTGCCAAGACCGTTTGTATACACCTTGCGGAGACTACCATCACTCCTCAGCTGTATTATCAACACGAGTTTTACCTGTGGTCGAGTCTGTTCTGGTGGTCCCACTGCTTTAAAAGTCTTCTGCCAATCCAGTCTCTTCCAGTAATTACCGTCCCATCTAGTTATTCCGATCTGTTCCAAAGTTGCTGAGAAGGAGGTAAATACTCTCAAAAGTCCATCTTCATTAAGCAAGCATCTTTGCGTTTGTCACAGGACCCTTACTAATTCGAGGCCCTGAATTCATTGGTCACCTTTTCTCGTTTTATCATACTCCCTCTATGCGCTCAACTCCTGCTCACTTTCTCCATGTGCCTAAAATTAGTAACGTATGATGAGGTGGACGTTCCTTCCCCTTTAAAACCATCAACATTTGGTGTTCTCTACCTTCTAATCGATGATGGCTAAAGAAAATAAATTAGCATCCTTCATAGTACATTTGTTTGAACAATTCCGCCAATCCCAATGAGGAAATGTTTACACTGGCAAATATACAACTGTACATTTGCTCATGCAAAAATGCAAATGACAAAAGTTCACCAGGAGTATGGTTCCCAAACCTACTGCAGTTAAATCTTGTGAATGCCTGAACATCCAAATCAAATGCATAAATGTTGTAAATATGCAAGAATTTAAGGACATGCCTGCAAGGGCACTTTTTTGACTGCCTTTTAGAATTAGGCTCCTAATTTATTTTCAAGTTGCCTATAATGGTTTAACAGCAATTCTCTATTACCTATCTTTTTTTCTTTAAATATTGGCATGTACAAACCACATTTTACAAAATGATGCCTCAGAGAAATGGTATTTAAAGTTGCAGCACGGAGGATGAAATTAAAAAAGGGAAACTGGGCTTTACCAGATGTACAAATTTAGAAAAAGGAAATAGTGTCCAAAAAGCGACAAGGGAACGGATAACGCAGGACATGGCCAATGCTAGCCATAACTTATTTCAAAGAATGACAACACTGTTTTTACTCTGCGATATCTATATAAATTTGCTAAATACAAATTTAAAAAAAATGTACATTCATCATTGGGTTAGTAAGACTGTGGCATTGCCAAATTGATTTCAAACAAATAACATACTTTATAATCTAACAGACAACACGAAACTTCTGGACAGTCTCAAACCTGCTAAACATAAATTAAATTTAATCTTCAAAATGTGAAATCTAATGGAAGAAGAGAAAGCAAAATGATGGGGAAATTATAGAGCGCAACAAAGATACAAACTATACTTCCATTCCTCCAGCTAAAGAGAAAAGTGATCCTCACCACGTACCAATAGAAGGAAAAAGAGTCGGAGTCAGAAGCCCAAACAAACTTCTGGTTTGAACAAAGGCCTTTGCCACAGGTTCACACACATGACTGGAGGAACAAGAGAAACTGCATTGGTGGGAAATTTGAAATGAAAGTACACCATTGTCTAAGACGAACATTTGGTGGCAAGTGTCTCAGAATATCATTCTATATGTGACTAAACCAGATAGATACTTTTAAAGGAAGTCAATGTTTACCAAATACAGGCTGACAATACCTCCAGCAAAGAGGAAGAAGCTGTTTCACGATAAACTGGTAATATGCCTTGAGTGTGCAGAGGAAGAGGGAATCGGAAGGGATGGTAATGCTGGGCGCCCTGTTCCAAAACTGTCCCCTTGTGCCCTTTGAACAATTATGCTTAGATTGTGGAATTTCTCGAGGCCATTTCGTGGTGCATCCAACACGGCTGGCTGAACTGCACTGGCACATCACGGACACGGAACCAGACACTCATTCACTGATACAGGCGCTCCATGTGATGGACGAAAGTCGATACCTTATCACATGGTTTATGTGTGCGACGGCCTCTACCACACAGGACGTGATGCAATCCACAAGACAGCACTGGGGTGGGACACTGGCCGTGTGCGGACACCAAAAGAGTGGGACTGGGCACTCATTTACCCAGGTAAACTTTCCAGCAATGCAAAATTCCAATACATCGAACACAAAATTGTACACAGAGCATATCTCACATCCACACGCTAGCAAATAATATATCGGAGTGAGTATCATGCCCTAGGTGTGGTTCTAGAGCCAAAGACATGACACACAAGTTTTGGAACTGTCTGGAAATGTAGCTATTGTGGAGGGCGGTACTAGACGCCGTGACAGCGCACACGGGTAGGGAGGATTTGAGCACCATAGAGGTGGGTCTGTTGAGGCTATACCGGCGTAGGAGGCGGGGAGGTGTCCTGAATCGATTTATAGATTTGGCTCTAATTATAACTAAGAGGACCATTGCCATGAAATGGAAGGATGCACACCTTCCTGGTATGCCCTATTGGGTTGTGGCAACACTGAAGTGGAGCAAGGCCGAATTGGTGGCACTGCACAGAGAGGAGGTAAGAGGATTGCATAGGGTCCCCATTGCACTGGAGTGGAATGTCCTTGTGCACGAACTGCAGGTCCTATCTGAGGATCCCGGAGGGAAGCATGATTATGCGCCAATAGCCACCTTATACATCTCCTTTCTCGTCATGTGGCCTTGGACATGATGCCCTATCTCGCCTCGAGTCATGCTAGGAGTTCCCTCTCTTCCTCAAACCCCCTGCCACTTCCTTTCCTATGGACCTTGTTTACCCAGGTGCTGGAATATTATGCCTTCGTCTTGTGTCTGTACGTGCAGTGTCGCTGTAATGGCTTTCCAACCTATGCCACAAATATGTTCCGTTCTGGATGCAGGGATCTTGACAAATAGAAATGTTAGTGCCCTGCTAGTTAAGCTTGTTGATGACGTAAGAAGAAACAAAAAATAGGAACCAATGTCTCCTGCTGAAACGTTCATTATTGTCTATGATGGATTGACCGACTGGAAAACGTCTTATGATTGTTTTTATCACCATACTGTAATGATTGCAATGTGTATACTGTACTAAAAAATGCAATATATATATTTTTTTTTTATAAATAAGTGTGCAGAGAAATAGGCCATAGACCTCCAGTGGGTTTGCGACAGCCCAAATGTCCACCGGTTCAAGAAATTTGAGAAAGACAAGTAACTGAATTGTATGCACAAAAATTATGAGGATTAGAACTTTGTCACCTAAGTAGTCTTTCTAGACTTGGACAAATGTTTATTGATGAGACAACTGATTTTCAACATGATCTGTATAGTGAGGCATCAGAATTGTAGGAGGTGGACTACTCCCGGCCCCAGTAGATGAAAGAACCTAGAAAAAAAAACTATGGTATTACACCAAATGATCAGGATGGTAAATATTTTTTATACCTGGAACTCAACAATTAATATGACATTCAGGAATAACATACCAAACAATTTAATGTACCATCTAATTAACAATCTTTGTTTTTCTCCTCCCCACCCCCACCCCTCCTTCATGGTTCTAGGATTAATACGGACGAGGCAAGCTCCAGAGTTCTGCAGCTATCTGGAAAGGTTAAAGACAATCAAGTGAACAGGAGAACAAACACAACAAGCATTGGCATAGCCAATAGGTCTCGGCTTTGGGACCGTATAAGTGTTTGGTTATCCAGCACAATATCCTTGGTGCAACAACATCAACTGTTGCATGTCTAAAGACTTATAAGGTCCCAAAGGCGAGACCTATTGGCTATGCCAATGCTTGTTTTACTTGCAGTTTATAACTTATAGAACAGTGAGGTATTAACTTGTATCATAGAGCTGCATACACACTGCAAAGTATACACTGGAGCATAGATTAATGTTGCAAAAAAGGTTAATTTGGGTAGAAATCAATTCTTATTATTAAAGAAAACTCCCAACTATGCTGTTTCTTTTTCAACTCTTCTACACGCCAAGCACTCCTAAACTATACAGCCTACCAGTATGGATGACAAGTGACTTCTACACTTTTAGTCCTCTGGCTTATGTAACATTTCCTACGAACTGATTTACACACGTATGTTTGATTGTCTCTGTGTAATGTGTGTGTGATGCAAAGCGCTTCGACATCCTGTGTAATGTGTGTGTGATGCAAAGAGCTCTGACATCCTTTACCGATAAAAGTGGCGCTATATAACTAATTCAATGCATCTGAGAGAGAGTGGTTTTGGAGACTTGGTCACTGTTAAAGGGTGCTAGTGAGAGAATCCGAGGTGGATGTGGTCAATGGGGGGGCGCCAACTAACATTGTCGCACTGGGCGCCACCAGCGCGAAAGCCGGCCCTGTTAGAGACTATTCAACGCCTCAAACATCCAGTCCAGGAGAGCGGGGACGAGTGGACTACTTGCCAGAGTCTTTTAATTGCTCACAGAAAAAAAGGAATTAAAGGCACCAAATTGATAGAAAGTGTCCAAGAGCGGACTATCCTATCGGGAAGTTAGAGTTCACCCGTGTCAAGCATGCCTGACCCAAGGGCCCGCTGAAAGAGGAGGGGAGATCGTTGTTCTTAAATGAGGTGGTGAACCATGCAGGACGTGTCCATTGTAGTTACTGCTTTATGATCACAGACTGGACACGGAAACGGAGGAGCGAGGGAGCAGGTCACGCGAGATCACAGAGAAGAAGAGATGCTCCTGGCATGGATGGTTCACAGTCTGGTAGTCTCTTGTGATTCTGCGGATGTCCTGATAAAATAGATTTCTCCTTCCATCTTCTAGGGTCTGACACTTTGAAAGTGGCCTGTGCAATAAATCATCTTGTCACTGCCTCCCTCGGAGGGAAGCAGACCTGGGAGATTACAGAGCGCCTGGAGCACGAGGCAGCAACCAGCATCTGCTAGAGTCAAACACAGTCTCTAGCTTCTCAAAGCACGGAACTGCTGAAAGCAGTGCCCGGTGCTCGATGAAAGGGGGTTCAAGTGGGTGGGAAGCGGGACACCCTGCCATCACCGTTCACAAGTCACATTTCTGGAGAGGAAGGAAAGGGCCATTAAAGAGATAGATTAAGCGAATATGAACAATGGTGAAAGAGAGAAAAAATAGACCGAAAAAAGCACCCTGTCTGAAAGATAAAGGTAGGCCGGTGAGCTGAGAGAGAGAGAGGAAGGGATGAAGAGGTGGACAGGCAGGCAGAGAGCATGTAAACAACAGAGAGAAGAGAGACAAAATGGTGTGTAGATAAAAGGAAATAAACTTCCATGCAGCGACAAAAATGGAAACGCAGAGCGAGAAGAGATAGACAAGTAGAGAAACTGACGAGCAAAAAGAGGGGGAAAAGTGTCCAGTCATCAAATTGAAGAAATTGGCACATTGAGGAATTGACTGAGCCCAATGTGCCCAACAAAAAAAAACACCAAAAGGTCACATGCTCCAGTTGGTGATTGCAACATCCTGTGAAACAAGTTTGCCTGTAACAGCTGCTGCATCCATGCCTCCACGCCCCACTCTTCTTGGAAGGAAACATGTGTCCACTGGGGGTGCCTTACCAGTAGAATGCAGGAGACAGGGCTGCTGAATCGTGGTATCCACATCCTGGAGAGCTCCTAGAGGCACCAGACCACCCCCCCCCCAAAACCTAAAGGCAGCATGCAACATATAGGTGGGCAGCATGCTCCTCCCTCTGCCAGAAGCTAGGGCTTCTGTCCCCCCGTGAAAGAGAGGTCGCACAAAAAAGATAGAATTAGGGGTGTTTAGTTGAAGCTGCCTCAGCTGCTTGTACAGTAGGCAGAACAGCTCCAGGGCTGAGGCAGGGGCAGGTCAGACACAACCTGTGGGCAGGCCGGGCCCATCTGCTGTCTCCTTAAAACAGGCTGCTATGGAGTGAGGACGTGGGAAAGGAGACAGAGTATGGGGAAGGTGGCGTGCGTCAGTAGACGAAATGAGCAAACGAAGCACTAGCAGCGGGCTGCGCATGCGTTTCATAGGGGGAAGGTGGGGCGGGGAGAGGCCCATGCAGCGAGTAAACAGGAGCCGAGTGAGTATGCTGGAGTAAATAAGGCTACAACAGCGTGTTGGGAGGAGGAGGGTGTGAGACCTCCAGCAGCTGCAGTCCTCACACCATGGAGATACTGAATGATGGCTCCTCTCTATTGTATTTCCAAATAAAAAAATAATTTAATAAACAAAAAAACACCAAACCCTAGAAAAGGAAGAGGAGGAGGGACAAGGTAGGTGGTGAACACGTAACACGGGAGGGGGCGGGAGCAAACGCAGCACGGACAATGAGTAGCGCGTGCGTTCGGAGATAGGAGCAGATCTTAGATATGCTTAAAGGGAACAAGAGCAGCCGTGGGAGAGTAAGAAACAGCGCAGGACCATTGAAGGCAAAACAAGCTGTCTTCACTTTTCAAGCACTCGTGCTTGCACTGGTATCCACCTTGCGGGAGCGAGAAGTGGCGCGCGGGCCATCTGTTTTCAATTTGCATGCACGCCGCTGCACGCTCTCGTAAGGTGGATGCCAGCACAAGCATTAGTGCTTGAAAAGTGAAGACCGATTCCTAAAGGTCATCTCCTAGCGCACAGCATGCGCGCTGCCTAGGCGAGACCTAAATAAAAATACATGCTATTCACATGAATGAGTGGGGTTTGGCAGACTGTCACCAAGCCCCCACCGCCTTACTTAAAACCCATCCACACGCTCTGCGATTCAGTAAATGTTATTTTAACTTTATATACACCCTTTTCAACAAGCATTTACAATGCAATAGGTCTCGCATTTGCGAGAGTTTGCACTATCGGCTTTGCAAATGATAATGCATTTTATTTGTGTGTTTTGAAAACCTGCGAGGGCGCACTTTGTACTTGTAGTCCTTGCTTACGAGATGCAAGGCTGGCAATAACTGAGCCTCTTTTACAGCCAGCCTTGCTTCTCGTAAGCGAGGACTAGAAGTACAAAGTGTGTGTTTACGCACCACTTGCAGCTTTTCAAAACACATAAATAAAAGGCATTGTCATTTACAATGCCAATAGCTCAAACTCTCGCAAATGCGAGACCTATTGCATTGCACAAGCTTGTTTTCCAAGTAGTGGCTGTGCATTGTTCCTTTCAGTGTTGGTGTCTGAAGAAAAGCACTGGCTTTTGCCCTGCAGTGATAGACCCCCTGCAGTGACAAGGCAGCAGAGGGTTGTTGCCTGTCACTGTCTGTGCTGCCAGCCATCCCCTAGCCTGATGTGCCAGGCATGTACCCTCTACTGGGTTTTTTGGTCTCTTCACAAGTGAAGGTTATTTACATTGCAGCTGCTCCCGAGGCCTTATATTTTTGGGAATTGCAAGCTGCCCTTGTCAAACACTGCGAACGGCAAGGTTCCTGACCTCCACACACTCAAAGATTTTTGTTTTTCCTTGATTGAGAGCCTTTCCATAGGATGACCCCGGTGAAAGACTTGAGCTTCAGAGTCCTAGAAATTTGTCTTCATTTCAATGAAACACCATAGATTACATGGCTGTAAAAACACACAAACTGCTGCCATGGGTGGTGAACTCCTCACTTTTGTGTCCAAACTTGTGCAGTAAGTTAGGAATTGCTAGGCTGAGAAGGTTCCAGTTTTCTTTGAAGTATTTCATTTTGACTTTTTTTTAATAGGTTTCTTTTGTAAATGAGTAACACTGACAGAAACAAAAGTTTTTAATGATTTGTGGTTAAGTTTACTTCATTGGTCTGGCCCTCTTTCCACTGTTGGTTATGAACCCGAGACATTGACTCGAGTGCGAAACGTCTGGCGAAGCCCTAAAGGGTTGGTGACTTCCTTCTTATGTGGTTGATAGCAAACATTTCCAGCGCCTGCCACTCTTTTAACCCCTGTCATTTTGTTCAGAGTTTGACTGTTTATTGCGTGGGGCCCAGTGATTTATCCGTGACCCATTTTTTTTAACCTGTTTAATATTTACATGCAGCCTCTTGCCTTGTGGATGAGATTGCATGTATGACTGCTTTAAACTTTCCTTAGGAGACAATATCCAACTGAAGGTTTAGCTGGATCAGTTACAAATGTTGGACTTGAATCTTCAAGGCGGTCTCTTGCTCATAAAATGGTGGATAAGCCACAGCACAAGATAGTTACTATTCATGGGGAAAGCCGGACTACAGTGGCATATTTCTCTTTGGTCACCCATTATTGGTGAGCCTCCTGTCCCTGCTCCTTAATGAAATCTCTAATAGTGTTTTTGGCCAAGACTAGTCTTTTAACTATTGAATCAATACAGTCACTGTTTCTCAACATGATGTTGCCAGTAGTCTGCTCCACAGTAAGGCTGTCACCGTGTTATCTTGATGTTGGACTCCTCACAGCAGAATCATAGGTGAATTGAGGTCTTACCAATTAAAAACTTCACAGCATCTCTTTAAGTTGAATCAGTGTTAAGGACTTTTGTGAGTTGTTGGGAGTGGGTCTGTGAGACCTTAGTCTGCTGTACCATTGTCTTTCTAAGTGATGCTTTACAATTAATCTGTAGCTTTAGTAGCCTGTTCCTGCGCCAGTGGTTGATGTTGAACATGTATAAGAGCAACACTTCATAATTGTGAGCATGGGTGATGGAGTATCATTTGTGTGGACATGAAATGCTCTCTTTAAACAAAAGCATGGTAGGCCATAGGGCAAGGTTTCCTCAAAGACACACACACACGCACCAGAAGCAGAACTGGTGACAACAGTATGTCCCACCCATGTGTGAACATACAACAAGTAGGGGAAGAAAAACTAAGTGATATCCTTCCTCAGACCTCCCTCCTCCCCCTTAAAAATTGGTGAGTTGATTGGTCCTTAACATATCCCTTCAAATGGGATGGTACCACAAATACGCCCATCACCACTGCAATGCAAGCTTCCCTTGCCCACAATACAGGTGAAGCTTGGATGACAAATTTGCAGGTTACTCTCTACTACACAGAATAGAGACGACATAGGTAACCGCTCTGCAAGCTTACTTCGCATGCACATCCCATAAATCAGTTAGCAGCAGTGAAGACTTCAAACCATGGGTACTGCCTGAGCGACAGGAGCAGCAACTTCTCTTTCTCTGATCTCACTCTCGAATATTAGAACTTCTGCATTTCCTCTTATAGACACTCCAGGACATGGAAGAACTGAACGCAATTGAAGTGCTTCACGAAGCATTGAAATAGAAAAGGGCGCAGCAGCTAATATCATATGTGCATTGGCAGAGCAGTGTGTTGTTCTCAGTGAGGGGATATCATTGCGTGTATTCGTGGATAGGTTTGCACTGGTAGAGCTGTGCGGGATGGTTTTAGTACGTGAATAGTCGTACGAGCTAAAAGAGTGAAGCGTCCTGGTGCAAATTTGCACCTTTCATGCTTCCTACATGTTAGTATCTAGAAGTGTAGTTTTCTCGAGGAGAGCAGGTCATGGAGTTGGTATGGCCCGCTGTGGTGGATGAGTCGGAAGTATTGCGAAGGAGTTATTTTTATTGGTTAAGACATGACCTCGATGCTGTTGTCGCTCTCCCCCCTAATACAGGGTTCAGAATCGGACAGGTGCCTGTACTTTCCCATCTGTCATTGATTGTACTGCTAGGAGGCACTTCGCCGCCCCTTTGCCCAGCAGAGACCTTCAGATTAGTAGGTGTGCCCGGGGCTCCAGTTGTGGGCCGCGGTAGTTTTCTTTCCTCAGAGACGGGTCAGAGAGAGCCCTCCCTCCGTGTAGTAGTTCTCACAGCGTGCTGTGTCATGCACTCTGGGAGGCTGCACCCTTATCTGATTCGCGCAGGGCTTTGGCTCTGCGTAATCGACCTCGAAAGATGGCTGCTTATCTTGGTTACGAGAGCGGAAACGTCGCGGTTTATTGAGTGAACCCCACATGGCGACGTCTCACCACCACGCATTCTCGTCTTTTTTTTTTTTTTAATCTTACCAGTCTGTATTGTGCTCCACTTTTAAACAAGCGTCAGGGAAAGCGACCGCGAAAGTGATTGCTATTGGAAAACAAAGAAGCCTGCGAGTGATGTGCGCGCACGCCACAGCAAGCCATGTGGTTTCAATTATCGAGCCAGTGTCTGGGCACGATAATTGAAACCACATGGCAGCGGTGCGCGTAATAGACACCAATAGACCATGGGTGGAGCAATGCGCCCACCTTTAGCCAATTACGTGCTGTCTTTGATAATAAAAGACGCACGCAAAGCCCAATAGCGTGGGCCAAAAGGAAAAGCACACGCACGAGCGTGTGAGATTCCTAGGTCTGTTTTCAAACCCCCTACATGAGGTCTCTCGCTGCGCGAGCAGTGCTACACACTGCAACGCTAGGCACGAGACCTAAAAAGGCCTTTTTTAGAAACTAAAAATGGGGAGTCAATTGTTTAATTTGTAAATGGAGACCAAGAATACTAAAACTGTTAAATTCAAATAAAAGTCCCAATACTGCAAGGTAAAGTTTGAATACAATTAAAAAGCAAATGACATCAAGTTAGAAACGTAGCCTTACAAAGAAAACGAAATTAGATACACCCATTCAAGGAAACCAGAGACAAATGAATGAGGAAGTGCAGTTATGGGGCACATGCCTCTAGACTATAAACAGAGACACAGCATTGTCTACTGGTACACACAGAAGGTGTTCCCCCGAGAACATATATCAATTGCTTGCCGAAGTAAAATTGAAAAACTCTAGGAGTTAATGAACCAAGTTGTTAACTAAACCAGGCTGAAGAATCTAGCTCCGAAACCTGAAGGGACAATCTGACATGTATTTTAACCTCCAAGAATGTTCCAAGTTCGAATGATAAAGGAAAATATTTTTATCTAGGCAATGCTGCAGCAGCAGTAAGAGCAGGACAACAAAAGTGATGGCCTTCTGGACATAAAAGGCTCCTGTGATATTAGCTAAATCCATTTATTCTGTTCCCCACAGAGGCTGAGTTTCAAAGGATAGAAAGATATAAAGTAATATCCTTAAAGACACCATACAAGAATTGCTTATTCTCAAGTGGGGAGACAAGAGAGCAGTAACGAATAGCGGGCAGCCCCATCCTTCTACCAATATGGCAACTGAATGTCTCCCGCCGGTCCCGGAGCTCTGCCCCCAACTGAGAATCAGTGCGGACACTGCACAAATCTCTGCCCTGTCTTTGAATCCTTCTATTACATTAGAGCCACAGCCGCAGCTACAATCGCAGCTACAGTTACAGTCACAGATGCAGCTGAGGAGTAAATCGTAGGACAGCCAAGAGATAGATACAGAGACACTAGCAGCCTCTGAATTTAATGAGATCCCAAATTTGAAAATTTGCCCTACAGCCGGAAGAAACGAAGCTGTTGTGACCCATGGAAGGTTGGAAGTGAATATAGATGTGGGGGCAGGGGGTAGCGATGATCCCCCCCCCCCCCCCCCCCCCCCCCCCCCCCAAGATATCGGGTTAGAGTCCTTGTTCCTCACTATGGCATCTGATATTAAAAGGGTTTTGCAACTTCAGAGGCAAATCAGGGGGATAGCAGGCTTTTTTGCGAAAATCTGGAGAGAAAGTTAGATATCTTAAACTCCAGGACGGGAGTTCTGGAAAACTCGGTAGAAGAACTTAAGACACAACTGGGAGCAGCCAAAGACGATATCACCCTACTGAGAAAAGAGGAAACTGCACTCAGAGACCGAGTGGAGTCACTGGAAAATTATTCTAGGCGCAATAATTTGCGCCTTTTGAATGTGCCAGAGGGGAAAGAAGGAGAGGACCTAAAATCCTTTATAGTAGCCCTTATCAAGGAAGTGGTACAGATTGACATATCGGAAGAGGAATTGAGGCAAGACATCCGGAGGATACATAGGGATCCTTATAGGAAAAATCCTAATCGTACAAAGCCAAGGAGGATCCTTATTAACTTCCTTACTTTCGAAATAAAAGAGAAAATATTAATGGCGGATCTTAAATTAAAATCTTTGAAATCAAGAGACTTCATCTTTGAGATTAGGTCTGATCTCTTGCGTGCTACTTTGGATCGCCAGTGGGAGTTGGGGAGGAGAATGGAAGACTTTAGGAAACTGGGGGCAGTGGTCCAACTCAAGTTTCCGGCCCAACTGAGGATCATGCTAAACAACAAGATGCACAATGTACGTACAGTACAGGAGGCAGATCTGCTAGAAAGTTGTAAATAAATCCCTCTTCACACTATGTTAAATGACGTATAGCAGGTAATCACCCGCTATAAGTTAAGTGATGTTTTGTTTGAGGGTCAAGTACTCGCACAAGCTATACGAACTAAATCTCACATTCTATGAATAAATGTAGATATACACAAGCACTGTCACTATTCAAAAACATATATAAAAAAATAAATATAAAATAAATTAAAAGGCAGGGAAGAGGCCACCAGCCGGCAGAACCTGGAGTTTCCAGGTAAATAGGGGTTGGGTTCTCTAAGAGGGATGGGGTAGACGCAAGGGGTGAGGTGGAGGTAGAGGTAGCACAGGGAAGGGAGCAGAGGGGTAAAAATAAAAAAAATAAAAATCCTCATTAGTCTTTTAGCCTCATTAGTTTTTTCTTTTATTAGTTTTTCAAAACTGCTGGTCAAAAGTAGGATCGTTATAGGATGTGGTAGGGTCAAACTGCGGTCCCTCTAGTAGCCATGAAGATGATCCGATGTTTATCATGGAATGTAAATGGCCTTAGAGTCGGAAGTAGGAGGGGAAGAATATTGCAATATTTGAGAGATTCACCCGCACAAATAATTATTTTGCAGGAAACCCACCTTATTAAAAAGGAATTTATTGAAATATGCGGTAAACTTAGGTGGGTAGAACCCTGTCTCTGTTCCGGTCAGCTATCCAATGTTAGGGGGGTGGCCATATTGATAAAAAAGCAAGCCAATGTCATTGTTCAGGATATGAAAACAGACTCCAGTGGTAGATGGGTCTTAGCAAGGATCTTAGTAGATAATGTCCCTAGCACTGTAGCCGGATATTACGGTCCTAACCAAGACGACCCTTCAACATTAAAAATTATTTTTTCACATTTATTAGGGCTTCCTGATAAAACAATTCTATCTGGAGATATTAATATAGTTTTAAATCCGCAATGGGACAAATCACCAAATAGTAGAGCTAATATCCTGTCCAAATCTAGAGCCTTTTTAAAATCTATGATGAAGCAAAACGCTGTAATTGATATCCGGAGGGAGAGGTCTGGTACCCAATTGGGGGGGTCTTTTTATAATAAAAAATATAGACACAAATCCAGGATAGACTATATTTTAATCAGTAATGATCTGAGAAGTAACATTAAAGATATAGACTATCTGACTCCTCATCTTTCAGATTATGCAGCCGTTTGGATGGAATGGGATTTAACAAGGAAACCCCAACAAAGAGTTTGGTCGAACAATTCTTTTAGATAATGAGGGTATCACTTTTCTATCCCAAGAAATTAAATCTTTTTTAGATATTAATATTGGCTCTGCCGATATTACGGTTGTGTGGGACACTCTAAAAGCCTTTTTGAGAGGACTGGTCACAAACAGGACCTCATATAAAAATAAGAAGTACAGAGAGGAAATTTCACAATTAGAGGTCCAAATGAAAGAGGCTGAAAAAAACATAATCAGGAGCAGATTAAAAAAATCAATTGATAAACTAGATTCTTTCAAAGCCCAACTGGAGAGTATAGTACAGGCGAGAATCTCCAGCAGATGGGCGGTCAGTAAATTGGCGCATTTTGAATATGTTGAAGGAGCAGGTAGATTACTAGCCTGGAAAGCCAAATCATATAGGGTGCGTAATCTGATCAAGGAGATACAGGATAGAGATATCTATATAATAACAACTAATGAGGATAAAATAGGAGATGCTTTTCACACGTACTTTAAGGGATTATATGATGAAGGCAACTGTATTGACAAAACTACTGCTAGAGATTGGTTAAATCTAATTCATCTTCCAGTTTTGGAATCCATTAAGAGGCAAAATCTAGAGGCAGAAATCACGCAGCAGGAAGTTAGGAAGGCTCTCTCAGCTTGTAAAACTGGTAAAGCAGCAGGGCCGGATGGCCTTCCAGTGGAAGTCTACAAATCGGTGGGAGAAGTTATAATCCCATACATGACTACACTCTTTAATAAAGTCTTAGTAGAAGGGGTTAAACCTCCCTCTTCGTGGGGAGAAGCAATCACCACCTTGATCTTGAAACCGGACAAATCCCCTACAGATTGCGGGTCCTATAGACCCATTTCGCTCCTTAATTCCGACTATAAGGTCTTTACTAGAATTCTGGCGGATAGACTAGGGGCAGTTGCAGGAGATCTGCTTAACACAGATCAGAAGGGGTTCTTAAAGGGTAGAAATCTCTTTGATCTTACCCACGATCTGATAGGAGCGACCGATCTCTCTTCCAGCTTTGCTCTTCCTTTGGCGGCCATGACCCTTGACGCAACAAAAGCATTTGATAGGGTAAACTGGAATTATCTTGCTGTAGTCCTAGAGAAACTGAATTTTGGCCCAAGTTTTGTCGAACTATAAAACTTCTTTATAGTGACCAGTCTGCAATGTTGGTAGTTAATGGCAATCTGACAAAGCCTTTTAGTATTAAGAGAGGAACACGACAGGGCTGCCCTCTCTCTCCCCTTCTTTTCGATCTGTACATTGAGCCATTTGCTCAGAGTATCAGGGAGGAGCAAGCTATAGTACCATTCAGGAGTGGCTCATGGGAGAGAAAGGTCGCCCTGTATGCAGACGACATTTTAATCTTGTCATCCGACTTGGACACATCATATCCTCATGTCATTAGGCTGGCAGAAGACTTCGGCAGGGTGTCTGGCTATGAAGTCAATGCTGGAAAAACGGAAATTATGACATGGAACCTGCCAAGGGGCCTTTACCAAACTAAGGATGACATGAGGTATTTGGGGGTCAAAATTGTTTCTAATATTGAAGAGATAGCAAAGGTGAATCTCTCAAATATTCTTAAAGAGAGCTAAAATCAAATGAAATCTTGGGCTCATCTCCCCTTAACCATCTTGGGTAGAGTTAATCTGATAAAAATGGTTATTTTACCAAGAGTAACTTTCCTCTTCAATACTATCCCCTTACTATTTGATAAACAACTTATTGATAAATTTCAGCAGGCAATAAATTCATTAATATTTTGGCCTACATGGCAACCAGGATCTCTTGGAAAAAACTTAGACGAAGAAGAGAAAAGGGTGGTCTTACACTCCCGGATATCTAGTATTATGCCTGGGCATTTCAATTAACCTATTCAAGAATGCTGTTAAAACATCCAGATGACTCGGATAGGGGAAAATTGTTTAAAGCAATGCTCGACCAATCGGAGCTTCCTCAAGAAGGCTTTCTCTTTAAATATGGAGATAAAAAAATTCAAAAAAGCCAGGCTGAAAGTCCTAAGTGGAGCAGCCCAACTGTGGGCCAGAATGAAAGCACTAATAGGTCTGGAGTATTATTCAAGATTAGCCCTGTGGTGGGATAGCCCAGTGCCTCCCAGTTGTCTTAAAGATGCGCTTGTCATACCATTAAAAACAGCAGGTTTAACAACATGGGGAGACTTAACTGAAGATGGCTCTCTACTTCCTTGGGCAACTCTAAATGATAAATTGGAAGGTGGTATGTCAAGATTTAAATGTATACAGCTAAAAAGCTGGTCCCAGAACAATAAAAAGCCTATTGGATAACGATCTTGAGGAACTTCTGGTGAAAAAGCCACCTGGCAAGAAGGCGGTAGCTTCTTTTTATTGGGCAATTGAGGGCGCAATAGACGGAAACTTTCAGTTTAGCCGGGGAATTATGGAATGAGTCGACTGTGGAAGGGGATAATACTGACTTATGGCAAGATGCAAAAAATGCAATATGGAAAGGGCGCCGGACACACACATGTTCTGGACTTGTCCGGACATTTCGGAATTCTGGCAAAAGGTGTCCTCCACTCTGTCAGTCCAGATCACCCTTAGCCTAATAATTTTTGGTATTCAAATGGAAATCACTGGATATTCCAGGAGTTTTCTTTTTTATGCTATTTTGCTGGCTAGACAAGAAACATGCAAAAAATGGGTAGAGGTCTCGCCTCCTATACACTCGGAATGGCTTTTTCTCCCTATGATTAGGCCTTTCGGAAAGCTCCTTGACAGAGATGGTCGGATCCTCCTCCGTATCATTGAGTCGCCAGGTAATAATGTTCGGAGGTGGGCTTCGTCCACAACTCTGGTCTTTGATTTGATTAAAATCAGAAGAGAGCATGACCACCCTCTCATGAACAGCGAGAGGTCAGCAACTGGTCGGATGCAGGTATACCACTTGTGGGTTGGCGAAATGGCAATACCCCATAATAAATAAACCTACTTCTCCATAGTGGGTAACAGTGGAGACTGGCAGATTGCCAGTTTACGGGGGTCAGAGGCTGAGGAAAGAAAAAAAAAAAAAGGAGCAGTAAGGAATCAGCCAGAATAGTATTGTCAATCAGAAAGAAAGTTATAGATAAGTTCTTCTAATGGATGCTCGTTACCTCAGATTCATTATTATATTAAACATTTCCACACAGCACTTTACAAAAGGAAAGAATGAAGCAACGCTGTACCAAACTGAGAATGCCCCTTCAATCAATTAATCAAGTTTTTTCTAAAGCGCGACTACTCACCTGTTAGAGTCTCAAGGCGGCGAGTATGGGGAGAAGCGTGGTGGGGTGGGACTGCTGATCAGATGAAAAGCCGGGTCTTGAGGTCCTTCCTGAATTGCGGCAGCGATGGCGATTGCCGGGGGTGCAGAGGCAATAAGTTCCAGGTCTTTGCAGCAAGTTAGTCGAAGGATCTTCCTCCAGCCATGGTCTTGCAGATCCGTGGGATGGTGGCCAGGGCCAGTTGAGTGGAGCGGACAGGTCTGGTGGGAGTGTAGAGGGAGAGGCGGAGATTGAGGTATGCAGGTTCGGTGTTGTGGAGGGCTTTGCAGGTGAGCATGAGGAGCTTGAAGGTAATTCTTTTGTGGATAGGAAGTCAGTGAAGGTCTCTCAGATGGCCAGTGATGTGATGAGGCTGCGGCATGGGATGTTCAGGATTAGTCTGGCGGAGGCGTTCTTCAGTTTCTGTAGGAGTTTCTGGTTGGTGCCGGCATAGAGTGCTGTGCCGTAGTCGAGTCTGCTGCGGACAACTGCATGGGTGACTGTTTTCCTGGTCTCAGTGGGGATCCACTTAAAGACTTTATAAAGCAGGCAGAGCGTGTGGAAGCAGGAGGACGATACGGCATTGATTTGGCAGTTCACAAAGAGTGAGGAGTCCAAGATGATGCTGAGATTTTGTGCTTGGTCCGTGGGGGGTGTTCCAAGCACTGCGGGCCACCAGAATCGTCTCAGGTGGAGGGGATGGAATCCAAGATGAGGACTTCGGTCTTTTCTGAGTTGAGCTTAAGGCAGCTGTCCTTCATTCAGGTGGCGACTGTCTTCATCCCGTTGTGGAAGTTGCTCTTGGAAGCTGTGGGTTTATCTGTGAGGGAGAAAATCAGCTAGGTGTCGTTGGCGTAGGAGACTATGTTGAGTCCATGGCTTCGGACGATGGGTGCAAGCGGGACCATGTAGATGTCAAAGAGGGTGGGGCTCAGGGAGGATCCCTTAGCAATTCCGCAGCCAATTGCTGTGGGTGATGAGTTGAACGTTGGAAGTCTGACTGTGTTCGGCCGGTGAGGAAGGAGCAGATCCATTCAAGGGCTTCGTCGCAGATGTCAGCGTTGTGGAGTATTGTGCAGATGGTGTGGTGGAAGAATGTGTTGAAGGCGGCTGCGATGTCCAGGGGGAGGGGGGCAGCTGTCTGGCCTTGGTTGAGGAGGGTGCGTATGTCGTATGGAGCAGCGAGGAGAGCGGTCTCGGTGCTTTGGTTGCTTCTGAAGCCCGATTGGGAGAGGTCTAGGATGTGGTTAGTTTCGATGAACTCAGAGTTGGGTGTTGATGGCTTTCTTGAGGACTTTGGCTGGGAAGGGGAGCAGAGAGATGGGTCTGTAGTTCTTGAGATCCGTCGGGTCAGCAGAGGGTTTCTTCAGCAGGGGCTTGATCTCGGCTTGTTTGCAGTCTTCAGGGAAGGTGGTGGACTCAATGGATCAGTTGATGGTGTGGCAATGTTCGGGTGTGATAGAGGTGCAGGCTCTACTGAAGATGTGCTGAGAAATGCAAAAGAACAATTGATGGATAGAATGCAGAACAATGTCACTCCAGTACAAAGACCTGGGCCTAAATCCATCGGTTTTTTTGCTCCCCATGCCATTCCAGTTTTAACCCATCCATATGCAAATTAGTCTTGACCCTGCGCCTGATGGGAACAGTCCAGTCCGAACTGCCAAGCCAGGTCCTCCCTGGACTGGAAACAAGCATCCTAGGACCGGTTTCGGGGTTTCACCCCTCATCAGCCAGGATAGCTTGACTCCAGTGGCATGGAGAGCACGGGACCCACGTCTGGGCATACTGTTCCACTCAGGGTGACAAATGCAAAAAGAACAATTGATGGACAGAATGCAGAACAAGGTCATACCATTCACCCCAGTACAGAGATCTGGACCTAAATCCATTGTGTTTTTTGCTCCCCATGCCATTCCTGTTTGAACCCAGTCATACACAAATCAGCCTTGACATTAGCTTGGCAGTTTGAGCTGGACTGTTCCCATGAGGCACAGGGTCAAGACTGATTTGCATATAGCAGGGTCTGAACTGAGATGGTGAAGTGAGCTAAAGAATGATGATGGATTCAACCCAGATCTGTGACTGGGTGAAAGAGTCTTAAAAGTTTCAGCGCTATGTCCATAATCTCTTGTGTTTGCTTTGTTCGCCCTAAGGTGGCAGGGTATGCCAGAGACGTGGGTCCCTTGCTCACTTTCCCACTGGATTCAAGCGAGCCTGGCTGATGAAGGGTGTTACCCAGAAACCGGTCTCAGGATGCTGGTTTCCGATTCAGGGAAGACCTAGCTTGCCAGTTCAGGCTGGACTGGTTCCATGAGGCACAGGGTCAAGACTGATTTGCGTATAGCTGGTTCTAAACTGAGGTGGCGAAGTGAGCTAAAGAATGATGACGGATTCAATCCAGATCTGTGACTGGGGGTGAGTGTCTGAAAAGTTTCAGCACTCTGTCCATCATCTCCTTGTGTTTGCTTTGAAGTTGTGGTGAGGGCGGGGATCTGAGGGGGCTCCAGAGTGGATGCTCTTCATGATCCTGCGGGTGTTGTCAGAGGTGAGGGTGGTCCAGTTGGGCAAGACCTGCTGAGGTCTAGAGCCATTGGGTGTGCTGGTTGCAGATGGGAAGGGTGGGTCTTGGTTTACGAAGCTGCAGATCTCCTTGATCTTGCGGTGGAAGAAGGTGGTGAGGTTGTGGATAAGGTCTTGCGAGGAGGGAATGTCTGCTGTATCTGTGCTGGGTTTGGCAAATTATTTGACCACGGCTAAAGTCATTTGCTGTTGTGCGCCTTGGTGCGTTCCTGCATGGCTGCTTTATTTGTTGTTCTGACGAGGTGGTGATGTGTGGCGACTGCGGTTTTGAACGCTGCGTGGTCTACCACGCTCTTGCAGCTCCTCCATCTTTTCTAGAGCCATTGCAGGTGTGCCTGGACTCTTGGAGGGCGGGGGAGAACCAACTGGCTTTCTTCAAAGGCTTCTTGCCTGAGTGTTTACTGAAGGAGCCAGTGTATTATCGCTGTCGGAGATCCAATGGTGGAGGTTGCGTGCTGAGGGGTTGCCATCCGTAGAGGTCGGTGGTGGGGTTTTGATGAGGGAGGTGGTGTGCTGGTCTTCAGCGACCTTGTTCTAGCTTCTTCGGGGATAGCGGTGGGCATGGTGGCATACGGTGGGGTTGGTGAAGGAGAAGTGGACGCCGTGGTGGTCGGTCCAATGTAGATCGGAGGTGCGTCTGACGGAGGTGTTGCTTGCGGAGAAGATGCAGTCAAGCGGGTTTCCTGCTGAGTGGGTTGGAGATGTGACCAGTTGTGAGAGCCCTATGGTGGCAAGGTTTTCCAGTAGGGATGAGGTATTGTGGTCGTCTGGGTTGTCCAGGTAGAAATTGAGGTCGCCGTGGAGGATGCAGTCCATTGAGGCGAGAGTGTGGTGAGTGATGAAGTCAACTATGGCTTTGCTGAAAGGGGGGGCTGGGTCCGGGAGGTCTGTAGACGAGTGAGGGTGGCGTTCGGGTTGGTCTGGATCTGGAAGTGGAGGTGCTCCATGTTGTGCGAGTGGTCATTTGAGCTGGTTGTGAGGCGGAGGGTGTTTTTGTGTACGACGGCGATATCTCCTTCCGGTCGGTTGGCGGGCTCCTTCTGGATGATTTTGTATCCGTCAGGGATGGTGGTTGTGATGTCCGGGGCTCAGGTGGAGGGGTTCAACCAGGTTTCTGTGAAAAAGGCGATGTCGGGAGAGATCGAGTCGAGCGGGTCTCAGATCTCCACGCCGTGCCTTTTGAGGGAGTGGGTGTTAAGTAGGATATAGCTAGTTTGGTCCGGTGCTTGAGGGTCAGTGGGTCTGGTGTGCGGAGGGTGGAGAAGGCGCAGTTGCAGCAGGTGAATGGTATTTGGGTGATCTTCGGTGATGTAAGGTGGCAGGCGGTGGAACGTCTGGGGTGGAGTGTGAGGAGGGTGCTGGCATCGTAGTGGTGGAGGCCCCGAGAACCAGAGTCCCTGGCCCTGGGGGCGGTGCAGGCACAGACTGGCTTGACCTTGGTGCCCACTGGTGTGTCCGCTAAATGTGGCTGCCGTTAATTAGAGGTCAGCTGGGAGCCGGGAAGCTGCGCGGCAAGGGTGCCGGCTACGGGGGCTGGAAGCTTAAAGGGGGCACAGGAGAGATAAAACAAGAGAAATAGCACAGAAAGAGAAATACAGTAGAGAAATACAAAAAATACAGGAAACAGAAGGAAATACAGAGAACAGAAAGACAATACTCACCACTGGACTACCAGGGATGAAGTGCAGGCGGGAGCCTGCGGGAGGAGGAGCACCTCGAACTCAGGACCTGGGCACAGAAGGCCAGGCCACTACTAGGTGGAGCTGCACGGCAGGGGAGCAGCGCATGCTGACAAAGTCAGTGAGGTCGCTCCATCACCACACAGCGGCCGCCATTAAGTAGTGGGGGAGAGGTGCAAGGTGCTGGTCAGCTGGGAGAGGGAAAGCGGTGTGGTGGTGCGGCCGTAGGGGTAGGGAGCACACAGGCAGGAAGCACGAAGAGGGAGGGGAGAGAAATGGCCACGAATACATTCCTCATCACCCACGCTGGAAGCTGGAATGCTGACAAAACTAGCCTTTCAAGTTCCAGGCACTGGGTCTGAAGATTTGTGTGTAGCAAGTGGCCCTTCTGAGATGACAAATTTTCTGTGATGAAAAGACAATGAAGGTGAGCGTAGTTTGGTACCACAGTGTCCTGGACCAATCCAAGGCAAAGAGGATCACATGCATCTTAATCTTCTGTATTAATTTCTCAAGGAGCAGTACAAGTGGGAAGGCACAGCAAAGGTGAAACCTTTGCGGTAAAGACAGAATATTCTAGGGAAACCATTTTCTGGGTTACTCCTAAAATCTAAAATAGTTGCATTTCTTCTTCTTCCTGGTGGCAAAAAGATTGATGTGTGGTGTCCCCAAAAGACGAACTACAGATATGCTACCACTAGAAGTGAATCAAACCCAACGGAAGACATTCTCCTTAGCAGATGTCACAAGCTAGTAGGTTTTTCGGACACCTCAGGTGAGTCCTCTGACCGTTCTGACGCAGGAGAAGGAACAAGTAACAACACGAAACCCTAATACTCATTTTTTAGAGCGAGACCAACTGGATCGGGGAAAACAACAACCTCGCTGGTACAATTCCCCCGGGGAGCATCAGACAAGGCATAAGTTCTATCAATGGTGAACTCTGCGATGGATATCAATATGAACGCTGACAATCTGACGATTCCCATCTTTAACCTATCAACACATGAACTATCCAGCCATGAGATCTCACTATTGAGTAAGGGGTTGTCATTTGTCCCTACCACATATCCCAACTTTCTGGATTTACAGACGGAATTACTACGTTTTTTTTGCAAAATAAGACTACAGAGTTACTTATTACAGAAGCCGAGCCCCCCCGAAGGCCACTAACACACCGCTAAGGCCCCCTTCCACCTTCTCACCTTTTGCCAGTATGATCCCTGGTGAGATCATCACATTCGAAAAACTGGTTCTAAAAGAGGTAGCCACTCTCGCTGACGCACATCACTACATCCCTTACAACATTACTAGAGAAGAAAAGGCAGCTATATCCTCCCTGCGCCAGAGTACCAAACTAGTGATTAAACCTGCAGACAAGGGTGGGGGGATAGTGCTCCAAGAGATTAACAACTACAGGGATAAAGTTAATCGCCAACTAGCCAACACAGATCACTATTGTAAGTTACCGACAAACCCCACTAAAGAACTACAGACTCTAATTCAGCAGATTACCGACGATGGCCTCCAACAAGGTTTTCTGAGTAAACAGTAACACCAATTCCTAAACATTAAATGCTCAAGGACCCCAGTCATCTACACACTACCTAAGGTACATAAGAGACTGGAAAACCCTCCCGGTCGGCCCATTGTGTCCGGCTGCGGATCTGTTTTAGAACGTTTGGGTCATTATGTCAATCATTTTATCAAAGACTTTGTCCCCCACACGGAGTGCTACAACCGGGACAGTAGGTCTATGATTAATTTAATTGAAAACCATCCCTTTGATCCCAACAACAATATTCTGTGTACATTGGACGTGGAGTCCCTGTACACAAATATACCTCAGAAAGACTCCTTACTTGTGATGGAAACCACCCTCAATCTAAGTCCATGCCCACATACAGTCCCCACTAATTTTATACTCCAACTTTTGGAGGTTTGTCTCACTAGGAACTTTTTCCTATTTGAGGACCATTTCTACCAGCAAGTAAAGGGCACTTCCATGGGGGCTATTTTTGCCCCCAATCTGGCCATTCTTTATATGGATTAATTGGAGATGAATTGCATTTTAGCAGCCACAAATCCTTTTTAGGTCTCGCCTGGCGAACACAGTGCGAAAGCGCTGTCGCTAGCGAGATCTATTGTTGCCGACTTGCCTCGGAAGTGGGACAGGAGATGGGCACGCGCAAGGCTTTTGGCGGATTTGAGCCTGTGTACGCGCACGTGAACACGCACGATGTGCACATCTCCTGTCCCCTTCCGACCACATGCCAGCCCCGTTGGAGCGGCCCGCTGCAAGACGGGGCCGCTCAGAATGCCAAAAGGACACTGTGCCTCGATCAGGCACCAACAATAGCCCACACGGAGCCCCCCAGCCCTTCTTCACTCACCGGGCAGCTCTTCTGGGGGGGGCTCCTCCTCGCGGCTGCAGCACTTCTCTTGCGGTGCTTTCCTGCACTCCAGAGAGCCCCCCGCTGCCGTGGGCAGCCTCGGCCACCGCAGTCTTCACCCGGGCCCCCTCCTGGGACTCTGGGCTTCTCTCCACTCCGGCCGCCACCGCGGGCTCTCCCTTCAGCATGGGAGCCCCGCGTTAGCACGGCACGCCGGTTTCTCTTTTTGCCGGAGCAGGCCCCGCCTACATCCCTGGGCAAGGGCGCCTGACTTCCGGTTTGTTAGCGTCCAGGACTGAAGACTAGAAGTTAACAAGCATCTGCAATGCCATAGGTCTCGCATTGACGCGAGTTTGAACTATTAGCATTTGCAAATAATAAAGCCTTTTATTTTTAAAAACATAAATAAAAGGCATTGTTATTTACAATGTCAATAGCTCAAACTCGCGTCAATGCGAGACCTATTGCATTGCAAATGCTTGTTCTTCATGTATCTGCAAATGGAAACGATATATTGACGATGTCTTTATGATTTGGCAGGCTAATGAGACTATACTCGAGCCCTTTCTTCATTGGCTGAAGAACAACTGTGGCGGTCTGAGATTCACCTTGACCCATGACAGGGAGTCCATCCCTTTCCTTGACCTTAATATTAAACATAAGGATAGCATCCTTATAACCATTTTATTCCGCAAACCAACCGAACATAACACTCTGCTTAGCTATGACAGTAACCACCCACGTGCACTCAGAGACTCTCTACCCTTTTCACAATTCCTGCGTATTCGTAGGAACTGTTCTCTGAAGGAAGATTACTTCCATGAAGCCAAATTGCTTTGTAAAAAGCTCACCAATAGGGGTGTGAGACGGAGATTACGGGGCTTACCTTTGGGTCGCTGGAGAAGAGGCCGCTCCGTGTCTCGAGCAAACCCAGTGCATCTTGGAACATGGAGGCTGAACAGAAACACCGACCAACCATTCAACTGTGTCCCGTTTTTCCACCGCAGGACTGTTGGAAAGACCCGGAACTGGGCGGAGGCAAACCGGGAAGTAATGCTCACGGCCCATTGAAAGGAGGGAACGACCGGAAAGAGGAGGTGCGGACCAATGGCTGGAAAGGGTCAAAAGGTGAAGAACGCGAAGAAAGGAGATTGCGGAGAGACCGGCGAGGTGGACGCAGAGAACCAAGAGGACACGGAGAACGAGGACGACCGAGAGGAACCGGAGGACGTAGAAGATCGGTGGAGCGAGGAGTGGTGGTCACCGCCGGAGGAGGCTGAAGAGCGGCCGCAACTCTGGAGAGTTGCGGCGGGGCCGGTGAGTCACGTTACAGGGGAGAAAGGGGAGGGTGAGCGGGAGGGGGTAGAAGAGAAGGGAGGGGAACAGGGGGTTGACAATACCGACCTAGCCGGCATAATACTCCTGCTATACTCCCATCGCGTGTTGTGTTGGGGAAGGGATTACCGACACGCGAAGTTTTCCTGTATTGGTGGTGGCACCCAGTAAGCACTGTTTTCTGTATCTCTACGGCATTAGGGAACCACCCTTCGTTTGTTTGTTGTTTTTTTTTTGTGCTCATCCCTCATGCACTTCCCCGACGACTGTCATTCCTCAGTGGGCAACTCCCCATACTATCTTTAAATCATATCTCCCTGGAGATACCACTTACCTAGTCGTGCACTCCCTGGTGTGGTGATTGGTAAAGACTCTGAGATTTGTTATCCACGGATTATTGATGGCTCCTTTTCTTTCCTCTTCTATGAGCCTCCGGGGAGACCCCATCAAGACCAAGGAGGGACCAACACCATCAGCGTCAGAATCCCCGTCCCGTGAAAAACTGAGTACATCCAGAGCATAACAAGAAAAGAAAGAAGCCGTCTTTACTGTTCCCACTCATCCTGATAATAAATCACGTGTTTATCGAAACTATATTCAGCCTCCTCGCTTGTATATCAAACCCCACCTCCCACAAGGGGATACCCTCGCAGACTTGTACGGAATGCAATGAAAAGAGCATGGTATTGTCCACGTGAGGTCTTACTAGAACCCATAACCAAACCCAATGCTACCCGTCTGGTATGCGTAACTACCTTCTGCACAGTATCTAACGCTATACGGAAGACCATCATAAAAAATTGGCCAGTTCTGAACGCTGGGACCCTTACCTTAGAACGCCCAATATTTGCCTTTAAGAAAAACAAAAATATCAAGGACCATTTGGTCCGTGCAGCATTACCCAACACCACCAAAAAAAGCAGCAACACCCTGAACGATATCTGGGCACTACCACCTCTAAAAGGTCACTCAAAATGTGGTAATTGTATAGTATGTGCATTAACAATTGAATGTAAAGAATTTGTTTTTGGCAACATTAAGAATGAGTTGACAATGTTTACAAACTGTAACACCAACAATGTTGTATACGCAATTTTCTGCCCATGTAACAAAATCTACATTGGACAGACCACTCAAAAAATCTGATTACGAATCTCCCAGCACTGCAACAGAATCAGATGTTAGACACCAAATGCCCCCCTGGTTGAACATTTTGTAGAGAATGGACACTCTGAAGACGAAATACGTTGGACAATTATCACTGTGGTTAAACTCCCACCCAGAGGTGGAGACATTTCAAAACTGTTGAACAAAGAAGAGTTAAAGTGGATTTTGAAAACTAACAGTCTCAATACTGGACTGAACCGTCGTGAAGACTGGACCACACTCATCTAGATTAGCACTCTACTGTAAAGCTGTTCACTACTGTCATGAGCTTTAAATTTAAATTGTTTTAAATGTTTCATTTCCAATTGTATATATACATTTTTTGACTTTCCCTCTTCCCCCTCTCACATGCACTACTAATGCCTATCTTCCTCAACTTATCACCTTCCAAGATGGCCCCTTCCCTTCGAGGGTGCCGTCAGTCCTCTCTCCATTTCACTCACTTCCCACCTGAGTACATCCAACCAATCACGTGACTCCTTAGGCTTTTTATATCCCCGCCAACACACACTCCTAGTTCCCGCATGGACGAAACCGGCATCCCGCTATTCAGCCCGGTTCAATACCCTATCGGTAAGTCCTAGCTACGGTACGGGCTATATTCCCCCCTGTCCCGGCCATACCTTTGGCTAACCCCCTTCTCTCTCCCTCCCTTTAATTGCAGACCATTGTGCCCCTGAGCACGTACCCGCGGCTCCGATCCAACCTCCGTCCTTCGGTGAGTCCTAATACACACCAACACCGTGTCGCCACTCCCCGAGCACTAGATAAAACGGTCCTCTACCCGGATACTCTTGTATCGCTGTAACCATGCAATCCCCCTTTTTTACCCCAGCCGCAGCTGTTAATTGATGCTGTACCTATTCTCTGCCGAACTAGTCCTCCTCCTGCATACTGGTAAGCCCGGACACATTTTCGGTTCGCTACCGCTTGGTCTATTCACCTAGCCTTGACGCCACCCCCTCCTTCGGTTCTCTCAACGTTAAGCCCAATTAGCCTCGCGTCACCACGGTTACACCTTATCCCTCGGTTCAACTCTTTTCGCACTGACGAATTAGAATCTTGATACACATGGTACTCAATCAATATGCTGTTCGCTATGCTGGAAATTCGTTCTTAAGGAATTGACCGCATTGACTCTTATACTGTCGCTAACTGCGTTGATAAGGCTCTCCATATCTGTAATTTCTGGATGTACTTACAAATGTGCTGCTACTATGCAATTTTCGATTAACTGTAAGCGTTGTAACATTACTTGCATGGCGAATCTATCTCACGTTCTCACCTGCCCCTACCTTTGGATTCCTCGTGGTTAATCGCACCGTAAGCTAATTGGCTATCTGTCCCAACCTTCGCCATGATAATTCCTTAGTATATGCAAACTCATCCTTGGCTCACCAAGTATCATCTTTTAGCCTTGTTTGTTTTTATCACTCTTCTCACAGTACATGTATGGCTCTATCCCTACCACTTCCCAAGTTGTCAGCATGATCACATAGTTACAAAAACACCCCTCCTCTTGCTTAGTTGTGAATAAATGTATCCTCTCCTAATCTTTCGCTTTAAATCTTTTCCCCCCTCCAATTTTGTCCCAGGTTATTCAGGCTCTACTATACAGGCATATTACTCGTTGTCCTGATGATGATCCTTGTATTCCCCCAATGGATCGAAACGCCGTCGACACTTTAAAAACACCTTATACGTCCTAAATAATTCATTTTAAAAGTGTAAAGGTGCTCATCACGATTTGTTTACTGTTTCGTCACAACAAACCATGAGCTTTGCCTGAGCCCCCTGTTTTGTTTTGTATTGTTCTAGGTTGGTCAAATAGGACACAGGCTTGTGTCCCACTTTATGTACTAATGTTTAAACAATTGTTTATCTGCTTATAAGTAGATACTTGACCTCTGTCCGGCTGGACAAGTCCGCTTAATATAGTACTGATTGAGTCTATATTTATTCCGTTGTTTCCTTATCTTGAACTTTCTAGGGACCGTTGTTGTTTAAAATAAAAAAATAGAAAAATCGGGCATCAAATTCTCAGACCCCACCAAATAAGTTGTTGACAGAACAATTCCTCTGTCTATGGCCCAGTTGCTATGACTCTGCTACTTCTATGCACAACTGCTTCAAGCCTACTCCACCGTGCTTGTTCACAAAAAACTCATGTATTGTCTGTGAGAATCTGAATCTAGGAACACTTTTCGAAGTGAGCCCCTCATCCTTGCTGTGATGCAACTGTGACAATCGTTACATGGAGCCAAGGAATTATGAAAAGATTGTCAACTAACTAATTGGGTAGAAAAGCACACCATTGAAATCCCGGACGTGAAGCTGAAGACTAATTAGATCCTTGATACTGCAATAGTATTAATTAAACTACTGCCTTAGGTACTAGTGCTGTTGTGTTGTCCTCAGCCAGGCATTTTAGAACTAAATAAATGCACAATGCCATAAGTCCTAAAAACGATCAACACTGCTGTGTTTGTGTTCACCAATCTTCCGAGTTGAAAATGCTTGCAACTAACAATATAGATAATTGGCCTATTAAAAGAAGGCTCCCAATTGGAAGAAAGCATGATTTGTTCATGCTTATGAAAAATCTAGATTCTGCCATTAGACGACTGTATCAGCAAGGGATTTCTGTAGCTGAGCGACTGACAATGGTCTCGAAAGCCAATCGTTTACGCAAGGGTATAAAAGAAACACTGCAGATGAAGAGGAAACACAACCAATACCATGATCTTGGTAAACACCCAAGGGGCTGACTTCAACACCAACTCCACCATAAATTGCAAAAAAAAGAGGTTGTACAATAAATATATATATCATTCGGACCAGAGGGTATTTAACAGAGCATACATACATAAAGCCAAGTTTGAGACAGTTCACGGAAGCACAATTAATAAGTGCAAGGTCTGAACCAGTAATCATCAGAAGAGCTACGAAGACAAAATAAGCATTTGCATGCCAATGCATCTGGCTGGCGTGCCTGTAATGCACGCCAGGCACGTGACTTGTAGACAGGATGGCACCAGAATACTATGCATGTAAAATTGTAAATCTGACAATTACCAGCCATATCACTGTCAATGTAATGTAATGGAAATTCAACTGTGGGTTATACATTTGCAATATTTCGGCCCTGGAACATATTGAACTCTTTAGCATCTGGAAAAGAGACAGCTAAAGAGGTCTGAAAGTATAGGCTAAACACAAAGTGAGAAGTCATGCATCGGCAATATGATAGACACATTTACACAACTCTGACGTAGACCTAGAGAAGAAGACACAACATACTCCAAAAGGTGTGCTTCTTGAACAAAGACAAGTACAAAGAATATTCGAGGGAGGTTAAGGAAGTCCATGTACAGCAGTTGTTAGAAAGTGTAAAGAAATTAATTATGTAATGCAAGTTAAAATGCAGACATAGAGGGTAAAGATACCACATGAGGCAATTTGCACTGAATCACAATATTACTTGTCATATGTCAAAGCAAGCATGAGAAACCAGGTCTACTCACTTAGTTGACAATCACAATATAGGAATGCTCTTAGTTTGCAAATTAGCATCTCTCCTGAATTATTGTTTCCTAGAGTGTTAACAACTCAGCATTTAATTCATAGCCACTACTGCTAAATAATAATGAATTTCCCGTGGATGCTGTATGCAAGGAGGCCATCTCATTCCATGGCAATCCAGACAGTGAGTCTGGTTTAGATCTTGGCAGATGGGTTACTCCGTCACAACGGTGAAGGATATCCCGTCCACCGAAATATTAAATCCCGTTCTATCCTGTAGGATATATATTTCGATGGATGAGATCTCTCACCGTTGTGAGGGAGTAACCAGTATGCCAAGATCTTAACCAGGCCCAGTGCCTCAAATCTCTGGCTCTCAAGTGACAATGGGTGTTTTTTTGGATCATATATCTTGTGGCTAGGGACAAATTGTAACTTGCAGGGCCAGTTCCTTGCTTAAGGGTAGACACTAAGCTTCTGGGGGTCTCGATTTAATAAACGTTTTACAATTTAAAAAGGGGACAACAGCTCATCAGAGGGAGCATTCTTAGAAAGGCAACAGTGGCTTTGTGTAGGCCAGCTGCAGATAATACATTTTTCAACAAATCATAAATTGGTGGGCGTAAGGAAATGCCTCTTTTTGCATGATTACCCCCAAAGTTGTGGACTGATGCTGCTAGTTTTTCTACTCTGAATGTGCACGGACGCCTGCAAAGCAGACCTCAGTGCCAACGCTATAGCCCATAAAACATGAATATCTGACTGGATCACCCACAACTGGCATAAGTTCACTTACTTATAAGTCCGAAGTATATGGTACCAGGCCTGTAAGTTAAATTGTTCCATGTGGACTGCAGCACTTCTTGAGCCACTACGAGTAAGACAAAGCAAGACTGAACCTGCCATTTCCAAGTCACCCTTAAGGTAGGCCTATTGAACCCTAAGCCAGGGTGCTGCATATTAGAAAGTAGGGCATTTGTTTTATAGGTCATGACAGTAAAAAAATTTAAAAAAAAGACAAATCTTCTTTGCTGTAGAAAGGCTAGTAGGCCTATTGGCAAGTACAGGGTTACATGCGGACAACTCCGCGATGTTAACTTCTGAATGGTAATTCTAAAGCTGGTACTTCAATGTATCAAAGGACTTGTTAAATTAAACCTGTCTTATTGCCCAAGTCCAATTTAATGTAACTTTTAAGTAAACATCAATTTTAGAAAGGTGTCACTTTGTTGTCCAAGTTTTACAGTGGCCGTTTACTGTTACTGGCCATGAGAAAGACTTCTTCTCTTTTGGGGTGGAGGGGTGAGGGGGCAGAGGTGTGTACGACTATACCTGGAGGGAAGGCCAAACAGAGTGAGCCCAAAATGCGAGCTTCGAAGGGGAAGCCACCTTTGAAGGGCATATGGTGGACACACACAAGGGGGGGCTGCACGTTTGTTCTGTTAGACAGACTGGCATAATGGACAGAGGGAGAAACCGTTGAAAAAGTTGAAAAACCATTTTTCCCGTGGGCATGTAGCCCTCCAGCCAAACCTCTAGAGTGGCTACCAAGATCCACACACCAAGAGAGGGGGTATGCCATTGTGGAAGATGATAGAATATCGCATTCTGCTATACCCAGATGACACACTTTGCAGGAAGTCGTCATCAGGACATCATTCAGCAATCTTTATCACTAGTATAAGGGCCACTTCATTGACGTCTATGGCGGTTCACCCGTGGAGCCTCGAACTGGACTGGAGGATGTTTGGACTGCAAGGTAACTGCCCTGCTCTGGCCCCTATGACTTGCTTCCTGTTGGAGTTTAATGCCAAAAGCGGGCCAGAGTAACTGAAAACAACTTTAGAAAAGTAACCGCAGGAGTTGCCAATGCCGATTTGCAATTTGAGTGAAAAGCAGTGATTTATCATTCGCTTAATAATTTATATCTATGGAACGATCCAGTGTTTAAAAATGTATTTAACAAAAAAAAGAGCTATTTTTATAAATTGTTGTAGGACCTTCTTTGTGTCGTATCTTTTCTTGTTTAACCGTTTTGGTACTTCTAAATGCTTTGCACTTGTTCCTTTGACAAAGCCTGACTGCTCGAAAACCACAGCTACTCAGGGCTGAGTTAAGGTCTTGAAAACTGACCTGAATGGACCCAAGAAGGGTTTGCAAGTTTATTACACTGTGAGGTCGCACAACACCACCATATAATAAACCGCTTTCCCCACGGTGAAGTTGGTGCTGTGCAGGTTCGAACATACGAACAGCAGAGACAACAGATATTTTAACCAATCAAAGTCATGGAAATAAGTGACCGAAAGAAACCATTTCCCTCATAAAAAAGCACAACTAATTTTGCCAGAAAATCCCGAAGCAGCTTATTGATGGCTGGGTGTGCACCTCGCTGTGGCTAGATGTAGATGGTCTAGCAAAAAGTGCAGCGGAACTATCAAGAAGTCGATCTGTATCTTTCAACTCAATAATAAACATGTTTAAATGTAATAAGTAGCATAGTTTGCAAAATGTCTACAGTTTCTTAGTGGATACATTCCCGTCAACTGTTCAAGAGCAATAATTACTGGGAATTCTGCAGTCATGCAACAGCATATCAATCAATATACAATCAAAAACATGCCCCTACTTTATGTTCAACAATTGACAGCATACCCCTATTCTCAGGACACTGTGTGCTCTATATGAAGAGGGACACACCACAGCCATCACCTTAATGTCTAATGGTAACTCCTAGATCTACTTTCTACTACTGAGATGCTGGTGAAAAAGATTCGAGGAAAATGCATTTAATATCAACTCTTATAACATCCTGCTAGAGACAGAGTCTCTTGCTTCCACTAGGTCAGCTTGTTCAAAGTTCCTCGTGAAAATGGGTCACTTCCTGTTAATCGTCATTCAGAACTCTCAAACGGTCATGGCTTTTAGACAACTAGTTCTGTTATTTGTGAAGGATACATTTGTTATACCCTACTTTGACCCCGTTGCTGCAGTTTGACTGATGTATGTGTAGTGCAGTGAACAAACCATAAATGTGCAATGTTTTTGGGACTCCTTCTGCTTTAAGACTGCACAAAGGGTCTAAGGGACTCGACTTGTTACACGGGCATTTCCCAGAGATCCTGGCTCTGGTGAGATCATCGACAGAGCATTTCACTGCGTGAAGAAATAGGCATTCAGCCACAAAATGCACTTTCCTGTAAACTGCAGCTGTTTTTAAACAAAAGGGCAAGATAATAGCAGCTCACTACAGGCTACCACTGAGACCGTAGTTGCCGTCTTAAATAACTGTTGTTTAATAAGAGAATTGAACACATTTCTAATGCATTTACCAGCTTGAGGGAAAGAAGAACAATTATGGGCGAGGGATTTGTGCTTGTGCAATTATGTTATCTAGAAGTAGAAGAACATAGGTTAGCTGGTCCTATATACTTGTTTAACATAGTTCTTCTTTCCCCAACTTGTGTAACTAGGTCATGTAAGTGTACAGTCTTCTGCCCATGACCATATAAAAAATTAACTTATGTACACAAAAAGCTTCACAAAATTTCAAAACATAAGTTGATGTTAAACAAGCAATTGGCTTAGAAGCAACAAAGAGTCAGCATGGGATGGCACAACACATAATAAAAAGCATGTGAAAACACGGAATTCAAAAACATATTTGATTGACGTCAGAAGATGCACCAAAGCAAAGAATCAACATCAAAAGAAGTTCTGAGGATGAAGAAAAAGCATCCTTCAGTGAGTGGAAGTAGCACCATGAGTGTACATTGTCCAGCAGGTCATAGTTTAAAGCATCCTAACAAGTCAACCAAGAGCCATCACAATCTTGCCTAATCATTGCCATTTTACGAGTGGATAAGATAGTATCCACCCAGCTCTTATGTAATTCTAGGTCTAAGCTATACCCACCATATATTTTACAAGTTGTGAAAGACTGAGAAAAGTTAACACAAAGTCAAGTTAAACTCATTGGTAATGTGTTTGAAACTCAACAGCAGCAGTAAACAAGATAAACATAATGGCACTGAATGCAGAGTTATTTACACTGCGGTTCAGTCCACACAATTGTTACATCACGAGTAGATGAATGTTGAGTCGCTCAATCACTCTTTTTTTTTTTTATCATCCCTTGTGGCAATGATGAGGCCGAGGAGTAAGGACGCATGTTCATTTACCAGAATTAGGTTCTTTCTTATCGTTCAGTTCAAAAATCTTTTTTCCCGAAGTTATGTTAGTCCAACAAATTCAGGAGTAAGTCCCACTTATGCGAAGAGAATTACCCTGAGTGATCACGGACTGAGTACACCCAGCTACTCACAGAAAACGCTTTGTGGATCGGGCCCTGGGAGAATACATCTGGTTATGGCTTTTGTGCACTAATGGGCAGCTGTACCCAGCACTCTGTGAATCCGCAGAGGACATTTACCTAGCCAAACCACCAACAGCACCTCAAGCCAAATCTCTCTCTCCAACAAATGCAGCATGAACTAGACTAATTCCATAGGTTTTTAAATTTCTATTAGAACTACATTCCTGTCACTAGCCTGTAAATCACATAGCGACTTATAAACCTAGTTATTGACAAATACCCAACACAGCCAATGTTACCAGCTAACTCAGCCTGCACTTCCTGGTATTCAGCACTTTGGAAAAATAGAATACAGCTTAACAGATCGAGAATTCCGAAACAATGCTTTATTGCATCACGTATCGCCTCAAAAATAGAACCATCCCGTAGGTTCACCCTCCTGTAGGAGTAACCCAAGAGAACACCCTGCTGCTAAACTATTGAGGATATCCCAGGGATCACTCTGCTGCCCAGAACATCAGACTGTGCAACCGGACCGTTAGAGGATTCACTTTGTTAACTAGAAACCAGGAACATGCAACCTAAAGAATCCCACTTAACTAGAAAATGAAAATGCAAGGAAAGCGGGGGTTGAGGCTTCTGTCCACAAAATGACACTGCTCAACATGTATCATCACCCTGATCAGTAAAGCATTAGACTGGCACTTATTTCATCAATGGTCTTTCTAGAGAGCTTCACAGTAAGGAACTCGATTCTGTCTAGAAAAGGAGACTGCAACCTGTGGCATCACTCATCTGCCTAGAGAACATCACTGTGAGCAACCCCTGAGATCACTGCCATCAAGACAGTGAGACCTGTGGCATGGCTCGATAAAGAAGGGGACTGTGAGCACACAGACGGATCACTCTGCTGTCTAGAAAAGGAGACACTACAACCTGAGGAATCACTCTTCTGGCTAGAGAATGAGACTGTGAGTAAAGTTAGGGATGCGTCTTCTCTCCACAAAATGGTACTATGCTAACAGTGGCACTGCTCTGCTGAGTAAAGGATGAGACTGCAAGATTTTCCTTTTCTGAATTGGAAGCATCACTGTGAGCAGGTTCACTCTGCTGTCTAGAAAACACCACTGCGCAACCTGTGGGATTACTCTTCTGAATAGAGAATGGCATCACACTTCTGTCCAAAGAATCTCATTGTGAGCAACTTATGGTTTAATTATGCTTTTTAGAAAATGACCAGAAATAGTCAAAGCATAGAATTGTGCAATCCATGGAATTGTTTCTCTATCTACGGAATGAGAATGACAACAAACCCCGAGATCATATTTCTGTTCAGAAATGTAGACTGTTCATCCTGAGTGTGGGATAGAAAAATATATTTTACAACCTGTGGGATTGCTCTTCTGCATAGAAAAGAAATTAGAGTAAAAGTGGGAGTAACTAATCAGCAGTATAACTGAAGCTTCTGAAATTCACACTCCTTGAAAGATAACTCATCAAGGCCCATTAGAAACAAATCTGGGAACATAGCCACAGCATCGACCAATCTGGTATAGTGTGCCGGTGTGCATAAAATAAAGCACTTATTTTCCTGCTCTTAGGAATAAAAGTGGCAGTGAAAAGGGACAGTGTTACAAAGCACAAAATTTTATTAGCTGGATTAATTCCAAGTAATAACATACAACCTACCTTTAGTTCACTGGATGGTTCTTGTAGGGATGGTGGGCGATGCATTCAGACTCCTGTTAGGTCTGATTTATACATTAAATATTCTACTCGTCTAGTGCGGATGTTTTCACACTTTGCAACTTTACCCTACCAGCATTGCTGCTGTGCAGCATGGCAACTCCAATACAAATAGAAAGCGATCAAGTTTCCTGAGCCGCAATCAACATCACTCGCACTGAAATACATTTTCTGGAAGGCTGCCCATTCCTTTTACTGGAATCATTCCAGCAAGTCTGGTAAGAGTAACTGGATCTGCCTGGGACCATCATGGTCCCAAACTGGACCCACTTGTGGTGGAAAATAACTTGCCTAGGACTTGGCCGACACGAACATGCATTACAGCGCTGTTACAGCGCTGCAACCAGAATTTAAGTTCAGAAGGAAACCCAACAATAAAAAGTTGTGTACTCTACGAACAATGGCAAACTGAACTGTGAAAGATGGGATACTAGCCAGACAGCACAGCCCATCAACACCGAGACTGGCACGCGACTGGCAAGCGACTTCCACTCCCACCTTTTACTTGGCATAGTTTTATAACTGGATTTCGCGTGTTAGCAGTTTCATAACCCAGAATATAAAACTCTTCTCGATTTTACAAAATGGAAGCAAAAATCATTTTAAAAAACCAGAAATGATTCATAGTATTCTGTCCCTAAATTGATGTTAATCAGCAAATGTCCAAGTCATAAATAGTTCGCAGAGTGGAATGCAAACGGGGGAATGAAAAACGAACGCTTCAGCTAAATTTATGTTTCAGAGCCCCTAACCTCGAGGTCAGCGGGTCAAATGCTCGTAGGGCGACGGTTCCAGGATTCACTAGTGGCCGTTTGATGCTTATGTTAAAGCCAGTGCAGTCTGGTTCCCTGCGGACAGATGTCTAAGGCTACGATGCCACTCAAAGAATCAAGAACGGTGTGACTATCGAAAGCCTACGGCCTACACATCCAACAGAGGCAGAATGGCCCCAAACAATCTCCACACTAGGTGGCTGGAGCGCGGATTTGCGGTAGGGTTGATTGGGTGGACGTGTGATGGGTGAACAACTCATGGCTAAACCGTTAATTTCCTAAGCTCTCAAATGTGTTTGTATAACAAAGCACCTAACCGTACTGAACTAAACTGGTCAATGACAGGGCAAATCGAGCATCAGCTGCAACACAGAAATCTGGGGTCAGAACAGCAATTTACGAGTGAAAATTCTCAGAGTACTTAACGCAAATGGCAATTTTCCAGAACTGCATTTAAAAAGATAGGGGAATGGGTATAATTTATTATCATTGTGCTTTATTTACAGTGCATCCGATAAACGTGGTATATAAACACCAGATAATAGTGATAAACAAGAACTTTGCGGTACTGCTGCCTTTACCTAAACCAAGCTCTTCTGACAAGAGCGTGTTCCTGAACCCTCGCCGAGTTGCAGCCACTGCTTAGCTTGCGGCAGTAGTTGGCGTTGGCACTCATTTTTGGAGCGCTGGACTTGCTTTTCCTCATCAGTCCTCCTGGACCTAGGTTACCACAACTGTCGTGCTGAAGGGCAGGGACAATTCACGAAATCCCTCAAAGGCACTTATGATTTTACTTCTGCAGCACAGTGATCCTGAGTAATCATCACTGATGTTAGGACTCTGGTAGTCACATACTACTTGGTCTGACAACAAGCACGCATATAAAGCAGCACTGCCTCTGTCCCATAATTAATCAGCTTGTCCTGTCCGAGTCACAAACAAAATTAAAAATCTGGTTGTAGCACTGCTGATCTGCAAAACACATTCACACACAATCGGGAAAAATCAGCTGGAAAATCTTTGCTGTGTGCAAGACGCCGGACTACGTCGATTTGGGTAGCAGCAATCTGCCGGCAACCTGAAGGTGGCATTTTATTCCCAGAAGACTAGTATTACTAGCAATTCACAGCACACACAGCAGCCATTTGAGAGACGTGGAAGAGAATCATTCTGCATTTTTTGACCCCTGGGTTTTATGAAGCTTGGTGTAGTCATTTGAGAACAGTGGGGAAAAGCACTGTGCAGTCACCCTCTAATCCCGAATCTGAAAAGGTCTGTAGTATCCTTAACAAGCATTGGCATAGCCAATAGGTCTCACCTTTGGGACCTTCTAAGTGTTTAGCCATGCAACAGTTGATGTTGTTGCACCAAGGATATTGTGCTGCATAACTAAATACTTTTAAGGTCCCAAAAGCGAGACCTATTGGCTATGCCAATGCTTGTTATTTATTCTCAGTGAGAGACAAATGGAAATGTGTTTTTAAATTGGATTGATGTTGATTGAAAGCATGGATGACCAGTGTACGGGATTGTCACATGTCCATATTCAAAAATAGGACATCTGCACTCAAACGTTTCTGGTGTACCAGAGGCCTTAAGATCCTCCAGGGCCAGCATGAATATGGTAACACACAGTGGATACATTTACACCAGCATCTCAGAAATCTCAGGTCACTGTCAAAAATGATCCCTATAACCTTGGAGGTCCTTTTGGAATGAGGTCCATGGGCAAAGGAACCAAGAGCAAAGCAAACGAGGCTAAGAATGTCCAAAGTATTAGGAGTCACAACATTCTGATGTATCCTAGTTCTCCCACCTACTCCAAGATAGAGATTGATTCCAAGCTTGTATCTGATAAGCCAGGAAACAGGTAGAAGGGCTCACCTGAGGAAATGGGCACATCGGTAAGCAAGTGCCCCGTGCTGGGACTGTAAATCTCTCCCTGTAGGGTAGGTAAAAGTAGCTGTACTCCAACTTTATGAAATCAATGCTGTCATTAACTCGGATGTCAACAAAATAATTAGATTAATTCTTGGATGTTATAAGAATGAGTACTTTGGGTGAAATTCAACCAGGCAGTCTAACTATGCCTGGTTGCCCCTTATCATGCTGGAGCGTGTAGTACAAAATTTTGTATACCCCCCCCCCCATTCTGCACGTTTATATTAATCAACTAATAGTTATCTTATTAATTTGTTTGAAGTGGAAGACTTGCCAATTATATTAACAAAAGAATTACACGTGGGATTTGCATTTTGCATGGCTAAACTAATTGCATACTAACATATGTACGTATACTAATTGTAGGAAATTAGAATATTGCATGATATATGTTGCTTTTGTAATTTAATTGTAAGTTGCGCATCACTGAGTCAGTATAAACGCTTTGAATGTTGCTATTCTGCTAGGTAATTACTTACACATAGGGGAATTAGTGAGGGTTTAACATTTTATTAGCCATTTCTATGTTTTAATTACGTTTTTGTGTTTGTTTTGCTTAAGTTGACCATTTTGGCCTTCCTCAAGATGGCTGACTAAGACGTACAACGTGACTGCTGTTGTCACACGAGGTTCTGGGTGAAGTGCGCATGCGTCACCACCAGCAACAATGGCCTCGTCCTGACCATAGGAGTCGATGTTCCTACCAGGGAGACTCTGGGAGCTTCGCCAAGACTACAACAGTAGACTTTCTTTAAAACCGGAACCAGCAAGTGCGATGACTTAATCTTGCGGACTATGTGAGAACTTTACCGATCGACCCTAAATCCACCAATGAGGACTGACTAAAACCCCAATCTTGATACATTTTGACATTAGTTTCATTATAAAAGTAGGTAGGAAAGTGAATAAAAAAAACTCTCTTCTTTGACGAACTTGATTTCCTGACGTTATGCTGACGGAGAGGACGGGGACACTGCTGGACAGCTGTTATCCTGAATCTATGAGAGACTGAATTGCGGCCTAACTTTGATGAATTTAAAGATTTTTCCACGACTTGACTGACTTAGAGGACGACTATTAGCCGGATTAGGTAAATATAATGAATATTCTGAGGTTTGGACAATGATTTTCTAACAATCTGCAATTTTATTAGATAAATGATGTTTGATTAATTGAAAACTGTGTTGTGTTGATTATTTGAAGAAACTAGAATAAGAGAAGAGTATAGATAAATGAATTGAATCACTAAATCATATATACAACTAACTGATTCATCACCCAATGAGGGGAATATCACAAGGTTGGAGTCAATAGAGTATTCAATGCATTTAGGGTTTAGGTAAAGATATTCCTTTCATGTCAGCGTTTGGAAACGTATTCCTCTAGGGAAGCAGATCAATGAAGTAGGAGTGTTGGTGTTATGGGCCCCACCAATGAATGTATTTGAGTGAATTTGTTATTGAGGTATTTGGTCTGTGACGAAGGGGGAATTTGATGTTCCACGCTGCAACAGTTTTTCTGGTAGCAGAGTTATGGTTGTTATTGTTATGGTTTGGTGATTATTGCTTGTAAATTGCTTATTGGTTATTGATATTGGTTTATGTACTAACACTATGTTGAGTCGCGTCGAGTTTTATGTTGTTTGCACGGCTTCTGGGATGTAGAAAGTCGGAAGTTTGTAACGGTTCCGTAGTAGAGCAGAGGTAAGCGCTGCTCTCGGGAAAGACGGTATTGTTGTTGCCCTGTAGGTACACAGGGAGAAACGTGTGACGATTGAAGTTGCACAACGCATTGTGTGGGTTCGATTCGGTAGCATCGTCATGTGTTGCCATTAGAGACATTTTCTGTGTGAGAGAAGTGTGTATGATAGCAAAGGTCACCTGTGAAATTTTGGTCTTAGGTACCAGGAGTCCAAATGGCATTCCGATAACGCTTATCACTGGAAAGGTAACAGGTGTTCTCTGAGCTTGCTAGAAGGATAAAGTAGAGGGAAGCGCTACTTTGTTAACGTATGTCATAATTCTGTAGTAGGACAGACTGTTCGCTGTTCTAGGGAAAGACAGGATTCTGTGTGAATGTACTACATTTTCTAGTGTGAAAGTGCGTGAATGTAAAGGCATTCGGGTTAATTGTGAAACTCTAGTTTTATTTCTCAGGAGCATTGGGTCTCCAACTATGTGTCTTAATTCTGGAGAAACGGTTAGCTAATGCTTGTTAGAAGGGTAAGGTAGAGGGATGTGCTACTTTATCAACGGAGGTAATGATTCCGTAGTAGGGCAGAGGTAAGCGCTGCTCTCTTGAAAGACGGAATTCTCGTGAGAAAGGTCTATTGCTATTCTTTGGTTAGCGAAGCGGACAATGGTGGTGTTTTTGTGTAGTTACTAACAGAATTGTAAATTTGAAACAAAACTTACAGAGTGGATTTTGTAAAGGAGGGGTAGACAGGAGCAGGAGCTGCGGCAGCGGCTGTTGACGTCAGATCGACCGTGCTGGATTGGACAGTCGGTCAGAAGTGTAGAATGCTCCGGATTGGTGCGTTAGTGTGCGCCGCACTAGGAGTGGAGAAGCACAGGGTGACGTAGACGCTCCGTATTGGTGCGTTAGTGTGCGCCGCGCTAGGAGTAGAGAAGCACAGGGTGACGTAGACGTTCCGTATTAGTGCGTTCGTGTGAGTCGCGCTGGGATTGGAGAATTCCAAAAGTGACATAGACGCTCCGGATTGGTGCGTTAGTGTGAGTCGCGCTACGATTGGACAGAATAGCGGTACAATTGTAAGGCGAGACTAGCGATACACGGCAGACAGGAACATGTATTACGATCCACCAGAAAAGGAGAAAAAGACCTGGTTCGGTAGAATTAAAAAATGGTGTAAAAAGGACAAACCGATTGTTACTAGGGAAGGACAGTTACTTCCTCCACCGAAAACCCCCGCATCCTTTATGGTTGCGAAATATGGATATCACACCTGTATTTGGTTAGACAATTGGGTCAAGTATACTGAAAAGGACGGAGTGGTGGCTTTTCCAGAACATGGTTCATTTAATTTGGCAGTTTTGAGAAATTTAAGAGAGAAAATGATGAATTTAGAACCAAGACCTAGACCGACACAATTTGAAGCATTGACAGAGTGGGAAGATGAGATGCATGACCGAGAAAGACAGAGAAGTGGCAGAGGGTATAGGTTCATGTTTGGTAGGTCATACGGGCATGGGACTCATGATGATCGAATGAAGAAGGTGGCGGAATGCGAGTATGACTGAGGGTTTGTTTCCCGTAAGAGCTGCAGGAGAGAATGAAGGAAGAAAATGTGTAGAAAAGAGACATAATGTGGAATCAAGAGGGTATGGAGTGAATGAGTCAGAGGATGATGTTCTCGATGACATGTTCTATAAAAATCCACCCCCATATCGGCCAGAACCAGAAATATTAACCCAACTGCCCCAATGAAAGAAACAGTACGAATCATAAAATCGTAACCAGAGTTCCAAGATTTGGGAAGAAACAATTCCATTAGAGAGGTAGAGAAGACGTCCGGAGGTAAAATAAACGATGAAAATTCAACAGAACTAGCAAAGACAACCCTAGAATTAACAGAGAAAATACGAGAATTGACCAAAAATCTGGAAGCTGTAACAGTCCCAGTAACGATAGGTCCGGTAATGCCTATTCTTGATCAACAGAAAGATAACGAACATTGTTTGATGGTCCCTTATAAAAGTAATAAACAGGTTGAACAATCAAGAATGAGTCAAAATGATAATCCATGGAGACAGACAATGAGTATGATTGAACCGAATGTTTCAAATAACCCGTTTGTAGGTCAAAACTGTGCAGAAAGGCGTATGACAATAGTGGAATCAATATCAGAAACACCAAAGGATTTTGGACAAGGGAATGTAGAGAAGTCAGTAGGACCATCTACAGAAGAATTGAGTGAATGGTTGAGAAGCTTGCAGAAGAAAGACAAAGAATCTCAGTCACTAGATGTGGCCAAACTACAAATGGTACTGGAAGAGTGAATAGTAGGAACTATCCCTACGGAAAAGTTAAAAACTTACCAAAATGAGGAATTGTTATTTCTGTGTAAAAGCTTAACGTGGAGAGCAAAAAGTCTCCATGAAAGATTAGAAGAAGTGGCAAATGAAATGGGTATTAATATTGAAAAGGTAAAAGCACTACAGAAACCATATCGGGTAGATTTCACTAAAAAAGACATTGAAAACTTGAATACCACAGGACGAATGGGTCAGATTAAGGAGATAATTATTTTGTTGAGAAAATGGGGAGATGAGGACAAACGGAAGAGTAGATGGTATCGAAAACGAGATGAAGTTTCAGATAAAACCTTTTCAGCTTTCCCTGTTAGAGAAAAAGAGAAGGTTGTGACAGAATGCCCAATGAGAGAAATTCCAGGAGGAAGATATGTACATGTCCCATGGACTAGGCAAGATATTTTGTCATTTACAAATGACTTCCCTCAACTACGTGAAAAACCCGTCGAGTGGTATAGACAGGTGGACAGATTTGTAAAATTGTCCAAAGTATTGATCTAAATAGCTTGTTTGACATAATAGTACCAGCAGATCTATGGACAGAGTGCAAAATCATGATAGATTGGCCGACACAAGAATACCCAAGGGTTCCAAAAACAGGGGCTCCAGACCCCGAGGTAATGAAGAAATACGAACAGGTTATGGCATTTCTGAAAAACAAAGTACCTCCTAAAGAGACAGACTGGGTAACAATTGACAGAACACATCAGGAAAGCAAAGAGTCAGTACATGCCTATTAGGAGAGGTTAATTTTGGCCTTTAAACAATTTAGTGGAGATGAAAATCTATGTGAAAAGGATTGGAGTCATTTTGTATATGGTCTTCGTCCAGAAATTAGTGAAATGATAAAACAGCATACCGTAGACTGGCAAAATAAGAAAATATACTGAGACATGCTAAATATTTCAGTGAGAAGCTCGAAGCAAAACAACGAAAATTGAAAGAAAAGGCTATGTGGGCACAAGTAAAGGTAGCAGAGAGACAGGAAGCTCAATTAGCAGAACAAGCAGGGTCAAGACAAAAATGTAATCCTGGAAAAGGTAAAGGAAATATTGAGGAAGCTAAGAAGAAGTTTCCGTGTCATAACTGCGGTAGGATAGGGCATTGGAAATCCGAGTGTAAATTTCCTCCGAGTACTAACGATGAAAATGCATCATTGAATCCACAGGTGCAGAATGAGGTGAGTGGTCAACCGCAGCGACAACAGCAGGTTGTTACACAACAGAATCAGGTGCCAAAACCACCTTTTCCACAGAACAAAACTTCCCAGAAGTATAGTAAGGAAAATGGATTCTACAACGAAGGACAGGTAAATAAACCGCCACACGCTAGCGCTGCTTTGTAGTATTGGCTGCAACGCGATGAAAGCGATTGAGAAGAGGGTTATTGACGGTGCCGAAGGGGGGGGAAGAAGAGTGCGTACTTGGAGCAACTCTAGAAGTAGACCAGACAGGCCCATTTGTAGATGGAAAAGTTAATAATGAAAATATTACTTTCCTAGTTGATACTGGTGCTACTCGATCAACTGTTAGATCAGCATGTCAAGAATCTTCCTCTCTCGGATGAAACGATCCAAGTAGTTGGTGTATCCAACAGACAGATTAAAACTTACCTTACAGAACCAGTGAAAGTTAGCATAGGGAAATTTTCTGTAATGCACCGGTTTGTCATGTGCGACACCAGTCCTGTGAACTTATTAGGTAGAGATTTATTGTGCAAGATGAACTGCACTATATTTTGTACTCCAGATGGAATAGCATTTGAAACACCACATGATGATGTGCTGTATAAAATGACAATGGCAAACAGGGAGAAGGAGGTTACTGGAACCTATGCTGTATTTAACCCTGATGAATTACCTAAAGAATTAAAACAATCTGTTAAAACAGAAGTTAGGGATTTCACTGGAGAAGACGTAGGATTGATGAGAAATGTAGACCCAGTAAAAATAACCGTGAAAGAAGGAGTAAGTTATCCAAATGTCCCTCAATATAAATTGACACCTGAAATAATCGAAGGAGTTACTCCTGTGATTGAGAAAATGATAAAACAAGGAATTTTGAGAGAAATAATGAGTAGTCCATGTAAGGAAGTTCAGGATAGTACAAGATCTGATAAAGATAAACAAAATTGTTGTACCATGCTGTCCCATTGTACCGAATCCATCTGTGATTTTATATCAGATTCCCCATGACGCAGAATGGTATACAATGATTGATCTATGCTATGCATTCTTTTCCATCCCCTTGCACCATGACAGTCAGCAAATTTTTGCATATCGTTTCGGTGAGCGTATTTTGGCGTGGTACCGAATCCCACAGGGGTATACAGAAAGCCCCTCAATATTTAATCAGCTATTGAAGAAGTCTTTGGAAAGTCTAGAAATGCCCGAAAATTCTGTACTAGTTCAATACATCGATGACTTACTTGTGGCATCAAAAATCCGTGAAGCTTGTGAGGTAGACACAGTAGCCTTGCTGAATCATTTGGCAGATGGAGGACTAAAAGTGTCACCATCGAAATTACAATTTTGCAAGAAAGAAGTACAATATTTAGGACATAACATTGAAAAGGACTGGAAGGATAACCATAGACAGAATCAGGATCATAAAAAGAATGAGTCCACCTATGACCCAAAGAGAAGTGAGAATGTTTCTGGGAATGGTCGTCAGTGGGTTTAGCAATTTTTCATTGATCGCAAAACCTTTGGTACGACTGACAAGAAGTGATGTGAAAGATCCTATTGATTTGAACAAAGAGGAATTGGCAGCTGTGAGATGTTTGAATGTGAATCCTTCAACATTGTTGCCAGATGCAGAGAATGTGGAAGTAAGAGATGAAGCAAATCATGACTGTCTGGATGTACTTGATTTTTGTACAAAACCACGACCTGACATAAAAGACAAACCCTTACCAGAAAGTGATTTTGTTATGTTTGTCGATGGATCTTGTTTGAGGACAGATGGAGTGTTGAGTGCAGCATATGCGGTATGTACAGTTGCAGCAGTAATGGAAACATCCTATTTGAAAGGAGTGAAATCGGCCCAAGTAGCTGAACTTGTTGCTTTGACGAGAGCATGCAAGATTGGGAAAAGTGTGAGAGTGACTGTGATAACTGATAGCCAGTATGGCTATGGAGTCGTCCACGACTTCGGCCAGATATGGCTGCAGAGAGGTTTCCTAACCTCGAGTGGAACGCCCATTAAGAATGCTGAAGTGGCTGGAAAGTTGCTTGAGGCGATACAGCTGCCTAGGCAATTGGCTGTTGTAAAATGTGCTGCCCATAGTCGCAGTGGTGATTATATTGCCACTGGTAACAAATTTGCAAATGACATGGCGCAATACTGTGCACGAAATCAGAATTCAATCAATCGGGCTAAGGAAAAGGAGGGGATTTCTTGTTTTTCAATGTTTACTAACACAGTAGGAACATGGGAAGAAGTAAGACAATTGCAGGAAGAAGCAGGAAAAGAGGAAATAAAACAGTGGGTAAAAGCAGGATGTGCACCAAGAGAGAAAGATCATGTGTGGGTCTATCGAGATGGAAGACCAGTCATGCCTGATAACAATGTTTGCCATGGCACGGATGTATCATGGACAGGGACACATAGGGAGAGACGCTATGATAAGGTCCTTTAAGCAAACCTGGTATAATGCAAAGTTCAGACTTGTAGCAGAAAGTCTTTGTCAGAGATGTCTAATATGTCAGCAATACAATCCAGGAAGAAAGACAGTAGTGAGTTTAGGAACAATAGGTCGAGAAGGAGGGCCTTTTACCAGAATGCAAGTAGATTTCATTGAAATGCCTCCCTCTAACAGGTTGAGGTATGTTTTGGTTATGGTCTGTCTATTTTCCAGATGGGTAGAGGCATTTCCAACAAGAAGAAATGATGGGATGACAGTGGCAAAATTGCTTTTGAAGGAATGTATCCCTAGATTTGGGTTCCCAGTGACAATTGAGTCAGACCGAGGAGGACATTTTCATAATGAGATCATAAAACTGATTTGTGAAGCATTGAATGTACGACAAAAACTACATTGTGCCTACCGACCAGAGGCTTCTGGTGTGGTGGAGCAGATGAATGGTACTATCAAAAACAGAATAGGGAAAATGTGTTTAGCCAAAGGTATGAAATGGCCCGATGTCTTGCCTCTAGTACTCATGACTATTAGATCAATTCCAGACAGAACTACAGGGTTGAGTCCACATGAAATCATCATGGGACGAGCCATGCGCCACGTGTTTATACCAGTCAACAAGCTGATGACTATAACTGATGACATGGTGTTGGAATACTGTAAAAGCCTGGCTGACGCTGTTCATTCTGTTTGGAGCGGTTGCCACCACCCTTGAAAAGAAGCCAGCCCATGATCTCAGCCCAGGGGACTGGGTAAGGATAAAAGTCCACAGAAGAAGAAACGGTTTGGTTCCCAGGTGGGGAAAACCAAGACAAGTCATCTTGACAACAACAACAGCTGTAAAGTGTGCCGGATTAAAGAACTGGATCCATGCTAGTCATACTTTGAGAATTCCAAATCCAGTCGACAGCACATAAAAGGAGTATTTTAACGAATCAGAATCCAGTACGGAGTCAGATGACGGAGAGCCAAAAGACAAAGAAAACCCTAAAAGGGGGGAAACAGAACCCAGTTTAACTTTTGTCCCCAGAAGTAATTCCCTGAAGAGAAGGTTACAGATTTCTGATACCAGTTCAGACTCAGAGACAGAACAAAGAGCACAATCTTCCAGGAAAGAACAAGGGAAGAACAAAGAAAAGGACAGTGAAGAGACGATAAAAGAGATTCACGAGAAGGAATTGCTAGATGAAAGATTGAGAGAAATACCACCTGAAACAACACATTTAGATGGACAGGTGCCAGATACAGAGAGAGAGGGAAAGATTATTGCGGAAGACCCCGAGGAGGCGTAGGGAACTCCAACATCCAGTTAGAAGCAGGGACAAGTAGTCAGCAGGAAGACTGTGTGCCGGTGATTCGAGGAGGGACAGAAGTAGGGAAAACAAAAGAAGTGGTGGAAAAAGAAACTGTTGAGAGTAAAAAGCAAGTTGAAACAGAGACAGAGGAAAGCGAAGATGAGATACCTGAGGGTCGAGTTCTGAGAAAGAGAGCTTGGAGAACTGAAAAGAACGACAAAGGGAGTAAATTGAAAAGAGCTTCAAAGGACGACGTTTGGCCAAATAAGATAAAAAGAATGAGATATCGATTGACACGAGTAAATTCACCAAGGGCTGAACATGTGAATGAAGTGACAAGTCAGGAGAAATCAAAAGAAGAAGAAACAATTGTGGTTAAAGAAAGCAAAAGAACAAGGAAACCTAACCAGAAGTATAAATCACCGGAATGGACGTATGTGGCCCTGCCTGAAGTAAAAGAAGAGGCGGATAGCCAAGGAAATCCAGAGGTGGTTGTACCGGAAGTGGTTGAGGAAGACGAAGAATCGGAAATCCTGAGAGTTATCTTATCCAATATTGGAGAAGAAGCAGATGTTCAGGACATTCTGTATACCGAAAACGAAGGAAAAGTGAAAGATGATGAAATGCCAAACTGAATGAGACAAGAAAACTACTGATGGAAAGACAATAAAATACTGAAAAAGACAAAAACTGGTAGAACCAAGTAGGTGCTTAGAGCCTTGGGTTAGAAAAACTAGTTGTGAAGTAGAAGAGGCTAAGTCAAAAGACACGGTCCATTTTAGCAAAGATGGCAAACACAGATAGTAGCAAAGGTAGATGTACATGTTTGAGGAGATGGTGCAAAATGTGTTGTTGTACAGGATTATTAATGCTTCTATGGAGTATACTTGCTCTACTAATCTCATTTAAAGTTACAATAGATACATTAGAAGGACATAGTGAAAACATAACTAATATAGGGAAGATTCAAAAGGTAGTTCCGACTAGAATAGATGAAAATTATTTACATAAAGACAGGACTATAACAGATTTTTCTAATAATGTGTTTTCAAAATTGTTGTATGAACATGTAAAGACCATGGACGTAAGGGATTGCTACGTATGTATGCAGTTATCTGTATCTGCATCACTTATCACCTTCCAGTAACTAATGGAATAACATGTAGTGTAATAGCTAGTTTATTTTATCAAACAGGTAAATTAGAGTATTATTTTTCAGATGTAGATCACTATATTTTCACAAGTACCACAATTAACAAACTAAACAAGGTAAAACCTGCAAAGGTATTAGGTGAATTTTTCTTAGAGACTAAAGAACTAACTTTAGAATACATATTTAGAAATAATTTGACTTACAGTTTAAGAAAGAGGAAAAGACATTCTTAGATATGGTTGAACAAAGGAGATTGAAAATGCAAAGAAAAGCTTCAGAAGGGAAAGTGGAGAAAACAGTTTGGGATGTAGAAACAGAAAAACACTTAAAAGGGGAAACAAGTCCAACTATGGCTTTAGATCGGCCTCAGAAAGGGAAATTGTGTATTAGAAGGAATCAAACAGCATATGATAATTATTTTGTAGGGAATAGCGAGTGCCGCGATACATACCGAATAATGGGAGGATGGGGATTTAAAGGTGGAAAAGATCCAGTTTTTCCAGGACTGTATTTTATTTGTGGGAACAGGGCTTATTATCGTTTGCCAGACCATTGGTATGGCACATGTTATGTAGGCCTTGTTTTTCCAAAGATTTTTCATATGGATAGAGGAGAAGATGGTGTACATAGTTTAGGTAGTTATTTAGCACGTAGTAAGAGAGAATCTTGGACAGAAATTGTGAGTGACATTTTTGGAGCATTGATACCCGCAGTGGGAATATCTCTGAATGCAAACAAAATAAGAAGACTTTCAACAGTAGTGGATCGCTTGTCAACAAGCACCGCTGGAGGATTCTTATTGGTAAATACTGAAATGGTTGCCATGCATGCTATGGTAATGCAAAATCGACTTGCCCTTGATATATTATTGGCAAAAGAGGGTGGAGTCTGTGGAATGCTGAAAGTTCAGCATTGTTGTACTTACATTCCTGACGAAAGTAGAGATTTTAAAATGTATATTAAAAATATTACGGAGAGGGCGTGGCTAGCAGCCGGAGATGGCGGACGTCTTAACGGCGAGCTCCGGGCCGGGGAGCTTCCAAATCCTGTAAATGCACACATCCCGAGGAGCCGAGTCAGAATTCGGCTCCCGGACTCTGCTGGGATCGTGAGGGGAACTGCCCGGTGACCAAGCGACCGCCTCGCAACTCGCCGCCGCCGGCTGTGTCACTGTTACCGGCGGCGCGCTGATCCTGGCCTGTGGTGGCAAGGGCGGGCTGCAGCAGCGGCGCTAGGGTGAAATCTGAGCTGAGGGACGTGACTCGGCGGGCGGCGCGGACTGGCACTGTGTCCCCTGGTCTGCGGCCTGGTGTCGGCTCGATGCGGTGCGGCCAGCGAGGTGCCCCGCCTACCAGAACCTGATCGCTGCGTGTGGGGACTCGGCTGCGGGGCGGCCGGACTGCCTGCCCCGCTCGGGGGGCCCCCAAACGTTGTGGAGCAGCGCTCGGCCTGGCGGACCCCCTTGGGCGCTGGCGCCCAGGTGCGCGCTGTACACCCTGCGGCCTGGGGCAGCGTGGCACGGTTATCCTGCGCCAGAGATACATCCCGGGGTGACTGCTGGACCGGGACGCCGGCGGGGGACTCCCAGTGGACGACGCGGATTTCTGGCGGCTGAGCGTGACTGTGGGTGTCACCCTGCGACGGCTGTGCGAGAGACACCACCTGCTGTGTGCTGCCCAGTATCGACGTCCGACGCGCTCCTGGAGCCCGTGAGTACCCACCCACCCAGACAATTTACCTGCCCTGACGGTGGATGAGGTGTGGCTGCGGGTGGTGGGGTCCGGGGACGGCGCCGACGTGCCCTGAGCCTCACAACACCCTTTGAGGATTGCCGGTGGTGGTGGCTGGTGGAGCTTGGGGCCTGAAATCCTGTTTGGCAGAGAACGGAAACACGGAGACTCCCCACGCGCAAGAAGCCGGGGACGATACGGATAACCTCAGATCCTGTGGGGTGGCTCGTTCCTCGCATTGCCCCCCATACTGGCTGACTGCACCTGCCTGCTGCCTGGACTGCTTGGTGGAGGATAGCGGCTGCACCGGGGGCGATTGTGGAGATCGTTTGAGAGCTTGGCTTGTGGCTCCTGGAACGTGCATTAGGGCGGGCGCGCTCTGATATCCGGATCTGCTGCCTACCCTCCGCCTGAGTACCGCTATGGGTAGGGTCAGGCTCAAGACTCCTGCATGCCCGCCTGGTGGGGACACCACGCCCCGTCCCCCGACCGGTTCTGGTGTTCGACCAGCCCGAGCGTCCAGTGGGGAACGGCCACCGGCCCCTCCAGATAAACTGGATATGATACTTAAAGAAATCAGAGACACTCGCTCGTCACTGGAGGGCCAGCTGGGAGTGATATCCGTAGACCTGATTCTCCTGAAAGATGACCACCGGAAGTTGGCAGACAAGGTGCGTCATACGAACCAGACAGTGGAGCCTATGGTATCACAGGTGGCAACCCACACCGAACAACTCGAACTCACCCGCATGCGCCAGGAGATCGACGTACTACAGGCGCGTGCGGACGACGCGGAAGGGCGCGCGCGTCGCAACAACCTCCGGATAGTGGGATACCCGGAGGGCGTGGAGGGCCCGAACCCCACGGTCCATATTGAAAACTGGCTAAAAACAGTGGTGGCCCCTACTGGTCTCTCCCCTCACTTCACTGTGGAAAGGGCGCATCGGGTCCCTGCGAGGCGTCCCCCGCCGGGGGCCAACCCCCGCCCTCTACTAGCCCGTATCCTGAATTACAGGGATCGTGACCATCTCCTGCGCGCTGCCCGGGACAGTGGACAGCTGCGTGTCGATAATACCACCGTCCTCATCTTCCCAGACTACACGCAGGCGGTGCAGCGGAGGCGCTTCTCCTTCATGGACGTGAAGGCGCGAGTACGCGCAGCGGGCCTCCCCTTTGCGCTGCTTTTCCCGGCCAAACTGAAGGTGGTCCATCAACAGCGTTCCCTCTTTTTCGACACGCCGGATAGTGCGTGGGACTGGCTGGACAGAAACTTCCCGGAGGTTCTCCCAGGTCGGGGGTTGGATTCGGCGGCGCCGCAGTCACGGAGACCCCCACGACAGCGGAAACAGACTATGCTGACACAGAGTACGCCCTCTGGCGCTCCGCCGCAGCAGCAGATTCGAGAGGGACAACGTGCGGCGCTGTGCTCGGCCTCCTCCTTTCACTCCACCCGACCCGCGATCAGTACTAGCCCTTCCCCAGGAAACTCCACGGACTCTGACTCGGAGGGAAGTGTGGCGCTGTTCCCCTCGGACTCCACTCACCTTAGCAAAGACCCCCTGGAGAGCCTACCGGGTTGATACTAGGGATGTCGACTTTGTTTGTGGGCCTTGCTCTCCGGAGATGCGCTTGGAAATATACATCACGTTACTGTTCATTGATGCCAGCTCCTGTGTACACCGCCCACCTTAGTGGCGCATTGGATTATATTGTGTAATCTGGTCTAATATAGATAGCTCCCCGGCCTGCCCTGTCTTGGGCGCTTCCACGATTTGAACACATTACTGATTTCTCAGTGTGTACTTGATCAACTCCCCATTAGGCGATAGCACTGGTTTAGACTTTATAGTCATGTTCTGTTTACAGTTTGGTCGGACGTGGTTGGGGCGTCGGACCCAGTATTGGATAACATTGTTTTTGGTTTACAGGTTTGCCACAGGGTCTGGGGGATGCGGGGTTGGGGCCGGGGGGTGGGGGTGGGGGCGGAGGGGGGCTTAGATGGGGAGGGGTGGTCTCCCGTCATGATGTCGATCCCCAAGTCCTATGTTTTGATATCCTGGAATGTGCTGGGTATGGGCTCCATTCATAAACGCCACAGTATAGCGGCCCAGTTGCACCGTCGCAAGGCCCAGATAGTGTGCCTACAAGAAACTCACCTGATACATACCGAATCCCTGAAACTGCAAAAACGCTGGAGGGGCCAGTTCTACGCCACTTCCTACTCCGCCTTCTCTAGAGGTGCCGCGGTGTGGATCCACGCAGGGGTCCCCTTTTCCTTAGTAGAAAGCCGGGTTGATGAGCAGGGTAGATATGTGTTGTTGCGGGGACTACTGGATGGCTCGCTAGTGGTGTTGGGCTCCTTGTACGCCCCTAATGTGGATCATGCGGAATTCCTTTCCCGCGTCTCCGTGGCCTTATCTGACCGGAGTGATTGCCCTTGGCTGCTTGGGGGCGATTTGAATGCGGTCCTTGATGTTGAGTTGGATCGATCTCACCCTCCTTTGGCTGGTACTGCTGTGCGAACCCGAACTGCGGCCCTGGGTCAATGGACGCAGGGGTGGGACCTGTTGGATCTTTGGAGGCTGCAACACCCGGGGGCTAGGGAGTATTCCTTCTACTCTTTTCCTCATCGGTTGCATACACGCCTGGACTACTTTTTGGGCTCACCGGTATTGACTTCGGCAATTTCCCATTGCACTTATCTGGGCAAAACCCTATCTGATCACAACCCCATTGAACTGTGTCTTAGGTGGGGCCGTTCCCCAGCACCGATACCGACTTGGAGGATGCAGCCCCTCCAGTTGGAGGACCAGGTCTTCCGGGACACTTTGCAGAGGGCGATCACCACATATTTCACTGTCAACGAGGGTACTGCTTCAACACGGTCCCTAGAATGGGAAGCCTTTAAGGTGTCTATACGGGGGGGGTGTCCCTCGGATCCCTGGTGGGAGCCCGCAGGGAGGTGGTTCGGGACCTGTCCCAACTGGAGGCTGCGTTGCAGGAACAGGAAGTAGAGGCCCAGCGGGCGACGCAGGCTGAGGCTTCCTTACAGGAAGCCAGAGTGAAATATGCGGAAGCTCTAGAGCGACTTCGCTTATTAGATTACAGGGCATACACCCAGCGCACACATTCGGAGGCAGATAGGGCGGGCCCGTTATTGGTGCGACTAATTGCCCCCCCGACCTGTCCGACCCCTATCCTGGCCATTAATACCGGACGATATGGACAGGTCCAAACCCAACTGGGGATAAACTCGGCGTTCCGGACTCATTACGAGACACTCTATAGGGCGCGCCCGCTGCCGGACACGGAGACTGTAACTGAGTTTCTGGCGCGGGCGGACTTACCAGTGTTCTCTGCGACAGAGATACACGACTTAAAGGCACCAATTACGCCTGCCGAGATCAGAGTGGCGCTTAAGTCGCTAGCCCTGGGTAAGACCCGCGGCTCTGATGGGTTGCCCGTCGAATTTTACTCCACCTTCTCTTCCCTATTGATACCTAAACTACACCAACTCTATACGTCTTCACTCGCAGAGGGGAGGCTGCCCCCTACCGCTCGGGAGGCGATCGTCACTTCCCTTCTCAAGCCGGACAGAGACCCCTTAGATATGTCATCGTATAGGCCCTTGTCACTCCTCAACACAGAATACAAAATTCTTAGTAAACTCCTTGCTAACCGCCTACTTCCACTCATTTCGCGACTGATCCACACGGACCAATGTGGTTTTGTCCCACGACGGAGTACTTCGCTGAATCTCAGGCGCTTTCATGCCATTTTGCACGCCTCCGGACCCCGGCCGGCAGGCGCGGGGTGTTTATCCCTGGATATTTCACAGGCCTTTGATACGCTCAGCTGGTCTTACATGTTGGAGGTATTGAAGAAAATGAGTGCTCCCCCAGAACTGTGTGCCTGGATCCAGTTGCTCTACACGGCCCCAACGGCCAGGGGGAAAACAGGATCGATCATCTCCTCAGCCTACCCTATCTTCCGGGGTACACGCCAGGGGTGCCCACTATCGCCTATATTGTTCGTCTTGGCGCTTGAACCATTAGCCCAAACTCTCCGGCAGGTCATGGCTCCCCATGGCATTCTGATGGAGGGCGTCTTACATTCAGTCTCGCTATATGCAGACGATATGCTGTTATACTTTCGTGATCTCCAGGCCGACATGGGGGAGGTGGCGGATATTTTTCTCCGCTTCGGGGAGATCTCCGGGTTGCACCTCAATGCTGCCAAGTCCATAGCCTATTCTTTCAGTGACAGGTTCGTGGCACCGGAGCTCCGTTTCAGGCCCTTGACCTTCAGAGTGGCGCCGGTCACCTTTAGGTACTTGGGGATTAATATATATCGGTCCGTGCCAGATGTCATTGCAGGCAATCTGGTGCGGACCATCTCTTCCATTCGCTCTCAAATTGCATTTTGGAATACATTGCCCCTCACCGTCGCAGGACGGGTTACGATTTCCAAGATGGTGATGTTGCCCCGCCTGCTTTACTACTTCGTCAACATCCCGGTAGTGTACCCCGCTTGGATCTTTCGAGAGCTGGATACTCTGCTGATCTCGCTGATCTTGGGTGCGGGGAGACATAGGCTTGTGTTGGCAAAGCTGCGGTTACCGAATGGAGCTGGCGGGATGGGTGCACCCGATTTTAGGGCATATTGTATCGCTGGCCAGCTGCAGTGGTTGGCCTACTGGCTAGCAGGTAAAAACCTGTTTGAAATTGGCTATACCCCGACCCACTTGGCGCGCGGTGCCCTGCAATCGCTGCTGTGCCCCGGTGCCCCTCGGCCATTGGACTCTCCGGCCCTGCTGAAGATAGCGCTTCATTACTGGATGCGGGCATGTAAATACGCCAAAATCCGGAATCCATACTCACCGAACATACCGCTGTGCGGCCTCCCTACGTGACGGGGAGTGTTGCGCGTCGGGCAGGTACGGCCATGGGCACAACAGGGGGTGGAAACTATAGGGGCCTTTTTCCAAGAGGGTAACCTGATGTCCCACGAAGACTTTGTGAGAGTTAACAGGGTACCTGACACCCAGTTCCTGCTCCACGCTGCGATTTCTCGTTATATTCGGACACACTGGCAGGTGACACCGGAAGAACCCCCCACATTCCACCTTTTGCGCTCTCTCCACTTAATGGGCCATGGACGATTTCTGGTTCGTTGGCTTTACCGGGGCCTCCGGGAACATACTCAAGTTTCAGTGGTCGCTCTCGGACATGATGGGAGACAGACCTGTCCCGAGCACTTAGTGACAGAGAATGGGCTTATATCTTGACGTACCCTAAAAAAGTGTCCCGCAATTGCAGATTGAAAACTATTCAATTATTTGTCCTCCACAGGGCGTATCTTACTCCCCATATACTAAGTAGGATGTACAATACGGTGGCTGCAACCTGCCCCCGCTGCCTGGCACCGGACGCCGACCTCATACACATGCTGTGGCTCTGCCCGATGCTGAGGGGATACTGGGGTGGGATAACGCATGTCTTAACCACAATTACTGAACGCCCCTCTTGGGACACTGCAGAGGCTTGTCTATTGGGCCTTTTACCGATCCCCTTGAAAGCAAAGCTGTTGCGCCGTTTCGCCAACCTGGCATTAATGCTGGCGAAGCGCCTGATAACACAGCGGTGGAAGTCCCGCATGCCGCCGAGTGTGGAGGCTTGGAAAGAAGAGGTGTTGAGGTGGGCGGTGGCGGAGCGCGAGGCGCTATACCGGGAGGAGAGTCGGGGGCTACGCAAACGACCGATCTCCCTGGAATGAGCGCATCTGACCGAATTATTCAAGGGCGAGATGGAGGAGGAGGAGGGCGTGGGGGAGGCTGTGGAGGATGTGGTGGCTGCCCCCCGGAGTTCCCCCGCATAAGCAGTAGTGCCGGTAGATGGAGGTGGGTCGTTGCGGCCGAGGGTGTGGGTCTGACTCCTGGTTATGGGATGTGTGATGTTCCGTGTGGATGTGTCTGTTTCCTGATGGGGGGTGATAGCCGTGGGGGCTGGCCCCCCGCGCCCACCCCCACTAATTGGAGGGGGATCTTGCCTGCCCATTTGGTTCCCCCCTTTCAGGCTGCGTGGACCGGCCTCTTCCCTTCCCCTACCGGGGGCTGGGGTGGGGATTGGCCTCTGAGCTGGCCCGCCCTTCCCCTTCCTCCTTTCCCCCCCCCCCCGGGATATGCTCTGAGTCCCCCCCAGACTAGGATTGTTTTCCTTGTGGCATAGTTGGGTATAGAGGGTGGGTTCCGGGTGGGAGGTGGGGTAATGGGTCAGTTGAGCAGACAACGCTCCCCTTGGGCACAATAGGTCGGAGGCTAGGAAGGTAATGCTCAACACTACAATAAACCGGTGGCCTCCTTAGTGGTATTAGGACATTCTTGATAAGCTTCGTAGACAACGCCACAATTGGCACAGATGGTGCACAATGCCTGAATTGTATCCTGAGCTCTCTGTATAACTAAAATGCTCAATGTAATGTGTACTATGATATACCCACTTGAAAATCCCAATAAGGTTGTTTAAAAAAAAAATGAAAAAAAACATTACGGAATTGCATGACGAAATTGCATGACGAAATTGCACCACTGGAGGTTGAAGGTGTTTGGGAGAAGATTGGAAAGAAATTATAAGCTATTAAAGATTTTGTAGTAAAACTAGGTAGTACACTTTTAGGTAAGATATTATTTCCATTAACATGTGTGATTTTCTTAGTATTAATAATTAGATTAGGATGTATTTGTCGTAAAAAGGATAAAAATCAGAAAAGATTAAAATGAGAAAATTTAAGGAGAAGAGATAAGAAAGAGAATTTGAAGAAATAGAATTAGAAGAAATCAAGGAGAGTATGTATAAAACAGCAAAAAGAGAAGAAACAGGGGAAACTGAAATGTGAATAGAAACAAGAAATCACTTTGAAATTCCGTAAAAGGGGATACAACATTTTTTGTTGGTGTGGTGATATAATCACCAAAGGGGGGGGGATTGCTGGAGCGGGTAGTACAACATTTTGTATACCCCCCCCCCATTCTGCATGTTTATATTAATCTGAATAATCAACTAATAGTAACCTTATTAATTTGTTTGAAGTGGAAGACTTACCAATTATATTAACAAAAGAATTACACGTGGGATTTGCATTTTGCATGGCTAAACTAATTGTATACTAACATATGTACGCATACTAATTGTAGGAAATTAGAATATTGCATAATATATGTTGCTTTTGTAATGTAACTGTAAGTTGAGCATCATTGAGTGAGTATAAACGCTTTGAATGTTGCTATTCTGCTAGATAATTAGTTACACATAGGGGAATTAGTGAGGGTTTAACATTTTATTAGCCATTTCTATGTTTTAATTACGTGTTTGTGTTTGTTTTGCTTAAGTTGACCATTTTGGCCTTCCTCAAGATGGCTGACTAAGACGCACAACGTGACTGCTGTTGTCACACGAGGTTCTGGGTGAAGTGCGCATGCGTCACCGCCAGCAACAATGGCCTCGTCCTGACCCCAGGAGTCGATGTTCCTACCAAGGACACTCTGGGAGCTTCGCCAAGACTACAACAATGGACTGTCTTTAAAACCGGAACCAGCAAGTGTTTTGACTTAATCTTGCGGACTATGTGAGAACTTTACCGATCAACCCTAAATCCACCAATGAGGACTGACTAAAACCCCAATCTTGATACATTTTGACATTAGTTTCATTATAAAAGTAGGTAGGAAAGTGAATTTAAAAAAACTCTCTCTTCTTTGACGAACTTGATTTCCTGACGTTATGCTGACGGAGAGGACGGGGACACTGCTGGACAGCTGTTATCCTGAATCTATGAGAGACTGAATTGCGGCCTAAATTTGATGAATTTAAAGATTTTTCCATGACTTGACTGACTTAGAGGACGACTATTAGCTAGATTAGGTAAATATAATGTTCTGAGGTTTGGACAATTATTTTCTAACAATTTGCAATTTTATTAGATAAATGATGTTTGATTAATTGAAAACTGTGTTGTGTTGATTATTTGAAGAAACTAGAATAAGAGAAGAGTATAGAAAAATGAATTGAATCACTAAATCATATATACAACTAACTGATTCATAACCCAATGAGGGGAGGAATATCACAAGGTTGGAGTCAATAGAGTATTCAATGCATTTAGGGTTTAGGTAAAGATATTCCTTTCATGTCAGCGTTTGGAAACTTATTCCTCTAGGGAAGATTGAGGTATTTGGTCTGTGACGAAGGGGGAATATGATGTTCCACGCTGCAACAATCACACACATCTAGGTGTTTTGTGCGATTAAAACCAGACCCTCCTGCACTGCCAAGGTGGAGAGTTATCAGCCTGGCCTTTTTCAAGTTCTAAACTCTTAAACAGCAGCCAGTTGTGGTGACTGTCAGGGGACTGTGTGGCCCAGGAAAATTGTTTTCCACATAGATATTTGAAACATTAGGTGAATAGTTGTAGCCCGCAGCACAAAGGTGTGGTCCTAAAGTTATCTGAACAGCAGGGCTGCAGCGTGCCAGAAGTACAGGAGAGGCACCTCTGAAAGTAAGCATCTGTGAGCAGCAGGATGAGAGGGAAGTGTGAGTGATGGGAAAATGTGCGGAGGTGGTGTCTGGGGGCTGAGAAGCAGACAGATTCCCCAACTCATACCCCTGAAGGAGAGTAGAAACCATTCCCGCACCACATCTCTTGGCCTGGTATTCACAGTTTCCAAAGACAACTGTTAATTAGGCAATTTTGTTAGGTTATGTTCCAGCATATTTCTAAAGCGCACATACACCAAAAAGTGTTCATGGCGCTTTAAATGGTGTCTCTCAGTAAAAAACTGGTGGTCTGGTAGCATCGTGTGTCCTTGTGGAGAAATGTCTTGTCCCACTGTTTATAAACCGACCTTTTGATATGTAAGGGTGTGTTTCTGACTATTTAACCACTTAACACAATTTGGAGACTTTATTCCACAATTGTGATTGTAAATTGGTGTGGGTAGGATGTTTAAACGGTGTGGGTTATCCGGTGGGGTTGTTCTTTGGACCTTAGCCTAACCGGTCAGTATGTAGAGTGTGTAGTTTATTTTTTCTGGAAGATGATTCCCAGTGGGAGTTTGGGTCAAGAGGCCTTCCATCTAACCTCAGCCAGGTACAGCAGTATTGTCGGTAATGGGTCTTATGCCCTTCTAAATGACCTTGGAGGTTATGTGAAAGGTGCAATATTTGCGGATCTTCTGTGTTTCATCTGGCGCTCATTATTGCTATGTTCTCGTTTTCTTGCCTCTTTGTAGATGAAACAGACCTGTCCTTATCTTGCACCGTTTTGCTGCTCTTGGCTGCAGCTCCCCTGTGTTGTTATTCTGTCTGATACGTCCTGGTGTAAAGTCCCCCAATTGTGAGTCCTTCTGTCCCCATAGCACCCATACTCTCGGGTTCCCGTGTGGTAGTGTTTCCTGCCCTACCAGAGTTGTCTCCTTGGTTCTCTTTAACGAAGACCTCCTGTTCCTTTGATTTCCATGTAAGACAGAACAGACAGTTAAACAAACAAGCCCCTGATTAGCGACATCAAGACTAACGCAGAAATATAGGGGATCAATATTAGGGACGTGGAAATTAAACTAGCCGCCTACGCAGACGACATTCTTATTGTAACAGAGCAACCCAAGACCTCTATTGTGGCCCTGATAGAAACCATAGAGATATACTCAGGACAATCAGGATATAAGCTCAACAGGGACAAATCAGAATGCAAACCCCTCAACATCCACACCACTAGGGACACCCTAGGGGGGGGTTGGGCCTGGCCTGGCAAACAGGGTTCATCAAATATCTAGGGATCCACTTTGGTAATGACTTCATGACCACACTAAACCAAAATGAGAAGCTATTGATAGAAAAAATAAAGAAACTCCTGGAGTCCTGGTCCCCCAAATTTATAACCTGGTGGGGCAGAATAGAAACGATCAAGACGATGATCACCTTAATGCTCAATTAGCTGTTGAGCATGCTACCTCTTCTACTTACGGATGACTTCCACCGCAAAGTGGATAACCTGATTAGTAAATTCCTATGCTGGGGAAAAAAGGCACGTATAAGTATAATAAAACTAAGGCTAGACAAAAAACTGGGAGGGTTAAATTTAGCAGACTTTAGAACCTTCCAAACCGCATTCCTGGCAAAACAAGGAGCTTGCTGGTTGTCACCCCCGCAAAGTTACACGCCAGTATGGCAACTAGTCGAGCAAGCCATACTTAACAACCTCAATCCACTGGTGCTGCTGACAGCTAACAAACACACACACGCCTCCAGCCCAATCTTCAAAAACATAAAAATCGCCCTACTCAAAATAGACAAGAAAATGGAGAACAGTGTAAGGAACTCGAAATGGTAATCTCTTTGGGCCAACAGCAAGATCAAATACAAAGGGAAATGCCTAGCCCTTGATGCATGGATGGAGAAAGGCATCTCCTACCCAGCCCAACTAGAGGAAGAGGGCCATCCCATCACGTTTAACACACTGAAAGATAGACATAAACTACCGGCCATTGAGTTCTACAATTTCCTAAAAATCAAAACAGCCCTAACAAAAGCCAAACTATCTCCATCCAATCCATCAATCATGCAGTATATGGCAAAAATCAACAGAATATGTCTTCAAGTATCGCACCTCTACAAACTACTACGCCCAAACTCCACCAAACTTAACGATAAGTCAACTAACTACTGGGTAAAACAAGCCAATATCTCACTTAATGAGCAAGAGCTAGCCTTGCTTTGGGTCTCCCCCTCACGTAATAAAATCTCCCCAGTACTATCATAAACAAAATTCTGGCTACTTCACAAGACTTTCTGGACCCCCGCTCGGTTAGCCTCGATAGGCCTCAGAGAAAACGACCTATGCTGGAACTGCGGCAACGAAAAGGGGGATCTAGCACATCTCATATTCTATTGCCCAAAACTCAAAACGTTCTGGGAGAAAATCTTTGATTTCATAAAGAAGGCGCTGGGATGCACACTAATTCCAGAATTCTCTTCCCTCACCACCGCATTCCTGACCACAGGTCTTCCTACACAGGGTCCTACTAGACCTCCTACTGACCGCGGCAGTGAAACTGGTCCTGTCCAACTGGAAGGATACTGCTAGGACATCATACAAAGGCTGGGTCAATTGGGTGACGTACCTCAGAGGCGCCGATAGCACTGCCCTGCAAAACTCACCCTGGAGACCAGCTACTAGGGGGATCTGGAAGTCGCTCGACATGTATCTGGACTCCTATGAACCCCCGTGAGTCCACTTGGGGTCCCCATGGGGGGGGGGGGGGGTCGGATTTCACACAGGGCTACAAACCCAGACTACGCTCATAGCTATAGAACACTTTTTGTATCCTATTTCCACTCTTTCTTTCCTATCTTCTCTCTTTCTACCATCCTGTTCCTAATTTCCCAGCAAGTCAACGTAGAGAGGCTCAGCTAAACATGTATACCACAGTACCTGTAATTACTGCAACACCAACCACGTTTGGCTGGAACCTCATAACGGAAATGCAAATGTACTTGTTTTAAAAAAAAAGTTTTTAAAAAATACTTTGAAATCAAAAAATAATACCACAAAAAACAAACAGATAATTAATCAGGCGGGTTCACACCACTGGAATTATGCAGCAGTAGAGGGACGAATTATTCTGTAGGGTTGAGTTAATTATACTGCAAGACAGGTCACATTATGCGGTGGAATGAGGCACAATTTGTGCTAGTATTACTTCATTATTTTGCCATTTGTATACTTGTTAACACTGTCTGGGCAGTGGTTGCACCTCATGAGTACCCTTTTAACACCCCGAGAAAGCAATAAACAACAGAAAGGTGGCAGTCAAGCTCTGCAAAGGGACTTCCATTGGCAGCTCAAGTGTCTCTGCGTTTTAGTAACTTTTGAACCATTTGAGCTAGAAAGAGAATTTTTTGGGGGGAGGGGGGTGGCTAACCCCTGCAGATTATGCAGTAGATGATGGATTATGCGGCAAATATCTAATTATGCGACACACAATCGCATAATTCCAGTGGCCCTGGAAGGCAAAGATGCCGGGCATGGCTCTTCTGTCTGTAACCTTTTGTGGGATCACACCAGTGTTTACGAAAGGTAAGCGGTAGCTTTGCTGTCAGAAACAGGCAGGAGGGAGGTTTGCTATCTGTGGTGAGTGTGATATCAGCCAGCAGAGCAAGACATCGATTGGCCAATAGGGAGGTGCTTTGGGCAAATGAGGTGCAGCCCCGCTGAGTGCTGCAAGTGAGGAGTACCTCTGTCTCTCACAACACGTGAGAGATAGTTGTGCGGTGTGCACTGAAGAATAAGTCACGTGAGCAAGAGAGAGCGTTGCTCTTGGTGGCAGGTAAAAATGTGGGCTATTGCCCCTGTCTCCAACAAGTGCCAGTCTGTTCCTAAACCGGTGCTTGTCTGAACTCAAATCTCTGCTCAGAAGGACTGCAGGAACAGGCTGCCTGCCACAGCGGCTCCCTTCCACTAATCAAGACATTTAGCTGCAGGTAAAGGCAGGCCTCCTTGCTCTCTTACTGTTGGATACATTTTTGTGTAGAAGAAATCGAAAGCTGAAGAGAGTGTGGCATAGGGGCTTGAACGGTCGCACTTGAAGCTGGGAAACCGGGAGACTCAACATCCTATGATTCTGGGCAAATCACTTAATCTCTCGTGCCCGCCTCCTCCCAAAACAAAACAAACAGAATACGTCTGTCCATAATGCAACTGGTGCTCACATACTGGGCCCCGATACCTTTAAGTTGAGTTTGCGCTAAATAAAACTGCAATAAAAAAAAATAAAAAAAAAGACGTGTGAGAGATGAGGTAGAATGTATTTATTTCACTTGAGTTTAGACTCGTGAAAGGAGATCGAAATACAGGAGAAAAGCGTTGTCAATCTCCAGTTCCGGGCAGAAGGTCCAAGGCTGCCACTGCTCCAACCTAAGCGAGGATGCCTGCGTGACTGATCAGCCAATCTGCAGCAGCGTAGTTGCAAGGAGGGTTGTGGATGCTTTCGGATGCGCTAGAGAACTTTTCGGAGAAATGTTCGCCCGTTTCCACCAGTACGAAACGTATATTCGTGCCCTTAACTAAAGGCAACAAGACCTGACCTTCGAAGCTGCGTTCTATTAGTTGCTATGAAGCTAGGTGAAGGACAAAGTGTAGGAACAACCGAAAGCAAACCTGGTTCTTAGAACCTTTCTTATTTTCCAGTCCTGGTTCTTTCTTCAGGACATGACACTAGGAGTATCTAGGGCAGTGGCTGAGGTACAGTAGTACAAGCCGCTCCTGCTACCCTTTGATGTATATCTTCTCTAACCTGAGGGATAACAGTGCGGTGCCATGGTAAATCCTGTGTAAAATGAGGCGTGTCAGCTGTTGGTGGCGTGCCACTGTACCTATAAGATTGCTCTGCTATGCATGTACCTCAAATGTACTACTGAAGTAACCGAGGGATATTTCGCAACACAAAACATCTCTTCACCCTCCGTCTCCCGTGCAGACACGATACAGCTAAGGATAAAAACTGAACTGGACAAACTCTAAAACAAAGACAATTTCTTGCATCGTCATTACCTATGTACTACTAGTTGAATATTGGTCTCGGGTGGAGCAGTAAAAGCAGTAATGTGACCTACCAGAAGCCGCGCGCCGCCTGTGTGTCTCGTGCAGCTTGAGGGAACAGCAGCAGGGCAGGCTTCGCCCGGGGGCTCAGGATCAACACGCCTCTCCACAAAAGCACCGTGGCTGCTGTGGGAAGGTTTCTCTTCAGGCTAGTGACGTCTGATTGTGAAACCGAAACTGCATCTGCCAGTCAGGACCGCAGTCTTTCTCCGAGAAAAATATCGGATATGTTTTTCATGCTTAGAGTTTGGAACGGAGAAGCACAGCTAGCTGGGCACGAGTTTATAACAAGGAAGCGAGTGGTGCGCGCGCGCGCCACAGCGAGACATCTGTTTTGCATTATCGCGCACGCATCTATGCACGATAATTCAAAACAGATGTGGCCTGTGCAGGTAACCGCAAGCAATAGGTCGTGGGCGGAGCAAAGGCGGGACATTCACCTGCCTTTGCCCAATTGCGTGCTGTCTTTCTCAGAAAGACGCACGCAAAGGCGAATAGCCTCTGAAGGAAACAAACCAAACGAGCGAGCGTGTGGTCAGCTTTTCAAAGCCCTTTTACTGTTTACATAGTCTCGCCAGAGCAGCGCATGCGCGCTGCTACAGGCTCGACCTAAAAATACAAGAGTAAGAATTACGTTTCGATCCTTTACTAGGTTCACGATTAAGTGTGATGTATTCATAGCCTAAGCACAAAAAGAATGCTTCCCCACCAGCAACATAAACCACGCTACTGAACCCACAGAAGAGCACCCAGTGCACCCACCACCACAACATCCAACAAAGTGGAAAAGGCCTAAAGACCACAACGAGTTTCTCTCTAACAACATTCAAGGCTCACAAAAAACAATACTTACCGACTGAATAACTCAACTCACTGTCATCCAACAAACATCAGACAGAAAAACACCACACTCATGTAAATAACACCTTATATTAGGTAAAACGGGTGTCATCAATACGAGAAGTTGTGCTGGCAATCAAAATAATCAGAGGTACTGTGAGGCAATGATGTCCATCAAAGCTGTTTGGATGGTTAGAAGAACAATGACCAAGCACTAATTAGCAGGTGAAGGAAAAGGTCGCGAGAACCAAAAAACATCATCATCCACCGTTAAACAAGATGCTGCTTGCCGTGCCCAACTACTAAACACACCCCTCCTTTCATGCATTTCATTTTAGTCACATCAACCAAATCGTCAAATGCTAACAATTGCCACAAAGCATCTCTCAACCAGCACGTACGTTGTCTTCTACCCTTCAAATTGCCCTGCATTCTTGACCATATTGGGTCCTCTCTCCAGCTCCCCTTCTGATAGCAAGCGGGCACCCCTCATAACGCCTTAGGCTAACTTTCTGCAATGTGTCACTCTCAGCATCTCTGAGCCCCTTTGTGTTCAACTTCTGTAGGGCACATTTAGTTTACACAGTAAATTCCTATTTTGATAACTTGACAATGTTTTCTTTGAGTATGGATTAAAATTGAATATCATTTGTGTCAGATGAAGGGATATTAGCAAATTAATAACTATGTAGTGCAGGATACTAGTATTAACGTGCTTTTAAATGAGAACTTGCTTTTTATATAGCGCTCGATAGTGCAGTTTGATGCTATAAATAACAAGCAATTCCTGCAAACTTGGGGCAGATTTACAAGCCCCTTGCGCCACTTTTGCGTCACTTTTCCCATGTTAAAAGTGACGCAAAAGTGGCACAAGGGGCTTGTAAATCTGCCCCTTAGTGACTGAAGTGTTAAAGCTGGGAGTTGAGGGAGGTTGGAGCTGAGTGGCAGTGGACTGGGAGTTAGGAAAACGGAGTGGTCTGTCAAGGGTTTAATCAGAGGTACCTAAAGGAATATTATCCTCATCAGAAATTATTACATTTGTGTGTAATGGCATTAATGCAGTGACTGCATCCCACATATTCTAGCTCAAGCAGCATCTAACTTTCATGCTGACCTTTAATTCACAATAGGACCGTCTTGACTAGTGGCTGTGCGGGCGTGGGGGGCTGCACCATCACTACTGATGTACACAGTTCCCTTTCCTCCAGTGAGGCTTTATGTGTAATGCAGTCAAATGAAGCGTGGAATTATGTATGAAGTACTTGCATGAATTTCCCTTACCTAAAGATTAAATTACAATGTTCTTAAAATTTGATGGTTTCATATTGATTATGCTCTCTCCCTGTTTTCAGTGGGTCAGAATGCAGGATAAACAGAGGTATCAAAGGATTAAGATTTCCACTGATTCGAGAGGTCTTTGCACAGTTCTATGCCTCGTTCTATAGGGCCCGCCAGCTGACTGACACAAGCACATTGGGGACTACCTTGACATGCCGGTGGTGCCCGCTGAGGGCAGAGTGGTGCTTTAGGAAGAAATCACTTGATGAGGTCTAGGCGGCCACTGCGAAAGTGAAATCAGGGGAGACTCTGGGGCCCAGCAGCCTCCTGGCTGAATTCTTTAAGTAATATATAGGGCTGCTGGGACTATATCTGCTGGAGCTTTCCAGAGGGCCCGAGACAAGAGTGAACTCCCACCTGACTTTCAATGTGCTACCATTGTTGTGATACATAAGAAGTGTGGAAATGTGGATTTTCCTGATCAGTTATGTCCCCTATCTTGGACCCCAACGGTTCTATATGCATGTTACAAATACATGTATGTTCCCTCCAGTTCCAGTTTCTAAGACGCAAACATATGTGTGTCTGCCGTCGACATGTTCTCTGTCAGATCCGCCATCGATGGGCTGGATATTCGATTCCTAAGTATGAAAGGCCACCGACTTTATATGGCTAAGTTACTACATTTTTACAGTTCAGGCAAGTAGGCCCGATTCTGTCCTCAAAGCCTTTCCCTGCTCTCTGTCTCTGACAGCTTCAGCTTGAGCTCGCATCTGTATCCATGAACTTTGTCCTACTCCCTGTGCAGCTAACGGTGCCTGCCTCGGCCAGTTTTCGCCTGCCTGCCAAGAAGCTGTATTTCACCTTCGAATTATCTATTTTGCTCTCTCAGCCGATGCATTCCTGTCTAGTGATTTAGGTAAACATTTCCTTTAGCTCACAAGCAAAGGACTCAGCCTTTCCGTCCTCCTGCAAATGATTCATAGCCCTGTTGCCATGGAAAGTTTTCTGCCTCTCGCTTCTCATATAGACACTTAGGCGTTTGTGCACGCACACAGTCAGTATAGACTAGATTTTGTCCGAGAGTCCTTCCTTGTGGATAACATAGTTCTCTAAACATAGGATGTTAGATATGATTTGGGATTAGGTTGACTTGACCCCCCAGACTTCTCGTCTCCACATGTAGAGCTAAATGTCAAGTCCCCTTCACCCCCTAGTTGTACGTCACTCACACGTCATACTGCTGCGCACGCATCTATGTTAAGTATTATCGTATAGATCCACCTATGTAAGATAACCAGAGCCAATCATGTTTCTTTTATTCCTTATTACGCCTAGTTTCGATTACGTACCTGTTATGTCACTTTTCTTATCAAATGTTACGCCTTCTACATTCGTTTCATTGTAATGTACTTATTATAAAAATGCATGTCTGTCAATAAAGTATTGTACTTCACTTCCTGAACCCTCGTGGTGACGGAACCTGAAGGCCGCGACTCGAGTCGGCCATTTTTGATGGAATAAAGCCCATTTAGAAAACCTCTTATACCACGGATTCTGCCTCTTGTTATTTTGAGCTATTTTATTTTATTTTAAGATTCCGTATGAAATTCAGTCCGGTAAAGAAGATTTTATTTACCACATAATGGCGCCCGAATAGGGACACTTTCTCATCTCACGCGCCGGCGGTGCGTTGCAGGCCCGGTCTCCTGCCACAACTGGACGGACCATAAACGCGTACCAGCAGGATTTCCTGTAAGCTCCCTCCGGTCAAGCGGGGGCGACTGAGGCTGCGATCAACCCAGACGAGGCGGTGAGAAGTGCGAAGTATCCCGACCAGAGCCTAGCTGAGAGAGCAAGATCCGAGGTATACAGAGGCCCACCAGGTTTCTCGAAATCCCGATGTCCAGAGGGTCCGCTGTCCGCAGTCATCGAGTCCTGTCCATTCTCTGAGGCCTTCCGTTTCAAGGAGCTACTCGGTGAGTACCATCGCCGGGGAGGCGTGTTGACGCGCACATAGGTTGTGCCGGTCAAGACGGATTTGGGTACACAAATCCGGTCTGCACTGTTTAGCAGTGTATATGTACTGTTTAGCAGTATATCAAGTATTCCGAAGTATGCAGTTATTGTCAAGAATTCAGCGTGGTGATTAGTTAGGCAGACTGTCATCATTGTCGGTCATTGTTAAAATATTTAATGTTCAATATTTAAAGTGTTTAAATGTCTTGCATATTGTGGTATGAATGATTGTTCATTGTTCACTGTTCTTTATTGTGTTTTTCGTATTAAGTAAGTTCAAGAGTAAGTATCAGATCAGTTGTCAATATGCCGCTCTTCTCGAAGTTAAGACAGATTACTACCAGAAAAGGGGTGCTTGAAGAAGCAGTTCCTATTCTTCCTAGGGACACTCCAGGGCATTTTATGTACCATAAGCATGGCTTAGATGCCATATTGTTTCTTGATCTATGGGTAGATTATACCAAGGGATTGCCGGAAAGTCAAAGGTGGCCCGCAGCGGGAACCTGGGATGCAGAGTGCATCATGAAAGTAGAGGAAGAGTTATGGAAAAGAAAGGTCAGACAGTCACAGAAAGACGCTGTTGAGTTATGGCGTAAAGAATCTCATAGACGTACAGAAAAAGCACGTAGACAAGAAGAGAGGAGTAAAGAAAGTTCAAATAAAGTTCAAGAAAATCTATTAATTGAGGAAGGTATCCGAGTGAAATCAGAACAAGTAAATAGACAAAGAAATGCTCTTATGAATGGTATGTATCCCCTTCTAGCCGAAGGACTACCTAAGGCTGTTACAGAGATGCCAAAAGACTTGCCACCCCCATTATTTCCAATTAAGGTACATCAAAAAGGGCATCCCAGAACCGCAGAAGATGTTTTTCTTTCCTCATATCTAGACGATGCAGCTCCCGAGTATGCTAACGCCACACCACATAGACCGTCTGGCGGAGGGGTTCAACGTCAGGATCAGGTATCTGTACCCGTGCAACAGCAAGTCCCGACGCAAGCATCGGCAAGCACATCTGTTTCCGCATCTGTCTCCGCAGTCGATTCTACAGGGGTGTCGACGCCCATAGTTGCTGTGTCACGTTCAACGAACCCATTCACACCCGACGCCCCAGATGGGGCCACGGGAGGTGCTAGCAGTACCTTTACACCACCCAGAATAAATAAACTTGTTTTTCAAGAGTCAGCGCATTCTCGTACACCTAAATTCGTAAGTGAACGTACGCTTAAAGAACTCCTTGTAAATTGTAGATATGACCCGGTGGTTGGTAAAGAGGATGAAATGGTCCTGGCATCATTACGTATCAGGCGAGCCGCAGAGTATTTAGCGAGGTTACCAGGGATGATTACGCATCTAGATAACATATATCATTTTGTTCAAACAGGACGAGATCCAGGATGTATTAACAGAGCTATGGAATTCCAGAAAGTAGAGATACAGGGGGAACTGTTACGTTTCCTCATAAACTGTGTGATCAGAAATCAAGACCGTCCGGGGGTAGACCCGAATGCAATGCTTATTCTTACAAGATGGAGTCAGAATATATCAGAAGGGAGACACGATAAGCAAAATTGTATAATAGCCATGTGCCGAAAAATCCGTAAAGAAATAGAGCGTATTCATGAAGAGAGATTGGGAACAGACGAGTTTGAGCAAGATGAAGTGTCCGAATCAGGGAATTCCGCAAGACAGTCAGAGACCATAGCCTATGTAGGCAGAGGAAGATCCTGTGAAAATACTAGATGTTTTTCTGATCCCATACACTCTGTATGTCCAAATAATAGCAGAACGTATCCGACGCCTGTAATAAATCTGAAGTCTCCTGAACATTCGTTTCAAGCCGCAGATAAAATACTACGAGAACGAAGGGGTTACCACCTCCTCGATTCCATGGATGAGCAAGAATTAGCCAGATCAGCTGTTCACTGGATTGACAGTCCTGAAAAATACGGTGATGAGACCGTAGCACACACGTTTTTTAATCTCAGTACAGATGAACAACGTTTAGCTGGAATCTATATGATTCAGCAACTCCTCATATTATATAAGAGCCAACATGCTGACCCTGGTCCTTTACCTGATATATTAACGGAACTACTCACAAACAGATGGGGAGGTTCTAGTAACAAGCTAATTAAAGAGATATTAGTGTCACGTAAGCAGTATGTCCTTTTTGTAAGTCCGGATTCTCTCTCGCTGCCCCGCAGAGAAAGAGCGCCGTACTATATGGATAGACAAAATCCCCTACGAGAAGTGCACCCAATAAAAGGCGAAGACAATGAGTTTCACCGTGTATTTGTTTACACACCCATATCAAAAATGGAATTATTAGAAATGAAAAAAGTAGTACCTAGTCATGACAAAGACCCAGCGGGTTTCCACCGAGAAATTAAAGACATGTTACTGATGGGAGAGTACACCTTTCCTGATATTATGACGATATTAAAGGTGCTTTTGCCTGCTGGCATTTATGAAAAACTGAAAGAAAAAGAGTGGGAAGTGGGTGACCAAAAGATAGACTGGACAGCATTAGCAGAGGAAGAAAGGGGCCGAACTGCAGGTTCAGGGCTCGGGGATAAAGTTAAACTGTTACCAGGTTTACTAGTACAGGTACTGCCACGTTTATTAACTACAAAAAAGGAAGATTGGGGTGCAATCACAGCCTGCAAACAAAAGCAAGATGAAGACACAAGCGATTATTATGCTCGATTTGAAAAATGTTTTGGTATAAATAGTGGTATAAAAGCAAGTAGTGACTCATATCCACATTTATTTGTGACAAAATTAGTGGAAAATGCATTGCCTCCAGTAAAGAATAGAATATTGAAATTCGAGAGTACCTGGCAAAGTAACACTCCGTCGCAAATGCTACAAATGTTACAGTATCATCACAATAGAATTAGGGATGAACAAGAACACGAGCATAGACGCATGAAGGATACAAAAATGAAAATGCTAGTTTCTCAGACAGTACCAGCAGATGGTCACAAAAAGGGTGTGACACATTCTGGTGATTCTGCAGTTCCTGTAAAAGGAACCTGCAATTACTGTAAACAACTAGGCCATTATGTACACGATTGTCCAGTCCTGAAACGTAATATAGCTACAGGCATTGCAAAGGAGAGACCACGATTAGTTAGACAAGATCAGAATGAACAAGGAGCTATGCAGCATGGACAGTCCATGCCAGTTCAGCAACAGTCCATGCCAGCCTCACAGCAACCCATACAGTTTGTGCCAGCTGCACCACCGTTGCCTGCTACTGCCACACAAACCACAACACGACAAATGTATCAGACTGCACAGTATGAATATCCTGAGTATCAGCGTTACGCATGAACAAGCCTAGAGAGGGAAGTTGACTTACCGCTTATCGAGATTCCTGTAGATCAAGAAGGACCTTATGTACATAGTGAATTATTAGGTCAAGATAGAAAATTCTTACTCGATACAGGGGCAAGTCGAACAACTATAAAACGTAGTGAAGTTCCAGGGGCACCCCTCTCAGGCTCTCAAAATGTTTCCCTTGGTTTTTCAGGAAAACCTATTGTTAATGAAGTATCACAGCCTCTACCACTTACGATAGGACCTTTGACACGAACTACAGATTTATTGCTTACTAAATCATGCCCAGAAAATCTGTTAGGAATTAAAACTCTGAAAGCACTAGGAGCCATAATATGTTGTTCTCCGGAAGGAGTAAGGTTGTTTTTACGTGATTTTAAAGGTCACTATGTGTCTAGAGACATGGATCCCCGACTACAGACTTTACCAGTACATCTATGGGCACAAGGCCCTACGGATGTTGGCTGCATGAACATTACACCCTATCGAGTCACACTGAAAGCAGGAGTGGTACTACCACGAATGCGACAATACAAGTTACCGCATGATGCTGTAGTGGCTTTGCTGAAAATCATTGATGAGCTGATTGCCCAGGGAGTAGTTGTAGAAACAGACTCCAATGTATGTAATTCACCGATAATTCCGATTCTTAAACGAACTGATCCTACTGCCCCACCAGTGTACCGATTGGTTATTGATTTGCGTGAACTAAACAAGTGTATTGTACCACAATTCCCTGTGGTCCCTGATATATCATCGTTGTTGACAGCAATTGATTCCGAAGCAACATTCTTTACTGTAATCGATCTCAAGAATGCCTTTTTCAGCGTCCCAATAGATCCGGAAAGCCAATATTTGTTCGGATTCAGTTTAAATGGGCGCAGCTTTAAATTCTCACGCGCTCCCCAAGGATTCACAGAAAGCCCCAGCATCTACAGCCAAGCACTGAAACGAGAACTTGACAGTATCCACATGCCAGTCAATACTGCACTGCTTCAATATGTCGATGATCTGCTGATCACAGCGAGAAGCGAGCCAGAATGTGAAAAAGCTTCTCTGACAGTTTTACATTTCCTAGCCGACAAGGGGCACAAGGTGTCTCCTTCTAAGCTGCAATTCTGTGTCCAGCGAGTTATTTATCTTGGTCACTCGCTGTCCAAGGAGGGAAGGCAGCTTACACCAGATCGCATCCAGTTAATTGCTAACATGTCAATACCCCAGACACAAAAGGAGGTGCGGGCTTTCATAGGCCTCACTTCATATTGTAGGCAGTGGATCCCTCAGTACGCATTTCTAGCAAAACCACTCATTCAGTTAACCACACAGGAGGCAGCCACATCGACTGTTCTCCCTTGGACTCAGGAACATACACAAGCTTTTGAAAGCCTAAAGGAAGCTTTATGTCAAGCACCTGTTTTAGCAACACCATGTTATAGCAAACATTTTACACTCTTTGTTACAGAACGCGAAGGTACTGCCTTGTCAGTACTCACTCAGGATCAAGCAGGATCACGCAAGCCATGTGCTTATTTTTCCAGTACATTAGATCCCGTAGCTCAGGCTTTGCCTGCATGCCTGAAATCAGTGGCAGCGACAGCTTTAGCAATCAGACAAAGCGATGCCATAGTGTTAGGACATCCATTGACAGTACAAGTACCACATGCAGTAGAGGTTCTTGTGAACCGAACACAAACACAACACTTGACCATAGCAAGACTTACCGGTTATGAACTGACATTGTTTCAACCACACATAGAGATCCGACGGTGTAATACATTGAATCCTGCTACACTATTACCTGTAATTGGAACAGACCCACTAGCTCATGATTGTGTTGAAATCATTGAAATAAAGACGAAACCTAGACAAGACTTGACAGACGTTCCATTGTTAGATCCAGACCTGACGTTGTATGTAGACGGATCGTGCATGAGAACAAGTACAGGAGATTTAGTGGCCGCGTATGCAGTCACAACAGACACTAAAGTTATTGAGACAAATTGTATAGATACTTTGTCAGCCCAAGCAGCAGAACTTATTGCTCTAACGCAAGCCTGTATTCAAGCCACAAATAAGAAAGTTAATGTATACACTGACTCACGTTATGCATTCGGAGTTGTACACGACTTCGGCGTGCTGTGGCGAGAGAGAGGTTATTTAACCTCCCATGGTGCCCACATTCAGCACGGACCCCTCATTCATGCTTTGTTAGACGCAATACATCTACCCACTGCTATATCGATTATGAAATGTAAAGCACACACGAAGGTTACTGATATCATTTCTCAAGGCAATGATTTAGCTGACAGAACAGCTAAACAGACTGCTCAGAATCGCACATTAGACATGACAAAGCCAATAGTTCAGACACCAACACAGTGTATGACAATTAAGGATCCCGCACTTGACGTAATTGACATACAGGCACATGCCACAGCAGAAGAAATAAAGAAGTGGACTGAACTAGGAGGGATCCAGACAGATCATGGATGGATGACGAAGGAGAAATCTGTATGGTTTCTCCCTGATTCCATGGTTCAAGCCATTATAGCTACAGTTCACAGTCCAGCACATTTAGGAGAGAAGGCTATGCTAGACAGCATTCAGCACATTTGGTTCAACAAACATTTACGAGCAGCAGCTAAACAAAAAGTTCGTACCTGTATGATATGTTGTCAGTTTAATCCAGGAAAGGGTGTTCCCGTAGAGCAGGGTGGATTTCAGCCTCCTGACCATCCTTTTGAAGTCCTCCAGATGGATTATATTCAGATGGAACGTTGTCGAGGATTCAAATATGTTCTCGTAGTTGTCTGCGCTCTCTCCCGTTGGACAGAGGCGTATCCCGTATCAGATTACACTGCCCCGACTACTGCCAAGCAGCTAGTTCGAGAATTCTTCCCACGGTACGGTTTACCACGTGTTGTATATTCAGATAACGGCCAGCCTTTCTCATCCGAATTAATGAAACATGTCTCACTTTTGTTGGGATATCAGTGGAAATTCCACTGTGTCCGACACCCCGAGGCAGCAGGTCTCGTGGAACGACATAATCAACTTTTAAAAATCAGATTGTCTAAAATATGTCAGGAAAAAGGTGTGGACTGGATAGTAGCCTTACCAGTTGCGCTATTTTACATGAGAATGGTAGCACACTCTCGAACAGGGCTATCCCCTTATGAGGTGATCTTTGGTAGACCACCGAATATGTGGGGGACGCCTATACCCCGTAAAATAACTGATGTTGACTGTAATATGCTGACAGATTACCTGGCTTCCTTGATGTCTGCACTACAATCTTGTCGTTCACAGGTAGTCGCAGCTTTTCCCGACAACACCGAGGTGAAACCTCATGATGTAATTCCCGGCGATTATGTTCTCGTCAGGAATTTCGATCGGAAAACCCAACTGGAGCCAAGGTGGAGGCTTCCTAAGTTGGTCCTGCTGACGACCAGAACAGCTGTGAAGATCGAAGGGAGAAAGGGCTGGGTGCATTCCAGCCATATCAAGAAATTTCATGGACTTCCTCCTGACACAAACAGTACTCCCCGTGTGTCTTCCCCCATTGACTCAAAGCTACCCTTGGCTGAGGCCAGTAGCACCGAACTCTATAAGCAGAAACTCAGGTCCAGATCCAAACTGTCGGACGATTTGATTGTTTAAGTCCTCTCCAAGGTGAAGCGGTTGAATCTGTCCCGACATGTATCCCTTAGGTCTGAATGATGTAGAGTCCAGAATCATAATGAAACGACATGCTTATTGTAAATTACTGCGTAGCCACTGTATTGTGACTTTATTAATTTTGTTTTCCTTGAGTTTTTTAATAGTTACTGCAAGTATATTGTTGCATATGTATTATCCTGTTTCTAAACGTGCTTTCAATATAACTGATGAACATTCTTTTAGTGAATTACCCCCACATGAGTTGTCCTATAGACTTGCGCTGCGCAACAACACCTTCATTAGTATGTTACATCATTCCCATCAGACTAGTAATGCCACCAATTGTTGGGTGTGTGGCCGACTCCCTCCCTATCAGAATAACAAAGGAGTTCTGCCTTTCTTTCCACATCCGTTCACACACAATGGCTCCTGTGGAGCATGGTTTAGTTTATTAAATTCCATAGACCCAGACACAGCAGTTTATCAACAACATTGGATACGGGGAAATCTGAATCTAGTTTTATTCAAAGTCTGTCACCCCAATAAGGAGGGTCACCCCAGTAGAACAGGAACTGATTTAGAAAATGAAGTGTATAAATTAGGTAATTTTACGCCTAATCTTATGATTTTGAATGTCAAAACCGAAGTTGAACTAATTCTGCCCACTATGTCAGTATTTCCAGTTAAGGGTGAATTATGTGTAAGAAAAGTTGGTTCCATACACATGGGCCATAGCCAATGCGTTACTACAGTAGAATATAGTGATCAAGGTAAATCTTCATTTAGAGCTTCTCGCCATTCTTACTTTATATGTGGTCAGACTGCATATATGCGTCTGCCTCTAGATTGGGATGGTACCTGTTACATAGCATTCCTTTTGCCACCTGTTTTCCTAGCTCCCCCTGATTATTATCGAAATGTTCATTTAGTACACAAAAGAGAGCGTAGAGATCTCCCAGTTGTCGATTATACTGAGACGGCATGGGACAAGTATGTAGATTTCAATAAAGGTATCTTTCCCTATATAGGTACCATATCAAATAGTAAGCTGATACGCAGACTCACCAAGACTCTTGAAGCTGTAGTAAACGAGACTATAGCCGCCCTAGGCAATCTGACAGAGGAACAATCAGTGATGAGAATTGTTGTTCTCCAGAATCGTCTTGTCCTTGACGTCATCCTGGCCGATAGGGGCGGAGCTTGCAGGGTCATCGGATCCAGCTGCTGCATATTCATACCAGAAAATTCGCCATCTGTATATAAAGCTATAACACGCCTTCATAAGATTGTGAGCCAGATACACGAAAATCCAGGCACTTGGACGTGGTCCGGGTGGTTTTGGAGTGTGATATCAGCCTGGGGATGGAGAGTTCTATCCTTCCTAGGTATTGGCCTTCTTATGCTCTTCAGTTGTTGTTTATGCCTGCAATGTGGACCAGCGATTTGTGGTCTGTGTGCCACATCATGCATTCCATATCACAGTTCTCGTTCAAAATACCGGAAGAAGAAGGAAGAAGAAATGATGCTCCATGAGCAAATCGATGGAATGATGAAGATTGATATCTCTTGAAGGGCAAGTAGGGGACAAGGAGGGAATGTGGAAATGTGGATTTTCCTGATCAGTTATGTCCCCTATCTTGGACCCCAACGGTTCTATATGCATGTTACAAATACATGTATGTTCCCTCCAGTTCCAGTTTCTAAGACGCAAACATATGTGTGTCTGCCGTCGACATGTTCTCTGTCAGATCCGCCATCGATGGGCTGGATATTCGATTCCTAAGTATGAAAGGCCACCGACTTTATATGGCTAAGTTACTACATTTTTACAGTTCAGGCAAGTAGGCCCGATTCTGTCCTCAAAGCCTTTCCCTGCTCTCTGTCTCTGACAGCTTCAGCTTGAGCTCGCATCTGTATCCATGAACTTTGTCCTACTCCCTGTGCAGCTAACGGTGCCTGCCTCGGCCAGTTTTCGCCTGCCTGCCAAGAAGCTGTATTTCACCTTCGAATTATCTATTTTGCTCTCTCAGCCGATGCATTCCTGTCTAGTGATTTAGGTAAACATTTCCTTTAGCTCACAAGCAAAGGACTCAGCCTTTCCGTCCTCCTGCAAATGATTCATAGCCCTGTTGCCATGGAAAGTTTTCTGCCTCTCGCTTCTCATATAGACACTTAGGCGTTTGTGCACGCACACAGTCAGTATAGACTAGATTTTGTCCGAGAGTCCTTCCTTGTGGATAACATAGTTCTCTAAACATAGGATGTTAGATATGATTTGGGATTAGGTTGACTTGACCCCCCAGACTTCTCGTCTCCACATGTAGAGCTAAATGTCAAGTCCCCTTCACCCCCTAGTTGTACGTCACTCACACGTCATACTGCTGCGCACGCATCTATGTTAAGTATTATCGTATAGATCCACCTATGTAAGATAACCAGAGCCAATCATGTTTCTTTTATTCCTTATTACGCCTAGTTTCGATTACGTACCTGTTATGTCACTTTTCTTATCAAATGTTACGCCTTCTACATTCGTTTCATTGTAATGTACTTATTATAAAAATGCATGTCTGTCAATAAAGTATTGTACTTCACTTCCTGAACCCTCGTGGTGACGGAACCTGAAGGCCGCGACTCGAGTCGGCCATTTTTGATGGAATAAAGCCCATTTAGAAAACCTCTTATACCACGGATTCTGCCTCTTGTTATTTTGAGCTATTTTATTTTATTTTAAGATTCCGTATGAAATTCAGTCCGGTAAAGAAGATTTTATTTACCACAGAAGGGTAAGCAGGAGACTAGCTGCGGCTCCTATCGCCCCATTTCCTCTTTGAACATCAAAAAGAAGGTGCTGGCCACAATCCTTGCCAAGAGGCTTCTAATGGTGATAATCCTGCTCACACACAGAGACCAGTCTGGCTTCATGCCCGGCAGACCCACCAGACTCCACCTCCGTCGTTTGCATAATTCGATGTCGGAATTGCGTCACAGTGGAGACCCCACGTCTTTCTCGCATTAGATGCTGCAAAGGCGTATTACACAATCCACTGGCCCTACCTTCATCAGACACTGAGAAAGTTTGGATTTGGCCCCAAGTATAGGCAAGGGATTAAGCTACTTCACCAAGCCCCTAGCTTGGCAGTGAGGGTGAACGCCACTCTCTCAGCCGGTGACAATGATTTCGGCTATCCTCCAGACGTTTGAGATATATGAAGTTCACTCTGGCTACCATACAAACTGGGTTATATCAGTGCTTTGGCCCATTTCAACAGACTATCCTCCCTCGATTGCTCCAAGAGGAGACAGACGGTTTCCAATACTTGGGCATTTATGTAACTCCCACAGGGCAATGTGTCTGTCCAGGAACTTGGGACGGGTAATATTGAAATTTCAAGAAGAGGTGAGCACTGGCATGTGTTGCACCTGATGCTGCTGGGGATGGGGCCGTTTTTAAAATAACCACACTCTCCAAACTGTTACATACACTGCAAAATACATTATCCAATCCCAGACACTATGTTCCCCAAGCTACAACGAGGCCTGAGAACTTTACTATGGAGAGGGGGGCACCTCAGAATAGCGCTCAAGACTCTTCAGTGTAACCAATACAATGGAAAGATAGCTCTCCCAGGCGTTAGGGCCTACTACTTTGCGGCACACATGGTGGCCATAAATGACTGGTCGTTTGCACCGCAAGGACACTCCACTTACAGACTGGAATGAGCGCAGTTTGCTAATAAGTAATTTTTGCATTAAATGTACAGAGGGAAGGGCATTCAACAGTTGCTGCCAGCGACGCAGGTGGCATTGGATTCCTGGAAGAAGGCCACTACACACATAAGTTGGGCAGGAAAGATAACCCAAGTAATGCCCATCTGGAAAGGAGCGTGGATGTGGGAACTGGGGAAACACAAGTGCTTTGGGGCATGGGAACCTGCTGGGGATCTCCCAGATAGGCGATCTCCTGGAAGTTGGTAACTTGATACCCTTTTCGTCCCTGCAGAAGGAGTACCCAATGAACCTGAACCAATACTTAAAATATGTAAAACTGAGCCATGTGTGGCAAGCGGAGGGATTGGGAGACTTAGATGTACCCGAATACACCACCCAGGAGGGTAAATTTTTAGTGGAAGAACTTGGATCGAAGGTGATCTCCCTCACATACAAAGACAATCAATAACAACATGCCAGATACAATGAGTAAGCTGAGAGACAGGTGGGTGAGGGATGGAGGATGTGGACTAGGAGGCGTCCTAATGTAACCAAGTCCAGGTTGCGCCTGATACAGCTCAAGATACTGCACCAAGTCTACTATGATCGTGACCACCTACAGCACATGGAGAGAGTAGTGTCCCCAGAACGTGTGAGATGTAGTGGAGCAAGGGTACATTTATACACATGATATGGGCCTGCCCAGTTGTTCAAGAATATTGTCAACAGGTGGTGAGGTAACGCAGTCATTTTTTGGGAGCAAATATCCCTCTCGAGCCCAAGTATTTTCTACTCTGTGGCATGGGCGATGTGAACATCCCCCAGGCTAAACTAGTGTTTTGTAACCTGGGCGGTCTGTGGCTAAGTGCATTGAGGCGTGACGCTGGTACTCGTAGGAGATTGGAAGAAGGGGATTGACCTATACCTAGCAACTGAAAAAGTCACTTACAGGAGTACGGGGTGTCCATGCAAATTTTTACAGGTTTGGGGGAGCTGGCTATAATACTGTGACCTACACTTCCGTACAGATGCGGTGGATCCTTCAACGTGATCTCAATTCAAGTATGTATCGTAACATTTCATTTACTAATGCACTTCGTCCTTCTAGATGCTAATCCTTGTTGCTATGTGCTTCACCTGCGTAAGCGGATGTTGGTGTACTTCTGCCTCCTCTGATGTTCTACAACTGTTTCGGGTGCGAGTTTGCACCCTATTTTGCTGTTTATGATGACATAAAAAACTAAATAAATACATTAAAAAAGGTTTAAAAAATAGGATTTCCACTGATTCAATTAGAAATGTATATATACTTTAAGACCTCATCAAATCTTCTATTGTAGTGCGGGATAGCACAGACCAGATGGGGCAAACACATAAATTTGGTGCCCATCTTTATGCTACTCTAATGCAAACTTATTAAGCCAAGCCAGACTTTACAGTCCCTTTTATGCTTAAGACCAGGAGGTTAGTTTCGCATATTCTGATTTTGAGTTTGCTTGATTCGCAATAATCACGCAGAGGCTCCACGGAATGCTTTAAACCATTAAGTGTGGAACTTAAGTAGTGCTGTATCCATAATAAAAACCCAGTCTGCCATAAATAGATTTAATAGAATTGGGGAATGCATGCAATCATAATTTACTCGCGGGTAGCAGAAACCCTCTTGGTGGTGCCATGGAACCATACTTAATGGACAACTACCCAATTAGATTGGTACAGTCTCAAGATTCCAGATAATAGATCAGAGGGGATTACCTAAGGAACGTAGCTTTTCCCATGGATTAAGTTGATTAATAGGTAAAAAGTAGTCTTTCAATCAGCAAAATAAAGGGGGCACTTTGTCAGTGGGTGTCAAAATTGTCAAACCTTGAACCACCATACAATTTTGCAAAGTAGAACAAGATTTCCTTAAAGTGGTTATACAAATTGAAGCCGAAACCCAATATCCTAGGCGTGGACTGATCGATCGGGTAAGAACCTTAGTAGATAGGCAGGGCATGGTCGATAAGCAATTAGTTCCTAGGCACATACCCTAACTCCTTTCTCAAAGCTAAGAACCAGTGCCTAACCTTCATGTAGTGCCTTACAGCAGAGAACCTTAAACACAGGTTTCTGTACCCTGATCCACTATAGCAGGTTTCCCCTTCAGCAGAACACTGACAAGTCAACAGCCAGAAATTCCTTAACTTTCCAATAAATTGTAGTATATCAATTTTGGTTCATCAGGATTCAAGTGCTACCACTGGTCTGATCTCATCAAAGGGTTGAAAATGGCCCTTACTATCTGGGTTCCGGAGTTATACTGTCCACATTCATAGCTCTCCTAGGTCTCTTGATCTTTATTTGTCGAATAAAGCTTTGCCATAAACCTAACCATTTGTTGGTTGTGTTCACTTCACAATCCTTTGACAAAAAAATGATCACCAGCTAACTTGATTTTTAGAAAACGTGTCATCAAGTCAAACCGCACAGGCATATCCCCACATGACCTGCTGTTCAGCATTTTATAATGATGGAAAATGTAGAAATCAAGCAAGGACTTCCCTTGTCCATCCATCTTTCTTTCTCTAAACTACTGATTTGGCATTTCCAAAGCCTCATCATAGCCGACACTTAAGGGACCGATCTCTATATGGCCAGTCATTTTGCCACTATAATATCCAGTGATTAAGTTGAAATATCTGGCTATTCTTGCGAAAGTTAGTCTGCATTGCTCTCAATCTGCACTATCAGATCAGTTAAACTCCCTCTAACAGCAAACACATGTTAAAGATTATGATATCTACAGAACCTCACAGTTTCACATTGTTCTGGTGCATTTTAATATAGTAGCAATAGGACTGTTCGACATTTATCACCAATTTAGCTGAAGTGTTGCCTAACTATGGCAGTGCACCAACAAGGTCACCGCTCGCTCGAACCATAGTATTGCCAAGAACAGAAACATAATAAAACCCTGTAACAATATTGACTCAGTTAAATACGTATCCTGGTTTAAAGTATCTGAAAATGGTCGAACCATTTTTCCACATACTTATTATTTAGACATTGCTAGATTAATTAAAAATTGAATGATGCCACTGCTTCTGGAATTCAAAACACCTTATCCCTACCTAAAGTACACACAAATGTATCTTCTGTGTTATATTAAAGAGGTACCATCACAATAAAAATTACTGACCTACAACCATATAATAGGGCCGATTTATTTTTTTTCATGAAGGAAAACACCGTTTGTCGAAATACCTTCGCTACAGAATGCATTTTTCAGAGTTTAATAAATTAAGCAGACTTAGGTCACAAATAATCTTTTATTGGGCTTTTTCTTACACACTAGCTGGACTTTTCAGAGATACAAGTACAGACCAATGCAAGGAGTAGAGACTGACTCATTTGCATTAAGTGTTGAGATATTTGAGTCCATTGTCATCTTTTACCTAAAGAAGGTCTATTGGTTGCTCCCCCCCTTCAAATTAAGTGTAGATGACTGTACTTTAGTAAAGTTGTAACGAGTAACATTGAGATTTTATTTAAAGAAATATTGTGTGCGAGACATTCAGAACCAAAACGGTTGTGGTGTTATTTCAGGAGTGTTACCAATCACATATGCATCATATTTGGAAGCCATGTGGCAGGAATCACTGGACAAGTAATGCTTATACAGCTTGTATGCGGGAAGACACTCCTTTCCGAAATAGAGAGGGCAAAACAACTGAAGAACTTGTGTTAACTAACAACTGTCACGTAACTGGACAGTTGTAGGAACTTATGGTATAAATAACGAAATATAAACGTGCCTATTTGGGATCTACGAGGCTCTCCCTCCTACTATTCGCCACCTCAGATCCATGAAGAAGGCTACTAATTTTCTAACTGCTCTTAACTGTGCCCCCTGTGAGGGGAATATAGATTATTTGCTTTAGCACAAGTTGGAAGAGTAAATAAAAATAGTGGAAAGGTCTCCAAAGTCCACAGAGCGTGCCGGAACTCAGAACGCCATAAAATAAATCTAGAATGAGAATAAGCGAAGGCAAACGTGTGCACATAACTCAGGCTCCCTTAGTAATTTGACATAGCAGACACATAGCCACTAAGAGGCACGTTTTCAATTCCCTTGCTATTTGCGGGTAGGTCGAAACATTTTCTAAGACATTCAAAGTAATTATGCCAAGTTCTATGAAATTCAGAGCCAAAGCCAACATATTCATCGTATCCGTCAGGAAAGAAAACGTTTAAGTACACAGCAAGTGAAACACATATCACGTACCTATGATAGGTTAGAGGGCGCCCCCAATCGATCCAATGTTGCTTCGCAAGCAATCCCACAAAGCGAAGAGTCTGTACGCAGCACTTGTGTCAGGTCTGCTAATGTCCAGCGAACGCTAACTATATCACAACCAGCAGTGGGGATCATTTCTATAGACACTCACCCCGGATTGGTACGGAATGCCTCAAGTTGCCCATCTCTGTAGCTCCCACACTGGCGTAGTATACGTAAGGTTCAGTAACTCTAATGTGTACAGCAGGCTGGGACGGGGAGAGCACTGCAACGGCTGAAGGGACCGGGCCCGCTGCGGTGTTAATGCTTGTGCGAGAACGCGGCTCCCCGGTGCCTGTCAGTGCTTACGAGACCAACCGGGTAACCAGGGTTCTGGTTGAAGGCAAGGGTGGCCTCTAGCCCACACCACAATCCGTTAGCTGACGGGCTTCCAACTCTTACCTGTCTCTTTCAGTGAGCGGCATCCGCGCCTGAGACAGCTGGAGACCCATGCGAAATATGGACCGCTGCTGGTGAGGCTTCCGCCGACCACAGCCTCCCGGCCTGTACCCTGCGTCAACAGCGCGTCGCTTCCTGTGGCCCCTCCAGCGCCCAGTCCAGGGTACTGCGATTCTGGAGAGAAGCCTTCTGTGTATGAAAGCCACCCGGGCTGTATAGTACGTCACATTTTTAGCGTTTTTTTGTCTGTTGGTCTTCTTGTGGGGTAATACCGCACACCATCCGTTCCCTTAAGTTGTAACTAGCGCATACCGCGCTGACAGATAGGCGTTCAGTTAGTGTAATCTACTTCTCCTTCTGCTCGACGCCCAAAATTACTTCTAAGTATACCTTATGACTCCGCTGATGTGGTCCGTCGGCTAAACTGCCAACTTTGGTGCTGGAAACCAGAGTTCGAGCCTCGAGGTCGCGTCCTCATCCTGAGTCTGGGCAAATCACTTAATCTCCCCGTGCCTGAATGTGTAATGTAAATACGGTGCTCATGTAAAGTTCTCCAATACCTTCGGGTCGAGTTCGCGCTGTATGAATATACAAAAAAAAATTAGGCATTTTTTTCTTTAACCCCTTAGTTGCTAGGCCTTTACCCCCCTTGTGCTAAGCCTTTTTTTTTGGCTATTTGGGGTAGTGCGCGCTTAGGCCCCTGTAACTTTGTGACCACATAAGGTATCCACGCCAAATTTGCGTCCTTCTTTTCCAACATCATGCGGGTTCTAAAGATACCCAGGGTTTGTGGATTTCCCTGGAGGGGTCCCAGAAATTACACAAAATTCAGCAAAAATTTTTTTGGGGGGGGGGGGAATTGGAAAAACGGGCTGCAAATGAATGCGTCTGGGTTTTTCCCTGCAAATGTTATCAAAAAAGGGTTTAGTGGGGCTAAAATCAACATTTCCCCAGCTTTTAGGGAATGACAGACTTTTGTCAGAAAACCAACAATTTTTACACAGTTTTGGCATTTTTCTGGGACATAGCCTATATTTGCTATTTTATGTGCTTTCAACCTCCTTCTAGTTAATGGTAGAAATGGGTGTGAAAGTAATAATGGATCCTGGAAAGCTATACATTTTAGAAAAGTAGACAAAATTCTGAATTCAGCAAGGGGTCATTTGTGTAGATCCATCAAGGTTTCTTGATATGAAACTAACAGTTAAATATATGAAAAATTGAAAATTAGTTGAAAAAAACAGCCTTTTGTGTCAACGTTTTGACCTCTAACTTCTTCTAATTATGACAGCTCTTTGAAAGCAATATACCGTTACATCCGCTGGACCTTCCTGGTTGTGGGGATATATAGGACTTGTAGGTTCACCAAGAACCCGACGAACCCAGAGTCAAAAACTGAGCAGCAATTTGCAATGGTTTTTTATTATGTTCCGGGTATATAGCAATTATTGTGGGAAAATGTATACATGGAAAAATCAGTATGAAAGACAACTATGTATTTCTGCAATGAGAACAAATTATAGAGTTTAGAAACAGAACATATTTGCACATTTTCGAAATCGGGAATACTCATACTAGCATGTGAATTATCGGTCATGTTTCAAAATGACTTCTTTTTTACACAATGTCTTTCATTTGGAAGGCAGAAATGCATAAAAAAGCAATAGGTAATAACAGTTGCTTTACAAATCTGAATTACCCTAAGTCTCCCGATAAAAATGGTACCTCACTTGTGTGGGTAAGCATAGTGCCCACGACAGGAAATGGCTCAAAACCCAACGTGAACACACCACATTTCACAATGAAAATTTACCCTTTTTTTGCGAAGTGTCTAGCTGTAGTTTTTGAACACTACCTCTGCCGGCACCTAGGGAAACCTAGCAAACCTATACATTTTTCAAAACTAGACACCCAGGGGAATCCAGGATGGGGTGACTTGACTGCCTCCCACCAGGTTCTGTTACCCAGAATCCCTTGCAAACCTAAACAATTGTCAAAAAAAAACATTTTCTCCCTATTTCTGTGGTGGAAAGTGCTGGAATCTGCGTGGATCCACAAATTTCCACCCACCCCGCGTTCCCCAAAGTCTTCCGAGAAAAATGGTACCTCACTTATGTGGGTCGGCCTAGTGCCCGCGACAGGAAACGGCGCAAAACGCAACGTGGTCACACCTCAATTTCGCAGTGAAAAATGACCCTTTTTTGGCAAAGTGTTTAGCTGTAGTTTTTTAACCCTAGCTCTGCCGGCATCTAGGGAAACCTAGCAAACCTATACATTTTTAAAAACTAGACACCCAGGGGAATCCAGGATGTGGTGGCTTGACTGCCTCCCACCAGGTTCTGTTACCCAGAATCCCTTGCAAACCTAAAAAAGTGTCCAAAAAACACATTTTCCCCACATTTCTGTGGTGGGAAGTTCTGGAATCTGCGTGGATCCACAAATTTCCACCCACCCCGTGTTCCCCAAAGTCTTACGAGAATAATGGTATCTCACTTGTGTGAGTCGGCCTAGTGCCCGTGACAGGAAACGGTGGAAAACGCAACGTGGTCACACCTCAGTTTCGCAGCGAAAAATGACCCTTTTTTGGCAAAGTGCCTAGCTGTAGTTTTTGAACACTAGCTCTGCCGGTACCTAGGGAAACCTATCAAACCTATACATTTTTAAAAACTAGAAACCCAGGGGAATCCAGGATGGGGTGACTTGACTGCCTCCCCCCAGGTTCTGTTACCCAGAATCCCTTGCAAACCTAAATAATTGTCCAAAAAACATATTTTCCCCACATTTCTGAGGTGGAAAGTTCTGGAATCTGCGTGGATGCACAAATTTTCACCCACTCCGCGTTCCCCAAAGTCTTGCGAGAAAAATGGTACCTCACTTGTGTGGGTCGGCCTAGTGCCCGCGACAGGTAACGGCGCAAAATGCAACGTGGTCACACCTCAATTTCGCAGTGAAAAATGACCCTTTTTTGGCAAAGTGCCTAGCTGTAGTTTTTGAACACTAGCTCTGCCGGCACCTAGGGAAACCTAGCATACCTATACATTTTTGAAAACTAGACAACCAGGGGATTCCAGGATGGGGTAAGTTGACTGCCTCCCACCAGGTTCTGTTACCCAGAATCCCTTGCAAACCTAAACAATTTTCCCAAAAAACGCATTTTTCCCAAATTTCTGTGGTGGAAAGTTCTGGAATCTGCGTGGATCCACAAATTTCCACCCACTCCGCATTCCCCAAAGTCTTACGAGGAAAATGGTACCTCACTTGTGTGGGTCGGCCTAGTGCCCGCCACAGGAAACAAAACGCAACATGGTCACACCTCAATTTCGCAGTGAAAAATGACTTTTTGTTGGCAAAGTGCCTAGCTGTAGTTTTTGAACCCTAGCTCTGCCGGCACCTAGGGAAACGTTGCAAACCTATACATTTTTGAAAACTAGACACCCAGGGGAATCCAGGATGGGGTGACCTGACTGCCTCCCACCAGGTTCTGTTACCCAGAATCCCTTGCCAACCTAAAAAATTGTCCAAAAAACCACATTTTCCCCACATTTCTGTGGTGAAAAGTTCTGGAATCTGCATGGATCCACAAATTTCCACCCACCCCGCGTTCCCCAAAGTCTTACGAGAAAAATGGTACCTCACTTGTGTGGGTTGGCCAAATGCCCGCGACAGGAAACGGCGCAAAACGCAACGTGGTCACACCAATTTTGCAGTGAAAAATGACCCTTTTTTGGCAAAGTGCCTAGCTGTAGTTTTTAACCCTAGCTCTGCCGGCACCCAGGGAAACCTAGCATACCTATACATTTTTGAAAACTTCACACCCAGGGGAATCCAGGATGGGGTGACTTGACTGCCTCCCACCAGGGTCTGTTACCCAGAATCTCTTGCAAACCTAAAAAATTGTCCAAAAAAACACATTTCTGTGGTGGAAAGTTCTGGAATCTGCGTGGATGCACAAATTTCCACCCACTCCGCATTTCCCAAAGGCTTACGAGAAAAATGGTACCTCACTTGTGTGGGTCGGCCTAGTGCCCGCGACAGGTAACGGCACAAAACGCAACGTGGTCACACCTCAATTTCGCAGTGAAAAATGACCCTTTTTTGGCAAAGTGCCTAGCTGTAGTTTTTTAACCCTAGCTCTGCCGGCACCTAGGGAAACCTAGCAAACCTATACATTTTTGAGAAATAGACACCCAGGGGAATCCAGGATGGGGAGACTTGACTGCCTCCCACCAGGTTCTGTTACCCAGCATCCCTTGCAAACCTAAACAATTGTAAAAAAAAACACACATTTTCACCACATTTCTGTGGTGGAAAGTCCTGGAATCTGCGTGGATCCACAATTTTCCACCCACCCCGTGTTACCCAAAGTCTTCCGAGAAAAATGGTACCTCACTTGTGTGGGTCGGCCTAGTGTCCGCGACAGGAAACGGCGCAAAACGCAACGTAGTCACGCCTCAATTTTGCAGTGAAAAATGACCCTTTTTTGGCAAAGTGCCTAGCTGTAGTTTTTGAACCCTAGCTCTGCCAGCACCTAGAGAAACGTAGCAAACCTATACATTTTTTAAAACTAGACACCCAGGGGAATCCAGGATGGGGTGACTTGACTGCCTCCCACCAGGTTCTATTACCCAGAATCCCTTGAAAACCTAAGCAATTTTCCCAAAAAACAAATTTTCCCAAATTTCTGTGGTGGAAAGTTTTGGAATCTGCGTGGATCCACAAATTTCAAACCACTCCGCGTTCCCCAAAGTCTTACGAGAAAAATGGTACCTCACTTGTGTGGGTCGGCCTAGTGCCCGCGACAGGAAACGGCGCAAAACGCAACGTGGTCACACCTCAATTTCGCAGTGAAAAATGACCCTTTTTTGGCAAAGTGCCTAGCTGTAGTTTTTGAACCCTAGCTCTGCCGGCACCTAGGGAAACGTAGCAAACCTATACATTTTTGAAAACTAGACACCCAGGGGAATCCAGGATGGGGTGACCTGACTGCCTCCCACCAGGTTCTGTTACCCAGAATCCCTTGCAAACCTAAAAAATTGTTTAAAAAAACACATTTCCCCCACATTTCTGTGGTGGAAAGTTCTGGAATCTGCGTGGAGCCACAAATTTCCACCCACCCCGCGTTCCCCAAAGTCTTCTGAGAAAAATGGTACCTCACTTTTGTGGGTCAGCCTAGAGTCCGCGACAGGAAACGGCACTAAACCCAACGTGGTCACACCTCAATTTCGCAGTGAAAAATGACCCTTTTTTGGCAAAGTTCCTAGCTGTAGTTTTTGAACCCTAGTTCTGCCGGCACGTAGGGAAACCTACCAAACCCACACATTTCTGAAAACTAGACACCCAGGGGCTTCCAGGGAGGTATGGCTTGCATAGATCCCCCAACGTTTCCTTACCCAGAATTCCCTGCAAACCTAAATTTTTGCTGAAAAAATCACTTTTTCACATATTTTTGTGTGGGAAAGTTGTGGCATCACCGGGCTCACACAAATTTCCCACCACCCAGCGTTCCCCCAGGTCTCCCGATAAAAATGGTGCCTCACTTGTGTGGGAGGCCCAAGTACCCGCGACAGGCAAGGGCCCAAAACGTAGTGAGGCGACATCAAAATTGCCTATCTCAAAACCACCTGGTTTTGCAAGGGGGGTCACCTGGGTTTTTGGCCCGTGCTCGGCGGTCATCTAGGGAAACCTACCGAACCCACTCATTTCTGAAAACTACACACCCGGGGGCATCCAGGGAGGTATGGCTTGCGTGGATCCCCCAACGTTTCCTTACCCAGAATCCCCTGCTAACCTCAATTTTTGCTGAAAAAAATCACTTTTTTCACACATTTTTGTGTGGGAAAGTTGTGGCATCACCGGGCTCACACAAATTTCCCACCACCCTGCGTTCCCCCAGGTCTCCCAATAAAAATGATGCCTCACTTGTGTGGGAGGCCCAAGTACCCGCGACAGGCAAGGGCCCAAAACGTAGTGAGGCGACATCAAAATTGCCTATCTCAAAACCACCTGGTTTTCCAAGGGGGGTCACCTGGGTTTTTGGCCCTGTGCTCGGCGGCCATCTAGGGAAAACTACCCAACCCACACATTTCTGAAAACTAGACACCCGTGGGCTTCCAGGGAGGTATGGTTTGTGTGGATCCCCCAACGTTTCCTTACCCAGAATCCCCTGCAAACCTCAATTTTTGCTTAAAAAATCACTTTTTTCACACATTTTTGTGTGGGAAAGTTGTGGCATCTCCGGGCTCACACAAATTTCACACTACCCAGCCTTCCCCCAGGTCTCCCGATATAAATGGTGCCTCACTTGTGTGGGAGGACCAAGTACCAGCGACAGGCAAGGGCCCAAAACGTAGTGAGGCGACATCAACATTGCCTATCTCAAAACCACCTGGTTTTGCAAGGGGGGTCACCTGGGTTTTTGGCCCTGTGCTCGGCGGCCATCTAGGGAAACCTACCCAATCCACTCATTTCTGAAAACTACACACCCGGAGGCTTCCAGGGAGGTATGTCTTGCGTGGATCCCCCAACGTTTCCTTACCCAGAATCCCCTGCTAACCTCAATTTTTGCTGAAAAAAATCACTTTTTTCACACATTTTTGTGTGGGAAAGTTGTGGCATCACCGGGCTCACACAAATTTCACACCACCCAGCGTTCCCCCAGGTCTCCCGATCAAAATGATGCCTCACTTGTGTGGGAGGCCCAAGTACCCGCGACAGGCAAGGGCCCAAAACGTAGTGAGGCGACATCAAAATTGCCTATCTCAAAACCACCTGGTTTTGCAAGGGGGGTCACCTGGGTTTTTGGCCCTGTGCTCGGCGGCCATCTAGGGAAACCTACCCAACCCACACATTTCTGAAAACTAGACACCCGGGGGCTTCCAGGGAGGTATGGCTTGCGTAGATCCCCCAATGTTTCTTTACCCAGAATTCCCTGCAAACCTCAATTTTTGCTGAAAAAATCACTTTTTCACATATTTTTGTGTGGGAAAGTTGTGGCATCACCGGGCTCACACAAATTTCACACCACCCAGCGTTCCCCCAGGTCTCCCGATAAAAATGGTGCCTCACTTGTGTGGGAGGCCCAAGTACCCGCGACAGGCAAGGGCCCAAAACGTAGTGAGGCGACATCAAAATGACCTATCTCAAAACCACCTGGTTTTGCAAGGGAGGTCACCTGGGTTTTTGGCCCGTGCTCGGCGGCCATCTAGGGAAACCTACCTAACCCACACATTTCTGAAAACTAGATACTCGGGGGGCTTCCAGGGAGGCATGGCTTGTGTAGATCCCCCAATGTTTCTTTACCCAGAATTCCCTGCAAACCTCAATTTTTGCTGAAAAAATCACGTTTTCACACATTTTTGTGTGAAAAATTTGTGGCATCACCGGGTTCACACAAATTTCACACCACCCAGCGTTCCCCCAGGTCTCCCGATAAAAATGGTGCCTCACTTGTGTGGGAGGTCCAAGTACCCGCGACAGGCAAGTGCCCAAAACGTAGTGAGGCGACATCAAAATTGGCTATCTCAAATCCACCTGGTTTTGCAAGGGGGGTACCCTGGGTTTTTGGCCCGTGCTCGGCGGACATCTAGGGAAACCTACCAAACCCACTCATTTCTGAAAACTAGACACCCGGGGGCTTCCAGGGAGGTATGGCTTGCATCCCCCAACGTTTCCTTACCCAGAATCCCCTGCTAACCTCAATTTTTGCTGAAAAAATCTCTTTTTTCACACTTTTTTGTCTGGGAAAGTTGTGGCATCACCGGGCTCACACAAATTTCACACCACCCAGCGTTCCCCCAGGTCCCCCGATAAAAATGGTACCTCACTTGTGTGGGAGGCCCAAGTACCCGCGACAGGCAAGGGCCCAAAACGTAGTGAGGCGACATCAAAATTGCCTATCTCAAAACCACCTGGTTTTGCAAGGGGGGTTACCTGGGTTTTTGGCCCCGTGCTCGGCGGCCATCTAGGGAAACCTACCCAACCCACACATTTCTGAAAACTAGACACCCGGGGGCTTCCAGGGAGGTATGGCTTGCGTGGATCCCCCAACGTTTCCTTACCCAGAATCCCCTGCAAACCTCAATCTTTGCTTAAAAATCACTTTTTCCACACATTTTTGTGTGGGAAAGTTGTGGCATCACCGGGCTCACACAAATTTCACACCACCCAGCGTTCCCCCAGGTCTCCCGATAAAAATGGTGCCTCACTTGTGTGGGAGGCCCAAGTACCCGCGACAGGCAAGTGCCCAAAACGTAGTGAGGCGACATCAAAATTGGCTATCTCAAATCCACCTGGTTTTGCAAGGGGGGTACCCTGGGTTTTTGGCCCGTGCTCGGCGGCCATCTTGGGAAACCTATCGAACCCACTCATTTCTGAAAACTAGACACCCTGGGGCTTCCAGGGAGGTATGGCTTGCGTGGATCCCCCAACGTTACCTTACCCAGAATCCCCTGCTAACCTCAATTCTTGCTGAAAAAATCACTTTTTTCACACTTTTTTGTGTGGGAAAGTTGTGGCATCACCGGGCTCACACAAGTTTCACACCACCCAGCGTTCCCCAGGTCTCCCGATAAAAATGGTACCTCACTTGTGTGGGAGGCCCAAGTACCCGCGACAGGCAAGGGCCCAAAACGTAGTGAGGCGACATCAAAATTGCCTATCTCAAAACCACCTGGTTTTGCAAGGGGGGTCACCTGGGTTTTTGGCCCTGTGCTCGGCGGCCATCAAGGGAAACCTACCCAACCCACACATTTCTGAAAACTAGACACCCGGGGGCTTCCAGGGAGGTATGGCTTGCGTAGATCCCCCAATGTTTCTTTACCCAGAATTCCCTGCAAACCTCAATTTTTGCTGAAAAAATCACTTTTTCACATATTTTTGTGTGGGAAAGTTGTGGCATCACCGGGCTCACACAAATTTCACACCACCCAGCGTTCCCCCAGGTCTCCCGATAAAATGGTGCCTCACTTGTGTGGGAGGCCCAAGTACCCCCGACAGGCAAGGGCCCAAAACGTAGTGAGGCGACATCAAAATGACCTATCTCAAAACCACCTGGTTTTGCAAGGGGGGTCACCTGGGTTTTTGGACCGTGCTCGGCGGCCATCTAGGGAAACCTACCTAACCCACACATTTCTGAAAACTAGATACTCGGGGGGCTTCCAGGGAGGCATGGCTTGCGTAGATCCCCCAATGTTTCTTTACCCAGATTTCCCTGCAAACCTCAATTTTTGCTGAAAAAATCACGTTTTCACACATTTTTGTGTGGAAAAGTTGTGGCATCACCGGATTCACACAAATTTCACACCACCCAGCGTTCCCCCAGGTCTCCCGATAAAAATGGTGCCTCACTTGTGTGGGAGGCCCAAGTACCCGCGACAGGCAAGGGCCCAAAATGTAGTGAGGCGATATCAAAATTGCGTATCTCAAAACCACCTGGTTTTGCAAGGGGGGTAACCTGGGTTTTTGGCCCGTGCTCGGCGGCCATCTAGGGAAACCTACCAAACCCACTCATTTCTGAAAACTAGACACCCGGGGGCTTCCAGGGAGGTATGGCTTGCATCCCCCAACGTTTCCTTACCCAGAATCCCCTGCTAACCTCAATTTTTGCTGAAAAAATCTCTTTTTTCACACGTTTTGGTGTGGGAAAGTTGTGGCATCACCGGGCTCACACAAATTTCACACCACCCAGCGTTCCCCCAGGTCTCCCGATAAAAATGGTACCTCACTTGTGTGGGAGGCCCAAGTACCCGCGACAGGCAAGGGCCCAAAACGTAGTGAGGCGACATCAAAATTGCCTATCTCAAAACCACCTGGTTTTGCAAGGGGGGTTACCTGGGTTTTTGGCCCCGTGCTCGGCGGCCATCTAGGGAAACCTACCCAACCCACACATTTCTGAAAACTAGACACCCGGGGGCTTCCAGGGAGGTATGGCTTGCGTGGATCCCCCAATGTTTCCTTACCCAGAATCCCCTGCAAACCTCAATCTTTGCTTAAAAAATCACTTTTTTCACACATTTTTGTGTGGGAAAGTTGTGGCATCACCGGGCTCACACAAATTTCACACCACCCAGCGTTCCCCCAGGTCTCCCGATAAAAATGGTGCCTCACTTGTGTGGGAGGCCCAAGTACCCGCGACAGGCAAGTGCCCAAAACGTAGTGAGGCGACATCAAAATTGGCTATCTCAAATCCACCTGGTTTTGCAAGGGGGGTACCCTGGGTTTTTGGCCCGTGCTCGGCGGCCATCTTGGGAAACCTATCGAACCCACTCATTTCTGAAAACTAGACACCCTGGGGCTTCCAGGGAGGTATGGCTTGCGTGGATCCCCCAACGTTTCCTTACCCAGAATCCCCTGCTAACCTCAATTCTTGCTGAAAAAATCACTTTTTTCACACTTTTTTGTGTGGGAAAGTTGTGGCATCACCGGGCTCACACAAGTTTCACACCACCCAGCGTTCCCCAGGTCTCCCGATAAAAATGGTACCTCACTTGTGTGGGAGGCCCAAGTACCCGCGACAGGCAAGGGCCCAAAACGTAGTGAGGCGACATCAAAATTGCCTATCTCAAAACCACCTGGTTTTGCAAGGGGGGTCACCTGGGTTTTTGGCCCTGTGCTCGGCGGCCATCAAGGGAAACCTACCCAACCCACACATTTCTGAAAACTAGACACCCGGGGGCTTCCAGGGAGGTATGGCTTGCGTAGATCCCCCAATGTTTCTTTACCCAGAATTCCCTGCTAACCTCAATTTTTGCTGAAAAAATCTCTTTTTTCACACTTTTTTGTCTGGGAAAGTTGTGGCATCACCGGGCTCACACAAATTTCACACCACCCAGCGTTCCCCCAGGTCCCCCGATAAAAATGGTACCTCACTTGTGTGGGAGGCCCAAGTACCCGCGACAGGCAAGGGCCCAAAACGTAGTGAGGCGACATCAAAATTGCCTATCTCAAAACCACCTGGTTTTGCAAGGGGGGTTACCTGGGTTTTTGGCCCCGTGCTCGGCGGCCATCTAGGGAAACCTACCCAACCCACACATTTCTGAAAACTAGACACCCGGGGGCTTCCAGGGAGGTATGGCTTGCGTGGATCCCCCAACGTTTCCTTACCCAGAATCCCCTGCAAACCTCAATCTTTGCTTAAAAATCACTTTTTCCACACATTTTTGTGTGGGAAAGTTGTGGCATCACCGGGCTCACACAAATTTCACACCACCCAGCGTTCCCCCAGGTCTCCCGATAAAAATGGTGCCTCACTTGTGTGGGAGGCCCAAGTACCCGCGACAGGCAAGTGCCCAAAACGTAGTGAGGCGACATCAAAATTGGCTATCTCAAATCCACCTGGTTTTGCAAGGGGGGTACCCTGGGTTTTTGGCCCGTGCTCGGCGGCCATCTTGGGAAACCTATCGAACCCACTCATTTCTGAAAACTAGACACCCTGGGGCTTCCAGGGAGGTATGGCTTGCGTGGATCCCCCAACGTTACCTTACCCAGAATCCCCTGCTAACCTCAATTCTTGCTGAAAAAATCACTTTTTTCACACTTTTTTGTGTGGGAAAGTTGTGGCATCACCGGGCTCACACAAGTTTCACACCACCCAGCGTTCCCCAGGTCTCCCAATAAAAATGGTACCTCACTTGTGTGGGAGGCCCAAGTACCCGCGACAGGCAAGGGCCCAAAACGTAGTGAGGCGACATCAAAATTGCCTATCTCAAAACCACCTGGTTTTGCAAGGGGGGTCACCTGGGTTTTTGGCCCTGTGCTCGGCGGCCATCAAGGGAAACCTACCCAACCCACACATTTCTGAAAACTAGACACCCGGGGGCTTCCAGGGAGGTATGGCTTGCGTAGATCCCCCAATGTTTCTTTACCCAGAATTCCCTGCAAACCTCAATTTTTGCTGAAAAAATCACTTTTTCACATATTTTTGTGTGGGAAAGTTGTGGCATCACCGGGCTCACACAAATTTCACACCACCCAGCGTTCCCCCAGGTCTCCCGATAAAATGGTGCCTCACTTGTGTGGGAGGCCCAAGTACCCCCGACAGGCAAGGGCCCAAAACGTAGTGAGGCGACATCAAAATGACCTATCTCAAAACCACCTGGTTTTGCAAGGGGGGTCACCTGGGTTTTTGGACCGTGCTCGGCGGCCATCTAGGGAAACCTACCTAACCCACACATTTCTGAAAACTAGATACTCGGGGGGCTTCCAGGGAGGCATGGCTTGCGTAGATCCCCCAATGTTTCTTTACCCAGATTTCCCTGCAAACCTCAATTTTTGCTGAAAAAATCACGTTTTCACACATTTTTGTGTGGAAAAGTTGTGGCATCACCGGATTCACACAAATTTCACACCACCCAGCGTTCCCCCAGGTCTCCCGATAAAAATGGTGCCTCACTTGTGTGGGAGGCCCAAGTACCCGCGACAGGCAAGGGCCCAAAATGTAGTGAGGCGATATCAAAATTGCGTATCTCAAAACCACCTGGTTTTGCAAGGGGGGTAACCTGGGTTTTTGGCCCGTGCTCGGCGGACATCTAGGGAAACCTACCAAACCCACTCATTTCTGAAAACTAGACACCCGGGGGCTTCCAGGGAGGTATGGCTTGCATCCCCCAACGTTTCCTTACCCAGAATCCCCTGCTAACCTCAATTTTTGCTGAAAAAATCTCTTTTTTCACACGTTTTGGTGTGGGAAAGTTGTGGCATCACCGGGCTCACACAAATTTCACACCACCCAGCGTTCCCCCAGGTCTCCCGATAAAAATGGTACCTCACTTGTGTGGGAGGCCCAAGTACCCGCGACAGGCAAGGGCCCAAAACGTAGTGAGGCGACATCAAAATTGCCTATCTCAAAACCACCTGGTTTTGCAAGGGGGGTTACCTGGGTTTTTGGCCCCGTGCTCGGCGGCCATCTAGGGAAACCTACCCAACCCACACATTTCTGAAAACTAGACACCCGGGGGCTTCCAGGGAGGTATGGCTTGCGTGGATCCCCCAATGTTTCCTTACCCAGAATCCCCTGCAAACCTCAATCTTTGCTTAAAAAATCACTTTTTTCACACATTTTTGTGTGGGAAAGTTGTGGCATCACCGGGCTCACACAAATTTCACACCACCCAGCGTTCCCCCAGGTCTCCCGATAAAAATGGTGCCTCACTTGTGTGGGAGGCCCAAGTACCCGCGACAGGCAAGTGCCCAAAACGTAGTGAGGCGACATCAAAATTGGCTATCTCAAATCCACCTGGTTTTGCAAGGGGGGTACCCTGGGTTTTTGGCCCGTGCTCGGCGGCCATCTTGGGAAACCTATCGAACCCACTCATTTCTGAAAACTAGACACCCTGGGGCTTCCAGGGAGGTATGGCTTGCGTGGATCCCCCAACGTTTCCTTACCCAGAATCCCCTGCTAACCTCAATTCTTGCTGAAAAAATCACTTTTTTCACACTTTTTTGTGTGGGAAAGTTGTGGCATCACCGGGCTCACACAAGTTTCACACCACCCAGCGTTCCCCAGGTCTCCCGATAAAAATGGTACCTCACTTGTGTGGGAGGCCCAAGTACCCGCGACAGGCAAGGGCCCAAAACGTAGTGAGGCAACATCAAAATTGCCTATCTCAAAACCACCTGGTTTTGCAAGGCGGGGTCACCTGGGTTTTTGGCCCCGTGCTCGGCGGCCATCTAGGGAAACCTACCCAACCCACACATTTCTGAAAACTAGACACCTGGGGGCTTCCAGGGAGGTATGGCTTGCATGGATCCCCCAACGTTTGCTTACCCAGAATCCCCTGCAAACCTCAATCTTTGCTTAAAAAATCACTTTTTTCACACATTTTTGTGTGGGAAAGTTGTGGCATCACCGGGCTCACACAAGTTTCACACCACCCAGCGTTCCCCAGGTCTCCCGATAAAAATGGTGCCTTACTTGTGTGGGAGGCCCAAGTACCCGCGACAGGCAAGGGCCCAAAACGTAGTGAGGCAACATCAAAATTGCCTATCTCAAAACCACCTGGTTTTGCAAGGGGGGTCACTTGGGTTTTTGGCCCCGTGCTCGGCAGTCATCTAGGGAAACCTACCAAACCCACACATTTCTGAAAACTAGACACCCGGGGGCTTCCAGGGAGGTATGGCTTGCGTAGATCCCCCAACGTTTCCTTACCCAGAATTCCCTGAAAACCTCAATTTTTACTGAAATAAATCACGTTTTCACACATTTTTGTGTGGAAAAGTTGTGGCATCACCGGATTCACACAAATTTCACACCACCCAGCGTTCCCCCAGGTCTCCCGATAAAAATGGTGCCTCACTTGTGTGGGAGGCCCAAGTACCCGCGACAGGCAAGGGCCCAAAATGTAGTGAGGCGATATCAAAATTGCGTATCTCAAAACCACCTGGTTTTGCAAGGGGGGTAACCTGGGTTTTTGGCCCGTGCTCGGCGGCCATCTAGGGAAACCTACCAAACCCACTCATTTCTGAAAACTAGACACCCGGGGGCTTCCAGGGAGGTATGGCTTGCATCCCCCAACGTTTCCTTACCCAGAATCCCCTGCTAACCTCAATTTTTGCTGAAAAAATCTCTTTTTTCACACGTTTTGGTGTGGGAAAGTTGTGGCATCACCGGGCTCACACAAATTTCACACCACCCAGCGTTCCCCCAGGTCTCCCGATAAAAATGGTACCTCACTTGTGTGGGAGGCCCAAGTACCCGCGACAGGCAAGGGCCCAAAACGTAGTGAGGCGACATCAAAATTGCCTATCTCAAAACCACCTGGTTTTGCAAGGGGGGTTACCTGGGTTTTTGGCCCCGTGCTCGGCGGCCATCTAGGGAAACCTACCCAACCCACACATTTCTGAAAACTAGACACCCGGGGGCTTCCAGGGAGGTATGGCTTGCGTGGATCCCCCAATGTTTCCTTACCCAGAATCCCCTGCAAACCTCAATCTTTGCTTAAAAAATCACTTTTTTCACACATTTTTGTGTGGGAAAGTTGTGGCATCACCGGGCTCACACAAATTTCACACCACCCAGTGTTCCCCCAGGTCTCCCGATAAAATGGTGCCTCACTTGTGTGGGAGGCCCAAGTACCCCCGACAGGCAAGGGCCCAAAACGTAGTGAGGCGACATCAAAATGACCTATCTCAAAACCACCTGGTTTTGCAAGGGGGGTCACCTGGGTTTTTGGACCGTGCTCGGCGGCCATCTAGGGAAACCTACCTAACCCACACATTTCTGAAAACTAGATACTCGGGGGGCTTCCAGGGAGGCATGGCTTGCGTAGATCCCCCAATGTTTCTTTACCCAGATTTCCCTGCAAACCTCAATTTTTGCTGAAAAAATCACGTTTTCACACATTTTTGTGTGGAAAAGTTGTGGCATCACCGGATTCACACAAATTTCACACCACCCAGCGTTCCCCCAGGTCTCCCGATAAAAATGGTGCCTCACTTGTGTGGGAGGCCCAAGTACCCGCGACAGGCAAGGGCCCAAAATGTAGTGAGGCGATATCAAAATTGCGTATCTCAAAACCACCTGGTTTTGCAAGGGGGGTAACCTGGGTTTTTGGCCCGTGCTCGGCGGCCATCTAGGGAAACCTACCAAACCCACTCATTTCTGAAAACTAGACACCCGGGGGCTTCCAGGGAGGTATGGCTTGCATCCCCCAACGTTTCCTTACCCAGAATCCCCTGCTAACCTCAATTTTTGCTGAAAAAATCTCTTTTTTCACACGTTTTGGTGTGGGAAAGTTGTGGCATCACCGGGCTCACACAAATTTCACACCACCCAGCGTTCCCCCAGGTCTCCCGATAAAAATGGTACCTCACTTGTGTGGGAGGCCCAAGTACCCGCGACAGGCAAGGGCCCAAAACGTAGTGAGGCGACATCAAAATTGCCTATCTCAAAACCACCTGGTTTTGCAAGGGGGGTTACCTGGGTTTTTGGCCCCGTGCTCGGCGGCCATCTAGGGAAACCTACCCAACCCACACATTTCTGAAAACTAGACACCCGGGGGCTTCCAGGGAGGTATGGCTTGCGTGGATCCCCCAATGTTTCCTTACCCAGAATCCCCTGCAAACCTCAATCTTTGCTTAAAAAATCACTTTTTTCACACATTTTTGTGTGGGAAAGTTGTGGCATCACCGGGCTCACACAAATTTCACACCACCCAGCGTTCCCCCAGGTCTCCCGATAAAAATGGTGCCTCACTTGTGTGGGAGGCCCAAGTACCCGCGACAGGCAAGTGCCCAAAACGTAGTGAGGCGACATCAAAATTGGCTATCTCAAATCCACCTGGTTTTGCAAGGGGGGTACCCTGGGTTTTTGGCCCGTGCTCGGCGGCCATCTTGGGAAACCTATCGAACCCACTCATTTCTGAAAACTAGACACCCTGGGGCTTCCAGGGAGGTATGGCTTGCGTGGATCCCCCAACGTTTCCTTACCCAGAATCCCCTGCTAACCTCAATTCTTGCTGAAAAAATCACTTTTTTCACACTTTTTTGTGTGGGAAAGTTGTGGCATCACCGGGCTCACACAAGTTTCACACCACCCAGCGTTCCCCAGGTCTCCCGATAAAAATGGTACCTCACTTGTGTGGGAGGCCCAAGTACCCGCGACAGGCAAGGGCCCAAAACGTAGTGAGGCAACATCAAAATTGCCTATCTCAAAACCACCTGGTTTTGCAAGGCAGGGTCACCTGGGTTTTTGGCCCCGTGCTCGGCGGCCATCTAGGGAAACCTACCCAACCCACACATTTCTGAAAACTAGACACCTGGGGGCTTCCAGGGAGGTATGGCTTGCATGGATCCCCCAACGTTTGCTTACCCAGAATCCCCTGCAAACCTCAATCTTTGCTTAAAAAATCACTTTTTTCACACATTTTTGTGTGGGAAAGTTGTGGCATCACCGGGCTCACACAAGTTTCACACCACCCAGCGTTCCCCAGGTCTCCCGATAAAAATGGTGCCTTACTTGTGTGGGAGGCCCAAGTACCCGCGACAGGCAAGGGCCCAAAACGTAGTGAGGCAACATCAAAATTGCCTATCTCAAAACCACCTGGTTTTGCAAGGGGGGTCACTTGGGTTTTTGGCCCCGTGCTCGGCAGTCATCTAGGGAAACCTACCAAACCCACACATTTCTGAAAACTAGACACCCGGGGGCTTCCAGGGAGGTATGGCTTGCGTAGATCCCCCAACGTTTCCTTACCCAGAATTCCCTGAAAACCTCAATTTTTACTGAAATAAATCACGTTTTCACACATTTTTGTGTGGAAAAGTTGTGGCATCACCGGATTCACACAAATTTCACACCACCCAGCGTTCCCCCAGGTCTCCCGATAAAAATGGTGCCTCACTTGTGTGGGAGGCCCAAGTACCCGCGACAGGCAAGGGCCCAAAATGTAGTGAGGCGATATCAAAATTGCGTATCTCAAAACCACCTGGTTTTGCAAGGGGGGTAACCTGGGTTTTTGGCCCGTGCTCGGCGGCCATCTAGGGAAACCTACCAAACCCACTCATTTCTGAAAACTAGACACCCGGGGGCTTCCAGGGAGGTATGGCTTGCATCCCCCAACGTTTCCTTACCCAGAATCCCCTGCTAACCTCAATTTTTGCTGAAAAAATCTCTTTTTTCACACGTTTTGGTGTGGGAAAGTTGTGGCATCACCGGGCTCACACAAATTTCACACCACCCAGCGTTCCCCCAGGTCTCCCGATAAAAATGGTACCTCACTTGTGTGGGAGGCCCAAGTACCCGCGACAGGCAAGGGCCCAAAACGTAGTGAGGCGACATCAAAATTGCCTATCTCAAAACCACCTGGTTTTGCAAGGGGGGTTACCTGGGTTTTTGGCCCCGTGCTCGGCGGCCATCTAGGGAAACCTACCCAACCCACACATTTCTGAAAACTAGACACCCGGGGGCTTCCAGGGAGGTATGGCTTGCGTGGATCCCCCAATGTTTCCTTACCCAGAATCCCCTGCAAACCTCAATCTTTGCTTAAAAAATCACTTTTTTCACACATTTTTGTGTGGGAAAGTTGTGGCATCACCGGGCTCACACAAATTTCACACCACCCAGCGTTCCCCCAGGTCTCCCGATAAAAATGGTGCCTCACTTGTGTGGGAGGCCCAAGTACCCGCGACAGGCAAGTGCCCAAAACGTAGTGAGGCGACATCAAAATTGGCTATCTCAAATCCACCTGGTTTTGCAAGGGGGGTACCCTGGGTTTTTGGCCCGTGCTCGGCGGCCATCTTGGGAAACCTATCGAACCCACTCATTTCTGAAAACTAGACACCCTGGGGCTTCCAGGGAGGTATGGCTTGCGTGGATCCCCCAACGTTTCCTTACCCAGAATCCCCTGCTAACCTCAATTCTTGCTGAAAAAATCACTTTTTTCACACTTTTTTGTGTGGGAAAGTTGTGGCATCACCGGGCTCACACAAGTTTCACACCACCCAGCGTTCCCCAGGTCTCCCGATAAAAATGGTACCTCACTTGTGTGGGAGGCCCAAGTACCCGCGACAGGCAAGGGCCCAAAACGTAGTGAGGCAACATCAAAATTGCCTATCTCAAAACCACCTGGTTTTGCAAGGCGGGGTCACCTGGGTTTTTGGCCCCGTGCTCGGCGGCCATCTAGGGAAACCTACCCAACCCACACATTTCTGAAAACTAGACACCTGGGGGCTTCCAGGGAGGTATGGCTTGCATGGATCCCCCAACGTTTGCTTACCCAGAATCCCCTGCAAACCTCAATCTTTGCTTAAAAAATCACTTTTTTCACACATTTTTGTGTGGGAAAGTTGTGGCATCACCGGGCTCACACAAGTTTCACACCACCCAGCGTTCCCCAGGTCTCCCGATAAAAATGGTGCCTTACTTGTGTGGGAGGCCCAAGTACCCGCGACAGGCAAGGGCCCAAAACGTAGTGAGGCAACATCAAAATTGCCTATCTCAAAACCACCTGGTTTTGCAAGGGGGGTCACTTGGGTTTTTGGCCCCGTGCTCGGCAGTCATCTAGGGAAACCTACCAAACCCACACATTTCTGAAAACTAGACACCCGGGGGCTTCCAGGGAGGTATGGCTTGCGTAGATCCCCCAACGTTTCCTTACCCAGAATTCCCTGAAAACCTCAATTTTTACTGAAATAAATCACGTTTTCACACATTTTTGTGTGGAAAAGTTGTGGCATCACCGGATTCACACAAATTTCACACCACCCAGCGTTCCCCCAGGTCTCCCGATAAAAATGGTGCCTCACTTGTGTGGGAGGCCCAAGTACCCGCGACAGGCAAGGGCCCAAAATGTAGTGAGGCGATATCAAAATTGCGTATCTCAAGACCACCTGGTTTTGCAAGGGGGGTAACCTGGGTTTTTGGCCCGTGCTCGGCGGCCATCTAGGGAAACCTACCAAACCCACTCATTTCTGAAAACTAGACACCCGGGGGCTTCCAGGGAGGTATGGCTTGCATCCCCCAACGTTTCCTTACCCAGAATCCCCTGCTAACCTCAATTTTTGCTGAAAAAATCTCTTTTTTCACACGTTTTGGTGTGGGAAAGTTGTGGCATCACCGGGCTCACACAAATTTCACACCACCCAGCGTTCCCCCAGGTCTCCCGATAAAAATGGTACCTCACTTGTGTGGGAGGCCCAAGTACCCGCGACAGGCAAGGGCCCAAAACGTAGTGAGGCGACATCAAAATTGCCTATCTCAAAACCACCTGGTTTTGCAAGGGGGGTTACCTGGGTTTTTGGCCCCGTGCTCGGCGGCCATCTAGGGAAACCTACCCAACCCACACATTTCTGAAAACTAGACACCCGGGGGCTTCCAGGGAGGTATGGCTTGCGTGGATCCCCCAATGTTTCCTTACCCAGAATCCCCTGCAAACCTCAATCTTTGCTTAAAAAATCACTTTTTTCACACATTTTTGTGTGGGAAAGTTGTGGCATCACCGGGCTCACACAAATTTCACACCACCCAGTGTTCCCCCAGGTCTCCCGATAAAATGGTGCCTCACTTGTGTGGGAGGCCCAAGTACCCCCGACAGGCAAGGGCCCAAAACGTAGTGAGGCGACATCAAAATGACCTATCTCAAAACCACCTGGTTTTGCAAGGGGGGTCACCTGGGTTTTTGGACCGTGCTCGGCGGCCATCTAGGGAAACCTACCTAACCCACACATTTCTGAAAACTAGATACTCGGGGGGCTTCCAGGGAGGCATGGCTTGCGTAGATCCCCCAATGTTTCTTTACCCAGATTTCCCTGCAAACCTCAATTTTTGCTGAAAAAATCACGTTTTCACACATTTTTGTGTGGAAAAGTTGTGGCATCACCGGATTCACACAAATTTCACACCACCCAGCGTTCCCCCAGGTCTCCCGATAAAAATGGTGCCTCACTTGTGTGGGAGGCCCAAGTACCCGCGACAGGCAAGGGCCCAAAATGTAGTGAGGCGATATCAAAATTGCGTATCTCAAAACCACCTGGTTTTGCAAGGGGGGTAACCTGGGTTTTTGGCCCGTGCTCGGCGGCCATCTAGGGAAACCTACCAAACCCACTCATTTCTGAAAACTAGACACCCGGGGGCTTCCAGGGAGGTATGGCTTGCATCCCCCAACGTTTCCTTACCCAGAATCCCCTGCTAACCTCAATTTTTGCTGAAAAAATCTCTTTTTTCACACGTTTTGGTGTGGGAAAGTTGTGGCATCACCGGGCTCACACAAATTTCACACCACCCAGCGTTCCCCCAGGTCTCCCGATAAAAATGGTACCTCACTTGTGTGGGAGGCCCAAGTACCCGCGACAGGCAAGGGCCCAAAACGTAGTGAGGCGACATCAAAATTGCCTATCTCAAAACCACCTGGTTTTGCAAGGGGGGTTACCTGGGTTTTTGGCCCCGTGCTCGGCGGCCATCTAGGGAAACCTACCCAACCCACACATTTCTGAAAACTAGACACCCGGGGGCTTCCAGGGAGGTATGGCTTGCGTGGATCCCCCAATGTTTCCTTACCCAGAATCCCCTGCAAACCTCAATCTTTGCTTAAAAAATCACTTTTTTCACACATTTTTGTGTGGGAAAGTTGTGGCATCACCGGGCTCACACAAATTTCACACCACCCAGCGTTCCCCCAGGTCTCCCGATAAAAATGGTGCCTCACTTGTGTGGGAGGCCCAAGTACCCGCGACAGGCAAGTGCCCAAAACGTAGTGAGGCGACATCAAAATTGGCTATCTCAAATCCACCTGGTTTTGCAAGGGGGGTACCCTGGGTTTTTGGCCCGTGCTCGGCGGCCATCTTGGGAAACCTATCGAACCCACTCATTTCTGAAAACTAGACACCCTGGGGCTTCCAGGGAGGTATGGCTTGCGTGGATCCCCCAACGTTTCCTTACCCAGAATCCCCTGCTAACCTCAATTCTTGCTGAAAAAATCACTTTTTTCACACTTTTTTGTGTGGGAAAGTTGTGGCATTACCGGGCTCACACAAGTTTCACACCACCCAGCGTTCCCCAGGTCTCCCGATAAAAATGGTACCTCACTTGTGTGGGAGGCCCAAGTACCCGCGACAGGCAAGGGCCCAAAACGTAGTGAGGCAACATCAAAATTGCCTATCTCAAAACCACCTGGTTTTGCAAGGCAGGGTCACCTGGGTTTTTGGCCCCGTGCTCGGCGGCCATCTAGGGAAACCTACCCAACCCACACATTTCTGAAAACTAGACACCTGGGGGCTTCCAGGGAGGTATGGCTTGCATGGATCCCCCAACGTTTGCTTACCCAGAATCCCCTGCAAACCTCAATCTTTGCTTAAAAAATCACTTTTTTCACACATTTTTGTGTGGGAAAGTTGTGGCATCACCGGGCTCACACAAGTTTCACACCACCCAGCGTTCCCCAGGTCTCCCGATAAAAATGGTGCCTTACTTGTGTGGGAGGCCCAAGTACCCGCGACAGGCAAGGGCCCAAAACGTAGTGAGGCAACATCAAAATTGCCTATCTCAAAACCACCTGGTTTTGCAAGGGGGGTCACTTGGGTTTTTGGCCCCGTGCTCGGCAGTCATCTAGGGAAACCTACCAAACCCACACATTTCTGAAAACTAGACACCCGGGGGCTTCCAGGGAGGTATGGCTTGCGTAGATCCCCCAACGTTTCCTTACCCAGAATTCCCTGAAAACCTCAATTTTTACTGAAATAAATCACGTTTTCACACATTTTTGTGTGGAAAAGTTGTGGCATCACCGGATTCACACAAATTTCACACCACCCAGCGTTCCCCCAGGTCTCCCGATAAAAATGGTGCCTCACTTGTGTGGGAGGCCCAAGTACCCGCGACAGGCAAGGGCCCAAAATGTAGTGAGGCGATATCAAAATTGCGTATCTCAAAACCACCTGGTTTTGCAAGGGGGGTAACCTGGGTTTTTGGCCCGTGCTCGGCGGCCATCTAGGGAAACCTACCAAACCCACTCATTTCTGAAAACTAGACACCCGGGGGCTTCCAGGGAGGTATGGCTTGCATCCCCCAACGTTTCCTTACCCAGAATCCCCTGCTAACCTCAATTTTTGCTGAAAAAATCTCTTTTTTCACACGTTTTGGTGTGGGAAAGTTGTGGCATCACCGGGCTCACACAAATTTCACACCACCCAGCGTTCCCCCAGGTCTCCCGATAAAAATGGTACCTCACTTGTGTGGGAGGCCCAAGTACCCGCGACAGGCAAGGGCCCAAAACGTAGTGAGGCGACATCAAAATTGCCTATCTCAAAACCACCTGGTTTTGCAAGGGGGGTTACCTGGGTTTTTGGCCCCGTGCTCGGCGGCCATCTAGGGAAACCTACCCAACCCACACATTTCTGAAAACTAGACACCCGGGGGCTTCCAGGGAGGTATGGCTTGCGTGGATCCCCCAATGTTTCCTTACCCAGAATCCCCTGCAAACCTCAATCTTTGCTTAAAAAATCACTTTTTTCACACATTTTTGTGTGGGAAAGTTGTGGCATCACCGGGCTCACACAAATTTCACACCACCCAGCGTTCCCCCAGGTCTCCCGATAAAAATGGTGCCTCACTTGTGTGGGAGGCCCAAGTACCCGCGACAGGCAAGTGCCCAAAACGTAGTGAGGCGACATCAAAATTGGCTATCTCAAATCCACCTGGTTTTGCAAGGGGGGTACCCTGGGTTTTTGGCCCGTGCTCGGCGGCCATCTTGGGAAACCTATCGAACCCACTCATTTCTGAAAACTAGACACCCTGGGGCTTCCAGGGAGGTATGGCTTGCGTGGATCCCCCAACGTTTCCTTACCCAGAATCCCCTGCTAACCTCAATTCTTGCTGAAAAAATCACTTTTTTCACACTTTTTTGTGTGGGAAAGTTGTGGCATCACCGGGCTCACACAAGTTTCACACCACCCAGCGTTCCCCAGGTCTCCCGATAAAAATGGTACCTCACTTGTGTGGGAGGCCCAAGTACCCGCGACAGGCAAGGGCCCAAAACGTAGTGAGGCAACATCAAAATTGCCTATCTCAAAACCACCTGGTTTTGCAAGGCGGGGTCACCTGGGTTTTTGGCCCCGTGCTCGGCGGCCATCTAGGGAAACCTACCCAACCCACACATTTCTGAAAACTAGACACCTGGGGGCTTCCAGGGAGGTATGGCTTGCATGGATCCCCCAACGTTTGCTTACCCAGAATCCCCTGCAAACCTCAATCTTTGCTTAAAAAATCACTTTTTTCACACATTTTTGTGTGGGAAAGTTGTGGCATCACCGGGCTCACACAAGTTTCACACCACCCAGCGTTCCCCAGGTCTCCCGATAAAAATGGTGCCTTACTTGTGTGGGAGGCCCAAGTACCCGCGACAGGCAAGGGCCCAAAACGTAGTGAGGCAACATCAAAATTGCCTATCTCAAAACCACCTGGTTTTGCAAGGGGGGTCACTTGGGTTTTTGGCCCCGTGCTCGGCAGTCATCTAGGGAAACCTACCAAACCCACACATTTCTGAAAACTAGACACCCGGGGGCTTCCAGGGAGGTATGGCTTGCGTAGATCCCCCAACGTTTCCTTACCCAGAATTCCCTGAAAACCTCAATTTTTACTGAAATAAATCACGTTTTCACACATTTTTGTGTGGAAAAGTTGTGGCATCACCGGATTCACACAAATTTCACACCACCCAGCGTTCCCCCAGGTCTCCCGATAAAAATGGTGCCTCACTTGTGTGGGAGGCCCAAGTACCCGCGACAGGCAAGGGCCCAAAATGTAGTGAGGCGATATCAAAATTGCGTATCTCAAGACCACCTGGTTTTGCAAGGGGGGTAACCTGGGTTTTTGGCCCGTGCTCGGCGGCCATCTAGGGAAACCTACCAAACCCACTCATTTCTGAAAACTAGACACCCGGGGGCTTCCAGGGAGGTATGGCTTGCATCCCCCAACGTTTCCTTACCCAGAATCCCCTGCTAACCTCAATTTTTGCTGAAAAAATCTCTTTTTTCACACGTTTTGGTGTGGGAAAGTTGTGGCATCACCGGGCTCACACAAATTTCACACCACCCAGCGTTCCCCCAGGTCTCCCGATAAAAATGGTACCTCACTTGTGTGGGAGGCCCAAGTACCCGCGACAGGCAAGGGCCCAAAACGTAGTGAGGCGACATCAAAATTGCCTATCTCAAAACCACCTGGTTTTGCAAGGGGGGTTACCTGGGTTTTTGGCCCCGTGCTCGGCGGCCATCTAGGGAAACCTACCCAACCCACACATTTCTGAAAACTAGACACCCGGGGGCTTCCAGGGAGGTATGGCTTGCGTGGATCCCCCAATGTTTCCTTACCCAGAATCCCCTGCAAACCTCAATCTTTGCTTAAAAAATCACTTTTTTCACACATTTTTGTGTGGGAAAGTTGTGGCATCACCGGGCTCACACAAATTTCACACCACCCAGTGTTCCCCCAGGTCTCCCGATAAAATGGTGCCTCACTTGTGTGGGAGGCCCAAGTACCCCCGACAGGCAAGGGCCCAAAACGTAGTGAGGCGACATCAAAATGACCTATCTCAAAACCACCTGGTTTTGCAAGGGGGGTCACCTGGGTTTTTGGACCGTGCTCGGCGGCCATCTAGGGAAACCTACCTAACCCACACATTTCTGAAAACTAGATACTCGGGGGGCTTCCAGGGAGGCATGGCTTGCGTAGATCCCCCAATGTTTCTTTACCCAGATTTCCCTGCAAACCTCAATTTTTGCTGAAAAAATCACGTTTTCACACATTTTTGTGTGGAAAAGTTGTGGCATCACCGGATTCACACAAATTTCACACCACCCAGCGTTCCCCCAGGTCTCCCGATAAAAATGGTGCCTCACTTGTGTGGGAGGCCCAAGTACCCGCGACAGGCAAGGGCCCAAAATGTAGTGAGGCGATATCAAAATTGCGTATCTCAAAACCACCTGGTTTTGCAAGGGGGGTAACCTGGGTTTTTGGCCCGTGCTCGGCGGCCATCTAGGGAAACCTACCAAACCCACTCATTTCTGAAAACTAGACACCCGGGGGCTTCCAGGGAGGTATGGCTTGCATCCCCCAACGTTTCCTTACCCAGAATCCCCTGCTAACCTCAATTTTTGCTGAAAAAATCTCTTTTTTCACACGTTTTGGTGTGGGAAAGTTGTGGCATCACCGGGCTCACACAAATTTCACACCACCCAGCGTTCCCCCAGGTCTCCCGATAAAAATGGTACCTCACTTGTGTGGGAGGCCCAAGTACCCGCGACAGGCAAGGGCCCAAAACGTAGTGAGGCGACATCAAAATTGCCTATCTCAAAACCACCTGGTTTTGCAAGGGGGGTTACCTGGGTTTTTGGCCCCGTGCTCGGCGGCCATCTAGGGAAACCTACCCAACCCACACATTTCTGAAAACTAGACACCCGGGGGCTTCCAGGGAGGTATGGCTTGCGTGGATCCCCCAATGTTTCCTTACCCAGAATCCCCTGCAAACCTCAATCTTTGCTTAAAAAATCACTTTTTTCACACATTTTTGTGTGGGAAAGTTGTGGCATCACCGGGCTCACACAAATTTCACACCACCCAGCGTTCCCCCAGGTCTCCCGATAAAAATGGTGCCTCACTTGTGTGGGAGGCCCAAGTACCCGCGACAGGCAAGTGCCCAAAACGTAGTGAGGCGACATCAAAATTGGCTATCTCAAATCCACCTGGTTTTGCAAGGGGGGTACCCTGGGTTTTTGGCCCGTGCTCGGCGGCCATCTTGGGAAACCTATCGAACCCACTCATTTCTGAAAACTAGACACCCTGGGGCTTCCAGGGAGGTATGGCTTGCGTGGATCCCCCAACGTTTCCTTACCCAGAATCCCCTGCTAACCTCAATTCTTGCTGAAAAAATCACTTTTTTCACACTTTTTTGTGTGGGAAAGTTGTGGCATCACCGGGCTCACACAAGTTTCACACCACCCAGCGTTCCCCAGGTCTCCCGATAAAAATGGTACCTCACTTGTGTGGGAGGCCCAAGTACCCGCGACAGGCAAGGGCCCAAAACGTAGTGAGGCAACATCAAAATTGCCTATCTCAAAACCACCTGGTTTTGCAAGGCGGGGTCACCTGGGTTTTTGGCCCCGTGCTCGGCGGCCATCTAGGGAAACCTACCCAACCCACACATTTCTGAAAACTAGACACCTGGGGGCTTCCAGGGAGGTATGGCTTGCATGGATCCCCCAACGTTTGCTTACCCAGAATCCCCTGCAAACCTCAATCTTTGCTTAAAAAATCACTTTTTTCACACATTTTTGTGTGGGAAAGTTGTGGCATCACCGGGCTCACACAAATTTCACACCACCCAGCGTTCCCCCAGGTCTCCCGATAAAAATGGTGCCTCACTTGTGTGGGAGGCCCAAGTACCCGCGACAGGCAAGGGCCCAAAATGTAGTGAGGCGATATCAAAATTGCGTATCTCAAAACCACCTGGTTTTGCAAGGGGGGTCACTTGGGTTTTTGGCCCCGTGCTCGGCAGTCATCTAGGGAAACCTACCAAACCCACACATTTCTGAAAACTAGACACCCGGGGGCTTCCAGGGAGGTATGGCTTGCGTAGATCCCCCAACGTTTCCTTACCCAGAATTCCCTGCAAACCTCAATTTTTACTGAAATAAATCACTTTTTCACACATTTTTGTGTGGAAAAGTTGTGGCATCACCGGGTTCACACAAATTTCACACCACCCAGCGTTCCCCCAGGTCTCTCGATAAAAATGGTGCCTCACTCGTGTGGGAGGCCCAAGTACCCACGACAGGCAAGGGCCCAAAACGTAGTGAGGCGACATCAAAATTGCGTATCTCAAAACCACCTGGTTTTGCAAGGGGGTTAACCTGGGTTTTTGGCCTGTGCTCGGCGGCCATCTAGGGAAACCTACCAAACCCACTCATTTCTGAAAACTAGACACCCGGGGGCTTCCAGGGAGGTATGGCTTGCGTGGATCCCCCAACGTTTCCTTACCCAGAATCCCCTGCTAACCTCAATTTTTGCTGAAAAATCACTTTTTTCACACTTTTTTGTGTGGGAAAGTTGTGGCATCACCGGGCTCACACAAATTTCACACCACCCAGCGTTCCCCCAGGTCTCCCGATAAAAATGGTACCTCACTTGTGTGGGAGGCCCAAGTACCCGGGACAGGCAAGGGCCCAAAACGTAGTGAGGCGACATCAAAATTGCCTATCTCAAAACCACCTGGTTTTGCAAGGGGGGTCACTTGGGTTTTTGGCCCCGTGCTCGGCAGTCATCTAGGGAAACCTACCAAACCCACACATTTCTGAAAACTAGATACTCGGGGGGCTTCCAGGGAGGTATGGCTTGCGTAGATCCCCCAATGTTTCTTTACCCAGAATTCCCTGCAAACCTAAATTTTTGCTGAAAAAATCACTTTTTCACATATTTTTGTGTGGGAAAGTTGTGGCATCACCGGGCTCACACAAATTTCCCACCACCCAGCGTTCCCCCAGGTCTCCCGATAAAAATGGTGCCTCACTTGTGTGGGAGGCCCAAGTACCCGCGACAGGCAAGGGCCCAAAACGTAGTGAGGCAACATCAAAATTGCCTATCTCAAAACCACCTGGTTTTGCAAGGGGGGTCACTTGGGTTTTTGGCCCCGTGCTCGGCAGTCATCTAGGGAAACCTACCAAACCCACACATTTCTGAAAACTAGACACCCGGGGGCTTCCAGGGAGGTATGGCTTGCGTAGATCCCCCAACGTTTCCTTACCCAGAATTCCCTGCAAACCTCAATTTTTACTGAAATAAATCACTTTTTCACACATTTTTGTGTGGAAAAGTTGTGGCATCACCGGGTTCACACAAATTTCACACCACCCAGCGTTCCCCCAGGTCTCTCGATAAAAATGGTGCCTCACTCGTGTGGGAGGCCCAAGTACCCACGACAGGCAAGGGCCCAAAACGTAGTGAGGCGACATCAAATTTGCGTATCTCAAAACCACCTGGTTTTGCAAGGGGGTTAACCTGGGTTTTTGGCCTGTGCTCGGCGGCCATCTAGGGAAACCTACCAAACCCACTCATTTCTGAAAACTAGACACCCGGGGGCTTCCAGGGAGGTATGGCTTGCGTGGATCCCCCAACGTTTCCTTACCCAGAATCCCCTGCTAACCTCAATTTTTGCTGAAAAATCACTTTTTTCACACTTTTTTGTGTGGGAAAGTTGTGGCATCACCGGGCTCACACAAATTTCACACCACCCAGCGTTCCCCCAGGTCTCCCGATAAAAATGGTACCTCACTTGTGTGGGAGGCCCAAGTACCCGGGACAGGCAAGGGCCCAAAACGTAGTGAGGCGACATCAAAATTGCCTATCTCAAAACCACCTGGTTTTGCAAGGGGGGTCACCTGGGTTTTTGGCCCGTGCTCGGCGGCCATCTAGGGAAACCTACCGAACCCACTCATTTCTGAAAACTAGACACCCGGGGGGCTTCCAGGGAGGTATGGCTTGCGTAGATCCCCCAAGGTTTCCTTACCCAGAATCCCCTGCTAACCTCAGTTGCCTATCTCAAAACCACCTGGTTTTGCAAGACGGGGTCACCTGGGTTTTTGGCCCCGTGCTCGGCGGCCATCTAGGGAAACCTACCCATCCCACACATTTCTGAAAACTAGACACCCGGGGGCTTCCAGGGAGGTATGGCTTGCGTGGATCCCTCAACGTTTGCTTACCCAGAATCCCCTGCAAACCTCAATCTTTGCTTTAAAAAATCACTTTTTTCACACATTTTTGTGTGGGAATTTGTGGCATCACCGGGCTCACACAAATTTCACACCACCCAGCGTTCCCCCAGGTCTCCCGATAAAAATGGTGCCTCACTTGTGTGGAAGGCCCAAGTACCCGTGACAGGCAAGGGCCCAAAACGTAGTGAGGCGACATCAACATTGCCTATCTCAAAACCACCTGGTTTTGCAAGGGGGGTTACCTGGGTTTTTGCCCCCATGCATGGCGGTTATCTAGGGAAACCTACCGAACCACACATGTCTGAAAACTAGACACCCGGGGGCTTCCAGGGAGATATGGCTTGCGTGGATCCCCCAGCGTTTCCTTACCCAGAATCCCCTGCAAACCACAATTTTCGTTAAAAAATCACTTTTTTCACACATTTTTGTGTGGGAAAGTTGTGGCATCACCGGGCTCACACAAATTTCACACCACCCAGCGTCCCCCCACGTCTCCCGATAAAATGGTGCCTCACTTGTGTGGGAGGCCCAAGTACCCGCGACAGGCAAGGGCCCAAAACGTAGTGAGGCAACATCAAAATTGCCTATCTCAAAACCACCTGGTTTTGCAAGGGGGGGTCACCTGGGTTTTTGGCCCGTGCTCGGCGGCCATCTAGGGAAACCTACCGAACCCACTCATTTCTGAAAACTAGACACCCGGGGGCTTCCAGGGAGGTATGGCTTGCGTAGATCCCCCAACGTTTCCTTACCCAGAATCCCTTGCTAACCTCAAGTTTTTGCTGAAAAATCACTTTTTTCACACTTTTTTGTGTGGGAATGTTGTGGCATCACCGGGCTCACACAAATTTCACACCACCCAGCATTCCCCCAGGTCTCCCGATAAAAATGGTACCTCACTTGTGTGGGAGGCCCAAGTACCCGCGACAAGCAAGGGCCCAAAACGTAGTGAGGCGACATCAAAATTGCCCATCTCAAAACCACCTGGTTTTGCAAGGGGGGGTCACCTGGGTTTTTGGCCCCGTGCTCGGCGGCCATCTAGGGAAACCTACCCAACCCACACATTTCTGAAAACTAGACACCCGGGGGCTTCCAGGGAGGTATGGCTTGCGTGGATCCCCCAAGTTTGCTTACCCAGAATCCCCTGCAAACCTCAATCTTTGCTTAAAAAATCACTTTTTTCACACATTTTTGTGTGGGAAAGTTGTGGCATCACCGGGCTCACACAAATTTCACACCACCCAGCGTTCCCCCAGGTCTCCCGATAAAAATGGTGCCTCACTTGTGTGGGAGGCCCAAGTACCCGCGACAGGCAAGGGCCGAAAACGTAGTGAGGGAAATCAACATTGCCTATCTCAAAACCACCTGGTTTTGCAAGGGGGGTCACCTGGGCTTTTGGCCCCGTGCTCGGCGGCCATCTAGGGAAACCTACCCAACCCACACATTTCTGAAAACTAGACACCCAGGGGCTTCTAGGGAGGTATGACTTGCGTGGATCCCCCAACCTTTCCTTACCCAGAATCCCCTACAAACCTCAATTTTAGCTGATAAACACACTTTTATCACACATTTTTGTGTGGGGAAAGTTGTGGCATCACCAGGCTCACACAAATTTTACAGCACCCAGCGTTCCCCCAGGTCTCCCGATAAAAATGGTGCCTCACTTGTATGGGAGGCCCAAGTACCCGCGACAGTGAAGGGCCCAAAACATTTTTTGATAGGCAATGTTGATGTTGCCTCAAAACGTTTTGTGTCCTTGCCTATCGTGGGTACTTGGGCCACCCACACAAGTGAGGCACCATTTTTATCGGGAGACCTGGGGGAACGCTGGGTGGTGTGATATATGTGTGAGCCCGGTGATGCCACAACTTTCCCACACAAAAATGTGTGAAAAAAGTGATTATTTCAGCTAAAATTGAGGTTTGCAGGGGATTCTGGGTAAGGAAACGTTGGGGGATCCACGCAAGCCATACCTCCCTGGAAGCCCCTGGGTGTCTAGTTTTTAAAAATGTGTGGGTTGGGTAGGTTTCCCTAGATGGCCGCCGAGCACGGGGCCAAAAACCCAGGTGACCCCCCTTGCAAAACCAGGTGGTTTTGAGATAGGCAATTTTGATGTCGCCTCACTACAGTTTGGGCCCTTGCCTGTCGCGGGTACTTGGGCCTCCCACACAAGTGAGGCACCATTGTTATCGGGATACCTGGGGGAACGCTGGGTGGTGTGACATTTGTGTGAGCCCGGTGATGCCACAACTTTCCCCACACAAAACTGTATGAAAAAAGTGATTTTTTTCAACTAAAATTGAGGTTTGCAGGGGATTTTGGGTAAGGAAACGTTGGGGGATCCACGCAAGCTATACCTCTCTGGAAGCCCACGGGTGTCTAGTTTCTAGAAATGTGTGGGTTCGGTAGGTTTCCCTAGATGGCCGCCGAGCCCCTGACCAAAAACCCATGGGACCCCCCTTGCAAAACCAGGTTGGTTTTAGATAGGTAATTTTGATGTCACATCAGTAGGTTGTGGGCCCTTCCCTGCCGCGGGTACATGGCCCACCCATACTAGTGAGGTACCATTTTTATTGGGATACTTGGAGAAATGCTGGGGGGATGGAAATTTGTTGTTACTTTCCGCCGTGTGAAAATTTGGGCACAATAATGCAAGGAAAATGTCACAGTCACATTTTGAGGTTTGCAGGACATTGTGGGTAAGATAACTTGTTGGGATCCACCAGAGAGACATCACCATGCACTCCCATGGGTGTTTAGTTTATTCTTAAATGAAATGTACAGCTTGGCAGAGAGACAAAACAGAAAGATTACTGCACAGCCTCTATTCCTCGAGCACACACACATACTGGTTGGATTTGGCACGTGGGCGAGTGATGGTACAGTATATAAAATTGTATTAACAAGTGATTTCACAAAAATGAAATGCACTGTCAATAATTGAATGGACAAAAAACTTAACCAGTGACTCGCAGATCCTGAGCTGTAAAGCAACTTCAAGGCACCAACCGCTTTACAGGCCATTCACACACCTTTCATACATGATAAACACAAGACCATTTACACCACCAGGCACAAAACCAACACATTACAACATACACAAAAAAGGACAAGGTACACCCTGCTTGACAAAAACAGAAAAAACTAATTTTTATGCACAACCACCAATTCCTCAAGCACACATACATACTGGTTGGATTTGGCATGAGGGTGAGTGATGGTTCGGTATATACAGTTGTATTGACCAGAAATTTCACAAAAATGAAATGCTCTGTTAATTGAAAGGACGAGAAACTGAACCATTGACTCACAGCTCGTGAGCTGTAAAGCCACGACAAGGCACCAACCTCTTTACAGGCCATTCATACACCTTTCATACGTGTGACATACAAAACCATTCACAATGCCAGCCGCAGGCCCAGCACATTACAACACTCACACCAGCAGACAGCGCCATTCAAGGGCCCATCACTTTCACACGCCCACATTCCTGACACAGCAACCACACCAGCTCACGGATTAGTTGAGTGGCGTTTGGCTAGCAGTGTGTGTAGTGACCAGCAGCTAGTCACTACTCACACACCGCCAGCCAAGCGCCAGTCCACGCACACCACACTGCCAGCCAAGCGCCAGTCCATGCACACCACCAGCCAAGCGCAAGTCCACACACACCGCCAGCCAAGTGCCAGTCCACGCACACCACCAGCCAAGCACCAGTACAAACACACCGCCAGCCAAGTGCCAGTACAAACACACCGCCAGCCAAGTGCCAGTCCACGGACACTGCCAGCCAAGTGCCAGTCCACGCACACCACACTGTCAGCCATGCGCCAGTCCATGCACACCGCCAGCCAAGCGCCAGTCCACGCACACCACCAGCCAAGCGGCAGTCTATGCACACCACCAGCCAAGCGCCAGTACGAACACACCACCAGCCAAGCGCCAGTCCACGCATACCGCCAGCCACACGCCAGTCCATGCACACCGCCTGCCAAGCGCCAGTCCACGCACACCACACCGTCAGCCATGCGCCAGTCCACGCACACCCCACCGCCAGCCAAGTGCCAGTCTACGCACACCGCCAGCCAAGTGCCAGTACAAACACACCGCCAGCCAAGCGCCAGTACAAACACACCGCCAGCCAAGCGCCAATCCAAACACACCGCCAGCCAAGCGCCAGACCATGCACACCGCCAGCCAAGCGCAACTCCACGCACACCGCCATCACATTTAGGACTTTTTTTTATATAAATAAGAAAACACAAACAAATTGCAAATATATACAAATCTGAACAAAAAATATTAAACAATAGAGGCCAGGCAGTTCACTTTACCACTCTTGGATGCTCCCAAAAATTATTTTGTGTGTGGTACATTCTAAAACAAGCAGGCACACACAGCCCAGGGTTAGAAGGACACTCGGGGCAGTACATACGAGTTTCCTTCCGCATACCTCTTCGCCAACAGACTCTACATCTCCTACTGGGAAAGTCTTTTGAGGGTGTGGGAGGAATGTGATCAGGAAAGTGGCGATCTTTCAATCTAGCAACATCCTCCATCACTCCAACTCTAGGAACACTTGCCTGTTCCACTAAAACAAGGCTGCCTATTACAGACTCCTGAAACTTAGCAAAAGTCATCTTTGACTCAGGACAAGAATCCTGGAACACAACAAAAGCATTAAAGGTTGCCAAGTGGAAAAGATGGATAGCCAACTTCTTGTACCAAATGTAAGCCTTACGTAGAGCAGCGTAAGGTTCCAACCTCTGATCTACTCTGTCAACACCACCCATGTGCCTATTATAGTCTAAAATGCACACAGGTTTGCGCGTTTCAGCAACCTGACCCCAAACAGCCACAGGTGCAGTGCTTTCATCATGGATGGTAGTCAGCATGTAGACATCTCTCCTGTCTAAAAACTTCACAGCTAGAAGCTCCTTGCAACGCAACGCACTGCACTGTCCCCGCACAAGCTTTTGACAAACAAGTTCTTTTGGGAAACCTTTACGGTTAGAGCGGATTGTGCCACAAGCAACAGTGTCGACTTTGGCCAATTCCCTGAACAACCGCACACCAGTGTAGAAGTTATCTACATATAAATGGTGGCCTTTGTTAAAAAATCCTCTACCAAGTTCCCACACAATTTTCTCAGTCACTCCAAAAGTGGACGGACAACCAAGGGGGTTAATCCTGGATTCCTTACCGGTGTACACCCTGAAATTAGAGACATATCCAGTCCTACTGTCACACAGCATATACAGCTTAATTCCATAGCGTGCCCTCTTACTAGGAATGTATTGCCTAAAAGCCAAGCGGCCCTTGAACAAGACCAAAGACTCATCCACTGCAATTTCTTTCCCTGGAGCATAGATCTCAGAAAACCGATCAACAAAGTGATCAATGACAGGCCCAATCTTAAAAAGACGATCACAATCAGGGTGATCTCGTGCCAAAGCTAAACCATTATCGACAAAATGCAACATCCGAAGCAGAAGCAAATACCTATCATAACTCATGACTGCCGGAAATATAGCAGTTGCCATCAAGGGACTAGTAGACCAATATGAAGACATTGATGGCTTCCTTAGCAAGCCTATCAAAAAAGTTAAACCCAAGAACTTCTTCATCTCTTCCAGATTTGTGGGAGTCCACCGGGTAGCTCTAGAGTGGGGCTTAAGGCTGGCACTGTTGTCCCTCAAAAACTGCTCGGCATACAAATTAGTCTGCTCAACAATCCCTGCCAAAAACACATCGTCCATAAACAACTGAAAAAAATGTATCGGCAAAAAGTTTTCAGTATAAATCATCAGGTCATCTGCATACAAGGCCAGTTTTTTTGACCATCCCTTAAATTCAAATGGGGTAAATAACTTACTAGACCTAATTGTGTGTGCCAGTGGTTCTATATATAAATCAAAAAGAAGCGGAGAAAGGGGTCAACCCTGCCTAGTGCCTCGCTCCAAAGGGACAAAGTTAGTTAAATTCCCATTAACTATAATCCTTGCTTTGGGAGACTTATACATTTTCCTTAAGGTTTTTGCTATATGTTCTCCTAATCCAAACGCCTGAACCAACTGATGTAAGCAAGACCAGTTGACCCGGTCGAAAGCTTTGGCCGCGTCAAAGGCGAAGATCGTCAGTGACAGGTTATTAGTTGAGCGGTACAAAAGGGGGTGGTGATGGTTATTAGTTGAGGCAATATCAATGGCACCAATTAACTCATGGGTTAAATCATATAAATGGCGCCCTCTAATAAACCCCTTTTGATCAGAATGGATTAAATTACCCATTATGTTGTTTAATCTCCCTGCTATAATTTGCGCGAAGATTTTATAATCGCAATTAAGCAGGGAGATGGGTCTATAAGACTCACATTTTTTATTATCTTTGTTGGGTTTTAAAATCAAAGTAATAGCAGAGTCATACCAAGAACTTGGAATTGGGGAATTATTTGAAAAGATACTATCAAAAAGTGCCTCCATAATCGGAACAAGCGTCTCAATTAAGGCAATATAAAACTCATTAGGAATTGCATCTAGACCTGCTGCACTTCCCCTCTTTAGATTTTGTACTGCCGCCCTGATATCAGAAAGTGAAATCTTCTTATTAAGCTCTTGGGTCTGCTCTTCGAGTAAGGATGGTAGGGTGATTTTTTCTAAATAGTTTGTAATTTGAGAGTCTGTAATAGCTAGATCTTCAGTGTATAAGTTCTTGAAAAAGCTTTCAAACGCCTTTTCCATCTTGACCTTATCAGAGGATAATTCCCCTGTTTCTATGTTAGTAATCTCTTTGATGAGATTTCTTGTTAGATTAGCTCGAGATTTCCAGGCCAAAAATTTCCCACTGCCTTCTCCATACTCATAATTGGCTAATTTACTAGCATCCCATCTTCTCTTAACAATGCTATCTAAGTAGTCAGTCAATTCTTGTCTTTTAGCCAGCAGCTCAGAACTTTCTCCCCTCTGACCTGCAGCCTCCCTATTAGTGGATTGGTCAAGCAAGGCTCTATAAATTTCGGCTTCCAATAGCTTCAATTTGTGTTTGTTTACCTTATTGATGTTGGCTGCGATACCAATAATTCTGCCTCTGATAAAAGCCTTATAGGCGTCCCAAATTAACTCTACAGGAGCAGAGTTGTCATTTACCTCAAAGAAAAATACAGTATCACTTTTTAACTGGGCAACCACCAACTTATCATTAAGAATGGACCTATCAAATGTCCACCTTTTAGCTTCTGCATGGTGAGGGAAATTTAAGACCAACTGAACAGAAGAGTGGTCGGATAAATGTTCTTGAAAATGGGAAATTGCTCCAACTAATTCTACCAGTCTATGATCTAATAAAAAGAAATCAATTCTAGAGTGGTATTTATATTTTTTATTATGAAAGGTGAAATTTGGAGCGCCAATTATGGACTTGTTTTTTATTCTCCAAATATCTACCAGATTTAGATCCGCCATTATTATTTTGATCAAAGCGCCCATTTTTGAATTTACTAATTTACCCCCCTTAGATCTATCCAAAGATGGGTTTAAGAGAACGTTAAAGTCTCCACCCATAATAATGGGGTTGATTGAATCAAGTAGATGATTATAAATCAATCTAAGAGAGGATTCATCATCGATATTCGGACCTGATGATTTTTACAGAAGATTCACCGGCAATCTTACCAAGATTAGAGCAAATGTTGTCGGATTTTGGGAAGATATCGGGTTATCAAGTGAATCCCCAAAAAAACAAGATTATGTCTTGGAATTGGCAAGTTAGCTCACCTCTGGTACACCAGCGAATAAGATACTTGGGTGTTCAAATAACTCAGAATATTATCGAGTTGGCACAGGTTAATTTAGAGTTTAAACGAAAAGAGATTAGAGCTTTGCTTAAATCCTGGCATAACCTCCCTTTAACAATCCTCGGGCGATCCAACTTGATTAAAATGTCAGTTTTGCCAAAAATGACATTTATTTTCGATACAATCCCGCTTCTATTTAGTCCAGTGGCTTTAAAAAACTTGCAATCTGAGATAAATAATTTTCTCCGGGGGGGCAAGGGGATCAGGAGTGCATGGAAGAAATTGAGATGTGAAAAGCAAGTGGGGGGTATAGCTAGCCCCGACTTCGGTTTTTATAGCTGGGCTTTTCTTTTCAAAAATGTTAGATCTCTTCTCGATTCTTCTAGCTTTACACCCTATCTTTTAGCCATGTCTAATAGTGTACCACAAGGGGCGGATGGTCTCCTCTATAAATTTGGACATCCCAAATACTTCAAAAAAATTAAACTGGGGGGGGAGGAGCCTAGCGCTTGACCAAGATGGCCGCGTGAGCCTTGAGCTCCCGCTACCCTCGCGCCCTCTGGCACTCATCCTGTCCTAAATCCTGATTTTCATGCACGGAATCCTGCAGATGAGTCACAGCTGGGGCGATGGACGTTGTCCGGGTCAAGATCGCCCACCGGGGACCGAAGTTGTGCATGGCGGAAGATTGCGGCCTACCTCCGAAGGATGCCAGGGGCTTGCGTTGGTAGGATGCCCGGCCACTAATTGAACAACAGCGGCCTTGAGAGGTGTGAACTGACGGACGGATGCCGTGGCACTTTAACTTTCGCTTTCTGGCCCTTTGTTTGCTCCGGGTCGGGAGTGCATCACACAGATCCTCTGTTGTCTGGAAGACCTCCACCCGGTCCTGACTGGCTGTTGAAGACCTAGTCGTACCTGTCTCCTCTACCTGAGTGAGGGACGTCCTCTTGCGACTGACCGTCCTGCTGTCCGAGATGTCGACCAAATCGGAGGCAGACAGGTCGAAGTCTAAGACTACCAGGCGGGGAGGCTATGTCCAATCCAACAATATGGATCGCTATGCCCAGCAGAAGGAGTCGCCTGGTGGATCGGGACAGTCGCTGGAAGCACAGAAGGCCGATTCATCCCCAGCCTCGGAGTTATCATTGCAGGATATCAAGGGGGCGATAGATGGGATGCAATCTTCGATTGGGCGACAGTTCGAGACCCTGGCGCACAAGGTGGACATGATTTTGGTCGACGTCAACTTGATTCGCGCGGATCTGGGGAAAACCAATGAGCGGGTCAAGTCCCTGGACCTCAAGACTACTGGCCTCGCGGACGATGTCTCGGAACTCCAGGCTGAGGTCCGCAAGCTACGAACCGCGAATGACCTCTCCGCTCGCCGGCTCGAGGACTTTGAAGGTCGGGCCCGGCGCAATAATGTGCGCATTATTGGGGTCCCGGAAACTTCGGACGAGCTCTCCGTGGACCTCCTCGTCGAGGACCTGGTGGTGAATCATCTTGCGCCAAAGGGCCTCGGCAAGTTTTTCGCGGTGGAGCGGGCTCACCGAGTGCCTGGCGGACGGCCTAAGGTGGGAGCCCCCCCGCGGCCGATTGTCGCCCGGATCTTCCACTTTCGAGATCGGGACGCTATCCTGCAAGCATCGAGGGTGACAGGCCCGGTGCCTTTTCAAAATGCCTCTGTGAGCTTTTACCCTGATTTCACCCAGATGGTGCAGAAACAGAGGCAAAGTTTCCTGGGGGTGAAGCGGCGGCTTAGGGATATGGACCTGAAGTATGCCATGCTCTTCCCCGCTAAGCTGCGTGTGGTATATGAGGATCGGACTTTCTTCTTCGAATCGCCGGACATAGCAGGGGACTGGCTGGATGCACTCCCTCGGCGACAGCCCGGCCGGGACAGCGTGGATGGGGTGGAAGGCGACCGGGATGGACAGAAGTGATACCTTCGGTGTTGGCCGGCTTCGATTCAGCCCTAGACAGTGACTCGCACCTTATTGCAGTAATGGGAGGGCGGCGGGGGTAAGATAGGGGCTCTTTCCTCCCTTGGGGTGCTTTTTGTAGATTTGTTTTTGGTAGGGCGACAGGCACACTGCAAGTTGGGGGGGCTTTGTAAGCTGACGCAGGGGTGCAGGGTGGGGGGGGGTTTCAGGATGTTGGGGTTGTTGTTTGGGGTTGCTGTTTTTTCTTGCAAGGCGTAGCAATGACTGTCAGGATTGTCCGATTGTGGTTCTCTGGGGGGGGGGGGAGGTCTCTTTGTGTTCAGGGATGGGGGATAGGGGCTTAAACGTACTCAGCTGGAATGTTAATGGCTTAGGGGACCGTATAAAACGGGGGATAGTCCTGCAATTTTTGAAACGGACCTTGCCAGATGTGGTCCTCCTGCAGGAGACCCACCTTATAGGGAATATGTGTTATGCACTTAACAGAAAGGGCTACAAATTCATGGCTCACTCGGGGTTTTCCTCGGGATCCAGGGGTGCGGGCATACTTGTCAGAGCTTCCCTACCATTTGAGGTTGACTCCACCATTGCTGATGATAGGGGGCGCTTTGTGGCCGTGTCGGGGAGGTGGGAGGGCAGAACGTTGGTTTTGGTTTCTGTTTATGTCCCTCCTGCCTTGCAGGCCTCCACGTTTGCTGATCTGGGCAAGGCCTTGTTGGAACTCCCCGAAGGGATGCTAGTGGTGGGAGGGGACTTCAATGCCGTTGGTTCTGGAATGCTAGATAGGTACCCGCCCAGAGACACCGGGGGGGCTCAGAAGTGGCTTCCCGACTTTATTGATACTTTTGGCCTGGTAGATTGTTGGAGGCTGCGGCACCCCACTCAGCGACAATACACCTTCCACTCCGGGGCCCACGGGAGTCTCTCCCGGATTGATTATCTGCTCACTCTGGCGGCACACGCCTCTTTGGTAGCTGAGGTTAGGCACATGGCACGGGGCATATCAGATCATTCACCGGTGTGGGCACGTCTGGACATAGGCCGGGTGGCGGGGGGCAGGGTGGCTCCCGTTAACCCCTGGTACTTTCGGGACCCCAAGCTGCGCAGCGCGTTGCTGAAGACAGTTGACCACTATTTTCGAGAAAACCAGGGCTCAGTTGACTCCGCGGTGTCCTTGTTGGAAGCTTCTAAGGCCGTACTGAGAGGAGAAGCCTTGTCCCTGGTAGTGGCCGCCAAGCGGCGGAGAGACGCCGAGGTGATACAAGTGGAGGACGAGATGGCGGCCTTAGAGTTGGCCTTAGAAGGGGATGTTGAGACGTCCACGCTGCACAATGTGAGCCTGAAGCAATTGGAGTATAGGGATCTGGTGACAAATGCCGCCAAGACCCTTCACAGGGAGCAGCAGGGGCGGTTGTATGATGTTGGTGATAAGGACGGGAAATTGCTGGCATGGCTGGACAAAAAGGAGCGTGTTAATCGTGTGGTGCCGGAGTTGTTGACGGATGGGGGAGAGGTTGTCACTGATCCCGACGGTATAGTCCGGTGTTTCTCAGACTATTTTCGTACGGTATACGCCTCGGTCTCGGATAGATCGACTGAGGACTCGTGTGATCTTCTGCGTGACATCGCTCTGCCCCGCCTTTCCACCATTGATAGGGAAGACCTCGATGGTGATATCACTGTAGACGAAGTGGCAGGTGCTATCCGTGCGTTGCGCTCCGGCAAGGCTTCGGGCCCAAATGGTCTGCCGATAGAGCTGTACAAGCTTGGTCCGGATAAGTTTGCTCCTCACTTGACCGCCATGTTCGTGGAGGCGCGGAGGAACGGGTTTCTTCCGCTCGATCAACGGCTGGCGACGATCGTGGTAATACCTAAAGACGGAAAGCCCCGGGATAGGTGTGGTTCCTATCGGCCGATCTCGCTCCTCAACGCCGAGCCGAAAATCCTTGCCAAGATTCTCGCGAACCGCCTGGTCCGGGTAATTGGTGACTTGATCCACCCGGATCAGTCGGGCTTTATCCCGCACCATAACACTGCACTAAACCTTAGACGCCTCCACGGTGTGATTGCCAGGACGGGTACGATACGAGAGCCGGCTATTGTGGCATCCCTCGACGCCACGATGGCCTTTGACACGGTAGAGTGGGCATACTTGTGGGCGGTGCTGGCCAAATTCGGCTTCGGGCCTGGATTCGTGGGGTGGGTGAGGCTGCTCTATGAGGGGCCTCTTGCAAGCGTCGTGGTGAACGGGCAGGCGTCGGCACCTTTCGAGCTCGGGAGAGGCACCCGGCAGGGTTGTCCCCTGTCGCCGTTGCTGTTTGCCCTTGCTCTTGAGCCGTTGGCGGCGTGGATACGGTGGCACCCGGATATACGTGGGCTTCGTTGGTCGCCTGACCACGAAGACCGTATTTCACTCTACGCTGACGACATTCTGTTATATCTTGCCTCGCCTAAGAAATCTCTGATAGTGGTTTGGGACGTCTTGACATCTTTCGGTAGAAACTCGGGCCTAGTCATTAATTGGGGGAAGTCACACTTGTATGTCCTGTGTGGGGATGTCCCGCCTGTTCCGCGTAACTGTTCGATCCAGATAGCCCAGCAGGGCTTTTTGTATTTGGGGATCTATATTACCACCGACCCCATCTTGCGCTACGAGAAGAACTTGCTCCCTCCCTTGGCGCGCCTGCGGCGGGATGTGGCGGGCTGGCGGCGATTGCCGCTCTCCCTCCTTGGCCGCGCTGCACTGTTTAAAATGATGTCCCTTCCCCGTTTCCTCTATGCCCTGCAGAATACTCTTGACCTGGTCCCGGCCAGCTATTTCCGTGAGATCGAAAGCCACCAGCGCGCGCTCTTATGGGACGGGCGTCCGCGTATCGCAGTCGCTAAGTTGACGCTTCCGTGGTATGACGGTGGTATAGCGCTTCCAGACATTCCACGTTATTACTGGGCCACCCAGTTGAGCGCGATTAACCATGGTGTCTATGGTCCGGCGCTCAGCCCTGGCTTCGCCATGGACCGCTGGTTGCTCCGTGGGGGTAGTTACCACAGAGCGTTGTATTCGAAATCGTCGGACCCCACCCTCACGGGGCCCACCAGAGTGGCCGTCCATGTGTGGAAGGTGGCGACGGACTCGCTGGGCTGGAGGGGTAAGCTTACCCTTGCCACCCCTCTGTTTGACTCCGAGATTCTGGGGAAGCTTTGGCACACAAAAGGGTTCGAGAAATGGGATTTGATCGGCATATCCAGGGTTGGAGACCTTTTGGTTAAGGGTAAGATAAAGTCGTTCGAGGAGCTGCAGCAGGAATACAAGCTGGGGAGCACGGAGTTCTTCCGATATGCACAAGTGCGCCACGCCTTGCGGTCAGTCCTTGTGGAGGGGGAGAAGGTGCCCGAGTCCTCTCCGTTGGAGGATCGGATCCTGGATGGTCACATGCCTGAGAGCACGATTTCGCTCATCTATAAGAAGCTTATCAATGTTCGGGCGGATCTTCTCCTAGGGTTGCGCGCCCAATGGATAAGGGACGGCCTTGAACTAGATGATGAGGATTGGCAGTACGCAGTTTCTTCTCCCAAAGAGGTCGCTATCCCCGCGCGCCTGAGGCTGGTGCAGCTTAAAATACTCCATAGGGTCTACGTGACGGGGCCCAGGTTGGTTCACATGGGTTTCTCTGAGGAGGGCCTATGTAAGAGAGGCTGTGGTTTGGTGGGTACCTTCCTCCATATTATTTGGGAACGCGGTGCGATTATGGAGTTCTGGAGGCAAGTCCACGAGGTGATGGGGGAGGTGACAGGAATTGTTATGCAGCCTGAGGCACGCTGTTGTCTCCTGAATGTCTGGAGTCCTACTGACCACAACGCGGCACAGACTCAGTGGGTGACCCTGGGGAACATGGTAGCCAAGCGCGATATCGCTCGGCTGTGGGGCTCCAATAGGCCGCCCACATTGACAGCGTGGATGGAAAACATGGACTGGAGCATGTTTAGGGAGAAGACAGTGTATTGTGCTAGGGGGCGCCCTCGGAAATGGCATGCTGTGTGGGGGCCATGGAACCAATACAGAGGGGACATATGCTTGCCCCCCGACCCGGATCCGCCTGAGGAGCAACTTTCCCCTTAGTCCTTTTCCGGCTTTGACTTTCCCGCTGATATGTGATTGTTTCTAGAGTCTCTGCCTTTCCCTCCTTTCCCTTACTATAGATCAGTGCCTGTTGGACGTGATGGGGCTCGTCCCCCCTGACGGGAACCTCTCTTGGTGCTTACAGTACCTTTCGCCTTGCTTGTGTTTAGGGTTGTATTTATGTTTGTGCAAAATAAAACCTTTGGCTCTCCTGTCAGTGATATGTGGACGCAAGCATGTGTTGAACTTCTAAAGCTGCCGTACCTCCGGGATGTCGGCTGAATAGCTGTGTCACTGATATAAAATAAAGGTTTTTCAAAAAAAAAAAATAATAATTAAACTGAAGGTGTTACGGGAGGCTTGTGAACTTTGGTTCCAGATGAGGAAAATGCTCAAAATCCCATATTATTGTCTTAATGCTCCTATCTGGAACTCGCCAGGGACCCCAGATTGCCTAAATGATAGTTTATCAGCTCCTCTTCGGGATTTTGGCTTTCAAAAATGGGGGCAACTACTGTGCAATAACAAACTTTTGTCATGGAATGAGCTTATGTCTCAAACAAATCAAGGCCTATCTAGATTCAAGTTTTACCAACTCTCCTCCTGGTTTACGAATCAGGGTAAATTTGGTCTTAGTCATGATGAATTGGAGAGCAGGTTTTTGGTCCCATGCAGTCAAAAAAAGGAAGTGGCGAAATGGTATTGGATTTTGATTAAAGGAGATCTGCCATTGCTGCCCATGGAGGAGCCCTGGAGAAGAGACTTGCCTCCCATTGACATATCATCTTTATGGCAAGTATCTTTGAGTACTTTGTGGAAGGTTGTGAAGGCTGCGTCATTTAGAAGGAATCATCTGTTCACACTCCGCAGAGCTTATTGGACCCTGACGAGGCTAAGTTGGGAGTCGGCGAGAAGTCCTGTCTGAAATGTGATATGAGAAGCGCAGATGATGTGCATATGTTTTGCGCAGTGCCCGCAGATTCAGGGTTTCTGGTGCCAAGTCGGTAGGATTATTTCAGATGTATTGGGCCAAGAAATACAGGTAAGTCTGATTTTAATTATTTTTGGGATCTTACCTGAAGACAGTAATATAAAACTTTCAAATCTCCAAGTTTCTTTATTGTTTGTTCTTAGTCTCTTGGCAAGGAGAGAAATCTGTTTAAATTGGATCTCTCCTAATTCTCCAAAGGTTTTAGTTTGGCTGTCATCGGTTAAAAGAACTTATAAATTGCATATGGAATGTAAGGCAAAGAAAAGAACTAGATTCTGGGTGATTTGGGATAATTGGGTTAATAACACCAACCTGAGCCTTGCAACTGCTTAGCAAATCATAAAAGTCCAATGATTATGAAACAAGTGAGTCTTGGGGAAAGCGGTCCATGGGTCTCCATGGAGGTTTCACCATCTTTGAAACTCCCAAGTACAACGCGGTTGGTTTCCCTGGATGCCCATGAGGTGGAAAGGGTATAATTGGGCGTTCGAGAGGGTGCCAGGATACTGCTATCTGATTACTCACTTTATTTCGTGAATGAGGACATCAAAAAAAAAGGAGAAAAAAAAAAAAAAGGTTTTCAGTATTCACTTGACACCCTGGAACACCAGTAAAGTCTGGCAATGCCGGCTGCACCATGCCTGGGGCAACCCAGAGGTCAGCACTTTCAACGGGAAGCCTTGCAGCCCCAGGCTCCAGCCCAGATGCCTCTTGCCGCACTATACCAACGGGAAGCCTTGCAGCCCCAGGCTGCAGTCCAGATGCCTCTTGCCTCACTATACCAACGGGAAGTCTTGCAGCCCCAGGCTGCAGCCCAGATGCCTCTTGCCGCACTATCGGCACATCAATGTCCTCCTCTAACACAAGCACTTCATCCGCACTAAGAGTAGCTTCATCCGCACTGAGAGTAGCTTCATCATCGGATGATGCCATGTGGAGAGAAAACTCACTGCCTGAATCTTCCCCTCCCACCTCTGCCTCAGAATCAGAGTCAGTCTCTGGACCATGGTTAGAGGAAGAATCAAAAAGCATACCAACAACCTGCTGAGCAGTAATCCTGCGGCTAGCCATTATCCTTACTAAGAAAGGAGACTGCACAAACAAGTCAACAGCCAACACTGTGCAAAATAAGTAAGTAAAAAAATGTGTGCCTTTATCACAAAGATCTATATACTCAAAAACTTTACGATTCGCTTACAAGAGACAGCTACACTCACCAGCACCTACTCTGCAAAGACACAGAAAAAATCAACGATATCCCACTAGAAAAAAAAAAAAAACAATTACTCAAAAGACAACAAAGTACACATCAAGCACAAATGCCAAATGTTTTAGACACTCAAAAAACAGAAGCCAAACATACTGGTATTATTACACAATTTGCAAAAAACACATTAGTGCAGAAAAATGAAACTCATTTACATTGTACAAAAAAAGTCTCTTACCAAACACATGCAACTACACAAACAGCAGAACCACCAGTGACGAAACCGCAACCTGAAGGGGGGGAGCAGAAAAGTCTGAAAAATTATTTATTTAAGGAAGCGACCCTTGCCCAAGAGGTCACTTCCATTTAAAATTTAAAACACTCCCTGGTGTCTAGTGGGTTTTCTGCCCCCCCCCCCGAGGGCAGAAAAGCCAATTAAACAAACCGATCTGAATATACATTTTTTTTAAATAGGGCCCCTGGAAGCGACCCTTGCCCAAGGGGTTGCTTCCAATTAAAAATAAACAAATTCCCTGGCTCTAGTGGGCTTTTCTGCCCCCCCCCGAGGCCAGAAACACCCCAAAATTCGGGCTAGCTGTCCCCAGGGGGGGGCAGAATTCAATTTTAAAATTAATTTGACCCCAGGAAGCGACCCTTGCCCAAGGGGTCGCATCCATTTAAACAATAAAAAATTCCCTGGTGTCTAGTGGGGTTTTCAGAAAGGCCAAATAAAAAAACGATCTGCCCCCAGAGGGGGCAGAATATACTTTTAAAAAAAATTAGGGCCCCCGGAAGCGACCCTTGCCCAAGGGGTCACTTCCGATTTGTGAAAATACAAAGTCCCTGGCTCTAGTGGGCTTTTCTGCCCCCCTGGGTCCAGAATCAGCCAAAAAACATCCAATCTGTCCCCAGGTTGGTGCAGAAAAGTCTGAATTAACATATCCCCCCAAGGAAGCGACCCTTGCCCAAGGGGTCGCTTCCTTTGTACGCAAAAAGACATCCCTGGTGTCTAGTGGGGGCATTCCTGGTGCACGATCACGACGCTGTGCGCGATCGTGCACCAGGAATGCCCTGCATTGAGACATCAGGGGAGAGGAAACACTGTTTCCTCTCCCCCGATGCCTCAAGGCATCCTGATTTGGCCCCCCCGCCCCACCCGAGCAACAAATACTCACCCTTCCACTGGACAAATGGTTTCCAGCGCGTCCAGCGCTTCCTGATGATGTCAGCGCGCACTGTGCGCGCTGACGTCATGGGGAAGCGTGGGGATGGGGTCGGGGGTGGCAGCGGAAACTCTTCTGCTTCCATCCCCCTCTAAGGTGCCAAGATCGATGCCCCGGGGGGAGCGCCAGCGCTTCCCCCAGGGGCTGTGCTCATGACGGAGCGGTTCTGTCATAAGCACAGCCCAACCGATGCTCATGACGGAACCGCTCTGTCATGAGCATCGAAGGGGTTAATAACCTAATGTGCTCTGGGAATTCAAGTCTTGGTGTCGTTCAATTTTTTATTTTATTTATTGCGATTTTATATAGCGCGAACATTACCCGAAGGTGTCGGAGCGCTTTACAAATGAACCAGTTGCATTACATAAGGACTTTGGATTACATGAGTTACATAAGAGATATTGATGGAGCAAGGTTTCGTATTTAAGAAACTTGCTTGAATGCAATCCTCTCAAATAACATGTAACCACGTAACCAACAAGTCTTGTAAAATACTAATATTGCATTACATACAAACATACTGTATCTAGGGGATGCTTTCCTATGTGTACTACTAACAAGTAACCCGAGTGTCTTAAAATGGCCGCCAAAAACGCAGGAACTTCACTGCGCATGCGTCTACTGCACCTACGTAGCATGACGCCTTCTGTGCTTGGGGAGGAAAACTTTGCAGCTGCGCAATAGCTTTAAATATGGCCGCTTGAAACTCACATGATAATGCACATGCTATCGCTTAAACTAAAACCTATAAGTTCTACTAAGCACTAATGTGAAAAGATTAAAATAAGTAAATGGGGATAGAGTAGAGGTAAGTTGTATACAGTGAAAGCATTTAGTGTCGCATTCTAACGTCACTTTTTCTGACTTTATTATTAGTTCATATTTGGGCCTTGGAGGGTGACTGAAAACTTTACCCAATCTGACCCGCGTGCATGCGCATAGAAACCTGCCGGAAACTATGATGGCACACTTGAATTTCAGCCAAGGCCACATTGGACGTAGACGCCTGGGAAAGAAAACTATTGACCCGGACAAGCAACAATTTTGAATAAAATGTATAACTTGTATTGATCATAATGTGAAATACGGGTGGGAATAAAGCGTGGTTAGAGTTATATATATACAAAATGGAAATTCACTCAGGATTACATTCTAACAGCGATTAGGCTTGGTCAATTATATATTACATATTTACAGAGCAGGAAATTCTTGCCATCGTTCTGCCAGGTGTTCAGGTGGTGTTGCACTCAAGGGTGGTGTCTTGGGTCTGGAGGGTTCCCCGAGTTAGAGATGTCCATAGGGGTAGAAGGCCAAATGGTGGTGGGGGAAGCAGCCTGCTGGATCCCCGGGCTGATCTTGAGGTCATGCTGGGATCCTTCTTGTGGCTAGAGGAGGGTGCTTCAGGTCGCATAAGAAAAGGGAACGGGACAGAAGGAGGGGGGCAGAGGGAAGCATCCCAGTGAAAAAAAAAACAAGGAAAAAAGGGGGAAGAGTTCCCAGAGGTGCTCCATTAAGGCGACGAAGAGACTGGTACAAGGCGTAGACCGGCATGACGATGCACCAATTGGAATAAAATACCTGATGTTGTACATAGTATAATTTGCATTGTGAAAGCATGTTTATTTGTAGCTTATTCGAAGTGATGTTCATATATTTTGCTAAACAGATTTTTATTTTAGTCACCTGAATTATGATGCAATTAAATAGAATGTTTAAGCGTGTACTTATATGAAGTTTTGGAATGTCATAGTTCTGACCTTCATTTTTTGCTAAGAGCAGCATATCCGGCTTCCACCTGCGTGTGGGCCTTATGATATTTATTTCTTTAATAAATATATTTTCTCACACCTCATTCTCCTGTCATAACAAATTTGGCGACGATTTTTAATAAACGAAGAAAGGCCCATCGCAGCAGAACGGAAAATATACATATTTGAAGACTGTACGCAGTGCTGCATGTCGGAAAGTAAAGGAAAAGTCTTGCGGTTTGACGTGAGAAGAAGAAAATAAAAGGTACTGTTTGTGGCAGATGCGGTGAAAGTTTAACTTTGCTGTACGAAGATCTATGTGAATGTAAATAATAAAGGTTACCTTGGTCTGGATGATGGTTGGAGGCTTACGACGAACCGCCTCAGATATTCAGAGAGAGCGCATTCTTCTGTGACTTATTATCGTCTTTGCGCTTGAGCGGCCTACAGCGTATGTTCTCTTGAGACATCGTATCATAAGGGCACGTACGCAGCGTGAGGACGTGGCACCATTTTGTATTGAGGAAATTGTTAGCACTTCAGTTTTAACACGTATTAACGTTTTAACACGTATTCATGCGTGAAGAAGCCGGCTTTGCACAGAAACACTTTGTTAACGGCACAGAGTACTGCAATTTGTGTACCAGCATATTGTGCTGGAAAAATTGGCATAGGGTATTCGAGAACTATTTAATAGCAATAGATGGCAAAGACTATAATTCAGAAAGAAAAAAAGCAATTATGTTTGGGTTGCTGGGAAATGCTGGCCAAGAAATATTCGACAGCTTACCAAAATTTGAAAAAGCACCTGGGCAGTTCATACCTTCGAATGAGTATGGCACAAAAGGACAAGTGGATTTTGTTACAGGACAAGTAGATTTATGAAGCAACCTGCCCGATGGACAAGTAGATATTTTATTAAATTCCACACCCCTGGTATCAAGAGGCAGTCAAGTGTATGGAAAAGCAATTTTCAGAGGAACCAAACATTATGGTAGGAAGGCATACATTTGCAATGTTCAAGCAAACCGAAAGTGAAAATATTGAAGAATATATTGCGGCTTCAAGGGTTCTTGCCACTAATTGTGAGTTTAATGAGATGGTGGACATTCACATCAGGGACCAGTTTGTGTTTCTTTGCTTTTCAAAGAAGATACAAGAACAGTTGTTTGGATGTAGAAATCCAAATCTACAGGAAGTGATTGACATTGCTAAGGGAATTGAATGCTCTATGTTGTCATCTAAAGTTTTATCGAATGAAAGTACACATTCTACTAATGTTTTTGCCTTACAGGAAAAGAAGAAAAAAACAATTTCACAATTACCCCTGTAGCCAGCCCTACCTCGCCTGAGAGTAAGTTCTCACGTCTCCCACAGCATGAGAGTGTGTATAGCTATAATGTGTATTTTAAGATGTTGTCTGAGTATGTAAAGGTCATGGAGGTTGAGGATTGTTTTGTCTGCTCTTATCTTCCTGCCTCAGCAGCTGAAGAAGCGGCTTACGTTTATCTACCTCTGTCATACTCGTTTTCTTGCTCTGATATCTTAAGTCTGTCTTACCTGCACAATTCCATTAAATACTTTTATTCTGATTTTGAATACTCTTCAGAAAATTTACCTATTGTTAATGGAGAAAATCTGTATTCATGGGCTAATAAACACATTTATCACCCCCCACAAAGGGTCAAAATCAAGGGATCAACTCAAGTATATAATGAAATTCTTTACCTGTGACTAACTTTAACATCACTAATCATAGCTTGCATAATGTTACTTGCAGAGTTAATCAAGATGAGAGGGAGTTTGTAGATAAATTGAATGAAAGGATAAGAACAGATGAAAAAAGAGGAGAAGGAAAGATAAGTGCAGAGCACATTATTGGGAAAGGTAAAGTGATCTTAAAGGACCCGCCCCTAGATTAAGCATTGAAGTCACCAAAAAAGGATCTTTATGCATAATGCTGAATCCTGTGGGAAATGAGACAGTTGAGAGGTTGAGATGGAGTGAGTGTGAACATAATTATTTAGTGAAAGGGAAAACATTCTCTAATCTAGAAGTCAGCATTAAGGGCATTTATTATGTGTGGTAAATCCGCGTATTTCTAACTACTGAAAAATTGGGTAGGCATTTGCCATGCCGCATTAGTTTTTCCCCAGATCTATCATACTAATGAGGGAGATTTTCCTCTTGAGAAATATATTAGACAAAATAAGCAAACCTTTAAGCAAATTCATTGTGATATTTTCGGAGCACTGTAACCTCTATAGGAGTAGCATTGAATGACGTGAAGATTAGAAAACTGTCCACTTTAATTGATCAACTTGCAACTAATATTGCGGGCGCACTGACAGTGATTAATAAGGAATTGCTTGCAATGAGAACTATGATTATACAAAACCGCCTTGCATTGGATTTACTCCACATGAAGGAAGGCAGAATTTGTAACGTCATTCACGCTTGAGAATGCATATCTTCCTTGCATAGGTTAGCAGCTTCACAGGTATATTACTAACGTCACAAACATAATGCTATCCTGTTTTAGGTTTAAACCTATAATAACTGATAAAACCCCACCAAAATTGAAAATAGCCCTCAGCAGTGTAAACATATAAACACGGAAAAAACACCTGCACAACCACAAACTAAATGCCATTCAAAGAAAGGAAAAGGAGAGTGAAAGAGTAATGTATATTTCTTCCTGAAGGGGCCAATACAATGTAACTTTCTTATACAAGGTAGCAGCAAGAAAGACTGGGCTAAAATTATTCTGCTTAAGTTTTGTTGTTTAGGGATGTAACTAAAATATTGTTTCTTCTTACTTTTGCTTTTTTCAGTTTTGTGATCTTTGGTCAAAAGATGCAGGGTTTAGAAGCATGTTTTAGATCTTGTTTAATTATTTTATAAACTGTAGAGAATAAGGAAATAACAAAATCATATTTGATATTTTGGCTACGTTTGATTCTTTCACTGATAAGTAAAATGGCTGGGTTCATAAAAATCTTGCCTAATATGTACGATCACATTTACCCACAGAGAATGGTTAAAACCCCTTGATACATGAGCCCCTTTTCTAGCGAGTCAGTATTGATAGTAGGTGAACACACCAGGCTTTAAACATTCAATGTGTAGTGACTGGTATATGTGAAAAGAGTGCTGTCACCAAGCATCTGGGATAGTAGCGAAAACATGACACCAGACGTTTGGAAAACATGGAACACAGTGTCACTTGGAATGCTGCTGCTAAAAGTTTTTACCAAGTTCAACAAAGATTGGAATTATATTGTTTGTATTTGCAGTGATTCAGCGACATATATGAAAATGTTCTGTGATGACCTGTCAAAATCGATACCTGAGCTGAAGTGCTTGCCTGTAAGAGATTCTTGCCACTTGTTAGAAGTTATGCTGAAACTATCTTTACAATCTTCAGAGTTAATGAAGAATTCTATTGACTTTTTAGTCCATTCTGATGCACTGTTTTGTTATGCACGGGACCTAAAATGCGAATATTTCTAATTTTGTGCTTTGTGTGGCATCAACGAAAGAGTCATCCCAACTTTGTCATTTAGCTGGTGGTTCCAAGTCCTAGAGGCTATGAATGCTATATTATCCATGTGGCAACCATTTACAAAATTGTTCCTGAGTGATGATGCCAAAGGAAAGAAATGTGAGGACCTTCGGTCGCATATTGATAGTGATGTGAAAAAAGTACACTCTACTGCATTATTAGATTTTCTAAAGGAAAACATGACTGCTGTAGTGGACATAATAAAAAACCTAGAGTCTGAAATCACCCTGGTCTACCAAGTGTTCAGCATAATTGGTGTAGATGTGAACCATCTCCTTGAGAGTAGGCTGGGTGACACTTTTAGTGACTTTGAGACTGCAACATGTACCATGTTAGAGTGCTTGCCACTTGGTAAGCAAAGAAATGTTGAGGAGCAATTCAGGACATTTTTATCTTACAATGTATGAGAAATGGCTTGCAATGATGCATAGAAATGTCCCTTCACAAACCATGGCATTTGAAGTCAATGAAGCCTCACTGTGGTACCCTGCACAAGTTCTAGATCCCTTCTGTGAAGGGATATTTTCTCCAGACTTTCAAAAGTGCTGCTACATTTTTGACCGCTTCAATTACTCTAAAGGAATACGCGCCCAGTTCAAAGCATTTGTTTCAGAACCTGTCCCAGTGAATCGCAAACTTCAGGTGCACCAGTATTGGCATGGAAAGCTATGTCAGTGGCCAGAGTTAGCAAATTGTGTACTGGCTGTTTTGGCGTTGCCTGTCTCAAGTGTTGAGAGGGCCTTTTCACAGATAAAAGTTTACATGGCATGACCAAAGACTCACTGAAGAAGTATTGTAGGGTGTAATACAATAAGTTTGATTTGTAAAAATGTATTTGGACCTCATATACACTGTACGTACACTGTCTATTTACCATGCACTATCAGTGCAAAAAGCAAGCAATTATAAAAGCAAAACTATCAATAAACACCGGAAAACACTGTTTCTGTTATTTGTAATGGCGCAAAATTGTGTAACCACTTATAACCACTGTTTTTTAAGGTATTAAAATCACTTGAAAACTCTGAAAAAAAAACACCAGAGTTGACCAGAAATAGAAACTGAAAACAAGAAACCCAAGCATAAGTAACTGAACTGGAAGAATCAGGTGCTGGGGAAAGTCAGGGTTTTTCTTTGGATCCACGGGCCTGGATTTGTCACAATAGCAGTGGCTGGGTAGTGTAAGAGGACACATTTTTAAGTAACTACTAACCCCTCTCTTGATCATACTAATTAACAAGCATTGGCATAGCCAAAAGGTCTCGCCTTTGGGACCTTATAAGTGTTTAGCCATGCAACTGTTGCATAACTAAATACTTATAAGGTTGCAAAAGCGAGACCTATTGGCTATGCCAAGCGGCCGCGAAAGTGATCGCGATCAAACATCAAAGCGGCCGCGAAAGTGAGAGTAATCGCGGAAAAGCGCGGCGCGCGTGCCCGCGCTCATGCACTGTAGCTCTAGGCTGGCCTGGTAGCACTTTTTGGAGCCCTCTCAATAAGTATCGCCAGACCAGCGCATGCGCTGGGTCAGGCGAGACCTAAAAATGAATGTGTGCTCATTTTCTTGACGTTTTGCATAGGAATTTCATCAGAGAAGGGGATGAATTGCTGTTATAAGAAGCACAGCAACAAGAGGAATAAAGTGGAAGAGACTCAATGGTAAGGTTGAAGAGATGCAAAGCTAGCTTCATGACACTCTGAAGGATCTAGGAGAGACTAAGCAGAAGAACCCAAAGTTGAGAACTGATGTGCTGTAATAAAGAGTTTAAGTGATGATTAAAATCATCAGGGGCGGGACGGTGAGAGTTGATTTTCTGTCAATAAAAAAAGCATTACAAACTGAGCTTATGCTAACATAAGTTTGTGTTTACACTGCCTTTCATCTTGCCTCAACGTCACAATATATCACTTCATAACCGCTGCTGATTGCTTTTTTGAATAAAGCTTGTCTAGATTTCACTTGACTAAGCAGAAAATTTTCTGAGAAACGTTTCCTTTTTGCACTGAATCAAGAACTGTTCTCGCTGTCCTGTGTTCATGGTAAAACAATGTATCATCTTAACTGTACAGCTGAGACTATAAAAATGGTTAAATTATGAATGTATTACTATTCTGAGACAATACTCTAATGTATTCTTTAGTAAAATGTTTCTTCTGGCTTGTTTTCTATTGGTCCAAACCATGAGAATCATGTATTCCCACTGAATGTATGAAAGTCCTTGTCTAAAGCCCTATATAGGAATGGGAATTTCTCAAACAAGGGAGACCCTCTATTCCCCACCTTAGAAAGCAAGTCTATGCTGGATTTCATTCAGAAGTGTCTGAGTTTTTGCACGTATGATTTATAGTCTTTGTGGCTAAACTTGCTCATTGCGCCTTTTCTATAATTTGCCTATAAATCCTTTTTTTAATGTTTTAATGCATTGAAACGTGAATCTTTGTCATTCTTATGAGAATGTTCCAGCATCCTTACATGGATTCCCCTAACTAGAAAAGTGACTGTTCCAGTTGGAAAGCACCAAAATCCATAGGGGGAATATACTGCTCCTGGTCCTAGATGTTGGCGAGCCCCATGAGTTAAAAATTGAAGACAGATTTGCATGCCGAACCCTCCTCAGAGTCAAATATGGGATGATCTGTCTATATCTGAAGGACACGTACCTTTCGATTCCCATCTTCCCGCCTCCTCGAAAATAGCTCAAATTCATCTAGGATGGTCAGTGGTACGCAACAACATCTCTGTCAGTCACACCAATGAGCCACATTGGACCGACCACCACTGCGTCCACTTCTCCTTCATTAAACCCACCATATGCCCCCACGCCCACCTCTATCCTTGCAGAACCTGGAACAAGGTCAGCGAAAACCAGCTCACCACTTCCCTCAGCAAAACCTCACTACCGACATCCACGGTCGCCAACGCTTCAGCACGCAACCTCCACCACTGGATCTCCAACTGCGCCGACACACTGGCTCACCTCAGGAAAACCTCAGGCAAGCAGCCCTCCAAGAAAGCCAACTGGTTCTCTCCCGATCTCTCCAAGAGTCCGGGCGCACCTGCAGACAGCCCGAGAAAAGATAGAAGAGCAGCAAGATCGGTAGACCATGCAGCCTTCAAAACTGCTGTTATCGCACACCACCACTTCATTTGAACAACAAAGAAAGCAGCCATACAGGAATGCATCAACCCCAATGCACACAACACCAAAGATCTCTTTACTATGATGAAGGAATTTGCCAAACCCAGCACAGAGACAGCAGACATTCCCACCTTTGCAAGACCTCTGCGACAACCTCGCCACCTTCTTCCACCACAAGATCAAGGAGATCCACAACAGTTTCATAACCCAAGATTCCCCACCCACAACCACCACACTGAATGGCTCCAGGCCCCAGCAGACCCTGCCCGACTGGACCACCCTCACCTCTGATGACTCCCTCAGGATCATTATGAACATCCAATCTGGCGCCCCCTCAGATCCCTGCCCTCACCACATCGTTAACAAAGCTGGCACCTCCATCTCACCCAAGCTCTGCCACACCATGACCTGCTCCATCGAGTCCGCCACCTTCCCTGAGGACTGAAGACATGCAGAGATTAACCCCCTGCTGAAGGAACCCTCTGCCAACCCTCCAGACCTCAAGAGCTACAGATGCATCTCTCTACTCCCCTTCACAGTCAAAGTCGTTGAGAAAGCTATCAACGCCCAACTCTCCGAGTTCATCGAAATGAACCACATCCTGGACCTCTCCCAGTTGGGGGCTCAGAAGCAACCACAGTACAGAGACCGCTCTCCTCACCGTTACAGATGATGTCTGCACCCTCCTTGACTGAGGCGAGACTGCAGCCCTTGTCCTCCTGAACCTCTCAGCGGCCTTCAACACCGTCTCCCACCATACCCTCTGTACAAGACTCTACAACGCCGGCATCCGTGACAAAGCCCTATATTGGATCTGCTCCTTCCTCACCAGCCGTACACAGAGGGTCAGACTTCCACCGTTCTTCTCAGAACCCACAGAGATCAGCTGTGGAGTACCTCAGGGATCCTCCTTGAGCCCCACCAACTTCATCATCTACATGGCCCACTTGTAGCCATCGTCAGAAGACACAGACTCAACATCGTCTCCTACACCAATGACATCCAGCTGATTTTCTACCTCAAAGACATACCCACAGCTGCCAAGAGCAACTTCCACAACGGGATGCAGGCAGTCGCCACCTGGATGAAGGACAGCTGCTTCAAGCTCAACTCAGACAAGACTGAAGTCCTTATCCTGGGCTCCTCCCCCTCCACTTTGGATGACTCCTGGTGGCCTGCAGCGCTCAGAATCCCCCCATACACGGACCACGCACGAAATCTCTGCATGATCCTGGATTCCTAGCTCTCAATGACCCACCACCGCTGTCTAGTCCTCCTGCTTCAACCTCCACCTGCATTGGAAGATCTTCAAGTGGATCCCCACTCGACTACAGCACCGCACTCTACGCTGGCACCACCCAAAAACCTCTAAAGAAACAGCAGAACATCCAAAACACCTCTGCTAGATTCATCCTGAACATCCCCCGCCACAGCCACATCACCGGTCACCTGAGAGATCATCACTGGCTACCTATCAACAAGAGAATTACCTTTAAGCTGCTCATGCACGCCTATAAACCCCTCCACAATGCCGAACCTGCATACCTCAATCCCTGCCTCTCCTTCTACAATCCCACCAGACATCTCCGCTCCATCTAACTGGCCCTGGTCACTACCCCACAGATCTGCAAGACCACAGCTGGCGGAAGATCCTTCTCCTACCTCGCTGCGAAGACCTGGAACTCTCTGCCTCTACATCTCAGGCAATCACCGTCGCTGCCTCAATTCAGGAAGGACCTCAAGACCTGGTTCTTCGACTGAACCGCAGCTCCACCCCCCTCCTCTCAGTGCCTTGAGACCCTATCATGTGAGCAGTTACATTATACAAGAATGCTGATTAACTGATTGAATTCAAAGTCTATCTCTTCAGTCTGTCTTCTGCCCCTTGGTGCAACTATATTCTTCTGATGGCCCAAGACAGGCTTCAGTTGTTGACACATCTGAGCTGGACGATTCAATTACTCCAAGACCTAGGCTTTCTTGTGAACGAGAAAAAAAAACATACTTACTTCCTCACAATGTTAAGAGTTTCTAGGCTTTCAGATCGACTCCTCAACGGTGCTTCTGTCGATGAAAGAAACTGAAAGCGGTTCAGAAGGAAATTCAATACGCTCTTCACAGGTACAGGGTCTCCCTGAGAGCTCTGACCAGAATTGTGGGCCTTTTTGCATCATCTATACAGGCGATCTTTCCCGCCCCATTACACTACAGAGCCCGCCTACAGTTGATGATCCAACACCTTCAGCAATGGATATCTTAGTCAATAAACTTGACCCCAGAGACCAAATCAGAATCTCAATGGTGGCTCGACTACATGGCAGCCTTTACCGACTGGGCCATCTTCAGCTCCCGTCCAGACGTAGTCATCAAGTCAGACGCCAGCCTATGAGGTTGGGGAGCCAGATATGGAAGCATCTTCACTGGAGGACGATGGGCTCCAGACAAATCACATTTACACATAAACTGCCTAGAGCTCCTTGTGGGGTCTTTTAAGATCAAAAGCCTAGCGCCTCGCAAATCCAGTTACTGTATCCTGCTAAAAATGTGCATCTCAGCAGTCCAATACATAAACAGACGGGGGGACCAAATCCAAAGTCCTGGTGGAGATTGCAAAAGACTTCTGGCCCTACTGCATCCTTCACCGTATCTAGTTAACAGCAGAATATTCCCAGGTCGCAATAATACAGTAGCCGACTGGAATTCACGGCATAACGGAGACTCCAGCAAGTGGAAACTACATCCGACAATCTTCCATCTGCTTCAAGAGCAATGAAGTCTGTGCAATACAGATCTGTTTGCCTCTCGTCTGTCCGCTCAACTGCAGAAGTTCTTCTGGAGACCAGATTTGATGGCCGAGCTACCAATGCCTTTTTTTCAGGGATGGAACGCACCGCTTCATTATGACTTTCATACGTTCCTTCTGATACCCAGAGTCTCAGCCCAAGCTCGCAACCAGAAAGCAGAGCTAATACTGATCACCGCTAGTTCCCCATTCTTTCGGAATTGTCTGGTGACTTCCCAGTCCAACATCCCTTGTTTACGGATCTCCTCCTAGATCCAGTAGACCTTTGACATCCGTCGATAATACAAGACCATCTATATCTCATGGTGTGGCACATTTCAGGAGCTGCTGCAACTTGCCAGCCCTTTCAGAACAATCTGAATCTTTGCGGAAATGGTTGAGTTTGTGCGACAAACTGAGTCTGGATCCCCTGGGGCCCCCATTACCTTTGCAATCAACTTTCTAGCTGAATCAGCTTCTTCAGGGCTAGCCTATTCCTAAATAAACAACTATTGTTCTGCGATTTCAACAGGGCATTCTTTGATTGGAGGTAAACCAATAGAAGATCACCTGCTGGTAGGTAGGGTCATGAGAGGCATTCGCTTAGCTAATTCTCCTCATTCGAAATTCACCTCTCTCTGGGGCTGTTGTGTGTTTTTCACATGGCCCATTGTCGTTTTCTCTATGTTAGCCTAATCATGCACATTGTAGGCCGCTTTAGTTTTGCACATATTAGTAAATATCATGCTTCCTTTTGTACCACATTATATTTGCACACAGAACCAGCACATGTTATCGCATTTTATTCATTTCCTGGGATTTAGTCTGAACAGCCTAAGCAAGGTCATAAACATTGCACCTTGTTATTTTTCTCTGGTCACACACTAGCACCTAGACATAATAAAAGAATGCATCTGCTGTTTTGAATACACGTCTTGCCATATAACTAGGGACAGGGTTCTGGAAAACAACAGACACACACAGCGAAGATCCTGAGACAAGAGTGCTGCGTCAGCTGACATGTAGAGCACTCACATGTATGTATGTTAAGGTACGGGGCTGCCACTCAACCCAGAGATCTATATTTTATAAATACTTAGCTTCAGTTGTACAGGAGGGTTTAGGCAGATCTGTTGGATAACATGACAGTGTTCTTTATTGTATATTGTTTATGAACCATGCTGATGACATTATTGATATATATTTGTTTTATAATTGTGGCACAATTATTGCATCTTTGAGCATGATAGTTTAAATAAACATTGTAAACTTCCTTTGTGTCTACTATATCTTATTGTGGACAAGTACAAGTGAGAGTGAAAGGGTGTGTCCTGTTACCGCAATCCCTGATAGGATTGAGAGTGTTATGGTCTTGGGTGCCAAATCACTTGTCTCTCTGGAATGGCTAGGAGGGCAAGTGAGGGACTATAACTAGTCGGACTCGGGCTCACAGATACAGATGTGGTATGGTGACTCAGTCCCCTACATACTTACGTTCTATCGTCCCAAACATAGATCTGTTTTTGAGCAGAATTCCTGCAACAGGGCGTGAATATTGTTCTCAACCTCATGCAGAGATGGACAGCTAATTCAGACCTATCCAGGAAGCACCTTTAGGTGAAACTAACAATGCTCCTTTATCTTGTATCCTGCAGGAGAGTGCCCGATGTGAAGCATTGGACTTAACAGGTAGGGTATTTTCCCCAAATGGGACTTCCTTTTCATTAACCAGGAGAAAGAAAAGTTTTTCAAAACAGATCACCTATCCAAGTTTCTCAGGCAATCCGAAACTCCGTATTGTACATTGTCTGAAAGTATACAAAGAGTGCACTAGAGAATTGAGACAATCCAATGGCAGTCAACTTTTAATCTCCCTTCAGAAATCTTTTAACCCAGTGTCTTCAGCCACTTTGGCATGATGGGTAAAATGGCCAATGGAGGAAGGCCGGTATTGACATCAGTAAATTTGGGTGAGTTGTAATTCGGACAATTTCTTTTTACAATCCATATTGGTGCTAAGATTAATGCAGTCCCAGATGGTTCGTGCTAATGCGTTTTGAACCATAGGTGGCTGGGTGTTCTCTTCAGGGCTGTGGGCTGATGAATGCATCTCCGTCATCTGATGGACGCATCTGTTATGTTATGTTATGTTATGTTAATTTGACTTGATATAGCACACAAATCACCCTAGGGCATCTCAGCGCTGTTACAGAGCAAAAACATGATTAAAATAAGTGGGCTTTCAATTGTTTCCTAAATTTACAGTAATTTGGGCATGAACGCACATGAAGAGTAAGCTTGTTCCAGTACACGGGGGCGAGATAGGAAGAAGCCTTTCCACCGCTGTGTTTTAACCCCTTCAGCGCGGCGCGGATTTCCGCGCCACGCTGAAGGTTCCGTGCGCAGGCGGGGCCATGATGGAACGGTTCCGTCATGCGCACAGCGCAACCGACGTGCATGACGGAATCGTTCCGTCATGCGCGTCGAAGGGGTTAAACAAATGCGAAGGACCCACAACAGGGCTTTCGAGCCAGACCTTAGATTACGGCAGGGAGCATACGCTTTTATTCTTTTCTGAAGGTAAAGTGGGCCTTTGCCCTTTAAAGCATTATATGTGAGACAGCAGATTTTAAAATAAGAGCATTTCTTCATGGGCAACCAGTGTAGTTCTTTCAGCAAAGGTGCTGAAGAAGTGCCAGAAGGGCAGTTGAGCACAAGCCTGGCTGCCGTATTTTGACCAACTTGAAGTTTAGAGATCAGCGTTTCACTGATGTTTGCCAACAGGGCGTTGCCATAATCCAGTCTGCTTATTACGATGACCTGATTCAAAGTTCTCCTGGTGGAAATAGGGAGGTAAGGGAAGACTCTGCGCAATAAGCGTAGGTGATGGTAACATGAGCCAGTGGTGGCCAGAACGTGCTCTCTCATAGTTAAGGCTTGGACCAATTTTATCTCGAGATTCTTTACTGCTTGATTGGGCATAGGGGTGGCACCCAATTGATGAGGCCACCAATCATCTGCCCAGATGGAAGAGGCTTTACCAAACAGCATGATCTCGGTCTTCTCTGCATTCAGCTGGAGATAGTTCTCATTCATCCAGTCTGAGATGGCTAACATGCCTGAGGAGAAACGTTCTTTTTCAGCCACCAGATCAGAGCCCGGCATAAACATCAGCTGGATATCGTCTGCGTATGAGATTATATCAAAGCCAAAGTGCTCTGCGATCACAGCCAAAGGAGCCATGTAGATATTAAACAAGGTGGGGCTGAGACATGAGTCCTGCAGCACGCCCTTATCTAATATTATCTTACGTGAAGAGTAAGGACCTAAGATGACAGTTTGATGTCTGTCAGTCAGAAAATGTTGGAGCCATTTTAATGCCAGCCCCTGAATGCCAATTTCTCGTAGCCTTTCCATCAGCCTCATATAGGAAATGGTGTCAAAGACTATGTCTGTGATTCATAAACACTAGAGTTTCAAGTTTCGAATTTCAAACCAATTTGCAACGTTCCATGAGGACCATTCTTAGAAGCCTTCTAACTTGATATTTGAACAAATACTAGGAGAAGTTTGTCCCTTCCTTTTTCAAAGACACAAGAAATGCATATGAGCATTTACCAGCCCACAGCCCTGAGAAAAAATACACAACAATTTACCAGCCCACAGCCCTAAAGAGAACCCCCAGACACCTGTGGTTCGAAACGTGTTAGCGCAAACCATCTGGGACTTCATTAATCCTAGCACCACTATGGATTGTAAAAAGAAACTGTCTGAATTATAACTTGCCCATAGTTTATGTAATTGGAACCCAGATATTAGTAACGAAAAGGCTTTGCTTCCTTAGAGCAGCCATGATCTAATCCCTTCGATATAGAAACTTTTGGACTTTTATTTTCTTTTGTGTGTCTGTAAATGCATTTCCAATTTTATGTAGGTTGTTTTGTTTTTATTTAGAAATCTGTTTATTAGAGTTTTCGTTGCAGGTAAAACCACATATTACATCATACTTCATCGAATAGCATTGTTACATAAATCTTGTAGGCAGGCATCAATATATAACTGATACAAACATGGTACTTTGTATTATGTGTGCCGTAGCCGGTTGTGTCCCAAGGTATACCCTGTCAGGTCATAAGCTGATCACCATTCTCAGTGCGTCCCCGGATGTTTATACCAACAGTGCAATACTCCCCAGGCTATAGCTGGGCAGTCGCCCTTCCAACAATCTAACAACTAAAACAATGTACAACAGCAGCTTGTGTCCTCTAGTCTAGTCGGCCCCCACTTCGCTGACCCCTCCCCCATCAGGCTCCACCCTCCCCGGCCCCCACCACTCAATAAAGGGGGGGTTAGGCACTTATATCCTATCTGCGGCTTGCACTATCTTCGCCAGTCAGCCAGTCGCACCCACCAGCGCGGAGTCCCAGTCAAGGAACAGTGCCCCATCGCCTAACGCGGCTCCTACAGCGCAGCAGTGTCCTCCCCCGGGGTCGCCCCCTCCGGTCGCGACAGGAGCTGCCTCATGTCTCCCCACTGGGCAGCGGCGGGCGTCGTCCTAAGGCCCAGTGTCTCTTCCCGCCGAAGCGCCACCTCTTCTGCCTTTGCCCACACCATAAAAGAGCTACGCCACGCTCGCACATGCGGTGCGGTATCTGCCTTCCAGCGCTTGGTGATGAGCCGCTTAGCCACTATCATCCCCAGATCGAGGAAACGACAGGCCATCTTAGCCGGGGGCGGTCGGGGAAAGAGATGCAGCAGGTATGTGGGCCACTCCGGTGGAATCTCCCGTCCCGTACACCTGCGGAGTTCCCCATGTATCGCCCGCCAGTATATCTGTAGTGTGGGGCAGCCCCACAGCATGTGGATCAGGTCGGCGCCAAGCGCCGCACAACGGGGGCAGCACGCGTCCGTTCTGCAAAAATACTTATTGATGGCACCCGGTGTGAGGTAGGCCCTGTGTAGGACAAAGAACAGTATTTGACGGAATCTCATATTTCGGGGCACCCTCCGTGGCCCCCTCAGCGCTCCCTCCCATTCCCTGTCTACCATAGGGCGGGCAAGATCCCCCTCCCACTTCTCGCGCAGTGTCCCCAGACACGGCGCCGCGTGAATCCGTAAGGCCCCAGCGAACCACTTGACCAGGTGTCCTCCTCGGCCCATAACATGGAGATACTGCAGCACTAAATGCTGCTCCGGTTCCACCTGCAGGTCCCCCCAGTGACCCACCAGGGTCTCAATCAGGGCCCGGTGACGGAGAAACTGGCCCTGCGCCAGCCCCGTCTCTTCTGCAAGGGTCGCAAACGGCAAGAGGCCCCCGTCATGGTATAGATCCTCCATGGTGTGAATATCAACCGCGTGCCAGTCCCGCAACTCCGCTGCTCCCAACGTGTCGCGCCCACAAGGGGATCCCTCCAGTGGGATGGCCGGGGCGTATGGGAGCGTGGCCCTTGTCAGCCGGAGGCTTCTGCGGTAGCTTTTACAAGCCACCACTAACAGCAATGGTTTAGGCTTCAGCGCTCCCGTCGTCGGGTGAAAAATCTTGAGGAGCTCGGCCACCGATAGCGGCGGGTTCTCCGCCGTCGCCGTATCCTCTCGGCACCTGTCAGCCAGCCAGCGAGCCACCCACTGCAGCTGTGCGGCCAGATAGTAATGTTCCAGGCAGGGCATCCCAAGCCCGCCCCCACCCACGGGAAGGCACAATTTCGGCAGCGCAACTCTGTGGCGCGCCGTTCCCCATATGAAGTCGCGGAGGGAACGCGTGAGGGGCGCAAAGAAGGACACCGGGAGGTATATCGGTAAGTTGGCAAAATAGTACAGCAGACGAGGCAGTACCACCATTTTAACGAGCGCAATTCGGGCAGTCACCGAAAGGGTAAGCGTGCTCCAAAACGCCATCTGGGTCCGGAGCGCGGTCACCGCGCGCCCTAGATTACCCTCCACCAGGTCCGCCGGGCGGCGATAGATCTGGACACCCAAATAGCGAAAGGTGTCCGGCCACCACTGTACCCGCACTCCTCCGAGGCAGTAGCCGGGGTCCTGGACATCGCCCCCAAAGGCGTACAGACAGGATTTGGCCGCGTTCACTCGGAGGCCAGAAAGCCGCTCAAAGGTGTGTAGAATGCGATCCAGCCCCTCAGGGATGGAAGATACGTCTCGGACATATACTAGGAGGTCATCCACGTAAAGGGACACCTGATGGGTTGCGTCCCCCAGCGGGATGCCATCCGCAAGTTCTCTACGGAGCGTCGCCGCCAACGGCTCCATTGCGAGCGCGAACAAGAGGGGCGACAACGGACACCCCTGCCTAGTGCCCCGGCCAATGATGATGGGATCCGAGACATATGGGCCCGTGCGCACCCGCACCGTGGGTCCTTTGTACAGCAGGGCCGCAAGTTGCAGGAAGCCCACCCCCAATCCGAACCTTGACAGTGCCAACACGAGGAATCCCCATTCCAAGCAATCAAAGGCTTTCTCGAGGTCCAGGACCAAACAGCCCGCCCTGGGCCATGGTCCGGTGCTCTCCTCCATCACCCGAAAAAACCGCCGCAAATTAAGCGAAGTGCTACGCTTGGGCACAAAACCATTCTGGTCGCCGTGCACCAGCGCCGGCACCACTGGCGCCAATCTCTCCGCCAGCACCTTCGCCAGTATTTTATAGTCCGTGTTGAGTAGGGCGAGCGGGCGATAGGACCCCAGCTGCGTGGCATCTCGACCCGGCTTAAGCAGGGAGATCAGATAAGCCTCCTTCAGCGATGCTGGCAATGTGCCTTTCTCTAGGGCAGCCAAGTAGAGACTATGGAGCTTAGGAATAAGGGACTCACGGTGAGTTTTGTAGTATTCCGCCGGGAGTCCGTCCGGTCCCGGCGCTTTTCCTGAGGCTAAAGAGGAAATAGCGTCCCCTATCTCCTCTATCGTGGGGGGGCACTCCAGGCTCTCCTGGTATTCCTCCGGAACCACCGGTAGTTCCACCGCTTCCAGGAACGCATCCAGATCACACGCATCCCTCCTGCCCGTTGACCGGTACAGAGAGGTGTAGTGTGCCGTGAACGCCCGGTGGATTTCCCACTGCGTGTGAACCAGCACTCCGTCCGGCCCCGCGATCGCACCCACGGGGGTTCGGGTCGCATCCTGCCGGATAAGCCAGGCTAGGAGTCTCCCCGCCCTGTCTGACGTGGCGTGTACCCGGGCTGAGTGCGCCGCATAGTTAAGGCAGCGGAGCCGCTCAAGGAGATCGGCATGTTGCGCCCGGAGGTCAGATAGATGGCTCGCGTCCGAGCCCCCCCCCTCCCCACGCACCTCCCAGGAGAGGAGGCGAGATTCCAAGGAGGCGAGAGCCCCCGCCAACTGCTTCCGAATATTCCAGGTCGCACATATGCAATGGCCCCTGATGTACACCTTATGTGCGTCCCACTCTATCAACTCGCTATCCGTGGAGCCCTCATTGAGTTCGAAATACTGTTCGATTGCAGTGCCCAGGGAGGCCCGAAATTCCGGGTCCTCCAACGCCGCTGTCTGAAGACGCCACGTCGGCGCCGGGGGCCTATCAGGCCTCCAGCGAAGCCCCAGAATTAGCGGATTGTGGTCGGAATGCGTCCGACCCATGTATTCCGCCCGGGTCACCCACGGAAGCACCGAATGGGTGCCCACCACCCTATCCAACCGAACATGGAGGCCGTGGACCGCGGAATAGTAGGAGTACACCCGGTCGCTCGGATGGGCATTCCGCCACAGGTCGGTGAGCGCCCAGTGAGACAGCCATGCGGCGAGGGCCCTGGCGTTCGACCCCACTTGCGTGCCCCGCAGGGGCGGGAAGGACCGGTCCATGTTCACATCCAGCACGGAATTAAAGTCTCCCCCCAAAAGCCAGGAGAGGCCAACAAATGGTTCCAGCACTGACGACAGGCCGGCCAGATAGGCTGGCTGCTCCACATTGGGTGCATAAAGAGACCCCAGTAGCACCTGCTGGCCATCTAGTTTCCCATGAACTAAGGTGTACCTCCCACCAGGATCCACCAGCGCCTGCAGACAGACAAACGGGGCACCCGCCCTTATCCATATCAGTGTGCCTCTAGCGTGCGCCGAACACGTGGTGCCATAGACTTGTCCCCTCCAGCGCGCACGCAGCCTACCCAGTTCCCCGGCCGTCATGTGCGTCTCCTGTAGGAGAGCGATTGCCACCGCGTGTCGCTGCATGTACGCATAGACTGAGTATCGCCGCGCCGGTGTATGCATGCCCCTGACATTCCATGTAATCACATTCGTAACAGCCACGTGGAAAGAGCTAAGGGTGATGCGGTGTCAGGGGAGCAGGGACGCCCGTCCGGGGCGAGGGGTGGTGGGCCTTCACCTGACCATGTAGAAAGCTGCAACATAAACACCTCAACTCAACTACGCACCTCCATGGAGCCGTGCGAAAAACCGGGCCAACCAGGCCAACTGAACTGACAGGGCGACCCACTCTGCGGGTAATCGTCCAAACCATGTAACAATGCTCGCTAAGTAGAGCTAAGCCCAATTGTGGCTAGGGGGCAGGCAAGTGAGAGTCAGTCCGCGCAGGTGCTCAGCTGCAGAGATGCCTGTGTATGAGTAACGTGTAGGGACCCCCAGAGTCAGAGCGCAGCGCCGGGCCGGGGAGCGTGGGATCCCCCCCCCCCACCACGCCACCCATCCAAGGCAGATGAACCCTAGTTCGGGCAGGCGCCCTATCGCAGGGGGGCGGAAGTCCAGCCATCACCGCAGCTCACCTGGCCCAGTAGTCCCCAGTAGTCCAGCAGCAGGCGTGCTCCCATCCGCAGCTCATGCCTCCGCCTGCTGCGCGGTCATGAGCCCCAGAGTGTTCATCTGAGGGCCACGGGACCCATATCCAAGGAGCACTCACAGCTGCAACCCCAGAACTCTCAAAGTCTCGTCCATCTTACATCACTTGGTCCGATGTCTGCGGGGTGAACAGCGGCAACAGCTGGTCGTCAGAGATCGCAGTTGATGGGGAGGATGAGCCGCTGGACAGCACTTCACCCCGTTCTTGGGCAGCATCTCCACTCCCGCCGTCCGGCGATCCGAGAGTGGCCACCGCCGCCAACGCATCCTGTCGCTCCAGTCTGCTCTTCTCCGGGCTGGGGGCCACCCCCAGCCCCCGCCCCTCAGCGGGTCGCCGCCTCCTGCCATGCCTTTGGCGAGATCTCCTGCCGCGCGGTGTGGCAGCCTCCGGACTCCGCGGCCGCCGGCCATCACCGCGCCCCGTGTCCGTCCTCCAGCCAATCCCAGACCTCCGATGGCGTGTCAAAGAAGCGGACTCCATCCGTGGTGGCCACCCGTAGGCGGGAGGGGAACAGAAGAGCGTAGGACATTTCTAGTTCTCGCAGGCGACGCTTCACCGCCAAAAAGTTGCTGCGGCGCCTCTGCACCAGGGCAGTGTAGTCCGGGAAGAAATGCACCTGTCCACCGCCAACAGTGATGTCGCCCATCCCCCGGGTCTCGGGGAGCACCACGTCCCTGTCCCGGTAATTGAGGAGTTTGAAGAGGAAGGGCCGCGGTCGGGACCCTGGGGCGGGCCTCTGAGCAGGGACCCTGTGGGCACGTTCCACTACGAAGTGTGGAGAGAGTTTCTCCGATCCGAGCAGGTTGCGCAGCCACACTTCCACATATTGTTCCGGCTGTCTCCCCTCCTCGCCCTCCGGCAGGCCCACCACGCGCACGTTGTTGCGCCGAGAGCGCCCTTCTGCATCATCCGCGCGGTCCTCCAAGGCATGGACGCGGTCAATGAGATCCTGGAGGGCGGCTGTATGAGTAGACACAACTGGGCGCACCTCCTGGAGAGTTTGCTCCTGCTGCTCAACTTTGTCTGTCAACTTGCGGTGGTCCACGTGGAGCAGCGTGAAGTCGACCGTGACCTTGTCTATGCGGGCTTCCAGCGACGACCTAGTCTGGTCAAGCGAGGAGCCGATCCGCTCCACAGCCGCCAGCACCGAGTCCAGCTTGGCGGCCAGTAGAGCAGTGGGCGGGGCCGCCTCGGGTTCTCCAGGCGCCGCGGCAGGGCCCAGTCCTGTCACCGGGGCCCGGCCGTCTTTCTGAGCATTGCGCAGCCGGCCCATAACCAACTGTTGTGCAGTGGGCATCCGCCTGTAGTCCAGTCCGCCAATAGATGGGCCCGGTCTAGCCGCAGCAGAACCAGCCGCTATGGCAGGGCCCCGCCGCACACCAGGCGGCCTCCCTTCTCAGTTCGGCGGCCGCCTTCACAGGCCAGGTGCCACAGCGTAGGGAGCCAGGTAATGCCCTCCGGCAGCGGGTGTCCCGCAGTGCGCCAAGCGTCGGGCGACGTGACCCCTCACCTTCCACCTCCTCCAGGGCCGAGGCTCCCAGTCTGCAGGCCCCACCGGGGTTGTGGCGCCTCCTCTGTCTGCTGTCTCCGCTCCGGGTCAGCCACGCGATCGCCGCTGCAGGGGGCACGCTCCCCCCGCCTCCTCCTCCGATCCTCAGGGCCCACCGCCGCTAGAGCTCCGGACGCGTCCCGCCCGAGCGGCAGCCAGGCAAGAGGCCCCTCGTGTGGGAATCAGCAGCTTCCTGCGTCCGCACCTCCGGCCACCGACCTGCCGACCAGCGCCTCTCCTCCGCGTGTGCTCCCGGCACGGACCTCCGATAAGTCCTCAGTGCGCTCCCGAGGTCTCAGCTCCGCCTCGCCACCAGGCCGTCACACTCAGCGCTCCAACGGTCACGGCCTAGGGGTCACGTGGCAAGCCACGGCGCACAGTAGCGTGCGCGGCCGGCCGCAGGGCTCCGGCGCTCCTCACCAGCCGCCGGTCTCCCTTCGCAGTCGATCTCGAGCCGCCGCCCAGCAGCGCCGCGCTTCGCTCAGCAGACCGCCGCAGTGGGGGGTGAGCGAGCCGTCTCCGCCACCGTTTTCAGCCGCTATGGGGATCCCTGACAGGATATTTTACAGGATGCAGGCACCGATGCGCCGGAGCTCCTCTAGCTTGCGGCCATCTTGTTCGCGCGCCAAGCCACGCCCCCCTGTAGGTTGTTTTGTTAACATAATGTTGATTTGCATGCATTAATGTCATTATTGTATTTTTTTGTTTGGAGTAAAATGCCATTATGCATGATTTTTGGGTTTTGTAATGCAGCACAATTGATCTATGTAAAAGAGGAGTGCTTATCCTTTTCATGTTTAGACAAAAAATGCAATAATTATACCTAATGAACTGTGAAATGAAAACACAGGCCACGTTTATTGTCAATCTTGTAATTTAGTAAAAAGCATTCAACCAAATCAACCACCTCCTTGATTGTTGTTTGTACTTTTAGAAAGTTGGCTTTTTTTTTTTTACTGTAACAACATGTAAACACTCTGGAATACACGTCAGGGGGGGTGGGTGACAGCTGGCTTTGTGCATTCTCTCTATGCAGCCAAAGACAAAGGAATGGTGAGTTTGACTGAGTGGCCACCTGAAGGGGCTGTGTCCTGTTCCCACACAAAGGGTTGCATACTACCCCCCTGTAGTATGTCTGGAGCTAGCTCAGGAAAGAAAGGGACTTGTGCACTTCAAAGGCATCTCTTTGAAGTCTCTCCCACTTCAAAGGCCCAACTGGGTATAAGTACTGGATCTCTGACACCAACAACTCAGAACACTTCTGGAACTGATGACATTCTACCATGAAGAAGGGCTGCTGTGTTGCTGGAGGAACTGCCACTTTACTGAACCACTTTGTTGTGTTGGCCAACCGCCTGCTGCCCTCTTGCCTGCGGATGAGAAGGACTGGACCTGCATCTCTACACATGGAATCAAAGTATCTCCAAGGGCTTGTTGGCTTGCCTCCTGTTTGCTGAAGTCTCAAGGATATCAAAAACTTCTCTCCTCAACCTGCAAACAGCACCTCAACTTTGTCTATTGTGAGTTCTGCTCTGCCACGTGGTGCCAATCCTGTCCTGGACCCTTGGAAGTGAGTTGAAAGTGCTGCAACAGTGATAGCCCATGCATTGACCATATTGCGCTGATCAGAACCGGTGCATCTCTTTTAATGGAGATGCATCGCTGCTGCTGCACGGACCACAGACACTGCATGGCCGACTGCGTGATGCATCCTCTCCAGTTTCCGATGCATCTCTGACTTTGTACGGCTCGGATTCAACGCATTGCTTCGTGCTGCTTGCATTGCCTTCAGCCCAGTGGTTCGACGACGACACATCGCCCCAGTGTTCTTCGCATTTTGACTCTTGACGCATCCTCAATGGTGCACAGCTCGGAATTGATGCATCGCCTACATCTATGAGATTGACAATGATGCATCGCCTTCCATGCTCCCTGCCTCGCCCTCAACATTTACGCATCCAAGGTACTGTTCGTTATGCAGTAACTATGACTCCAGAAGAGGATGAGGAACTGGATGATGATGAAGAGCTGGACCAGGATTCACTGGAGAATCTGGGACTGCCTGTGGGCAGGGCGCCAACATCCTGCCAGGAGCAGTGGTTCCCACCAGGGCATGGAGCAGTGTATCATCCGGAGGACTGTCCCCAGAATAGCTGGAGGACAGGAGGGAAGAGAAAAAGTTAAAATTGGAGAAAGAAAACGTTTTGGAGGAGAAAAGATTGCCCATAAAAGAAAGGAAATAATGTTGGCTCAGGAGTTGAGACTGAAAGAGCTGGACATGAAGCCCAGGAGGGATGAGTCCAGCCAAGATAGTAGCAGCATTTCTTCAGTGTCCCTCTGATATGAGAGTACACATACCCAAGGGTCTGGTGCCTGACTGTGGACTGGGAGATGACATAGATAGATGGTTGCGGTTTATGAGATTGCTTTAAAGATGCACAAGATCCCTGAGGGGGATTGGGAGGCTAGTCTGTGGAAGCATATCACTACTGAGGGGAGGGACACCCTTCTAGCCCAAGATGGGAATGACAGGAAGAGGTATCCCTCTCTGAAGGAAGCCCTGTTCAGAAAGTATGAATTGACCCCAGAAAAGTACAGACAGAAATTCAGGGACAGTCAGAAATTATCCCCACAGACCCAGGTGGATTGTGTTGATTCTTTTAGCAAGGCACTGGATGATTGGGTGAAGGGCAGTGTTCTTAGGGATTATCAGGGGCTATACAACTTAATTGCAAAAAGGCACGTGTTTAGTCTTTGTTTTCCAGATCTTCGTCAACACCTGGTTGATAGTAAGTTCACTGACCCCAAGGAGATTGCTAAGGAGGCGAGGCACTGGATCAGCAGCAGGGTCCACAAAAAGGTACCTGGGAGTGACCCTACATTTAGTAGAGCTAAGGGCCTGTAGGAGCCCATGTTCGCGGGGTCCTTATCTGGTTTGTGCAATGACACTAGGTTGGCCTCACACATGAAGGGAGGGAGCCGCTGTTCACTCAGAGCCGTGGCATACACTACATGTACATGTGGGGCCAGTGATGTTGAGTATGCTTTATAATATTCTGCAGAGAGGCCGTCCAGTTCTGGCGTCTTCCCAGTGGCCAGCGCGGCTATGGCGGCTCTGATCTCCTCGAGTGTAAGGGGGTCATTTAATGTCTCCTTGTGGTTCGACGTCGCCTCTGGGAGGTGCATTGTGTCTAAAAAGACAGTCAAACTCTATTAATCTCAGCGCCCCTTATATTGATACAGTGTAGTGTAGTGACGTGTCATGGCTGCATGTATTTCATGTTGCATGTATGTGGTGTTTCCCACTTCATCTCGTAGTGTACTGATTGGATGGCGAGTTTGATCCTGGGGTATAAGCCATGCTAATAGTCGGCCTGCTCTGCCTGCCGCGGAATGTGTACGCGCAGTGTGTGCCATATAATTATGACAGCAGAGCCTTTCAAAAAGGTCTGCATGTTCTGTTTGCAGTTCAGCTAATTTGTGTGCGCCCATCGCGTTTAGCCCTACTTTTGTTTCATGTCGCGATAACTGTCGCTCTATGCTATTAAGTGAGTTAGTTAGTTGCTATCTCATGTTACATGTGGCACCCAAGCAGTGTGTCATGACCCAACAGATGGGGCGCCAAAGAGCAGGTACATAGGGGTCGAGTGTGATTACGGGCTTATACACTACATCTCCCATAAGGCATTGGGTAGGAAACACACGAAGTATATAAGCCCCACCCCTCCTGGTAACAGTGCTTGTCACTCGAGTTCACCTAGCGTAACCGTTGATACGAGCCGTTCCAGAGATTCTAGATTGAGTCACGAACAATCCGTTTCCTGGGTTAAGACCCTCAGAAGAGCACTACCGATAGACTGCCTTCGTTATCACGAACCTGTGTTGAGCTGGTTCCCGGACTTTCAGACGCTTCCGAGAGCAGCGCGGGTATTGCCCTTGCTCCGCTACCTCTGGGAAACTGTACGCAGCACGGTTCCCGAGCACGCCTCGTCTTGTGAGTCGGCTCGGTGGAACCAAACATTGCAGAGGCTGCTTCCCGCCTTCTACACCGTCCGGAGAAGCCGTGATACAGACTTCAACAATCAGGGGAGAAAAGCAACACTCCATTGGAAGCCGCGACGTCGACGCTATAATCCTTAGTGGGGAGCGTGAACGTTTCCTGGTTTTGGCGTGGTTTGAACCTGTTCCGTGGTATTCCCTGCTAGTAGGATTGTGCGCTTATGATAGCGCTTGGAACTATCCTTTTCACTTCGTCCACATTTCTCCTCGCTGCTCCTCATTGCTCCGCAGCGACTGAAGCGTGGGAGTGCTTGGTGAGCGCTTCTACGGTGGGTTTCATTTCGTTTGCCTACAGAGCCAGCGGAACTCACGGAATATTCATCAAAATGATAAGTATCATTTACTAAATCATATTCAAGACTGAATGTCCCTGTTGGTTACTGTCGTCTCATTCCTTAGTTATGAACTGCCTAATTTCTACACTCACGATCTGCACCCACGCATGTAAGTGTACTTAGACACCCCGAATAAGCAAGGGGCGGAGAGGGGCATTTCACTACTATTTTGATGTGTGTTTGTTGTGTCTCCTTTACAGGGCATTGGGGGTAGAGAGCAGGAGAGACGGGTCGTCGCCACAAGCTTCTTCCCTTCCCAACGTCTGGAGGCAACACTGTTTTTGTTTCCTTTGTCCCTTTTTTCCCTTTCCCCGGTAGAGGTGTCACCTGTAACGTGTGATATACCTACGTGCAGGAGTTACCTCTTAGGGGTAGGGATAAACTAGCATCGTTCTCGCTGTACCCGGCTTCCAGGTTAGTGGCACTCTCTTGATATCACAGAACCCGACAGAGTGACAAACCCACGGTTATATACAGCCTGAACGATGGATACGCACACCGTGATGACCTCGGTGTTAGAACCCTGACAGCAATAGGAATGGAAGTAGAAGCAGTCAGGGGTGACAATCTAGAGTTACGTAACGCAATGAGCACTATGAGGCGTGAGGTAGCGGGACTATCTCGCCCTGATTCCAGCGAGGAGAGAGGAGCGCAATATATTAGACAATGGACACTACCCCCTCCAAACCCTAGTAGTACGAATGCAGGGCAGGCTACCCCGGTGGGAGGAGGCAGTGTAGGTCCATCCACGATACAAGTCATTCAACCAGCACACTTGCCTTTAGCCCCCTTGTGCGGTTCTTCAGGGATCCGAAGAAATTTGGCATCTTCCTTGGGCAGTGTAAACTACACTTCATGTGCAAACCAGCCGTTTCCAGATGATCAAACCAAAACTGCATTTGTAATGTCCTATCTGGGGGGTGATGCGGCAAGCTGGTCTTTTCCCCTCATCGAAAGAAATGACCCGGCATTGCGTGATTTCGATACCTTTTGCGAGGAAATGCGCAAGTTATTCGACAGAAAGGCTCACTTACTCTCTTTAGACCGGGAACTCATCACCCTGAAACAAGGAAATCAAGAATTATTAACATACATTACCACGTTCAACAGACTGGTGTCAGAAACAGATTGGCCAATAGAAAAACGTACGTCCTTATACTATCAAGGATTAAGGAGTGAGTTGAAAGACGTCCTTGCACAGGTGGTACACCTCCCAACCTCCTGTGATGAACTTATTGACCTCACTGTCCAATTGGATCACCGTCTACAAGAAAGACGAGGCGACAAAACTCGTATGGAAACCCGCTACACAACTCCGCGTGCGCGCCCTGTAAGTACGTTCCACCGCCTGTGGTAGAAGGGGCTGAACCTATACAAATAAGCGGAATACGAGGCCCATTGAATCAGGAAGAAAGAGAAAGAAGAAGAAAGGAACACTTGTGTATGTATTGCGGGAAATCTGGGCATTTTATAAAAGAGTGCAAGGCTAGAACCAAGGCCCCATACCGAGATATGAAAGAAACACAGAAGGTGAACGCCACTGAATACCTGTCAGAGGCGTCGGAAAACTAGCGCGCCCAGGCAAGGATCAGACCCCTTGTTTGTGGCCGAAGGAGGAAGAGGTCTGCCCGGCCATCATCAACACACTACAAAGTGCAGTCGCACATCTGAACGTGTGCGTTAAAGTAACGGTACCTAACGTAGGGTTAGTGTCAGTACAAGCCTTGCTTGACTCCGGTGCGACCGGCAACTTCATGGATCGAACGTATGCCACGGAAGTAGGCATACAGTGTGTCAAGAAGAAGGTTCCAGAGATGGTGAAGGCCGTAGATGGCACAGAACTAACGTCAGGGCCGGTGGAGTACCACACACAACTATTACATATGACGGTGGGGGAAAAACACTGTGAATCCATCCAGTTTGATCTAATAGACGCCCCTCAATTCACCTTGATATTGGGGATGCCCTGGCTGACCCTCCATGACCCTCATATACAGTGGGCAGCCAGAACAGTCACTTTAAATACTCCTTATTGTTCCGAACACTATACTCTTGACAGGATGGAAGAACGTTCCAAGACGGATAATCCGGCAGTGTTTCTGGCTAGAGGTGGTGGCCTCACGACCGTTGGATATACTTCCACGTTGCCCCTGGAATATCAGAAATATCGTGATGTATTTAATGAGCAAGAAGCAAATAAACTACCTCCTCATCGGGCACATGATTGCGTTATTGACTTAGAACCCGGAGCCAGTGTTCCCTGCAGCCGCATCTATGCCCTTACAGAAGCAGAAACGACCTACTTACAGCAATACCTAAGCTCTCTCTTGGCCAACGGCTTTATTTGGCATTCATCCTCTCCTGCGTCTTCTCCTCTATTTTTCATACCAAAACGTGAGGGAGGCTTGAGGGCTTGCATCGACTATAGAGCCTTGAACAGCATTACCAAAAAGAATCGGTATCCCCTCCCTCTTATTCCAGTATTGTTAGACCAACTGAAGGGAGCCAAAGTCTTCACGAAATTGGATCTCCGTAGAGCGTATCACCTGGTCAGAGTGTGGCGGGGGGATGAGTGGAAGACGGCATTTAGAACCAAGTTTAGCTTATATGAATACCAAGTAATGCCTTTTGGCCTTTGTAATGCCCCCGCCGCCTTCCAATACTTCATGGATGAGGTATTAAGGGGCCTCCTGGATGTCTCCTGCATCGTATACATCGATGACATCCTGGTTTACTCTTCTTACCTGGGAGAACACATTCACCATGTGGCAGCAGTTTTGGATCGGCTACAGCGATATTCACTCTATGCCAAGCTTGAAAAATGCTTTTTTCACACGCACGAGGTGAAATTCCTAGGATATGTCATTGGCCCTGAAGGGGTGTGTATGGACACAAAGAAAACACGGGCCATCCAAGAGTGGAAGACGCCTTCAAGCATAAAGGCCCTGCAGAGTTTCTTAGGCTTTGCAAACTTTTATAGAAGGTTCATCAAAAACTTCTCTACCCTCATCCATCCATTAACTTATCTCCTGAAGAAAGGAGCGACGTTCAAATGGACAGCAGAAGCCGAGGAAGCTTTTTGCACCCTCAAGAAGTGCTTTACCAGAGCTCCGATCCTAAGACACCCCGATACATCCCTGCCATTCATGCTTGAAACAGACGCCTCCTACTACGCATTGGGGGGAATTTTATCGCAGCGACAACCAGACACAGGGCAACTCCACCCTGTTGCCTTCTTCTCGAAGAAATTAACTAACTGCGAGATAAACTATAGTACTACAGACAAAGAATTGCTGGCCATCAAGCGAGCTTGTGAGGAGTGGAGACATCATCTACTTGGGGCTAGACACACCGTGGAGATATATACAGACCATCGTAACCTTCTGTTCTTGAAGAGTGCTCGAGCTTTAACGCCTCGACAGTTGCGATGGTCTCTGTTCTTCGCTGATTTCGATTTCATTATTAAATACCGTCCAGGACCGCAAATCGGAAAGGCCGACGCGCTTTCCAGACCATTACCGGCGTGCCCCTCAGACACCGAGATGGAGGAGGAACCTCCTATCATCCTGCAAAAGGCAACCTTCCCTACAAAAACGATGGCATTGGTATCTTCTCAACTCTTCCTCTCTGAGGTAAAACAACAGACAGACACCATAGAGACAAGCACCTGGATCCAGGAAGAACCCCAGCAGAGAACACTGGAAGAAGGACTGTTGTTCCATGCTAACAAGCTCTACCTGCCTAGTGGACCTTTATAACAACAGGCATTGCACTGGATCCACGACACCCCCTTGGCTGGTCATTTAGGGAGTCGGAAAACCGAACAAGCACTGTCACGATATTTCTGGTGGGAAAACCTCTAACAGGACACCGCCACCTATGTGTCGGATTGTGCCATCTGTACTCAGGCGAAGGCAACACATCAACGTCCCAGCGGACTTTTAAGACCGATCCCTACACCCCCAGCTCCCTGGCACACCATTTCTCTGGACTTTATAGTGGAAATGCCACCTAGTCGAGGGAATAACACTATTCTGGTAATCATAGACCATCTAACCAAAATGGGCCACTTCATTGCTCTCCCCAAATTACCCACGTCCTCTGAAGTAGCACTGATCTTCTTACAACAGGTGATAATGTTACATGCAGTACCGACCGTCATTATCACAGACCGAGGGACCCAGTTCACCTCCAGATTCTGGAAAGAACTTTGTGGGATCATGAGGGTGGATGCGAGGTTATCCACCAGCTATCATCCACAAACAGACGGCAAAACAGAAAGGCTTAATCAAACCTTGGAGCAATATCTCAGGTGTTTCATGCTAATGCACACCGAAGAATGGAGTACGCTATTGTGGACTGCAGAGTTTGCATACAACAACGCTAACCATTCATCCTTGGGGTGCTCTCCCTTTTACTGTCTCCATGGGTTCCATCCGAACATGCTGCCGTTTGAGCATCCCATTACTTCCAAACTCCCTTCTATCCAGGAACACCACTCACATATCAAATCTGTTTTAGACACAGTTAAAACACAGCCGGAAGAGGCGAGAGCAAGAGATAAGAAACAGGCAGACAAGAAACGTTCCCCCGAGCCAGCATATTGTGTGGGAGATAAGGTTTGGCTGAGTACAAAAAACCTGCAACTCAAAGGAAACAATAGACTCCAGCCTAAATACATAGGCCCCCATCAGATAAACAAGATTATCAATCCCGTGGCTATGAAACTCACGTTGCCAGTCAACTGGCATATTCACCCGGTCATGTGTCGCTTCTTAAACCCTGCCGGCCAAGCACACGCCTCCCTAGTAGACCCCCAGCGATAGAGGTAGAAGGAGACGAAGAATATGAGGTACATGCTATCCTAGATTCCAAGTTACGCAGAGGTAGGATCCACTACCTAGTAGATTGGAAAGGGTACGGGCCGGATGATAGGTCATGGAAACCAAAGGGAAACCTGCACTGTCCTGACCTATTAAGACGTTTTCATTCACTACACCCTTCTAAACCAGGAGGTCCGCCAAGACGGCGGACATTGAGAGGGGGTTCTGTCATGACCCAACAGAGGGGGTGCCAAAGAGCAGGTACATAGGGGTCGAGTGTGATTGCGGGCTTATACACTACATCTCCCATAAGGCATTGGGGAGGAAATACACGAAGTATATAAGCCCCGCCCCTCCTGGTAACAGTGCTTGTCACTCGAGTTCACCTAGCGTAACCGTTGATACGAGCCGTTCCAGAGATTCTAGATTGAGTCACGAACAATCCGTTTCTTGGGTTAAGACCCTCAGAAGGGCACTACCGATAGACTGCCTTCGTTATCACGAACCCGTGTTGAGCTGGTTCCCGGACTTTCAGACGCTTCCGAGAGCAGCGCCGGTATTGCCCTTGCTCCGCTACCTCTGGGAAACTGTACGCAACACGGAAGCGAGCGAAAATACTTCCAGGGTTCCCGAGCGCGCCTCGTCTTGTGAGTCGGCTCGGTGGAACCAAACATTGCAGAGGCTGCTTCCCGCCTTCTACACCGTCCGGAGAAGCCGTGATACAGACTTCAACAATCAGGGGAGAAAAGCAACACTCCATTGGAAGCCGCGACGTCGACGCTATAGTCCTTAGTGGGGAGCGTGAACGTTTCCTGGTTTTGGCGTGGTTTGAACCTGTTCCGTGGTATTCCCTGCTAGTAGGATTGCGCGCTTATGATAGCGCTTGGAACTATCCTTTTCACTTCGTCCACATTTCTCCTCGCTGCTCCTCATTGCTCCGCAGCGACTGAAGCGTGGGAGTGCTTGGTGAGCACTTCTATGGTGGGTTTCATTTTGTTTGCCTACAGAACCAGCGGAACTCACGGAATATTCATCAAAATGATAAGTATCATTTACTAAATCATATTCAAGACTGAATGTCCCTGTTGGTTACTGTTGTCTCATTCCTTAGTTATGAACTGCCTTGTGAGAAGTTGGCCTGGCATATGCTGTTCCTAGTTATAGGGACACCTTGCACCAGTCCAATTCGACTCTTATTGATGATAGGTTTAAGACAACCTTTAAAGAAAGCTATCCTAGTGGTAGCTGTGGAGAGCAGCCTTCAGGCTAAGTCTTGAAGGAGTGTTAAGCTTATTGCTTTACCATAATAACCTCTTGAATAACCAAATGAAAGAGTAGCCCACAGGTATATATATAAAATATATGTATTTATTCTAGACAGAATCCCACAGTCACTTTATGTGACTAGTGTCAAAGTTACACTTCAAACAAGCATTTATAAACACAATAAATAGCACAGAAATCAATGGGCCCCAGGGGGGGACCAAACCATATACTAAAATAGTGGTATAAGAACCACGACAATTCTACAGGCAATGCCTAGGGCATACAGGATCGCTTGCCCCTTCAGAATCCACCCACAGTTAAGAGGAAGGGGACCCACGGGAGACGCGTGCAGTGCAAAGAGCTGCTATCGGGATCGCAATGTTAGCCTATGGAGAATGTCGCGGTTGAATATTTAGAGATAAAAGACACTTCTAGCAGTAGTACAAAGTTAAGGCTTGAGACTTAAGGCTTTGGAGAGCCCACCACCACGGGAGTACCAAAGTACCACTGTTACCTGCCCCAGGGAAGCCGGGTGCATAGGTCGATTCTGGTGTCGGGTCGCGGGCTGATTTTCAATGGAAAAGTACTCCAAACTGCTGCTAGCTGAAAGCGTCGATGAAGTCTTGAAGATCTAAGATGTAGAAAATGTAGAGAAGAACCTGAAAGCAGAGGGGACAGAGTCTGGGTCACGGCACAGTGACCAGGGGGCTCACAGCAAGGAGCCCTTCAATGTCGGGTGCTTCAGGTGAGGAAGATGCAGCTTGGCTCTGCAGTCACGGGCTCCGGGAGGCTTCAAGGAAGGCCAGCTTCTGGAGGGCGACTGTCCCATGTCGGATGAGGGTCGCTGCGGTGTTAGTGTCCCGATTGGATCCACTAAGCCTTGGCAACCGCAACCCACGCAAGATGAACAAAGCAGCTGCTGGTGCAGACCCACGAGGTCTGAGGGTGCTCTCCTTTGGAGAGAGCGCAGAGCAAGCCTGGAGCAACCAGGGGAACTCTTGGATGTGAAGATTGTCCTCCGCCAGGGCCCACAAGTCGAGAGACAAGGGACCGCGGAAGGCAGCAAAATGGAGTGCGTAAAAGGGCTCCCACGGGCCACCGGAGCGGGCTAGGGAGCTGAGATTTGGCACGGATGCTGCTTGAAGGTTGGCTCAGAAATGGGCCAAAGCACAACTTCCCCACTGGTCGGGGTCATGTGCTATGCAAGAGGTGGCCGGTGTCTTGGGGTATGCAGGGATCTCGGCACCCACGTGGTCCACGGTGCTCAGACTTGCTGGGCACGCTCACAGGACTCTGGGATGCTCTGGAGACCCACCTCAAGGTTGCTGGAAGACGTCGAAGTTCGTGAGAGCAGCGAAGTTTCCACCGGGTATCTTGCAGTCTTTCAGGTGCCTGCCAAGCAGGGGGATAACTCCTTTATCCCAAGGGAGATTTCTTCAGTCAGCTGGGCAGCAGCTCGTCGAAGGTCAGTTCTGTAAAGTTCTGGATTAATCTGAGGCTCTGGGGCCAAGTTATTCACATATATCCCCAAGATTAGGGGATGGTCCCAACCAGAGCCTACCAATCAGAGTAGAGGCGGGAAAGGGTGGCTACACCCACTCCCCTTTGTGTGTTTCCCGCCTGGGCGAGGGGCAGGATGCCCCTGAACCGGTTCCAGGCGGTGTATGCAGAATTGGGGCTCTGCAGCTGCCTACGTGCAACTCTGAAAGGACATTTGGTGCACCCACCCTGTTCCAATCCACATATCCTGTCTGGGGAGGTGCTGACACCTCCCTGCCACAGGAGCCCTATTGTCCAGATGGCGAGGCTGGGGTAGCCAGTAGGATTCTGTCTGCCCAATTTTGAGCTTTCTGAAGTTTTGTGAGGGTAGTGCATGGGGCCCCAAGATAAAGGGCATTCCCATAGTCCAGTCCACTGAACAGGATTGGACTAAGGGTCAAGCCCTGATGCACCCCAAGTTCAACTGGCTAACAGGAAGAGCTGAAAGGGTGCATATGTATAGTTTGTAATCTGTCATCCAGATAGGGTTGAGTCCAATCGAGAGCTCTGCTACTCACCTGGATCTCATTTAATCTAGCGATCAAGATCTTGTGGTTCATCGTAACAAAAGCGTCTGACAGGTCAAGTAGCACTAATGTCGCCATTTGGCCTCTGTCCACAGCCATCTGCAAATCGTACAGGGCAGGCACCAAGGCTGACCTCATCCAAAAGGAAGAGTGTTTACAGATAATCGGAAAGCTTTCTAAGATCCTAATCACAAAGGGCACCTGGGAAATGGGACTATAGTTGCTGAGCGCTTGTAGATATGCTGCTGCTTTCTTGAGCAATGTCAGTACCAAGGCTTTTTGCCATGCTCGAGAAACCATGCCCACCTCCAAAGACTATTTGAAAACCGCTAGAAGCGGGAGTATCAAGAAGTCCACCAGTGTCTTCCCAGCCCTGGAAGGTAGATGATCTAACGGTGAGCCTGACACAATTGAAAGCAACACCAACCGGAAGTCGTCCTCCGGTAACCACTTAATCATTATCAGCATTACATAAAGCCAGCCAATGAATGACTCTGCCAGTCATGGTCCTTGGAAAAATCATCTTAAATCTGCTTTGCATATATTACAGGCTGATACCCTCTGGAGCCTACCCACATCTGAGGCAAAGTTTAAGAAATTTTGAAAAACAAATGAAAGTTTTTTCACAGGAAACTGACTTGGCCTCTGTCAAAGGTAAAAATATTACTTCTTATACAGTTGCTTCCTATACAGAGAATGTAATTAAGGCGTATTTGGTAACTCGTATGTTCAAATCCATTAAGACACTCCTTTTTAGGTCTTGCCTGACCCAGCGCATGCGCTGCTCTGGCGAGACTTATTGAGAGGGATCCAAAAAGTGCTACCAGGCCAGCCTAGAGCTACAGTGCATGTGCGCGGGCGCGCGCGCCGCACTTTACCGCGATCACTTTCACTTTCGCGGCCGCACGGCCGCTTTGCTTAGCCAATAGGTCTCGCTTTTGGGACCTTATAAGTATTTAGTTATGCAACTGTTGCATGGCTAAACACTTATAAGGTCCCAAAGGCGAGACCTATTGGCTATGCCAATGCTTGTTAAGTTTGCAGCTTTTCTAGTTCCACTTTTAGAATGCCATCAGTACTGGTCTACTTACACCATTCCAACACAAACTGCCGCTTATGCAGCTACAAGAACAAGACTTTGACACACAGTGTATGCATATGTCCGCTCCTGCTCTGTGAAAGAATTAAATGGTTAAGATCCAGTTTCCTAAAAAGCAGCTGCGGGAGGGTCAATGAGGCAGTACGATAAACCCTAAATTGGAACATTTGCAAATGTCATATGCCTTAGTTAAATTCATGTACCAGGCAATTAAGCTGGTAACTGCAAAGGACAAATGAAACTTAACACAAGTAATTATTACATATACCATAGCTTACCACTCAGTTGAGATTTTTTTCAATTGTAAATGGCCTAGATTTATTTCACAACAACAGTTCACAATTCACAGTTTTAATTAAACCATTTTAGAGTATAACACATAGGCTTTATTATTTTATGTAGGATTTTATATAGTTATTCTAAGAGTCACTTGAACTGTGAGATTTTAACTCTATTATACTGTTGCCTACTGTTTTAGTACGTCTGTATTACTGCTTGCTAGACTTTTACTGGTTTCTAAAGGATGTTTTAAATACATTTTTGGAAGTGTTTGCTTCTGTGTGTTGGTAGAATTCCCCCCTTTTAAGGCTTTAATTAAATAAATAAAGGTTTTTGTTCATTCATTCCCTCAACCTATGAATGTTCCATCGGTCACCGTTAACCAAACTGACAGTATTTCCAAGCACAATTTTATCTTCTTAGGACTCAAACACTTTGACATCCCTTTGCCCATCCATCCTCACAATTTGAACCACACCACACCACCCACACAGAACCTATGTTTAGATGCATCCATCCCTTATTAGCAAGTGAATGCTTGGAATACTCCGAACGACACAGATATAATGTGATATTTAACAAATGAGCCCTGATTTCTGTGACATAAGCTTACGTAATGCTAAATGTGTTGTATGGATTGGAAAACTATTAAGATAAATTTAGAAAAAAGATTCATGCATCCTTTCATTGTGCCTTTGACTGTATTCATTATGTGTGTCCCTCACTCTCTGAGACAAAGGGGACAAATCGATTTGCACCACACCATCCGTTCCCATCCATGATAGTAGTAATTCTTCCACGTAACAACACAAATTAGGGCTTTCCTGGTACTGAATGTGGCGTTGTCCACAACCTTTTTCTTAACTCCTCCTTTCCCTTGAAGCCACCTTTCTCAGCCAGCTGCAAACAGTCATTCAACACTCTATTAAATCTTTCTACCTGACCATTTTCCCTGGGGTGGTACAAAGCTGTTCTGTGATGGATTACCCCACAACTCTTCAGAAATTATGACATCATTCCAGACACAAATTGGGGACCATTATCTGATACAATTTCTTGGGAAATACCCTCCTTCATGAAAATATAGTCTAGAAAATGTATGATACCTTGAGTCTTACCTTCAATCACTAGTTCTACCTCTGGCCATTTTGAGAAGTTCTCTACAAAGATTATGGCAAAATTATCTTTCACATCCCCATACACAAATAGTCTACATATGTGCAAACACACCTTCTTCCATGGCTCTTATAGAACTTTGATTGGTAAGAGTTCCCTTACCACAAAACATTTGTCAGTGTGCATACAATGTGTGCATGCCTAACACAGCTTTCTAACTCAAAATCCTTATTGGGCTACCAAAAGGCCACCATGCCGGCTCTTCTTGTCATAGCCGACATACCGATATGGCTTGAGTGCAATAATTCTATAATTCTTTGTTGGAGAGTTATCAGGACCACAAATCTATCTCCTCTACGGACTACATTGTTAAAAACTGACAATTTTCGCCAGACCGACTTATATTTACTCATCAATTAATCTTTTTCAAATTCCTTTATCCAACCTTTCGAAGTGTTGTCCCTATCTTGCAACAATCCTTCATCTTCGTTTCTGTCCTGCTTCTTTAATAATTCCCTCAGCTACATCCTCCATACCTGCAACTAGCCAATTGTCCTCACATACTTCTTGATCACCATCTAATGAAAGTCTGGACAAACAATCGTCTGTGATGTTCCTCACACTGGGAACATACTTCACTCCAAAATGAATAATGCTCCAACCTGTAAATCCACTTGGCCACCCGTTGGGTAGCTCTTCCTGCTCCATTAGTTGTCAAGATATCAGAGATAGGCTTGTCATCAGTGCGTTGTTCAAAATCCATGCCCCAAAGATTGGTACAAAAGTGTTGTATTCCCCACCCATTAAGCACTTCTTTTTCAATGACTGAATATATTCCTGTTGCATGGTAACTTCATTGTAACTTTATTTTATACATTGTTTGTTCCAAATGTTCACCTGCAGCTTTCTTTCACAATGTGTTTCATTTGAAATGTTTATGGTCAAAGTGGAAACTGTGGTGGCAGTTGGACTGTTGAACTATCCTGGGTGGCTGTGGCTAACATTTCTGCAATCTAATAAAGGAACTTCATTTCCTACTTTTCATGGTGTGGCCTACCTCCTTTGATCGGACTACACATTGGCGATGAGTGTCTTATCACCCAAAACATGTTTGAAGAAACTCCAACACTCTTTCTGTACATTCTTCATACTTTATCGGGCTTCGCAGGATCATCCCCTCAACTCTTAGGTATCTTTTGAGCGTAACAAGATATTGTTTATTGAGGACATTTCTGGATTTACTCTTGTCTTCAACCTCATGGTTTCGCAGTATGGACGGTATTTGTTCATCCAGCTTCCTTCTACCTTGCCTTCAGTGCCTTAAATGCCTATAGCCTTTTTTGCTGTGTGCTGTGTCTTTCTGCTGAGATTTCTGGTCCTTTCAGAGACTTTCACTGCCTTTACTGAGTCTGGACAGCACAGCCCATGCGCATGCACTTGTAACTGCCTCTTTTTCGAGCACTTGAGCAGTACCCCACCAGCACATAATCCTGCTTCACCCGCTTACAGGCTTTGGGAGCGGCACACTTTATAACCGTACTCCTGCTTCTCCTGAAGCTTTTTGTGCAGGACCATCTCGCGCTCTGGGAGCGGCGCACTTCACGCTCCCGCTCCACTCACATACTTCTTCAATGACAGCGTGGGGGCATCCCCAGCTCTAGAAGCTGCCCACGTGCCCCATACACATTTCAATGCGGGCCTGGATCACCACACCCACTAAATCAGCCTATCTCACCTTACCTTTTGCCTTTTTATCTCTATACTCTGTGCTCACGTCTCCACTTGTGGGATGTCCTCTATTTGCTTACAGAAAGGTATTGATTCTTCAACAGTAAGTCATTCTAATTCTGGCAAGTAATAATAAACAGAGAAACAGGACGTTTGCCTCTCCTTCTTCCTGGCACCATTGACATGGAAACAAGACTACATTCAGCCTTTATGTGTAGCTCTTGTCAGCAACTATAGTTAAAGTTTGTTATCATTTTTTTTAAATTTCTCTACAGGTCTTGTATCTGCATATTTTGTTGTGTGGTGTGAATCTTATTCCTTTAATTTTTTTCTGTTCTTTTTTTTCTTTCTTTCTTTCGCTTCCTTTTGCTTTTATCTTCTCCTCTTCCTTAACTTTCGTATTAACATTATGCAAAATATCACTCCTCCTCCTTTTTTCTAACATCACCAGGTGATCCTATTTTACCCTGGTCTGAATGGAGCATGCAGTCCTAATTTGTCACTGGAAAAGAAAACCTCTATATTAATACATTGTTTGGGTCCAGAAGGCCATGAGATATCTGAGTACTTACCTGATTTTACAAATGAGGACAAGATGAATTTGAAACATCTATTAAGAAATTGGGCATTCATTTTCTTCCCAAGGTGTCCATAATTTTACAATGATTTTATTTCAGGAAAAGAAAACAAAATGATGATAGCCCGATAGAGGATAATGTGACAGCCCTCCTTAAACTAAACTCATTCAATTCCAGTGAGAATATACAAGAGAGAATAAGGGATCAATTTAAGCTTGAATGTAAAAGGTATAAAGTAAGAGAAGAGTTGTGGTCCAAAAATAACCCTCAACACAATGTTTACAGAAAACAAAAGAGGGTACATTGTCAGTTAATACTATTACATCTTGTCACAAAAAACAACAGTAGGTTGTGCCTAAAGTTAAAAATTCTTGCTAGACGTGTGGCAACCCCAATCATATGGCTAATTATAAAGATTTTCCTGCTGTAAGGGTTCTGTATAAAGTGTATGTTCAAAAGGGGCACTTTACTGAGTGTTGTAAACCTTCCCCAGTCAAACCAAAAGTGAATGAGATGTGTTCAGAGAATGCTAGAATTGTTCTTCAGATCAGTAATTATGTCAATTGTGTGTCAAACGTATGGTGTAATCACTCTTCTGATGTTGTGATACACACTGGGACTGAAGTCTCGAGGATGATGGATTCAGATGCAAGATTATCATTGGTTTCTGATGAAGACAATGCTTGTTACTTCGAAGGAAATGTTAATATTCATGATCCAAATGTCAACTCCATATAGGTATGGTGCTAAACCTATTGAGCTTATTTGTTATTTTAAAACGGAAATAGAATTCCATGGTAATCACACCTTGGACAAAATGTACGTCCCAGTCAAGAGTGACACAGTTCTTAGTTGACCACACCAGAAACTCTGAGGAATTTATCTTGCTCCTAATTCAAATCCACAGGTTCAAGTCAGAAAGGTTGATACTATACCAGAATTGTTTCTGCAGCAGTCTCCACAGTTGTTTTCTAATAGTGTCGGTTGTGTCAAGGAGTATGTACATTATATAAAATTGAAAGACGGTGCTAAACTCGCGGCATGCAAAGTCAGGAACTTTCCCTTAAGTTTTCAGGGTGCAATTGATGTTTGAGTTGAATCAGCTTTAGGAAGAGGGCATTATTGAACCAGTTAGCACCAGATAGCACCTGTTGTTGTCACTAAAAGGTCAAGTGAGATAACATTATGTGTGGATCTTAGGCATTCTAAGACGTAGGTGGTGAAGGATAGGTTTCCTATTCCCAAGATCATGGAGATAGTAACTCTGATGGTCAATGCTACATTTTTCACTTCTCTTGATTTGACATCTGCCTATCATTAGGTTCGACTGACTGAGGATTAGAAAGATCTTACCACTTTTATCACACTTTTTGGAGTGTTACTCCTTAACAGGATGCTCTTTGGTCTCTGTTCTGTGGCATCAGTGTTTCAAAGGTTCATGTCAGAAATATTGAAAAGTCTCGCGGGTTGAAGTTGTTTTAAGTGTTGATTTTTTTTGTGTGACTTTGCATCATTTAGATAAGGTCAGGGAAGTTTGAAAGTCTTTGAATTGAAAGGCATAACACTTAAAATTAGTAAGTGTAAGTTTTGTCAACCTGAGATCATATGTCTTCGAGGACGGGGTAAAACCCAAGGAGGATTTAATCAGAAATATTTTGAACTTGCTACAACCCAATAAATAAAATTGCAAGCATCACCTGTAAAGGCTGAGTTTTGTTTTTAGGTTTGTTGCTAATTTTGCCAGCCGCACTGCTGCAATTAGGAATCTTCTCAAGAAGGGTGTTCAATTTCTGTGGACTAATGACTGTCAAAAAGAGTTTGAAGACCTTAAATTTGGTTTGTAATCAGCTGGGTGCTTGAAGAGTTTTATTCCTTGCTTATATTGTTTTGTGGTTACAGGTGGCAGTGAAAATAGGCTTGGAATTGGTTTGAAGCAAATTTAGGAGGGGGAAGAAGCCAGGCCTCAAAAAACCTACTCGCCCATTCATAAAAGTCAGATTTTATCAGGGCTAGCTATTTTTAGAACCTACTAACCCGTTCTGGCAAGTGAACTTAAGCTGGAAAGGAACAAGTGTTCTGTTCATTCAGAAAGTGAATGAGCAATAAAGATGCCATTAAATCTTATTTTTATCTTGACACATTTGCTGTCTGTTCAAGGAAAGACATGTCAGTTTGTCTGTTTACTAATTGCTGCTTGGAAAGTGGAGTTTATTTTTCTTTCTCTTACTACAGTTAGAGGTTTTTGTCCAGTAAGCTGTTTGAAGATGTCATTTTTCTTCTAACATATAACATGTAAATAGCCTGTAAGTGATTAATACAAATATTTCAAAATATATCAGGAATTACGAAAGCATATTTTTTTTGTAATAAAGAAGTGTGATGCAAACAAAGATTTAAACAGTAGCAAAACAATTCAGAACTCTTTACTTGGTGACGTGCAAATGACACATATTTGCAGAAACTTGATTTCCAAACATTATTGTTTGTACGGTGTAGCATTTTATAAGTAAAACTACATGTCAGTAGGAAATTTTGTGGCCATTTCAATGTAAAATCTGCAGATTGCAAATGACAGTATGCTAACACTTCATGCTTTAGTTATGTATTTATTAAAAGTGATAGTTTTCAAACATGATTGGAGAAACATGTCTGCCCCGCCCTGATGATAATGCTGTTAATGAACTAAGAGGCAAGTCAGCGGTCATGTGTATCCTATATGCAGAGCCACTGGAATTATGCAACAGGAGAGGGCTATATTATACGGCAAGGTTGGGTAAATTATGCAGCAAGAAAATCAAATGATGTTGCATCATGCAGCACATTGTGGGATAGTATTTATTCATTATATTGTCATTTATAAACTTGTTAACACTGTCTGGGCAATGGTTGCCACTCACTAGTACTAGTTTAACACACAAACACAGCAATAAGCTACAGAAAGGTGACCGGTCAACCTTTGCAAAGGTTCTTCCACTGCATGGCAATGTGTGTCGCTACATTTTTAGTAACTTTTTAACCATTTGAGCTGGAAACAAAAAAAACCTTTTTTTTTAATCTACAGATTAAGCAGCAGATGATGGATTATGTGGCAAATGCGGCAAATCTATAAATATGCGAAAATCGCTTCAGCAGCACAATCACATAATTCCAGTGGCAGGATCTGTATTATACATGGAGCGAACATTTCGCCTTTTAAATCAAACAAAAGAGTTTTTTGTACAGCAGACATGCTGAGCCTGCGTTTTTGAAGGTCCTCTCATATGTGATAATAAAGAAAATGGCAGCACAGTAAATTAAAATATTTGCCCGGGCATTACAATTAGGTTGAGTAGATTATTTAAATCACTAAATCTGCAGGTCTAGTAACATTTTTATGATTTTTCGAGGCCTGGAAGACACCATAGCATTTGCATCAAGGTCAGTAAGAAGAGCTGGGGTAAGCTATTCCATTATTGGAAATGAAGTCCTTGCAGTTTATTGGGTGAGCAAAAAAGTTGAATGAGTTTGTGTGGGGTGTCATGTTTCTGGTGCAGACTGATTGTAAACCTTTGAAGGAGATTTTTGGAATGAAAAAGGAAAGGACTAGATTGCATTTCATCTTACCTTTTAAAATCTGGCTGCAGGACTTTCCATTTGTGGTCATATACTTGCCTGGCATAGATAACAGGACAGCTGATTGTCTTTCAAGGTTGGCAGTGGACACTGTTGAGGCAGATACCAGGTGGATAAATGATGAAATCAAGGTCTGCAATATTACTTTAGGTTGTGTATCAGAGAGTGAATGGCTACGTAAATTGGAGAAAGGTGATGTTTTGACACAGGCTTGTCAATTTGCTCTCACTAGGAATGACATCTGGAAAGGAATTGAAAGATTCACTGAGTCTACAAAAGTGTTTGCTGACCTCTCTGTTCTCAATAACTATTAAGGGGAAGTAGACTGGTACCTCCCCTTAATACATCTTGCCCATGAGGATTACTGAGGCACTTGTAACATGAAGAAGAGACTTAGATGTGTCTACTGGTGGCCGGGAATGGATATAACTGTTGAGAGGTTGATGAGAGAGTGTTGTGAGTGTAGGATGAATGATAAGAGTATAAAAGTGAAAGCTCCTCCCATGATTTCTCGGGAAATACCCAAGGAAGTTTGGACGTTGTTGGACCTACTGATGAAGGAAATTCCGCTAAGTATTTATTGGAAGTTATGGACATGCTCCCCAGACGGCCAGAGGTGAGTGTTACTAATAAGATCAATACCTCTGCTGTCGACAAATGTTCGACTCAAATTCGTGTTAGGGAAGGTAATCCCAAATTCATTTTTACAGAGGATGGGTTACAATTAACTTCAAATGAGAGGGAAAGATTTCTGGTGTACAGAGACATTACACTTAAAAGGTGTGCCTTATATCACTCAGAAACCAACGTCATGGTTGAGAGATTCAATAGGAAACTTAAGGAGTCCATACAAATTGCAAAGTTCAATGGAAACAATTGGATTCAGTCAGTAAAAACAACGGTGGAATAAGACAGGTTTGCTCCTTATTCTACAACTGGGGTGAGTCCTTTTGTGCTACTCACAAAAAGTAAACCCTGCACCAGGGTGAGTCATCCATGGGTGGGGATTTATTGCAGGGATACTTTGAAGTCAGAAAATTTGAATAAGATTTGTAAGAAATTTCAACTTCTGAAGAAAAGAAAAGATTTTGATCTTCGCAAAGCTGCTAAACCTTTTCCATTAGGAAAGTTCACAGTGTTTCTTGTTTCGGTAATCGACATATAGAGACAAAAGTATTTTGGGGGTGCCAAGATGGATGATGAGAGGATTTGCAATTTCAATGGGATTCCAGTATGAATTGAAGGTTTAACTCATGCTTGTTTTTATTTTGCCTGCTGTTAATTACTCATGTCTTTGTTTGGTTTGTTAAGAGAGAGGGTATGTGGTAATGTATCTTCATTGTAACTGTATTTTGTTCATTGTTTACCTCATGGTGTGTTCCAGATGTTCACTTGTGGCTTTCTTTCATGGTGTGCTCCTCTTGGAATGCTTATAGTGGAAGTGGAAACTGTGGAGGCAGTTGCACTGGCAACCTGTCCTAAGTGACTGCGGCTGAAGTATCTTCAGTCTAATAAAGGATCTTCATTTTCTATTTTTCATGGTGTGGCCTACCTCCATCGATTGATCTTCACAGTTTCCTCTGCACATCTCAAAGTCTGCAATACAAATGCCACTATTCATTCCTTATTATGATCTAATTGCATCAAAACAGCCCATAATGCTTATACACTGGAATCAGTCATTACAATTGTCTTATAGCAGATGGTCAAATGGCTTCAAAATTAGAGCAGTAGCTATGGATCTCTTCAATTTTATGAATGATTCTTCACGCTCTCTTGTCCATTCATACTTCATCCCTTTCTTTATTAACTGTTTTATGTCATTGGTATACACATTTTGCATGATATTTGGTAAGACCCACGAACTACTGAAATTGTTCCTTATTAACAGGGATCAGGGCATTCTCTATGGCTTCTAACAATTTCATTTTGGGCCGTATTCCATCGCCTCCTACTACATGTCCCAAACACTCCACTTCCTATAGTGAATTTGCATTTTTTGACTCCAATTATCATACTACAATGTCTCAGACAACACACCATTTGTCGTAATAATTCATCATGTCCTTCCCACTCACCAAAATGTCCTCTTGAAACCCTACCGCACGTCTAATAGCTGCTAATAGTGTTTGCATTATTCACTGGAATATCGCAGAAGCGAAAAGCCATCCAAAAGGCATTTGCAGATACCTCTAAGCACCCACAGGCATCAGAAAAGACTTTAGAGGTCTTGACACCAGGATGCAGTAGGATCTGATGATAAGCCGTGGACAGGTCTATGGTGGAAAACATAATGCCTTGAACTAAAGTGCTCAACATTTTGTTGATGTTTGGCAATGGATGCTTGTCAACCCAAATGCAACTATTTAGATTGCGTAAATCTAAAGAGACATGAATATTTTTCTATCAGATATTTGAGCCAACACAATCAGACGTAACCAACTAGAAGTCTGTATAGGTTCTATAACCAATCAAAAGCCTCGATGGGTTCTATCACACCATCTAGACACATTGTTTCTAATACAGACTTCAAAGCAGCTCTTGAGGATAAAGTTAGTCCTCTCGCCTTGTGGACTTCAGGCACAGAACCTTGCTTCAATATTATACGATGGGAGAACCTCTTCAACTTGCCCAAATCGCCACGGAACACCTCTGGGAATTCTCTCCACCTTTCATCCACAGCTGTCTCCATCACCACAACTTGCTCTGGATGGGTAGGATCCAAAGATATGCCTAAACCCTTCTGTTCTCTCCAACCTAGCAGTAATCTGGTCTTTCGCACTACATACACTTTACCATGGGTACTTCTGCCCTTGAACGATAAAACTGTTTCAAAATACCCTACTATGGATAACTTCACACTACAATATCCAACAGGATTTGTGTCAGGTTTTGCAATTCAACATTCTCTAACATCTTCCATGTCCTCCAGTCAATTATAGTGTAAGGAGATCATGAATCTACCCACATCTCCACAATCACACCATGGACAGATACACTGAATCTTGGCGGGTTATAGAAAATCTCCTGACTGGGCAAAGGGTTAAACAATGTGAGGAGAGTGGAATTTCTGTTGCAATGAATGAAATGTGCTGTATTCCTCGGCATTTAGGTATGTTATTGTTATATTCCAGAATTAAAAATTTGCATTATTGTTATACATTTTGCGCTTGTTTCTTTTTTGTTCATTTTTTAACTTAAGAATTATATAGAAAAGAAGATGTGTTGGCTCCAAATGTCCCTTTAAGTGATTGTTCTTTCATGAAATGGTGTGGGAGAACAGAGAAAAGTGATTCTTATGTAATCAGTTGAAACGTGATGTGCTGTTGGAGTTTTACCCATTTGAGTTGACAATTTCTGTTAATAAATTGTTCCTTCTTCAATTCTGGTGGTGCTGTCAGCTTCCTTTCATATTGGTAGTCATTTTCATCTGTAATGTTATCAATTTCCTCACCATCTTTGATAACTAGAACGTCATCCTCCTCACTAGAGTCCTGTTCTACCAGCTGTGCGCTTTTACCCAGTTCATTATTCTTTTTGTTGTTACCTTTGCACACTCTTGAAAAATGCTCCAGTCTCCTACATCAGTAACATCTTGCTAATTTGTTGGGGAAGCGAGATGTTTTACACTCTCACATCTAGAAAAATAATACTTCATTTTGATGTCATCTTCCCTAGAAATATTGGCACTTTTGTTTCGTGGGTTATTCCGTACTACGTTCACATCTGCACCTGTATCATTATTTTGTTTCTCTCATATGCAACACCACTAGCATTTGGATTAAGCACTTTAAGATAGGCTGAGGTATTTTCTATCCTTTTTGCAATCGTTATTGCTTTTTGTAGCATGGGTTATTTAACACTACACAATGTTTCCTGACTTTGCATATTGTTTTTACAGTTTATTCATTGATTTCTTACTATCTCATCTTGCGGCTCTTTAAACTTGCAAATAACTGTAAGAATGTGCAAACATCTCACATATTGTTCTATGCTTTTACCAGGAAATTGTGTTGAAGAAATGTATGCCTCTTTGTAGTATTGGGGTTTCTTGCTTATTTGTTATGTATTTTACTTGTCATTCCTTGTTGGAATTGTTCTGATTCTTAGGAATTAAGAATCAGAACAATTAGAGTGTTCTCTGTGCTTATTTATGTTCTTTAGAATGTTGTGCCAGTCTGCTGCCTTATACTCTGCTTGCCTGGGCCACGTTCGGGGTTGTCAGAATAAAAAAAGATACTTTACAACCATACTGTCTACAGCCTTGTTACTTCAAGAAGTTGGCGACGAGCTGTCAACCCCGTGAACCCACTACTTGGTGAATCAGGATGTATTCTCTTTCTTCACCTTGTGCTTTGAGGCCTGTACTGTTGCGAGACAACCTACATTTCTACCGTGTGCTGATCCAATTTAGGAAGATTTCGGCCAACGACTGAATCCCTGTGGATTTTGCGCCAGCTGCTGTACCAGTCCGGTGTTCCTGGGTTTCCCTGGAGTTTCTACATGGATTTTACACGTTTCTGCATTAAGAACGGTTAGGTAAGGTTTTCTTTTAAACTTACCTTCCGTTCCAACGGTTACGGCGAGCCATCCTTGCTCCGTCTTCACGAGCGCACTCCCATGCCACCGTGGGACACTCCTTACACACGCAGAACCTCTGTGCGTTTTCCTCCTTCGGATCTCCATTCGTCACAGGCGGCAGCACATCAGCGGTGGCATGCTAGGTCGTGACCTCGACGTCCTGCCATTTTGAATTTCATTATACAGAATTGCATCTTATTTACGTAAGCGTCTTCATTCCTTCATGCTTATTAGTGCCAATGAGCACAATTACCGGCGCGTCTCACAGCAACCAAGTAAAGCTTATCATAAGCTTTTCCTTACCCCTTTAGTATTTTTACCTCCGCTTTAAGTACATTAATTTAATCTTTTTACTGCAGTATTATTCTTGGTTTTGATATATTTATTTTATTGACACTCACTGGAATGTCTACACCAGAAGAACCTCCCAGAACCAGTTCAGCTTTTAATCTCAATTCACCTAAAGAGTATTTATCTGCTCCTGGTGAGCCTAATGTTCACTGGCTTGAATAGAAGGAATACTTCTTAAATTACATTGCCTATTTGGAGGATTGTAGTGGTTCCTTCTCCCCTGAGAAGAAGAAAAGAACTGTAATGTACTGTTTAGGTCCTGAAGGATTAAGAGTGTACAATCAACTTCAAAAGCGCGACAGACTTGGTGACTTAGATGTTTATAAATTGGCTTTATTGACTTGGATGAACACTTTTCTCCCACAGTTTGCGAAGCAGTCATGAGACATGCCTTTTTCCAAAGAAAGCAAGAAAAACATGAGTCTATCGATGATTACGTGTCCGCACTTAAAAAATTAGCCATCACGTGTAAATTTGGTAACTTGCATGATAACCGTATAAGAAATCAAACCATAATGTACACTAGAAACAAGTCAATTCAAGATAGGTTATGGGTTGATGGGGACTCTAGTCTCAAAGACATTTTGACTATTGTTAAAAAAGCTGAACTTTCTGAATGCTGTGCTAAGGTATCACTAGGTCAAAGCAAAACGGATGGTAATGAGTCTGTGAATTAGATTTCTGATAGTTAAAAAAGATCCTCCTTTAATCCTACACAAAATAGAGTTTAGAAAATTTGATCGTAACGATAACTACAGAAATCCTAACTTTGCTTGTTATAGGTGTGGAAGCTTCTCTCATTCTGCACGCTTTGACAAATGTCCAGCTAGATCTGACAAGTGTATGGAGTTTGGTCTGATTGGGCATTTTGCCAAGGCTTGTATGTGCAAAGGGAAGAAGAAACGTAAAGGTAAAGTCACGTGTATTAAAGGAAAGTGATGATGAGCACTCTTCGTCCGATGAAAGTAGTGAAGAGTTTAACACCAAATTCAGTGAAAAAAACAAAATTCTGAATATTTTTGCCAATCTAGCAGTAAACCACTTTGCTGGGTTTCTTTTGGTGGGGTTTCCTTACAGGTGGTGGCCGATTCTGGTTCCCCCTACACAATTATTGCAGTGAATATTTGGATTAAACACTTTGTTGATGTTATTGGTGATCATTTGGAGTTTTCTGACATCTTCCCCGAAAGCTATACTGGGGAGAAAATAGACATCATTGGCTTTAGAGAACTTATTTTAGATTTAAGGGTAGACATGCTCTTTGCAAGTTATATGTAGCCAAAGAAGGACCCTCTGTTTTAGGTTGGAAAGATCAGAAAAAACTCAAAATGATACTTTATCCTAATAGTCCTGAGCAAGTCCTAGTAGCTTGTGATAGAGAGGACACGAAAGAATGGGTTCTTCATGAATTTCCTGAGGTATTCAATGGTAAAATTGGTATGTTAAAAGGTTTCACTCACATGATCAGATTAAAACACGATGCCACACCCAAAATCCACAAGGCATGCAACATTCCTTTCATCGTTAGAGATGAAGTCAAAGCAGAGTTAAAAAAATTGCTCGATGCTGGCATCATAGAATCTATTGAAGCGTCTGAATGTGTTTCCCCATTAGTTGTTGCCAGATGTTCCAACGGCAAGGTCCGTCTATGTGTTGATTTGAGAGGTCTAAATGATAATATTATTGTTGACCAGTTCCCTCTACCTCGCATCGACAAAATGTTAATGTTAACCAGAAATGCCAAGTGGTTTTCCACTTTATATCTATCAAGTGCCTACCACCAGGGGGTTTTGAACAAAAAATCCAAGCATTTAACAGCCTTTTGTACACGTTTTGGTTGTTACCAGTTTAGATGCATGCCTTTTGGTTTGGCGTCCACAGCGGCCGTCTTCCAAAGACTTATGTTTGAACTTTTTGGTAATTTAAAGGAAGTCACATTTTTTCAAGATGATATCTTGATTATGGGCAAAACAAAATAACATCATGATGAAGTTTTAAGAAAGGTATTGTCTATTTTGTCCAAGAAAGGTTTAACTGCAGAAATGAGTAAGTGTAAGTTTGCTGAAAAAAAGGTCACTTATTTAGGACATGAAATCAGCGACCAAGGTATTAAACCAAAAGAGAAACTGGTGAAAGCTATCACCCGGGCACCTTCGCCCACTGATAAGGATGAATTACGCTAATTTTTGGGTTTAGCAGAGTTCTACTCAAAATTTGTTGAAAGTTTTTCAGAAAGAACTCATGAAATGCGGACTTTGTTAAAAAACAAAAACAAATTTGAATGGACAGATGCATGTCAAAAAGCTTTTCTTGATATCAAATTTGCCATCAGTAAAGCTCCCAAATTGCAAGCCTTTAATCCCAGTGCTACAACCTTTGTCACTACAGATGCTAGTGGCAAGGGTTTGGGCAGTGTCCTCACACAAATGGATGATAGAGGTACAGACATTGGATTGTATTTGCTTCCAGGTCACTTTCTCCTACAGAACAGACGTACTCTGTTATTGAAAGAGAGGCTTTGGCCTGTGTGTGGGCTTTGGAGCACTTTTCGTAAATTTTTGTGGGGAAGGAGGTTTCCTGTGCGCACTGATTATAAGCCTTTAACTAAATTGCTTACCACAGATGGACTATCTAGAGCATCGGCTAGAATTGCTAGGCTTTCTATGTGACTTCAAGATTTTATCTATGATGTTCAACATGTTCCTGGAAAATAAAATGTCACCGCAGATTTTTTAAGTAGATTATCCTTGCCGCTCAGAGAAATTGTTTCCAATCCTTGGAATGATATTTGTGTTGCAAGTATTTTTTCTATTGATGAAGAGAAGGGTTTACAAAGAGTAGAATGGGAGCAAGCTCAAGATAACGATGTGTAGTGATCAAGTCACGCAGGTAGTTGTAGTTCAGAGAAGTTTTATTCAGGATTGTTACAAGATGATAAAGAGACCCCACCAGGAGCAGCCATCAAGCTGCTCAGCCCACTCAACTGTGTCTTCTCAGACTGAATCATAACATTCAACAGCAACATCAAAGTAACATTCCATTGGTGGTAAATAGCATTGCATTTACTAAAGTCAGGATATAACATATCCCCCTTTCTTATACGGAAAAGCAAAATGAAAAGAAAAAGAAAGAGGAGAAGTGGAGATCAAGAGTGAATTGAACATACCAAAGTAAAGAAAAGAATGAAGAGAAGAAACAACAAAAAGATAAGAAAAGAAAACTGATAGAAGTTCAAGAGAACAAGAAAGATGGAAAACAACTGGAAAAACAACTGATAGGCACAACCCATACTCCCTTCTACAAAGAAAAAGGAAGGACAAGGGAACAAGTGACTATAACAAAGAGCAAGTTAGTCAATATCAAGACAGTATATGGGTCAGGACCCATAGAATCTTTGAACAGCATGTGGAGATTATAGAACGCTAACCGGATAATATGGGTGTGAACCCATGACTAAACCCTAGGAAAGAAATGGTTAACAAATGCAAAAATATTCTAATTTATGCATAAATGTGCTAAACAGACTAAAACCCATAGCAAACGTACAATGTAGAACAACTGAACTAATCGTACAATCCTATGAAGGTAAAAAAATGGAGAAAACAGACTGTAATGTGAATATAACAAATGAAACAATGGACTCCAAAAAGTGAGAACTTTGGGTCCTTGAACGCACAATGTAAATCCAAGAAAATCATTGTACAACTGAAACCCATTGCAGTCCCAGAGTAGGGAAGCAAAAAGCATGCAAAAAGGGACTCTTGACGGTGAACCTTTACATAGATCCTCTGTGAGAGGGAAAACAGAATAATGAAATGGACTCTTGACGGCGTTTACCAACTTGGCGTATACCTAGGGTTCATGGACAAAAGTGATGAAGGCAGACCGGTGATCCACGCCGGTGAGCGACTACTCACCCGAGCTTTAGAAAGCACAAGAGACCCTAGCATAAGGGACAAGACGTAAACATGCCTAATGTGCCACTGTATCTATATGGCGCATATAAGCATTTGTACAGAAACAGTAGGGAACATAGTTCGGTACAAAAATATTACAAATATGCATGAGGACTTTGCGAAGATGATACAAACGCTATACCAGCCCACACAATGCACTTCTAAATATGGATATTTAGGCAATACCGAGTAGAGGGAATACTCGGGTACTGTCTTTCAATCACCTAGTAACCCAGCTGGTTGGTGTGTTTTACTAAATAAGACATGTACATGTGACTTTTCCTAGCTTATTAATAAATACAAAATATAAACTGTCAATCAACTTTAAAGAAACACCACCTTAAGTAAGGTAAGAACGTACACTGTAGTGAAGGTATAAGTCATGTAATGTTATGTCGGTGTAAGGACGCACCTCGACTGGAGGTCATATGTTATATACAGGATGATAGGGAAAAGCCCAACAAACACACCTCCGGAGAGGTCAAGAGTTTGTGCATAGTGGATATACACCTAGTGTACTATGAGACACAACATTAACCAAACGAGAAACAACGGACCTTGTGTGAAGGTCTGTTAAGCTGCACATGTAGTGATGGCGAAACACCCAGGACTGAAACCTAGACATTGTGCACTGTGTGAAAGTAAAATATTGTGCATTGTACAACACAAAAAAAATATTGTGCACCAGAAAAAGAGACGACACCCCAAGAGGTAAACACAATGTGCACTGTGTCAGTAAACTGTGTAATTAGCGTAAAACCTCAGGTAGAGGCACAAAGGTGCCAATTACGATCCGGTAAAAAAATTCCCCGTGCGACTCGTATCCGGTCTTTTTACCGTACGAATCGTACAAGTGCCGTACGAACTGGCAATCACGATTCGCATGGTAAAAAGTCCATACGAACCGCATCGGGAATGATTTCCCACACGTCCTCGGGTCGGAAAATGTGTCCGACACGTCCTCGGACGATTTACCGTACAAATGTGAAAGGTGAAGTCCGACCGAGGAATCACGATCCATCCCGTGCGTCCGATGTTACAACCGGATGGAAAAAACACCGTCCGCACCGAACTCCCATAGCAACCATGGAGACATGTGCCTGCATACGCGCCCAACACACCCCCCGCCCCCGTACGTCCGAGACGTACCCCCATGTATGTACACCCCCACCCGTGTATGTACACCCCTGTACGTCCGAGTCGTACCCCCACCCCTGTACGTGTCGTACCACCGTCTATGGACACCCCAGTACGTTCGAGTCCTACCCCCACCCCTGTACGTGTCCGACCCCCATGTATGTACACCACAGTACGTTCGAGTCCTACCCCCACCCCTGTACGTGTCCGACCCCCATGTATGTACACCCCAGTACGTTCGAGTCGTACCCCCACCCCTGTACGTGTCGTACCACCGTCTATGTACACCCCAGTACGTTCCAGTCGTACCCCCACCCCTGTACGTGTCGTACCACCGTCAATGTACACCCCAGTACGTTCGAGTCGTACCCCCACCCCTGTACGTGTCCGACCCCATGTATGTACACCCCAGTACATTCGAGTCGTACCCCCACCCCTGTACGTGTCCGACCCCCATGTATGTACACCCCAGTACGTTCGAGTCGTACCCCCACCCCTGTACGTGTCGTACCACCGTCAATGTACACCCCAGTACGTTCCAGTCCTACCCCCACCCCTGGACGTGTCGTACCACCGTCAATGTACACCCCAGTACGTACCAGTCGTACCCCCACCCCTGTACGTGTCGTACCACCGTCAATGTACACCCCAGTACGTTCCAGTCCTACCCCCACCCCTGTACGTGTCGTACCACAGTCAATGTACACCCCAGTACGTTCCAGTCCTACACCCACCCCTGTACGTGTCGTACCACCGTCAATGTACACCCCAGTACGTTCCAGTCGTACCCCCACCCCTGGACGTGTCGTACCACCGTCAATGTACACCCCAGTACGTTCCAGTCGTACCCCCACCCCTGGACGTGTCGTACCACAGTCAATGTACACCCCAGTACGTTCCAGTCGTACCCCCACCCCTGGACGTGTCATACCACCGTCTATGTACACCCCAGTACGTTCCAGTCCTACCCCCACCCCTGTACGTGTCGTACCACCGTCAATGTACACCCCAGTACGTTCGAGTCCTACCCCCACCCCTGTACGTGTCCGACCCCCATGTATGTACACCCCAGTACGTTCGAGTCGTACCCCCACCCCTGTACGTGTCGTACCACCGTCAATGTACACCCCAGTACATTCCAGTCGTACCCCCACCCCTGTACGTGTCGTACCACCGTCTATGTACACCCCAGTACGTTCCAGTCGTACCCCCACCCCTGTACGTGTCGTACCACCGTCAATGTACACCCCAGTACGTTCGAGTCCTACCCCCACCCCTGTACGTGTCCGACCCCCATGTATGTACACCCCAGTACATTCGAGTCGTACCCCCACCCCTGTACGTGTCGTACCACCGTCAATGTACACCCCAGTACGTTCCAGTCGTACCACCACCCCTGTACGTGTCGTACCACCGTCTATGTACACCCCAGTACGTTCCATTCGTACCCCCACCCCTGTACGTGTCGTACCACCGTCTATGTACACCCCAGTACGTTCCAGTCGTACCCCCACCCCTGTACGTGTCGTACTACCGTCTATGTACACCCCAGTACGTTCCAGTCCTACCCCCACCCCTGGACGTGTCGTACCACCGTCAATGTACACCCCAGTACGTTCCAGTCGTACCCCCACCCCTGTACGTGTCGTACCACCGTCTATGTACACCCCAGTACGTTCCAGTCATACCCCCACCCCTGTACGTGTCGTACCACCGTCAATGTACACCCCAGTACGTTCGAGTCCTACCCACACCCCTGTACGTGTCCGACCCCCATGTATGTACACCCCAGTGCGTTCGAGTCATACCCCCACCCCTGTACGTGTCGTACCACCGTCAATGTACACCCCAGTACGTTCCAGTCGTACCCCCACCCCTGTACGTGTCGTACCACCGTCTATGTACACCACAGTACGTTCCAGTCGTACCCCCACCCCTGTACGTGTCGTACCACCGTCAATGTACACCCCAGTACGTTCCAGTCCTACCCCCACCCCTGTACGTGTCCGACCCCCATGTATGTACACCCCAGTACATTCGAGTCGTACCCCCACCCCTGTACGTGTCCGACCCCCATGTATGTACACCCCAGTACGTTCGAGTCGTACCCCCACCCCTGTACGTGTCGTACCACCGTCTATGTACACCCCAGTACGTTCCAGTCCTACCCCCACCCCTGGACGTGTCGTACCACCGTCAATGTATACCACAGTACGTTCGAGTCCTACCCCCACCCCTGTACGTGTCCGACCCCCATGTATGTACACCCCAGTACGTTCGAGTCGTACCCCCACCCCTGTACGTGTCGTACCACCGTCAATGTACACCCCAGTACGTTCCAGTCGTACCCCCACCCCTGGATGTCTCGTACCACCGTCAATGTACACCCCAGTACGTTCCAGTCGTACCCCCACCCCTGGACGTGTCGTACCACCGTCAATGTACACCCCAGTACGTTCCAGTCGTACCCCCACCCCTGTACGTGTCGTACCACCGTCTATGTACACCCCAGTACGTTCCAGTCCTACCCCCACCCCTGTACGTGTCGTACCACCGTCAATGTACACCCCAGTACGTTCCAGTCGCACCCCCAACACAACCTGCTAAGTACGGAGCGCACCTCAGGCCCCAACATCACAACCGCATGTACGAGTCGTACCAAGCCACACACAAGGACAGCACCGTACAACCAAATGGCCCATGTACACACCGTACACACGCTCAAAACGCACGTACACAACCAGGACAAAACAAAACAACACAAGAATACACTATTCGAATGGCACAAAGCCACTAAACATGGCCAACAAACACTAAAAAAACACATTCACTGACCTGCAACTGCCAAAAACAAACAGAGGCCCAAAACACCACCACTCCTTATAACACACCCACCCAAACTTCAAACACAGCCACACCCACCAATGGACCAATAAAAAGGGCCCACACACACAAACCATGAGCCTTTGCAACAGACTCACTGCTGCCAGACACCACAGAACCATACTACAAGCTTCACCACACCTTACACTTGCACACCTTCACACAACCACCTTCACAAACACCCCCTCATCACATTCACACACACACACCTGCACAACCACACCCACACACCCACAACCATCCACACACCCCCCCACCATCCACACCCACACCCCTCACCATGCCCACTAACAAGAATCCAAAGTTCAGTAACCGAGAGTTGGAGGTCCTTGTTGATGAAATCCTCAGAGTCGAGCCACAGCTCTTTGGAACATTGGTCAGACAGACCAGCATGGCAGCAAAAACAGCCATGTGGCAGACCATCGTCGATGCTGTGAATGCTGTTTGCGGACACCAGAAGGACCAGGCAGGAATGCCAAGCCAGGTGGTACGATCTGCGGAGGAGGGTCCGAGCCAAGATGCTGGAGGAACACAACCAGGCCAACGCCACTGGAGGAGGGCCCTCCCGCAGACCCGTACACTACCAGCCCTGGGAGGAGAGGGTGATGGCCATACAGCCGGTGGAGGCAGTCGAAGGATTAGGAGGACTCCGAGACCCGGTGAGTACACGAACAACGCACCTCACATGGGGGGGACCTCATCCACAACCAAACTCACAAACAGGCACGCAACCACCCCAACCTATCGCATGACTCAACCACACTCCATGAACACGCACATGCCACTGGCGCCACCATGCCCCATGCACCCAGCTGAACAATGTCAAGTCACAGGCCACAGAATACACCAACACATGACACGGTAACCCGGATGGCGGGAGGGTGGGCCCCAAAAATCACATAGTGCAACTCAGAAGCAGACAACAATGCCCTCTGCCCATATGGCCCAGGTCACAGCCAGACAAACAGTGTGTCCCCACACAGGAAATACTCGCCAGCAAATGGCGGACGCCTTGCATCAACACATGGGGGTGAAGGCACTGTTTTGCACATGACAGCAGCTAATGAACAGCCAACACTGTGAAAGAGTGGCAGCACACACAACCACAGCAGCAGCGCACACACAGACACTACACCCAATGGGTGCCTGGAGATCACAAACAAACTCACATCAACAAGCCAAGGGCCTTTCAAAGGACTGGAAAAAGTGTGTGTCTAGGAAGCAGGGCTGAGGTGACAGAGGGTGACACACAGAGGGAGGGAGAGGGGGACAGAGAGGGAGGGAGAGGGGGACAGAGAGGGAGGGAGACACAGGGACACGGACAGAGGGAGGAGGCTTACACACGGAGGGAGGGAGAGGGGGACAGAGAGCAAGGGAGACACAGGGAGACGGACAGAGGGAGGAGGCTGACACACAGAGGGAGGGAGAGGGGGACAGAGAGGGAGGGAGGGAGACACAGGAAGACGGACAGAGGGAGGAGGCTGACACACAGAGGGAGGGAGAGGGGGACAGAGAGGGAGGGAGAGGGGGACAGAGAGGGAGGGAGAGGGGGACAGAGAGGGAGGGAGACACAGGGACACGGACAGAGGGAGGAGGCTGACACACGGAGGGAGGGAGAGGGGGACAGAGAGGGATGGAGACACAGGGAGACAGACAGAGGGAGGAGGCTGACACACAGAGGGAGGGAGAGGGGGACAGAGAGGGAGGGAGACACAGGGAGAGCAAATCAGCCGTGTGGTGTGTGGGAATGTCTGCTCGTCAGCAGGTAGACTGCGTGCATGTAGCCAAGGGTGGCCAGTGCCAGAACCCCCCCTCTTCACCATGGCAAAACACAGGGCCATGTCACAACCTGTTCACGAGCACAACGACAGCTACCTGCATTATATAAGTGTGTGGATCCACTCCATGTGCACATGTACAGTGCTACACGGAAGGCGCCAATGCATGGCTCGCCATACCTGCCCACTCCACTGCTGACTGCAGTCACACTTGACGCAGCAAGTAAGACTGTGCCACACATAGTTAAAGGGGCCAAAGTGGTGCCCAAGGGACACACCCATGCACAAGTGCACTGTGAGTGGAATGCAAGACAGATCCTAATTCCAAGAGGAAAAGTGCCAACTTTGAAAATGATGAAACATGGATGTTGCATGGACCAAAATTAACATTGTCTCTCTCACACACAAGTCAACGTCGTGGTTCACCCCCCAACACTGGGGGGGAAGACTCACAGGACCCGGATCTGCGGGAGCCCGATCCCACCGGCAGCGACGACTCTCACCACTCTGTGGATGACCCCGACCGACCTGGCCCCTCTGGTGTCCAACCACCTGCAGCACCTGCGTCAGGTACAACTGTGCCAACCACCACCCCCACTCCTGCCACATCCCAGGAGACACCCAGGATCCCTGCCCCACCACCACAATGCAGCCAGGCTGGCCAGGAGGGACACGGTGTCCCGGGCACCCAGGAGGAGGCAGGCGACAACGCCAATGCCACTCCTCAGGGGTCCCGCAGACCCGATGTACCCACAAGGGCAGGCCAGGTGCAAGTGGGCAGGGGTGGTGGGAGTGGAGGACGGCGGAGGCGCGAGCCTGAGCAGTTGGCTGGGGAACCGGTATATTCCCATGTCCGTAACATCCTGGACACATACCGGCAGGACACCACGGGCATGGCCCAGGTTGTGTCCACCCTCAATGAGATCAAGGGGAGCCTCGATGAGATAAAGACCCAGCAGGCCCAGCAACATGCCTGTCTACTGCAACACCAACGGAGGATGGATGACAGACAGGCTGAGCAAGTGACGGTGTTCCAGGGGATTCACGATACACTCCGTCGGATGGCCGACAACATGGGCAACCCTCCCTGTGCCAGACGGCGTAGAACATCACCACCACAGGGAGGGATCAGGAGGAGGAGGAGACATCCGACGGAGCATCCCAAACATCGTCACGGCCTGCTTCTGAGGGTCCCCGCAGGAGGCCGGGTCGTCCACGGAAAGGACCGTGAGGGTCAGCGCTACATCACCATCTCCCAGGACACCTGGCCTGGCACCTGGCCCACTGGAGCAACAGCATCACAGCATCAAGAGACATTCTCTGCCACATGGCCCTGCTGGTCACTGTCTGACCAATGTTGACAAAGACTGTGGCATGGACAATGAGGATTTCCAATGGCAAGGACACCAACTCCCCTACTGAACTTTGGATTCCAAACTCCCGGAAAGCCCCTCACTTTATCCCCCCCCCCCCCTAAAATAAAATATCACACCATGAAGAGAAGATGCCTGCTGGTTGCATTATTACCTTACATGTGTGTTGTAAAGTCTAAACATGCCTGAGTTCTCTTTTGACTTCAACCATCCACACCCTGGGGCCTGAGTCTGGCACAGGACACACGGGTCACAGTGTATTAGGCAAGACAGACATGGAGCACCATACACACCCGTGATGGGCCCAACCAGCTGAGGGGGTGGCCGCACAACCATGCTGACAGACACATTGAGTACAGCAACAGTCATGCGCAGAGGTCAGGGATCATGTGGAGTGTCCTTGGGGGCACCCAGGTATGTGTAGACAGGTGGCAGAACCATGTCCTGCAAGCTTGAGTCCGGTGGATGCAGAGAATGGGGGCCTGGCCAACGTTGGATTCATGGGGATGGCACATGTCACAATACCCACACAGTCATGGACATCATGCCCAATACACAGTCTCAGCCCACACACACAGCTTGCATCTTGCTACTCGACACATCGACACATAGCCACTATCCGGGAAAACCATGCCAGACATGCTGGATGCACCGTGGCAACACACCAGCATTGACTGAGAAGAGGCACCTTGGAGGCATAGGGACACCTTTATTAGTCATGTTTTCGTGATTGCAGAGGCAACTTGAAGTACACATGAACACATCATGTGGAGTGACATGTGGGTCCAACACTGGCACCCCCCTTCTGCAGCACAAATGCGTGATAGCCATGGAACTGGCACACAATTGTCGGCCAACAGCTAAACACCCACAGCTGCTCACGGAGAGACTGCCATACACCATTGATACGCTGATGTAGAAGTCCCACACCATGTCAAGCCAATGCAAACCGTATGTGTCCGAGGGCAGTGTTACACACATTGATGCCATCATCACAATCCACTATCCCATCACTGATGACTGTCAACAAGTCTGACCATCTATTCAGGTGTACCCAGCTGCATGTTATGTGTACCATGGTGATGCTACATGTCTGCAGAAGAACCAAACATCGACAGGGGCAGTGTGCATACATCGTGAACAACTGCCACACCCAATACACCCCTGATGCATCCCTTACCCTATGGAGACTTCCAAACGTGTCCGTGCCTGTAACGCTGAGTCAGCCCACGATGACGTGTCCATGAGGAATAGCAGTGCCACAACAATGCAACCAGCAGACGGCATGCGCAAGTACCTGGGGAAGAGAGACACACAAGAAGTCAGACACAAAAAGCACAGCCACTTGCATGTGCATTTACTCGACACATGTATCGATGACAACATGCTAGGTCACAAGTATGACTGGGGAAATACAACCATCACTGCCACCATCACTCCAGTGACACACCCACACACACCTCTGACTCACGTGCCATACATGCAGGTGGAGACACACATCACAACACATGCCACACGGGGACCAATGCGTGCACACTCAGACACTGGTACTCACCACTAAGCAAAGAAGTCGCGTATGAGCCGAGTCCGGATGTCCTCTTGCGGTTCCACATCCTCCACATCACTAGCCCCATTGCCAAGCCCTTCGTCCTCCACGGGTGGATGGTCCTCGTCATCTTGATCCAGGATGAGTGGCACAGCTTTCTCAACTGCCATGTTGTGCAGCATGCAGCAGACCATGAAGATCTTGCAGACCTTCGCAGGGGCATATGGGAGTGCGCCGCCGGTCTTGTGGAAGCACCGAAATCGGCTCTTCAGCAGGCCAAACGTCCTCTCTATCACTCGCCTTGTCCGGCCATGGGCGGTGTTGTAGCGGAGCTGGGCCGGTGTGATGGGGTTGCGGAGAGGTGTGAGCAGCCATGGCATGTTGGGATAGCCAGCGTCCCCTACATGGGAAGCACATGGATATCGTTAGAAGTGGTGAAGCGGTCGTGCTGGTAGGCTATGCAAAATACAGGACAGACAGACTGTACCCACCAACAACACATGCTCTTTCGTTGCGCAGCTGCATCATCATTTCAGGCATCCTGCTACGCCTCATGATGTAGGCATCGTGTGCTGATCCTGGAAAACGAGCACAGACATGTGAAATCACCATGTTGGACAGACACACCACAAGGGCATTGATGGAGTGGTAGTGCTTCCGATTGCGGTACGCTACCTCCCGTGCGTGTGGTGGTACCAAAGCTACATGTGTCCCATCTATGGACCCAATGACATGGGGCATCCCTCCCAGGGCATAGAATCCACGCTTGACCGCAGTCAACTGTTCTGGGGTTGGGAACTTGATGAAGTCATCCAGGTGAATCAACATGGCCTCTAAGAAATCATGCAGCACACGGCAGAACATGCTCTGGGACATGCCACCAACATGAGCTATGGTATATTGAAAGGTACCCGTGGCAAGAAAATGTAGGGCAGCCATTACCTTCAGCTGGGGTGTCAGTGCCGTAGGATACCTGTGCTGCGGTTGCAGGTGTGGTGCCAGTCTCGCCGTCAACTCCAGAATCAACGGTTGGGGGAAGCGGTAGCACCGGATACTGTCATTCTCCCGCATGGCAGCCAAGTCCGGAATTGGTCAGGCAAGAGGCGGCGCTCTGCAGTAATTTGGAAGTGACAAGGAAGAGTGAGTGCACTACGACAACAATTCATATGTACTGAGCACATGTTAATCTGTCAATACACATATGCTACATAGGGAGTCAGGTATGTGCTACATGCCCTGGACACGTATGGCTGCCAGGTGACACTCCTACCAAGACCCAGCTACACACGCAGATTGAGAACCTCCCCATGCCATGCCATGGGAATAGCTGTGTCCCAGTGCAAGTGAACAGCCAGACGCAAGACAGGAGTGACATACGCCCACACATCAGCAGAAGTAGGATGCCGATTGCAGAGACTGGTAGCGGAACACTAGAGCCACAGGTCACATGACATTACACTAGGACAGCCCACACACCTTGCCATGAAGGTGCACATGTCATGACTCACCACACATTCATTGTGAGGATGCAGACATGTCCTTGTCACGCTACTCCGTGTCCCATGCATACATGTGCACCTCACATCCGATACCACATGTGGCATGGTGTGCGGAACAGTGTGCAATGTCAATCTACACACAGACACATGTTGGTTGCTGCAACAGCTGCAGCTTTTGAGGGTGCTCCAACATCAACCTGATGGGAAGCCCCCACACATACATGACATAGTCACATTGTGCACCGTGGGTAGTGACAAGTCAGGTGTGGTAACCCCTGTACCGGGCATCAGGGGACACTTCTGTGTGTTGGTGTCCGTGCCATGCCAGTGACGCTCATCCCAAGTGTGCAGTACGACATGCACACATGTCAAAGGAGTCAAGGGCATGCCTGGCACACATTGCACCGTCACACAGTACATCTGTACACATCTCATCATACATCTGGTGCCTTCTCGACTCAGGAGTAATGTTCCACATCACAGCCTGTCACACCTGTGCCCCACACATGTAGTAATGCACAGACGATGCCTTGATGTCCATTCATGGACAAGTATGTCCATCCATGGACAAGTATGTCCGCCCTATTCCTACCTGTGTGCCGCCTGTCACCACTGTGATGTGTGAAAACCGCCGTACTGCTGCTAAGAGGGCCTGTGTACGTTCCAATATCACTATGGGAGTGCTGCCGTATGTGTACCCATCGTGATGGCGAGCGTACAGGCATGTGTACGGTCCGTACCACTACGAGTACGCATACGCAAGAACACCCATAGTGGTAGGGCCGTACGCACGCCTGTACGCTCCCTATCACTATGGGTGTCCTCGCGTATGCGTACTCGTAGTGGTACGGGCCGTACACACGCCTGTACGCTCCCTATCACTATGGGTGTCCTCGCGTATGCGTACACGTAGTGATAGTGAGCGTACAGGCGTGTGTACGGCCCGTACCACTACGAGTACGCATACGCGAGGACACCCATAGTGATAGGGAGCGTACAGGCGAGTGTACGGCCCGTACCACTACGAGTACGCATACGCGAGGACACCCATAGTGATAGGGAGCGTACAGGCGTGTGTACGGCCCGTACCACTACGAGTACGCATACGCGAGGACACCCATAGTGATAGGGAGCGTACAGGCGTGTGTACGGCCCGTACCACTACGAGTACGCATACGCGAGGACACCCATAGTGATAGTGAACGTAGGCACGCGTGTACGGGCCGTTGCAATGCATTTGGGGTGCCCTAGGGCCCCGGAACGCACCGTACCTGTGTGTGAAGCTCCAAATTACATAGGGGACACATGAGGGACAAGTATTAAGGCCTACATGCATGCTGGTTGTCATGGAGACCAAGTTCAAATTTTGAATTTGTTCTGGAAGGTGCACAGCAGAAGTCAGTTGGAATGAATCTACTTTGTTGCAATGTGTTTGTGGGGCTGACATCATGCAGGAGAAAAAAACCGATAGAGAACCCACAGACTGCTAGGTTTGAAGGGATTGGAGGAAACATAGGATGCAAATGTGAGTGACCAATCACTCTGTACTCCTGTGCATGAGATGGGCCAGCAAGGCAGATATAAGGCAGCCAGGTCCCATGAGGGAGCACTTGCCTGCACATCTCTGTATTCCACGACCCAGCTGCTGCTACTGATTCCCTGGAACCATGTCAAGGGCTGTGGAGAGGTCACAGCCATTCATCCTGGAGGAGAACATGGCTTTGGTGGAAGTGATCCTCCCACGGTACCCCATGCTGTATGGGCGACCAGGTTATCAGGTGAGTGCAGTGTCCACTGGCACAGACTGTGTCCCTTTTTTGTGACCGTGACTTCTGCCATTGTGTCCAGGTGTGACACACATGCTATGTACTGTAGGGGGGGTCCCAGGGGGGGGAATGCCTGATGTCTCCCAGCAGTGCCCTGAGACAGGAGGGGTGGGTGCAGAGTCCTCCCAGCAGTGCCCTGAGACAGGAGGGGTGGGTGCAGAGTCCTCCCAGCAGTGCCCTGAGACAGGAGGGGTGTGTGCAGAGTCCTCCCAGCAGTGCCCTGAGACAGGAGGGGTGTGTGCAGAGTCCTCCCAGCAGTGCCCTGAGACAGGAGGGGTGCGTGCCTATCACTCCCAGCAGTGCCCTGAGACAGGAGGGGTGGGTGCAGAGTCCTCCCAGCAGTGCCCTGAGACAGGAGGGGTGGGTGCCTATCACTCCCAGCAGTGCCCTGAGACAGGAGGGGTGGGTGCAGAGTCCTCCCAGCAGTGCACTGAGACAGGAGGGGTGTGTGCAGAGTCCTCCCAGCAGTGCCCTGAGACAGGAGGGGTGTGTGCAGAGTCTTCCCAGCGGGGTGGGTGCCTATCACTCCCAGCAGTGCCCTGAGACAGGAGGGGTGGGTGCAGAGTCCTCCCAGCAGTGCCCTGAGACAGGAGGGGTGGGTGCCTATCACTCCCAGCAGTGCCCTGAGACAGGAGGGGTGGGTGCAGAGTCCTCCCAGCAGTGCCCTGAGACAGGAGGGGTGGGTGCCTATCACTCCCAGCAGTGCCCTGAGACAGGAGGGGTGTGTGCAGAGTCCTCCCAGCAGTGCCCTGAGACAGGAGGGGTGGGTGCCTATCACTCCCAGCAGTGCCCTGACACAGGAGGGGTGGATGCAGAGTCCTCCCAGCAGTGCCCTGAGACAGGAGGGGTGGGTGTGATGCACAGTGTGAGCCTGGCTCATTGATTGTGTAGTTGCCCTCATTCCACCTGTGTCCTTTCAATGGCACGTACTGCTTTTGGCCTTCCCCCAGAGGATCATGTCCCTATGACAAAGGTGCAATGCGTTGGATGCACACTATGCCTTGTTGTAAACAGCAAATGTGTTCTAATCTGTGTCCCTGTGACATGTGCAAGGTGTATTGATGTAGTGTCACTTGTTCATCCTCACAGGTAGACGCCTCTGCCAAGGAGCAGATATGGCTGGACGCCGTCAGCGCCGTGAGGAGTGCGGATGGTCGAAGGCGGCACCTGTCCCAGGTGAGGAAACGCTGGCAGGATATCCGGTGCTGGACGCGGAGGATCGCACGGGTCCTGCTGGGGGACTCACCTGAGAGCCACAAGAACCGCGGGCGCCGCCGTCTCACCCACATCCAGAAACGTGTGCTGGCGGTGGTCTTTCCTGACTTGGACAGGCGTCTACAGGACATGCAGCAGCCGGAAGGGGGTAGGTACATGTGTGTGTTTGTTGTGTTTCACCAGGATTTGTAAGTGCACTGTTCCATGGATACACTTCCAGGGTTTATGGTGCTGTGCAGATCCTGTTCCCCACAGTATTGCAGTGCTCTCCTGCCTCCCTTCCCCTCCTTGCAATGTGTTCCCTGGTCTGTGTGTAGTCACTCCATCACAAGGTTATGTAGCCTGACACCTTCTCCAAGTGTACAATGCCTGCAGCATCATGTGTGGGGGTGGTGTGTAACAGGTTTTGTGACCTTGCCTGTGCCCTGTCCAGTTCTGGACTTGTGGGTTCCATGTCAGTTGGCACTAATGCTGAGTCCAGACATGGGAGTTAATCTCTCGAGTGCCAGGCCTTCCAGCAGGCATGTCCCATGTGGTGGCCTGTGACATGATGTGCATGAGTGTGCGTTACGCATAGTGCAGGGATGTTAGCGTGTGTTGCAGTCATTCCCATTCAGGAGCATGGAGTTGTGTGGCCACTACTGTCCGCAGGGGCATATTTTCCTAGGTATCATGTGTGTAATCCGAGAATGTCGACAATCTCTGTGTCTACAGCATAGGTTGTGCTCTGTGCCATTGTCCCCTGGCACCATGTTTCTTGACGTGAGATGTATTACAAGTGTCCACTGTCCAGCCTGACCTGATTTTCAAAGTACATACTCACGGTGGCCATTGCCTGTGTGTCTTGTTGCAATCATCTGATGATGCCCATTTGTACATGATTATTTGGACAGGCGCACCTTGGGTATTTGGTGTGCAATCTTGAATTGTTGCATCCCATGTGTATTTCACCCAGACTAAGAGATATAAGTGCTTCCTGTGTCTCCACAGATTTGTCTCATGTAGGGGGTGGGTGGGGCGGCCATGGCCTACATGTCAAGACCTGTCATCTCCTTGCTCGGACTGGCCAGTGTGTGATGTTTGTCTGGACATACACTCAAGGTGCAGCGTGCCAGTCAGGGTGGGCATGTTCTCAGTATTACCTATGCTGCATGTGCCTCTAGTTCCTGGATTTGGTCCCTGCTCATCCCAATTTCCTGCCACGCTGTGTGGTGCAGATGCAGTGCTGTATTGTCCCCAGGGCCTTGCTCCTCAGTCAGAATACCATGTCATCTCATTTGCTATTGTGTCATGCTCTCCATAGTTTTTCCATGGCATGGTGGGTCACACAACTGTGTCTTGCAGGGCCTACGTATGTACCTTGTTTTGTAGTTGTAACTCATCCTTTGTTTCAGGCTATGCACTGTAACCTACATAGATTTGACTCATGTGACATATGTATACAGGTGTATGATTAATTTCTGTCTCTTCACCCTGCCCACAGCATCGTCGGGGGACACGGAGGGAGACATGGACACAGACGGTGTGGAGGGACCGAGCACCAGTGCCAGCGGTGACATCGGGGCTGGCACTTCGAGTGGGACTGAGGCGGAGGAGAGTGAACCCGGGGACCTGTCGACTGGCACAACAGAGTATGAAGCTGACGGGTCCGAGGATGATCTCTCCGAGTGGGCGGTGGCTGCACCACCATCTGACAGCAGCCCTATATCTGGCACCGCCCCCTCCATTGGCATCAGCCGCCTCCCACGTGCTCGTGTCCCTTCCCAACGTGCCCGGTCACCACATGTCTCCTTCCTGCCAGGCACCGCACCCCCTGCCCCTGTCTCCACTGCTGCCGCCAATGCTGAGTCTGTGGACATCCAGCGGCAGTTGCAGATTGGTCAGACTGCGATCCTTAATGTCCTCCATGGCCACAGCCAGGTCCTCAACAACATGGAGGCATACTTGGAGGGCATTCATTCATCGCAGGCTGACCAACGCAACTTGCTGAGGTCCATAGACTCCACACTGACTGCAGCAGTGGGTCTCCTGCAGCGCTACGTCCCACCCCCTACCCCTGCTCCTTCCACAATTCCCACTCCCATGCCTCTCCCACATACACCCAGACGTAAGCATGCACCCACCACAACAGACACAGGCACCACACCAGCAGGGAAGGTCCGCCACACACCTCCTGACACGCACACACAGGGTGCAGTAGGCACACCCACTGGGTCGGGGGGCAAACGTGTGACACGCAGCCAGAGTGGGAGTCCGCATTCCACCCAATCCACTCCCTCCAAATCCCCTCCCCTCAGCTCTCCTGGCCACATCTCCCCCAAAGACTCCTTCATGGCCGCTCTGTCCCTGAGCCCCACAGTGACACCACCCCGCAAGCGGTCAAGGAGGTCCCCGGTCAGGGTGCTTGAGTCCCCCCCCCTGTCCACACCCTCCCCCAGTGGCGCTGCGACCCATTCCTCTGACCCCCCCCCTCCTTGGGGCCTGTGGTTCCTTCGGGTGCAGGGGAGTCCCTGGAGGACCTTGCTAAGGTGTGCAGCGAGATCCTGGCCTCCGCCTTTGGCCCTGCCCCACCCCCTGTGGTGGAGTCCTCCATCCCTGCACCCACGACGCCTACCCTTCACCCTCCTATCCCTGCGGTGCCTGTTTCTTCCCCCCCACATGATGCCCTCACCCCTGTGGAAGACAACGGATTGTAACTGTGCAGGCAAGCTAGGGGACACGCATCCCACTGTGTCCCCCATCCAGCTGGGACTCCTGGACTGCCCTATGGCCTTTGTTAATATTGGACTTACGTCATACTCGTTTTTTGCTCATGCTGAATAAAGCTATTTATTTTTTGCCCTTGGAACACTCCTGCATTGCTGGCATTGCTGTTGGTGGGGCTGCTACATGGTTGTGGGTGTTGGTCATGTGTTGGGTGTGTGGGAAATGTAGTAGTGTGCTGCTCATAGGGGGGACCCTGGGATCTGTGTGCCATCACACGGTGTTAGCTACCTTTCTCCATTCATGTAAGCAGTTGCTGCATGTTGCAATTGTCCCAAGGTGTATTCCTTCCTCTGTGTACCCTGACTTCTTCCCTGCAGGGTGTCCCCTGACTTTAGCACAGAGCTGTGTGTCCATTAGCTGGGTGTGTGACGTAGTCCTTCACCTTTGCACATGCATGCTGAGCGATGTCTCCACCTGCATCATTCGTGGCATCCTTGGTAGTCATTGTACTTGTGTATGTGGCCTATTGACATGACTTCATGTGTACATGTTTTCTTTTCTGCGCTATGCATGCGTATACTCCCAGCCTCGCACACATGTGGTACATGTACTGCAGGTTCTTTGTGCACCTGACTGACATTTGTGGGCATGGTATCTGTGGCTACTCCACCCTTTGTGTTCCATGGGCACTGCTGGGAGTGATGGGCACCCACCCCTCCTGTCTCTGGGCACTGCTGGGAGGACTCTGCACCCACCCCTCCTGTCTCAGGGCACTGCTGGGAGTGATAGGCACCCACCCCTCCTGTCTCTGGGCACTGCTGGGAGGACTCTGCATCCACCCCTCCTGCCTCTGGGCACTGCTGGGAGGACTCTGCACACACCCCTCCTGTCTCTGGGCACTGCTGGGAGGACTCTGCACCCACCCCTCCTGTCTCTGGGCACTGCTGGGAGGACTCTGCACCCACCCCTCCTGTCTCTGGGCACTGCTGGGAGTGTTAGGCACCCACCCCTCCTGTCTCTGGGCACTGCTGGGAGTGTTAGGCACCCACCCCTCCTGTCTCTGGGCACTGCTGGGAGGACTCTGCACACACCCCTCCTGCCTCTGGGCACTGCTGGGAGGACTCTGCACACACCCCTCCTGTCTCTGGGCACTGCTGGGAGGACTCTGCACACACCACTCTTGTGACTGGGCACTGCTGGGAGGACTCTGCACCCACCCCTCCTGTGTCTGGGCACTGCTGGGAGTGATAGGCCCCCACCCCTCCTGTCTCTGGGCACTGCTGGGAGTGTTAGGCACCCACCCCTCCTGTCTCTGGGCACTGCTGGGAGTGTTAGGCACCCACCCCTCCTGTCTCTGGGCACTGCTGGGAGGACTCTGCACACACCCCTCCTGCCTCTGGGCACTGCTGGGAGGACTCTGCACACACCCCTCCTGTCTCTGGGCACTGCTGGGAGTAATAGGCCCCCGCCCCTCCTGTCTCTGGGCACTGCTGGGAGTGTTAGGCACCCACCCCTCCTGTCTCTGGGCACTGCTGGGAGTGTTAGGCACCCACCCCTCCTGTCTCTGGGCACTGCTGGGAGGACTCTGCACACACCCCTCCTGCCTCTGGGCACTGCTGGGGGGACTCTGCACACACCCCTCCTGTCTCTGGGCACTGCTGGGAGGACTCTGCACACACCACTCTTGTGACTGGGCACTGCTGGGAGGACTCTGCACCCACCCCTCCTGTGTCTGGGCACTGCTGGGAGTGATAGGCCCCCACCCCTCCTGTCTCTGGGCACTGCTGGGAGTGTTAGGCACCCACCCCTCCTGTCTCTGGGCACTGCTGGGAGTGTTAGGCACCCACCCCTCCTGTCTCTGGGCACTGCTGGGAGGACTCTGCACCCACCCCTCCTGTCTCTGGGTGTAACGCCCTGAACGTCTCAGGATCGTTTAACAGACACGACAATGAGGACGCAACCACTTGTGAAGGGTTAGTTCTTTTAATGAAGGCAAATAAAATACAAAGAACAAACAAAAGTTATAGTCACTGGAATCCTCCAGGCTAAGTACGTTACCAGCCCACAGCACGGATGGTCCTAACCGTCCTCTGCATATACGCCGATCCCGGCGTATGCCAACAGAGGGCAGAAATGAAATGGCCGACAATGCCAATCGGTAGGCTGTGAGGGGCACGAAGAGTGTTGGGGAGAATCGAGGAGTCAGGGAAACACCCAGCCGGGGTCTCTACCTGAAGGGAGCAGCCGCTCAACCTCTTCCTCAGACTGCACCGGGACGCGGAGTCACCTCCTGGTGATGCGTCACCGATACCCCAATCACAAGCAAGAAGACTGAACCGAGAGCAGCCGCTCGATCGATCCTGTGGACTTCCGAGTCTGTAACGCGGCAAACACCTCCTGGTGTGCGTTACAGCTGGCAGTCCCTGTGTCTCTGGTCGGGCTGGGAGTTACGACTCCAACCAGCAAAAGCGCCACTGCGCTTGGACTCAGCCGAGTCAAAAAGCGAAGCTCAATGGTTGACCGGTAGAGCTTCCGGGTCCTTCACAGGTGACGATGGGGCAAGACACGGCCCAGGGAGTAACGACTCGACCTACCTCCGTTCTTGCCTTACTGGAGCACCACTCCGGAACACTGCTCTTCACGAAGCAGGTACGTCGGTGTAAACACAATATCCGACAGCCTTGTACCTCCCGGTTCCTCCCTTTATAGGGCGTGTTTTCCTTGAGTTATGTAACAGCTCTCCTGTTTACATAAGGGCGTGTTTCCCTTGAGTTATGTAACAGCTCTCCTGTTTACATAAGGGCGTGTTTCCCTTGAGTTATGTAACAGCTCTCCTGTTTACATAAGGGCGTGTTTCCCTTGAGTTATGTAACAGCTCTCCTGTTTACATAAGGGCGTGTTTCCCTTGTATGACAGGAATTCTTGACACTGGGCACTGCTGGGAGGACTCTGCACACACCCCTCCTGCCTCTGGGCACTGCTGGGAGGTCTCTGCACACACCCCTCCTGCCTCTGGGCACTGCTGGGAGGACTCTGCACCCACCCCTCCTGTCTCTGGGCACTGCTGGGAGGACTCTGCACACACCCCTCCTGTCTCTGGGCACTGCTGGGAGGACTCTGCACACACCACTCTTGTGACTGGGCACTGCTGGGAGGACTCTGCACCCACCCCTCCTGTGTCTGGGCACTGCTGGGAGTGATAGGCCCCCACCCCTCCTGTCTCTGGGCACTGCTGGGAGTGTTAGGCACCCACCCCTCCTGTCTCTGGGCACTGCTGGGAGTGTTAGGCACCCACCCCTCCTGTCTCTGGGCACTGCTGGGAGGACTCTGCACCCACCCCTCCTGCCTCTGGGCACTGCTGGGAGGACTCTGCACACACCCCTCCTGTCTCTGGGCACTGCTGGGAGGACTCTGCACCCACCCCTCCTGTCTCTGGGCACTGCTGGGAGGACTCTGCACACACCCCTCCTGTCTCTGGGCACTGCTGGGAGGACTCTGCACACACCACTCTTGTGACTGGGCACTGCTGGGAGGACTCTGCACCCACCCCTCCTGTGTCTGGGCACTGCTGGGAGTGATAGGCCCCCACCCCTCCTGTCTCTGGGCACTGCTGGGAGTGATAGTCAACCACCCCTCCTGTCTCTGGGCACTGCTGGGAGGACTCTGCACCCACCCCTCCTGTGTCTGGGCACTGCTGGGAGTGATAGTCAACCACCCCTCCTGTCTCTGGGCACTGCTGGGAGGACTCTGCACACACCCCTCCTGTCTCTGGGCACTGCTGGGAGTGTTAGGCACCCACCCCGCCTGTCTCAGGGCACTGCTGGGAGTGATGGGCACCCATCCCTCCTGTCTCAGGGCACTGCTGGGAGTGATAAGCCCCCACCCCTCCTGTCTCAGGGCACTGCTGGGAGGACTCTGCACACACCCCTCCTGTCTCTGGGCACTGCTGGGAGTGATAGGCACCCACCCCTCCTGTGTCTGGGCACTGCTGGGAGGACTCTGCACACACCCCTCCTATTTCACAATATGTACGCTCATGGCATACACGGATGTGGGTACGCTCCATGCATTCGAGGTGGGGGTACGTGTCGTACTTACACTGTTGGGGTGGGGGTACGCTCCATGCATTCGAGGTGGGGGTACGTGTCGTACTTACACTGTTGGGGTGGGGGTACGCTCCATGCATTCGAGGTGGGGGTACGTGTCGTACTTACACTGTTGGGGTGGGGGTACGCTCCATGCATTCGAGGTGAGGGTACGGGTCGTACTTACACTGTTGGGGTGGGGGTACGCTCCATGCATTCGAGGTGAGGGTACGGGTCGTACTTACACTGTTGGGGTGGGGGTACGCTCCATGCATTCGAGGTGAGGGTACGGGTCGTACTTACACTGTTGGGGTGGGGGTACGCTCCATACGTACGCGGGTGGGGGTACGTGTCGTACTTACACTGTTGGGGTGGGGGTACGCTCCATACGTACGCGGGTGGGGGTACGTGTCGTACTTCCACTGTTGGGGTGGGGGTACGCTCCATACGTACGCGGGTGGGGGTACGTGTCGTACTTACACTGTTTGGGTGGGGGTACGTTCCATACATACGCGGGTGGGGGTACGGGTTGTACTTACACTGTTGGGGTGGGGGTATGCTCCATACGTACGCGGGTGGGGGTACGTGTCGTAATTACACTGTTGGGGTGGGGGTACGCTCCATGCATATGGGGTGGGGGTAGGGTCCGTACATATCCGTCCCCACGCTATGTGATGCTTGTGCGGCCCGTACCCAGGCCTTTGCCACGTGGGTACGAGCCGTCCCGCCATTGTTGGGGTGACGTGGGTGTGGGCGTGGTACGACTCGTACCCACGCTCTTCAGGCGTGGGTACGGGACGTACCTGTCTGGTTGTGTTGCCGGTTCGCGTCGTGACGGACTTCCGTTGTGGCGGTCGCTGGCTTAGCTGGACACGCCCCCACCCCCTCGTAGTGACCAGGGCATGGGAGTCAGGTATGTCCAGGGCATGTGTGCTGTGTGACTTTGGTGGGGGGTTTGTGGCCTGCCCTGGTCCTGCCACCCCCACCCCACCCCACTTTCCCCCCTCCCTTAGTTGTTCTGACCTTCTGCGGCGTCTGCGTCCGAACCTGTAGAGGAGGTCGACTGCTATGAGGGCCGGGATGACACGTAGGTTCGGGTCCATGTCTGTCCGTCGCGTACGGGTCCTCCTTGTTCGCGTCGTCCTGTCTGTCCGTCGCGTACTGGTCCTCCTTGTTCGCGTCGTCCTGTCTGTCCGTCGCGTACTGGTACTCCTTGTTCGCGTCGTCCTGTCTGTCCGTCGCGTACTGGTCCTCCTTGTTCGCGTCGTCCTGTCTGTCCGTCGCGTACTGGTAGTCCTTGTTCGCGTCGTCCTGATTTCCCGGCAGTTTTTGGCAGCCGGAAAATATTCACCGTGCGGGATGACGTCGGTGCGAATCGTAATTCCTGGTTCGTGAATGGCAGGCTGCGAGCGTCCCGACGTCAGGTCGGCGCTTTCCCGGATCGCATTTGTAGGTTTATTTTGTTCGGTCGGGGTTTTTTACGATTCGTACGGAAATGGTGTTCCCGTGCGAATCGTAATTCCATGTTTGTATATTTTGACGACCGGGTACGCGTCGGACTGAGAATATGCTCCGTCCGACGGTTCGTACCCGGTTTTTACAGGATCGTGATCGGCGCCAAAATGTATGTATGAGAGAAAACCCAAAAACTAACCCCACGTAGGGCCAACCCTCATGCAAGGGAAACGATACCCCTTGAACGGGATGCACTCGTGTGTAGGAGCCATGTGAAGTTCAGCTAACCACTGTAAAGAAAACTAAACATCCCCAACGTAAGGGAAACTTAAACAATGAAATGTGGAAGCTGAACTGGCTTGCGGCAAGAACGTGGGCTAAAACATCTCGCAGTCGAGAACTTGAGTATGTGCACGTCACAGGAAACACCACAGAGGCAAGAGAAGCTCGGTATGGCTGAGTGCGTGGTAGAGAGGCACGAGGAGTTTTCAAAAAGCAGCGGTTGAACTGCCATGTAGCCTCGCTGAAAATCAATTACTTAAAACTTTATTGAAAATGGATTTCCCTTGTAACAATTGAACACACAACACTCGGTTGAATACACAGTCTCCAGCAGGCTTCTAAGTGTAGACGAGCACTTTACTCGACAAGGAACACAAAATCAAGCAGGCAATTAAAAAAATCAATGCCAAGAATGCTTGATATGAGGAAATAACCTCTGCAGAAGATTAAATCTAGTTGACTGGTACACACATGAGCAAACATACTTCTTCACCAGACAGTGTGTCAGATTGATTGATTCATGCATAAATAAGCAGATGGGACTAACACCCATAACGTACACCCTGTGTGGAGTAAACTGGACTGTATACCCAAAACATATCTCTAGTGACAGTAAAATACATAAGATGCAAAGGGACAATAACCTATGCATAGTCGCTCTGAGTGTAAAAAGATGGGAAATAAAATCAGAACAAACATAGCGTTATTACCCGTAGTGGTGATGACACAGGGAAAACGAAAAGGGGTTGAATAATGTGAGCAAACAGATATGGGTGAGAAACCATATATTTAATGCAAAGGGACTTACACCCATGTATAGCTCCCTGGAGGGACTTAGAACAAAGTTGTGCACCAAAGGGTCAAACACACCCTATGTAGGGTACACAAATAAGATGAGAGGTGTCCGTGTATGAATACCTAGTGTGGAGCTTCCACACTGTGCACTAAAGCAACATAAATGTTAGCTTTTTCGCGTAGGAACCCGAATACACGGGTAGGAACCCATGACATAATGTGGGTAGAAACCTGTGGCAAATCTCTATGCATAGAGAAGCTCAAAAAAATGCTAAACGGACTAAAACCGTTCCATAGTTGCCCTGAGTGTAAAGAGATGCAAAAGGACTAAAACCTAATGCATGATTGCTTTGAGCGTAGCAACACAACGTAAAACAAAGAACAGTAGCTGTAAAATGAGCAGATGGGACTAAAACCCACTGCTGGCAAAAGGGACTACAACTAAAACTCACTGCTGGCAAATGGGACTACAAACCCATTGCAAACTTTCCACTGCAATGTGAAGGGAAACTCCAAACATAGACATTGTAAACGGAGCTTGGATTCCCTAATGCCATTAATACAGGTAGGTAAAATAAATAGCATGTTAAAATTCCCCACCCCCAGAAATGCAGAAGCACTCACAGGAGACTGTGAAATTGGCAGAAGCAAAGGCATAAAAGAGTCCGATATACGTGCAAAACTCTCAAACATGTTACAGAAAAAACACTTTTCTAAGAGACATGTAGTGACCGATGTGTCACCCGAGTATCGGAAGTCTGGAAAATAAAACCAGAAGAAAACACACCACGATTGTCTTCGGTGCTGGCATACAGTTGACTCCAGGTACAGCGTGTAACGCAGCAAGAGTGCCAGATAAAGTACCTTAGATCCACGAACCAGGGAATCCCTCGACAATGACAATACCTGAGGTGCACTCTCAATCCCGGTAACGGTTTACTCACACCATGCATCACGAGTGCCTCAAGATGGTGCGACTTGGTTCCTGACTTGGTTCCTGACTTTGTTGGTAAACAAAGCGGGAGTACAGAGAGAAGCCGGAAGAACATGCTGCCAACCGCAAGATGGCGGGACGTATCCCACGTCGCCCCGGATGGCTCACAGCACGTCCGTGCTCGCAGGAACACTGACTGGCAGAACGCACAAGGTGCGAGAATCAGCATGAATGAGGGAACTTGTGCGTCACACTGATGACTCTGTGAAGGACGCCATGGGAGGCAGAACTGGAGAAACCACACGCGATCAGGAATCTGCACAGAGGTAAGCGCGTGACATTGTCACGAGTTATGTTTATATTTGAACAGAGAAGTGTTGGTTGGAAAACGCTGCAGATAGGAGATCTCAGCATAGTCCAACAATAAAATAAAAATGTGTCTCACCTTGACTTTCTGAAATGTGCACAGAAAAATACCTGACGTGTGAACAAGCACTGTCCTCACAGCAGCGGGTTGACAGCTGTCAATAGAAAAACAATGATGCCTTTTCATAGCAGCAGCAGGGTGACGGTCTCGCGGAAAGTTGTGAGATGACCGCAGATGTCAGTCCACGAGTCTAGTCGATGCAGCACCAAGAGTATACACTGGCACAACAAGAATGGTGGTGCTGTTCACGCTGCAGAAAATGCACAATTAGTTGTGAAAAACTAGATGCGGGAAAACAGTTAAATAGCAGAGGTTTTTCTTGGTGGAGCTGCAGTCACAGCACGCAATGATTTGGGCTCTAGTAGAAATAGTTGAGACGCTGAAGGGACAGCAGATGAGTTCAATTAGCAGAAATCTTTCTTGGAGACTACCCAGGCACTCCCCAGGCAGAGGCTCTCAAAACAACTGAGGCAGGCAGTAGACAAGGCTCCTTAATAGAACAGACATCCAGATAGTAGAAACTGTCTTGTCTGAAGCACATATAGTAGCGCACTTCTTCCCCAGACAAGGTGCATACGTAGATATGTGGCAGGTGAACAGAAGCTGAAGGCACAAGACAGGACAAGAAGAGTGCAGACGTTGGTGAATACCAGGTTTACAGTACAAATCGTAGACGTTAGTAAGCAGGCCTAAAGAGCGGAACAGCACAGGATACAGACGTTTGGAGGCTTGAAACTCGTCAGGCTTACCCTCACTGAAGGCACAGCACTTCCCCAGACGTCAGTAGGCTTACCCTCACTGAAGGCACAGCACAAGTAGAAGTAGGCTTTCTCTGAAACTTAGAGATGGACTCAGGAGAGTAGACAGCCTTAAGTAGATGAACAGCTCTTTAAGTAGGACTTCCCCAGGAACACAAACAACTGGCAGACCGCTGTGGGCGACCGATGGGAGGTCACTGGTGGGGTCAAGGATGCCAGTTGAAGGTAGAAGCTTAGTTTGAGGGACTGAAGAGTCCGTACATGAAGTTGCTTGAAGTTTTAAAGGGTGACATACGCAGGTTCTTATGAAGATCGTCGCCAAAAATTGTAGTGATCAAGTCACGCAGGTAGTTGTAGTTCAGAGAAGTTTTATTCAGGATTGTTACAGGATGATAAAGAGACCCCACCAGGAGCAGCCATCAAGCTGCTCAGCCCACTCAACTGTGTCTTCTCAGACTGAATCATAACATTCTAAACAGCATCATCAAAGTAACATTCCATTGGTGGTAAATAGCATTGCATTTACTAAAGTCAGGATATAACACGATGATACTCTCAAACTTGTCAAACTTAAAATTCAATGTGGTTGGGGTCCTATCAAATCCGAGCTTCTTGGTGAAATGAAAGCATTTTGGGAGGTTAGGAATTAATTGGGTGTTGATGGCATGTTTCTCGTGAGAGGAGATAAAAGTATCCCTCTACTTGGTTTAAGGAATAAGATCATTTCTCTGTGTCATGAGGGCCATAGTGACATTACACGTACTAAAAAAATGTTAAATCATTGTATTGGTGGCCTAAAATTGACCTAGAATCTGAAAGATTTGTGAGGTCTTGCAATGAATGTGAATGTGCTGACAAGTCACAAAAAACTCCCAACCCCCCTTTGAGTTCTTAGGTTGTCTATTCCCTTCCTTGGGGTGATTTGGCATTGGACATTATAGGTCCAATTGCATGGGGTGATGGTTCTTCCAAATATATCCTGGTACTTGTAGACATATTTTCTAAATGGTTTGAACTCAAAGTTGTTAGTAAAGCTGATACCACTAATGTCATTGACTTTTTAGACAGTGTTTTTGTACATGAAAGTTTTCCAAAAAACATTCTCACTGATAATGGCGTTCAATTTATGTCTGTTGAGATGAAGGAGTTTCTTGAAGTTGCTGGCATTTAGCATACATTTTATGCACTTTATCATCCCAGGGGAAATGGTGCTGTGGAGAGGATCAACAGCGTCATCAAAGGGGTTTTGCAATTGGCCATCCATGGTAGGAAAAATTTAGACTATGAACTTTTGAAAATGCTTTGGACCTTCAGAGTCACTAGTCGTGATTCCATTGGTGAGAGCCCTTTTGGGGTTATGAGAGGTCGCATTCCATATTCCAAAGTCAATCCTGGCAGGATGGATAGGAGCAAACAGGTAGAGTGGGATGCAAAAAAAAATCAGGAGCTGTATTTTAGCTTCTCAATGCAAAACCAAAGAATATTTTGATAAGAAACACGGTGTTCGAGATGTTAAGCTGTCTGTTGGTCAATGGGTTCGGGTTAAGTCAAGCAAGAAGGTTGCTAAAGGTCAAAGCAAGTTTAGTTCTCCTATGCAGATTGTAAAAGTGTTGAACAACACTGTGAAATTATTAGATGGCAATGTGCGTCACATGAGCCATTTATCGTTAGTCAAAAATATCCATGATCTCACACCTTAAGACTCCAAGCAACCCATTCCTTCATGCAGTTATTGGTGGATTCGCATTCACCCTGAGAATTCTTCATCTTCAAATACCATGTCAGAATTTTGTGTTCAGAGAGGGGGTGTCTGAGTGGCCTTTCTATTGAAGGTCTTCCGACTGGAATTTGCTCTGAATCTAGCCTTGACACTGGTCATTGTGAGTCTTCGGAGAAGAGAGTTAGTACCTTTGGTAGAAACATTGTTAGACCTAAGTGTCTGGAAGACTATGTATGTGAATCCTAATTCCTTTCTTCTGTACATTTTCTCCTGTTTATTATGTTTGTCTTTTATTTTCTTTTGTTTCTGTAAAAAGGAGGATGTGTAGTATTGGGGTTTCATGCTTATTTGTTATGTATTTTACTTGTCATTCCTTGTTGGAACTGTTCTGATTCTTAGGAATTAAGAACCAGAACAATTAGAGTGTTCTCTGTACTTGTTTCTGTTCTTTTGAATGTTGGGCCAGTCTGCTGCCTCATACTCTGCTTGCCTGGGCCACTCTCAGGGGTTGTCAGAATAAAGAAGATACTTTACAAACATACTGTCTACAGCCTTGTTACTTCACTCTTTATGACAACATTCAGTTTTTTTGGCATCATTTTCCTGCAGAATTTTCATGGGACATTCGTAATCATCATTATCTTCTAGCTCCATATTATCATCCTCCAATCTATCAGGGAGAGGTGAGTTCTTAGAATTCTCTCCCCCCTGCATCCCAAATGATGCCATAGTGTAGCTAGTTTCCTTTAAGAGACATAAACATCCCAGCCCATGGCTTCAAAGTAGGTTTCAAACACCTCTCTCCAGTCTTCCCACAACATTGCTGGTTCACCTGGATGCTGCACAAACACTGGAGGAGCAATGATGCATATGGTCTTAAAATACAATTCGAGGAAAAAATAATGAATTAAAACAAGCAGGCAAATGATCTGGATCTTGAAATGAGCATTGATGCACTATCAGTTTATTCCTTAAAACACTATTTTTACTTTATTTATTTTATTTATGTTGCGTTTTGTTTTTGTGTTCCGACATATCAGCCTGCTGAAATACCCAGTAAGAAGTAGTCCTACTTTTATGATAATACAGTGAAAGCAACTGAGCTTGTTATGCCACAGACTCCATTTGACAGTCCCATCCTCTCATTACCATCAGGACATGAAGTTTTAAAAATATAAATACGCATAAAATATATGTTGATTTGTAATCAGACAACAGACATGTTTAGCGGGCAAGTAAGCAATGAAAGTGGTGGCACTGCAGGTTAAAAATGCTACTGTGCGTGTGATTGTTGATAAAAGAGTCTAAACAGAACGTGGCGGCACAATGAGCTGTTTACCAGGGTGAAAACCATGTGGTTGACTGTGCCCAGTGCTGCTGGCTCTGGAATAGCAGCTATTGCTGTGGGTATGGCCATTGCAGACCTATCTATAGAGGGAAAACAAACCAACGCAGAAGTGGGCGTCCCTTATGACATTCATGAAATGCTTGAGGTGGACTTGCTGCCCAGAGATGAGTCATGGGCCGACTGCGTACATGAGGTTCTCTATGGACATTTGTTTGTCCGGGGAAAATACGTTGTTTATCCTCGGGAGGTTGATATGGAGCTGCCTCTGCCTTGTTTCCTGTGGGGAGCTGCTGAATGACTGGTTTTCTGTGGGGAGCTGTTGAGTGACTTGTTTTCCCGCCATCTCTGGCACGCGCCGTCAAACCCGTCGTGGTGCAGGCAGACGTAACAATAGACCCCGCTGTGCCCCCGCCCCCACGGTGCTTCCTCAGGCACTGTGCACGGCCGGCAAGCCCTTGCCCTGCGCGCTCCTGACTGAGTGTGGAGTTTAAGGGGGGTGGGGGTTGGGGAGGGATAGCAGGGCGGGTAGTGTGGAATTTGTTTTTCCTTACTCGTAGTATTTAACATATGAGAAAGTAAGCTTATGCCATATATTTGTATTTTTATATAACTTGTGACAGGCCGTGTGGCTTTTCTTCCTTCCTAGATGTGACGTCGCAGCATACCACATGAGCACTGTCGCTGTTGTTATTTTCACTGTAAATAAGAATGACAGGCTTTGCAACGAAAGCCTAAGATTGAATAAAACGCACCTATTCACAACAACCCCTCTCAGATTAAAAAACATCCTATGTAGCAAGTCATGTCACACTCTGGGAATTACTAATTTGGAAGAATGGTGAGAGAATCCTGAAATATATTCCGTAGTTGAGTTTCCTCTTGCTTGTTCCCCCGTGTAAACCCTATATTTGCGCAGTAAATGTATACGGTCCTTCGATTTTGCTCTGTTAGGAGCTCACCCTTTTCCTTTTATTAGCAGGTGAATCTATACTGGATTTCCAGTTGAACTTTAGTGAGTTCTTTCTGTCTTTTATGATGCATTTGCTTAAATACCAATGGGTTGATGGTCCTGCTTATGCATTTCTGTACTGATACTTTTTAAGGACATTTTTAAACTTTATACTTTGTCTGTTGTTCTTATTAGAAATGCTCACTGCCTTTTAATGTTATACATGTCTACAAGTAGAGACGGGTCCAACAGGGAGCACCAAAGTCCAATGGGACTACACCGCTCCCGATCCAAGCTGTTAGAGCACATTTTGCAAATAAAAGAGACCCAGGTTTGCACACTGACAATAGCAGTACTTCACAGGATTACTTAGGCAGTACCAGTCTCTTAAATTTGCTGTATATTCAGATGGTCTCAAATGTTGAAAAGAAAAATAGCCATATTTTCCGATATTGAGACTATTCCTGAAATTGGTGCGCAATATGTCCTTCTTTTAATATAATTTACTACAATTATTTATTTAAATTATTCGATCTCATACTCTTCCCATAGGAAGAGTTGCAGGTAGAAATGTGTGGGACACCTGCTGTTCGTTGCATTGAGTGAAGGAGAATGACCCTATCCAAAAGGAAGTTTGGGGTATTCCTATGTGGACATTCTGTTTTATGAAGTTGGGGCAAATGTTGCACTTAGCAGCTCGATTTGTGAATGAATTCCAGATGAGCTCTGCAGTGTTCTGGGATCATATTTTGGAAATGACGTAAGCAGTATAGGAGGAGCGTCTGCAGTATTATAGGTACATCTTTTGAAGTCAAGTTAGCCCTATCAATTTACAAGAGCCAGCCAAAGTTCGAGATCATATATCAGAAGACTGTACGCTCAAGAGAAACACAGTAGGCACTTAAGTAAGTATGTGTGATTCAGGCGAAGCAGTACCTATCTGATCTACTGCCTCCCCAGGCAAATTAACTATGATAAATCCTTCGTTTCAGACCATGACCCCAGATCCTGCAAGCACTTTGAGAGCACCTATGAGTCTCAATGTGGTTGAGGGGAGGCGATGGGGAAGCTCTCCCCTTCCCCATCCCCCCCTGGGCTTTTTGGGTGGGTAAGATTCAGGGCAATGAAAGAAGAGGAGTAGAGCATGGTTGAGGGTGGACAGGTGGGGCAGATTACTAATCAGGGCCCCGCATCTACGGCTGTCAGTGAAGTAACGTGAGAGGAGGATTGTGGGCCCAGCTCCTCCTTAAAGGGAATGGTCCAAAAAGCAGCTACAGCAGCTCTCGATGGCTGGTGCGATCTGGCTGCTGTGAGATTTCGTGGATGGGAGGTAGAAGGATGAGTGTCATATAGGGCTTGCGAGCCAGAGTTACTGTTCGGACGGAAAAGTCCTCTGCATGGTGATGGGCGTGCCCGCCTGCCTTGAGCGCCCCTACTGCGCTGATGCCTGGATCCCTAACGTTGATTTTTGTTGTCATAAGCAAACATGGAACATATGTGTGCGCCGTGACATAGGCCTGTCTCACGAATTACAATCATGTTGAACGCGAGAGGGGCACCCAAAACACTACCCTCATAGTGGTGAAAGGCTACTGGCTTTTTCAGGAGCTAAGCAGCACAAGCGCGCTGGTGTCAGCATACCATGTAGTGATCAGCAGGAGTGTACGGGTCCTTTTTCCCTGTCATTGGAGTGAGGCCTACAGGCTCACTCATTTAAAGATCCGCTGCTGTTTGCTTATCTCACATTGGTGTGTAGTGCTGCACAGTACATGTGTGGTGTACATTTTCTAGTTGTATGTGTGTAAGTGAATCTTACAGTACAGGGATAATGCAGTACTGTGTAGTGCGTATATGTAATATGCATATGCTGCGTTTATGTTTGCCTGTGAGTAGTATAATACATGGAGGATGTAGTGCTGTGCAGTGCCTGTATAGTATGTGCATGTGCTGGGTGTATGTGTGCCTCTGAGTGGTGCAATGCATGAATGATGTTGTACAGTGCAGTGCATATATGGTATATACATGTGCAGGGTGTATGTGTGCCTGTGAGTGGTACTTGTGCACGAAGGATCTAGTGCAGTGTGTGTATGCTGTAAACATTTGCTGGGTATATGTGTGACTGTGAAAGGTACGATGCATGGCTGACTCTGGTTTCCATTTCGGGAGACCCAGCACAGAATGATGAAACATAAAGAGTTAGAGGAATCCTCCCAGACCGATTTATGTATTGCTGCATACATACAAGCTCGGTGGACGCACTGGAGAAGGCAGAGCTAGGCTTCTCCAGTACACTCAAAGGGTGCTCTTTGATTCAGAGAGAGGTCACAAGGAAGGGGCCTGGGCACATTTAAGGAAGGTGATGGGGCTTATTAGAGATTAATAAAGAGTAAGGCTGAGGTCCTGGGCTAACCTTTTGATACACATTTCAGTGTGGCGGACATCCAGGTATGAACTCTAGTCACACATATGTCCTATGATGTGGGCCTATCAGCTTAGGAGTTGCTCCATCTGGGACAGACTGCTTTCTGCATGAAGAAAAGGAAGCAGACCCCAACTATAAACTTCAAAGACTCAGAATCTGATTCACATTTGGTGTCTGGAAATGGTCTATAAGAAGGGGAGCTTGAGACCTCAAAAATTGTTTGCTTTCCAGCAGCCAGTCGGGCTGTGTGAGGAGGAGAAGCTCTGCAAGGCTTCTGCCTATGACCAGGACTGGTGGCCAAGGCCTACTAGTCTCCCAGCTGGGTGGTGGACCATCACACATCCTCCAGGGAATCCAAGACCAATTTCCCTGGAGCACCAGTGCCTGCCTGCTTTCCATGACCAGTATGCCCTGTGAGGAAGAGGAGAGCACTGAAGGGAGCGAGGACCAGTGGGGAATCCGGTTGAGTGGACTCCTTTAGCAAGGTGTGAGGAAACTTCTGCTGTATAAATTGGGTTGTTGCACTGTGCAGTGAAAAGTCAGTGACCCTTATATGCCAGAGGAGGGCCACTGTAAAGTGAGCCATGTTAATTGCTGTGTTGAACAGGTGGTCGCTCATGTGCAGAGCGAAACTGGCGACCCCGTATGCCAGGAGGGTCGTCATGAAGTGAGCTGTGTTCATCGCTGTGCTGAACGGGTTATCGTAAGTGTGCAGGAGAGATGGGATCGGTGACAGCATATGCCAGAAGGGGCTGCCAGGGACAGATTGATGTGCTGATGGGTCGGAATCTGTGTTCAGTGGAGAGATAGTGACCTCGTATGCCAGAGGAGGTTAGCAGGACCAAGCAAGAAGTGTGATCTGGTTGGGATCATCACCGTAGGAGAAAGGCCTTCATGGAGACCTCTACGGACCTCCACCATGATGGAGGATCAGCATCAGGATCTTCACAATGCCTCGCCCCACGCACCGTGGGGCACATAAATGAACATACCTAACTTGGATGAGCCATGAAGAAAAGAACCTTCGGTCGCTTCGGCTGCACAATGGCATGTGAGGAATTCAAAGACCGACTTCCCACCTGAGCTGCAAACAGTAAACTTAACTCACCTGAACCAAACGAGGTTCTCACTATTGGCGACAAATGGTGGTGGTGGAGGGGGGTGGGTTTGATGTGGGAGGGATAAGAGTTCGAAACTTGGATAAAGTTGTGGCATTGGCCATTTCCAGTTCCTGTCAGTAGTACAATAAGTCCATTTTTGTTTTTATACATAAAGACGATACACATAGACAATAGAAAACACAGTGTTGGGTATATACCTTAGTACCATGTCTATAGATTAGATGAAGGATTATGTCGGGACAGAGGGTGGAAGATCCCCAGGAGCAGAGACAAAGGGGTGCTTGCTTATTTCATTAGGGCCAGTTTGAGACACTGGGCGAAAGGGATGAGGCTGTAGCTGACTCTGGGGAGGGAACCATGGTAGGAACCCAGGAAGACAGCGCTGTGGATTCAGGATGTAGAATCCCTTAGAACAGATCTGTGCCAGACACACGCTGTCAAGTGTAGAAGGGATACTTGGCCCAGTTGCTCAAGATGCATAGACGTTGGGTCTGGTGGCTTAATACATTAATTGTAAGGGCCTGTGTTCGACCTCATGGTCACAAGTTCAAATCCCGGCAGCTCCACTCAGCCTTTCAACCTTCTGAGGTCAATTAAATGAGTACCATTGAGTTGGGCAACAATAAACATCTGTTAATCAGTGCCAGGATACCCTTGGGTGAACGTAAGCTTTACCAATACACATGTTATGTTATGCCCCAGGACATCAGGTGTAAAATTTCTCAACCCTCACGGTTGGGCCCAGTAACCCTTGCTTGCCCTGTGGCCCTCCGAATGGGGTTCTGACAGTTACTTATAGGCTGGAGGTGACTCCGGGAGCAAGAAGGATATACATGAAATGAGGGAGGATGCAGAGTTTTGGAACCAGACACCAAACATTATTGGTCAGTCAAAGAAGAAGCAACTGCCAGAGGGTTTATGGCCACAGGTTGACAATATATTCAGTGCGTATGAAGGGGAAGAGATGGAGTTGGGGTATGCTATACACCAGGGGAGCTGCAAAGACAAGTCCGAAGCAAGCAGCTAAGTGGACAGGTGGGTCAAGCAGGCAGATGGGTGTGAGTGAGGGTGGAGTGGGAAGGTGAGGTGGGGCAGTGACTTTAGGGCAGGTACATCTATTCCTGCTAGTAATTTCATGCTGGGTGCCGAGTGTGGTCGGCATGTGACATCGACAAGCAGGCTATGGTGCATGTAACCAAGTGGCTCTTGTGTGGCCCTGCAACACCAGATAGAAGAAGAGGTTCCATTGAGTGCGTTCGGCCCTGTGACAGCGGTGGACTTTGCCAGACGGAGCCTGGGAGGGTTTAGTGTGGCCCCTCAGGGTACTACGAGAATGTCTATTCAGTCATTTCGCTATTGGGATGGTGGCATGGGCACTGGTGAGATCCTCAATACGAGGGATGCTTGAGTGATGCTGTAGAGAGCGAGAGATGCGGAGGTCATTTATTTAGATTTTGATGGGAAGGATGTGTAATTGGAAGAAGGTGAGATTGTGCCGTGGCCATGTGAATCTGGTTTACGGAAAATGCAGAACTAGTGGCACTGGTTAACAGAAGTTTAACAGGGCCATCATAGGCTAGGGGTTCCTAATAAGGTGGGCAAAGTTGGTATATTACAGGAGCAGAGAGATGTGAATGCCTTGGAGGGGAACCCAGAGGAAATTGAGAAGACGGAGACGGAACAGCAGGTTTCAGTGCAGGACCCAGTTTTGAAAGCTGGCATATTAAGAGAAGAACAGAAGGATGTTCTATGTGTATGCTCCATTTGTGTTGAAGAACAATGTATTAAGGTGACGGTGTAAGGAAGGTTGGGGAAAGGAAAATCTATTGTTGACAAGCACATGGGCACCAAAAAGGTTGTATTGCAGATGCAGAGTAAAATGGATTGTAAGTTGCGCTTGGTGGAGGTGGTTCCCGAGGGGAAGCAGGAGGGGATGAAAATAGAAAGTAAGAAAGTTAAAGACAAAAAGATGCCTTACATATCAGTGACAGAGACACTGGGGGAACTTTGATGTCCACCACAAAGGAGGAGATTTGGAAGGGAGAATATTTGGAGGTTCTTACGTTTTTACATAGGGAGGTGCAGGAAAAAGAGTGGAGGTTGTTGAGATGCCCCAAAGTTCCAGTCACGATTGAGAATTGGACAGTGGCGCTGCTCGTTTATGCGAGCATCTATTGTGAAAAATATTGTGTTGTGTGTTTTAAAAAAATATATATATATAGGGATGGTATACATAAAGGACAGATAACTTTCGGTGGGGAGGAAGGTTGGCCTGGGATTGTTATGATGAGGAGATTAGAGCAAGGCTAGTAAGTGGTCTCCCTGTGGTTTATCAGCCCTTTCAAGGGCTTCCCACTCTTGGATGGGTGGGTAAAGCTGGGAGAGAACTGACTGTACAGATGGGAGCATGCTGGGCCTTTAACAAAGATGTTTGTATCACAATACTACATATTCCGGAATTAATGTCCAAAATGTGGGGGGAACATGCAGTTATGCAGTTTTTTAGTCCGGGAGGGATGGGGGCGGGGGGTTCAAGAGACATAGGGAAGTTCAAGACAGTCAAAGGAAAGAATTAGCAGGGGAGGACAGGGTCCTTTAGGGAAAAGAGCATACTCTGGTCAAGGTGGGAAATATGACAAGATGTTACAGGATGAGGCAGAGTTGTTGTTTAATGGTTTTGTTAATGGCTTTCAACTAGATAATGAAGGGTCTAATACTAGGAGGTGGACAGAGAATTTGATATCTTTAAAGAAACATCCTGAGATGGCTTTCCAAAAGTTACAGAAGAAAATGGTTGAAAGTAGGATGGTGGGGTCTTTTGATGAGTGGCTATTGGAGAATTTGAATGCATCCCCAGTAGGGGTAGTGCCTAAAAACAGAATGATACATATGAGTTATACAAGAACAGACCCACTATGCCCACCTGTACAGGGGTAATCATATATTACAAAACACATGTCCTGTGGGTCTTATTAGATGAGCTATCTTATGTTGTGTCTCCCTAGTAGTAAGAAAAAAAGTAAAATTTGATAATTCAAAAAGAGGTGGGGGGCATATGAGATAATATAGATTCAAGTCTTTTCAATTGTCAATTGTATCATTGTTCATCCTTTTTGATATACAGGTGCAAACAAATAAAGAAACTGCAGACGATGCAGTGGCAGTGACAAAGTGATATATAAAAGGATATGTTTAAAACACTGAAAAAACACCCCTCTCGGGCATCCTAGTACAGTACAACAACAAATCCTATACTATAGTTTTAAAGTGATCCAAATTCAACAGAATCATATAACCAATGGGGTGGAATGTCGACGTTTCGACCCATAAATTGTTCATCAGAACAACTATGTCTGTCATTTGCACCAGATCACATGAATGTGCTATAGTTAATCATGCACGGCTGCCATTTGACAAAACGTGACCAGATCACAACCCAATTGTAATGGAGTCACTATCTGACTTTACTAACATGGATGAGTGGATTGTGTATGCACCCCTATGGCGTCTCTTAAAAACGTATGCATCGTCATTCCACACCCATTTGTTATATGATTCTGTAGAATTTGGATCACTTTAAGACTTTAGTATAGGATAGGATTAGTTGTTATTACGTGCTAGGATACCCAAGAGGGGTGTTTTTACAATTTCTTTATTTATTCCAGTGTATGAAAAAATTATGAACAATTATACACATGACAATGGAGTAGCCTTGAATCTTTAATTCCCTCACATAAACCCCCTACCCTTGTATATTAACAAATTGTGCTTAATTTTTTTCTGACTCCCAGTGATGCACTACGTAAGGTAGCTCATCTAGGGCCTCATGTAGGTAGCCAAATACCGGTCGGTAACGGCCGATTTTCGGTAAATATGCCGTTACCGACCGGTATTCAGACAAGTGAGATGTAGGAGTCCAAAAACGACTTTTCGGTAAATATGAGGCGGTAAATACCGAATCATATTTACCGAATTCTAAAATACCGAATCAGATTTACCGAATACATACTTAACGAATCGGTAAATATGAAGTGGTAAATATGAAGTGGTAAAAATTAAAATGACATGTAGGAGCACTCGGTAATTAAGAAATCCAAGAAAATCGGTAAATAAGAGTCGGTAATTAACACGGATTGAAAGCAGGTGGTAACCATCAACAGTGCATATAAGCAATCCCAAAATGCAACAGCGTGGACAACATGGCCGCTATGTATGTCATTGCAAGGCGCCTACGTCTACAGGCAGCAGGACTGAGGGTTTGGCGACGGGAGGAACGCATCTACAGACAGCGCATCACACTATTCCAGCTGACTGATGCAGAGATACATGAGAGGTACAGGCTACACCCCGAAACCATCATGGACTTAATCAGGGACCTTCACCCACTCCTGGACCAGCCAATAAGAAGGGCGCACGCCATACCCCCACATGTGCAGGTGCTCTGCAGCCTACATCTGCTGGCATCCGGCAGTTATCAGGTGGTGATAGCTGCGGTGGGTGGTGTATCCCAGAGTTGCCTGCACGTTTCTTCAGGAAGTTCCTGGATGCCATGATGCAGAGAATGCACCACTACATCAGCTTCCCCAACACACAGGCTGCACTGCAGAAAACAAAAACAGACTTTTATCACATGGCACAGTTCCCCCATGTCATCGGCTGTATTGATGGTACACACATCCCAATCTGTCCACCAGCTGACACAGAGCACATCTACAGGAACAGGAAGTCCACCCACTCCATCAATGTGCAGGTGATCTGTGATGCAGGGAACATCATCACAGATATTGTTGCAAAGTTTCCTGGGAGCACCCACGACTCGTACATCTTCCAGAATAGTGGGATCTACACACGACTGAGTGCCGGAGAATTTGGAGAGGGATACCTGCTAGGTGAGTAACAGTGACGCCCCTTGCAACCTGCAAATCATAGTGTAAAGAGGCATGTGACTGATGTTTCCCTTTAACTCATCTAGGCGACAGTGCATATGCATGCCGGTCATTCATCCTCACTCCCTACCTACACCCAGCAACCCAGAGTGAGAGACGATACAACGTGGCACACAAAACAACACGCAATGTGGTGGAGCGCACGTTTGGATTACTGAAGAGCAGGTTCCGCTGCCTCCACAAGAGCGGAGGCGCACGCCAGTACACACCCATCACCTGCTGCAAGATTATTGCCACTTGTGCAATGCTGCACAACCTTGCCACGAAAAAAGGTACAGATGTGGAACTAACATATTTTGAGGACAACGAGGATGAGTCAGGCCAGCCACAGGGCAACGCAGCTAGAGTGCCAACTGCAATCGATGGGAGAGAGAGACGGACAGAGATCACATGCAACTATTTCTGAGTAAGTAAGGGGACACAGCCAGTTGTGATTAGTCATGACGTAGTTTTAATGTGGCACCACGCCATGAACACATGAACAAGCCAATCTGGCAATATACCATCTATACAAGGAGTATGTCCAGGGTTACGTCACCCATTGGGAAGTGGCTAAGCAGGGCCACATCAATGTTTGCGCATACGCGCTGCAGTGGTGGATGGCACGGCCTGTGCATCCTCACTAGAGCCAACCCCAAGCCGCCTGCTGCTCCTGCGTCCTTCTGGGACGGGGGGTGTGATGCTGCTCCTGCTGCTGGTGTCGATGCTCTCCGCAGCATCCCCTGCAGCAGTTGTCGACGCCTGACTAGTAAATAGCACCCCTAGTGCACTTGTCACCTGCACCATCCCCCGAGACAGGTCGCTGCAGCAGTGTGTTAGGCCCTCCTGCATCGTCACAGAGCACCGGCACAGTAGAGAAGTCGCAGTTGCCAGACGGTTGAGTGCCCTGTTGGTAGTGTCCCTTCTCTGCCGTTCCCGGCGCCGTGCCTCGATGTCAGCATCTAATTTGCTGCACAACTGCTGGATTGACTGGGACATGTCCCGAATGCCCGCAGCCATGCCGCTGATGTTATTGTCCATGTTGACTAATGTAGTTTTCATCACCCGCATGTGCCTCTGGACTGTCATGACTGCCTTTGTTTGCAGGCGCTGTTGTTTCAACATTTGGCCCTCGAGACCCAAGAAGACACCATGGCCGTCAATGGGTGCTGGTGGACTCTGGACACGCGACCTGCGGCGCCTTCTTGCTCCCGTCTGTGCTGCCTGTGAGGTGTGGGGCACAGTGGCATGGCTCCCTCCCTGGGGCCTGGTGAGTTCTTCAGGGCCCATGCTGTCGTCTGACGAGGTGTCTAAGGCTCGTAGCCTGGCTGCTGGACGCCTCCTCATTCCCACACCTGCAAGCGGAGATGTGGCCGGTGATTCAAACATGAGTGGCGATGCTGGCTCTGGGTGAGGTGATGCTGGCTCTGGGTGAGGTGATGCTGGCTCTGGGTGAGGTGATGCTGGCTCTGGCTGCGGCGAGGCTGCCTGTGTTGGTGGTGCGGCTGCCAGTGGGCCTGCTCCCTGGTCTGAACTTGTGCTGGCTAGAGGTGATATTTGTGGCCGGTGTGCCGTCTCTCCTGCAGCATGCCCTGTCCTGCATGATGTCACATCTGTGGACAGAAATACAACATTGGCTCAGTGTCCCCGAAGGGCTGCATTGAAAGCGTCACAATAAATAATTTCACATTCCAAAATGTCCTCTGTCTCCTTGTGCCTCGAGTGCGTGACATGCCTTGTTGCCCTGTAACATTTACGTCATGGTTGGTGTTTCCCTGACTACATCTCCCGGAATGCATTGCCTGTCTGCACTGACACGTGTGGACTGCAGTGTGATTCTCGTTTCACAATGGGGGATGTGGGATAGGGATAGGGGGTGCTACATTGCTGTGCTTTCGTCTTACCTTGTTGTGTGGCGGCTCTGGCAGAGCTGTCGGCGTCCCCAAGACCCACGACGCTCTCTTGCTCGATTGTGGCCCCCACCAGCTCCTCCAGTTCGGTGAGGGCAGGTGCCCTGTTGGTTCCACCTCCAGTCTGGCTGGCCTCCTTCTGGATGTCGCCCATCTTCCTCTTGGTTACAATCCTCAGGTCATACCAGCGCTTCTTTAGGACCTCTATGTCCCTGTGGGTCACTCCCACAGCATTCACCTGGGCCTGGATGGCCAGCCATATGTTGCGCTTTTCAGCCTCAGGCACTTGCAGGGATTGCCTTCCAAACAGCTTCTGGTGCTGCTTCACCACCTCCTCCACCAGCACCTGGAGTTCCTTGGGGCTAAATTTCAGCTTCCTCCTCCTTTCCCCTCCGTCTCTCTGTGTTCTCTGGCTGGACATGATGTTCGTTTTCCCGCTCGCACAGGCACCGGCTCCCTGCCTCTCCTCTGCACTCCAAGCCTCTCCAGGGTCGGCTAATTATGTACACCTGCCTGGGTGTGGCCACTTCCTGGTTGGGTGGGCTGTGGTTGCACAGGATTAGCTGTTTCGTCAAGTCATGTGATTTTATTTACCAATTCCGTACATACCGATTCGGTATTTTCCGATTCGGTAAATACCACCTCGGTATTTTCCGATTCGGTAAATACCACCTCGGTATTTACCGATTCGGTGAATTCCGATTCGTGATTACCGAATGTTACCGAATCGGTAACTGTTACCGAATTTTTACCTACATATAACTTACCGATTCTAATTTACCGATTCGGTACGGCTCGGTATTTAAGAAACGGTAAAATTTATTTACCTACATGAGGCCCCTAATGAGTTCCACCGGATATGTGTTTTGTAATCTACAAAGGAATAAGGACTGTTTTGTTTAATTGAGCATTTGTCACAGCCAGAGGGGCAATCCATGAATGATTACATACCAGACACACTTTCCTCTATAAAGTATGCATTTGTAGATGATGCAGCGGAACTGCTGAAAAACACAGGAGTGGGGGCATTTATGGCAAAATGTGATATTAAATATGCTTTTCGACTGCTGCCAGTTCATCCTGAGGATTCCAAGTTGCTGGGCATTCGTTTTCCAACATTTTTTATATTGACAATGTACTGCCAATGGGCTTCTCTATTTGATGATCCATGTTTGAAAACGTCTGTTCATTTTTGCAGTGGTGTTTTGCCAAAGTGTGTAGTTGTGTTAGTGTTATGCATCAGCAGGATAATGTTTTAATTGATGGTGTGGAAAAGAGTGGAGTGCTGCCAGGCACTGTACACATTAGAGGGTCTGTCTAATGGAAGAGTTTGGGTGTCTTTGCTGCCGGAAAAGACGGCAGGTCAGCTACCACCTTGACTTTTAATGGGAATAGAAATGGACTCTGTGGCAATGGAGGTCTGGCTATTAATGGACTAGAAGGTGGTGATGATTGCTTCATTGGAACAAGTGTTGTAAAAGAGAAAGATGCAGATGTAGTATGTCTCAAGTCCTGCTCGATCTATTGAATTTTGCCTGTAGTGCAGTGAGAGCAGGTAGGACTTTTGGCAGGCAATTAGGTATGGCATTGGCAGGGCAGTCATTTCCATATCACAGAAGAAGATTATCAGCAGTAGTGAGAGAAGATTTGAGAATGTGATTGGCATTTCCATTGTGTGATTCTGGTGAATTTGAGGAATGAAGCAGAGAGAAAAGGAGTATACAATTTTTTTCTGAAGTCGCTGGAGGGACGTATTTCGAATTACATTGACAAGGGAGATGGTGTGTGGAGCAGTGGGCAGCAGAATGGAAAGCAGAAGGAAGACGCATCACATTTGTGGATTTTTTTCCCTTGGTGGTTGTCGGCGCGCAAATCTGTCTCAATTTCTAGTTCATGGGCTGCACAAGCTGCTAGGACTGGGAGCTGTGTATTCCCGACACAGTCATTGGGGCTTCCCGACTGGAACTGGAACTTTTCTTAGTGGAGGGGCTGCATATATTACTACTGAAACATTTTCTTAAGGATGACAGGCAAGAACTCTCATTTCAATGCTTTATTTAAAGAATTAATAGGCACATTACAATAAAGGTGTCATGAGCAAGTTCAGCAGCAACAGGTATAAAACATAAGTACAAAGAACTCAGTACAGTTCTGAATGAAATCTGGCATAGATTCGCTTTCTAAGGTGGAGAAAAAGGGGTCTCTCTAGTTACAGAAATTCACCTACTTTTATACGGCTTTAGACAAAGACTTTCATTCATTCTATGGGAATTCTTGGTTCTCAGGGTTTGGACCAATAGAAAACAAGCTAAAAGAAACATTTCACTACAGAATACATTTCAGGATTTTTCTTAGAATGATAGTACATTTAGATTTAACGTTTCACACACTTTAGTTGTATGGTTAAGCCGATACATTGTTTGAACATAAGCCTAGGATGGTGAGAACCGTCCTGAGTTTGGCACAGTGAGAAAACTTCGCTGAGAACGTTTTCTGCTTATTCAAGGAAATACTATACAAACTTTATTTAGAACATGAATCAGTAGCAGTCATCTTGTGATATATTGTGACGTTGAGGCAAGTGAAGGACAGTGTAAAAACAGTTTAATGTTTGCATAAGCCCAGTTCATAAGGTTCTTTTTATTGACAGAAAATCAATTCTCACAGTGGTGATTTTTGTTTAGTGGGGCAGTTACGTCCAGGACAGAATAGAGTAGATAATGAAATTGAAGTTGCTTTATCTAGTTTGCAGTGAAGGAGGTTCTGTGCTTGGCTCTAGAGGCGAATTTACACAAGACGGAAATCCCAGAGGAACTGTGGCAGATAGGTTGGTGAAGATAACACAGTAAATAGAAAAGGCTGTTGCTCTTTCCATCATAGAAGCATATTGGTAAACTTGGCTAGAGTTTGTGGTGTCAGGTGCGGTCTTTCACATTGAAGATGTCGGGTCTCGATATATGGTAGATATCGAGGTGGCCCACCACAGACATCAGGGTCCACCTATAACTCTGGGAAATAAATACACAGCAATTACTCACATTCATAAAGGCAAGCTCTACCTTAGAAAATCCTCATGTGTAACCCACATATCAGCATAGGTGGGAACTGATGCTTGACAGCAGAGTTTAGATACACGCTCTGGGTAAGATTACCCATATGAATTTTTCTTTCTTTTTAATATTACCCTAAAACACAAGTGTGGATCCTGGTGCCAGACACTTTAGGCAATTGTAAACTTTTCAATATACATAAATATCATAAGGATTTTCTAAGGTAGAGCTCACCTTTATGAATGTGAGTAATTGCGGTTTATTTATTTTCCAGTGTTATAGGTAGAACAAAGCAAACACAAGATGATGGACGGAGCGCTGAAACTTTACAGATACTCACCCCAATCACTATTAGATCTAGGTTGAATCCATCATTGTTCTTTAGCTCACTTTGACACTCCAGTTCAGAACCCAGCCATATTCAAATCAATCTTGACCCTGTTCCTCATGGAAACAGTCCAGCCCAAACTGCCAAGCCAGGTCTTTCCTGGACCGGAAACAAGCATCCTGGGACCTATTTCGGGGTAAAACCCCTCATCAGCCAGGCAATCTTGAATCCAGTGGCAACGTGAGCAAGGGACCCACATCTGGCATACCCTGCCAACTTAGGGCAAACAAAGCATACACAAGGAGATGATGGACAGAGCACAGAAACTTTCCAGACTCTCACCCTCGGTCACGATTAGATCTGGATTGAATCCAGCATCATTCTTTAGCTCACTTTGCCACCCCAGTTCAGACCCAGCCATATGCATATCAGTCTTGACCCTGTTCCTCATGGGAACAGTCCAGCCCGAAATGCCAAGCCAGAACTTCCATGGACCAGAAACAAGCATCCTGGGAAAGTGGATTTAACCCCGATCTATTACAGGGAGTTACGGTATGATTGGTTCAGCATTCTGTCCATCATCTGTTCTGTTTGCATTTATTGCCCTAAGTAGGAAGGGTATGCCCGGACGTGGGTCCCTTGCTTGCTACACCACCAGATTCAAGCTTGCCTGGTTGATGAGGGATGAAACCCCAAACTCAGTCCAATGATTCTTGTTTCTGGTTCAGGAAAGACGTGGTCTGGCAGTTCAGGCTGGACTATCCCCATAGGGAGCAGGGTCAAGACTGATTTGCGTATGGATGGGTCTAAACTGGATTGGCATGGCGATGCAAAAAAACGATGGATTTATCCCAGATCTGTGATTGGGAGTGAATGTATGATTGGTCCAGCCTTCTGTCCATCATCTTTTCTTTTTGCAGTGTTATAGGTGGACCCTGATGCCTGTGTTGGGCTACCTTAATATTTACCAAGTCTAATGTATGGCTGGTAATAGACATTTTGTTTCATTTGCAGAGTGACAGTACACCTTTTGGTCCTGATAAATGCCCTTGAACCCCATTAAGTCACCTAAGGGCAGAAACATGTTGACCATTTAGAATAGGGTAGTTGTGTTACACTTTCTCCTCTCATGTATTTTATCCCTATCCAATAGTGGCACCCGAATAAATGACAATTTCAGCCCACCATGAGATAGTTTTACTGACACTTTACTAATTTTCACTCTCCCCCCTACTCCAAAACATAATTTTGCTAATCTTGAACGAAACACCCCCGCTCCTCCTCCTTTGGTATTTGGGAGTTGCAGCCCACACTAGTTACCTTACGGTTCTTGTGTGAGGAGGGAACTATATGATGAACCATATCACCTTCAGGTGTGAGGGTTCTTGTCCTAACAGCACTGTGCTCCTTTTGGGCTCAGATGACCATATTTATCTCTTGTTTTCTACACTCGTGTTACCAGATGTACAATTATGCGTGAATCCGTAAGCTTGCTGCGATTGCCACTCCACACCGTCACAGCATAAACGGACACGGACCAAAGTTAAGTGCTGATTATTTTAATCTGTGCCTTTCTTCTGCCATAACGTTTCGGCTCCTCCGAGCCTTGATCACATGACAACATGATCCAATAAAGAGATGGCTTAAAAAGTGACTGTGCATACATTCAAACGGTCATGTGACTATTTACAAATGGACATAGATAACAGACTTGACAAATGGAACTGTGCAAAACAACGCGTTTAAAAACTGCATCAGCAAGGTAATTGAATTATAAATAATTAAAAAACCTATATTGATAAATACATCAAATAAATAAATATAAAATATTTAGAATCGATGTAAGTGCAAATAGCAATCAAATTTGCAAAGAATAAATAAATATATATTCTTTCACTTGTGCAACATATCGCTGTTGTATATGCTGAGCGCAACCACATGAGTATGTCATCATGATACAATCAATAGATATGTATTTGCCAGTAAACGTGTATCTGTTATCCGACAGCTGTACAGTGAGGGTAAGGTGCTAAACAGAGGAACATCTGAATAGATATGAGATGGTATACATAATGAATCTAAAATAAAACGATTCTTTTGACAAGACCTCATGTTTAATATGCACCTGACTTGTGATGTAAAAAATCCCATCTCGTGTGTGATCTAAATAAGAACATATTCACGAAGAAACCACAATAGCACTCCACATTCATATTCAAGTCCATAATGGCCAATTACGGGATAAATCCCCTATAAAGGGTAACGCTATAAGCAAGTCTTCCTAAATTTGAAATAATGTCATAAGTATAGTCACATAAATGAATTGTGCAAATGTGCAAAGTGAAATGTGTGAACCAATAAGTCACACCTGTGAGATAAAAATAAAAAAGTAAAATTACTGCAAATGTGATTATGATAAGGATAATTCTCTTACAATCACACTTTGGGGGAAGTACTCAAATCTAGAAGCAAACTGAATCGAGTAAGAATAGGTCACCCAATGGATCAAATGGCTGAAGTTAAAAAATGTAAAAAACAGCCGGAGACCTGTTGAACTAATCAGTATCCTCTGCCCTGCTGGTAGAAGTGGGCAGGTCAGAAATAAGGGCATATCCAGCAACTCACAAATTAGGAGAGGTCTAAGAGATTATTTCAAGGTAGAATACTATATGGTGAGAGCCCTCACCATAACATGATATTATGTCATGAATTAGAACTTGAGAATGTAGTGATAGAAGGGCACAATAAATAAAATGGGTGCTTAGATAACTTTTAGTTAAAGAAGTTAGGTTAGTCTGGCACCCTGTATAAAGTAGCAGCTAAGCTGGGGGTACATAATATATACATCAAAAAGAGGTCATGTTTATTTCACTGGATTACTGACTGTTTAAAATACATAAATAAATAAATAAATAAATATATATGAGTCTGGAGGGCCAAAAGCCGCCTCTAGGTCCTGCTAATTGGTATAAAAACCTGCAGTGAAAAAGTAAATGCCTACAGAAAACTAAATAGCATTTAAGATAGGCAAGTATAAAGATCCTCTGTGATGTTCAATCCCCCTGGAAGTTTAGAATCAAGCTGCAAGATGTAATGTGTTTCAAGTTGGCGGAGTCTATGCTCTCTATCACCTCCACGTCTACTTGCCGTCACTGCGTCAATGACATAACATTTTAAGCCCTTATTGTCACTGTGGTGATGTTCCTTGAAATGTCTGGCAACTGGATAGGTATTGTCTTCATTTGTTATGGCCCTAAGATGTTGTAGAATGCGCTTATGAACAGCAAGTTTCGTACTGCCAACATATCTAAGTTGGCAGGGGCATTGTAAAACGTATATGGCAAATTCTGTTTTGCATGTTAAAACCTTATCAATGGGATGTTCTCTGTCACTAAAACCATCCTTGAAAGTTTTCATGTTTGTACCATGGATACAGGATTTACAGGTTTTACATTTAAAAAATCCACTAATTGTCTGAAGCCATGTGGTTCTTTCAATTGTTTCAGGGCTGGTATTGACCAAACGGTCCTTCATGGAGGGGGCCCTACTATAGGTGATAGAGGCTTTGTGAGGAAGAGTAGGACCGATGATTGGATCACTGAGGATAATAGGCCAATTTCGATTTATGATTCTGTATAGGTCTGAATGTTGTCTGTTGTACCCCGTGATAATCCTAAATGGACTGGCTGTTGATGGTAGCATGGTGTTCATTTTAACGGGTACCATAGAATCAGAGGTTCTATAAGTATCAAGGAGTTTTTGTCTGTCAACTTGCATACTTTTCATTACAGCACTATTCATGACTCGTGCACTGTAGCCCCTCTCCAAAAATCGAATTCTACTTGCTTGTTGTGCAAGCTCGAGATCATATTGGCTGCTGCAAATTCTCCTTAATCTAAGCATCTCGCCGTATGGAATGCTATGGATGAGATGTGTAGGATGTGCACTTCCTGCGTGGACGATGGTATTGCCTGCAGTGTGTTTTCTGTATAGTCTGGTTTGGATTGTGTTGTTACATATGAATACCTCAGTGTCCAAAAATGCTATGCTTGATTGACTCATGGTTGCAGTGAATTTTAGATTAAATTGATTTACATTAATCATGGTGATGAAATTCTCTGCCTATTCTTTGCTACCCCTCCAACCACAAATAGATCATCAATGTACCTGTACCAGGCAATAACATTGGAGGGAACTATATGATGAACCATATCACCTTCAGGTGTGAGGGTTCTTGTCCTAACAGCACTGTGCTCCTTTTGGGCTCAGATGACCATATTTATCTCTTGTTTTCTACACTTGTGTTACCAGATGTACAATTATGTGCACATTCTAGATGAAAAGCAAACAACATTTCTCTGCAAAATGTCTGTAGTAAACTCTCACACATCAACCCTATTAAAAATAAAGAAAAATGGTGTTTAAAACAATCCATGCTTAAGAATCATCTCTATGATACAGATGTAATGCACAAAAAAAAGAGATGCCTAGGTGATGCGTGAATCTGTGAGGTCCTTGAATCTCTGAAGAGTATGGATGTACCTCCACAATTATCAGCAGCAGTTTTAATGTCAGATCTTTGCCCATCATCTTGAATTACAAAGTTATGGTAGGGTTTGATGATGTTTGGAAAATAGTGTGCCCCTTGTTGATCAATTCTAGTAGATACGTAAGACATCAACAATTGTTGGATATACTGCTTTTTAAATGATAGGGTAGCAAGTGGGTTTCCCGGTGCTAACTCTAGAGTCAAGAGACTATCTCTGTCTGTCATAGTCTACACCTTTCAACCTGGTCCTCTATACCATTACAACTCCTCCATAGATTTGAATTTGTTTGCACTTGGAAAGTCAACATCATGTGCAATGTTGGAATTGTTGCAAGTAATATTTGGAGGACAGAATGCAAACAATCCACCTTCCCCCTTTCGTTCTTCTTTCAAGGCAGTAGCTCAACGGGTACCTCTGGGCTCTTCCATGAGTCTGTCACTGTTTAATGTCAACCTTAGGCATCTTGCCCTTTTAAAGAGATCACATGGCATAAAGTTTGTCATCTATGTAGATGACACGCAAATGATGGTTACAATGTATCACATCTACCGTTGCTTCGGCCTTCTTTCATTATCACATCTACTGTTGCTACGGCCTTCTTTCATAGTTGTATGCACGATATCTCAAGCTGGCTTTGTGCAAACTTCTTCAACGATGATATAACTGAAATTATGTGCTGTTTCACAGGAAAACCTATGCACCCATAGCCGATGGATTTCTGGCCTCTTGAGGACAATTCTATTCCAGTGGTGATTTTGTCTGGAATTTGAGAGCGCATAGGGAAAGCGATCTCTCGCATACGAGTCATGTCAACAGACCCTCGTCTATTTGCTTCTCATAAATGTGGACGTCATTCAAAATCTTAAGCTTTGTTACCTAGTCAGTTCTGCCCTCTGATAGTGCAGAGTGCTATTTTGAGTACTGCCACAATTCTTTCTAAAGGATCCTAAGTTTAATAAGATTCTAGTAGGTGGCCAATTTCTTTCGTACAAGCTGCACATCAATAAAATAGCCTGCCATCTTCTGTTCGAGCCATTACTAACCTCTCTGCTTTTAGGAAACCCCTCAAACTTTGGCTCTACAAGCTCTACACAACCTGTTTCCCTCCAATTTTAGGTTTCGTCTGCATATCGGTTGCACTGCGCTTCCTTAGTTTCGCCTGAGTAGCGCTTTCCTGGTACTTGCAAAATCGCTTGTATTGAAAAAGAAACCTTAAAGGGGGCTTAGAACCTACCCAATACTTACCAGAACTTACCATTTGTTGATTCCAACACCGCACTAACTTACTTGCCCCTGATTGGCCGGCACGTTGTGTGCCCATCATCTGCTTTCACTTCCTGCTTTGCTTGCCGTTGATGCTGTGTCGTGGAGCTTGGTCTAAGTACAACTTCCGGTCACTGGGTACTGGCCAGTATCCTCCGACTGGCTACTCAGTCAGAAGGTACTTTTTTTACATTTACGAGCAAGCACTCTATACAAGTGCATGTGTTTGTCTTCTCCCTAAACCTATGCCATTCAGGGGCTTTTATTTGTGTTTGTCGCATTTATGTAGAGCAAACATGACCCGAAGGTATTAGAGTGATTTACATGAGCACCACTTACATTTCACAGGGAGACTTAACAACCCACCACCACCTGCCATTGTTTTGAATGACCCTTGCTTTTAACTCACTACGTACTCCTCTCTGCTTCCTTCTCTTGCAAACTTCTTCGTGACCACTATCGTCCTCCCTTCTGTCCCCCACCCTCCTCCCTGATGTACTTTGCATTTCCATTCAGGCACTTTAGTTTTTATTTAAATACATTTTTTTGCTGCGTTTATGTATCGCAAAGTCATACTGGAGTGCTTTGCATGAGCACCACTTACATTACACAGAGATGCCCTCATTAAAAAAAAACATGCGGCACAGCGGCACTAGCTGCTTTACAACATGTCTTGCAGTTAAAAACAAAACGCTATGACACAGCCAGTATTGACCACATTATAGGGCTTCTTGTTTTAACTTTAAGCCATGCTGCACAACAGCTCAAAATATTGTGTAACATGTCTGAAAACATTGACAATACCAATAGAATTTGCAGAGGCGAAACCGATTGACTTTGCCAATGCTTGTTATCTCTTGCACATCTACCTATTCGGGATAACCAGTGTCAGGATGCCTCTTTTTGGTTGTAAATATAGAGCCAAAAGATCAGCCACATTGACTTTATAATTAAGACTTTTTGGCACGTGCTTAAAAACTTGATCAAGCATAAGGACAAAAGAAGCCCATGAGCGAAGCTGGCAATATTATGCTCTATATAATACAAGTAAGAAAAGACAAACTATTTTGGAGGGATTTGTCCAATTGGAATGTTAATAAACAGGCCCTGCGATCTACCCATGCCATTTGCAATGCTCTCTGAGAGGCTTGCATCGCCCATTTCTTTTTTTTTTTTTAAAAACCTTTATTGGTCACAAACAAATAGTACACAGCTTTTTACCTACATCCTGGATGAACAGGCCGGCAGCGTCAATGCAGTGTCATGAGCAAAAAAACAGTGGCTGGCGAGTATCAATCAGTCGACACAGCTCAACGCCTACAACCCATAAGGGCCGGCAGCGAAATAGGAACACAAGCTGTTTAAGTGTGCATTGGTGAGCAGTCACATCAACAATATAGAGTCAGACAGAGAATATTTGAGGTTTCGTTTATCTTCCTTAAGCAACTTAAAAAACCAACAATATCAGTTCTCTCCCAGGATGTGTCCACCATACTCAGTATGTGGCATAAAGGACCGTTCAGCGCAGAGCTGCGGTGCAGTGTATCTCACTGCGGAGTGAATCAAGATCCCGGAGCGGTGCAGCTCTACACCTAGCTGACCTATCTAGTGCCCTGGGAGGGTATGGTTATGACCTAATCAGGGAACGTAACCTGGGGCTACCATCTAGGATGCCATGCTGTGTGTGCTATCATAGAGCGAGGGCCACTCTACCCAAGATCCAGGGGAGCCGCAGACCCGCTGCCCACCCCGTCCGAGTATCCGGCGTGCGGTGTGTAAGTAAATCAGAAAGTGTGCAACCGACCAGGGCGCACTAAGAAACGCTGTGCGTGGTATGCGTTGGAAGGAAAGGAGTAAGTGAGGTGAGGAGATCAATGAGCCACGGGTGCCAGTGGGGGCAGGCGCAGGACAGTGCGCAACGGACGGGCCATCTCCCTCTGAGTCCCCGTGTAGGTCCCTCCCCAATTCGTCCGAGTTCTGAGTCCGTAGGAGATATGTAATGAGGGGCCCCCATAAGTCTTTGGGACGGGATTTGTGAGGCAAGAGGTCAGCATAACTGTGAAGTTGATCCTGCCAGGTTGACATTGTAGCCAGCCAGATCTTGAACTTGGGCGCTCGCCCCCGTCCCCATCTGCACGCCACATGGCGCTTAGCCAACAAAAGTCCCAGCGCGAAAAATTTCCGATGCGCCTTTAACGCGGGGCAGGAGCGGCTCAGCAGGGCAATCATAGGGCAGGGTGCTATACCCACCCCGATCATTTCAGAAAGGGCCACGAACACCGCCACCCAGTAAGTAGCCACTGCCCGGCATGACCATGCCAGGTGCATGAAATCTGCGCCCGCGTTCCTGCATCTCAGACAGCGATCATTGTCCCGGAGTCCGAAGCGGTACAGTTTGGCAGGGGTAAAGTAGAGGCGATGTAAGAATTTAAAATGAACCAGTCGAAGGCGGGCATTACCTGTCACCGCGTTAGTATGAGAACAACTTTCCTCCCACTGTTCATCCGACATTGGAGCTCCCAGATCACTGTGCCAGTCAGTCCGCGCTCTAAGAGAGGGGGGGACGGAGTGCCTGTGCATGCTTATATAACATAGAGACCACATGTGTCGGAGTGACCGCCTGGATCAAAGCATGCAGAGGCGCCATGGTTTCCGGCTCATCCGGGAAGTTAGGCGTGATAGCCTTGATATTTTGCCGAAGCCGAGTGTAAAGGAATGTATCCATTACAGAAGGAGCGGTTTCCCCAAAGAAGTGTACCGACGTGCGAAAGCCTCCCTGGTGTTAGAGATCGCCCCACGTGTGGATCGCGAGCCGCGTGAGCAGTTTGCGTCCAAGTTCCTCGCGGGTAACACTCAGTCTGGGGTCATGTGCCAGAACCATACGAGGAGAATACAGGAATTAACTTCCATATAGTCTGCCATTCGTCTCCAGGCCCGCACAGTGCAATCCACCGTGGTGGGGTCACGAGCCCCCATTCGAGCCTCCGTGTATAGATACCCGGAGGGTTGCTCAGGTCTCATAAACCCATCCTCCACTGCCAGGTGAGCCATAAAGGGGGGTGGGTGGAACCAGTAGACAGCAAAGTGGCCCTGGGCGCAATCATAGTATCGCTGAAAGTTAGGTACATCTAGCCCACCCTGATGATAGGGCAACATAAGTGTCCGCAACCCGATCCTGGCCTGCTTCCCACCCCAGATAAGACGAGACAGCTGAGAGTTGAGGGTCCGGAAGAAGCATGCCCCTGGGCTATACGGTATATTGGTAAAAAGGTATAACAATTTGGGAAGCACCACCATCTTAATCAGGGAGATACGACCCGCCATGGACAGCGGGAGATGGATCCAATGCGTGATTTTATCCGAGAGTTTGTCTATGACAGTCCCGTAGTTAGCTCTAATAAGGGCCTCCCGGTTCCTGGTCACTCTAACCCCCAGGTATGTTATCTCGTCCGCCTCCCACACCAAGGGGTAATCTAGAGGGAACTGCGCAGTGTTATCAGTCAAGGGGAACAAGGCTGACTTTGTCCAGTTTATTTGTATTCCCGCTATAGCTCTGAATTTAGTTATCTCACGCAATAAAGCGTTAAGGTTCTCTTGCGGTTTGTGAACGTACAGCGTCATGTCATCCGCATATAACGCAATAAGTAGTTGGCGCTCTGGATAGATAAGAGATCGGTGTTTGTGATGTTGCCGAAGTTTGGCCGCCAGGGGTTCTATAGCGATAGCGAATAGGACTGGAGAGAGAGGACACCCCTGTCGGGTGCCTCTGTGGATAACGAAAGGAGCAGAGCGGGCCCCATTGAGCAGGACCGTAGCTTGAGGCTGGCGGTACAACAACCGGATCCAGTCCAGGAAGTTGAAGGGCACCCCCATCCGTTCCAGTAAGGCCAGAAGGTAATCCCACTCGAGTGAGTCAAACGCCTTAGTGGCGTCAAGACAAACCGCAGCAGCCTCACACCTGGGATCAATATCCTGTATCACCGCCTGCAGCGTACGCAGGTTGTGAGAAGTCGCCCGATTCGGGACAAACCCGGCCTGATCTGGGAGGACGAGACGCTCCATCAGGAGGTTAAGGCGTGTAGCTAGTACCTTTGCCAGTATTTTACTATCCGTATTCAACAAAGAGAGGGGCCTGTACGAGTCGCAGTGCTCTGGGGGTTTACCCGGCTTCAACAGAGATGTGATGAGGGCTTCGCGCATCGTACCCGGCAATATACCCCCCTCCAGGGTGGAGCAGTACACTTGCTTCAGTATAGGGGCCAGGACATGGATGAAGGTTTTGTAAAAGTCTATCGGTAACCCGTCCGATCCCGGCGCCTTGCCCGACTTCATGGACATTATCGCGTCCTTTATCTCATCAAGTTCTAATTCATGATGTAGGAATTTCTGCTGGGATGGGCCAAACCAGGCAATTGCAGTGTCATCAAGGTACTCATGCAATGCAATCGGTGTCGTCCTGTGGGAGGTGTACAGTCCGGTGTAGTGATCAGTAAGGACTCGGAGTTGGGCCGCAAGATTCCGCTGCGGGACGCCGTGTTCGTCTAGCAGGGAGGCCACGTAGTTTCGGTACCTAGGGGGCCGGACTGCAGAGGCTAATGCTCTACCGGGTCTGTCACCTTCGCCATACACCCGCGCAACATAAGGCTTCCCTAGGAACTTGCATTCCTTAGCAGCAGCTTCAGTGTATTCATTCAGTTTCTCTCTAAGTTGCGCCGCGACCCCCTGATCCCGCGCGTTCCGCGCCATCTCGCGCTCCAGGTGCAGCAGCTCGGCCTCCCGCTTGCGCACTTCTCCGCGCTGGCATTTGAGGACTCCCCCCCCTTTAGCTATGCACCACCCCCGTACGGTAACTTTGAAAGCTTCCCATACCGTAGTGAGGCTGGAGACTGAGTCAGTATTACGGTCAAAGAAGTCTGTTATGTCGTCTTCTAATTCCGCCGTAAAGGCAGAGTCTGTGAGGTGCGCAGGGTTGAGGCGCCAGTTCAAGTACGGGGATAAATCGAGGGGTATGCGTAGTGACAGTAGAACAGGTGAGTGATCCGAGAATGTGCGAGCCAGGTGAAGCGCCTTGACCAACCAAGGGGTGAGGCCCGCCGACAGAAATACATAGTCAATGCGAGCCCAAGTAGAATGTACAGCAGAGTAATGCGTGCCCTGTCTGAGTGAGGGGTGGAGGTGCCTCCACGCGTCCACCCGCTATGTTTACCAAAGTGCGTTGGGTGTGAGAGTAGTGCGACGGCTGTGGGTGCGACCTGTCCATCACGGGCCTGAGCGCGGTATTGAAGTCGCCCCCCAGGATGACATGAGAGATACCCAGGGTTTGTATCTTGCCCCACATGGTGAGAAGCGCGGACGGGTCATCTGTATTGGGGCCGTAGTAGCAAGCAAACAATATTGTGTGAGAGTGCAGTTTACCCCAGATCATGCAGTATCTGCCACAAGACCCCACCTCGGTTCCCGCAGGTATAAACCCCGTCCCACGTCGCACCAAAATGGTCACACCCCTAGCATAAGTTGAGTAAGATGAAAACACCCTACAGGCAGCCCAGCGTGATGCGAAAGAGGGGGTCCTGGCAGTAAATGTGTCTCCTGAAGCATGGCAATAGACGCTCCCTGCCTGTCCAGGTACCCCAGGACCAGTCTCCGCTTTCTCTGGTTATTCAACCCACGCACGTTCCAGGAGACCAGCTGAAGCTGCAGCGCTGGCCGCGTGTCCGCTACGTCCTCCATTGACCCAGACATAGAAATGTTTGGCATGTATTCATGGCATGTAATTTCACATAGCATTCATTGTAGCAACCAAAACAAACCCCCCAAATAACCACCCCAGCTTCCCATTTCCGTACATTCGTCACTAGTGAGTCAGTGGTTCGAAAAGGAAGTCGGAGCATATGCCCACCCACACCGGCAACCCCAACTGGCCGGGTACATAGAACCTTCCCTTCCCTCTCCATCCCTATCAATACCAACCCAACAAGCAAAAAATATAGAACAGCAATCCCTACCCCACTGAGGGGGGGGGTGCATTGGGGTTCGCCCATCGGGGGGACAATGTCTAGGGGCGCCCAACCTGCCAACCACCTCCCTACTTACACCCACAAGAACCCAGACGCATGTCTGGCCTCTCAGTGTGGGACGGAGGTGGGTGACCGAGCACAAAATTTAACAGTGACCAGTTCAAGCATTAGTAGTAGGAGAAAGGTACCTCACCGGGGTATGCATTATCTTGATCGGGCAAGTTCAGCATCGGCATGCGCAAGAGACTGTGGCGCCACCACAAACGTGGTCAGTCCTGTTGCCCCATCGGTGAGGGCGATCTAGAGCGCTGTAGTGCAGCACTCTCTCTAGCTAGGTCTTTCTTATGTTGCTTGAGGAAGTCTTCCACGTGTTGCGGTTGTTGAAAGAAAAGTTGTTTGCCTTGGTGAGATATTTTCAATTTCGCAGGGTATAGCATGGCGTATGGAATCTCCTGGGCTTGTAATTTCTTTTTTACCCCTGCAAATTTCCGTCTGGCCTCCTGCACAGATGCAGTGAAGTCGGGGAAGAAGGACAGCGTTGTATTGCCGTGTCTCACTGTACCAATCTCCCGCGCACGTCGCAGCACAGCGTCTCTATCCCTGTAGTTAAGGAATCGCGCAATGATGGGCCGTGGAGGGGTCCCAGGAGGGGGGCGGGCAGCTAAGGATCTGTGTGCTCTTTCCACGATGAGGTGTGAGGAGAAGGAGTCTTTCCCAAAGAGCTCAATCACAAGATTCTCAACGTAAACCTCCATTTTCCCAGTATTGGTGGATTCCGCAAGGCCAAGAATGCGGACGTTATTGCGTCGGGACCTCGCCTCCAGGTCCTCGTTCTTGTCCGCAATTACTTTGAGAAGCCTGTCCATTTGGGTCACCTGTTTGCCCGTGGAAGCGGCGCCGTCTTCCAGGGTAGAGATCCTTTCCTCAGTTTCCTTAATTCGGGTATCATGTTGTTCCAGTTTAGCCACCACACTGTCCAGTCGGGCATTGACGGTATCAATCTTGGAGTCGATGGTCGATAGGCTTTGCTTCATGCCCAGTAAAAGGGATTTCCAGTCCTCGTCCGGGGGCTCGGCGGCCGGAGGCCCGCTCCCCGCTCCGGGCGTCGCCTGGGGTTTTTTCTTGGTCTCGAACGGTAACTTGGACTGTCGAGCGTCACTGCGGCCCATGGCGCGGCCAGAAGGCAATCCCCGCACCGCCCGCAATGTAAACCGCAGGGGCCAGAACGGCTGAGAGATGAAGAAGGGTCTTCTCACCAATATCCCCCTGCAGTAGCCAAACTGGCGATGGAGCCTGGCCTCTATCCGACTGGCGGGCGGTAGTAGGCCGTATCACCCAGGTCTAGGTAGGTTCCAGCCCAGGCCCTCCACAGCAATACAAGTGGAAACGTTTCAATATGGTGCCAATAAGTGCTTCGAGTCGCGCGGAGACGAGTGACACAGGCGGGGTCCGGACCAGCCCGCTGGCGAGGTCAAGGTGGGATCTTCCTCCCTGCTCACAGGCCACGTAATCCCAGAGTCGCGTGGTGAGCCTCGCCCGCTCTGGGACCACCGGGGGGCCACACGCCTCGGCGACCCTGCCTGCGAGGCGCGAGACAGCCCGCAAGGGGTGCTAGTATTAGGGACGGAGGGAGGAGGGCCGAGTCCAACAAGGTTCAGTAGGGCCGCAGCTTGCAGCGTGAGATTGGCCCATGTGGCCGGTCCAGCCTCGGCACCAGCAGCTACCTCGGGCAGAATGCGGCGGAGGGCCCCAAGGGGCATCCGTGGGTCACTAGCGGGCGGGTAGAGCGCGGTCTCCAATCTCGGCTCTGGAATGCCGCTCAGCCCCGGTGCCGCGTAATGCGAAAACCCTTCCCTGCATACATCAGGCCGCAGTAGGTCTTCGGACACCTCCCCCGGAGCGCAGGGCCATCGGCGGCGTAGATGAGCCCCAAAGCCAGGCAGCTCCACAACAAGGCCGACACCGCAGCTACCCGTTCGGCTCACGTCCCCCGGTCGAACCGGCAGCCTTACAGCCCAGTGCCGGAGCAGCAGCCCAGATCAGCGGGTAGTGACCGGTCAAGGTCCCCGGCGCGCACACCCTCCACGAGCCGCTCACCTCTGCAATCCGCAGGCGATATCTCCACTGATGCGGCGGTCACGTTTCCTCCCGTGCCGCAATGTCCTCGTGGGCCTCCGCGCCCACCACGCCGCGCAGGCCCCAAAGCTGCGGGGTTTCCTAGCGGGCACGCGCCAACGGACCTCAGGCCTCCAACAGACACCACTCTCCGCCCTGAGGAGCCGCAGCAGATATCTTGGCTCTCCAACGTGCGATCGCGACGATCCGGACACTGCCACAGTCAGCAGGCTCTTGCGGGCACAACGGTGAGGGTTCCAGGCAGGATATCACGGTCAGGATGGCATGCAGGATGTTGAAAGTGCCCGGTCGGGCGGGAGCCTCACTACAGTGCGTCCCCCTTGCATCGCCCATTTCTTTGTTGCATCAGTCTAACTAATTCTAGGAAGTTGTGATAAGTGATAAGAATAGCGCTAAAAGTACCCATAAGCTAATAGGAGGTAGCCAGAACTCATAGAGTACGGGTGAAAGAATGGTCTCTTGACACATCTAGCATAGTGATTCCTTTATTGTGTAGTACATTCTTTACAAAATGTAGAACGGGCAGAACACCTGATCCATGGAGGGGAGCCTCATTGGTGACACAAGAAGGAGATTATGGGCTGCCCTGCTAATTACTAACACCAGCCTATGTTGTGACCAATCTTTAAAATCTTTGGGCAGGTACTGCAGGTATTTGATGTAGTGGGTTATTAGGGAAGGAAATATACCAGCAACACAAATGAGCATCCAGTTGGGAACAATGACAATGCACAATGCAGTGGCTCTTATCCTCTTAGCAAGACCTGCTCATAGGAGGGGTAGTGGGAGCGGCCCCCCTGGGCATGGGCCCGTGCCCCACCCCACCCAGGGTCCAAATAGACCTTCTGTCCCTCCTGGGAGTCAGATATGGTATTAACCCTAATCTGAACCCGCCCCCCCCTTCTGGGGGACTGAAACCCCGCTAGACATCAGTGATTTCAAAATGATGCCAAAACGAACAAAATAATGGGGCGACTTACCCTTCTCCAGAGGGGTCAATAGTGTCTTTCTGCCCCAAACGTGGCACTTGAGGGTAAAAATCCACTTAACACCAGGGATTTTGCCTCGCAAGGGCCTCCAATGACCTTGGTTTATTCAGTTCCTGTCGCGGGCACTATGCCCAGCTACAAAAGTGGCACAAAGTTTTTATCGGCACAAGTGGAGTAACGCTAGGTGGTAGGAATTTTATGGATACCTGCGGCTTCCAGAAGTTTTGATTACAAAAATGTAAGGAAAATGCGTGATTTCAAATAAAGTTTGAAGATTACAGGTCATTGTGGGTAAGAAAATGTTGTGGGATCCATGCAAGGCACACCACCTGAGACTCCCCCAGGTGTCTAGTTTTCAAAAATGTGCAGGTTTCCTTAGGTGCCCGCAGAGCTATGGCTCAAAATCTACAGCTATCCATTTTGCAAAAACGGGGTCAGTTTTTTTTTTTTTTTTTTTTTTTTTTAAACCTTTATTTAGCACTGTGTACAAGACAAATACGGGCCTACAACCATCCGGCCGGCCTCGACAATTTTGAAGCTTGATAGCAAAGTATATGTCCACTCGGTGGCACGGCAGCACATAAAAGCATACGACCTAAATTACAATAAATCCACGTGCACCGAGTGGCAGGAGACAGCAAGGTTAATTTTAAAAAATTTTATGTAAGGAGATACAGAAACTAGAACGGATCAGTGTACAGAACAGACGATCATATGATAAATGGGTAACAGCCAACAGGAGAGTCAACTAACAGTGAACACATCTAAAATGGAGGCACGAAACTATAATACCAGGATATAGATACGCAGCGAGGTGTGCCTCCCAGCCGCTACCCTCCTAACAGCAGTCCCCCCCACTGACCCTAGAAAAAGACGTAAGAAAAGGACGGAAAAAGGAAAAAGAAGGCCCATAGAAATAAAAAAAAAATGTGCCGAAGAAGACCCCCCACCCTACACGCATGCCGAGGCTATGGCCTACCCCCCTCTAGCTACGTGTCTGTCGCCCCATAGGAACCCGAAATGTAGAATTAAGAAAAGAAGAAAGGAAAAAGAACCATAGAAAAGGAAGAGTGCACTACCCTATTACTCCCAGGAAAAGGAGAGCGGGGAGGAGCCCACCCCACTGCCGAACTCCCGGACTCCCGCGCCGCCCATACCTCCTGCGCCATGTACAGCACAGTATCAAAAGACCCACGTAAACCCGGTGGTCTCGAATCAATACCCCCCAGCACTTCAGTACGTCACAAGTCTGCCCCCCGGCAGAAGAAGGAAACAGGGGGCGAAATCACAGCGACATGTAGCAAAAAACAGGTCATTAAAAACTACTCAGCCAATATAGCAAAACGTGTATCAGTCCAGGTCTCCGTCCGCCGATCCAACCAAAGCGACAACGAGCCTGCCATCACCCCTGTCCGGACCGGCAGATGTAGTTCAGGCCCGTCCATTGCTGCGAGTCACCTTCAGCCAGGACAAAGAGACAAGATGGCCGCTCTCGAGGAAAGGGGACAATAAAGCCGTATCGTACCTCAGGGTCCCAAACGCAGCAGTAACATGCCACAGAAGCTCCAGCGATAGGTGCCTTCAGGGTAACATCTGGCAAGGGAAGTGAAAGGCTAGGTCTCAACAGGTAGTTCGTAGGCAGAGTCACAGCGTTCAAAATGGAGGGTGTCCCTGCAACTGTATCCGTGTCGATGGGTTGACGCGTTACATTGTAGCCAGGAGGACTCCGCGCCACCGCCCCTCCGCTCTGCAACATTGTTTCACCTCCAGGAGAAAACATGGGCGGCGGGGGATCCTCCAGCCGGGAACGTCCCGTTGCGAACAGTGCCTCATCGATTCTCCGGGTCAGCGCCCAGCAAGTACTCCGCATCGCCACTTTTAACGCCACGAGGGCGGCCAATACATCCCCACAGGTCGGGTCTCTCTGTACCATGCATCGGTCCGCCCTATCCCGCTGCTCCTCCGATGCGGCAATCAGCTCCGGGGCACATGGGCGCGCAGACCCTGCGAGTCCAGGGTCAGCCAGCGTCTCAGCAAGAAGAACAGGCGCCATCGTCATCTCCACTGCAGGCACTTAGTAGCGGGACAAAAGTGACCATGTATACCGGAGATCCGAGGATGTAGACACCGGAAAAACTTTGTGCTCCACTCGGGAACTGCACAGGGCGAGAGCGCCCCTCGGTTGCCGTGAGGACCGGCCGTTCGCCGCAGGAAGACACTTCAAAATGGAGTCCGCTCGCTGTTCTTCAGGGTGGCTGAGGAGAGCTAGTATTAGGGGGCTCCAACGTCGTCCACACCACTGCCAGCGCGGGGGGGAGTCCGACCCGGACGTAAGGGTCCGACTCCAGTCGCACGGCCAGCGTTGTCACCCCCGCGACCACCCGCAGTAATCCAGCTCAGCACCCCGTCCACATCCCTCGGCGTCCAGCGGCGGCCATACACGCAGGGACCAGGGGGAGCGCCGGAGGTCGAAGCAAACACCGAGTCTGCTACCAAACCCGCCGACAAAGGTGTCAGGAGAACGCCAGTCACTTCAGTGCCGGTAATCCGCGGCGGTAGAGCGGCGCAGGTCAGGAGAATTGGTCAGGATTATCAAAGGAAGCCGGACGGTCCACGGAGCCGGGAGCTCAAGCGTCCGTCCCGTCGGCCATCTTGGCTCCTCCCCCACGGGGTCAGTTTTGAGTGCAAAAATATTGTGTGTCCATGTTGTGTTTTGGGCCGTTTCCTATTGCAAGCATTATGCCTACCTACACAAGTAAGGTACCATTTTGTTACGGGTAACGTAGGGCAATGCTGGGTTAAAGGAAATCTGTGGCTCCCCGCAGATTCCAGAACTTTCCAGAACAGACATGTGAGAAAAATATATTGTTTTTGTCAAAGTTTGAGGTTAGCAAGGAATTCTAGGTAACAAAACCTGGTACGAGCTACTCAAGTCAGCCCTCCCTGGATTCCCCTTGCTGTCTGCTTTTCAAAAATGTAAATGTTCGCTAGATTTCCATAGGTGCCGTCTGAGAGAGGGCCCAAAATTCACAGCTACCCCCCTTGCAAAAAAAGGGTCAATGTTAAGTGGAAAAATGTGATGTAGCCATGTTGCGTTTTAGGACGCATCCTGTCGCTGGTACTAGGCCTTCCCGCAAAAGTGAGGTACCATTTTCATCATAAAAATGTATAGGTTTGCTGGGTTTCCATTGGTGCTGGCTGAGCTAGGTCCCAAAATCCACAGCTACCCCCACCTTGCAAAAAAAAGGTCAGGGTTGAGTGGAAAAAAGTGATGTATCCATGTTGCTTTTTGGGCCGTATCCTGTCACTGTTACTAGGCCTACCCCCTTAAGTGAGGTACCATTTTCATGGGGAGACTTGGGGGAATGCTCGGTAGAAGGACATTTGAGGCACCCTGCAGATTCCTGGACTTTCCATCACAGAAGTGTGGGAAGAATATGTTTATTTAGTAAATGTTTGAGGTTTGCAAGGAATTCTGCGTAACAAAACCTGTTGTGAACCATGCGAGTCACTCCAGCCTCGATTCCCCTAGGTGTCTCATTTTAAAAAATGTACAGGTTTGCTAGGTTTCCCTAGGTGCCAACTGAACTAGGGCCCAAAATGCACAGCGACCCACCTTGTAAAAAAAGGGTCAGTTTTGAGTGGCAAAATGTGATGTTTCTATCTTGCGTTTTGGGACGATTCCTGTTGCGGGCACTGGGCCTACCCACACAATTATGGTACCATTTTTATCTTGAGATTTGGGTGAAAGGTGGGTAGAAAGAAATCTGTGACTCCCCTCAGAGTCCAGAACTTTTCATCACAGAAATGTGAGAAAAACATTTTTTAGCCAAAGTTTGAGGTTAGCAAGGAATTCTGAGTAACAAAACCTGGTGAGAGCCACGTAAGACAACCTGCCCTAGATTTCCCTAGGTGTCTAGTTTTTAAAAATGTATAGGTTTGCTGGGTTTCCATTGGTGCTGGCTGAGCTAGGTCCCAAAATCCACAGCTACCCCCACCTTACAAAAAAAAGGTCAGGGTTGAGTGGAAAAAAGTGATGTATCCATGTTGCTTTTTGGGCCGTATCCTGTCACTGTTACTAGGCCTACCCCCTTAAGTGAGGTACCATTTTCATGGGGAGACTTGGGGGAATGCTGGGTAGAAGGACATTTGAAGCACCCCGCAGATTCCAGGACTTTCCATCACAGAAATGTGAAGAAAATGTGTTTTCGTTGTTAACGTTTAAGGTGAGACCTGGTGAGAGCCACACAAGTCACCCCACAATAGATTGTTTAGTTTTAAAAAATGTACAGGTTTGCTAGGTATTCTCAGGTGCTGGCTGGGCTAATGCTCAAAATCCACAGCTACCCACATTGGAATTAAGGGTCATTTTTGAGTGGGAAAACGTGATGCGTCCATGTTGCATTTTGCCCGTTTCCTTTCACAGGCACTCGGCCTAATCTCAAGTGAGGTGCCATTTTTATCGACAGAGAGGTGGGGGCATAGAATAGTAAAACCTTTTCTACTACCAATTGCTTTTCACTGCATTTGTGCCTTCCAACTGTAAGCCAGTGTGTAAAAAAGAAGACATTTTGAAAAATACCCCCTAAATCTTATGCTGGTACGTGCACCCACAAATTCAGAGATGTACAATTGACTACTGTTTCTAAACTTGACATCTTATGCCCATTTCAGAAATATATAGGTTTCCTTGATACCCATTTTTCAATCTACATTTTTCACCATATTGGTATATACTCGGTACACAATGAAAAACCATTGTATGGTGTAGTTCAGTTGTTGGCTCTGGGTATGTTGGGTTCTTGGAGATCCTACAAATCCTATATACACCTACAACCAGTAGATCCTAGCGGACCAAAAGGATATATTGTTTTTGTAAATTAGACATTGTAACAGAATTTTGTCTACATCTCAGAAATCTATAGCTTTCCTAGATCATCCACTGGTTTCCCACTTGTTTCCACCAAAAAACGGAAGTAGGTTAATGTAGGAGAGTAGGGTCTGCTATCCTATGGTCACCCCAAATTTTTGCTTTTTGCTTCACTGCTTTTTGACATATTGAGGCTGTGGGCCTGCCAATCAGACCCCCAGCCTGCTGTTCTCTCTACTAAATTTACACTATGCACCCTAGGTGCATAACCAATTGGAAGTGGATCACCCTGTGAGCCCCTGTACCAGTGTACACTAGGTACCCAGGGCATTGGTGTATCTAAGGCCTGCCAGGGGCTGAAGCATGTATTATGCCACCCCAGGCTTGGCCTAACAAATTTGACACAACTGGCTGATCACTCAGCTGGGGTAAGTTGGTGTAACCACCTCTTACTTAGGTGTAGTATACCTATACCTAACCTTAAATGGGACACATGGTAACCTATAAGTCACTCCTATGGCAGGCCTTAACAATCCTGAAGGCAGAGTGCTTGGTTCCATGTGAGATGGTGCTCTGGCATGAGCTGAGCCTGTCTGCAGTGGTCGGAACCACTTCCTTCTACTGTTTCCAGATATCGTCATACCATATACTCTTAAGTGCATTATGAACCTCGCGGTTAAATGCTAACTTTGGTTTGGCTTTATCAAAACATGTCGAGTAAGGTGTCATACGAATTGGAATACTAACCCCTCGCCAATTCTGGCAACGGGGTTAGCATTCCACCCTTCTAGAGGGACACGACATGTACAGTACCTGAAACCCGGGTAAAATCAGACATAGCCTCAGCTCCACAAAATGGATGCTGCCACCACAGACACAAGTCTGCCCTCCTGCTGCTGGGAGTCCTTCCAGCTTGGGCGGTGTGGACAAAGGGTTTCCAGCCAGGGGAGGTGCGTGCACCACCCCAGACAGGATTTTGTGTATTGGTCAGGTAGGGCTTGAAAGGAACCAGACATGCCTGAGGCTCACAAGGAGCCTCGGTGCATATGCCAGTTCAAACCGGTCCTGGGGCACACCAGCCCTGGACCTGGGGCGAGCTGGACAAAGGATTGGGGGTGTAACCACCCCCCTTCCTGGTCCCACCCATAGAGAGGGACCTAGCAGGTAGTCCGGCCCCTAGAATCCGCTTAAAGGTAGGAGCTGTGTCCTAAGACTTTAGACATCCTGGAATCAACTTGAAACTAAGAAGAAGACGGGAACTTCGACGCTCTGCCGCACAGAGGACTGAAGCTAATCTCCCCTGTGGTCAGGGAGTGACCACCTTGCTAACGCAAGCACCATCCAGCGAATCAACGTCTGCTTTGCCGCCGCCTCCCGCCGGAGCCTGAGCCCAGAGACTGACAAGACCTGGACCTCCAGACCTCTCACCGCCCAATTCACAGTCTCTGAAAAAGAGAGACCCGTGGAGGCAACGAGACACGTGGAGCCAGCCATCTTGAAACGACCACGACAAGCTGCAAGTGCAACAACCGAGGCTCCCTCCAAGTTGTGCTTTGGGATCTGAGAAGCCCAACCCTCGAGCAGCATCTGCACCAAAGGTGAGCCCTCCAGCATCTCCACGATCTGCGTGGGGCCCTTCTGCATTTTGCCACTCGACGCGCCTAACCGGTTGCTGGCCCGCTGGCTAGTGGCCATCTTGGCGACGAACTTCAAGAAATACACCGCTGGTCTGGTTGCTCCAGACTGGCCCTTGCTCCCCTCCAAAGGAGCAGTCCCTCTGACCTTGCTGGTCAGAACCATCAGCTTATTTCGTTTTCCACAACAATTGCTTTTGCCAAGGCTTGTTTGCTTCGATCAAGTGGCCGACACCGCCGACAGCGAGAGCCTGCGTGGGACAGCTCGTGAACCGACTCCTGGACGTCGTCGACCTTCAGGGACCACGTGGCTGCAGAGACAAGCTACACCTTTCTTCCTGTTTGCACCCAACATCGCCTGGTACCCACCTGGTGCCACGCTGGTCACTGGCTAGTGACTGTGAACACTGTCCCCTCTGCTTACAGGTCTTCTACAACTCCAATCCACTCTTGGATCCACCGCATCTCTTCCGGACCGACCGCCTGCAGCATCTTTGTCTTCAGGCTCCACTGAACAGATAGAAGAAAACCGACGCACTTCAACACCTATGCACCCGCTTCCTGTGGGTGAGGTAAAGCTGGCACTCCGGTGCCCAAGTGTAGAGTAACATCTCTAGTGTCTGTGTTTCCAATCTTGAGTTCATAGTCCATCCGGAAGATCCTTTTTGCAGTAACTTTGTAACTTTTACGCACCCATTGAAAACCTATGGGAGCACGCGTGTGACTATTTGCTCTGCACACGCAACCCGTGGACCTCCTGGTCACTAACTAAAGTTAGCTCCTTGTAGGCCCAGCGATTCTAGAGGCCCTAGGCCTTTTCCCTTTTCTGTTCGTGGTACTCATACCACTATTTTAGTATATGGTTCGAGCGGCCACCAGGGCCTATCCATATAAAATGCAACTTCTGTGTATTCTACTGTAATCTTGTTTGACGATTTGTGCTCCTGTGCTCATAAAGAGACTAGGGGTTACTTTGAGAAATAAATACATATATATTTTCAATATATATCTGTGTGGTGTCCTTTCATTGGTATAAAGGGGGGTTACATTTGGTAAAACAGCCTGCTTAACACGCTTCACGAGTTTAGCCTCAAAGACTGCTTAGCCTACGCTACCACTAGGGCAGCTAGTCCGAAAAGGTTGACTTACAACCACACCATAAGGGTTGCTTGGCATGGTACAAGGTGATCACTTTAACTAGTGAGCATCATATACCAGGCCAACTTCTCACATTGGTGAGCAGCGGTTGGATTTGAGCTTGCTGTGTTTTACCATTGTAATCTCTTGGTTACCAATTGAAAGATCACATAGGTACCTATAGGTATATATAAAACAAGATTAGATATACTTAAGTTCTACTGAACTTAGTGTTGTAGAGCAAAGGGAGTAGCACACCCTGACTACAACTACTAGATAGGTTTAGTAGGTAAACCCAAGTGTAGGTAGATTGCAACACATCCACCCACACTTAAGAGCAATGGCTGGGGCAGAGGGGTCCACCGTACCCATCTCTGTTGAGAGTGACCCCCAGAGGGCACCATCCATCTTTGCTACCCTTAATCAAAATGAGCTCAGGCAGTTGGCAAATATCAGGGGCCTTAAACAGCCCAAGAATCCTACTTCTGCTGAACTCAGGGAGCTTTTACAGGCTGATGAAGATCAGAAAGCTCTCAGGAAAGCCTCCCAGTTAGGCCCCTTAGGGTCAGGAACAGGAGGCCCCCCTTCTGAAGATGCTACTGAAGTACCCCTTTCCAATAGTCATCCCTTAGGTGAGAATCATACTACAGAGGAGGAAAGTGGTGGGGATACAGAAGAGAGTGAGGATGAAGGGAGAACTAGCCCAGTGCCAAGTGTTATACGTGGCCCAGCTAACTTAAGGCTACTGGGGACTGACAATGGGATCACCCCATTGGATCTCCCTAGTGGACTTAACCAGGGGCTTGGGAGGCAAAGGAATCACTCAGGTGAATCTAATGCTTCTCATACCTCTAGAGGCTCTCAAGGTCACTCCAGGAGAAGGATGACCACCCCTCAGAGGAGGGAGCATGAGGCCAGAATGCAAGAAGCCCAGCTGAGGATCAGGAAGCAGGAGCTAGAAGTAGCCCTGATGGAAGAGAAACTGAGCAAGGCTAGGCAGCATAAAGAGAGTGGGTCTATACCCACTGGTGGCAGCATTGTCCCTAAGGACAAAGATAGGGTCTTTGATAATAGGAACCCGTCTAAGGTTGTGCCCCCCTACAAAAGTGGGGATGACATCCACAAATGGATGACTGCTCTTGAGAGAGCCTGCAAAGTGCAGCAGGTTCCTGAAGACCAGTGGGCAGCAATCCTCTGGCTCTCCTTTGAAGGAAGAGGCAGAGACAGACTCCTCACTACTAGAGAAGAGGATGTCAGAAATTACAGAGTCCTGAAGAGTGTCCTAGTTGATGGGTTAGGCTTAACCACTGAACAGTACAGGTTAATGTTCAGAGACACCCAGAAGACACAGACTCAGGACTGGTCTGAATACATTGAATGTGCCACTAAGGCTTTGGAGGGTTGGTTGCTGGGAAGTAAGGTATCTGATTATACAGGATTGTACAATTTGATGATGAGAGAACAGATTTTAAATAACTGTCAAAACCAGCAACTGCATCAACACTTGGTTGACTCTGATCTGACCTCTCCCCAAGAATTGGGAAAGAAGGCAGACAAATGGGTCAGAACCAGGGTTAAGTAAAAGAACCAGAACCAGGGCCAAGGGGGTGATCAGAAGAAAACAGACCAAAAGGGTGGAGATCAGAAATCTAAAGACCAGAAGTCTTCAACAGGGCCCCAAACTACTGCTAAGGAGGGTGGGTCCCAACAACAATCTAAAGGAAAGAAGAAAGAAGGTCAAAAGAAACCCTGGTGCAATCATTGCAAGAATACAACTCACTGGACTAGTGATTGTAAGAAGGGTGGAGCCCCCAACACTGTTGCCCCTAAGGCACCTGCTCCCAGTACTACTGTTAGCAGTGTTGGTCCCCAGACAAAGGGTGTAGTGGGAATCACTATGGGAACTGAAGGAGATTCTGACTTAGACAGAACCCTGACACAGGCAGTCTTGATCTGTGATGGGGACATTGATTTGTCCCTGACTGTGAGCCCCAGTAACCTGGGCAAGTACAGACAGACTCCTTTAATTAATGAAAAAGTGGCTCAAGCCTACAGGGACACATGTGCCAGTGTCACTATGGTGACACCAGGCTTTGTGGATCCTGGACAGTACATACCAGGTGAGAATTACCTGGTGACCAATGCCAGAAATGCCACTACTTCACATAGTGTGGCAGTTGTTAACTTCTCGTGGGGAGGGGTAACTGGCCTCAAAAGGGTTGTGGTTAGTGCAGACCTCCCAGTAGAATGTTTGTTGGGCAATGACCTAGAGAGTTCTCTATGGTCTGAAGTGGAGTACAGGACACATGCAGAGATGTTAGGTATATCACCACATGTCCTTGCTGTGACCAGGTCACAGGCCAAAAAGTGCCTTACTGAACCTCAGGTCTTGGATCCTGGAACAATGGACCAAGCACCTACCAAGAAGAAGAACAGGAGGGTCAAGGCAGTGCCTTCCCCCTGCCTCAGAGTGATGATCAACCTTCCCAGGAAGCTGATCTAGAGAACCCTGAAGGAACTGTCCCTGAAGAGCTTGAACCTGATCAGGTTGAGTTTCTGGGGACAGGGGGACCTTCAAGGGCTGACTTGAGGCAGGCTCAGTTATCATGTCCCTCTCTTGAACCCCTCAGACAGCTGGCTGCTGCTGAGGCTGCTGGGAATGCTCAAGGTACCCATAAAGTGTATTGGGATGAAGGGCTCCTTTATTCAGAGGCTAGAGACCCCAAGCCTGGTGCAACCAGGAGGTTGGTTATAAATCTGCAATTTAGGGGCTTCCTTCTTACCTTGGCCCATGATATTCCTTTAGCAGGACACTTAGGCCAGAACAAGACTTGGGACAGGCTTGTCCCTCACTTTCACTGGCCTCATATGAATGAAGATACAAAGGAGTTTTGTCGCTCCTGTGTGACCTGCCAAGCCAGTGGCAAATCAGGTGGCACAACAAAGGCCCCCCTAATACCACTACCTGTGGTGGGGGTCCCCTTTGAAAGAGTGGGAATAGATATAGTGGGTCCCATGGATCCTCCCACTGCATCTGGGCACAGATTTATACTGGTGGTAGTGGATCATGCCACCAGGTATCCAGAGGCAATTCCCCTTAGGACCACTACAGCACCTGTTGTGGCCAGGGCCCTGCTGGGAGTATTCTCCAGAGTGGGGTTTCCTAAGGAGGTGGTTTCTGACAGAGGTACCAACTTCATGTCAGGATACTTGACAGCTATGTGGAAGGAATGTGGTGTCAACTACAAGTTCACCACCCCTTATCACCCACAATGCAATGGGCTTGTTGAGAGATTCAATAAGACCCTAAAGGGTATGATCAAAGGATTACCTGAAAAGCTTAGGCGAAGATGGGACATCCTCTACCCTGCCTTCTGTTTGCTTACAGAGAGGTCCCACAAAAAGGAGTTGGATTCAGCCCCTTTGAATTGTTGTTTGGGCACCCTGTAAGAGGCCCACTGTGTTTGGTGAAGGAAGGATGGAAGTTACCTCTCAAAAAGCCTAAACAAGACATAGTGGACTATGTACTCAGTCTCCGCTCCAGGATGGCTGAGTATATGGAGAAGGCATCCAAAAACCTTGAGGCAAGCCAGGCCTTACAGAAGGCTTGGCATGACCAAAAGGCTGTCTTGGTTGAGTGTCAGCCAGGACAGAAGGTATGGGTAATGGAGCCAGTGGCCCCAGCAGCACTCCAAGACAAATGGTCTGGACCCCATACAATCCTGGAAAAGAAGGGAGAGGTCACCTACTTGGTGGACCTAGGAACTCCCAGGAGTCCCCATAGGGAACTCCATGTTAACAGGTTAAAAGCATATGTTGACAGGGCAGACATGGGCTTGCTCATGGCTACAGATGAGGGACAGGAGGAAGAGAGTGACCCTCTCCCAGACCTGTTGTCTCAGAACCCTGAAGATGGCTCAGTGGAAGGAGTGACCCTTGGAGGCAACCTCACTGCCCATCAGCAGACTGAATGTAGACAAGTTCTACAATCATTTCAACATCTGTTTTCCTTGATACCTAGCCAAACTGACTGGTGTACCCATGTGGTGGACACTGGTGACAGCCTGCCTGTAAAGAACAAGCTTTACAGACAACCTGACCACGTCAGGGACTGTATAAAGGCTGAGGTACACAAAATGCTGGAATTGGGTGTCATTGAACCCTCAGAGAGCCCCTGGGCTAGCCCAGTGGTTCTGGTCCCCAAACCTCACACCAAAGATGGCAAGAGAGAGATGAGGTTCTGTGTGGATTACAGAGGACTCAATGCTGTCACCAGGACAGATGCACATCCTATTCCAAGGGCAGATGAGCTCATAGACAAACTGGCTTCTGCTAAGTTTTTGAGCACATTTGACTTGACAGCTGGCTATTGGCAAATCAGATTAGCTGAGGAGTCTAAGGCCAAAACAGCATTCTCAACCCCAGGTGGGCACTACCAATTTGTGGTGATGCCCTTTGGTCTGAAGAATGCACCTGCCACCTTCCAAAGGTTGGTGAATCAAGTCCTTACTGGGTTGGATGACTTTTGCGCAGCATATCTTGATGACATTGCTGTCTTTAGCTCCACCTGGGAGGATCACCTGATCCACCTGAAGAAGGCTCTTGAGGCTCTGCAAAGGGCAGGCCTCACTATCAAGGCTACTAAGTGCCAGATAGGGCAGAGTAAGGTTGTGTATTTGGGCCACCTTGTAGGTGGAGGCCAAGTTCAACCACTGGAGAGTAAGATACAATCCATCAAGGACTGGTCTCCTCCAACCACCCAGACTCAAGTTCGAGCTTTCTTGGGCTTGACTGGGTACTACAGGAAGTTTGTTAAGAACTATGGGTCCATTGTGACTCCTCTTAATGATCTGACATCCAAGAAGATGCCCAAAAAGGTTCAGTGGACAGTAAGCTGTCAAAAGGCATTTGATGACCTGAAGGAGGCCATGTGCTCTGCACCTATCCTGAAAAGTCCTGACTACTCTAAAGAGTTTATTGTCCAAACAGATGCTTCTGAGTTGGGTGTGGGAGCTGTGCTGTCACAACTTAATGTAGATGGTCAAGACCAACCCATTGCTTTTATTAGCAGAAGGTTGACCCCCAGAGAGAAGAATTGGTCAGCTATTGAGAGGGAGGCCTTTGCTGTGGTGTGGGCCCTGAAGAAGCTGAGGCCATACTTGTTTGGCACTCACTTCAAGATTCAGACCGACCATAAGCCCCTCTTGTGGCTAAATCAGATGAAGGGTGAAAACCCCAAACTGCTTAGGTGGTCCATTTCCCTACAGGGGATGGACTTTACAGTGGAGCACCGGCCAGGTACTGACCATGGGAATGCAGATGGTCTCTCCAGGTACTTCCACTTAGGACATGAAGACGAGACTGGTCAAGGCTAGTTTAATGTCCCTGCGTTTGGGGGGGGGGGTTGTTTAGGAGAGTAGGGTCTGCTATCCTATGGTCACCCCAAATTTTTGCTTTTTGCTTCACTGGTTTTTGACATATTGAGGCTGTGGGCCTGCCAATCAGACCCCCCACTAAATTTACACTATGCACCCTAGGTGCATAACCAATTGGAAGTGGATCACCCTGTGAGCCCCTGTACCAGTGTACACTAGGTACCCAGGGCATTGGTGTATCTAAGGCCTGCCAGGGGCTGAAGCATGTATTATGCCACCCCAGGCTTGGCCTAACAAATTTGACACAACTGGCTGATCACTCAGCTGGGGTAAGTTGGTGTAACCACCTCTTACTTAAGTGTAGTATATCTATACCTAACCTTAAATGGAACACATGGTAACCTATAAGTCACTCCTATGGCAGGCCTTAACAATCCTGAAGGCAGAGTGCTTGGTTCCATGTGAGATGGTGCTCTGGCATGAGCTGAGCCTGTCTGCAGTGGTCGGAACCACTTCCTTCTACTGTTTCCAGATATCGTCATACCATATACTCTTAAGTGCATTATGAACCTCGCGGTTAAATGCTAACTTTGGTTTGGCTTTATCAAAACATGTCGAGTAAGGTGTCATACGAATTGGAATACTAACCCCTCGCCAATTCTGGCGACGGGGTTAGCATTCCACCCTTCTAGAGGGACACGACATGTACAGTACCTGAAACCCGGGTAAAATCAGACATAGCCTCAGCTCCACAAAATGGATGCTGCCACCACAGACACAAGTCTGCCCTCCTGCTGCTGGGAGTCCTTCCAGCTTGGGCGGTGTGGACAAAGGGTTTCCTGCCAGGGGAGGTGCGTGCACCACCCCAGACAGGATTTTGTGTATTGGTCAGGTAGGGCTTGAAAGGAACCAGACATGCCTGAGGCTCACAAGGAGCCTCGGTGCATATGCCAGTTCAAACCGGTCCTGGGGCACACCAGCCCTGGACATGGGGCGAGCTGGACAAAGGATTGGGGGTGTAACTGCTGGAGCAGAGTTTTCTGATGAAAATTTATCGTTTTTTTTTTAAGCTCCAGTTTTGTCTATATGTGTTGACTTAAAATACTAATTCGTAATCAATAATTATTTGTTTTGTGTGAAAATTCTGATTAACCAACATGATTAACAAGAGAAATTACACGTGGGAATGCATATATGTTCCTTAATAATAATGTGCGGGTTTTATTAAATGAATGTTGCTAAGTGTTGTTTGTTTAAAGCACAAAATGCTTTTGAAATAACGTGTACTAATGCTTAAATATGTTGCAGATGGCTAGTTAATTACATACACATAAGGGTATTAGTGGGAGTTAACACTGTTTAATCATTGCGATGATGTAGTAACGTTGTTTGTATTTCTTTCGATTAAGATGGTTCGTTTTGGCCTAAGAGAAAATGGCTGCCGTTTACAGCCTGTGCTCGAGTAAAGATGGATGGCGAGAGGCCTTGTTGAAAGTCATCTGACTATGGCTTCTGCTGGAGTTTTGAAAAATTCCGTGATAACAGCGACTCCAGGCAATCGTCCAAGTAACCTTGGAGGGAAAGAGAGCCACAATGAACTTTGTGATTACAGTAGTGGTTTTCGTGATGGTTCCGAGGAAGAACATTTATAAAAGTTACATTTGCAAACTCGAGTTTCCTTCTTCCGTCTTTTTATTTTTGTGATTTTTCTGAGTGGAGATTTTCCAAATGTAGCGATGCTACATCCTTTCCTGCTCGCTCTGCTCAGCGGCTCAACGGAAATTTAGAATATTTTATGTTACTTTATTTTGTAAGTTTTCCTATAAGTATTGTTAGACTAGAGAGGGTCTAAGGCCACTTCTTCCCAAACTTGCGTTGGTGAGGATCGATGCTGTGAGGACGGCGACTTGGGAGACTTCTACTGAGAGACCTGTCCTGACCCATTTGTGACATTTAGCTAGAATAGGTAACTATGAGAATAATGATTTTGTTTTGATTGATTTTTCTTTCGAACTAATTTTAGATAAAGTACCATAATTTTGAATTACTGTGTTGGTGATTATTTCTTGTCAATTATTGAGTACTCTATTGTGATTATTATTGTTTAAATCATGACTCAAGACAGTGTCAATTTGGTCTCATTGACCTCATTGTAGATGCAGGGTGTTTAGGAGGTTTCCTCTCCCATAGTTGGTACTGATAGAGTAATCTGAGTGTATGTTAGTGAAATGGGCCCAAGTGTATGGTGAGTGTATGTGCGTGTATCTGTGAAATTACTCTATCCGTGGAAGTAGGGAGAATTTATATGCCCTGATCTGCACCAATTTCCTGGTAGCAGAATTTGATGGTTTTGATTATTGTCTTGATCTGATTAGATTGCTTGTACATTGGCTTTTGATTTATTGATTATTGATTGATGTTGGTATATGTACTAATACTATATGTTGGAGTCGTCGTGTTGAGTTTTATGTAGTGCTTCTGGAATTTGGGAGCTGGTAGCAGTTCCGTAGTAGGGCAGAGGGAAGTATATACTGCTCTCGGGAAAGACGGGATTGTTGGTCCTGTACGTATGCAGGAGAAACGTGTGACAATTGAAGTTGCGCGTCACATTGTCTGGGTTCGGAATCAGTGACATCGTCGTGTGTTACCATTAGGGATATATTTCTAGTATAAAAGGAGTGTGTATGATAGCGAAGGTTATCTGTGAAACTCTGGTCTTAAGTCCCAGGGATCCGTAAGGTTCGCCGTTAAAGCTTATTGCGGGAGAAGTAATAGGTATTCTCTGAGCTTGTCTGAAGGACTGGGCAGAGGAAAACACTGCTTGGTTAAATGCGTGTTATAATTCTGTAGTAGGACAGACTGTTCGCTGTTCTCGGGAAGGCAGGATTCTGAGTGTATGTATTATATTTTCTTGTATGAAAGTGCGTGAATGTATGAGCATTTAGTTGATTGTAAGACTCTTTGGAGCAGTCCTAGAGGAAACAGTTAATGGATGCATGTTAGAAGGGCAGAATAGCTACTGTGTCAACAAGAGTATTAATTCCGTAGTGGAACAGAAGTGAGTGCTGTTTCAGGAAAAGACGGGATTCTTGTGAAATAGATTTTCTTTACTATTCTTTGGTTAGCGAAGCAGACAATGGAGATGTTTATATGTTGTAACTAATAGATTTTGTAAAATTTGACACGAAGTCTACTGAGAAGATTTCGTAAAGGAGGGGTAGACGAGTGACAGGAGACAGAAGCAGGAGCGACTGCAGCGACTGCTGACGTCATATAGACCGCGCTCTGATTGGGTAGTAGATCAGAACAGTGCTCGCGCTGGGATTGGTGCGTTGGTGTGAGTCGCGCTGTTATTGGGTGAAATATCGTACTGTACAGTTGTGTTACGGAAGGGATTAGAAAGTTTTGGTAAACGTAGAAATGTATTACCAAGAAGAGAAAAAGAAGAAATCCTTGTTCGGGAAAATTAAAGGATGGTTTGACAAGGATAAGGATGTTAAAACAAGAGAAGGTGAATTGTTACCTCCAACGAAAACGCCTGCATCCTTCATGGTTGCGAGATATGGGTATCATACCTGTATATGGTTGGAGAATTGGGCTAGGTATACTAAGGAAGATGGTGTCTTAGCATTCCCAGAACATGGTTCATTTAATCTGGCCGTGTTGAGAAATTTGCGAGAGAAAATGATGGGTCTAGAGCCTAGACCAAGGCCGACACAGTTTGAGGCTTTGGTGGAATGGGAAGAGGAAGTACATGAGCGAGAAAAACAGAGGTCTGGAGGCAACTATAGATACATGTTTGGGAGGAAACATGATCGTGAAACTCATCATGACCGAATGAGGAGATGGCGAGATGCTAGTATGTCAGTGGGATTATATCCTATGAGAACAGTTGATGAAAAGGAAGAAAGGAAGGGTACGGAGAGGGTTCCTGAGGCAGAAGTGAGAAGATATGGAGTTAGCGATTATGAGGATGAGGTCTTGAATGACATGATTTACAAGAGACCACCTCCATATAGACCAGAACCAGGAGAGAGCACACCAGTTGTTTCTCCGATAAGAGATACATTGCGTATCATTGAGACAGAAGTTGTGACACCTGAACTAAGAAGTGGTAACCCTTTCAGAGAAAAAGAGAGAGAGAAAAGATGTGGTGATGAGAATACGAGAGAATTAGCCAGAACTACATCAGAACTGACTGAAAAGATTAGAGAACTGACGAAGAATCTAGAAGCTGTTACGGTGCCTGTAACCATAGGTCCGGTTATGCCTGTTTTTGATAAACAGAGGATGGGTGAAAAAGGTTTGGTGGTTCCATATGTTGGGAATAAGATAACAAATTTGGCTGGTCCCTCAGGAGATTAAGGAAAAAGGACAGAAAGTAATGATGATTTGAGACAATCCAGACGTGACACATGCAGTGGAGGATTAGAGGTACAGTCTAATTCGAGATTTGATACTAGTGATGCTAGTTGTTCAGGGATGCCAATGTTAGAACCACAGAGGATGCCAGAAAAGGTGGTTCCAGTGAAAAGAACTACTGAAATAACAGCTGAAGATTTGAATGATTGGATGAGAGTCCTTCAAAAGAGGGATAAAGATTCCCAGGCAATTGATGTGGCCAAGTTACGCATAGAATTAGAGGAGCTTGTTGTAGGGACAGTTCCTACAGACATTCTAAAAAATCATCATGATGGAGAATTGTTATTCATGTGTAAAAACATTACCTGGAGAGCTAAAAATACGCATGACAGGTTAAGAGCAATAGCGAATGAGCAAGGAGTTGACATTGATAAGGTGAAAGCATTGCAGAGGTCTTACAGGATGGATTTTACGGACAAAGATATTGAAAATCTGAATGGTGCTGGTAGAACAGGACAGATTAAAAAGATGATCGCTTTATTGCGAAAATGGGGTGACGTAGAAAAATGGAAGGGTAGGTGGTATAAGAAAAGGGAAGAATCAGTGGACAGGACTTATTCAGCATTTCCTGTGAGAGAAAAAGAGAAAACAGTGGATGCTTTTCCTATGAGAGAAATACCTGGAGGAGGATATGTACATGTTCCATGGACCAGACAGGATATTTTATCATTTACGAATGATTTCCCTCGAATGAGAGAAAAGCCCGTCGAGTGGTATAGGCAGGTAGACAGGTTTGTGAAATTGTCAAAAGTGCTGTGGATTGACCTGAATAGTCTGTTTGATATAATCGTTCCAGCAGATTTGTGGGCTGAAAATAGTTGTAAGTTGGCCTACTGAGGAATATCCAAGAGATCAGAGAACAGGAGCACCAGATCCAGAGGTAATGAGGAAGTATGATCAGGTGATTGTATACCTGAAAAGTAAAGTCCCTCCAAAAGAGACAGACTGGGTTAAGATAGATCGAACACATCAGGAAGCAAAAGAATCAGTTCATGCTTTTTATGAGAGGCTGATACTGGCTTTTAAACAATTCAGTGGGGATGAGCACCTGGGTGACAAGGATTTGAGTCATTTTGTATACGGATTTGTATATGGCCTGAGACCTGAGATTAGTGAGAGAATTCGTGAGCATACAGTGGACTGGCAGAGTAAGAAAATAGATGAGATTCTGAGACTTGCAAAGTACTTCAGTGATGAAATTGAAGCAAAACAGAGAAAGCTGAAAGAGAAAGCAATGTGGGCACAAGTGAAGGTTGCGGAGAGACAAGAAGCACAGTTGGTGGAACAGGCAAATCATCCAGGGAATAGGCCCAGATATGCAGGGAAAGGAAAGGGGAATCTTGAGGAAGCGAAGAAAAAGTTTCCTTGTCACAACTGTGGCCAACTGGGACATTAGAGATCTGAATGTACCAATCCACCATTAGCGAATAATGAGAGTAAATTATTAAATCAACAGGTGCAGAACGAAGGGAATAATCAACAGCAGCAACAACAGAAGGTTGTGAGACAGCAGAGCCAAGAGCCAAAACCGCCCTTGCCGCAGAGTAGAGGGTCACAAAAGTACAATCAGGATTCGGGATTCTACAATGAGGAGCAGGTAAACAAACCAAGGCGTTCTAACCAGGTACAACAGTATTTGTTAAAGAATGAAGGGAGTGAGTCTGAAGGTGATTATTGACGGTGCCGAGGAGAGGAGGAAGAGTGCATACTTGGTGCAACTCTAGAAATAGACCAGGCAGGACCATTTGTAGATGGGAAAATAAATGAAGAAAGTGTTACTTTTTTAGTAGACACAGGTGCGACAAGATCAACTGTCAGGTCAGTAGATATTAGAAATCTTCCTCTCTCGGATGAATTAATCCAAGTAGTTGGTGTAGCCAATACACAAATCAAGACACGTCTTACTGAACCAGTAAGGGTACAAATAGGGAAATTTTCGGACATGCACAGATTTGTAGTCTGTGACACTAGTCCAGTGAACTTGTTGGGCAGGGATCTGCTATGTAAAATGAACTGTACAATTTTTTGTACTCCGGATGGAATAGCTTTTGAAACACAAGATGAAGATGTTTTGTACCGAATGACTCTAGATAATAGAGAAAGTGAGATGGTTGGTACATATGCTGTGTTTGATCCAGAGGATTTGCCTCAAGAGCTGAGAGACACAGTGAAAAAGACAGTTTGGGATTTTACTGGAGAGGATGTGGGATTGATGAATAATGTAGATCCTGTGAAAATTTTAGTGAAAGAGGGAATTACTTATCCTAACATTCCTCAGTACAAAATGACACCAGAAATAATTGAAGGAATAACTCCTATAATTGAGAAAATGATTCAGCAAGGAGTTTTGAGAGAGTTACTGAGTAGCCCGTGTAATTCACCGATAATGGGGCTAAAGAAACCTAATGGGAAGTTCAGGATTGTACAGGATTTGAGAAAAGTTAACAAAATTGTGGTGGCATGTTGTCCAATTGTGCCAAATCCGTCAGTGATTTTGTATCAGATTCCACATGATGCTGAGTGGTACACAGTGATTGATTTGTGTCATGCTTTCTTTTCAATTTTATTGCATCATGACAGCCAGCCGATTTTTGCATTTAGGTTTGGCCAGCGTATTTTAGCATGGCGTCGAATCCCACAGGGGTACACGGAGAGTCCTTCGATATTCAATCAGTTATTGAAAAAGTCATTGGAGAGTTTAATCATGCCTGAAAACTCAGTACTAGTGCAGTATATTGATGACCTACTCGTGGCATCAAAGACATGTGAAGCTTGTGAAGTAGATACCATAGCTTTACTGAATCGTCTGGCAGATGGAGGGTTAAAGGTATCTCCAGCCAAATTGCAATTTTGCAAGAAAGAGGTGCATTATCTTGGACACAATATTGAAAAGGGTCTGAGAAAGGTGACTGATGACAGGATCAGAATTATCAGAGAAATGAAAGCCCCAAAGACCCAGAGAGAAGTGAGGATGTTTCTGGGGATGGTGGGTTATTGTCGTCAGTGGATAATTAATTTCTCCCTGATAGCAAAGCCACTGATTAAGCTGACAAAGAGTGAGATGAAAGACCCTTTGGAATTAGATGGAGAACAAATGGCAGCATTTGAGGAATTGAAAAGCAGAATGTGTGAAGCCCCTGCTTTAGGTATGCCAGACTATGAAAAAGAGTTTGAATTGTACTGCAGTGAGAGAAATGGATGCGCACTTTCAGTGTTAATCCAGAAGCATGGACTACTGAGAAGGCCTATTGCGTACTTCTCATCGACACTTGACCCTGTAGCTGTGGGTTTACCAGGTTGTCTGAAATCTGTAGCTGCAACATGTAAAAGTTTGGAACAGAGTCAGGGTATAATAATGGGATATCCTGTAAGGGTATTTGTACCTCATAATGTGGCAATTCTTTTGACAAGAAGCAGAACTCAGTATATGTCACATAGTCGGCTGACTAAATATGAGAAAGTCATTCTGGGAGCATCAAATGTGACTCTTGAGAGATGTGTGAATGTGAATCCAGCAACATTATTGCCAGATAATGAAAGTGTGGGTATAAAGACAGAAGATGATCACAATTGTTTGGATGTGCTGGATTAATGTACAAAACCGAGACCAGACATAAGAGATCTTCCATTGCCTGAGAGTGATCATGTGCTGTTTGTGGATGGATCATGTCTGAGAAATGATGATGGTGTGCTGAGTGCAGCATATGCAGTGTGCAAGGTTTCAGAAGTTATGGAAGCATCACCATTGAAAGGAGTGAAATCTGCAAAAGTTGCTGAATTGGTGGCATTGACGAAAGCTTGCGAAATTGGGAAAGATCTGAGAGTGACTGTGATGACTGATAGTCAGTATGGATTTGGAGTTGTGCATGATTTTGGCCAGCTTTGGCTACAGAGAGGTTTCTTGACGTCGAGTGGGACTCCAATAAAGAATGCTGAGGTGATTGGAAAATTGCTTGAGGCGATACAGCTGCCTAAAGAATTAGCGGTTGTAAAATGTGCTGCTCATGGACAAAGAGATGATTTTGTGACAATTGGAAACCGATTCGCGAATGACATTGCACAGTATTGTGCTAAAAATAATCACTCAATTAATAGGGAACGAGAAGGGGAAATGTCTTTTTGTTCTGTGATGTTTACTAATGTCCTAGAAACGTGGGATGAGGTGAAACAGTTGCAGGATGAGGCAGGAAAGGAAGAAAAGAAAGACTGGATCAAGGCAGGTTGTGCCCCAAGAGAAACAGATCATGTCTGGATCTATAGAGATGGTAGACCAGTCATGCCGAATTCTATGTTGTCAGCAATGGCAAGGATGTATCATGGCCAGGGACATTTGGGAAGGGATGCGATGATCAGGTCTTTTAAACAGACTTGGTACAATGCAAAGTTCAGGATGATTGCAGAGAGCATTTGTCAAAGATGTTTGATTTGCCAGCAATTTAACACTGGGAAAAAGACAGTGGTGAGTCTAGGAACAATAGGCAGAGAAGGTGGTCCTTTTACCAGAATGCAGATTGATTTCATTGAAATGCCACAAGTGAACAGATTGAGGTATGTTCTAGTGGTAGTCTGTTTGTTCTCAAGATGGGTGGAGGCCTATCCGACTAGGAGAAATGATGGAATAACAGTGGCAAAGTTACTGTTAAGAGAGTTGATTCCTAGGTACGGGTTTCCAGTAACGATTGAATCTGATAGAGGTGGACACTTCTATAATGAGCTCATGAGTTTGATTTGTGAAGCATTAAGCATACAGCAGAAGCTACATTGTGCTTACAGACCAGAGGCTTCTGGTGTTGTGGAGCAGATAAATGGCACAATCAAGAACAGGATTGGTAAGATGTGTTTAGCCACTGGAATGAAATGGCCTGATGTCTTGCCTCTAGTGCTAATGACTATTAGATCTACTCCAGATAGAACTACTGGTTTGAGTCCACATGAGATTTTGATGGGACGTGCAATGCGTCATGCATTTGTACCTGTCAATAAGTTGATGACAATAACTGATGACATGATTTTGGATTACTGTAAAGGCCTGGCTGACGCAGTTCATTCTGTGTTTCACCAGGTTGGAGAAGACGCTACTACACTTGAGAAGAAGCAAGCTCATGATCTGAGTCCAGGGGACTGGGTGAGGATTAAAGTGCACAGAAGAAGAAATTGCTTGGTTTCAAGGTGGGGAAGGCCAAGACAAGTCATTCTGACTACGACAACTGAAGTGAAGTGTGCTGGTGTGAAAAACTGGGTACATGCAAGTCATACTCTGAGAGTTCCAAACCCAAAAGATGGGACTGGTAAGGAATATTTAGAAGAGTCAGATTCCAGTGATGATGAGGAAACAGAACCAGTGAGGAGAAATCAGAATTCTGGGAGAGCTGAAGGAGAAAGAGAGTCAGGTGATTCTTTCTTTCCAGGAGGAACTTCAAGAGAAACATTGAGAGTTTCAAAAGGGAGATCAGATTCTGTGAGAGAGCCTGAAGTTCCAATAAGCAGTGAAGAAGAAAGAAGAGAAAAGAGCAGTTCCACAGAGATTACTCCTGAATCAGATGAGGAGGTTGAAAATCCACTTGAGATTATACCTGAAGAAGCAGGGTCAGAAGAAGATAGAGAGGGACAGATTGCGGAAGACTCCCGAGGAGGTGTAGGGAACATTCCTGATAAGCTAGGTGAAGGGACAAGTAGACAGCAAGAAGATTGCGTGTCGGAGACCCGAGGAGGGAAAGAGTTAGGGAGGTCTCAAACAGTGGTGAAAAAGACTGTGGAGCGAAAGAAAACTGCTGAAGAACAAGAGGCATTTGAAACAGAATCGGATGAGAGTGAAAATGAGAAATCAGAAGGTCGAGTTCTGAGAAAGAGAACTTGGATTGGAGAAAGAAATAATAAAGAAACAAGACCAAAAAAAGTTGTAAGAGGAGATCTTTGGCCTAACAATAGAGTAAAGAGGCTGAGATACAGACTGATAAGAGCAAATACCTCGAAAGCTGAACAAGTGAATGAGGTATCGAGTCAAAATCCAGTAAAAGGAGAAAAGCGGAAAGAGTCGAAAGAACCAGAGGGGATCAAGAGGATAAGAAAACCTAACCAGAAGTATAGGTCGCCGGAATGGACGTATGTGGCACTGTCTGAAGGTGAAGAGGCAGAAAGTCAAGGAAATCCAGAGGAGACCTTACGTGAAGTGGTTGAGGAAGATACAGGTGAAATCCTGAAAGTAATCTTGACTGACATTGGAGAAAATTCAGATACTGAGGATATTGTTGGAGATCTAATACAATTTGATGTCGAAGAAGTTGAAGTGAAGAATGATGAGTATCCAAATTGAGTGAACAGAAGAAATCACTTGGAAGAAAAGTGAAAGAAGAAAGTCTGAAATTTAGCTGCTTAAAGTAATCCAGAGGCTAAGTCAAAAGACACGGTCAAAGTAGTAAAATGGCTAACGTAGAGAATAATCAAAGTAGATGTGCCTTCTTGAAAAGATGGTGTAGAATGTGCTGTTGCTGTACTGGATTATTAATGCTACTATGGGGTGTTTTAGCTTTATTAGTTACATTTAGAGTTACAATAGGTACATTTGAGATACATACTGAGAATGAGACTAATGTAGAGAAGAATTCACAGAAAGTAGTTCCAACTAGAATTAGTAATACTTACATGCATAAAGATAGGTCAATTAATGATTTTTCTAGTAATGTTTTTTTCAAAATTGTTATATGAATATGTGAAGACAATGGAAGTAAGGGATTGCTACGTATGTATGCAGTTACCTGCATCCGTTTCAGAGGGTGTTACTTATCACCATTTACCAGTTACGTATGGAATTTCATGTAGTGTGTTGAGTAGTGTTTTTTATTTGTTAGGGAAAATAGATTATGTGATGTCTAACAAAGATAACATTTTTGGGCAGTTGCCTATGAACAAAAGGCTGAATCCAGCTAAAGAAGCTAACATTTTTGGTGAGATTTTTTATTGAAAAAGAAGAATTAACATTAGATTACATTTTTAAGAATAATTTAACTTGTAGCTTGAAAGAAGAGGAGAAAGCTTTCCTAAACATGGTAGAGGAAAGGAGAATGAGCATGCATGAAAAGGCAGGGAAATACAAAGTGAGTGAGCCAATTTGGGACATTGAGATGGGGAAAGAATTGAGAAATGGGGTTAGTCCAACGTTAGCTCTAGATGCACCACAGAAGGGTAAATTATGCATTACAAGGAAGAAATCCCAATATGATACATATTTTGTTGGGCATAGTGAGTGTCATGATACATACTTCATTGCAACAGGATGGGGTTTTAGAGGAGGAGAGGATCCAGTTTTCCCAGGAGTGTAATATGTTTGTGGGAACAAGGCTTATTATAGGTTGCCTGACCATTGGTATGGCACGTGTTATGTGGGCCTGGTCTTTCCAAAGATCTTTCATATAGATAGAATAGAAGATGTAGAACATATTAATCTACTAACACGTTTTAAGAGAGAAACTTGGTCAGAAATAGTTGGTGATATCTTTGGAGCTTTGATTCCAGCAGTGGGAATTTCTTTAAATGCATATGGAATTCGGAAACTGTCAACAGTGGTGGATCGCTTATCGACAAGTACCGCTGGAGGGTTTCTTTTGGTGAATACGGAGATGATTGCCGTACGTGCCATGTCTATGCAAAATCGACTTGCCCTTGATATTCTATTGGCCAAGGAGGGTGGAGTTTGTGGAATGCTGAAAGTTCAACATTGTTGCACTTACATTCCTGATGAAAGCAAGGACCTGAAGGTCTATATTAAAAATATTACTGATTTGCATGAAGAATTAGTACCATTAGAAGCTGAAAGTATCTGGACTAAAATAGCTAATAAAATAGTTGCTGTTAAGAGTTTTATTGCAAAAATAGGTAGTACTATTATAGGTAAAATATTGTTTCCTTTGACCTGTGTAATTGTTGCTTTATTGATACTAAGATTAGGGTGTTTGTGTTGTAAAAACAGGGGAGGGAAAAAGAAATTAATTAAAAGAAATATTGAAAAGAGAAATAAAAGGTCAAAAAGAGATCCACAATAAATAGAATTAGAAGAATTGAGGGAGAGTGTTTACTTGGAAACAAAGAGGGATGATGAAAGGGAGTCTGGTGTGTAGTGTTGTGAAAAAGAAAAAGACATTTCCAATTTCTCCTAAAATGGGACTAAATTTGACTAAAATTTTTTGAGGGGTTGTTTATTTGGTGATAATATCACCAAAGGGGGGATTGCTGGAGCAGAGTTTTCTGATGAAAATTTATCGGGTTTTTTTAAGCTCCAGTTTTGTCTATATGTGTTGACTTAAAATACTAATTCGTAATCAATAATTATTTGTTTTGTGTGAAAATTCTTATTAACCAACATGATTAACAAGAGAAATTACACGTGGGAATGCATATATGTTGCTTAATAATAATGTGCGGGTTTTATTAAATGAATGTTGCTAAGTGTTGTTTGTTTAAAGCACAAAATGCTTTTGAAATAACGTGTACTAATGCTTAAATATGTTGCAGATGGCTAGTTAATTACATCCACATAAGGGTATTAGTGGGAATTAACACTGTTTAATCATTGCGATGATGTAGTAACGTTGTTTGTATTTCTTTCGATTAAGATGGTTCGTTTTGGCCTAAGAGAAAATGGCTGCCGTTTACAGCCTATGCTCGAGTAAAGATGGATGGCGAGAGGCCTTGTTGAAAGTCATCTGACTATGGCTTCTGCTGGAGTTTTGAAAAATTCCGTGATAACAGCGACTCCAGGCAATCGTCCAAGTAACCTTGGAGGGAAAGAGAGCCACAATGAACTTTGTGATTACAGTAGTGGTTTTCGTGATGGTTCCGAGGAAGAACATATATAAAAGTTACATTTGCAAACTCGAGTTTCCTTCTTCCGTCTTTTTATTTTTGTGATTTTTCTGAGCGGAGATTTTCCAAATGTAGCGATGCTACATCCTTTCCTGCTCGCTCTGCTCAGCGGCTCAACGGAAATTTAGAATATTTTATGTTACTTTATTTTGTAAGTTTTCCTATAAGTATTGTTAGACTAGAGAGGGTCTAAGGCCACTTCTTCCCAAACTTGCGTTGGTGAGGATCGATGCTGTGAGGACGGCGACTTGGGAGACTTCTACTGAGAGACCTGTCCTGACCCATTTGTGACATTTAGCTAGAATAGGTAACTATGAGAATAATGATTTTGTTTTGATTGATTTTTCTTTCGAACTAATTTTAGATAAAGTACCATAATTTTGAATTACTGTGTTGGTGATTATTTCTTGTCAATTATTGAGTACTCTATTGTGATTATTATTGTTTAAATCATGACTCAAGACAGTGTCAATTTGGTCTCATTGACCTCATTGTAGATGCAGGGTGTTTAGGAGGTTTCCTCTCCCATAGTTGGTACTGATAGAGTAATCTGAGTGTATGTTAGTGAAATGGGCCCAAGTGTATGGTGAGTGTATGTGCGTGTATCTGTGAAATTACTCTATCCGTGGAAGTAGGGAGAATTTATATGCCCTGATCTGCACCATAACCACCCCCCTTCCTGGTCCCACCCATAGGGAGGGACCTAGCAGGTAGTCCGGCCCCTAGAATCCGCTTAAAGGTAGGAGCTGTGTCCTAAGACTTTAGACATCCTGGAATCAACTTGAAACTAAGAAGAAGACGGGAACTTCGACGCTCTGCCGCACAGAGGACTGAAGCCAATCTCCCCTGTGGTCAGGGAGTGACCACCTTGCTAACGCAAGCACCATCCAGCGAATCAACGTCTGCTTTGCCGCCGCCTCCCGCCGGAGCCCGAGCACAGAGACTGACGAGACCTGGACCTCCAGACCTCTCACCGCCCGATTCACAGTCTCTGAAAAAGAGAGACCCGTGGAGGCAACGAGACACGTGGAGCCAGCCATCTTGAAACGACCACGACAAGCTGCAAGTGCAACAACCGAGGCTCCCTCCAAGTTGTGCTTTGGGATCTGAGAAGCCCAACCCTCGAGCAGCATCTGCACCAAAGGTGAGCCCTCCAGCATCTCCACGATCTGCGTGGAGCCCTTCTGCATTTTGCCACTCGACGCGCCTAACCGGTTGCTGGCCCGCTGGCTAGTGGCCATCTTGGCGACGAACTTCAAGAAATACACCGCTGGTCTGGTTGCTCCAGACTGGCCCTTGCTCCCCTCCAAAGGAGCAGTCCGTCTGACCTTGCTGGTCAGAACCATCAGCTTATTTCGTTTTCCACAACAATTGCTTTTGCCAAGGCTTGTTTGCTTCGATCAAGTCGCCGACACCGCCGACAGCGAGAGCCTGCGTGGGACAGCTCGTGAACCGACTCCTGGACGTCGTCGACCTTCAGGGACCACGTGGCTGCAGAGACAAGCTACACCTTTCTTCCTGTTTGCACCCGACATCGCCTGGTACCCACCTGGTGCCACGCTGGTCACTGGCTAGTGACTGTGAACACTGTCCCCTCTGCTTACAGGTCTTCTACAACTCCGATCCACTCTTGGATCCACTGCATCTCTTCCGGACCGACCGCCTGCAGCATCTTTGTCTTCAGGCTCCACTGAACAGATAGAAGAAACCCGACGCACTTCAACACCTATGCACCCGCTTCCTGTGGGTGAGGTAAAGCTGGCACTCCGGTGCCCAAGTGTAGAGTAACATCTCTAGTGTCTGTGTTTCCAATCTTGAGTTCATAGTCCATCCGGAAGATCCTTTTTGCAGTAACTTTGTAACTTTTACGCACCCATTGAAAACCTATGGGAGCACGCGTGTGACTATTTGCTCTGCACACGCAACCCGTGGACCTCCTGGTCACTAACTAAAGTTAGCTCCTTGTAGGCCCAGCGATTCTAGAGGCCCTAGGCCTTTTCCCTTTTCTGTTCGTGGTACTTATACCACTATTTTAGTATATGGTTCGAGCGGCCACCAGGGCCTATCCATATAAAGTGCAACTTCTGTGTATTCTACTGTAATCTTGTTTGACGATTTGTGCTCCTGTGCTCATAAAGAGACTAGGGGTTACTTTGAGAAATAAATACATATATATTTTCAATATATATCTGTGTGGTGTCCTTTCATTGGTATAAAGGGGGGTTACATTTGGTAAAACAGCCTGCTTAACACGCTTCACGAGTTTAGCCTCAAAGACTGCTTAGCCTACGCTACCACTAGGGCAGCTAGTCCGAAAAGGTTGACTTACAACCACACCATAAGGGTTGCTTGGCATGGTACAAGGTGATCACTTTAACTAGTGAGCATCATATACCAGGCCAACTTCTAACAGTTAAGAGCACAAAAAAATAGGAAACATGGACTACCTCTTTGAAAAATGCCATACCTGTGTTTTTCCTATACTGCTCTACATGTTCCTGAAAGTTGGGAAGATGGTGACTTTAGCACACCAAACCATTAGTTGATGCCATTTTTAGGAGAAAAAAAACATTTTTATCCAGATCACTTTTTTCCAATTTTTCTCAAAAAAAACAAATTTAGGTCTATTGTCCCTATTTTCTCGGTCCCCTCCAGGGCAATACACAAACCTTGGGTACTATTAAAATCCCCAGTTTATTGGGGAAAAAGGGATGCAAATTTGACGTGGATACCTTATGTGGAATATAGTTATAGAGCCCTAAGCACAAACTACCTCAAATAGCAAAAATGGGGCTCAGCATTGGGGAGGGAGCGGGGCAGTAAAGGGGTTAATGTTTTGCGACCAAACTTACGTCGCAAAACATTAATATTTCAGTAACCCATTCTCAGACATTTTCTCTGTTGCAGCCTTTACCTACAAGTAGTTCAAGTCCCTTGCTGTTCTGCCAGTTTACCGCATTCATAGTGCAGGCCAATACTGCATCATTGCATAGCCCAGGATTTTAATTTCGGTGCTGTATAACATTACTAGACTATGAATTTGTCATCCAGCTCAAAGTGAACCAACCTTCTGCTTGGATTAAAACTGCTCCCTTTCTATAATTGGGGTGTAGTAGCAAATTGAAAGAAAACACAGGCTTTGACGCCTGTGTCACAAAATGGTGGAATCCGTGCAGCATATATTTATGGACTGCTAATGCTATTAATATCCAGTTAATATTGCCCAGAATCACAAGATGTTGAGCGTCCTTGCCGAGACTCGAACCCGGTTCCCCAGGTTCCCAAGCTTCGAGGTTGACCGCCCCAGCTTCCCCAGCTTCGAGGTTGACCGCCCCAGCTTCCCCAGCTTCGAGGTTGACCGCCCCAGCTTCCCCAGCTTCAAGGTCGACCGCCCTAGCTTCCCCAGCTTCGAGGTTGACCGCCCCAGCTTCCCCAGCTTCAAGGTCGACCGCCCTAGCTTCCCCAGCTTCGAGGTCGACTGCCCTAGCTTCCCCAGCTTCGAGGTTGACCGCCCCAGCTTCCCCAGCTTCGAGGTTGACCGCCCCAGCTTCCCCAGCTTCGAGGTTGACCGCCCCAGCTTCCCCAGCTTCAAGGTCGACCGCCCTAGCTTCCCCAGCTTCGAGGTTGACCGCCCCAGCTTCCCCAGCTTCAAGGTCGACCGCCCTAGCTTCCCCAGCTTCGAGGTCGACTGCCCTAGCCGTAAGGCTACATCCTCTCCCCTCAAGTTGCAAAAAGAAGCCGCAGGACCTCCGGCTGGGGCTGAGGCGCAGTTTCACAGTGATTCTTGGGGGCGAGGGCTGGCTGATACAGAAGCGATACAGCATGTCCAGTGTCTGCTCACCTGCTGTATAGGGGTCACTACTATTGTTTTTCTCGATCCCCATCTCAACCCGGGAACCTGGGCTTTGACGCCTGCAGCCTTCATTGGATCGCATGCAGACAAACGTTCTTGACCCTGATTGCTGCTCTGGTCGTGCTTGACTGGCCAGCTCTATAATCAGATAAGCAGGCATGGGCTTGCTTTGAAGGTCTTGCAGGGTAGGTGTCTATGGTGTTCCTACATGTTGAGGAAGAGGGTTGTCTGCTAGCCATACTCTGAAAACGGCTCTTCAGCTGTTTTGAACAGATACTAGTTCAGAACTCCAGTGTTTGTAGGAGCTTTCATGGGTGTGGCATTGGTATCAATGGGTATGCAGGACATATTGTTTGTGGCAATCATGGCAGAGTTGTGTTGGATCCTAATGTCTAGGTGACTGTTCTTTTATGGAATGGTGGGGGAGAAGGGAGCAAAGTGATTCTTTATATCTTATATAATCAGTTGAAACGTGATGTGCTGCCATTTTGCTTGGTCTACAATTCCTGTTTGTAAATCGTTCCTGCTGCAGTTCTGGTGGCGTTGGAAGGTTCCTCTCCCTGGCGACGAGCACCTTTAGATTCCAGGCCTCACTTTCTAGTTACCCTGGAGGAAGGTAACTAGAAAGTGGCAACAGGCAGCGAAAAGGAAGAATTTTCAAATATGTGGATGATACGTGCTTTAATAGGACTTGAAGTGCTTTAAATAGCTGTTCATTCTGTTGTGCATAGTTCTGGGATTATGGATTTACCCTTTTGCTCTGTGCCTCTGCTTACAGCTTCATGCACGCGCTGACTTTGACCAAAATATTTTTCTTTGGTTGTCAAAGTATTTCTAAAGTAAACATTGTTCGAGTGGCAGGAAAATCACCTCCAGCCCTCACAGAGCGTATCCCAGAGGTGTACATTGACCAGCAGTGAGCAGTTCATCACACGAGCTGTCACAGCGGCAGAGGATATCTCGCGCTGTTACGAGCTGCTGTACGTCATCAGTAATCTGTCACGGAGATTAATCCCGTGTTAGTGCAAAATCTGTGGGAATCGGAGTGAGCTACCTTATAACGTGGTATTTTCAGAATGCTTTGGCCTCTATTGCGAGTGCCAGGAGGGTTATGCAATATTTATGACACCACGTTAAAAACCCATATCCAGGGGTTTAAATAGCACCTATGAAATAGCATCTATTCCTGCACGCAAAAGACCATTTCGGCTTCAAAGCCGGTTTCAATATTGACTACTGTTCAGCTCCGAAGCGCCCATTGGTGTGGACGCCGAGGGCCAGCGGCTTCCTCGGCGCTGGGATGGAGTCGTGTCAGGCTTTGAGGCCTTAGGGTGCTGCCAGCCACGGCTGGGATGCAGTGGTGGACCGGAAAGCTGTCTCCCCGATTGTGGGCTCTGTAGAGATGAGGTGGTCTAGTGGTTGCGTGGGCGGAGCAGAGTGGGTGGAGTAAGGGGAGGACTGAAGGGACAGGAAGGGGCGGAGAACGGGGACAGGTCGGCAGTAGAGGGCAGAGCCATGCTGGTGTGAGGACGAGAATAAAGTGTCCTAACGAGAACCCTCTGTGTCTGTCGTTATTGTTACCGTGAGGACACGACAGCTGGCGACGAGGGTGGGATAGAGCTGGATGCTCTCCCGGAACACCAGCACGCTGACAAAGCTGGCGAAGGGCTGGTCACAAAGAAATCAGCGAAAGCGCCGCCACTCGCGACACACCCCGGAGCGTGTGAGAGCCCCGCAGCTGAAGGAGTGAGCGCCCTGCGGTAGGAAAGGGCTGACACCGTGACAGGCAGGAAGAGGAGCGACGACGCTGACACGCGCGTCTCCCAGGCCAGGTCGGAGCAGCGAGTTCGAGGACTCCACCCACCCGCCTACCTGCTGTGAAGCTGTGAGTAAAAGCGGACGATGAGAGGGGCCGTCTAAGCTGCGCGCTGTCCTAGAATGAATGAATCGAGAGCCCGGCACCACGTGTGATGTCTACACACGTTCTCCAGCCGGCGGCCATCTTGAAGTCAGGCGGACTCTCGGACGCCCCATGCAAATAGGCCCGGGCGGCCATTTTGAAGTCAGGCAACGCTGAAATCTCAACAAGCACAAGCAAATACAAAAAGAAAAAAAAAGAAAAAGGGGGAAACTACTTGAATCAAGCGCACAAGATTCCCTGTAGGATCCCCTGGGCCTGCACTGCGCTGAAGCTGCACGCATCACACGTGCAACACGATGTCGAACCATGGATCCCCAGCTCATTCTCCAACGCGCCAGGATGCGAAGCCGATCATCATGGGGCTATCGCACCTGCGCCCCCCAGAACCCTTAGCGCTCGTGGTTGGGAGCAGCATGGGCCCTCGCTGGGAAGAGTGGATTGAAGACTTTGAGGACTACATTAAGGGCTCGAAGGTGATGGGGGACGAGGATCAACTGATCGCACTTCGAAACCTCGTGGGCAAGGACGTCAGCAAGATGATAAAGGAACTCCCCGCCGCAGACGCGGGAACGTATGCGAGTGTGCGTGCAGCCCTGGATCGAAAGTTTGTGCACAAGAAGAACGTAGATTATGAACGATACGTGTTCCAAAGAGCGCGACAAGAAAAGGATGAGGTCATGGGCTCCTACATCACAAGGTTGCGGCGACTGGCGCGCCACTGTGAGTTCGACAAGTTCTCGACGGACGACGCCATACGCCTGCGGGTGATCGACGGCTGCCAGTCGGAGACGCTACGCAGAAAGTTACTAAAAAAAAGTCACACGCTGGATGAAATAGAAGAGATCACGAGGCTCCATGATCAGACTGAAGAGCAAGCCAAGACAATGGAGGCAGGACGCGTGGATCGCAAGGAGGTGGTCTGTCAAGTACGCACCGACCGCCCTCGCCGGGGGTCGAGAGAACGAGAACGACAAGCTCGGCCGCCATCGAGACACCACCGTCACCCTGGCCATCGACGGCCTGATTCGGGGAAGAGAAGCAAGCGTCAGGAATATGGGAAGAAGGCGCCATTGAGAAGATGTTACCGATGCGGGTACGACTTCCCACACATCGGGGCGTGCCCGGCCCTGGGACAGAAATGCCACAAGTGTGGTCGCAACAATCATTTTGAGACCATGTGCGGGGACTACCGCCGGGAGAAAGAAAAAGCCTCCACGAGGTCACCAAGAGGCGAGACGCGCCGCCATCACGCGCGAGCGGTACGTGACCGCCGGAAGTCCTCCTCCAAGTCCTCCCAGTCCAGCAGGGAGTCACGGTCTTCAAGGTGGTCTAGAAGATCACCATCAAGAGACTCCGAATCACCTTCAAGTGAACATGAGTATTCCGTAGAATATGCCAACATGATTGCCGATCCGGACCAGCTTAAAAAATACCCTCGGCTGGACATCAGCGTTGGCACGCATCCCACAAAGTTTGTGATGGACAGCGGGGCATCCCTCAACTACATCCCAGTGACAGAATATAAGAAGATGAACCCTCGGCCTCGGCTCAATCCCGCACACGTGCGTGTCTACACCTGGATGTCCAGGAAGCCGCTCCCATGCCTTGGGAAGTTTTCAACGACACTGAGGCATCAAACAACATCTATTCCGGCCGTGATTCACGTCATCGAGGGACCGGAAGCAGACTGTCTCCTCAGTCTACCAACTGCTGAACGGTTGAAGCTGGTGGATATCCTGTACCGCGTCAACAGTGACAATGACACCATACACAAGTTCCCAAAGCTGTTTTCCGGACTCGGCAAAATGAACAGAGGCCAGATCCGCCTCCACATAAATGACCAGGTCCGCCCGGTTGCCCAACACCCGCGGAAGGTACCGTTCCACCTCCAGCAAGCGGTGGAGGATGAGCTGCAAGACCTGCTGGACGCCGACATCATCGAACGGACAGAGGGCGCCACACCGTGGGTATCTCCAGTCGTGATAGTACCGAAGAAAGGAACACCAGGGAAAGTACGACTCTGTGTGGACATGAGAATGCCCAACACCGCCATTGAGAGAGAGCGCCATCCAGGACCTCATTTAAGTGACATGATCGCCGCCCTCAATGGGGCGAGGGTGTTTTCTAAATTGGACCTAAACAAAGGCTACCATCAGTTGGAACTACACGAGAGCTCCCGCTACATCACGACATTTGCAACGCACCTAGGGTTGTTCAGATACAAGAGACTAAACTTCGGCATTTCATCAGCCGCAGAAATATTTCAAGAAGCCATCCGACAAACAATACATCACATCCCAAATACGCTGAACTACAGCGATGACATTCTAGTCTACGGGGCAACACTCCAAGTCCATGACACGGCCCTAGACAGGGTTTGCCATGCCCTCCTGGAAGCCAACCTCACGCTCAACAGGGAGAAATGCGAGTTTCACCAGTCGCAACTGAAATTCTTTGGCCACATCTTTTCAGGAGCCGGAATGCAACCAGACCCTGACAAAGTGAGTACTCTGAACAGCACCAAGAGTCCACTTGACGTCAGTGATGTGCGGTCCTTCCTAGGCATGGCGAGCTACTGTTCAAGAGATATTAAGGACTATGCCACAATCAGTCACCCTCTTCGCACTCTCACCAAACAGGGACAGGCATTTGAGTGGACATCCGAATGCGAGCAAGCATTCCAGGACATAAAGAGAGCCGTGGGCACGGTGGAAAGCCTGGCATATTTCAGCCCGGATCGCAGGACCGAAATAACAGTGGACGCAAGCCCCGTCGGGCTGGGTGCCATCCTGGCTCAATATGACAAGGACACGGACCACCGCCACATTGTGGCGCACGCCAGCCGGAGCCTTTCCGACACGGAGAAGGCCTACTCCCAACCGGAAAAGGAGAGCCTTGCGGTGGTGTGGGCGTGTGAACACTTCCACGTGTTCATCTACGGGAAGCATTTCACCATGGTAACAGACCACCAGGCGCTCGTCACCATCTATGGCAACCCCCGGTCCAAAATGCCACCCCGCATCGAAAGGTGGGGACTCCGTCTGCAGGAATACACGTTCACAATCGTGCACAAGCCAGGGAAGGCTGCCAACCCGGCCGACTACATGTCGCGTCACCCGGAAGACTCGCAGCGTCACACACCGTCCATGGCAGACGAATATATCCATTTTGTGGTGGACCAAGCGCGGCCACCAGCGGTCCCCCTAGAGGCTATCCTGGACGCCACCCAGCAAGATACCATGCTGCAACAGGTGATCCGAAGAGTTCAAACGAACAGGTGGCGGCACGAAGAGTCGGAGGACGAGAGGGGTGACACCACAAAGCGCCAGGAGTGGCAAGCATTCCGGAATGTGTGTGAAGAACTATCTGTTACACCGGATGGCCTACTGTTGCGAGACAACCGAATTGTAATTCCCCAGCAACTGAGACAGGGAGTCGTCAACCTGGCACACGAAAGCCATCGAGGAGTAGTCACGACGAAAAGAGCACTTCGTGAACGTGTCTGGTTCCCTTTCCTAGACAAAATGGTGGAGCACACTCTGAAAGACTGTCTGCAGTGTCAAGTGGTAAGGCAAGGAGACCCGCCAGCTCCACTTCAGATGACGCCCCTGCCACCAGGAGTATGGCAAGAACTAGCAATGGATTTCTACGGCCCCATGCCGTCGGGCAAGTACGTGTTGGTCATAATAGATGAATACTCGCGATTTCCTATCGCCCGGTTCGTCCCATCCACCAACGCAGCTGCCACGCTCACCATCCTGGATGAAGTCTTTGCAGCTTGGGGCATACCCACGGAGGTGAAAACAGACAATGGGCCTCCTTTCAATGGCCGGGAATTCAGTGACTTCCTGACACTCATGAATGTGCGACACCGACGGATAACACCACTATGGCCGCAGGCCAACGGCACAGCGGAAAGATTCATGGCCACTCTCAAAAAGACATTCCAACAGGCTGCTCTGGATAAGAGAGACCCGCAGGCAGCCCTCAATGATGTACTCCGAGCATATCGGACGACACCGCATGCCACCACAGGCAAATGCCCGGCCACGCTCATGCTGGGACGCCCAGTCAGGACCCGGATACCCACCTGGGAGGGAGCGCTGCGACCCATTTCCCCCAGCCGTGTTCATCGGGAAGTGGAAGCTACCGACAAAGCTCGCAAAGAAAGCATGAAGGCGTACGCGGATGGCAGAAGACGGGCTCGTTCCCTCTCGTTCCACGAGGGGGACTGCGTGGTCGTTAAGCAGGAGCAATCCAAGAAGACGGACAGCAGGTTCAGAGCGGAACCTCTGACGGTCACTCGTCAGAAAGGCACCATGCTGACAGCGGAGTCAGACAACAGGCGCGTAACCCGAAATGTGTCCCACTTTCAGAAGTGCAGCCCAGTTCTACAAGAGACACTCGAGTTGCGAATTACACCTTCAAGAACTCGGCAACTTGAAGCACAGAGCGATGGTGACAGCCACCCGGGACAGATACCCGGAGCCGAAACCACTACAGTGCCTGAAGGCCGCACACTCCGACCACGACAAACGATCCGCCAGCCCAAGCGGCTGATTGAAGAGATGTAACTCTTGGTGACTCAGTTCTTTGCTAACAAAGGGGGAGATGTAGAGATGAGGTGGTCTAGTGGTTGCGTGGGCGGAGCAGAGTGGGTGGAGTAAGGGGAGGACTGAAGGGACAGGAAGGGGCGGAGAACGGGGACAGGTCGGCAGTAGAGGGCAGAGCCATGCTGGTGTGAGGACGAGAATAAAGTGTCCTAACGAGAACCCTCTGTGTCTGTCGTTATTGTTACCGTGAGGACACGACAGGCTCCACGCCCGACCCTCTAGTGACGGGGAGTGACCGGATGGTGAGAGCTGAGAGGAGATGCACTCACTGCCCACGTCTTCTGACATTGGTTGGTGAGGGCCGCCGGTCTGCTGCTTCAGAGTCAGAGGGCACATCTGAGTCCCTGCTGAGGCCGCCATTCGTTTGGCAACATCCGCCTCTCCTTTGATGTCCTCCTCGAAGATGTCAGGGGTCTCCTCGTCTCCGAATGGACCAGAAGGCAAGGCAAGTAGTCTTCATATTCGGAAAACAAGCATAGATAGTGCCAATATCGGCAACACACCCCATCCACATACAGCAATATTATTCGGAAATAAATCACACCACACCTTGACCTTAAATCCTGTAAGTTTATAGGGGACCGTTTATTTGACAAGACACTACATTTGCTGCCGTCTGAATGTGGTCTGTGGTCTTTCCTTTTACTGGTTGCTTCCAAATACTGTCTGACACACATCAACGCTCTCATGACAACACGGCGTCAAGGGCAGCGGCACAGAGGCCGCCAGCAGTGTTGCCAGATTTTTAGACCCATCCCAAGCCCAAAGCCGCTCAAATATAAGCCCAAAATAAGCCCAATCAGACCAGTTTCAGCCCAAAACCAGCCCAAATTAGCAAGTCTCCAATTATGCACAAATTGTCATCAGAAACAATTTTAACGACAAATATACATTCTATTCAATATACAGATGGTGGGAGGGTGTTAACTGGGCACCTGCCTTAATGCTATTAATTTTTAAGACCAGTTCTCACTGCGACTTCTAAGAGCCCCTGCAGCTCCACTCTGCCTATTGCCTAAATATTCCGCCCCTCCCCCCCGAAATCAGCTCCAGTTCGAGTGGCAAACAGTGTGCGTCAGTGCGCGCCTTGGCATCAGCAACGTGGTGAAGCACGGAGTGTCAGATCCATGCCAGGACAGTAGTAAACAGACGCACGCGGTGCTGCCAGCAGGTGCGTGCGAGGTTGGGTGGCCCCTGCACAACCGTTTTCGAAGCTGGGCTGGCCTACGAACAACCGATGTGGTCAGTTTTGGTTTGGGTGTTAAAACACTCTCTTTACCTACGTCAACTTCCTGGCATCTATCAATATTCATCATTTCCTACAAATAGGGTGCCCAACTGGAATGGATGCAAATTCAGGACGGTGAGTGTAAAATTCAGGACAAAGGGTCAAAATTCAGGACAAAAATTCAGGACGGGAGGTCAAAATTCAGGACAAAACTTCGGGACAAAAGGTACGTTTTACAGACACATCAAAGGAGGTCGCGTAATAGTGTATAAGTAATTCCATCTATATCCAAACATTCATCCATTTGAAAACGTATGTATCTTTCCATCCATCATTTCACTCATCCATCCCTCCATCCACATTTTCACTCATCCATTCATCCACCCTTTCACCCTATCCATCCGTACACTCATCCATCCAGCCATTTATCCACTCACCCATCCAGCCATCCTTTCACTTACTCATCCATCCACCCAGTTACTCATCCTACCACCCAGTCTCCTTTTCAGTCATCCATTCATCCTCCCTTTCTCTCTTCATTGACCCTTTCACTTAGCCATCCTTCCTTTCTTCGATCCACCCATACTTCAACTCATCCACTCATGAATCCATCCATTGACCCTATCACTCATCCATCCATTCACTCATCCATCCACCCATTCACTCACCGATCAGCCACCCTTTCACTCATCCATCCATCCTTTCGCTCATTATCCATCTATTCACCCTTTCATTCATCCATTCACCCTTTCACTAATCCATCCAGCCATCCACCCATCCCTTCACTTACTCACTCGCTGAGTGCTCAGCTGAGCCTTTGTCTGCAGAGTTGCAGACAGAAGAGGCCCATCAATAATTTCGCCCTTGCTGTCTTCCTAAAGCAAGGGGTGGGGTGGGGGAGGGTTCACTATGCACCTGCACATAGGCAATCTGAAAAAGTGGAAGTCATGAGTCATGCATGATGCACAGCGCCAGGCCATGAGGTGATTGTGACATGGTGTTTCCAGGGCTTTAAGCGGGATGAAAAAACTGGGGGTCTCTCCAAGGGGCGTGTCTGATGTAATTAATGGTGTTGCTTAAAACAACTAAGCTAAAAATCTGTGCTTAGCATTGTGTGTCGCCGGATTGGTATTTTGCCTCTTCTGTCATTGCATCCAGATATATATCACAACAAGTAACGTTACACCTACAACAAGCCAGAAGCATTTGCTTTGTTAATGGTTGTTAGTTGCATAAAATAAAAATGCAGCAACCATGGCTTCCTTGAATATAATATTGAATCTGCACTTTTCTAAAATGATGAGACTGAAAGAACTCTAGCCCCTTCTTTTCAACTTGTTTCACCAGCTTCTTTGAATTAGCTGGATTATTTTCACCGAGGACAAACCTCAGTAGACTGTCTGCAGCCTTGTGTTTATTTCACTCACTTGCACTGGCACTGGGCAGCGTCCAAGAATCCCTGTGCCTGTCAGATGGCGTGCACATTCTGTGGAGCAGCGCTTGCTGAGCGCTTTGGCTGCCTGCTTGAACATGAGGCATGGGCTCTCGTCAGGGGGTTGCACAGCGAAGTGTGCGGTGAACGCTTGTCCTCTAGCGAGTGCAGCGTGCATGGCGCTCCAACGCGGCCCCTCCTGTGAGGGGAAATCACAACATGCAGCCAGTGCGAGAGAGGTGCCGTACCCAGGCACCCGCTCCCTGCATGCAGCCTGCGGGAATTCCCCTGCGAGACCCCTCCTGATGGAGAGCCATGGCGCCACAGAGCATCTGCTCCTTCAGCTGACGGGCAATCACGGCCTCCGACAGTGTCGCTGGGGTTTACACGTTGCCCCGGAGAGGTCCAAATTACGGACGGTGGTTGGTCACCCTACCTACAAATGCACGCGCCCTTAATTCCCTGCCCCAATCTCCACTCTGTCTATTGCTTAAAGACTCAGCCCCCCCTCGAAATTATTTCTTACACCCCCCCACCCCTGTAATTTGGCTCTAGTTGTGCCTCTGACTCACTCACCTGAGGTCCGGCGTCGAAGTCCGGACTCAGCAACTGCTGGCGCCGCCGGGCGGCCTGCTGCTGTGCTGCGTTCATGCGTCCACCGTTGAACCAAGCGCCGCGTCGAAACTCGAAAGTAAGATCACGTGATGTCACTGAGTCCCAGTATTATAGAGAACCGCAGGGGCCGGCCAAAAAATGATACCCAGGGCCGTCATTGGTAGCGTTTTTGCGCGCTACTGGATTGACGGCACTGGGGGATCCCCACATTGGCCCGCAGTGCCCGCACACACACAAGTTAACAACAAAGCTAGGTGACCCCTTGTACTGCTCGATTTTCCCGGCCTTCCGGTGTTGCAGAGCAATCCATATGACTTCAGTCTCTTTCCATCCGAGTCTAAGGACTGGAGTAGTGAGTAGGGCCTATCTATTAGACACTTGTGACACAATCCCGTGCTCCTACCCTTAGCTCAGGGCCTACACACATAGCCTAGGGGATAGATTCGTTAGCCTTGAGGATAATTTGCCCTATAGTGAGGTTGTTTCATGGAGCTGTGTTGAATTCAGGCCTGGTAGGCCTCAAACGGGAGAGACTCCATCTTTCTTTCTGCTCCGGCAGCCCGGGACCTTTCCAGAGGGAGGGGGATGTTTTAGTTATGAGGTGTTATTCGCTCGGAGAGAACCGGTTCAGGCCGGCCCTTATCGAAGGATTGTATTTTTCTTCATGCCGAAGACACTACATCAGGCCGGCCGGCTGGGAAAGTGTCCTTGGTACGGGGAGGTACAGGAATTTGGTGGGCGGCAGGTTTCGAGCTGGAAATTTCCATGAGGGAATGCACTTCTATATTAGTGAAAGTCTGAGTGAGATAAGGGCACTTGCTTCTAGACCATAGGCGGCATCTGGCCGTTAGCAGAAAAGCTATTACTTATTCCAGGGAAGACGGATGACGAACTCGAATCTAAAGAGGACAGAGTAGCCGACAGGGAAGAGGTTCCAGTGACTCGGAGAGGGAGAAGGGAGCAGACCCACAACTGTAGAGGGGTGACTTCCAGGCGAAGCCGAGGCATAGACGAGAAGGGAACCTAGATGACCAGTGAGCACGGGCTACGTACCATAAAGGTGAAGTCGACCCCTTTTTCTTTAGAGTATACAACTTAACCTTTCACTTTCCTTGCAGGTTGTCTACATATATATAATGTATTCTGCGAATGTGCATGTGGCATTTAAATAAAGTATTTAGCTTGTTGTACGTTAGCATGTGTTGTGTACTTTTGTATAGGAGGATAGCCTATTCTTTAGTCAGAGTTGCCTTAAAATGAACAGAGGTTAATCCTGGTCAGGTAAGTGGTAACTGGATGAGGGGGAAAACAAGCCCCTCGAGCTAGAGAACAGGTTGTGCTCAACTAATAGTCTTTGTGTGATCTGATATATGGTAATCCCGATTCCCCTGTTGTGTACCATAGTAATAATAGGATGAGCTCGTGCTAAGGCTGCCGTGTAGGTAGGAGATTCTGGACCTGACTGAGGTCGCGAGACTGTGTGTGTTGCTGCCGAATGGGTAGGAGATTCTGGACCTGACTAAGGTCGCGAGACTGTATGTTGCTACCGGATGGGTAGGAGATTCTGGGCCTGACTGAGGCCGCGAGATCGTGTGTGTCGCTACCGGATGGGTAGGAGATTCTGGACCTGACTGAGGTCGCGAGACTGTGGGTGCTGAGATTGCGAGGCTGTGAGGTCTTGATATATATATATAATAGGAATTCTCTGTCCTTAGGTAGTACATATATATATGCTTATTTAGGTGTAAAAAGGCCCTAGGGGGGGGGTAACGTTCTGTTTTGGGTCAGAAGGGCTCTGTAGAGCAGGTTCTACCCAATCCAAAAACCAAAGCAGAACATTTGGCGTCACAAACTGTTTACGTAACCTGTGTGCGTTGTGGTTGTCTTGTGTTTGCTTTCGGCGTGTGCGTGATTTTCTTTTTTGTATATTTGCGTGTATACTTTTTCTTTCTCTTTCTTTCTCTCTTCCTTTCTTTTCTCTGCGTTTCTTTTTCTTTCTTTTTCGCGATGTTTTCTAGGAAATCGAAATCTACTCTTAAATTGTCCGTTGATATTCCCGGATGGGATTCAACGCCTTATGGTGCCTTGGCCCGAGAGTGGGCTGATTCTACTGGTCTGAGTGAAAATTGGAATTCTTCTTTGGAGTCGGCGGAACCGGCTGACGTGATTGCTTGTTTGCAGACGGCACCTGTCTTGAAGGGTGAGGAGGTTCCCGCTTTGGGGCGCAGAGGTTGGGTTATTCTGTCTGCGTATCGGATTCTGCATGAGAGGTTGCTGAAATTGCAGGTCTCTTTTAAGGATGCGGAATCACACCTTGTTGAGATTCAGAATTCTAACACTTTATTGCGGTGTCAAAATAAGTTGCTTTCCGACAAACTTGACACTTACCAAACGGTTGCCGAAAGGGCGGCTGTGCGGATTGCTCGTTATAAGTACAAGAACAGGCGTGGTCGTGTTTCGTCGCGTAAAGTGCGTCTGGTCGTAGCGAAAGCTGGACTGGATTGGAATCCTGATGAATGGGATGGTAATATCTGGGACTCGACTACGTCTTGTTCCTCGGGTGAGGAATGTGCTATGCATGAGCTTTCTCGTTCCCGTCCTGACAGTAAGTCTACTTCTCGCACCTCTGATGGTGCACCCCGTGATTGCGCTCGTTCTTCGGGCGGGATTGATACTTTTCACACTGACTGTCCCTCTACTCGTACTGCTCGGGCTCCTTGTGATGCTCGTCCCGTTGTTTCTGCGCACCCGGTTTTTCGTCGGAAGTTGCAGCAGTCTCCCAATGCTCCGCAGGGTGTTTCTTTGGACTGTTTGGAAGATTTTACCCAGCAAGAAATTAGTGATATTTTGCAACGCTTTCGGCAGCGGACTGGTGAGGCTTTGCTCACGTGGATGGTGCGCCTTTATGAACTAGGCGCTGCTGGTATTATGTTGGATACTGGCGATTGTTTGAAGTTTTGTTCTTTGAGTTTGGATTCTACTGTGCAAGATCATTTTCGTAACTATAATGGTGGTGGTCAAATTTCTTTGCTCCAATTGGCGACTGAAGGTTGCAATTTGAAGTATCCTACTGAATCTGACTGGCCTGTCAATGACAAGCCGTGGTATACCTTGCGTGATGCTGCGCAACGTCTTAAGGAGGAAGTGATGAAAACGGCTATTTTTCTGGGCACTGCTGACAGGTTGCTTGATGGGTTGTTGACTTCTTCGGTGCGGAATCGTATCATTCGCTCTTCTCCTGTTGCCTACAAGCAGGTCATGATGACTTTGTTGATTAACCAGACTGGTAATGTACTATCTACGGTGTTGGAGTCGGTACGCCAACTCGGTGAGTTGGGTGAGTGGTTTAAACCTGAACGTCAGTCCCGGTCTGACACTCGTACTCCTGGTGAATATAAATTTACTAGACGTGATATCTTTACTGGTCTTTTGGCTGATGGTGTGCGTCGGGAGGATATTGATGGTGAGACTACTGCTCGTTTGTGGGAAATGTTTCGCAAACGGGGCTTGGACCGGAAGGAGGGTGCCCGGCGTGTTCGGACGACTGAGTGTGATCGTGGTTGTTCTGATGGTAGCGGTGATGATGATCGCCGTGGGCGCTTTGATCGTCGTGATGATCGGCGTCCTGTACGTGATCTGTCTCCCCGTCGAGAGCGGGACAGGGAGAGAGAGGGGGAAAAGGAAAGGGGGAGAAATGATCATGCTTACAGCAGACGTAGAGATGATAGGGATCAATCCCCTGAATTGAGAAGGAGGGAGGATCGATATAGTTTGGCCGATCGAAACTCGCAGTGCAATGTAGAGGACAGGAATCCATTTCGTAATAGAGATGGATATGAACAGGAGGTACCGATACCTAAGAAACGTGAGAGTCTTTATCCTGATTTGTCCTGGTACACAGAATGCAGTAAGAATGACTAGGAAATAGGTCAAGCTCCGGTACACAGATGGGCTCACAGAGATAATAGACCCTATGTAGATATTGATATTTTTTGGAGACATCGTAATATCCAAAGGGCCCGAGCATTAGTTGATACAGGAGCGGAGGCCACTCTTATTCATGGAAAATCAAAGAAATTTACAGGGCAGCCTTTCACTATTACCGGATTAGGAGGAAAGGAAACCCCTGCAGTTCAAACTTTGCTTGAAATGAGAATAGGTAGAATCCCTAGAAAGGAATATTCTGTATTAGTGGTGCCACTTCTAGAATTCATAATTGGAATTGATATTTTGAAGGGAATGACATTGCATCTTGATGATGGGTGTTACCAATTTGGAACGACGCATTATATCTCGTCCAGACCTATACGGGTTGGTCGTTTAAGGATGCCCCCCATACAAGTTCCCCAGGCGACCAAAGTGGTTTGTCAGAAGCAGTATCGTATTCCGGGTGGTCATGAAGAGATTAGTACCACCATTCAGGAGTTGGTTAATGCAGGCGTTATAACTCCAGTTACTTCTGCTTGGAATAATCCTGTTTGGCCGGTGCGTAAAAGTGATAATTCTTGGCGCATGACTGTTGATTATCGAGAATTGAACAAACACACGCCCTCTTTGACTGCTGCAGTACCGGATGTTATCACCCTGATTGAAAGAATTCAAACACATCCAGGTACATGGTATGCGTCCATCGATATTGCTAATGCTTTCTTTTCTATTCCAATTGCCCCTGAGTGTCAGGAACAGTTCAGTTTTACGTGGAATGGGCGTCAGATGACGTTCAGAAGTCTTCCTCAGGGCTATGTGCATAGTCCTACGATTTGTCACCGGCTGGTGGCAGAACACTTGATTGAGGTACCAGTTCATCCCAAAATCCAGATATGTCATTATATTGATGATGTTTTGATCCAAGGCGAAACACAAGAGGATGTTCAGACACAATTAGATAGAGTCATTGAGTGTCTGCGTGGGAAAGGTTGGGAGATCAACCCGGACAAATTACAAGGTCCGTCTCAAGCTGTAAAATTTTTAGGTATTAATTGGCATGAGGGACACCGCGAGGTGATCCCTCAAGTTAAACAGAAAATTCTTGATTTTTCGGTTCCGAGGAATAGGAAGGAAGCCCAAAGATTCATTGGTTTATTCGGTTTTTGGCGCCAGCATATTCCTCATTTGAGTCAAATATTGGCCCCTTTGTACCGAGTTACACGTAAAAAGAATGCATTTGAATGGGGTAAGCAACAGCAAGATGCATTTAGTCTGGCGAAAGAGGCAATTCAACATGCTATGGATCTCTGGCCTGTACGTGATGGTGATGTGGATTTGAATGTGTCTGTGCAAGGCCCTTATGCAAACTGGAGTCTGTGGCAGAAACAAGGCAGGTGTAAAGTACCATTAGGGTTTTGGACCAAAAAGCTACCTGATGCTGGTGAGCGTTATACACCCTTTGAGAAGCAGCTACTTGCTTGTTATTGGGCTTTAGTGGATACCGAGCAATTGACTTTGGGACATGACATATTCTTGCGTCCTGAAATTCCTATTATGCAGTGGGTTTTGAGTTCACCAAAAACTCATCGAATTGGGCATGCTCAGGAGGCGAGTGTGATTAAATGGAAATGGTACATACAAGACAGGGCACGTGTGGGTCCGAAAGGAGTTGCGTCTTTACATGAGCAAGTGGCACAAGCACCATCGACTGAGACTGAGAGTGAGTGTTCCGTACCTTTAGAACAGGAGTCTCCTGTCAAGTGGGGTAGACCTTTTGATGATTTATCCGTCGAGGACAGGAACCATGTGTGGTTCACAGATGGGTCAGCAAAGTTTATTGGAACGACACGGCACTGGAAGGCGGTGTCTTATAATCCGATCACACAAAAACTGTTGAGCACAACTGGTGAAGGGAAGAGTAGTCAGTTTGCCGAGCTCTATGCCGTTTACCAAGTTTTGAAACAGGAGTTACCTGGCGTATGCCACATTTTCACCGATTCCTGGTCCACTGCCAATGGACTGGCTGTTTGGTTGCCGACCTGGCATTCCCATAATTGGAGGTTACACTCCAAAGAGTTATGGGGAAAAGAGTTATGGCAAGAGATTTGGGAAATGCTCCCACAGAGCACTGTTACCATCTTCCATGTGGATGCTCACACCCCAATAGACTCTCTTGACAAATTTTTTCATAATATTGCAGATGAGAAATCTAAAATTGCTGAGGCAGTGGTGGACAGACAAGATCCTGATATTGCGGGATTGGCGAAATGGGCACACCAGAAGGCAGGACACTTTGGAGAGAAGGCCACTAGCAGGTGGGCTGCTGATAGAGGAATTTATATTCCCCTGGATCTAATCAAAAATGTTATTCTACATTGTCCCGTCTGTCAGCATATCAGACAGCGTAAAGTACCTCAAATTGTTAGAGGTCATTTACATCGTGGGAAACTGCCCGCTCAAATTTGGCAGATTGATTACATTGGACCCCTTCGCATGAGTAGAAATTGTCAATATGTTTGTACAATTGTCGATACATATAGTGGTTTGCTGGTAGCTTTTCCATGTAAGCAAGCCACCCAGTTGAATACCATAAAGACATTAGAATTGATTATGATGTATTATGGTGTGCCATTCCAAATTCAATCTGATAACGCATCCCATTTCCGTGGAAGATTGGTACAGGAATTCTGTGTGGAAAATAATATTGAATGGATATTTCATATACCTTACTACCCGCAGGCCTCAGGCCTGGTGGAGAGATTGAATGGCCTGCTAAAGGATCAACTGCGTAAATTAACAGATGACAAGTATAAAAATTGGCGAGACTTTTTACCCCAAGCACTATTGATTCTGAATAATCGTCCTTTTTTAAATGCTGAATCTCCACTTATGCGTTTGTTTCCCCCAAAGGTTGAGACTATGCCTAATGTAATCGAGGAAACTGTGATGTATTGGGAGATTACTTCCGGAGCTCTGGCTCCATGCAGAGCGACCCCAGGGTCGGCAGGCTTAGATTTGCATGCTATGGATGACACCGTTCTGGAAAGTAAAAATCGGGTCATCATTGCTACCGGTGTTGGTATTCATATACCACCGGGGAATTTTGGATTGATCGCCCCTAGATCGGGGCTGGCTGTAAAAGGCATCCAGGTACTTGGAGGGGTCATTGACAGCGACTATCAGGGAGAGATTAAGGTACTTCTGCTAAATAGCAGTGAGAATGACTTGCTGATACACCGCACCGACCGGGTGGCTCAATTACTCATTATGCCTGTTTTCAGTGGTGAAATAATGAAAGGCACTGCCCCAATTTTGCTAACTGTACGAGGCCAGAAAGGCTTTGGCTCTACGGATAACCCTGGGGCCAAGGTTTGGGTGCAATCGCCTAAGAATCCCCCTGAACAAGCAGAGGTTATTGCCACCGGTCAGGATAATACCATTTTGGTTATGAGGCCAGGGAAAGATAGCTGGGAAGCTGTCCCAGCTGATAAATGTTATTTACGAGAATGATTAATGCCTGTATTTGGTTCTTTTTCAGATCATTCTTTGGATTGTTGCTGCAGGATGTGTCGGTACTGGACACCGTTCGGACTACTTCGGAGAGAGAGAAGGGATCCCATCAACCCGGGATGAATTGGGAACTAGAGTGTTGCATTCCTTCAATGCGTGGGATTCGTCCTCGAACTTTTGGACGCTCCTGGCGAAAAGAGTGACTGATGCCCCTCACTTCTGTTTGACACCGATGAGATCTGTGCACGATATCCTGGCGACCTGCCTAGTTGCTGTCCCCGCCTCGCTGGATACTTTAATAAGCATCTTCAACATTTCAAAGGCTCGTCCGAATATTATTCTGGGTGATTTTGCTACCCATGCATATTGTCCTTTGTGTACTGAACTGCCGAATGAGCAACTTCCCATCCAATCCCAAATAACTACGTATAACATTACACAAGGTGATCTATGCTTTTTCCTCACATGTAATCCTAATGCAATTTCTGAATGTCTACGTCTCAAGTTAAGAGGCGCCACTGTTCTCACATCTCATGAACGAACTCTGTGTTTCCAGAGGACACCGACCACATGTGTTTCAGTCCAGAACAATATGACTTGCAATAGTTTGGTAGTTACTCCCAGTCACTATCGTGCAATATTGCTACCTGCCGGATGGCTTTTCTCATGTGGTAATACTTCCTGGCCCTATGTCCCTGCGAACATTTCCGGAGGCCCGTGTGCCATTACTAGACTCAGTTTACTTATGTTCTCATCACATCCAAATGCCAACTCTCGTGTGCTCCGAGATACAACTACGTTACAGGAGGATTGTGACTCATCTTTGCATTTATATTCCAAGTCTGAATACCTTAGTCTAGCTGTTTCAATTATTGGTGTCCCTGCTTTGGCGGTTTATAATGCTAAATCCATTGGGAAAATGGCTTGCTGGATGGTCAAATCTATTAATCATACTTCCACAGTCTTATCTGACTTACTATTAGACGCCCAGGGTGAACGTAGAGCCATCTTGCAAAATAGAGCAGCCATTGATTATCTTCTGCTTAAACATGGACATGGCTGCTCGGACTTTGAAGGCCTCTGCTGTTTTAACTTATCTGATCATACACAATCCATTCGTGCACACATAGATAAATTGCATGACCTAACTAATGAAGTTAGGAAACACATTGATCAGGGCTGGTTTGACTGGCTCTTTAACTGGTTGCCAGACATGAATATGCTACGCCACACATTAGGTGGCATTTTGATTGCTCTTGTTGTTTTAATTTCTATCTGTTGTTTTATTCAGTGTATCCCTTCACTGCTTCAATTCTGCACATCTGGTACTAGACATAGATCGGTTAGTTTTGTTTCATATTATTCTTCCACAGATGTTAGTTCCATTTAGTATATATATAATAGACTGAAGTCAAGGGTGGAATGTACTGCTCGATTTTCCCGGCCTTCCGGTGTTGCAGAGCAATCCATATGACTTCAGTCTCTTTCCATCCGAGTCTAAGGACTGGAGTAGTGAGTAGGGCCTATCTATTAGACACTTGTGACACAATCCCGTGCTCCTACCCTTAGCTCAGGGCCTACACACATAGCCTAGGGGATAGATTCGTTAGCCTTGAGGATAATTTGCCCTATAGTGAGGTTGTTTCATGGAGCTGTGTTGAATTCAGGCCTGGTAGGCCTCAAACGGGAGAGACTCCATCTTTCTTTCTGCTCCGGCAGCCCGGGACCTTTCCAGAGGGAGGGGGATGTTTTAGTTATGAGGTGTTATTCGCTCGGAGAGAACCGGTTCAGGCCGGCCCTTATCGAAGGATTGTATTTTTCTTCATGCCGAAGACACTACATCAGGCCGGCCGGCTGGGAAAGTGTCCTTGGTACGGGGAGGTACAGGAATTTGGTGGGCGGCAGGTTTCGAGCTGGAAATTTCCATGAGGGAATGCACTTCTATATTAGTGAAAGTCTGAGTGAGATAAGGGCACTTGCTTCTAGACCATAGGCGGCATCTGGCCGTTAGCAGAAAAGCTATTACTTATTCCAGGGAAGACGGATGACGAACTCGAATCTAAAGAGGACAGAGTAGCCGACAGGGAAGAGGTTCCAGTGACTCGGAGAGGGAGAAGGGAGCAGACCCACAACTGTAGAGGGGTGACTTCCAGGCGAAGCCGAGGCATAGACGAGAAGGGAACCTAGATGACCAGTGAGCACGGGCTACGTACCATAAAGGTGAAGTCGACCCCTTTTTCTTTAGAGTATACAACTTAACCTTTCACTTTCCTTGCAGGTTGTCTACATATATATAATGTATTCTGCGAATGTGCATGTGGCATTTAAATAAAGTATTTAGCTTGTTGTACGTTAGCATGTGTTGTGTACTTTTGTATAGGAGGATAGCCTATTCTTTAGTCAGAGTTGCCTTAAAATGAACAGAGGTTAATCCTGGTCAGGTAAGTGGTAACTGGATGAGGGGGAAAACAAGCCCCTCGAGCTAGAGAACAGGTTGTGCTCAACTAATAGTCTTTGTGTGATCTGATATATGGTAATCCCGATTCCCCTGTTGTGTACCATAGTAATAATAGGATGAGCTCGTGCTAAGGCTGCCGTGTAGGTAGGAGATTCTGGACCTGACTGAGGTCGCGAGACTGTGTGTGTTGCTGCCGAATGGGTAGGAGATTCTGGACCTGACTAAGGTCGCGAGACTGTATGTTGCTACCGGATGGGTAGGAGATTCTGGGCCTGACTGAGGCCGCGAGATCGTGTGTGTCGCTACCGGATGGGTAGGAGATTCTGGACCTGACTGAGGTCGCGAGACTGTGGGTGCTGAGATTGCGAGGCTGTGAGGTCTTGATATATATATATAATAGGAATTCTCTGTCCTTAGGTAGTACATATATATATGCTTATTTAGGTGTAAAAAGGCCCTAGGGGGGGGGTAACGTTCTGTTTTGGGTCAGAAGGGCTCTGTAGAGCAGGTTCTACCCAATCCAAAAACCAAAGCAGAACACCCCTCTGGGTGGTGCGCATGTGCAAAATAAGAGTGAGTGCACTGTGCACTACGTATAGTAACAAGTTAGCGTTCTGCACAAAATCACGTACGCCGTCATGATGATGCATGCCTCCTCGTGGTCAGTGCCCGCCCAGGCCAGTAAAATTGCGCACACCCTTTCAATTCTAGCCCAAAAAGTAACCCCCCGCCAGGCATGGGTTTTTCCCGGACAACTGGGAAAAAAGTCGCCCAATTGTGCGGGAAATAGCCCAATCTGGCAACATTGCCGCCAGGTGAGTGGGGAGAGGCCCTTATACCTCATCCCGCCCACCCACTACCGGAAGTGATGCTGCACGGACCCCTCAAGGGGGGTGGGGTCCTACCACTAGACTGTCTCGTATGCCCTCATGTGGCACTAAGGCGGCCGCCCTCTTATGAGGGTCCCCTTTGTGGACCACGGGCAGCCAGCAGAGGTTGCAAACCGATTGTTGATCTGTCCACAAGTACTTGGAGGGGCAGTGCCACTGTGGACAGTAATGCAGTAATGAAAACGTATATTTTCCATTGCGGGTTATGCATTCTAAAGGCCGAAACCCGATGGAATCCAAAAGGGGGGAGGGCCAGAACAGGGCGCAGATATAGACCATGACTTGGTTCCGATGGAAGCACCACGACAGAGACGAAAAAAATCACAAACCGACTGTCTCTAGCTCACAGGAGTGGAAGACTCAAGAGGCCTCGATATTTTTTTCTTAAATCTGTTTATTAGTTTTTTCACATGAAACAGCAAGAGATAACAGTGGTGTGCACAGAATAACAATAGGAGTAGCCCCAGGTGAGTAGGGTGGTCCGAACCAGCAAGGCTATATATTGTGATACAGAGGGTAAGCAAAGTAGTCATACACAAGACCCAGGTGCGGATACCAACAATGGTAGAAGTACCATTGTGCAACACATGTCAATGCATGCAATGCGAGAGCATCTTAAAACAGAGATCAGAAATTGAACAGGGGGAGTAGGGCATAATCAAAACGAAGACAAAGTAAATAGAAAGACGGGGGAGAGTTACTGTTAGTGGTATATTGCCGTGTTGCCCCCACCCAATGTCCCTCCGCATGCGCACTGCCTCTGCTTTGTTTCTAAGGCAAGTAAGTGTCACATACAAAAATGTGTTCGCTGACTGGTTAAGGACGAAATCTACAGGGGTATTCCCCGACTATGTAGAGATGGAAGGATGCTCCTACTCATGGTTCCACAACGACAGGTCCCCTTATGTGGCAGAGTCTACTGAATCCGTGTTGTTATTTCTCTGCAGATCCGCTAGAATAGCGTCGCAGCTAGCGGCAAGTGGGAGTCTGTGGAGGGCCATTAAGTCTTCTCTGTGTAGGCAATACCCTCTGCTCTTGACCATGTCAATAAGGGGCGACGCCATGCTACAACGTGGGGGTCTGCAGGACATTTCCACTTCTTAGTAATTTATCGTTTAGCAGTTGCCATGCCCAGATCTACAAATTGAGAAGTGGCCTTATATCTTTTGCCTCTTAGGAACAGATGCAGAGTATAGACTTCCCACCGTAAAGGGATGTTGCGTTCAGTGCATCGAGCAAGGGTGTCAGCCACAGCAGTCCATGACCCGGTGAGAGTCAGGCAGCACCAGAGAATGTGTAAGAAGTCCGCATCAATCAAATGACAACTGGGACAAGTAGAGTCCATGTGGTGGGAATACTCGTTAATCTTTGTTTGAGTAAGGTACGCTCGTTGTAAGATAAAGAATTGGATCTGGCGGAATTGTTGATTGTGATTTATGCAAGCCTGGCTTTCCAGGGCAGCGGCCCATTCTGGGTCGGTGAAAGGGCCCTGTAAGTCCTCTTCCCAGTCATGCTTTATGGAGTCTGGTGCGATCTCAGTATGTGACCAGAGAGGGGCTGTGAACCACTGCGTTAGGTGGCCACCGTCGCCCATCATGTGTAAGTATTGCATCTTATGGGGCATGGGAGGCTCTGTGGATAGATCGCCTCAGTGGGCTGAAAGGGTTGCAATAAAGGAACAATGCAATAAAAAGCGACCTAGATGTAGTCACTTCGCCGAGACAAGCTCATGTATGGGATGAGGGTACCGTCGCATTGTCGTGTATGTCGACTGTCCCCCAGTTGTGTAATTCATCCGCCGTGGTGATCCTAAAGCCCCTAGGCGTTCCCAGGAGAGGGATAGTAGGAGCATATGGTATTGTAGAGCTGATGATGAATAGGCTTCTATGTATCATTTGTGCCCTACTGCAAGCAGTTAGGAGTCTATGACTGTGGATTTCGCACAGGGACGGAACAAATGTAAGAGGGAGAGGTGATACATGGGTGGCTGTAGAGTGGCCGTGTCATCAACCTGTTGAGAAGCCAGCCATCTGGCAATCCATTGTAAGTGTGCGGCTAGGTAATAATGTTCAAAGTTAGGGGTGGCAGGGCCTCCCCGATCTGTGGGTAGGTAAAGTTCCTGGATGGATACTTGGTGTCTGGAGGTATCCCAAATAAAATCTCTAATCGTTCTCTCAAATTTACTGAAGAAGGAGGGGGGGTATATAGAGATGCAGGTTCGTGAAGTAATAGAGAAGCCGGGGGACAATTACCATTTTGGTGAGGGCAATCCTGCCGGTGACAGACAGAGGCAGAGTCCCCAAAAAGATAGCTGGGTATGGATTGCAGTTGTGGCTCTACTTATGTTACTGTAAAAAAGGTAGGATTTTAGCCAATAAATGTGAATGCCTAAATAATTAAAGGAATGGGCACACCATAATACTAGGTCCCCATTCAGGGAGTACCCTGGGTCCCGAGTGGATGAAGAAAAGAGATAAAGATAGGACTTCAATGCGTTGGCGCACAATCCCGATACATTCGCAAATGATGATAGAATAAGAGCTAGTGAGGAGGGAATGGAATGAGTGTCCTGCACATATAGCAGAATGTCGTCTGCATACAGAGACATTGTGTGTGTCTCATCACCCAAGGGTATACCTACATCAACTTCGGTATGGACACTTTCAGCTAGTGGCTCCGCAGCCAGTGAGAAGAAGGGGGATAAGGGGCAGCTCTGCCGAGGTCCACGACCCACTGCAAATGAATCAGATATGTAAGGACCTGTTTTAACGCGAACCGGGGGCCTGTTTGTAGAAAAGCTTGACCATACCAATTAAGGAGACCCCGATAATACTGAGAAAAGGTAATCCCACTTGAGGAAATGTCAGGCCTTCTCAAGATACAGAACTAGTCACACTGAGTGAGGCCAAGGGAGCAGCGCATTCTCCGCTACTCTGTAAACACAACGGAGATTGAGAGAAGTGCTACAGGAGGGGACAATTCCATTCTGGTCTCGGTGGACCAATGCAGGAATAAGAGGTGCGAAACGATTAGCAAGATTTTTTGCCAGTATTTTGTAATCTGTATTTAAAATTGCTAGGGGTCATTAGAAACCTAGGGCGGTGGGATCCTTGCCCGTTTTCCATAAGGAGACCACATTGGCCATATATAAAGAGGGCGGTAGTAAGGACGTTTCTATTGCTGAGGTGTAAAGAGCATGTAGATGTGGGTAAGTGAATCGGCATATGTATTAAAGAGCTCTGTTGGGAGGCCATCCAGCCCTGGAGCCTTTCCAGCCATCAATGTTGATAACGCCTCATGTACCTCATCGGTTGTTGAAAGAGAATCCAATGCCAGGTGTTGGTCGAGGGATAGTGTGGTCAGGTCTATCGAGCTCAAGGTGCAAATCTGCAGGTGGCCCCCGTGAGTAGTGGATTTGTACAGTGTAGACTAGTGACTAGTCATGGCTGCGTGGATGTCAAGTTGCATGCAGGGCATGTGGCCTGAGTCATCGAGTGTAGTGTGAATTGGAGGGTGAGGGTGATATTGCCACACTAAGTAAGCAAACAACTTCCCTGCCTTGTCTGACGAGGCGTGTGTGCGTGCCGAGTTGGCTAAATAACTGTAATAACGCAATCTATCTAAAAGCACTGCATGGTAATCCCATAGAGCGTCTAAATGAGCCTTGGTTTCAAGGTGTATGATTGAAGTGGTTTCGTAACGAATGAGCTTGCGTTCAATTGCACCATGGGGGGTGTCTAGTTGTTTACTATTGTTCCATGTGAGACCTAGGCAGTGCCATCTGGTCGTGACTTTGAACGCCTCCCATTCCAGTAATGGAGAACAAGTGGAGCCAACATTAAGGGTGAAATAATCTGAGATCGCCGTGCCTAGGGATCTGCGGAAAGATTGCTCCTCTAGCGCCGCCGTATGAGGATGCCAGGTTCGGACCGGGGTGTCCTATGGTCCCAGCTAAGCTTCATGAATTTGGGGATTATGATCAGAATGTGTGCGTCCCAAGTGCTTGGTGTTGTAAATTAGGGGAAGCAATGAAGAAGAGGCCAATATGCAGTCTAGTCGCACATGGAGCTTGTGGATAGGTGAGTAGAAGGAATATATGTGAGTGTCTGGATTTCGCGAGCGCCAAACATCGGATAAGGACCAATTGTGAAGTCAATTGTGGAAAGCATGTGTGTTAGATGACGCAGCGGTGCGTGTAAGGGGCAGGAAAGGGTGATCCAGCAAAACATCGAGGACAGAGTTAAAGTCACCCCCTATGAGCCATGTTATCTCACTCCAACGGACTAATACCCTAGAGATGCCGCAAAGGAAGGAGGTCTGCCCAACATTGGGGGTGTAAACTGAACCAATTAAGAGGGGTTAGCAATTAAGTTTACCTTTAAGGAACACATATCTGCCCTCAGTGTCAACCTCAACCCCCTCCACCTCCTAGGGGACCTCAGCCTTCACCCATATCAGCGTGCCCCTTGCCAGGGAGGAAAAGTTAGTACTGTACACCTGCCCTCTCCAGCGACGACATAGCCGACCTGCCTCTACACTAGTAAGGTGAGTTTCCTGGAGTAAGGCAATGCCAGTGGATCTATGCTGCAAGTAGAAGTAGATGGAGTATCTACGCGAAGGGGAAGGTATCCCCCTCACATTCCAGGTGAGAACATTAATGTCTGCCATGATGGTAGTGACTGGTCCCAGTCAGCGGTGCAGTCATGTGGGAGAAGGCCGCGGGGTAGGGCGACACACCACTAGGGATAACAAAGTTTATTTGGGGAGAACCAAGAAATTTACTTCTGAGTTGTGAAACTTCATGAGAGTGAACTCGCAACGGGAGTTGGCCCAAACAGGTATGCCTAACCATGGCAACTAAAGCACAACCAAGCTAGAGATCAAGAGGGGGTGGATATACGTGGAGCTATGACATCTTGCCTATCCCCGGGATGTGAGGTGTGAGCAAAGGAAAAGAAATATTGTGCGTAGTTGATGCACTGCAGACCCACATCATAACCGCTTGTCGCGTAATACCTATATTAGCCATAAAGGACCTGTGCATTCCGGATAACATAAACTTGGGGTTTGGTGGCAGACTGGTTCTGAGCACCTCCATCGAGAAATGTTAGCCTGTTTGCATTAGCTAGCTCACAGTGTCACTAGTGTCTCCTCTTATCGGTGAGAGAATAGTTTCTGGCAACCGTAGAACATGACAACTGAGGAAATATGAATTTTATGATCAATTGTGTCCCCTATCTTAGACCCCAACGGCTCCATGTACATGCTACAAGTACATGTATGTTCCCTCCACTTCAAGCTATGAAGACGCAAATACATATGCGTCCAACGTTAACATGTCCTCTTTCAGATCCGCCATGAATGGGTCGAATATTCCGTTCCTAAGTATGCCTTGCCACCGTCTTTATATGGTGTACTTTTCACGTTTTTCAGCTCTGGCAAGGTAGGCCCTGAATTCTGCCATCGAGCCTTTTCCTGCCTTCTGCCTCTGAATGCTCCAGCCTGGACCTGCATCTGTATCCATGACCTTTGTCTTACTTCCTGCGCGGCTAACGGTGCCTGGCCTGGCCTGTTGCCTGCCAAGACTGTATTCAGCCTTCAAGTTATCTGCTCCGCTCCTCGAGAAATGCATTCCTGTCTAGTAGTTTAGGTAAACATCCTTCCAGCTACAGAGCAAAGGGCCCGGCCTTACTGTCTCCGTGCAAGTAATTCATGGCTTCTGTTGCCATGGTAAGCCCATGCCCCCTCGCATCTCATGTAGACACGTAGACGCTTATACACGCACTAGAAGTCAGTATAGGATAGCCTCTGCCTGAGAGACCTTTCCTTCCAGATAATACAGTTCCTTAAACACAAGATATTAGATACGATTTGGGATTAGGTTGTTCTGACATCCCAGACTTCTGTCTCCTCATGTAGGGCTAAATGTCAAGTCCCCTTCACCCTCCAGTTACACGTCAATCACACGTCATGCTGCCGTGCGCGCATCTCTGCCATGTATTTCTGCTGACTTTGCAGGATTCTCTTATGGATCCACCCACCTGTGTCATCCTCAGAATGACGTTTCTAGTACACGCCCTTATGCACGCCTATTGTAACACCTTTTTTCATTACGTATGTGTATTCTTATCTCTCTTCTCAACTGTCACGCCTTCTGCATATGTCTTTACTGTAATGCATTGACTATATATATGACAACCTGTCAATAAAGTATTGCTCTATCCCTTCCCGAACCTTCGTGGTGACGGAACCCGATTGCCTGGTTCGAACCAATTCCTTTGGTAAGGAATAAACCCCATTTTAAAACCTCAAATACCACGGATTCTGCCTCTTATTTTTACTGAGTTATTCTTATTGAATTTTACCGCATAAATTAAGTCTAGGTAATTAAAATTTACCACATAATTGGCGCCCGAATAGGGACACCTTCCCCACCTCACGCGCCGGAGGTGCGTTGCAGACCCGGTCTCCTGCCACAGCCGGACGGACAACTACGCGTACCCGCAGGATTTCCTGTATCTTCCTCAGGCCAACGGGGGTGACTGAGGCTGCGATCAACACCCAGACGAGGCGGTGAGGAGTGTGGAGGATCCCGACCAGAGCCTAGCTGAGAGAGCAAGATCCGAGGTATACAGAGGCCCACCAGATTCCGAAGTTCCGAAGTAACTAAGTCACGAGTCGAGTCCAGTCCAGTTTGGTCTAGTCCAGTCCAGACTTTCCGAGGCCTTCTGCTCCGTTCCGTGCTTCCCGGTGAGTACCGTTGCTGGGGACGCATCTAGACGTGCGCATTGGTTTGTGCCGGTCAAGACGGGTTTGGGTACACAGACCTGGTCTGCACTGTTTTAGCAGTGTATCTGTACTGTTTAGCAGTATATCTAGTATTATGCAGTTAGCTAGTTTTATTCTAATTATCATTGTTCGTTTTAAAATGTTTTAATATGTTTTAAATGTCGTGGTATGAGTGATTGTTCGATCTTCATTACTGTGTTTATTGAATTAATTGTGTTCAAGTCCGAGTAAGAATCAAGTAGCAAGGTTTAAGATGCCGTTATTCTCAAAATTAAGACAGATAAAAACTAGAAAAGGGATACTCGAGGAAGCCGTTCCCATTCCACCTAGGGACACTCCAGGGTACTTTATGTACCATAAACATGGCCTAGATGCCGTATTATATCTCGATTTGTGGGTAGACTATACCAAGGATTTGGCAGAGAATCAGAGATGGCCCACTACTGGGACATGGGATGCAGATTGCATCATGAGAGTAGAAGAAGCATTATGGAAAAAGAAAGCCAGACAGTCACAGAAAGATGCCATTGAATTATGGCGTAAAGAATCGCATAGACGCACAGAGAAAGCGCTCAGAAAAGAAGAGAAAAGTAGGGAGGATTCAGACAAAGCCCGAGAAAACGTATTAATAGAGGAAGGTATCCGAGCAAAAGCAGAACAAGTAGACAGACAACGAAACACTCTTATGAATGGTATGTATCCTCTTCTGGCCGAGGGTTTACCTAAGGCCACCCTGGAAGTACCGAAAGATCTGCCACCTCCATTGCTTCCGACTAAATTGCACCCCAAGACCGCAAAGGACATTTTTCTTTCTTCCTATTTAGACGATGTAGCCCCCGAATATGTTAACACTCCGCCGCCACGCACACCACCTGCTAATGACGCTCGACCCCGAGAAAATCTGCCCCCACTTCTGCAGCAACATACTCCTCCGTCCGTTCAAAACCTTCCGCCCGTTCCTTCACTTCTCCCTGCATCTAGTCTTCCTACCTTACACCCAACGAATCCTTTTGGACCTAGCACCTCAGGAGGTGCGACAGGAAGTTTTCATACGCCGCCATCAGCGCGTCGATTGACTTATAGGGATTTAGCACACCAACGTACCCCTCAAACAGCGAATTATGACATATTTAAAGAGCCTCTTACAGATTGTAGATATGATCCAGTACCCGGTAAAGACGACAGAATGATGCTATCATCAGTACGTCTACGACGAGTTGCGAACTATTTAATGATACTACCAGGAATGATTGATCATCTAGACAAAATATATCACTTTGTCCAAACAGGGCAAGGTCCTGAAAGTATTGGCGAGGCCATGGCATACCAGAAAGTGGACACACAAAAACTGTTGTTACGCTTCTTTATAAACTGCCTGATAAGACACAGAGATAGGCCAGGTGTAGACCCGGAAGAAATGAAAGCACTTAACAAATGGGGTCATAATATAGCAGACGGAAAACATGATAAACAGAATAGTATAGAAAGTGTGTACCGAAGGATCAGAAAAACAGTAGAACAAATATGTGAAAGAGAACAGCCTGAAAGAGAAACAGATGCAGATAAGACCGAGTCCTCCGGGGAGGAGGAACACCTAGAAATGACAACAGGACAATTACAACTACCAGCTAGAGAAACGATAGCTTACGTAGGTAAGGGAAGATCCTTTAATAATTCAATACGTCCGATACGTCCAGAAAGTAAGAGAATTTTTCAAGCAGCTATGTCAAACCCAAAGACTCCTGAACATTTGTTTCAGGCTACTGATAGAATACTTCAAGAACGAATGGGGTACCATGTACTCGATTCTATGGATGAACAAGAATTAGCCAGGTCAGCAGTACAATGGGCTGACAGTCCTGATAAATATAGTGATGACGCACTAGTACATACGTTTTTGAATCTTTCACCAGACGAACAGCGTTTAGCTGGTATATACATGATACAACACCTCCTTATATTATATAAAGGCCAACACTCCGATCCTGGTTCCCTGCCTGATATACTGATAGAACTACTCATGAATAAATGGAGAGGTCTAGGTACCGATCTAATTAAAGTAATTCTAGAATATCGGCACAGATATAGTGCCTTTTTGTGTCCAGAGCATGATCCAGCTCCCTCCATGGAAAGAAAGACGTATTACTTAGACAGACAGAATCCCTTACGCGAAGTGCACCCAATTAGAAATGATGATAATACTTTTAGACGCGTGTTTGTGTACACGCTTATAACTAAAATAGAACTATTGGAAATGAAAAAATTAGTGCCCAGCCATGACAGAGATCCAGCAGGTTTCCACCGTGAAATAAAAGACATGTTACTCATGGGTGATTATACCTATCCTGACATTATGAAAATATTGAAAGTATTATTGCCTGCCGGTATTTATGAGAAACTCAAAGAAAAAGAGTGGGAGGTGGGAGAACAAAAGATTGATTGGACAGCATTAGAAAACGAAGAAAATGCCCGAACTGCAGGCCTAGGGCTTGGGGACAAAACTAAAGCATTACCAGGATTACTAGTACAAGTATTGCCACGTTTATTAACTACGAAAAAGGAAGACTGGGGAGCAATCTCAGCTTGCAAACAGAAACCCGATGAAGACACTAGTGATTTTTATTCCCGATTTGAAAAATGTTTTGGTATTAATAGCGGTCTGAAAGCAAGTAGCGATTCATATCCACATCTTTTTGTAACAAAACTAGTCGAAAATTCCTTGCCCCAGGTTAAGAATAGAGTATTGAAAGTAGAGAGCTCTTGGCAAGCTAATACCCCGTCACAAATGTTACAAATGTTACAGTACCACCAGAATAGAATTAGAGAAGAACAAGAACACGAACAAAGACGTATGAAAGACACGAAAATGAAAATGCTCGTCGCCCAGTCAGTTCCAGCTGACAGTCATAAAAAGGGTGCGACACAGTCCAACAATTCAGCAGTTCCTGTTAAAGGGACATGCAACTATTGTAAACAGCCAGGTCATTATATAAACGATTGTGCAGTTCTGAAACATAATATCTCTACGGGTAAAACCAAGGAGAGACCGCGTCCGCCTAGACAGGATCAGATCCAACAACAAGTACCTCAGAATGTACAGCCTATGCAAGCTGCACAACAGACCGTAGCGGTACCACAGCCACAGCCTATTGCCGCAACACAAAACACGACACAACAGATGTACCAGTATGCACAAAATGACTATCCAGACTATCAGCGATACACATGAAACAGCCTAGAGAGGGAAGTTGGCTTACCCCTTATTGAGGTTCCCGTAGATCAAGAGGGTCCTTATGTACATAGTCAAGTATTAGGGAAAGACAGAAAGTTTTTAATTGATACAGGGGCAAGCAGAACAACTATAAGTCACGACGAGGTTCCAGGGGCACCCCTCTCAGGCTCACAAAATGTTTCCCTTGGATTTTCAGGAAAGCCTATTGTTAATGAAGTATCGCAACCTCTTCCTCTTGCAGTTGGTCCATTGACACGGACTACAGATTTATTGCTTACAAAATCATGCCCAGAAAACTTGTTAGGTATAAAGACACTGAAAGCTCTAGGAGCTGTAATATGTTGTTCCCCGGAGGGGTTACGACTATTTTTGCGTGACTTTAAAGGTCACTATGTATTTAGAGACATGGACCACAGGTTACAGAATGTCCCTGCACATTTATGGGCACAAGGCCCCACTGATGTAGGTTGTATGCATATTACACCATATCGAGTCACACTCAAAGCAGGAGTGGTATTACCACGAATTCGACAATACAAGTTACCTCCAGATGCTGTAGTGGCTTTGCTGCAAATCATTGACGAGCTCATTGCACAAGGAGTGGTTGTGGAAACCGACTCCAATGTATGTAATTCTCCTATTATTCCAATTCTTAAACGAACGGATCCAAATGCACCGCCAGTTTATCGATTAATTATTGATCTGCACGAATTGAATAAATGCATTGTACCACAATATCCCGTGGTTCCAGATATCTCTTCATTATTAACAGCTATTGATTCAGAAGCAACGTTCTTTACTGTAATTGACCTCAAGAACGCCTTCTTTAGCGTCCCAATAGATCCGGAAAGCCAATATTTGTTCGGATTTTGTTTAAATGGACGAAGCTTCAAATTTGCACGCGCACCTCAAGGATTCACAGAAAGCCCCAGCATCTATAGCCAAGCACTGAAAAGACAACTTGACAGTATCCACATGCCTGTTAACACTACCCTGCTTCAGTATGTCGATGATCTGCTGATCACCGCCCGAAGCGAGCCCGAATGTGAAAAAGCATCACTGACGGTTTTACATTTTCTGGCCGACAAGGGGCACAAGGTGTCCCCTTCGAAGCTGCAATTCTGTGTTCAGCAAGTTGTGTACCTTGGGCACTTGCTGTCCAAGGGGGGGAGACAGCTCACAGCTGACCGCATCCAGTTAATTGTAAACATGCCACCACCCAAGACACAAAAGGAGGTGCGGGCCTTCATAGGTCTCACTTCGTACTGTAGACAATGGATTCCCCAATATGCATTTTTAGTAAAGCCACTCATTCAGTTGACAACCCAGGAAGCAGCGACTTCGACTGACCTCCCTTGGACTCAGGCACATACACAAGCTTTTGAAGACTTAAAGAAAGCCTTATGTCAAGCACCTGTTTTAGCGACACCATGTTACAGTAAGCCTTTTACACTTTTCGTTACAGAACGCGAAGGTACTGCCTTGTCAGTACTCACTCAGGAACAAGCAGGTTCACACAAACCGTGTGCTTATTTTTCTAGCACATTAGATCCAGTAGCCCAGGCTCTGCCTACGTGCCTGAAATCAGTCGCAGCGACAGCTTTAGCGATCAGACAAAGCGATTCCATAGTATTAGGACATCAATTGACAGTGCAAGTTCCACATTCCGTGGAAGTTCTTTTAAACCGAACTCAGACTCAGCACTTGACTATAGCACGACTGACAGGTTACGAATTAACATTGTTTCAGCCACACATAGAAATCAGACGCTGTAGTACATTAAATCCTGCCACACTTTTGCCATTAAGTGGAACAGACCCATTGGCACATGATTGTAGTGAAGTCATTACTATTACGACGAAACCCAGACAAGACTTGACAGACGTTCCATTACCAGATCCAGACCTGACGCTTTATGTGGATGGTTCATGCATGAGAACAAGTACAGGAGAATTAGTGGCCGCTTACGCAGTCACGACAGACACCGAAGTTATTGAAACGAATTGTATTGACACATTGTCAGCTCAAGCAGCAGAGCTCATCGCTCTGACACAAGCCTGTATTCAAGCCAGAAATAAAAGAGTCAACATATACACAGATTCACGTTATGCATTCGGAGTTGTACACGACTTCGGAGTCCTTTGGCGAGAGAGAGGTTATTTGACTTCTCACGGTGCCAACATTCAACACGGTCCCCTCATTCAAGTTCTGTTAGATGCAATACATCTGCCTACTTCGATATCTATCATGAAGTGCAAGGCCCATACAAAAGTCAGCGATATCATTTCCCAGGGTAACGACCTAGCAGACCGAACAGCTAAGCAAACAGCACTGAATAGAACTCATGCAACTGACTTAACAAAGCCAATAGTTCCGACATCGACACACTGCATGACAGTTAAGGATCCCACCCTTGATGTAATTGACATACAGACACATGCTACACCAGAGGAAATCAAGAAATGGACTGAACTAGGAGGGATCCAAACAGATCAGGGATGGATGACGAAGGGAAAATCTACATGGTTTCTCCCAGACTCAATGGTTCAAGTTATCATTAACACAATACATAGTCCAGCACATCTAGGAGAGAAAGCTATGTTAGACAGTATTCAAAACATTTGGTTTAATAAACACTTACGAGCTGCAGCCAAACAGAAAGTGCGTACTTGCATGATTTGTTGTCAGTTCAACCCAGGTAAAGGCGTTCCTGTAGAGCAAGGTGGATTTCAACCTCCTGATCACCCTTTTATAGTCCTCCAGATGGATTATATCCAGATGGAACGGTGTCGAGGATTCAAATATGTCCTCGTAGTTGTATGCGCTCTTTCTCGTTGGACAGAAGCATATCCAGTCTCAGATTACACTGCCCCGACCACTGCCAAGCAGCTGGTTCGTGAATTCTTCCCACGGTATGGTTTGCCCCGTATCGTGTATTCAGATAATGGCCAACCGTTCTCATCCGAGCTAATGAAACACAGTTCACTCCTGTTAGGCTATCAATGGAAATTCCACTGTGTCCGGCATCCCGAGGCAGCAGGTCTCGTGGAACGTCACAACCAGACTCTGAAAATTCGACTTTCTAAAATCTGTAGAGAGAAAGGCGTCGACTGGATAGTAGCCTTACCAGTTGCACTATTTTACATGAGAATGATAGCACATTCTCGAACAGGGCTATCCCCGTACGAGGTGGTCTTCGGTAGGCCACCAAATATGTGGGGGACGCCTATACCTCGTAAAATCACTGATGTTGATTGTAATATGCTGACAGATTACCTTGCTTCCTTGATGTCTGCACTACAATCTTGCCGTTCACAGGTAGCCGCAGCCTTTCCCGACAACACCGAGGTGAAACCCCATGAAGTGGTTCCCGGAGATTTTGTTTTCATAAGAAATTTCGACAGGAGGAGCCCGCTGGAGCCTCGCTGGCAAATGCCGAAATTAGTACTCCTGACCACGAGGACAGCCGTGAAGATCGAGGGTCGCAAGGGTTGGCTACACTTGAGCCACATCAAGAAATTTCATGGACTGCCTTCTGATTTGAACTCTCAGCCCTGACCCCCTCCACAGACTGATTCAAAACTCCCCCTGGTCGAGAAGACTGATTCCCAAGAATATAAACTGAAACTAAGGTCTAGCAAGTCAGACAATTTGATTGTTTAAGTCCTCTCCTAGGTGAATCGGTTAAATTAGTCTCTGACATGTATCCTCTAGACCGAAATCGAGAGAGAGATAGACAGAAACAGCTCAGGAAACGTGCATATTGTAAATCACTTCATAGTCACTGTATAGTGACATTGTTGATTATGTTCTTTCTAAATCTTCTGATTATTGCTGCAAGTATACTGTTGCACATATACTATCCTATTTTCAAGCGCGCACATTCTGCTTACAATGTTACTGCCGAACATTCTTTTAGCGAATTACCTCCACATGAGTTGCCCTATAGACTTGCGCTGCGCAACAACACATTCATTAGTATGTTACATCACTCCCATCAGGCCAACAACGTTACAAATTGTTGGATATGTGGCCGACTCCCTCCCTATCAGAAATACAAGGGAGTTCTGCCTCTCTTTCCGTATCCGTTCACGCACAATGGTTCCTGTGGTGCATGGTTTAGTTTGATTAATTCTTTAGATTCAAATACCGTAGTTTACCAGAGCAACTGGGTATGGGGAAACCTGAACTTAGTTTTGCTTAAAGCCTGCTACCCTAACAAGGAGGGACTTCCCAAAAGGACGGGAACTGATCTAGAAAATGAAGTATATGGATTAGGTAATTTTACACTTAACCTCATGATTCTAAATGTTGAATCTGAAACTGCACCAGTCTTGCCTGCTATGTCAGTATTACCAGTCAAAGGTGAATTATGTGTAAGAAAGAATGGTTCAGTACACCTGGGTCATAGTAAATGTACTACTGTGATCGAATTCAGTGATCAAGGCAAGTCTACATTTAGAGCTTCCCGTCATTCCTACTTCATTTGTGGTCATACCGCATATATACGTTTACCTCTAGATTGGGATGGTACCTGTTACATTGCATTCCTTCTGCCACCTGTTTTCCTAGCCCCTCCTGATTATCATAGAAACACCCATCTAGTACACAATAGACCCCAGAGAGATCTCCCGATTGTCGACTGCACTGAAACAGCATGGGAACAATATACAGACTTCAATAAAGGTCTCTTTCCCTACATAGGTGTTGTCTCTAATAGTAAACTGATACGCAGATTAACCAGAACCCTTGAAGCAGTAGTGAATGAAACTACCTCTGCCCTAGGCAACTTAACAGAGGAGCAGTCTGCGATGCGGATTGTTGTTCTCCAAAATCGTCTTGTCCTTGACGTCATCCTGGCCGATAGGGGCGGAGCCTGTAGAGTCATCGGATCAAGTTGCTGTGTTTTCATTCCAGAAAACGGGCCATCCGTATATAAAGCCATAACTCGTCTTCATAAGATTGCAAGCCAGATACACCAGAATCCAGGCACCTGGACGTGGTCCGGTTGGTTCTGGAGCGTGTTGTCAGCCTGGGGATGGAAAGCCCTATCCTTCCTAGGTATTGGCCTTCTCATAGTATTCAGTTGCTGCCTGTGTCTACAATGTGGACCAGCGATTTGCGGCCTGTGTGCCACATCATGTATTCCACGTTCAAGTTCTAATTCAAAATCCAGGAAGAAGAAAGAAGAGCAAATGATGTTACATGAACAGATTGATGGTTTCCTGAGGATCGATATTTCATGAAGGGTCCGTAGGGGACAAGGAGGGAATGAGGAAATATGAATTTTATGATCAATTGTGTCCCCTATCTTAGACCCCAACGGCTCCATGTACATGCTACAAGTACATGTATGTTCCCTCCACTTCAAGCTATGAAGACGCAAATACATATGCGTCCAACGTTAACATGTCCTCTTTCAGATCCGCCATGAATGGGTCGAATATTCCGTTCCTAAGTATGCCTTGCCACCGTCTTTATATGGTGTACTTTTCACGTTTTTCAGCTCTGGTAAGGTAGGCCCTGAATTCTGCCATCGAGCCTTTTCCTGCCTTCTGCCTCTGAATGCTCCAGCCTGGACCTGCATCTGTATCCATGACCTTTGTCTTACTTCCTGCGCGGCTAACGGTGCCTGGCACGGCCTGTTGCCTGCCAAGACTGTATTCAGCCTTCAAGTTATCTGCTCCGCTCCTCGAGAAATGCATTCCTGTCTAGTAGTTTAGGTAAACATCCTTCCAGCTACAGAGCAAAGGGCCCGGCCTTACTGTCTCCGTGCAAGTAATTCATGTCTTCTGTTGCCATGGTAAGCCCATGCCCCCTCGCATCTCATGTAGACACGTAGACGCTTATACACGCACTAGAAGTCAGTATAGGATAGCCTCTGCCTGAGAGACCTTTCCTTCCAGATAATACAGTTCCTTAAACACAAGATATTAGATACGATTTGGGATTAGGTTGTTCTGATATCCCAGACTTCTGTCTCCTCATGTAGGGCTAAATGTCAAGTCCCCTTCACCCTCCAGTTACACGTCAATCACACGTCATGCTGCCGTGCGCGCATCTCTGCCATGTATTTCTGCTGACTTTGCAGGATTCTCTTATGGATCCACCCACCTGTGTCATCCTCAGAATGACGTTTCTAGTACACGCCCTTATGCACGCCTATTGTAACACCTTTTTTCATTACGTATGTGTATTCTTATCTCTCTTCTCAACTGTCACGCCTTCTGCATATGTCTTTACTGTAATGCATTGACTATATATATGACAACCTGTCAATAAAGTATTGCTCTATCCCTTCCCGAACCTTCGTGGTGACGGAACCCGATTGCCTGGTTCGAACCAATTCCTTTGTAAGGAATAAACCCCATTTTAAAACCTCAAATACCACGGATTCTGCCTCTTATTTTTACTGAGTTATTCTTATTGAATTTTACCGCATAAATTAAGTCTAGGTAATTAAAATTTACCACACAACCCTGATCCCCCAGGATCGTGGAAACAATATACTACTTTTCGCTCAGTCAGTCGTGCTCATTTATTCGGTCTCAGAGAGTTACACAGAAGAAACAGTCGGGCGTGTTACAATAAGTATTTATTGCACAGTTGTTCTTCTAGTGTAAAATAGATGTGCTGCAATAATCGTCAGACAGTAGCAGATATATATAATCAGCAGCATAGTGAATATAAATGGATACTACAGTTCTACCATTTTGCAATAATCATAAATGCATACCTGAATATAAAATGCATGATAAAAGAAAGCTCATACTTCCACGATGCCTTTCTAGATGTACCTAAGTGTACCTAGCATGTAAGTAGGTGTAAAGCCAAGAATCCCTCTAGGATTTAGTCGAACCCCATTACCTGAAGTGTGAGAATGCAGTAGCCCGTCCTGCTCTTGAGTTGGACACCCTGCGAGGAATGTTTTAGACCACTGTCAGCTGGAGCATCTGCATGCAGGAGCCTCAGCGTCTCTGGTCAGTGTATTGGCCTGGAAGTCTCAGTTCCCTTTAACTAACACTAGCAAGATGTGCTGTATTTATACAGAAAGTATCTAGGGTTCCTTTGTCCCTTGTTTCTTGTGTTAGCCATTGTTGGATTTGAGGATGACGTATGGGATGAACCTTGTGTGTAGATATGGTGGGGTAGGTGGTGTAGCCCCTGCCTGGTTTCCAAGAACCCATTCATACTGTGTGAGTCTACTGATGGAGTTATAGGACTCTATTGTTTAGGAACAACCCTCCTTCTGCACCCAGGACTAGAACTAGGTAAAGGTTCAATCCTAAAGGCTCGTTGCTGTGTAGTATAGGGGAGATAATGTAGGTGATGGTGTATGATATTACCCAGGACTATATTAGAGTACCTATATGAAACATAACACCCAATCCTCTTCTGAATAGTCAATAATGATAAAGTGCCATAGAACTACTCTCTTTTACTAGGTAGTAGTGCATAAAAACTATCAGTGAGCTTTGTAAAAACATTTTCTTAAAATCATTTTTTTAAAACAGTCTCAGAAGGGAAGAAAAAAAAAGTTAAAGCATTTTGGGGAATTGTTACTTAAGCCAAAGTCCTAGATGAGTTTGTTTCTATAAGTCGAACCACTACAAGCGTCAGGAGGCCATGCTTTTTCAGCAAAAGTGTAAATTGAAAGGAAATGTTCCAAATTTAGTTGAGTTTTGGAGAAAAAGAAAAACTGAATTCTTTCCCAGCACACAATAAGCCAATTATAGATTAAGTGTCCCAGCTGGGAGACGCAACATCGTCGTTGCTTGCCGCTGCAGGGGACGGTCCTTGTAACACCTTGCAGAGTACGTCAATGGAGCACAAATGATGGTCAGAGCTGCCAATAGCTGGTGTAGAGGCAGTCAGTGCTGTTGTCGAAAGCTGAGTGATAGTGGAAGAGCTGATGCTCAACCCAGTTGTAAAAGGCACCTGTGGATTCTCACGGAATGCAGCCATCAATATGGGAATACACTGGGGACATTGCCGAGCATGGGCCCTCAGGGGTTCCAGCCTGGTATTCAAGTCCGCAGGCGTGTCCAATGCAAGTGTCAGACAGAGAACCAACACGCATTCTGCACCGCAAAACAGGCATCGAAGAACAGGTAAGATGCAGTCGATCCAGACTGGTCTAAACGATAGGAACCAAGAGGCGCTCAGTTCCTGTAGGCGAGGTGTGCCCAGATGCTGCACCATGCGCTCACGGTATTTGCGCTCCAGGAGTGCTTTTGCCATCTCGTTGGTGATTGAGCCATCCATTGCGGAGCAGAAAAATGACAATCAGGATTCCTGCGATAGAAAGCAGGATCAGCAGAAGACCTCCAAAAATGCTTCCCAATACGGAGAGTATAAAATTTGGAATAACTCAGAGTATTGTCTGAAAGGTGCTTAGAAACCCTGACCCTATGGTCTTAAATAGGTGTACAATAACACTCGTATCAGACATATTGAGGATAAGACTCACCATTTCTGCGAAATGAATGGGGCAGATATAAGTGCCTGTATCTCAGTCAAGGTCCTCTGCGATTTGAAGATCAAAGGTCTCTCGAGCGGAGGTTAAGGGTACGGTTTGCTGTAAAAGCATGGCTTTCAGTCTGCTCAAAGTATCAATCTGTATAAAGGAAACATTCAACAAAGGCCATAACGGCGCCTTGCTGACTGTACTTGTTGGGGGAACCAATACTTACATACAGCAAGTAACCCTGGAGTTCACAGTGACCAGATAGGCAATGCCCAGAAGCATCCCACAGCAACCTTGATCGTTCAGCATCAAGTAACTCTCATTCAAGAGCAGCTCGAATACCGGTGTAATCACGGCTGCTGGATTCCCTTTCATGTGGCAGGACAAGTTTGCTATTGAACCATTGCAAGCTCCGTGCAGTGAAATGTCCTGGCACATGAGAGAATCCTTTAAAGCGCTATTTGCAGTTTGTACTGCTTAGAAACACTTCTCGATCCCCACTCCAGCATCGAAATCTGTATGGTAACTCCCAAGATTCCTGAATGTAGTCCTTACCCATCTTTTCATATTTGCCAGCCTGCCTTTGCTCAAGGCAATATTGAAACTGAAAAGTGGTGACCGGTAGAGTTATGTGACCATGGATAAGCCACTCCATAGATGGAGATTCCTCTACCGTAAACGGTAGTCTGTCCAGTTTTTCAGTACGCAGCATTGTATATTTTGTTCCCCTTTGTGCCATTTCCATCTGTTTATCTGTTAGATTATATTCAGAAAACAGAGACGTACTGTTGATAAAACGCCAAGGCACATAGCCTGCAAGCAAAGATTGTAGCATCCAGCTTAATAACATAACAGTCAAAGTTGTTAACCCATTGTCTACCACTGCTAGAGATTTCTCTAAGTTAATATGGTCTATTTACCGTATTCTCTGTTGGTATATTTTCCAAATTTCATTATAGGCAGTATAAATGCCAGCATATATGAAACGTTTCTGATGGTGTTTCCTAGGACCTAGTAAAAAATCCCTAAAATCTATGTCTTGTGTGAGTAAGATCAAGTGTTGTTTCACTTCTGTGAGTGTTGCGGTCTCAAGCGAATCATGGCACAACTTCCCAACACTGTAGGACTTCACTGCCCCTGGATGTTCTCTTTGGACATAGCATGGGTTTGGCCTATGGATACTGAACCCATCGGATGTATCCCAGAATCTTTTCTGATTTCTGTTTGTGTCTAAGGGCCAAACCAACCATTCTTGCCAATCAGGGTCTGTTCTGTTGTACTGTAAAATGTCGTCTATTGTTGCTCCCCTTCTTCTAGTTTAATTTTGCCACCCCTCCATCTGTGATGGTGGTCGAAACTGAGGTGTGTTCAGGTCCTTCTTCTTGGCTAGTCCAAGACAGGATGTCTGCTGCACAGTGTCATTTAGAAATATAATCTGCTGTGGAATGAGGGATGTTCTAAATAGCTCTTCTGTTCCCTGGACTTGCCAGTCTCTAGAACCCCAGACTGATTTTAAGTCTATTGTGCCCTTCTATAGGTCAAAGCCCTGTTCAGACAATTGGGCAATAAAGGAAGCAGAGTATATCTGTTTGGTGTAAGTCAACATAATTTTCTTTGCCGATGTCAGTGTGACTTTATAATAAAATGACGTCGGGTCAGTGGTGTTAAACCCTGAAAAATATGGAAATTTCTGTGCAAATGTATGCAAACTACTTTTAGGTGGTGTAGGGCAATGTTCCCACTGATGGTACTCAAAAAAATTTCTAGGTGAAATAGATTTGTGCAGGAAATGATGACCATAATGTTGGTAACAGTACAAAACGTCTGAATTACCTTCTAACATTTCATTGTTCGGAAATGCAACATGTTATTAACAGTTTCAGTGTCCCAATCATCAGAAAATGTACTGGAGGTAATGATATCACTCAATGAAATTTTAAATACATGTGAAAGTTTTAAAAGTTCAGTCAGACCGAATATGTCAAAATTAACTTTGTCCCAAACTATACTGTCCGGTATAGGAACTGCTGTGATGTTCACTGATGACAAGTCTCTTTGCTCACCATGTGAGGACTGATGTGGTTTGGCTGGGGAGCTTTGTTGAAGGTATCGTCCATCAATAAGCAGGGGAGCTTTGTTGAAGGTATCGTCCATCAATAAGCATGCTAAAAGTTATAACTAAGCCTAGCCAGAAAAGAAAAAATAGTATCCCAGTAATTACCCCGAATTCTAACCAAGGCGATACCAGGTAAGTCTATTTGAGAAAGTTTAGAAAGTCTTTAACTTGCTGCTTGCGTGATTTTTGGGCTGGCGTCGTTTTCGGTTCATTTGGATCCAAAGAAAACTTATCAAAGTTCATAAAGTAGCCAGAAGCAGTTCGATCAATCGTAGGAACTGCATCGGTATTTGTTGAAATCACACTTTCTCATGTTGAGGCATGTTGACGTAGACGTCTGTATTTGGTCTAATTGCAATTTTGTGTTATTTTGAATTGAATTTTGAAGTTGAACTTCTGGTTCAGGGGAACGAGTTCCATAGCATTGTTGCATAGTCCTTCATCCTGTACAGGAGACTCTTCAAACATGATGAGTCTTTCTGTTTGAACTTCTTGGATTGTAGCTAGAGGAGGGCGTCTGCTACTGTGGAGTCCATGAGGCCTACTGTTCAGTATCCGCCACATAGTGTGGTTTGATTACATCAATTGAGACAAATCTTTTCTCCTTCTTATCGGCAATTGGAGGCAAAATTACACTTCTTGTTCCTTGAACTGCTAGGACAGGTACAGGCTTTCTATATGATTGTCAGGTCCAACGGAGGCGTCTCAGGATCGGTTCGTTGCTCAATAGGGGCCCCCCTATTGACAACCTTAATTCCGAGTTGCCGTAAAGGCACGGAAGCTTAAGGGGGTCAATCGGGGGGAGGAAAGGAAGGGAACAGCGGGGAGGGAGATCTGTAAAAGAAGCACACGATTTGTTAACACTATGCCATACACATTAACCACTAGTCCCACCAGTCTTTCTACCTTAAACAACTGGTCTACCTGTAATGAAAAAGAACCAATTCTAGCCTTGCCAGCAGAAGGACGAATAATGTGTGTCAAAGCCTCTTCAAGGCCAGCTAGTTGCTGTTAACGCAGGGTTGCCGAAATTCGGTACAAGAAACTCATGTGGCAGGACTGTTGATAAATAAACAATACATAAAACCCCCAGTTCACTCTGCATTTGAAAATATCCCCCCCCCTTTTAGGACTTAACACATGTACCAACCATAAAGGGTGTGTTTGTAGGCGTCACTGGGAAAGAAGGTCTTATGCTGCAGCCTAGCGGCCACTCTATATTCACCCAGCTATTAGATGAGACAAAACACACACACAAACATTTATCACTTGTACATAGATATGGCAGCTGTATAACAGTTAGCGATGATGGTTAGCACATGGCAAGGCAGAAAATGTTTTGGACATTATATCCACAGCGTGGTATTGCTCTCATACCAAAAGCACAAAAACTAATAGGAGGTGCAGAGTCTAAAAGAGTAGCGAGCTATTAACTGCTGAGTACGAAATACAAAAAGTACCAAAAAGGTCTTTAGAGGAATCAGGATAACACCGGGCGGGAGTTTAAGAGTTCATCAGCCCACCCTTGCTGACGGAGCATCGTCATCTGAAACTCTGTGGAATAAAAAGCTAAGCACACAATGGCAGGCCAGAAGGTGCTGCTCAGTGCTCAGCCTGATTACTCCAAGAAGAAAAATACTCCTGCCAGGGGTTATACTCAGAAGCTAAAGAATATAGTGCAGTGCTCAAATGTGAATGTGAATTTAAAAATGAATACTAAGGCAAAAAATATGTTTATTCAGGATTGCCTAGGTTTCATATCTAAAAAAACCATAGTCTTAAACAAAGATAGACTATTTCCTGGCTTGTTTATAAAATGGTCGACATGTTTCAGCCGAGATGGTCACCTGACCCGGCTTTCTTCAGGACCAGTAACAAAATAGATATAGGAAAGATGCTACTGCAGGAAAAAATACAAAATATAGAAGTATGGACGTCAGATTCGACAGTGGCCGTAGCCACCCTACCATACAAATAGGCTCATCTTTCGACGTAAGAAGGATATCTTCTTTCCTATAGAGGGTCACAAGAACCAGAGAAATCATATGTCACCGAGGGGCAACACACAGAAAAATCACAGCAATACTAGCCGCTACTCAACAGTGTCAACTCTACACTGTCACTTATTGACCAAAAACTCAAGTTGATGTTTGCCAACATACTATTATTTGAACCATGTTGAAAAACTCACCCAGCGTCCTTCTTACGTCGAAAGATGAGCCTATTTGTATGGTAGGGTGGCTACGGCCACTGTCGAATCTGACGTCCATACTTCTATATTTTGATTTGTCCTGTACACCATATCACCATATGTATTTTTTCCTGCAGTAGCATCTTTCCTATATCTATTTTGTTACTGGTCCTGAAGAAAGCCGGGTCAGGTGACCATCTCGGCTGAAACATGTCGACCATTTTATAAACAAGCCAGGAAATAGTCTATCTTTGTTTAAGACTATGGTTTTTTTAGATATGAAACCTAGGCAATCCTGAATAAACATATTTTTTGCCTTAGTATTCATTTTTAAATTCACATTCACATTTGAGCACTGCACTATATTCTTTAGCTTCTGAGTATAACCCCTGGCAGGAGTATTTTTCTTCTTGGAGTAATCAGGCTGAGCACTGAGCAGCACCTTCTGGCCTGCCATTGTGTGCTTAGCTTTTTATTCCACAGAGTTTCAGATGACGATGCTCCGCCAGCAAGGGTGGGCTGATGAACTCTTAAACTCCCGCCCGGTGTTATCCTGATTCCTCTAAAGACCTTTTTGGTACTTTTTGTATTTCGTACTCAGCAGTTAATAGCTCGCTACTCTTTTAGACTCTGCACCTCCTATTAGTTTTTGTGCTTTTGATCTGAGGGTTTTGGAGTTGTAGGAGTCTTTAAACTGCATGTCCCTCTTGACCCCCTCTTAAATTGTATTTGTTATTGCTCTCATACCACCTGTAACTCAATCGTTTTCCGTGCGTCCCAGGGTAAGTAGTTCCCTTAAAGTCTCAAATGGCAGTTAATTCGCAAGTTTTATCAGGTTTGAAGAATTCACGAGCGTGTCAGAACAAAAGGACTCTTGGCGGTATCACTGACATCCTTACCGCACCCGGGAAACACCACAACGGATTCTTCATGTGCCGAGATTAGCTCCAGGATAATCTGCGAGTTTCTCTTCCTCAGCTCCGGATTACAAGGCTTCCCGGACTTTGCGCCGCGTCACTTACTGTGCGCGCGCGTCTCCGTAACCAAGGCCGATGGGAGCTGTAGTCTATTGGCATCATCGGTAGTCTCCCATATGTCACGCATTTCACGGAACGTTACCGCTGCCCGGTCCCAACGGGCGGCTTCGTCCCCGAGGGTCCTGAAGGGGGCAGCGGTCAGGTGTGCAGCCGTGACAATGATGGTCCAAATTATTTTTTGTCTGTTATTTTCTCTCAGACCAGTTCCCCAACCTTTGGGATCCAGACAGGTCTTGCCGTGTTTGCCTTGACTTCCCCAGTGGTGGTCTGTTTCTGGAAGACGTTACTGTGTTGTGTCCTGGATTCATTTATATCATGGAAAACAGCCAAACGATCATGGATATCAAATGGTTTCTCATCCGCCACTGTGCCTTCACTATCAAGATCAGGTACCCACATTCTCGTCCCAAATAGGACCTCATATGGAGTGACACCCCCTAGAGAACTTCTTGGCTAGTTATTGAGTGCTCGTTGTACCCCATATAGATGATTGACCCAACTACCACCCTTGCCTAATACCCTAGCTGTTAAAGATTGCTTTAGGTCCCGCTTTTTCCACTCCACAACCGAATTTCCCTCAGGATGGTACGGAGAGGAGTACCGCAATACTACTCCCATACTTTCCATGGCTTCTTTGTAAGCCTGAGAGCTAAACGCCGGGTCATGGTCCGAATGTAATGTGCCAACTGCGTATGTCCCTATAATAACTCGCAAATCTTTGATAACAGTTTGAGTGTCAGCTCAGCGCTGAGGCGAAACCCATAGAAATCTTGAGCAGGAGTCCACTGCATCCATGATATACTTGTAAGCCCCATCAGATTGTAAGGGGCTGCAGTGTTCCAGATACACACATGCGAGAGGTTTGTCTGATTTTAGTAACGGTGTCTGTGCCAGGCGTGTTATGGTGGAGCCTTTCATCTGTTGTCAGATGTCACATTTCAAGACATAGTCTTTAGTTTTTTCCGTCAGACCTGGCCATCAATAGCGCTGTTTCAACAATTAAATAGTCGCTGTAACGACTGTGTGTGCAGAGCCCAAACCCACGAGGCAATAATTAAACCTTGCCTACGAACCACATTTGGTATTACTCTATACCCCATTCCAGGAATCTGAGCATATGGAATGTTGTTCGCATTTAACTTGTAGGAGTACTTGAGTGAAAATGTATTTGGTACTGTTGAACTGCCTTTGCGCGAAGCAATGACAGCCACCATAATCTCACCATCTATCCTCTTTTTTGAACGAGTGATTGCAGCTACGGAAGCTGTGCATACAGCCCTCTTTGCGGCTTCATCAGCCAATGAATTCCCTTCAACGTGAACGCCATCACGTTGATGACTCAGTGTATGTATCACGTGAGCCCTCGGTAGTTCGTTCTTCAACTCAACTGCCTGTTCCCTGAGCATTTTATGATAAATTGTGTCACCTTTTGCGTCTTTGAACCCGTTTTGTTCCCAATAATGTAGATATTCATTGTATGACTGTACACAGTAAAAAGAATAACACACAATTAGTGTGGAGGATTCGTGATCCGTATTTACAAGTGCCAGTATTAGTGCTTTTAATTCTGCCAACTGAGCCGTGTTGTCTCCTAGAGATTGTGTTTTGGTGCAACTTGGATGGAAATTTCCATCCTGCATGCGACCTTTAACGATTGCACATGCTGCGCTGTATTGTTGCTTACTCCCTATGGCCGAATGAGCAGATCTGTCAGTGTAAATGATATATTCATACTGATCTAGAGGCATGATTTCATTTGGTAGAGGATATTCTAGTTTGTTTTGTAGAAATGCGTGTGTTTTTATAATAGGATCAAATCTGTATTCAACATCCATTGCAGTAAGAGTATTAGCCCATTGTATCCATCTCGGATGTAAGGATTTTGCATTTGGAATGCTAGCTTTTGTAACAGCTTCTAAAGCTGGTACTGTGGTTACGGCAATTATGCGTTTCCCCTGAGCCAGGGCTCTTTCTCTTCCTACAGCGGTCTGTACTGCTGTCAGGATTTTTTCTGTTGAAGTGAAACGCATTTCTCCAATAGTGTACAGCTGTGATTTGTATGCGACTGGAACCGTTTCGCCTTCATTGAAGGTAAAGGAAGTGTACCCGCATTGACCAGCTATTACTCGATCACTAAGTTGCGTACATTTACGCATTTTTGTAAGGGTTTTGAAGCTATCATGTCCTCTTGTAGTTAACTTAGGATGTTAGTGTGTTCCTGTGTCCATTGTCTAACTGCAAAGTCAGGTTTTATTAAGTCGTAGAAAGGTTTTACTTTTTCTGCGTAATCCAAAATATATGTTCTGCCGAAATTTAGGAATCCCAGTATCGCTTGTAGATTTTTCAATGATCTTGGAGGCTGGAGCAGCGCACACTTTTCTAAAAAGTTAGCTGCCAGACTTTTCCTTTCACTTGAAAGCTCATATCTTAAAAACAGGACACTGAGGTGGGCTATTTTAGATTTCTTAAAATTAAATTTGTAGCCCTCAGAAGCGAATCCCATAATAATGGTGCTCACCCTGGTCAAATGCCTTTTTAAGTCATCGTCCGTCAGATAAATAACATCCACATAGGACAATGCTTCTTCATAAAAATTTTGGAGTAACTCAGTTACTCTTGGTGAGTATACCCCCGGCCTGTCGCTGGGACCCAACACTGAGAATGCGGTCAAATATCTGTTTTCAGGAGCTATATTTTGTCCCAAAAATCCATTTGAGATGTCAAGTGTATTTTTTTTATTTTTTCCGCACAATGTTATTCATTAATGCAGCACTGGGTGTGTTTTGGACAGCGAATGTCTCTGTGCACGTGTTTAAGTATCTGTAATCTAAAACTAGACAATATGAGTTGTCCGGTTTTGATACTGGAAACAAAGGGTTGTTCATTGGTGAGGTGCATGTTTCAATCACCCCTCGGTATTCAAGTTGATCTAAGATCTCCCTGACCTGTTTTTTAGCTTCTTGCTTTTTTGGATATAGTCTCTGTGCATTTGGTGAAACTTTTAACGGGATCACGTGTTGGGTTGAATCCTCATCCCAGCCAGCATGATTTTTGTACAATACTGGAGCTAGGGCAACTGCCCACTCCCGTGCATATGCATGTTTAAAGTGTATGAGAACGAGGTCGGAGAATGCTGGAAAAATTACTGTTTCTTCCCTAGGGCATTCCATAACAAATGCTGGTGGACAATCTTGTTCTGCTAATAGGATGTCATAACAAGTTGATAGGTTTTTCCAAAAGAGACCTCTAACTTTCCTGGGCTTGGCCCCCTCCATTTGGAGTGCTATTTCATATAACTTATGTGAGACGCTCACCCTTGTATCTGGTGTTTCCACCGTGATGTAATCATCCAAGTCCGCTGCCACCAGAAATTCCATCAGGTTCTGGCGAGCTATTGTTACTTCTGCCGTGCTGTCTAGCATCGTCGGAGCCCATTCCCCGTTCAGAAGTTGTATCCTCAGAATTCTGGGCATGTCTGCTCTTCAGGCCTGCAACTTTTTTTTTCTTAAACTGAGATTTTGATTTTGGCTTTTCTTCTTTTTTGGAAGTATAGTCTTGAGCGTGCTGCTTGTCTCTGGACTTTGTACACTCTTCTTTGTGTTCGGACCATCCTTCTCTCTCGGAGTTTTTCGTTGAGCCCTGAAAGGAATGAGAGGAACGTGTATCAGTATCCTGATATCTGTCAGGTTTCCTAATATTATCCCTATTCCTGAGGTTGTATCTCTTCTCAGAGGGCTCCTGTGGAGGAGATCTACCTTGGGATTGAGATCTGTTTCCTTGAAAGTTTTGTTGTCTTTTATCATCCCACTTATTTTTATAAGAAGCAGGTGTCTGCTTGGAATTGTCTTTTTCAGGACTGCCCATCAGTTGGGGTTTTAAAGCTTTCCCACACAAACTGTTTCTGCCTAATTCTGCAAACGCAGTTTCAATTATTTTGGGCAGTTTGTGTTGTTGATCTAACGGACTGTACCCCATTAGTGGACTGTACCCCATTAGTCTTTGGCGGATTGCCACTGAAGCTGCTTCCCCTTTAATATGAGCTAATATTATGGCTGATACCTGGTAATAGTTATTTAGTAACTTCATACCTAAGTTCAGATCCGGTTCTGCTCCGTACTCGTTCTGTATTTGTCTTAATACATTTGGTATCACTGCTAATAAAGGAATAACATGTGTCCTGGTATATATGGCAGAAAAAACTGTACCCCAAGAGGTGCAACCCTCTACTTGTGGTGTTATCCCCATGGGCAAGCAGATTGTTAGCATTCTGTGTTTTTCAAACGGAATAGTATTCGGGAATACTGCCTCGAGCTGAGTTATTTTCTGAGCTACCCAGAATGGCATTTGTTCACTTTTCCTGGGCATTTTGCCCATTACCACGTGTAACGTTTGTGGTGTAATTTTAGTTGCTGTACCCTGAGATTGAGTTCCATTTGTTGCAACTGTTGCTGGTTGGACTGTGAAAGTCCTCGTAACAAATTGCATCAAGTTTCTGTAGATTTTAATTAAATCTTTGTGTTGTATGAGTAAGTCAGCCTGCGGCATTGTTTCAATATCAAGATGTGCTGTGTAGGCCGCTAGTATCGGCCATGTTTCCCCCTCTCCTCCAAGTGGGCATAATCTTACTCTGTTTCTTAAGTGGGGTAGGGCGCCTTTAAATCAGTATAGGTGTTCCTGGTACGTGAGTGGAACCTCTATGTCCTTGAACGGACCATATGCCACTGGTGCATCTCCTTCTGTATAGTAGTGAAATGTGTGTGTTCTTGCATCTGCTTCTGAGAATGTAACCCACGAATAGAATACCTCTGTTTTGTTTGATTTGTGTGCCTCAATCACAAAAGCTACTAAGCCACCCCTACCTTGCAAACCATTTTCTAATAGTTTCAGGGTGATTGTATGTCTAAATTTTGGTGCAATTTGAATTGCATTTGTGTCTCCTTCCTCGTCTGTGAGGGGGAGTGCTTGTTTTAGTGGGTCTAAGACCGGGGTAGTCATTGTGTATAGAACACAAACTAATTTTTCCAAGGAAACTATGATAAGGTGTTCTGCACAATTTAGGAACACTGTGTCCTTCAAGCTTGATTAACCAACAGCCAATAAATAGGATTTTTTTGCCTACTCAGCTGTGGCGGAGTTTGTGCCCACCCACTCCAGACGTCTCTGGTGTTTTGTGAGTAGGGTTCTCTGAGAAATAGCATGACTGAACTACTCAGATTCTACTGTAAAATAAGTACCCAACCAACGTTGGCGGCGCAATGTCATGTAGTTCCTTTATTACCCATACAGGACCTGCGCATTCCGGATAACATAAACTGTGGGTTTGGTGGCAGACTGGTTCTGAACACCCCCACTGAGAAATGCCACCCTGTTTGCATTAGCTAGCTCAGTGCCACTAGTGTCTCCTCTTATCGGGGAGAGCAAAGTTTCTGGCAGCCTTAGAACATGACAACCCTGATCCCCCAGGATCGTGGAAACAAAATACTACTTTTCGCTCAGTCACTTGTGCTCATTTTGTTCGGTCTCAGAGAGTTACACAGAAGAAACAGTCGGGCGTGTTACAATAAGTATTTATTGCACAGTTGTTCTTCTAGTGAAAAATAGATGTGCTGCAAGAATCGTTAGACAGTAGCAGATATATATAATCAGCAGTATAGTGAATATAAATGGATAGTACAGTTCTGCCATTTTGCAATAATCATAAATGCATACATGAATATAAAATGCATGATAAAAGAAAGCGCGTCCTCCTACGATGCCTATCTAGATGTACCTAAGTGTACCTAGCATGTGAGTATGTGTAAAGCCAAGAATGCCTCTAGGATTTAGTCGAACCCCATTCCCTGAAGTGTGAGAATGTAGGAGCCTGTCCTGGTCTTGGGTTGGACACCCCGCAAGGGATGTTTTAGACCACTGTCAGCTGGAGCGTCTGCATGCAGGAGCCTCAGCGTCTCTGGGCAGTCTGTCGGCCTGGAAGTCTCGGTTTCCTCTAACTAACACTTGCAAGATGTGCTGCATTTATATAAAAAATATCTAGGGTTCCTTTGTCCCTTGTTTCTTGTGTTAGCCATTGTTGGATTTGAGGATGACGTATGGGATGAACCTTGTACGTAGATATGGTGGGGTAGGTGGTGTAGCCCCTACCTGGTTTCCAAGAACCCTTATGAATATTCATTCATACTGTAGGAGTCTATTGATGGAGTTATAGGACTCTATTGTTTAGGAAAAACCCTCCTTCTGCATCCTGGACTAGAACTAGGTAAAGGTTCAATCCTAAAGGCTTGTTACTGTGTAGTATAAGGGAGATAATGTAGGTGACGGTGTATGATATTACCCAGGACTATATTAGGGTACCTATATGAAACATACCATTCTCAGGCCCGCTTAATGCCCAAATCAGTCCCAATCGTGGGGCATCTCCACCTGACCCCTGCAGCATCCAAACATGTATAAAGAGGGAGTAAAATAGAATGAAGAAAAAAAAGGGGGCTATTAGATAGCAAAGCATAAGATAGCTTGACCAATAATACAAAACATGTTTACAGTAGTCAGATTATAATCTTTGAGGTCTGGGGAGTGACGAGAGGGAGGCGAGGTGAGCCCTAATCTGCAGATCGTGCCAGTAGAGGGTCCTCGCCAACGCCTGATCCGGATGGTGACGTCGCTGAGGACGAGGGAGACCCCATGTTGTGGAGCGATGCCGCCACATGGAGCGCTTCTTGACATTCGGACAAAATCTGCTATGGGTCTGGAGTGTTGATCGGTAAGATATAACGGCGAGAACCTCCTTCTCCGCCCCTATGTCAACCGCGCCTGTTGCGCTTGTGGACCAGCAAGTCATCAGGTGGTCTAGTCAAGGTAGCCAAGCCCGTCTCCTCCAACCAGTCCCAAGCATCAGAGGGTGCAGCAAAGAATCGGGTGGCTCCATCTTTAACCACTCGCAAGCGAGCTGGGAACAGTAATGCGTAACACAAGTTAAGGTCCCAGAGCTGGCGTTTCACAGCCTGAAGGAACCTCGTCGCTTTTGTACTTGGGCTGTTTAATCCGGGAAAAACATGACTGAGGTGTTCTGAACAGTGGGCTCGGTAATTTCCTGATTTCTCTCAATATAGCGTCCCTGTCTCTGAAATTCATTAGCCGGAAGAGAAATGGTTGTTGATTGGCTCCAGAGGGAGGTCTGCGGGCAGAGATTCTATGTGCCCACTCCACTACAAACTGGAGAGACAGGGCCACGGGCGGAAGTATCTCTCTCAACCAGTTCTCTATATAGCCGGTCGGGTCTTGTCCCTCTGTGCCGTCAGGTAGGCCAACCACTCGCACATTGTTGCAGCGTGACTGGCCCTCAACGTCATCCAGCTTGTCTTTGAGGGTGCACACCCGATCCAACAGGTCTTGCAGGGTGGCTGTGTGATTGCAAGACTTGAGTTGCAGGTCCGTTAGTGTAAGTTCTGCCTTCAAGAGTGTGAAGTCTGACACTACTTTATCAATCTTAGACTCGAGGAAGGTGTGTGTTAGATCCAATGTCACCGAGTCAAGCTTGGCTAAGAGAGCAATGTGCTGAGATTCCGGAGGTCCCCCTCCCCCAAAGATGAGCCATCCTCAGAATCCTGAAGTGTCGCCGCCTGTGGTCAGATGGCTAGCTGCTGGGCAGTGGGCATAGAGGTGATCTTGGTGCACGATACTCCACTACTGCAGCAGAAAGTGGTGTCAGGTAAGTTGCAGCGAGGAGAGAAGCAAATTAGGCCCGAACTGGCCCCCAGAGTGACTCCACGCAGTGCGGAGGATAATGCACCCTCACCCCTCCGGTAGGTCACTCCAGGCTATGGCGTAGAGTCACTGTGAATTGTAGGAGGGGTGCCCGTTTCGGCATAGACCGGGAGTGAGCAGGGGTCCAAGCATGAGTGAGCACCAGTAGCGTGTTAGGGTCCTTTGCCACGAATACCCAGTTGTCAACAATTTAGGTTCATAACATACTGTTGAACACCCCCATAGTGCTTCAGTGGAGGAGCACTCCGGAGCATGAGACTGCGCCAGTTGATACCCCGGTATCAGTTGGTGAACGATGTAGGGCCTAGGTCCAGCCGACAACCACGCCCCAGTTGATCCAGGAAGAAAGGTTAGAAGGGGGGCAGCCTGGACCCAACCTGGTCCCCGAGTCACCCCCAAGATGATGTAGCCCGCAGAGTTCTGTCCACCAGCTCTCAGGGTAAACCAGGATCCTGGCAAACGTGCATGAGGGGGGTAGACAGCCCAGATCCCGACCTGACCCTCGTGCTGTCCCCCACCCAGGTGTGTGCCAGGGAGTAGCCAGGAAGAGGGGGCCAAGGGCCTCGCCACTCCCAATCTTCCTGATGTGGCAGCATGAGAGGGCTACTGCCAGTGCCTGAAGCAGTTATACAGGAGGGAGGGCCTAGGCCCGATCGACCCCCGGAGCCCCACCCCAACACCTTGAGTGCGCCACTGCGCCGGCACCAAGCCTGACTAACCTCCCATAATACAGTGGGTGCTCAGGCCAGAAGGTCAAAGTGGGGTAGACATCACTCTTCCAGCAGGAAATTTGTTTCTGTGGTGCCGGTAGCCTCAGGGTCAGCCACCAGGCACAGGAGAACAGACCACCGTCCCAGTCCGGGACGTCCAGACCGTAGCGCCGCAGGGCTCACCCAGCGCTCACACGTGGTAGGCCACAGGAGAGGCTGGTCTGGCATCCAACAGTGGGCTCCCTCCATGCCCCCTATGTCCCAGGGGGGAGGAAAGGACATCCGGACAGGAGGACTCTCGATGAGGAGCTGGCCTCGCAGCCCGCCCACCGTCAGTCACAGTAAGTGTGCCACATAGGGCCCGGTCAGAGCAGCGAGGCAGTGGCAGGCCACGGACTCTGGCCCAGGGCAGGCTGCAACCCAGGCCGCAGCAGGCTCGGCGAGATAGAGACTCCGGATTACCCGCCACCCGGGTCAGCGGCAGTTGGAAAGTGTCCACTGCGGCAAGCGGAGCATCTAGTAAGATTGTGCGCACGGATAACACCGGGGGAAGGATGTGGAGCGGGCTCTGTGCACATCCGACATCTTAGGCTGGTGGCCATGCCCTCGACTCAGGAGGCCCCGATGATGAATGCCATGCGGCATCAACTCAGAGCCCTGGCGAAGCACGTCCATCCCCGACAGCCGAAAAAAACAATTTAACAATGGAGCTGATGCTCATGCACATTATCAGTCATAGGAGGGGTCACCATACCTAGTGAGTCCAAAAAACTTATTCAAATAAAAACAAGTTGTGCATTTCCAAGCCGAAAACTAGATGGCAAGAGTATGCAAAGCATATATCTCTACAGCTACACTAGCTATGAACATATATTAATGTTACTGGAAATTTGCCCTTTCTGCAGGATCACCCTGGATCCTATACTTTTGCTGGCAGTAGAACTATGTGCACTTTATCTCTGCTCCGCTTTTCAACATGGTAAAACTGGAAATCTCCATATTTAACTGGCATATTTAACTCACTATAAGTCCCTAGAATATGGCACAAGTGTACCCAGGTCCTGCAAGTTGAATATCACTTGTATACTGCAGCACTCATTTGTGACATCTGCTAGAGTGACAGTGCACATGTGAGTGCAGGCCTACCATTTGCAGCCTGCAATCTGCTCCTCAAAGGTAAGCTTACAATTGTGAGGATGAGTCTCCTGCATCCTTAGAGATGGTTTTGCTGTAGTTTTCCCCGTGTGGGAGTAAATAAACTGCCTCATTTGCTGAGTGTCCAACACTTTCTGGAGACGTAGAATTGGCAGTACCTGATCCTCGGAGTCTGCTATGGATAATTTTTAAATACAAATTCTAACTGCCAAAATAACCTCTATCTGACAGGCTTAAACCTTCTTTTTAAATATTTATAAGTCACCAATCAGTAGATCCTATAAGGCAGGGTGCATGGTATTTAGAAGTACGACATGTAAATGTTTAATGTTAGAAATGTCTTTGCAGTAAAAAGGCTCCAAAAGCTATCTTCACTCTAGCAAGGCTAGCTATTCCATAGGAAACACTAAGATTCAATATTAACTGCTAATATTGTATCTCGGGAATGGCACTAGCCTAAAACATAATTAAACAACTACTGTTAATAGTTATTAAAAATTCAATGGTGAAGGAAAAGTAACTTTTAGAGTTACCTTTTCCCTGCCTGAAGTTGCTGGAGGGCAATCTGCACTTTTGCTCTTCCACTCCTGCCAGCCAGTAATTAGCATTTGAATAGGTGTGAAATGCCTCCCAGGAGCACACAATAGGCTGACCGAAATGGGCAGAGATGACTCCTCTGAACCTGACAGAATATGTAAGATGGGGCTGTGAGCATCTTTTTTTACATTATAATGTCAAATCCTGCTTGCGAGGCCTACTGGGGAGTTTCATATGCCACTTGGAACGCACTTCAAAGAGGCCTTCTCAGTCACGGGCAAGTGTAAGCTGATTCTGGGCACTGCTTTTTTGTCCCAACAGTCAGTCAGGCTACAAGCAGAAGGAGCTTCTTTTTACTTTTACATTTGTGTCAAATCCTGCTGGACAGGCCCTGAAGTGTCAAGACCAGGGGTCTCCAACCTTTTCTGTAATAAAAGCTACTTACAATCAATAAAAATCATCCTGAGCTACTGATATTAATAGCATTGTAATAGCGACCTCTTAAAAAAAATGACATTAGTGACTTACCATAACCAAGATTACCTGCAGTGATCACCTCACTTCAGCAGGCAGAGTTACTTGGAGTGATGTAAAAAGGTTTTGTCAATATGGAATGCCTTTATATGTGTGATACATAACAACCATATCTGCAATTCCCCTGAAGCAAGGCAATACAATAAGTAATAAGGCTCTCAAAATGCAGCATGATTCACCACTTAAATATCAGATTTAAATATATTTTTGTAATCAACCATTTTTCTACAAACATCAACATGTATGTTCTGAAACTACATACATTGTTGTGTCAAATACACACTTTTCAATTTTGGTATACCTATATTAATTTAACCAAGCAACACCTTTTAATTTAGTAGGTTGGTTTGCATACAGTAGTACTTCTAGGTAGCTGGAGAGCTACAAGTAGCTCACAAGCTACTCGTTGGAGATGCCTTGTCAAGACTATAACAGGTTTGCTAGAGTTTTACATATAACATGTGGGGCGCACTTCAAAGGGCGAGGACAGGACGCCAAAACAATTCATGTGTGACCATTGCCTGGTTGCTGTAAAACTCAGATTTATTCTAACAAAATTCTGTCTCTGAGTTTCTTGGAGGTCCATGGACTGCCTCAAACTGTATTTTAGTGTTAGATGTACAAGGACACTAGGATTACCATAGTACATACCTACCACACACACCCTTTACCCCATTGGTTAGGGCAACCCCAGGGGCCATTCCCACACACTAGCTCATGTTAGGCATAAATGTGGCATTTCTAGGCTGCCATTTCAGAGCACTCCTGGATCTGTGGAACATTAGAAGAGGGCTGAACCTACTGTATGAGTCATGAGAACAGCCTAGAAGACAGGAGAAAGAAGTGGACTCCAAATGTCAGAAATCCTGCCCAGTTTGGCAAAGACTGTGTAACATTTTACTTGATTTGTCCCCCCACTGGTATATTCGATGTTGGGATGCTAGCCAGATTTCCTTTGCTTCTTCTGTGAGGTGATGGTGTAACCGTAACTGTTGTTGCGCCATGGTCAGGTTCCTCTGAATAAATGGGCGTGGGTCTTGTGTGTTTTGGGCGTCTAATGTTGTGCATTGTGTCTTCAGTTGCTGGGCGGAGCGTTTGCGTTTATTGTGTGTCCTGTAACTGATGTCCACCCCTCTGATTGTGGGTTTCAGTGCCTCCTAAAGAGTCTCCTTGGACGGTGTTGAGTCAGTATTGAAGGTGAGATAATCTTGGATTGCTGTGTGTATGCACTCTTGATATTCAGGATCCCGAAGATGCCATGGGGACATTCGCCATCTAAAGGGGAGCTTTTGAAAATGTAAGAGGAGTGTAACTGTGACCGGGGAATTATTTTTCCTGTTTTTACACTGCATAAAGCAGTGGGGTGACGCTCGTCCACCTTAGCGGAGGAGCCGCAACTGCAATTAGACCTGGCTTGGGATTTGAATCTCTAAGTGCCTCCCCTGAGGTCCTCGGGGGCTTTGGAAGTGTACTCCTGTGGTGGATTGAAACTTAAAGGACCAAAGTCAGAAGGCAAAATCTTAGATCAGAGCCTGGTTAGTGTATCTGACTCATGCTCTTTCACGGTCAGCATCAAATTATGCCGAGGACCTAGTCTGCAATGACCATTGACTAATATTGGCACTTTGTGTTTCTTGGCGCTATTTCTACTTAAATAAAATCATACTTCCAGTTTCCCCATTTGGATTTCTGGCAATTTGGTGTCATTTTGTTTCTTAAATATTATTTTTCAAATTCATCTTGGGACTTATATCGTCTTGCATTTAGACATTATTACTGTTTTGGTACCTCATAAATACTTTACACATTAACCTAAGTTAAGAATGTCTGGTCTGTGCCATAGCTACCAGGGTATTGAGCACATGTTAATTTAGTGTATAAATGGTTCACCCTGACAAGGATTGTAATTTTCACTTGAGTTGGATACTTACCGCCTCAACTAATAACCCCATCTCTCTCTCTTTCTCTCTCTCTTACACACACACACACAACACACGCATCACAATTTGAAGATAATGTCATATAATAAAACAGACACCTCATGATTAATTTAAAAGCTTCAACAATTTGTCTTGATTTGTGAAGACTTCCTGTGAAACCTTACTGTAATTTTAACTATTGCAAAGAAGGAGAGGTACTTAAGAAGTACTCATTAACACAACGAATGCTTAGTTATGAGGTATACTGACAATTTTCAACTTTGCCCCTGATCAAAACCTGCAATCAATGGGGTCATGTAGATCTTTGTAGTTGAACATGGAAATAAGACATTTACTGTAACAACAGTACATCTACTTTACACTAGCTCTCACCACATTATGTTTCTTCGACTAAAATAGAAACCTTGGGGGGGGAAATGTGTATAAACGACATTTAATCCCTTGTCACACTTTTTTTTTTAAACATGTGTTTATTAACATTTTGTCATACATTGACCCACATACAGCATTATCATTTTCTCCATAAGACAGCATCTATAACATATATGACACAATCATTCTTGGAGAAGGACTATTTCAAAAGGTCAATACAGTAGCCAAGTGCACCGGAACATATTCATGTAAATACTTGACTGAGCCAGCAGTTATGCATACCAACAATTAGAGGTACCCATTCAGGCATTTCACGATCCCCACCGAATATGCCTGTTCCTCTGCCTCGCTGACCCCATATAGGTGTAAGTTCTCGGAGGTGTGCACCGCATTTAGGTCTTAGTATGCGTAGTCTCCACCACGTCATGGCGCTATGGCCTTGATGAAGAATAAAAACATGTCAAAGTCAAAGTAAATCTTTATTCGGTTATTAAGACAAAATAACCATAAAAGTACAGACACAAAAAAAGACAATAATAGGAACTAAACATAAGAAAAATCGAGTAAGTTCAGATCTCAATTGTTTTCCGTAATTTAAAAACATTTTTAAGGAATGAGGAAATAAATACGACTGTTAAAATATTATCCAATTTCTGTACAGCTAAAAAAGCAGGGCGACATCGATTAATTTCCATCATTTTTAGCAAAGGAACAACAAACATTTGTCTAGGTCTGGTGTAAAATTTACAGAAGAAAAGTATATGCATATCAGATTGTACTGATAGATCATCACAGGGACATTTATTCAAAATTTTTGACCAATTATTCATAACAGGAAAGCTGAGTAATCTAAATAGTAGATTAAATCTAAAACGTATTAATAAAAACCTTTCGTGTTCACTCATTAGTAGCTTTAAATATGGCTGCAAACTATTGCAAATTACGATTTGTTCATGAGTTACCACCGTAGTTTTCTTAAACTCTGTTCTGGTTCTGGTCTCTTGCAAATAGGTCATACATCTATCTTTTAAACATTTCCTAGATATATTACAAAGAGTGGGCGGGTCTGTGTAATAATCCCCCAGCCCTCATAGCGTAAGGAAATTATTAATATAATTCAACCATCTGATTTTCCCACACTTCTCTAGGCCCATCGCATTTCCCATGATCATTCAATTTAAACCAGATTCATCTGCAGTCCATATTCTGTGCCATAATAGAACTGGTGCAGTTTTTATTATATCTTCTAAATATGGTTCCCCAAGTTCTACATGGCAAACATATGTTGAAACACTCTGTGGGACTCCTAGGAGATATTTCATAAAATTATTTTCAACAATTTGTAAAATGCTAACATTTGCATATCCCCATAGGCCTGCCCCATAAGTGACAATAGCTACACAAGTTGCTTTATAAACAGTCAGCATTTCCTTAATTGGTTTCCTCCCTATTTTTCGGCTAAAAATGTTTAAAGCCATGATAGATTTACAGTACAACAATTTCCTTGTCTTAATTGTATTGTTCCATAACCCGGAACTGTCAATTAGGACCCCTAAATAGGGAAATGTTAAAGTGTCCTCTACTGGGGTAGTTCCAATAAAAATTACTTTTTTCTTCCTCTGTGCACCCGGCCCACAATGCATTGTGAATGTCTTAGAGCAATTTATGCTTAGATCCAATTGGTTCATAAAATCAGAAAAGGAGGAAACTACTCTTTGCATGGCCTGCGGTGTTCTGGCCATCAGGACCGCATCGTCTGCATATAGCAGAATAGGGATTGATCTTTTCCCTACCAATGGCACATCCCTACACTCAGTTATCAAAGTCTTTTCCACATTGTTGATATAGAGTGTAAAAAGGAACGGCGCCAGGACACAGCCCTGTCGAACACCCCTTTCAATTGCAAAAGATCTAATGCATTCACCATGTTTCCCATATCTTACTCTAGCCGATGCTCCTGCGTAAAGATCTCTCAGGAAGTTAATAATCTGTGTATCCACACCCAGTTTGCTCATAACTACCCAAAGTTTACAGTGTGTTACAGAGTCGAATGCAGTAGTAAGATCCACAAAAGTTAAAAACATTCGACCCTCTTTGGCTTTGGTGTATTTTTCAATTAAAATATGCAAATTCAAACACTGTTCGATAGTACCGAGACCTTTCCTAAAGCCATACTGCAGGTCACTTAAAATATTAGCTTCGTTCGCCCATACGTGTAGCCTATCTAGAATTACCCTTCCTAGGATTTTAATAGTAGAATCCAGGAGTGATATTGGGCGGTAACACTTGCAGTTTTCGCGGTCACCCTTTTTAAAAATTGGGACTATCAGGGATTCACACCATGATGGGAGTAGGCCTTTTTTCAAAGTGGCGTTAAACAATCGTGGGAGGATTGGAGCCCATAGTTCCCTGTTGTTTTTAAATAAATCAACAGGGACTCCATCAGGGCCAGGTGCTTTCCCCGCCAGACATGCATCAATACATTTCCGCACCTCAGTTATTGTTATTTCAAGTTCGAGTTGGCTACTACTCTGTGTTTCATCTCTCAGTTGGGTATTATCGTTAATACTTCTTGTGTTATCCTGTACAATAGAATACAATTTGGCAAAATATTCGGACCACTCACTCTCAGTGATTGCCACATCTAGAGGCTCCGTGTGGCTGAAATTTAAAAATGGGGCATTGACAACTTTCCAGAATAGGGCAGAGTCTTTATTTAGCGAGGCGTCACATAAAGCATCCCATGCTTCCACCTTCATAGCTTTTTTCCTGTTTTTAAGGGACTGCTTGTAGACATTCCTACAATTCCTAACTAAATCTATATCTCTCTCCTTGGCATGTATAGCGCCCTTTAGACTTCTATAAGCCTTAGTGCATTCTGAGTCAAACCACCTCTTTTGCCTTGTACTCCCACCACTAGTACCAACCCACAATAACTTCCTTATTTGGGCATTAATCAATAATTTTTTTTTAATAAAGTCAGAATCATTGACATTCGCATCTGTACATACATAAAATTGGGGCAACATGCTTTTTATTAGTTTCTCCTGGAAATCTATAGGGCAAATTTTTGTCCACTTTAAAGCATAACCATTTTTGCGGGCCATAGTAATGTTATCTATTATCACTTTAGATTTGACCCTGTCACAATATCTCTTAATAGTTATATCGAGACTTAAAGGAAAATGATCGCTAAGCGGGCAATCCAGGACTCTATAGTTCCATATCATGTCCCTATGTCTAGAAGTCATTAGGGCGTAATCAATAGTTGTATTTGCCCCTCTGCCATTAAACGTTGGTAAAAAGGGGATTTCTGGACTGATCAACCTATTTACAAAGTCCAAATCGTTTTCAAATATTAATTCATTTAAATAATCCCCTCTTCCAGCATGATCAAAGTGACTGAAGCCAACATCTCTGTCTAATCTTACCCCACATAACCCACTCTCTGCGCCCCTACATAATTGACAATTAAAATCTCCTACCCAAATAATGCAGGTGTCTACTGTCCTATTCCCAATTGCTGAGGTGATATTACTACCTAATAGTCTGAAGACATCCCTTGGGTCTTCTCCTTGAATGTTATCATAACAATTAATCAAAACTATGGAAAACCCCTTTTTAACTGTGATCCTTATAATATGATAATATACGTTATTAAAAACGAACTCAATTTTAATTCCTACTAGCAGATTCGAAACATAATTACACAAACCTCCTTTTGCCCTACCATAAGTTGATCTTACTGCTGGGGTAAAATATGTTTTAAATCCATTAATATGTATAGGTTCTGTTATCCATGTTTCCTGAAGGCTAATAACATCAAAATTGCCTACCAGTGTTTCCCAATTTTCATTACCCAATTTAGATCTGAGCCCTGCGATATTCCAGCTCAAAAAGGACCAATTCTCCCCACAAAATTGATCATCCCCTGAATCATTATTACCATTAGGAGATACTGCCCCATCACAAGGTATCTCACTTTGTGGGTTCTCGCTAGTAAGGACCGCCTTGGTTATCTCTAATTCGGTGCTGGTATTCCGAGACCCTTTGTCCTTTAACTTGCTACTTTCACTAATACTCAAATCGGTGGTTCTATTTTCTCCCTTGAGTCAGTCAATATCTTCTAGCCCTTGCAGGATCTGAAATCTATTTACTAAAGGGATTTGGAAATTTGGGCTAACATTACCTCTATATCTGGACCTATCTATCCCAGGATACCAGGTATTATCTCTCCTTGGATCCATTAATGGGTAAAAGTAAGTTAGGTCTAGAGTCTGAATTCTGCCAGTATTATAGTTAGGTTCCCAATGACAAATAAAACTCACAGCTCTTCTGTCCCTCAAGTTCACGATAATACAGTCTCCTTGAATATCTTTATGCCTCTGTCCAATCCAGTGTACTCTCCTAACATTTAGAATTTCTACACATGTTTGTCCAGGCAATGGCCTATTATAGTTCAGCTAGTGTATTACCTTATTCTTGAGTTCCTGATAATTTTCTGCCTTACCATTGCTCAACTCTGGTACCCCTGTCAACACTACAGTATAAGGAATTGACTGTGGAGGGAGGTCAATAGATATTCTTTTATCCCTTTCATAATCGTTTACATCCTTATTTCTATTATAGACTTTTGGATCTGCCACTCCCTCCTTCTCATTGTTTCCCTTAACTTTCTCTTTTTTGGTTCCTTTACTACTAGAATCCTTTCCGTTTGACATATTTGCCCCCGTTGATAGAATAAGGGGTGCATCATCCTTCTTGCCCCTTCCATGTGGAATTGCAGGTGCTAATAAATGCGAAACATTAATAACAGCATTATCTGTGTTACTAGATAGAACTTTAGGCCTAATTAGCGTACTAAGATGTTCCAATGTTTCTAAATTATCTGCCCCTTGCTTTTCTAAACCCTCAATTTTTTCAACAAGGGTTTTCAGTCTTCCTACTACTGGCAAAATCAAAGACTTCATAACCTGCTCAATTTTTATCATGAAGTCTACCAGGTCATTCAGTGTAACTCCTTCTTGTAAAGTGGACTTATCACCATGATTAAGGATTTCAATACCGCTTGTTGACTTACATTTATCCCTATTTTCTTGTAGTGGTATTGGTGTGATTTTCTTATTTTTACCCTTTGTTTTCCCTTTCTTCTGTGCCTTCTGCACTGCTGTTACTTGTAAGCTACCCCCTTGAATCCCCAAAGGTGAAATAACACCATTTGCTGAAACCTCAGAGTTAATATCTTTGTTTTCACAAACAATTGAGTCCTCCCTGTAACCAGGCACATTATTCGTATTAGGTTGTCCCTCATCCAGTCCTAATCTAGGGGTAAGAGACAACCTGTTTTCCCGAGTCGTAAAGTCATCAGGAGGAGTAGTTTGCGAAATAATTACGCAGTTCGAATCCTTAACCGGGAAGTCCGCATATGAAGCCAGTAAAATAGAATCTTGTGATAGTGGCGTACTAAGCCCGGAATTAGAATGCTCCCCAGTATCCTGATGCTGTTGCGTTAGCAAGCATAAACTGGGGGGTAGTGATAGCCGCCTCTCGGAGTTCTCAATAGCATTGGCGACTACCCCAATTGTTTTTTGGAGCATCCTGTCTATTGCTGTCAAACTTGGCAAGGGGGTCTTGGGTAGGACTTTCGTTTTTACTGTTGAGCGGGTAGCCATCCGCGTAGATTTCCCCATTCTTGTCAAACACCTTACGTCCAGTGTATCCACAGGCCCCCTCTTATGACAATGTGATTTTAAATACCTGATGTACGAATCAAGGGAGATGGCCCAGCCCAGCCACGGTCAGCCCCGGACGGCCACAGACGGCCCGCCCTTTGCCCGGGCTTAGCCCGGCGCGTCCCGCGCGCGTCCCGCGAAGCGGGCCTCCGGGCGTTTTGTATGCGCCTCCTGTTGCTGGCGCCGCGTGAGCTCGTCGCGCCGCCGCTGGGGCTGCCGGGAGTTGGAGTCCCGGGGTGGCGACGCGGAAGATGGTGGTTGTGAGCGCTTGCTGGCGCTGGGATGGCACCTCTGACTCTTGGCGGTGGCGGTGGCAGCAATGGCGTGGCTCTCCTCTGGTGAGTATCGCTGTGTGGCAGTTTCCCCCCGCTCCACCGGCCTCCGGGCGTTTTGTACGCGCCTCCTGTCGCTGGCGCCGCGTGAGCTCGTCGCGCCGCCGCTGGGGCTGCCGGGAGTTGGAGTCCCGGGGCGGCGACGCGGAAGATGGTGGTTGTGAGCGCTTGCTGGCGCTGGGATGGCACCTCTGACTCTTGGCGGTGGCGGTGGCAGCAATGGCGTGGCTCTCCTCTGGTGAGTATCGCTGTGTGGCAGTTTCCCCCCGCTCCGCCGGCCTCCGGGCGTTTTGTATGTGCCTCCTGTCGCTGGCGCTGCGTGAGCTCGTCGCGCCGCCGCTGGGGCTGCCGGGAGTTGGAGTCCCGGGGCGGCGACGCGGAAGATGGTGGTTGTGAGCGCTTGCTGGTGCTGGGATGGCACCTCTGACTCTTGGCAGTGGCGGTGGCAGCAATGGCGTGGCTCTCCTCTGGTGAGTATCGCTGTGTGGCAGTTTCCCCCCGCTCCGCCGGCCTCCGGGCGTTTTGTATGCGCCTCCTGTCGCTGGCGCCGCGTGAGCTCGTCGCGCCGCCGCTGGGGCTGCCGGGAGTTGGAGTCCCGGGGCGGCGACGCGGAAGATGGTGGTTGTGAGCGCTTGCTGGCGCTGGGATGGCACCTCTGACTCTTGGCGGTGGCGGTGGCAGCAATGGCGTGGCTCTCCTCTGGTGAGTATCGCTGTGTGGCAGTTTCCCACATGTCAAACAGGGATTTAAGAACTGGGAAAATGGCTACCTGTCAGTATCTATTGGGCTGCTATACGTGTGTAGCAAGCTGTATGTCTCAGTTAGTGCCCGGGCGGTGAAGGGGGAGAAGGGGAAGAGAAGGGAGGGGTAGAAGTAAATGGGGGGGCGGCTTGAGGGCGAGTGGATGAAAGACCGACGCGCTCCATCAGTCGCTCTCGCGTAACAAACCCAGCCCCTCTGGTGAGGTGGGGAAAGGAGAGGAGGAAGGAAAGAAAGGGGAGGGGGGCTGAAGAATCCACTCCATTCAACCATTTCCTCCGGGCTCTTGGGAGGCGTAGCTGTCTCCGCTCATGGCGTCTGGGAATTCTGGGTGTTCCCATGTATGCAAGATGCCTCACCATTGGTCGGCTATCGGACGCAGTCACAGCCCTCTCAACTCTTCCCTACGCAGTGCTCTCTCCTCTGCCCCAGCCCATGTTATCACCTCTCCCCTCCATACTGCAGCCTGCGTCCCGCAGGTGATTTCCATGTGATTGCTATGTGCCGTCTTGCCAACGCCAGGGCGAAATCTATGAATTTATTTCCAGCTTTACGTTTGGGTGGCCTAGGGAAGAGTCCCAGCAGGCAGACAGCCACCGCGCAGGGAAGCACACGATCTAATGTAGCATTGAGCGCTGTGAGTACTACGTGCCATAAAGTCTGCGTGACCCCACATGCTCAGGTCGTATGAAGGAAGTCTGCGTCCTCCCAGCTACATCTCGGGCAACGCCTTGGTTCTCCCCCAAAAATTACTAAAATCCTATGCGGAGTTAAGTACGTCATGTGCACGTAGTTAAATTGTATGTACTTCAGCGGTGTGCTCCGCGCTACTTTCTTAGGGGATGCCATGATCCTGCCCCATTCTGCGTCTGTGAGTTCCCTCTCCAAGTTCGTTTCCCATTTCCCACGCAACCAGGTCAAGGGTGTCAGTGAGGCCTCTCGCAGGGACGCACAGAACCACTTTATCTGGTGTCTTGCTGTGCCCAATGTAACTAGGGAATGCAGCACAGCATGCGTTTCTGGTTCCTCCCTATTTTGGCCCATAGCTGTGCAAACGTTCTCTGCAGTATCTCATATACCAAGAATTGGCCCACGGGTAGCCCACACCCCTCTACCAACTCCGCAAAGGGAAGCAGAATCTTTTTCTGGTAACAGTCCCCCGTGGTTTCGAGTCCCACTGCCACCCAAGAGGGCAATTGCTCTGCAGTCATGACCTGTTGTGGGTCACCGTGAGGCAGTCCCACCAGGGGTAGCTCTGGAGAGTATTTGGGAGTGTCAGCTATTCTCCTGAGGCAATGCCTCCAGGACTGCAACACCATAGTCTGTAATACAGTTGTGTAGGGGACTCTTGTCTTGTGCGTTAGAAGTTGTGACAGCAACAGACTGTGTATCTGGCCAGGTTCTGTTAAAAAGGTTACATCCACGTTTGCACCCTCCAAACATTGGGCCAGCCATTGCATCTGGGCTGCGGGCAAGTACAGATCAAAGTCCGGAACTACCAAACCTCCTGCGTCTATAGGACGTTTCAATACTGAGAGGTACGCCTGCCATCCCCCCATATCAGGTCCCTCACCATGGAGTCCAAGGTACGAAACCATGCCGTGGGCAATAGCACTGGCATATTGGCAAAATAATACAACACCCGAGGGAGCATAATCATTTTGATCAAGGATATCCTGGCCATGATGGGGAGACACAGTGTGCCTCAAAACTAGACATTAGATCTAAGGGATCTCAGCGCTGTCCCCAAGTTCCCTTCTCTCAGGTCCTCCAAAGAATGGAAGATCTGAATGCCCAGATATCGGAAAGTTTCCGACGCCCAATTTATATCCGCAGGTACCCCCAGTGGGCGTGCTATAGGTCCAGCCACGGGGAAGGGATATGTCTTACGTTTATTAACGGGTAGTCCTGACAGGTCCCCAAACATTTCCAAATGCCTCAGAGCCGTGACTGTCCCTCCAGCTGCATCGCTGAGAAACACTAAGCGCCGCTCGGAGACAGACTTGGCTGGCGGGCTGTGCGCAGGATCTTCTACCACCGGAGGTGTGCTGTGTGGACATAGGTGCGGGAGAATCGAGGACAGCGAAACAGCGAAACCGGGACTGCGAGTCCCAGCGGCCCCTTTGCTTATTGGACATTGGCCGCAGCTGGTGATTCTTCCCGGCCCCTCCCTCCCTCACTTCATAGCGCCTTGCGGCCCCCGCTTCGCGGGAGCCGCTCGGAGACAGACTTGGCTGGCGGGCTGTGCGCAGGATCTTCTACCACCGGAGGTGTGCTGTGTGGACATAGGTGCGGGAGAATCGAGGACAGCGAAACAGCGAAACCGGGACTGCGAGTCCCAGCGGCCCTTTTGCTTATTGGACATTGGCCGCAGCTGGTGACTCTTCCCGGCCCCTCCCTCCCTCACTTCATAGCGCCTCGCGGCCCCGCTTCGCGGGAGCCGCTCGGAGACAGACTTGGCTGGCGGGCTGTGCGCAGGATCTTCTACCACCGGAGGTGTGCTGTGTGGACATAGTTGCGGGAGAATCGAGGACAGCGAAACAGCGAAACCGGGACTGCGAGTCCCAGCAGCCCCTTTGCTTATTGGACATTGGCCGCAGCTGGTGACTCTTCCCGGCCCCTCCCTCCATTTCCACTATAACTATTACCACCACAACGCGTACGCGGGACGCGTCCGGGGCGTGTCCCGGGCGAAGCCCGGGCCAAGGGCGGGCCCGTTGTAGCCCGTTCGAGACCGATAGAGACCGGACCGGGCCTCTTCTCTTCAATCTGTGGACTAAACTGTATGTGTACCACTTAAGTTATATTATTTTTATTGGCTATTGATTGTGGTACCAATTATCCACAGGTTCACTGCAGTATTTATTGGCGCATATTACTACGATCTAATTATCCTGTTCTGATTAATCTGACAAATGGCAACCAAAGAGGGCAGGAACCTTGTTTCTAATGGTAATCTTACAGGCACCCTAGACCATTTCATTGTAAGAGCAAACTCTGTGATCGATCAAGGCATTGACCTCATGCAGCGCAGAGTTTCGCAGGATCTTGCTCTAGCTAGGAAATCTTCCTTGGGCCTTTTTGCTACTGCCCGTACTCCAAATGGTACTGGTGTTAAAACTACCATTTTACCCCTTACCCAATTTATGGATGATACATCCCACAGTGATCCCCAGAGCTGTGATGATCTCGCGACTACTTCGAGAGATTTATCGCCTCCAGTGATTAGACATGGACCGATTTTGCGGAAAAAAAGGGAAATACTAAAGGGCCGACTCCGAAAATCAAGCCCAAAGTCTCTAGTGAAGTTAGAACTAAACCTGGGGGAGTTAAACCAGTAAAACGACGAAATAATATAGTCCTAGAGGCTCCTAATGTGGTCATAGAAGGCCAGGGAAGCTGCATCCTATCCCCAGTGTCCACCCATCTAAAGCCCCCTGGGGATTCCTCTGACCAGGTACATGCTTCTCCTGCTTTACTGCCACATGTAGCTGGGGATGTAACATCATCACAGCAAATAGATACACTGCTGCGTACTCTCCTTGGTCCACTGGAAAAAAGGCTAGATAGCATAGTGACCCACATCACAAAGCTCGAACAACAAATAAGGGGATTCATAGATGGTGCCAATAATAAAGTATGCCCCCCATGTTCCTGTAATTGTATTTGCAATGGCAGGGCAGGAGGGGTAGTTACAGATGCCTCTTCTTTATGTTTAGACATTCGGCCACCTATTAACTCACATGTTGCATCACAGGTAGTCCCTGCTATTACACACAACCCCCTACAAGTACAACATGAAGCTAGGCCCTCTGACAATCAAAACATAAACAATCACATTACAGGAAAGGCTTCCCCGGCTAAAGATAGTGCCAATGGGAGGATGGCGCGGAAGGGAAATCAGGGAGAGGCACTTAGGTTTACCCCGAGATTTGATCTGCCCCCGGAAGCAAGCCCTTATCTGGTTGTCCTTACAGGGGTACCAGAAATTAGTGACCCCAGCAGCGAAGACTTCACTAACCTGAAAAACAAGACAATACATTGGCTTAGTATGCATAGGCCTCTGCCCCCACACGTCAGAAGTGAGATTATCATGGTTAGAAGGGTGGGTTGGGTGGGGTGCACCCCTAAAAATCTAACTGGCGATTGCGTCATAGTCAATTTCCGGGATGTTAGGACAGTAGACTATATCTGTAAGTGGGAAACATCCCGCTCAGATACAAAAATAGGGGTGCGTCCCCTCTCTTTCTTCTACCCTAGTGGACACTCGAGGCCAGAGGAAAATGGTTGGACCTATATCCCATATTCGCGTAGGGGAGGCGATGGGAAGTCAAGGCGAGATCCCTACGCCTTGAAATGGTCCTATACCCCTTGCTCAAACAGATACAGTCATCTGGATCAGGTTGACTGACTGGCTAGGTATAACCAAGCCAGTCAGGGAACAACGGGGGGTAACATCATGGGTCCTGAGCCAATTGAGGCAATAAAGGAAAGTAACTTGTCAACTTGCAACCGGGGGCCCTCCTGATACTGTGGGGATTAGTATCAGTCTCCCCCTAGAGAAAACCACATTGACTCTTGGTATCCAGTGTCCGCCAGACAACCCAGAAAGTACTAGCGTTGTCCCATCGCGGCCTACTGAACTACAGCAGCAGAGGTGTCCATTCTACCAATCAGATTCTTTACCAAACTCCCCGTGTTACCCTCAGCTTATGAACATAACATCATGGAATGTGGCGGGTCTGAAAAATAAGTTAGCCTGTCCAGAATGGGGTACCTTTGTCGATACCTCTGACGTGATCCTATTCCAGGAGACTTAGGCTAGGGAGGAGGCTCATAGATTGGGGTCTGTGGCCTTCAATATCTTAGCCCGTTGGGGAGGTAAAGGCCGCCCCTCTGGTGGCCTGACAACGTGGGTCGGTATACATCTGGGTTGCAGGGTGGAATCGATCCAGACAAATTCGGACGACATTTTATGTGTCCTTATGACATGGCCCACTTTATATAAACTGGCAGTAGTGAATGTATATTCCCGACCAACTGCTTTGGCAAAGGAATCTAACACCATTGGGGAATTATCAGTTTTTCTTGAATCTCTAAATCGAGACATTCACCATGTGATTGCAGGAGATTTTAATTGCCACTATGAGCCCCTGCAAGGGCTGAATGAGGGGGCACTGTTGGGAGAGGATGAGTTCTGGGGAATCCCTCCTTGTAAGTCCTCTTACGCAAAGGCATGGACCCCATTGGCCATGCAGATTATGACCCTAACTCTTCATAATTCGGTCAGGGCGGTAAATGGTCGGAAGCCCTCAGACATTCCCTCCAAGTGTACTTATAATAAAAAAGATCAGGAATCCCATTTAGACTACGTCATGGTTGAGACCAGGTTGTGGTCAAAGATAGTGGATTTGGAGGTATTGAATAGAACGGACAGCGATCATAACGCACTGTTGCTGAAAATGGAATTTTCCAATATCTTGAAAAGCCATACTGAACCGACCACTGACCCTGGCCTGGTTATTACTAATAACAGGAGGCGGGTCAAGTGGGGGAATCTGCGTGAGAGGAGGGACGCACTTTCAAGTTTATATACACTCATCCTTCCTTTCCTTATAATGGCAAGTGACATCTGGGCTCAGGGGCTGCTCCCCGGTACACCTGTGAACCTGCTTACTGTTCACCAGGACTTGGTTGACACTTTAGCAGGCATTTTCAACCCTATTGTTCCTTCTAGCAAGCCTAGGAACCCCCTATCGTCTTGGTATAATGCCACGTGTAGGAGATCTAAAACCGATCTGATTAATGCCATTAAAATCGGCAGTGATAGGCCAACTATCCGTGCCCTTAGGCACTCCTACAAAGAAGTAATGAAACAGGCAAAAATAGATTGGGATTGGGAGAGATGGGAGAACTTAGCCTCCGCGCTTGCCAATAAGGAAGCGCGGAGATTTTGGGCCATTGTGAACTCAGGGTGTGCTGAACCCCGTAACGCGATCGAAGTTAATCTAGATGCGGGGGTGTGGGAATCTCATTTTAAATCCCTATATGCAGCAACTTCCGATTTAGATCTCTTGCCCTTCTATGCACCTCCTCTTGGGGATGATGAGGCCTTGGAATTTTCCTTAGAGGACGTTTTTAATGCCCTTGGAAAATTGACGACGGGCAAAGCACCAGGTATTGACAAACTCCCGGGGACATGTTTAAAGAACAGCCAAAGATATGGGCGCCGTATTTATGTGCTCTATTCAATTCCATTCTGAATGGTGCTGAGGTTCCGGGCACGTGGTTGGGAGCAGAAATCATACCAATTTATAAAAAGGGTTCCCCCCTGCTCCCCGTCAATTATAGGCCCATTAGCCTCATTGACGTCCCCCCAAAAATATTTGCACGTCTTATTTTAGATCGTTTGCAGGAGTGGATCAATGAGTATGAAATTCTTTCACCATATCAGGCTGGTTTTAGAAGCAAAACATCCACCATGGACCAGATCTTCCGTTTAATAATGCTGTACTGGAAGACTGTGATAGTAGAGGGTGGCAGCCTCTACGTGGTGTTTGTAGATTTACGATCAGCGTTTGATACTGTCCCCAGGGGTAAACTTTGGGCTGCCTTACGGGATCTGGGAGTTCCGAATTCATTATTGGGGATATTGGTGAGGTTACATACCCAGAATTTTGCACACGTCAGGTGTGCGAGAGGAGGCGTATTGTCTGCTAGGTTTCCGGTGAACAAGGGAGTCAGGCAAGGGTGTGTCCTGGCCCCCACTTTGTTCTGTTTATATGTAAATGGGATGATATCATACCTGGATGCAGTGCCAAACAATGATGCACCCAGGTTGGCAGGCAAGAAAGTCGCGGCCATAATGTTTGCCGACGACACCTTGCTACTATCTAAGTCACCCATGGGGATACAACGCATATTGTACAGTTTCAACAACTTCTGCTGTGAACATGGTTTACAGATATGTAGACAAGACAAAATTTATGATCTTTAACCCCTCATCACACACCAGACCACCACCCATTCTGGATTCGGTTTCATTGGAGAGAGTCCATACATTCCAATATCTAGGTGTCACACTAAGTGAAAATCTTTCCTGGGGTCCCCATCTTGCCAAATCTCAACTTAAATTGACCCAAATAGCTGGGGGAAGACTAAAAATGACAAATGCCACCACATATAGACCTATAAGCCCTGGGCTTGAAATTTATAAATCGAGGGCAAGAGCGGCGGCACTGTACGGAGGGGAATTATGGGGGCACGCCGACAGACCTGAAATTACCAAAGTAGAGAACAGATTTCTGCGGCAGTTGCTCCTGCTTCCTCAAAGTACACCCCTTTAACCGCTAAGGCTTGTCTTGGGTCTACCTCCCATCCAGGAGGAATTAGCCATTAAACCTCTTAGGTTCTGGAGGAGGCTATGGCTGACCCCCGAACTCCTGCAGTACAGAATTGAACTACAAGAAATATTGAGTCTAAGCAAGGCAGTGCATATTCCCTGGCTCTCTTATATCAAACAAGAACTCTTGACAATGGGCCTTGCGGATATGTGGCTCAATCCGGCAATAGCCTGCAGTGAGATTTCAGGGAATTTATTTACGGAGTACTATAGATCTCGCTGCTCCAGTGTATGGCTGCACGATTCGCAGAATGGTACGATGGTAAAATCATTCTTAGAGATTAAATCTGCATATTCATTTGAAGATTACTTGAATGTGATATACCCTGCTATGGCCAGGAAGCTTTATATACAATGGAGGTTTGGCTCCCTTCCTATAGCGTGCCTTACCAGCAAATGGTCACTGTCAAGGGCCTCCCAATGTCCAGGCTGTGGTATGGATAATGAGAATGAATGCCATATTTTATTTTTCTGCCCTCTCTTTAGTAGAGCCCGGAAGCACTGGATTGTACCAATTTGTAGAAATTTAGGCTTCCGGAAATGCTCAGATGCACTAAGGATTTTCAAAACTGACACTGCAGGTCACATTGTGTTTGCACTCTCAAAGTATTTGCATGCTATTTGGATCAAAAGGAGTTTCTTAATTTCAAACAGTGGTTAGTAGCTTTGGTTTATATTAGACCATGAAATTGTAGTTATTGCTCCATTACTGTATGTTTTTATTGTATTTATTTATTATTTTATGTGTTCTTTTATGGCTGAAATATTGCCGAAATAAAGATTTATGAGAATGAGAATAAATCATCAGCGTACAGGGAGATAATATGTGTCCTTATCCCTAAGGTCAACCCCATATCCTCAGCTCCCTGCTTAAACAACTCAGCAAGAGGCTCTGTCGCCAGGGCGAATAAGAGTGGCAACAGGGGATAACCCTAACATGTGCCACATGTCACCCGGTACTGGGAGGAAATAGTCCTGCCAGTTCTGATCCTGGCCGTGGGGAGAGTATATAGCAATCGTACCCAAGCTACCCAGTCATCCCCCATACCAAAACGCTTCATAACTGCCAACAGATAGTCCCATCCCATGGTATCAAAGGCCTTTTCCAGGTCAATTGATAGAATAGCAGCCTGTTGAAGAGCGGGCACCTCAGGGTGGTAAAGTGCCAAATACAATCGACAGAGGTTGTACGAGGTGCTGCGGGAGGGTATAAATCCGTTTTGGTCCTGGTGGACCAGGTCCCGCATGTGCGGAAGTAGCCGAGATGCCAGCACTTTGCTAAGGATCTTAAAATCAGTGTTGAGCATGTAGAGGGGCCTAAAATATGTTACTTCAGCATCTAGGGACACCGTCTTAGGAAGCGGGACCACCAATGCATCTCTCGTGGTATCTGGCAGGCAACCCGCTTGAAGAGATTCCGCATACAGCGTCACCAGTACTAACTCACTCCTATATTTCTTGTAGAGTTCCCCGGCAAGCCATCTGGGCTGGGAGTCTTCCCATTAGCCATAGCGGCTATAGCACCCTGCACCTCTTCCAGAGTGACCGGCCCACCCAGGTCCACGCTTGCCTCCTCGTCTAAAAAAAGCCTCAACAGAGATACTGGAAGGGCCTGAGGGGGCTGCATACAGGGAGTGATAGTAATCCCTAAACAGTGTATTAATATCACTTGGGTCGTGCAGAGTCACACCATCTACCTTCTTTATGTGCATAATCGGGAAACCCCATGCCTCTGGCCGAACCAGCCAGGACAGCAAGCGACCAGCCCGCCCCTCCTCTCCCAGTACCCCATCCATGTAAGACTTGTAATCATGAGATTTAAGCTGTTCCAAGAGGCGCGCCCGGGCCTGGGTGTCGCACCCCTGAAGAATGTCCAGCTCCTGTATTTCCCCCTCCTCCACTAGCAATTCGCGGTGCAGCTCTCTACACACACCCACAGCTTGCCCCATACAATGTCCCCGCACTACCACCTTAAACGCCTCCCATTCAATCAGAGCAGTAGAGGCCGATAGCTCATTCTCAACAAAGTAGTCACTAATTAAGGATTGCAGTGCGTCAGCAAAAGGAGCATCCTCAAGGGACCTCGGGGAGAGGTGCCATGTTGCTATTGGGGATCTGTCCCCATGTGGGCAGAACTTCAACAACAATGGGCTGTGGTCAGACAAGGTGTGCCCCAGATATTCTGTATGTATGATAGAGTCACTAAGGGTGGGGGAGCACAAGAAGGCATCCAGGCCGGTGTGGCGCTGGTGCATGTGGGAATAAAAGGAGTATTCTTGCGCATCTTTGTGCTGTAACCTCCAGATATCATTCAACCCCCAATGGGACATCCAGTCACACAGACCAGCCGCCACTCTACGGGTCTGGGCTCCGGGCAGAGGGGGTTGTGAGCGATCAAAGTTCACGTTGATTACCCCATTGAAATCCCCACCTATAAGTACTGGGCATACCATCATGCTTGCCATATGGATTGATATGTCGGCCATATAGGCCAATTGGTCCTGGTTGGGGGCATACACACAGCCCAGGGTAACCTCCCTTCCATACAGCCTCCCCAATAGAAACACATACCTGCCCTCTTTATCTATAACTGATAGTTTAAGTTCGAAAGGCACTCCCGCTCGAATCCAAATTAATGCCCCCCGGGCATTGACCGTGAAGGACGTAGCATTAACTTGCCCCCTCCATCGCCAACGCAGCTTCTCCACCTCCCTTTTGGAGCAAATGAGTTTCCTGCAAAAAGGCTACTTGAACCCCCCGCCGTTTAAGATAATTATGAATACTATGGCGTTTGGACATTGATCCCAACCCCCAAATATTCCACGTAAGAAATTTCAGTGTCTGTGGTTGTGCAGCCATTTATCAATTAAGCATCCCCCCCAGGCCAGAAATGCAACACAGCGTTCACATCATTGATAAGACAGGTCTTATGCCAAAAGAAAACCAAGGTAAAACGAATAAAGGGCAAAAAGAAATCAACAGATCCCAACACGGACCAACTCCCCATCCCCAGAGCAGCATGGCAACGGCCACTCACCCAAACCCTCCACAGCACATTTAGTCAGTCGAGGTCCAAACCACCTATGGTATGGTTCTACAGGGGGTGGGGGGGGTCATAACCCAGGCAAAAAGTCTTAAGTGTTTGGGAAGTATGCCAAAGGGACGTGCCAAGCACCGACCATCTCTTCAATCAAACCAGAACTGTGTTACCAGATTGTTCTAGTGCAGCCCCGCTGCCTCCCGAAGCCCAAACTCCACAAGCAGGTCCACCCCACCTGGCAACCCCCCCAGATGATCTCATCTGCTGATCACGGGTGACTTCAGGCAAAAGCAAACTGTCCACATTAGAGGAGTCTGTATCCGATCCCCCTGTGCCCCGCGGCGAGTTTCAGCCCACCTTGGACTGCTGCTTGTCGTCTTCAATCATTTCTGCCACCGCCTGTAATGCCCCTGCCCGTTTGCTTCTGCCTGTGAAGAGCTCGACTTCTTTGGGGCGTTCCGCTGCAGTTGACTTCTAGATCATTTTCCAGATCACCGGGTCTGATGAGGTGGTACCTGCTCCTGCGCCGTCCGAGGCACCCCCGTCTTGTACTCTTCCAGCCAATCCCAGGCTGCCGAGGCAGTATCACGAAAGTGCTTTTTGCCAACCTCGATGATGCAAAGCCAGGCAGGGAAGATAAGCGAGTCTTGAAGACCCTCCGCCCACAAAGCCCACTTAACCTCCAGAAAAGAGGCTCGATTCCACTGCACTGCAAGGGTATAATCTGGGAATATTGAGAACTTGCTATTGTTCACCTCAAACGGACCATTGGAGCGAACTCTCTTGAGTAGGATGTCCCTGTCCCTGTGATGCAGCAGCCTGACCTTCACCGGTCTCGGGGACGGTCCGGCACCGGTGGCCTTGCCAGGACCCGGTGCGCTCTCTCCAGAGTGTAAAATTGCGTTAAACCCTCCGGGGCCACTAATCCCTTCCCACACTTATTGCAGGAAATTGGACCACCTATGACTTTAACCCATGTTCTTCATGGCACCATAGGCAGATACATTTACATCTTGGCTGATTGACACTATCACCAGATCTCATTAAAAAATAATTTAATTGGAAAAATGCATTTTTACGACTTTCTGGAAACATTAATGGTACTAATGTTGATGTACTCACAAAATATTGCCCACTTTCCAATCTGCATTTTTAGTTAAAGTATCAAAGAAGGTTCTCTTTGCCTAGATAAAAAAGATGCCTGCTGATGATTGGGGGAGGTTACATGCAAGCAGACTAGGAACCTAATTTAGACTTTGATGTTATGGGGTTGTAGCCATAAAGCAGCAGGCTTCTTGCCCCAACAAACTCACAATTTGCCTGCCTCATTTAGAGGTGGGCAAAGTGCCAGATTTCCAGTAAGCTTCAGCTGGCTCTGCCATGGCAAACATTCGACCAGCAGCAGCAGGAAACAATGCAAATAACCCCCAAGCACTAGGAGGAAACTCTCAGCACAGCAGGGCATACAAACAATTGTGCTAAACAGGGACAAAATAAAATGGCACCCACTTGGCAAGCTTTACCACCTTCAGAGTAAGCATGGAACTGGCGGTTGCTCGGAAGGCTGGCAAATTCCCACCAGGCAGGTGGGGATCTCACAATGTGGTGGGTGGTCATTTGCAATTAGAAGGGGAGGCCTAACTGATCTCCCAAGTCTGCTGTGTTATATACACCAATGATTTACTTATGTAATCGGACAAAAGTTATTTTCAGCTTGCGTCATTTTTATCATGGGATTCTGCTATGGTACATGCAGTACCAAAAGAAACAAAAAGGTAATAAGTGGAATGTTTGAATGAATCTCAGTGTCAATTTATTTTGTTTCAACGCGTTGCAGTGCTAGAGGCACTCTTGTGGTCTGACACTCTGTGATGACCTTTGACTACCATTATTTTAACTGACTTTGGTTTGTTAGTTTATCCTGGGCTGAATGTACAACGTCCTGCATATGCCTGTTTTTCTTAAAAGTTTCTTTCTTGTAATCTTGCAGTCTTTCAGTGGGAGCTGTCACTGAATAGGACAGCCTTGCCAAGAACAGAACGTGTGGGATGGGCATTTGAAAGCGTGAGAGGGAGAGAGAGGTGTGGAATGTACTTTTTGGTCTTGAAGTGCAGTGTTGTGGGCAGTGATGCACAAATGTGTTTGGTGTTGTATATTGAGAGATGAAGTATGTGATGCTATAGGACATTGATAGTTGAAGTATGTGAATCTATAAGCAGTTGTGCACAATCGTGCATTGTGTTGTACATTGATGAGAATTATGAAGTTCTTACTATTGGCTTTGACATGGCCTCAAGTCATCCTGAATTCTGACTCTGCTTGACTTCAGCTTTTCTGTGTGCACAGCAGCGCTTGCAAGTTGTTTGGGTTCAAGGATTGCTTTTGTGAGTGATTGTTTTTTGTACCCGGAAGGCTTTGTGAGCTTCGTCAAGATAAAGGCTGGAACATGCGAGATTGGAGAAGGAGACGTGAGAACTCCTTCCTGCCAGGGAATGATTGCTTGGAAGCTGGCTAGTTCTGGTAAGATTCGTCTGGCGCGGGGGGAGGTCTCTCCTGAACATTCTCGTGTGTTTTGAAATTATAAAGCTGAGGGTTTTTGACCTAGAAACCGGGAGTTTGGAATCCGAACGGGGACGGACGTGCCTACTTCGGAGCATGGAACCGTGGTTGCTGAGGCTCTGAACCCAGGCTGTTTAATTCCCCCGGTCAGGAGTGGGCTAAGATGCAGTATTTGCACCAGGTGAAGTATTGAGTTTTGACTAGTGCCATTGTGATGCGTGGTTCTAGTGGCTGTGGTCATTTGAGGTGTTTTCTTTGTGATGTGTGAGTGAGTTGAGGTGCACATCCAAAGTAATCATTTGATGTATATATAGCTTTCTGATTTCTTGCAGGACGTCCCAGTATATTTGCTTCAGTCTTATCTCATATTATTTGCTGCTTGTTTATTCATCAGTATTATTCATGCATTTAGATTATTGCTTGCATATAAACATATATATCTCCATATATATTTGAATGTTCTGCATTTGGATTCTTGGAAAGCCTTTCTGTTAGAGAGCATTGTGTAAAATAAAACCCCAAGCCTTATTCTAAAAGAGAGAGTCTTTGCATTTTGTAAAATAAAACCCTTTTCTAAAGGTACAGTGTTATGTCTCCTGCTTCGTGAGTGTTGAGGTACCGTGTGGAAGATTCTGTATTATCTGAGAGGCGAAAGCAAGACATGTGTAGACTTAGTCTGTAGCAACACAACAGATATCCAAGTAGCTCTCTAAGGGGCATATGTATGAAGCCTTTTTCCTGTTCGCAAACGGGCCGATTCTCAGAATCGGCCCGTTTGTGAACGGGAAAAAGCCTTTCGGGATGTATCATCCCAAAAGGCCCTGGCAGTATAGGGAATCACAAAATTTGCGATTCCCTATTTTGGGAATGCATTTAAGGAATCGCAAAGTGCAATTCCTTAAAATGCAATGCAGGAAGCACCCAAGTTGTGCGATTTTGCCCTAAGAAATCGCAAATTACCACCATTCGCGATTTCTTTGAAAAATTCACTTTTTTGCATTTTTCAAAGTGTCATGTGGCGCACATACATGTCCTTAGGGCATGTATGTGCGCCAAATGTGCACACATGCATATTTCAGGGGTGCAACAGGGTGTCCTTTTGACACCCTTGAAATTGCATTCGCAATTTGCGAGTACCTAATGGGTACTTGCAAATTGTGAATGTCTTCCCATTCATTCCTATAGGAATGAATAGGACGGTATTCCTTAATTGTGATTCGCAATTTGCGATTTGCAATTAAGGAATATCAAGGAATCACAATTATTATTGCGATTCCTACATACATTCCATTTTGTGAGTCCTTAATAGCGATTCGCTAAAAATCGCTATTAAGGTCTCGCAAAACGGTTTGTTCATACATATGCCCCTATATGAATGAAGTGCCACGGGCCCACTGAAGAAGTCCATATCTGTGTGTTATTCAAAGAAAGCTCCACATTGCTAATGAACCAAATGAATAATCAAACAAGCATTTGCAATGCAATAGGTCTCGCATTTATGAGAGTTTGACCTATTGGCATTGTAAACGACAATGCCTTTCATTTTTGTGTTGTTTTTAAAACAGATAAATAAAAGGCATTGTCATTTACAATGCCAATAGCTTAAACTCTCGTAAATGTGAGACCTATTGCATTGCAAATGCGTGCTATAAAACTTGAAAAAGCATTAGGAGTCAGTGTGTCTTTCCTGCAACAGCAGGCAGGACAAAGCTATTTGAGAAAATAGTGCACGGAGGCTGTAATTAAAGCCTACCGAGCAACAACACGTAACAGGGGGTATTGCCATGGGAGGTTACAAAATGAGACAAGGCGGTATTAAGGAGGGACTACTAAGCCTTTTGGCCAATGAACAGCAACAATTTACAGTGGACAATGACACAAGCCAATGAAAAATGAGGGCGGAGAGTGGGCGTAGCTGCAAGTCCCTACCTCAATACAGCATGCCTCGCAGAGCAGCGCATTCGCTGCCAAGGCTTGACCTAAAAACAGAAGCTTGTCTCTACTGGAATCTTCAACACGAGGACATGAAGGTACCAGACCTGTAACAGACTGCACTAATCACAGAGCGGTGCTAATTCACACATTTTTAACATATACCAGCAGCCACAAGGCAATCTTCAATCTCACAAGCTTCCTGGCTGAATTTGTTACTTGAGTGAAAATACTTTGCAGTTCAAACTAACCAAGGTGGAACTGATGATCCCAAGAGCCCTTTCAGATTTGGTCTTGGATGAAGTGAGCTGACATTACTAGCATACATCTACTTCCCATTACCCAGGCATGCAACTTCTATGTTGTTTTTAGACCACAGTCAGATTCTGCGTACTCAAGAAGCACTCAAAGGTCAAAACTCAGTTTACCTACCCATATTCCCTTACCGGTCTGTACAGATCCATAACAGCCATTTGTCTTCAAGCCACTGGTGCTCATATTCATGACTATAATCCTTGACTATGGAAATCCCTAATGTGCAACACTTCTCTTGTCTTTAAAAATGAACCGCCAACTGCATAAAGCGGTTGCTTTGATAGTGTTAAGAGACCCTTGGCTCAAGTACACAACTTCCACATCAACTGTTTCCACTGGTTGCCGGTCATCTTTTACATCAAGTTGCCTACTTTGGCAAATAAACCTCTGGCGGGTACCTGGCCTCTTTGTTTGAAGTCTTATTTGGTGTAAGGACATCAAATGGTGAGATTTGCCGATCTTCATAACTAGAGTGGTCAGCAAGACCAATGATATTCAATCTGAATCTGAGAGGAAGATTGATCTCAATGCATTGCTGTAGGTTCCTGAGGTCTATACAGTGTGCATGTCTGCCCTGAATGTTTTTCAGTTATTTTACTTGTTATTTATTTAAAGTATTTTATATTATATGGATATGCCATCTTACGGTTAGGTCTTGTGGCTTAGTGGACTAATACATCCCCTAAAGGGGCCTGTTTTCGACCTCAGTGTCACAGGTTCAAATCCCAGCAGGTCCACTAGCTTCTCATCCTTTCTGAGGTTGATAAAATTAGTACCATTGATTTGGGTAACATTAAACAGATGTTATTCAGTGCCAATATGCCCCTTTGGGGTGAACATGCGCTTTACAAATACTTATGTTATGTATATGAGTATATCAATAAAGAAAATATATTTGACATAACTAAATGTCATTTTACAAATAATCTCATATTATAAAAAATAAAATGCGCTAAATATTCTTTCATTGAGTGTAGATTTGCTACTATTAACTCCAATTACAGCAAGCAAACAACAGGGTTATACAGCCTTAAGTGGTGGTCCTCCTGCCGCACAATCACTGAAAGCGGCAGAGTCCTAGATGCCCCGGTGCTATAGAAGAAGCACCTTCCTAGTCCGATAAACAGACCTTCCTTATACAGACACGCCTGCGTCAAAATAATTTTCTTTTTTCCGCTCGGTCTAGCTTGTAAACGACTTAAAAAATACTAGGGTCCTGCAAGACGCTCGGTACTCCAATAGACGCCAACCGTTGCTTCGGTTGGCGTCTATTGGAGTACCGAGAGAGCTAGAAATTTGCATGAGAAATTGAAAGAAACAGCAATTGTGTTGGGAGTAGATTTTGCAAAGGTTAGAGGATTACAGAAACCTTGTAGAGTAGATGTCAGTGAAAAAGATATAGAGAATTGGAATACTTCAGGACGGTTAACTCAGATAAAAGAATTAATTGTGTTACTGAGAAAATGGGGAGATGAAGATAAATGGAGAAGTAGGTGGACAAAGAAAAAAGAAGATATGACTGATAAAATGACTTTAGCTTTCCCAAAAAAGGTAAAGGAACCAGTAGCAGTAGAATGTCCAATGAGAGAAATTCCAGGAGGAGGTTATGTACACGTTCCATGGTCTAGACAGGATATATTGTCATTTACAAATGATTTTCCGAGATTGAGAGAAAAGCCTGTAGAATGGTTCAGACAAGTGGAAAGATTTGTAAAGGTTTCGAAGGTATTGTGGGAAGATTTAGATGGACTGTTTGAGATTGTTGGACCTGCTGATTTGTGGACAGAATGTAAAATTACAGTTGATTGGCCAAAGGAAAAATATCCTAGAGATGCTAAAACAGGAGCACCAGAAGTAATGATAAAATATGAGCAAGTAATCACCTTTCTGAAAAATAAGATTCCTCCGAGGGAAACAGATTGGGTAAAGATAGATAGAACAACACAGGAAGCAAAAGAGTACACGAGCGATTGCTTTTAGTTTTCAAACAGTATAGTGGATATGAGAACTTGAGTGAAAAAGACATGAGTCACTTTGTATATCGATTTGTGTATGGTTTGAGACCCGAGATAAGTGAAATGATTAAACAGCACATGTTATGTTGGCAGTCTGGTACAGTGGATGAGGTGTTCATGTATTTAAAATATTGTAGTGATGACATAGAAGCTAGACAACGTAAACTCAAAGAAAAGGCAATGTGGGCACAGGTGAAGGTTGCAGAACAGCAAGAAGCTCACATATTAAACCAGATTAATGATGTAGGGCAGACAAAAATGGAACTTAACATTGGTAAAGGAAAAGGTCAGATGAATATAGAAGAAGCTAAAAAGAAATGGCCATGACATCATAGCGGAAAATTAGGGCAGAGGAGAAACGAGTGTAAATTACCTCCAAAAGTTAATACCGAAAATAAATAATTAAATCCACAGGTGCAGAATGAGGTGGGTTATCAACAACCGCCACAGCCACAGGTAGTTACTCTACAGAGTCAGGTGCCGCAGCCACCTCTCCCAAAGAGTGTAAATCTTCAAAGATACAATGCAGAGACAGGATTCTACGGTGGAGAGCAGGTAACAAAATTGCCGCACGCAGCTGCTGTTTCACAGTATTGGCTACGACTGGATGGAAATTAATCGGATGAAAGTTTATGACGGTGCCTAGGAGGGAAAGAGGAGTGCGTGCTTGGCACAACTCTAGAGGTAGATCAGTCAGGTCCGTTCGTGGATGGAAAGGTGAATGGTATAAATGTTACTTTCCTTGTATACACTGGCGCTACCTGTTCTACTGTATGATCAGTTGAAATTCCAAACCTTCCTCTCTCAGGTGACTTCATCCAAGTTGTAGGTGTCTCCAATAGACAAATTAAAGCCCCTCTTACTAAACCAGTAGAGGTGGAAATCGGTCCTTTCAAAAACATGCACCATTTTGTATTGTGCAATTGCAGTCCTGTAAATTTACTTGGACGCGATATCCTTTGTAAAATGAACTGTGCCATCTATTGTAACCCTGATGGTATTGCATTTCAGACATCAGATGACGATGTTCTGTATAAAATTACTATGGCAGCACTTGAACCAGAAAATTGTGATGTATTTCCTGTGTTTGACGCAGAGAAAATCGCTATTGAACTGAAAGAAACAGTGAAGACTGCTGTATGGGATTTTACAGGTGAAGACATAGGTCTAATGAAAGGAGTTGACCCTGTAAGAATTACTGTAAAGGAAGAAGTAATTTACCTGAATACTCCACAGTACAAATTAACACCAGCAATTATTGAAGGAATAACACCAGTGATTGATAAAATGATTGAACAAGGGATTTTGAGAGACAAAAATGAGTAGCCCATGTAATTCACCTATAATGGGATTGAAAAAGCCTAATGGAACCTATAGGATAGTGCAAGACCTACAGAAAGTGAATAAAATTGTTGTTCCTTGTTGTCCGATTGTACCAAACCTTGCTGTAATACTATATCAAATTCCACATGATGCAGAATGGTATACAGTCATTGAATTGTGCCATGCATTCTTTTCCATTCCATTGCACCCTGATAGCCAGCCATTATTTGCCTTTAGGTTTGGTGAGCGTATTTTGGCATGGTGCCGAATTCCTCAAGGGTATACTGAAAGTCCTTCCATTTTTAATCAGCTTTTGAAGAAATCATTTGAGAGTTTGAGAATGCCAGAGAAATCTGTTATGATCCAGTATATTGATGACCTGTTGGTGGCATCAAGAACCAAAGAGGCATGTATTACTGTCACCATTGCACTGTTGCATCGTTTCGCAGAAGGAGGACATAAAGTGTCTCCATCCAAATTACAGTTCTGTCAACAAGAAGTGCAATATTTAGGTCATAAGATTGAAAAAGGGATGAGAAAAGTAATAACAGAAAGAATCAGAGTTATCAAAGGAATGAGAGCCCCAGTGACACAGAGAGAGGTGAGAATGTTTCTTGGCATGGTTGGTTATTGTCGACAATGGATAAATGGATTTTCATTGTTTGCCAAGCCTTTACAGCGATTGACAAATAGTGATGTAAAAGATCCAATTGTGTTGAATGAGCAAGAGATGGAAGCTTTTGAGCAACTGAGAAACAGGTTGTGTGAAGCTCCAGCGTTGGGCATCCCTGACTATGAGAAAGAATTTGAGTTGTACTGTAGTGAAAGAGATGGATGTGCACTTTCAGTACTAGTACAAAGGCATGGAAGAATGAGACAGCCCATAGCATACTTTTCAGCTGTTTTAGACCCAGTAGCAAAGGCATTGCCTGGATGTCTAAAAGCAGCAGCAGTCACATGTGTGAGTTTGGAGCAGAGTGAAGGTATTGTGATGGGATATCCGTTAAACGTGTATGTCCCACATTCAGTTGAAATCCTTTTGACCAGAACAAAAACCCAATTCATGACACATAGTCTTCTAACTAGATATGAGATCTTGATTATGGGTGCAGACAATGTAACGATTGTGAGATGCATAAGTGCGAATACTTCCACTTTATTACCTGATGCAGTAAATGTCGAGGTCAAAGATGACATTGATCACAATTGTCTTGATGTACTTCAATTTTGTACAAAGCTTCGCCAGGACATCAAAGATGAACCTCTGTAAGAATCAGATTATGTGATGTATGTGGATGGATCATGCTTGAGAACGAAAAAAGGAATTTTGAGTGCCGCATATGCTGTATGTACGGTGGCAGACATCATGGAAGCATCTTGTTTGAGAGGAATACGTTCGGCCCAAGTTGCTGAGCTGATTGCTCTGATTCGAGCATGTAAACTGCGAAGAAATTTCCGAATCACTGTACTCACGGATAGCCAGTATGGGTTTGGTGTGGTGCAAGATTTCGGACAGATCTGGTCACCAAGGGGATTCATGACTTCTTCGGGATCTCCAATTAGAAATGGTGAATTTGTGAAATTGTTGCTTGAGGCGATACAGCTGCCTAAACAAATTGCAGTCGTGAAGTGTGCTGCACACAAAAATGGTGATGACTACATTACAGAGGGCAATAGGTTTGCAGACGAAACAGCTCAGTATTGTGCCAGACATACAACTTCAATTAATAGGAGAAGGGAAAAAGAACATGTTTCATGTCTATGATAATTACTAACACAGTTGAAACGTGGGAAGAAGTGAGACAATTGCAGGAAGAAGCAGATGATGGGGAAAAAGAGATATGGATAAAATCAGGCTGCAGACGAAGAGAGGAAGATGGAGTCTGGGTTTACAGGGATGCAAGACCAGTTATGCCTGAAAGCATGATCTCTAACATGGCACAGATGTACCATGGACAAGCACACATAGGTAGAGATGCAATGATTAGACTTTTCAAACAGACTTGGTACAACCCAAAATTAAGGATCATAGCTGAAAGCCTTTGTCAAAGATGTCTTATATGTCAACAATCGAATCCAGTAAGGAAAACAGTAGTGAGCTTGGGAACAATAGGACGAGAGGGAGGTCTTTCACCAGAATGCAACTAGATTTCATTAAAATGCCCCCAAGTAACAGATTGAGATATGTCTTGGTAATTGTCTGTTTGTTTTCTCGTTGGGTGGAGGCATATCCAACAAGAAGGAATGATGGAGTTACTGTAGCTAAACTCCTGCTAAGAGAATTCATTCCTAGGTATGGTGTTCCAGTCACAATAGAATCAGATAGAGGAAGTCATTTTCAAAATGAGGTCATCCAGCTGATATGTGAAGCATTAGACATTCAACAAAAGCTGCATTGTGCCTACAGACCAGAGGCTTCTGGGGTGGTTGAGCAAGTAAATGGCACGAACAAGAATAGGCTAGGGAAAATGTGTCTTGCCACAGGACTCAAATTGCCAGATGCCTTACCTCTTGTGCTTATGAGCATGAGAAGCGTGCCAGACAGAAAAACTGGGTTGAGTCCGCATGAAATAATAATGGAACGAGTAATGAGACAAGTATTCGTACCTGTCAAAAAACTGCTGACTATAACTGATGATCTTATTCTGGACTATTGCAAAGGATTGGCTGATGTAGTGCATTCTGTGTTTCATCAGGTTGGACTGGATGCGATCACACTTGAAAGAAACCCAGCTCATGATCTGAGTCCGGGAGACTGGGTCCGCATAAAAGTCCACCGAAGAAGAAATTGTCTGGTTCCTCGCTGGGACAAACCACGACAAGTGATCCTAGTGACCAACACAGCAGTGAAGGGTGCAGGTGTGAAAAATTGCGTTCATGCCAGTCATACGATCAAAGTCCCAGATCCTGGAGATCGACCTGTGAGCCGACATCTGGAAATATCAGACACTATTTCGGCATTTGAGACAGAAACTGAGACAATCAGAGTTCCAGATCCTAAAGATCGACCTGTAAGTCGACATCTGGAAATATCGGATACTAGTTCAACATCTGAAACAGAACAATCTGAATTTGGTGAAAATCAAATTGAGGACATTGAAAAGCAAACTTAGAACATTGAAAACCAGACAATTGATATTGAAACAGGAGAGACAGAAATAACTCACAGTGATGTCGAACAGCCAAGTACAAGTTTTGAGGAAATCCCTTCAACAGTAATCGAAAGAAATCAAAATTCAGATGGTGAATTAGAGATCAAAAAGTTCAAAATCAAGGAGAACGAAGTAAGGTCTGAAACCGAATCAGAAGAAAGTGAAGAAGAACTAAGACAAAGGAGAGGACAAAGAAAGAGAGCTTGGAAATTGGAACGAGAGGAAACAGAGGCTGGACTAAAAAGGCCACGAAAAGGACATAATTGGCCCAACGAATATAAAAGACTGAGATACAAGATAATAAATTTGAATAAAGAACAGGAAGAACAAGTAAATGAAATAACAAGTCAAAGAAATCAATTAAATTTGGATCAAGGACAATTGCAGAGACCGAAAAGAGTAAAGGGACCTAATTTGAAATCTAAATCACCTGAATGGACTTACATAGCACTGCCTGACATTGAAGAAGTGGATAGCAGTCAAGAGGACTCAAAATAAAATTGTAAACAGGAGGGTGAAAGTGAATTGGGCCCATCCTGAAGAGACTGAAGAAACCAAAATAAAGACAAACTGATGAACTTGAAAAAGATTTGAAAGGACCAAACAGTGCGCCCAGGGCAATTGGTTCAAAGGCCATATACTTTCTGAGCGTGGAAAGATACATTTTCTGTACATATCTTATATCATATTATAGATTATCATGGCAGAGATTGAAAATAGAAAATCTAGGTGTAGTTTCTTACATAGATGGTGTAGGATGTGTTTTTACTGTACAGGTTTATTGATGCTTATTTTGTTCATTTTAGCAATAGTCACCCCACTTAGATTAACTGCAGAAAGTACATCTGAAATGAACAATAGAACAAATAATGATAAGGCACATAACACAAAGGATACTGCAAAATTGATAGATAATACTGAGACACATAGAGACAGGTCGATAAATGATTTTTCTAAGAATGTTTTTACAAAGCTTTTATATGAATATGTAGAGACAATGGATGTTAGGGATTGTTATGTCTGTATGCAGTTACCTGCGTCTGTGACAGAGGGTGTAACATATCATCACCTTCCTTTGACGTATGGAATAACTTGCAGTGTGTTAGCTAGTTTATTTTATAGGACAGGTAAACTAGAATATTACTATACTGATATGGATGCTGTGTTTGCTAACATTTCTGTAGTTTCTGAACTAAACAAGGTGAAGCCTGGTAGAGTATTTGGAGAATCTTTCTTAGAAACAAAATAACTGACATTAGAATATGCATTTAACATAACCTCACTTGTAGACTAAGGAAAGAAGAAAAATTGTTTTTAGATATGGTAGAGGATAGAAGAGTCAAATTTCAAAGAAAAGTGGCAGGAGAAAAGATGAAAACACCAGGAAGGAAGTTATGATAAGAGCGATACTAATGTAGCAATAGGGCTAGATTTGCCTGAACAAGGGTAATTGCGTATTCGTAGAGATAACACTATGTATGATAACTATTTCGTAGGTGCTAGTGAATGCAAAGATACATATAGAATTATAGGGGGATGAGGATTCAAAGGTGGTAAAGATCCAGTATTTCCAGGGATCTATTTTATCTGTGGAAACAAAGCTTATTATAGGTTGCCGGACCTTTGGTACGGAACATGCTATCTAGGTCTGGCCTTTCCAAAGATATTTCATGTAGATAGGGGAACTAAAGGGATTCATGAAATAGGTAAACCACTAACACGTAGAAGAAGGGAAAGTTTTTCGGAAATAATAGGTCACATTTTTGGAGCATTGATACCAGCAGTGGGTGTATCTTTTAATGCATACAAAATTCGGAAATTGTCAACAATAGTAGATCGTTTATCAGCGAATACTGCTGGAGGGTTCTAATTGGTAAATACCGAGATGGTTGCCATGAGAGCTATGGTGATGCAAAATTGACTTGTCCTTGATATTCTTTTGGCAAAAGAGGAAGGAGTGCGTGGAATGCTGAAAGTACAACATTGTTGCACTTACATTCCTGATAAAAGTCAGAGTATACAAAAATATATAAAGAATATTACTGAATGGCAGAAAAGAAATTACCCCACTGGAGGTTGATGGTGCTTGGGAGAAACTTGGTAAGAGTTTTTCCTCTGTAAAGAAATGGTTCGCAGAAGTAGGTAGTTCATTAGTTGGGAAAATATTAATACCAGTGACAATAGTTATATTAATGACATTAATATTGAAATCTATCGTAAAATTGATCGAGATCTTATAAAAATAGTGGAGAACAAATTGACATCTCTGGTTCTAGAAGGTGAAAACAACGGATGGTTGTCAAAACAGGAAGCCAAATTCCTTATTAATAAAAACCCCAGAATGCCCTTAATGTATGTACTTCCCAAGATTCACAAAAACAGCACAAATCCCCCCGGGAGACCAATTATCTCAGGAGTTAACTCTATACTAGAGAGACCAGCCAAATATATTGACACCTTTTTGAAATCTCTAGCAAGTTCCACACCAAGCTACATAAAAGATACAATGCAGACGATCACAATGCTGGAAGGTGAGAACTTTGATCCAGAAAATGAACTTTTACTAACCCTGGACATAGTCAGCCTTTATACAAATATACCCCAAGAAGAAGGCTTGGAAGCTATGCACTTCTATCTGAACAGGAGAACACGACCACATAACATCCCTACGTCGTACTTGGTATAAATGGGCAAAATATGTCTCAAGTACAACTTTTTTCAATTCAATGATGACCAGTATTTGCAAACTAAAGGTACCGCGATGGGATGTCCTTTCGCTCCAGAGATGGCCATAATGTATACGGCACTTTATGAAGAACGCTGGATTTTTAACAACAATCCGTCTGATGGGCACATAAAAATTTGGCGGAGATATATAGACGACATCTTCATGCTCTGGAGAGGTCCGCCACATAGCCTTGAGGACTTCTATAACTGGCTGAATCAGAGAAATTCAAACATCCAGTTCACCCTGAATTCGAGCAATAAGGAAATCAACTTTTTGGATCTAATGGTGAAACATGAAGATGGTATGCTAATCACCTCCATGTTTACTAAAACAACGGATAGAAATACGCTACTTCATTTCACCAGTTTTCACTAAAGGAATTTGAAGGACTATCTCCCATTTAGTCAATTTCTGCGTATAAGGCGCAATTGCTCAAAAAAGGAAGAATACTTTGAAAATGCTAAAATACTGCTGGAAAAGCTGGTTGAGCGAAATTACCCTCGCAAGCTGACAAAACGAGCGATGAAAAGAGCTTGGTATACACCGAGGATATCCCTTCTAACACCGTAAGACAAACCGAAAGAGATGCTCTTGGTTTGCGTAACCACTTTCTCCGGTTCTACTAATGAAATCAAAGAGATCGTGAGAAAAAACTGGAACAGTGTCAAAGGCCTTGAGATGTTTGAGGACATGCCCATCTTTGCTCTAAAAAAGAATAGAAGTATCAGAGACCACCTGGTACGTGCGATCACTATACTGAAAAGGGTCCAACCTACGTTACGAACCATGCTCGCACTTCCTCCAGTAAAAGGACACCACTGATGTGGAAATTGCAATTCGTGTGCCAGCACTATTGAAGGGAGTGTCTTCTCCTATGGAAATAGAAGTATTTCCCATGAAGAATTTACCAACTGCAACACGTCCAATGTGGTGTATTGTGCAATATGTCCCTGCAACTTGGCATATGTTGGGAAAACAACACAACAAATAAAAACACGATTGACCCAACATAGATCGCGAATCAAATGTAAAGTTGCGACAGCCCCCATGGTAAAACATTGCATAGATAAAAACCATGGCCCACACGATATAAAGTGGACAGTACTGAAACATGTAACAGGCCAGAACACAGACACATTATTGGCAACCTTTGAAGCCAGATATATTCTCCAACTTGGCACCACTGACAATGGCCTTAACGAACTTTCAGAAATACTGCATTGTTTTTAAAATCGGGCCATTTCTTGTGTAAGCCACCTAAATTTCAGAAACATCAACACTTCATTAATGGGCTTTTGGGAATACTATCTCACTTCAGTACCCTTTGTGCCGGTATTCCGTAAGAAATCTTTCGGCATTGTGTTGCTTTACACTTACTCGTAGTTCCAATCACTTTTGATCTACTAAAACGTAACCATGGAAACTAAAGAGGAAGTCAGGCATTTCCCCTTTGTTAATTCAAGCTTCTCTGTCCCCCAACGTATGCGTCGTTACGCAACATCCGTAAAAAGCCTTCTTGCATTGTAGACGTAATCACGCAATACGCGATGGTGACGAACCCGGAATTAAATGCCGGAACCTCTGAGCCAGTTTTGAAGAAAGGAGATTGAAGCTTTACGAAGGAAGCGAAGTTACATCAAAAAGGTAACCTTTCTGATATACCGATGAATCTTCATCCTGAGTCACGGGTTGGGACGTAGCATGCTGGTAAAGCACCAAGATACTAATTCGAATCTAAAGCACGCTTCCTTCTCCAGCTTCCCTCTATTTCGTAAACCGCTAATATAGGCAGTTACCAACACGTGCACACCATGGTGTAGCTACTTGTGGAGAGACACTTCACTGTTTTCCCTCGTCTGTAGGCACATAAAAGACTCTCGACTTTGTGGACATGTTTATGCCCCCCTCTTAAAAAAGTTCTATCTATCTGACAAAACTCTCTCTAGCCATTCTCCCCATACAGCAGCATATACTGAAAAAAGTAAATTATGAGCCAGAACATAGATGGCTGAGTGATCCACCCTATAGGAGAACACGTGCTCCCTAATAGGTATGAAATTTTTGATGTTATAATAATTCTATATCACAATTAGCACTCACAATGAGGCACTGACACCTTTCCACTTTCTCTTTTTTTAAATTACAGCGTCCTACCCTAACAAAACCCAGCCCTGAGGAAGACCTTCTTTGAAACCTCACGGTCCCTTGCACGAAGGTCGAAACGCGTCGGCACACCTTTTCACTTGCCCCACCCCTTGTCTTGAGGCCAGGAACCTTCTTTGTCTCTACTCTGAAATCCAATTGAAAACGAGGTTATATTAACCGAGGTGACAACTAAAGCAAGACGTTTTCCCTCTCAGTGATAAATAACACCTTGAGACTTGCTCCGTTGTCTACACTATTTGGACCGCTAAATGACCAGTACTAAGGATAATCAGGCTTGTTCTTCCTGGTACATGTATTAAAAGAAGTAGGACACAACAAGGTTTTCTCATTGATTCACATGTAAATATTGGTCACTATCTTTGGACCCTGTAATTTGCTATTGCTTTGATTTTTTTCCTTTTCAATAATTTTTATTAAAAGTTGGCATGCACTGCACAATGATTAGTATACAAGCATCATTCTGCAAAGTATGACATGACTATGCAATAATGTGTATGTGATTTTCTAAAAAAATCAAAAATTTGATAAAAATTTGATGTACTGATGAATATACAAGACATTGTTTATAGGAACTTTATTGCACATGTTATGAAATGGTTATGCATGTCTCCTCCCAGTAGAATTGCATTTTGTAATTATCCAAGCTCATAATGTGAGCAGAAACGAAGGTAAAGAACATAGACCTTTTGTATTAAAAAATGGAAACGTTTCATGGTCCAAGAGGTACCCCCTTTTTTTCTTAATATTAATATTGAAATTAGCATGTGTATGTATTAGAAAAAGAAAAGGAGAAAATAGGTTAAAAAGACAAAATGAGAAAAATAAAGGGAACGAGAAATGGGAGAGATTGAACTAGAAGAATTTAAAGAGAAAATGTACAACAAAACTAAAGAGACAGAACGTAAAGAACACAATTGTTTGATCTAACAAAATAAAAAGGACAAGAAACATGATTTCTGATAAATTGGTAGAGATGGTTTTGCGGTGATATTAAAAATCACAAAAAAGGGGAATTGATGGAGCAGGGGAAAATGCAAAAATGTTTGTACCCCCTTCAAAGTCAATGACCTCATAGCCCTCATTTACTAATTGTTTGAATAAATATATTAATCAATCAATGCACTTTTATTTAGACACTACACGCGGGAAAACTAACTGGCATATGCAGAAATCTAACTTACTTACAGATGTGAACTTAAATTAACATAGCTTTGTATTTCGTGTAGAAAATAGAAGTCAAATTGCATGTATTTGTTGTGTAGCTAAATATTGTGGCAAAGAATGCAGATGGTAAGTAAAATAGCTTTCAATGTTGCTTACGCTAGGTAACACCTAACACGGGTCATTAGAACGGTGAGTGGTAAACAGAAGGGCTTATTTTCTATGTCTAATTTCTGCTATGTTGTTTTCACATTAGTTTCGTTCGGGCCTGCTAGGCCTCGCTGAGAAAATGGCCGCTGCCGAGAGAGGACAATCATGTGTGATCAGAATGGCCTCTGCGCATGAACAGAATGAAAGTTACAGTCACAAGTGATGACCTATGCCTGGAGTGAGAGATGTCAAGATTGCACTAGCCTAGGACAAGGGTGGATGCCAAGTCTTTCTGTACAAAAGCCTGGGAAAGGATGAAGAACTCGGACTGCAGAAGATGATTCCATTTATTAATAAAAAGAAGTGGTTACAATTGCTGGAACCTAACAAGTCACGAGGACATGAATGAATATGCAATTTACAGAACTGGTTTAGGCAAGAAGGACAATGAGGTGACCATCACCACCCCTTCAATGGACCAATTGAAATCAATCACAGCCCCTAAAAAGTTTCAATTCTGGGTATAGCAAGTTAGTGAAAGGGTATAAAAATTAGTGCCTATGATGATGTGGGGGCACTTGCTTTTTCTATTCAACACGACACGCTGTCTGTTGAGACGATTTATCTCCCTGATGCTGAAAAGACTTTGACAGATTTTTGAACATTTGAACTTTGATGGGAGAAAGGAACAAGAACGTTGCGGGTTTCAATCTTGGGAGGGAACACGTCCGAGGAGGTTAGAGGGACAGTCAGTCAGTTTGGGAACCTATCCTATGATCTGTGGTTTATGTTCTGGTAAACCATTCTCGTCATCGTCCTAAGGCCAAGGGTAATGAGTATTTTCTGTTTCTTTTAAATCTCTACTTGAAACATTTATGAAATTAATGATTATAAATTGTCTAATAAAATTTACTTATTCAATTATTTCAAAGAATCTAGATAACATTTCATGCTAACTCAAACTGAGTCTGTGGTTATTAAAATGAAAAGTTATGATCTATAAAAGGTTAAATGTTTAATTATGATTGAGCTGGACTTAATCGCTTTAAACTGATTCCTACTACTTGGTCCATTGACCCAAAATAACGGAGTACCTTGATGATTAGACCAGGAAACTCCAGAGTTTAAATGTACATAATGTATATAGAGATTATTTAGGAGAACAGTAGTAATAAGGTACCCTGTGTTGTCTTGCAGCTCTTCAGCTTGTCACTTATCCAGAAATTGAGTGAATGTGTGTTTTCGGTGTTATGGGCCCCACATGAATAAGTGGTGTGTGTGTTTTCCTGGATTAAGTGACGCTTGTAAAGGGTTTTGTATTGGATGCGCTGCATCAACGCTTAACCGTAATCCAGATGTTCCGCTGTCCAAGGTATGAGGGACAGTTTCCGGAAGTCACAGTGTCACCACACACTGGTATAAGCAGTGGGCAATTGCCATTGAGAAGCTATCACCTTCTCACAAAGAAAACGCCAAAAATGTAAGAATTCTCCGTGCTGATTAAGTCTTCAATGGGTTGAAGCTATCCAGAAGTCAGGAATTCAGCAAGGACGTCAATAGAGCAAAGAGTCAGGATAAGCAAGCGAGGGAGTGAGGAAACAAGAGCAGCAATATAGCATTGTAAGGCACCCGCCAAACAGATTGAGGCCTTTAAAAAGTAAAAGAACTGAAAAAGGAAATTACATCGAACAACATGTGACTGAAAACATCATTGATTGGGAAAGTCAGGTAGAGGAAAGAGAAAACAAAACAAAAATCTAAAGTAGACTAGCTGCGGAGTCACCTTAAAAGGCAACTGAAAACCCTGTGGCAGGTGATTTCCATTTTGGAGTCGAAAAGAGAAGGAAGAGCACCCATGAGCCCTGAGTCAGGTGAGAGATTTTCCCAGTCTGCAGCTGTGGGCATCGTACAGCATCTTCTGAGCCCTAGAAACTACAGGACCCAGTAAAGTACCACAGTTCTTGGGCACCGAAGTACCTGAGAAGCTACGGAAGCAACAATATACATGGCTTCGAAGACCCCATGTTTGTCAGGAAAGGCTAGAACAAATTGACAAACCAGTCTTAGGGCACAGACTGAACAGAGAGGAACCCAAGAATACTCACGAGCAGGATAGCTGTAACGATGGCCAATCCTCAGGATCGGTTTGATGAAAGGAGTGGTCCACCTCTTGATATACCCAAGCCTACAAGCCATAATGGCAAAGCTCATCGGAAGGATCAAGTGGGGGAAGGAAAGGAAGGGAACAGCGGGAAGGGAGATCTGAAATGAGAAAAAGAAGAACACACACTGAAAACACTTCCTTCACATATAAAAAATTATGTGAAAGCCTGGTATATAAGCCAGACCCGGTGACTATACCTCCTATACCTGTAAAATAAAAGAATAATCCTTGTAGGGATTGTAGTAGAGGCAGAAGGAGGGGGCGCCTTCTGTGTGGGCGGACTTGTAGTGTTATCACTGCAGAAATGAGAGAAAGAACAATAACCATATATACACAAACTCACTCTTTCCCTGTAAGTATCGCACTTCAATAACCTGGCACTGAAATCTTTTGCCATGAACCTACCCTTCTCTAGACTCCACCGTTCGTCACAGGGATAGAGCATAGACCTCTACCACTCTTACCAACCCCTGTTAAAGATAGAGCCAGAGACAACACTGTTAACAAGTCTGTGGGTATGTTCCAATCACATAACACAGCAAGCCACATTCATCCAGCCACAGTAGTAACATCCCCTTATGTGACACTTGACTTATCAACGTTATCGTTTGTTAATCCATACGACATTAGAAGTATGTGGTTCTTGTGTAATACATCTTACACAGACATCTGTGGGAACTGCAGCAACCAAAGCGTATGGGACACACTGGGGAGCGCCTATAGAGAGCACTCAGGAAGACCAGGAAGAGACTTTAAGTAGGAGCGCGTGTATGCCGCTCTTCATGCGACCCCCTGCCGGCCGACAATGCAGGCCGAGAAAATCCACAGCGCTCCCTCGCCGCCAGCCGAAAATGCCAGCCGACACTCGATAATGAGCCAGCCTCCGCACGAGCCGCCGCTCACCAACGGAGGTTGACTTAAGGACAAAGATTTAAGTGGTGCAAGGCACCCTTACCAGACTAGGCCAACAAGACGGGAACTTTTGCAGGAGAATCACCCAGACCAGAGAATTTCCGACGGCGTCGCGGGAGTCTTGCTTCCTGTTTATGCCGTCCTCTCGCGACATCTGACGTGACGCGCGAGGAATTCTGGGTAGCGTAGTTGCAAGCAAAGCGGCGGAATACCGGTGAGGTGTTCCGCCTCTGGAGACGTGCGCTCGCAAGGAGAGGGCTCACGACAGTACATCCCTCCCCGAACAAGAGCGCACAAGAGGACCAGGTTTCAGAGGATTAGCACGGTGGAAGGCCGTCACCAGTCGGGGTGCATGAACGCCCGACGCGGGCTCCCACGAGTTCTCTTCAGGGCCGTACCTTTTCCATGCCACCAGATACCACAATTTCCGGCCCGCATCCTAGAGTCCAATGCCCCCTGCACCTCGTATTCCACGTCACTATCCACCAACACCGGTGGATGTGGCTTCTTGACCAGGGCAGAAGACAGTTTCAACAAGGACACATGAAATACCGGATGGATGCGTAGGTGAGACGGGAGTTTCAGTTTCATAGCCACCGGACTTATGCGCTTCACAATCCGGTAAGGCGCAATGAATCTGGGGTTGAAGACTCTGTATTTCATAAAGTGTATATTCCTGGTGGATAACCAAACCGCATCCCCCTTACTGTACAAAGGACCCTGCCTTCGGTGTTTGTCTGCAGCGGCTTTATACCGTAACTTAACGGCCCGTAGATGCTCCTGTGCCTTGGTTAATGTCTCTTGTATATGGGCCACCCTCTTGGACACTTCCGGGAGAGTGTGATCTGCTGTTGGATGGATGAAAGGGAGAAACCTAGGATGGCGACCATAGTTGCAATAGAACGGGGAAGTTTTAGTGGAAATGTGAGTGGCATTATTATAGGCAATCTCAGCAAGCCACAGATAATCCACCCAGTTGTTCCGGCTAACCTCTACATAACATCGGAGATATTGTTTGAGCGTTTGGTTGAGGCGCTCTGTCCGTCGGTTTGGGGGTGGAAGCTGGTGGACAGAGCAGTGCTAATATGCAGGGACGAACACCATTTCCTCCAAAACTGAGCTGTAAATTGCGAGCCCCTGTCGGACACGATCACACTGGGCAATCCATGCAATCGAACCACATTCACCATCAGTAACCCTGCCAATTGGCCAGCAGAAGGCACCTGTTTGCAGGCAACGAAGGGCCCCATCTTAGTCAAATAGTCGATAACCACCAGAATGGTTGTGCACCCCTGATCCCTAGGTAAACCGACGATAAAATCTAAGGAGATATTTTCCCACGGTTTGGTAGGGGTTGGAAGGGGTTGAAGCAAACCCTGAGGACGTCTATGATCGGATTTCATCATAGCACACTGGGCACAGGAGGACACCCACTCCTTAACGTCCACCCTCAACGAAGGCTACCAGAACTGACGGGTGATGTGTTTCACGTTTTTTTCCACCCCAAGATGGCCGGCACTAGGGGACACATGACACCATAGGAACACCTGTTTCCTCAGCCGTACCGTGGGGACCAAAAGACGATTATTAAGCATAGGAAACCCCCCATGTAGCTGCCACTCTGGGTGGCTCTTAAGCCAGGTCTTCCAGACGAAGGATGCCATCCCTTTGTGTATGTCTTTGAGGAAGGCATCAGGCTGTATGGCACATATCACCTTTTCCTTGTCAATAATACTGTTCACCGGAGCACCCTCCGGGTTCCTGGCAGGACTGGCGCGTAAGAGCGTCAGCCTTCCTGTTCTCTGCACCGGGACGGTAAGTGATGATAAAATGGAAACCAGAGAAAAACAACATCCAACGAAGTTGACGGGGAGTGAGGTGTGTGGCTGCTGTCATGAACTGCAAGTTCCTATGGTCGGTATACACAGTTACCACGTGTCTGGCTCCCATAAGGAAATGCCTCCACTCCATAAAAGCCACCTTGATGGCCAGGAGCTCTTTTTCAGCGATAGGGTAGTTCTTTTTGGCCTCATTGAGCTTCCTAGACATATATGCCACTGGATGGAGCTGTCCTGTGGTAGAATGTCTCTGTGATAAAACGGCTCCCAAGGCCACGTCTGAAGTGTCGGCCTCCACGATGTAGGGCTTCTCGGGGTCCGGGTGTGAGAGAATTGGAGCAGTAACGAAAGCCGTCTTTGAAGCCACAAAGGCATTTTGGGCGATCTCGTCCCAATCAAAATTCTGTGATTTCCTCAGTAACTGGGTTAGTGGGGCGACTAGTTTGGAGAATCGATTGATAAACCTCCGATAGAAGTTGGCAAAACCGATGAAACATTGCACTTCACGGATGTTTTGAGGAGGAGGCCAGTTCTTCACTGCCGTGATCTTGCGTTCCGCCATTTCCTGGCCTGACGGGCTTAGCATAACCCCTAGGAATTCCACAGTGTGGACATGAAAGTTGCACTTGCTCAGCTTGCAGAATAGGTTATGTTCTTGTAATATTCTGAGCACGGTTTCTACATGTTGGATGTACGTTTCTTCGACCTTGAAATATACAAGAATGTCATCAATGTAAACCACTACATAGTGGTCCAAGATTTCTCGTAGAACATCATTCAAGAAATATTGGAAGGCCGCGGGGACATTACACATTCGAACAGCATCACTAAATACTCAAATAATCCGGGTCTTGAACGCAGTCTTCCATTCGTCGCCATGTCTCATGCAAACCAGATGGTAGGCTCCCTTGAGGTCAAGCTTAGTAAAGATGGTTGCCTTTTTTACTTGTTCTAATAACACACTGATTAGGGGCAAAGGGTACCGATTTTTCACAGTGATGGCGTTCAAAGCCCTATAATCCACACAGGCACGCAACTCACCGTTGGCCTTAGGAATAAAGAACAGTGGGGAAGCGGCAGGGGATTTGGATGGGCGGATGAAGCCCAATCCCAGGAGTTTATCCAGATACGCCCTGAGATGCAGATTTTCAGGTTCCGTCAGGGCGTACATCCGACCACTCGGAACCACTGCCCCGGGAACAAGATCAATCTGACAGTCATGTTGTCAGTGGGGTGGCAACTCCTCTGCTTGGATTTCGCTGAATACTTTTTCGTACTGTTGATAGTCAACCGGAAGCTGGACGTTCTTTTCTGCGGCAGTGGCAATAATCGAGCCATGAGCCAAGGTCAGGGCGGGTTCACCAGGGATGTTGTGGCAGTGCTTTAGGCAGTTCAGAGAGTTCATTTGCACTGTTCTTGCTACCCAGTCGATCTCAGGGTTGTGTCGTTGCAACCAGGGCAACCCAAATATAATCCCATACTGGGGGGCATGGATGATACTAAAGGTAATCTGCTCTCTATGGGATCCTCCATAGCGTACCTCGATGCTTTCAGTGTTAAATCCAATAGGACCTGTACACAGCTTTCTGCCATCAACTGCATATACTTCTTCTGGAGTATCTTTAGGCACTAGACGTATACCCCTACGTTGCGCTTCACCCATGTCCATGAACATACCGGTTGCCCCGGAGTCCACCATAGCAGACGTATGGATCCTATCGAATGCTACAACCAACAGTACCTGAATCACTAAATGGCCCTTAGTTATTGTGTCTCCTTCAGCCAAGGAAGGGATGTAAGCCCGACTCCAAGAAACCCCTTCATCTTTCTTCGAGTCCGCTAGATTTCCGATGCCGCCTCCATAGCAACTGTGGCTAGTCGGGGGTTACGAAAGCGGCTAGTCTTGGGTTTCACAGGACACTCCCTAACAAATTGCCCCCTTTTGGCGCAATATAAACAGAGTCCTTGTTTGCGACGAGCTTCTTTTTCTGCGGTGGTCAACGCCGCTCTTACGGACCCTACTTCCATTGGTTCGGTGGCTGAGGCAGGGCTCATGTGGGTAGCCTTCTGTCTTTCATAGGGCTGCATGTGTCTCTCCTTATCTTTATGTACCCCGTTTCTTTCGCGTAGCCTATGGTCTAAACGTAACACCAAGTTAATCAAATCCTCACACGAGGTAGGCTGAGGGTCTATCTGTGCTATAATTAGGGCTGGGCGGACTTTGCGTAGCAGAATTTTAAAAAAATTTGTGGAAAACGAGAGCACATCCTGAGTAGGGCTGGGCGGACTTTGCCTAGCGCAACTACGCACTATTCTGAAGAAAATTGTGGAAAACGAGCGCACAACCTCATGGACTGTGTGCCCGGGAGGGGTCCCTCGTGCTTGGGCAGGCTCCCCGACCTCCCCAGCCTGGCTGTGTTGAGAAGCAGGGACCGGCCCCGGGCCTCCTGATTTTTGGTCAGGGCCTGGGATCCCACGTCCTGCGGCCTGCCAAGTGTCCATCTGCCCGGGACAAGGGACCCTGGTGCAGAGCCCCGGAGCCCTGCAAGGGCAGTCGGGAGCCCTACCGCTATGGCTCGGTGTGGGCAGCTGGGAGTCCTTCCGGTCCCGGCCATCTGGTCGCACCTTTCCCTCGGCCATCTGGTCGCGCGCAATGCTTTCCAATGGGGCGACCAGATGGCCGGGCCGGCCTGGAAGTCCCGATGAGGGTCCATTCGCCTCGCGGATCCCAGCCAGGGCTCCAGGAGGCCGGGCGCGTCCGCGCCTAGGGTCCCCTCCGTCACTCGGAGCGCGAGGGTTACAAGAAAGGTGGGTAGCCTTCCTCCGGATTAGTAGGGGCAGGGTATGCCGGGACACCCCTCCTGGGGATTGCGGTTCTCAGGCGGGGACCAGATGGGCCAAGCCCGGACGACACTTCCCCGGGGCGTCGGGTGCTTCCTCCTCCAGCCCGCGGTGAGGCAAAGTGCCCAGGACGGGCTCCATGGGTCTCCCGGGCGTCCCCCGAGGCCTGCAGCCCCAAAGCCCTGCAGACCCTGGAGCCCTTCAGCACGGAGCCCTGGAGCCCTGCAGGCCCGGAACCCTAGCAGGCCCAGGGCCCTGCAGCCCCGGAGCCCTGCAGGCCCGGAGCCCTGCAGCCCCGGAGCCCTGCAGGCCCAGAGCCCTGCAGCCCCGGAGCCCTGCAGCCCCGGAGCCCTGCAGCCCCGGAGCCCTGCAGCCCCGGAGCCCTGCAGCCCCGGAGCCCTGCAGCCCCGGAGCCCTGCAGGCCCAGAGCCCTGCAGGCCCAGAGCCCTGCAGCCCCGGAGCCCTGCAGCCCCGGAGCCCTGCAGCCCCGGAGCCCTGCAGGCCCAGAGCCCTGCAGCCACGGAGCCCTGCGTGGGCAGGCGGGAACCCTACCGCTATGGCTCGGGCAGACGGGAGCCCTTTCAGTTGCCGGCCACCTGGTCGCGCCTTTCCCCTCGGCCATCTGGTCGCGCGCAATGCTTTCCAATGGGGCGACCAGATGGCCGGGCCGGCCTGGAAGTCCCGATGAGGGTCCATTCGCCTCCCGGATCCCAGCCAGGGCTCCGGGAGGCCGGGCGCGTCCGCGCCTAGGGTCCCCTCCGTCACTTGCAGCGCGCGGGTTACAAGAAAGGGGGGTATCCTTCCTCCGGATTATTAGGGGCAGGGTATGCCGGAACACCCATGCTGGGGCTGTGCGGTTCATTGCCGGGGACCAGATGGGCTACGCCCGGGCAACATCCTCCAAGGCCTCCGGGGCTTCCCTCCTCCGGGCCGCGGCATGGCAAAGTGCCCAGGGACGGGCTCCACGGGTCCCGGGCAGTCCTCCCCCGGGCGCCCAGGCCCCGAGAGCTCCGGTGGACCTCCCCGTGCCCGAGGCCAACCCGGGAAGCAGAGTCCCCCCCCCGAGCTCTTGGTGTGAGGGTGGGCAGGCGGGAGCCCTACCGCTATGGCTCGGGCAGACGGGAGCCCTTTCAGTTGCCGGCCATCCGGTCGCTCCTTTCCCCTCGGCCATCTGGTCGCGCGCAATGCTTTCCAATGGGGCGACCAGATGGCCGGGCCGGCCTGGAAGTCCCGATGAGGGTCCATTCGCCTCCCGGATCCCAGCCAGGGCTCCAGGAGGCCGGGCGCGTCCGCGCCTAGGGTCCCCTCCGTCACTCGCAGCGCGCGGGTTACAAGAAAGGAGGGTATCCTTCCTCCGGATTAGTAGGGGCAGGGTATGCCGAAACACCCATGCCGGGGCTGTGCGGTTCATTGCCGGGGACCAGATGGGCTACGCCCGGGCAACATCCTCCCAGGTCCCCGGGGCTTCCCTCCTCCGGGCCGCGGCATGGCAAAGTGCCCAGGGACGGGCTCCACGGGTCCCGGGCAGTCCTCCCCCGGGTACGCCCAGGCCCCGAGAGCTCCGGTGGTCCTCCCCGTGCCTGAGGCCCAGCCGGGAAGCAGAGTCCCCACCCCGAGCCCCTGGTGGGTGGGCAGGCGGGAGTCCTTTCAGTTGCCGGCCACCTGGTGGCTCCTTTCCCCTCGGCCATCTGGTCGCGCGCAATGCTTTCCAATGGGGCGACCAGATGGCAGGGCCAGGCCTGGAAGTCCCGATGAGGGTCCATTTGCCTCTCGGATCCCAGCCGGGGCTCCAGGAGGCCGGGTGCGTTCGCCCCTAGGGTCCCCTCCGTCACTCGGAGCGCGCGGGTTTCAAGAACGGGGGGTAGCCTTCCTCCGGATTACTAGGGACAGGGTACTCTGGGACCCCTCTCGGTCCTCAGCCGGCAACTGGGTCCTGCCGTGTGGCAGGGTGGCCGGAGGGCCTTCCCCTGCGCCTGTGGGCCCGGGAGCCCCGGATGGGTCCAGGGGCCCGGCCGGGCCCCGGGTCGGGGTCTCCGGCCCCGGGTGCCGTCCCCCGGCCTGCGGCACCGCCAAAGGCCCGGGACGGGGTTCCGTTGTGGCCGGGGTGCCTCCCGTGGCTGGATTGGGTTCAGGAGCTCCGGCCGGGCCCCGGGGAGGGCGGCCTCC